>NC_090446.1:712882748-714337748 GCF_031143425.1 Pleurodeles waltl | reverse complement strand
GACCATGCTGCAAGTTACCCATTTTTTTTCTAAAAAAGAAAATCCCAATGCATAACTTTTTATCTGAAAATAAAGAAAAAGCAGTACTCCCCCTGAAACTTTCTTCCCATGGCAAGATTGGAGAGGTGGGCATGGAGCACTTTTCAGTGCCCCTTACTGCCAGGTACTTCAAGGCAGTGAGGGGCATTGAAAACGGCTTTATGTCCGTCCATCTAAATTAGGTGCCAGACATGTAGCCAAACCTCCAACGACCATTATTCCATCAGAGGAATTCGACCACTGCAGAGACGGAATAGTCTCTGCTGTCATCAAGCCATGGTCCTCCCGCATTTAAAACGGGCAGACAGACCATAGTCTTGGTGGGGACGAAACTCTGTCACAGTTGCGATGGATTTCCATCTCCGCCAAGAATAAATTGGGCCCATATTGTTTAAAAATACACATATTGTTTAATCTAGCAGTTAATCTGAGACAACGCCTGTAGGCATTAGTATATTCCATTTGTTGGTAGTGGTCGGCACAGAGGCATTATTAGCACAAAGTGGGCAAAGGGGACATTTCTCACAATGTCCACCACGTGGAGGTAGTGGGTGAAAGTTACCAGTTACAGCTCCAACAGTACACTGAAGACAATAGTTCCATGGGTGACTACTGGCACCGCGATTGTGGCTAGCACCGAAGCCAGGTGCCCCAGTACAAGACACCAAACTTTCGGGGCCCTTATTTCATAAACTAGGTGTCATAGTCAAACCTGTCAGGAGACAGGGGCACCTCCTGTGCCTACAAGTTGTCCCCACGAGCGTGGGTTGCCCAACTTATCCCTCAACTAAAACACAAGCTACTTTTTTTCAGATTACAAATTGCATAGTGTTGCAGCATAGGTCGGTGAGGTGAGGGAGCCAAGAACATCCGTCAAACTAGGAAGAAATCACCTCATTAGCAGAAGCACCCATCGAAAGTCTTGCCTGACGACTATACTCTGGGGACATACTAATGACAGCAGGGGGAGGCGCACATGTACAACAAGCATCCAGCATGTGCCCCCAAAAGCATTTCACCCTTCCCCTAGATTGTGCAAATGCTGTTCTAAGTAACGGACTAAGAGGGCTAAAAAGCTCAGGAGATTATCCACGCCAAGGTGGTACTCGAATACACGACTGGATTGTAGCGCCTGCGTGTGACATGGGCCTGTGTGAATTTATTAAGTGTCAGGGAAAACTGATGGAGCCTGATGTGATTGTGCAGCCAGCGCTGATGGCAGCTTTACTTTCATCTTTGTTTAGCTTGAAGATGTACTTGCTGAGTGCATAATCCGGATTATGTATTAAGGGAACTGCATAATCCTTCCAATAAACTCAAAACAACAAAACGCCGGGAAGAATGCCTGATGTTTTCCATGGGGAGAGTGAATAGCTGAATGATTTGGTGTAATACAGGAGCACACTCCCAGAGATGGCCGAAAGAGCCAGACCGGGTCAGGTTTTTGGGTTGTCCCCATTAGATCAATTTACATACAAAAATCTAGACGCGAATCATTACAAGGTCGATGCCTATTCGAAGATTATAGCAGAACTGTCATGGAGCAGTGGACAACCTTACAGCGTATTTGATAATTTCCCCTTCAAGAGGAGGCAGGTGTTTTGCATCCTAATCTGAAAACAACCAGGGGAGTCTTTCCTTACCATGCTTGCGCCCAAGGGGGGAGGAGGGGATCAATGACTGAATCTATTCCACGCACGCATCACGTGTGATTGAGGCAGATGAGCAGCATGGTGCAGGAAACCTTGCAATGCCGCTGCCTGGTCTTTGCCTTTTCTTTTAGATTTGAGTTTAGAAAGTACATTTTCAGTTTTTATTGATGTTTCTGTAAGATAACATAACAATAACATAAATTGACAAATACACCAAGGTGTTGGCCTCTGCTGCACCATAGGTAACGACAAGCCCAGTGAAGCGTTAATACAATAAGGGGCTCTGATTTCCTCATAGCTCTCTTGCTAGATTTGCAGTAGTTCACATGTCTGATGGATGCTTATGGGCTTATTTACAAGCCTCTTGGCGCCTGACGGCAAAGTGCAACACGTTACCTTGGTGTGGTGCCCTGCGTCACAGGGAAAGGGCAGAAATGTGCCACATTTACATGATACAGTGCATTCCTGTCCTTTCCCACTGCACTGGTGCACAATGGGCTGCCTAGCGCTGACCCAGACACCCTTGCACCATTGTGCACAGATGCCTGCATCGCAGAGGATCGTTTATGTGCAGTAAAGGGCCCATCCTGCACAAAACAATCCATGGATGTGTTTTCTTCTTTCTATGTGTGCTGCTGAATGCAGAAAAAGAGATAAAATGGAGAGGAATACAGTTATTTCTCCTCGTTTCGCCTCCCCTCGGGTGGCTTAAGATTTTGACTAATTTCCAGGTTTACAGATTCTTGTAAATCTGGGAATGCATCAAAACCCGTGGGTGTTTTGCTTGGGAAAACCCACCGCAATGCCCATAGATGCAGTGTAAGGCAAAGTAGCAACTTACATTGCATTGCCATACACCATATCTACAAGGCCAAGATAAGCCACGCATAGTGGCTTTGTAGATACGGGCCTGCACTATGCGCTGCAGGCGCACCACAAAAAATGATGCACAGGCTGTGCTCGGGGCTTATAAATAAACCCCTTAGTGTAAATATCCACCCACTTAGTGACAATTGGAACACGATGTCTGCTCCCTAACTTAACACAGCAATGGGAGCCTGCCTAAATCACTTTGGCAAAATCCTTCAAGTACAGAAATCTGCCTGTCTCCAGGTACTCTAACAGGTTCTCTGGGCTCTGCCAATTGTACGCTGGTGGGCCTGCCAAGCAATACCAGATGTTCCACAGTAGTTCCACTGGTTACAATAATACAATGCTGATAAACCAGTTGCCACTCTGTTAGTGTACCAAGTTACACAGTGGCATAACTACTCAAAGACGTACACTGGGGTGTGGCCTCACTCACAGGAGTGGGTGGGCAAACTCTCAAAAGTCCTGCAGCTCCTCATGGCTAGGGTGGGTCCAATGCCTGAGGGCATGGGCAGTTGTAGTAGCACATAGCCCATTTGATGGGTTATATTAACAGGAGAACAAAACCAAATGCCTTTAGCCTGCTGTTACAGTCTGTTTCCTCCAGTTGTTTCCACTAGTTCATTGATTCTGGTTAGTGCCAGAGAAGCATTTTGCAAATGACATCAGCATCAGGTAATAAACTCTTTAAGAGACGTGTGTATGTGTTGCTTCAGCATACCTCATTGCACATGTTTATCGAGAAGGCCAGCCTAAAACTGCTCTTGCCCCTTGCTAATGGTGAGACAGTCTGCTTTGTGCCCTTCATTTAGCCCAACACTCACTTCTAATCATACAGTCTACATCTGCAAGGCTCCTTCTTGCTGCTACAATAACCTTTTCAAACAGTTCTATGCTCTAATACAACAGTACTGAGTAGAATGGAACTTCACAACCTTGTGGCAGTCGATATTCTGTCTGAGATATTTTTGTACCACGATATTTAAAACTTGATAGTCAAGTACTGTGCCTGTTTGAGAGATATGATGTGGGGTCTGGTGGCTTAGTGGACTAATGCATCCACTGCAGGGGCCTGTGTTTGACCTCACGGTCACATGTTCAAATCCGGGCAAGTCCACTCAGACTTTAATCCAAATTCTAAGGTCCATAAAATGAGTACCATTGAGTTGGGTAACAATAAACATCTGTTATTCAGGGTCAAGAGGCCTACGGGTGAATGTGCGCTTTACAAATACATGTTATGTTATGCAGGATAATTATTATGACATCATAGTATACACTTGTGAACCATTTGAGCAAAACAGCTATGCTGTTCTCGTGATTACCCCACTAGAATCCCCTATTACAGGTACATATCAGTGTTTGATTTTCTAAGTCAGGGATGGAATGGGTTAGACCCATGGTATTCATAGTACGACCCATGAGCCGCCACCAGCCTGGCAAACCTTCATTGGCGGCCCATAGACCTTGCGGTGTGGTTACTGCCAACACGAGAGGGTCAGTAAACACAAAAGAGAGCTGCTGGAGCATGCTCGATAGCAGCTTCAGTGCGCATTCACCTGCTCCAAGGACCGTCTTTTGTGTTTACTGGAGCCATTGTGGCGTCACGCGCCTGGTGGGAAGCGAAGGCCCTTTAAAAGTCATCATTCACAGCTGACTTTTACGGGGCGTTTTGGCAAGCTTCCTGGTACCTTCATCACCCGCAGCCTGGTTTTCACACGCCGCCGCCAGCCACCACCCTCGGCCGACTTCACTGACATCATTTTCACCCACAGCCTGCTCTTGACATGCCGCTTGCAGCCAGCACCTTGGCAGCACCTAAAAATGGCAAGGAGCATGCCTAAGGCTGGCGTACATTGGCAGAGCAATGTGCGTACGCCATCCCAAACACTTTCTGGAACGGAACAGCGCACTGTGGAGGGATAAACAGTTCAAGGGCACTTCTTTTACATCTTTGGGGATCGGAACTCTCTAGTTTGTATTTTTACGATGATTTATTTTTTCAAACGTAAACAACAAACTTCTCAGCAGTACAAATGTGGTTATTGTTTCATTTCCAACCCACTCATTTAGTTTATGGGATCAACTAATCTGTAATTGGTACTCGTTCACAAAGTAAAGATGAATGGATGCATGGATGGATGGATGGGTGAGTGGTGGTATTGTGCTTCTTTGACTGCCAAGGAAACGTTCTGATATACTACTGCCTGCTATATTGTATTGCACAGTGTTACCTTGCAGACACTTTTACGTTAAACTTCTTTCTGTAGCATTATTATGAGTGAGCCTCACTTCTCATTTGGGTCCAATTTTTTTTGATGTTTTGCTTAGCATAAAGCTTGTACCAGTACCTAGAAATCTGGAGCCTTCCTTAGGGTGGTGACTGACAGTGCATTTTGCTGGCACAAGAAATGAATGGTATTATACGCATGCTCAAAATGTGCGACATTAAATAGAAATGCTATGTAGTCAAGTGACCGATACTGTACACCATGTACACAACAGATGCATGCATCAGGCATGGGTACATCCAGAAAGGGATTGGTGTACTATCTTCAAGGGGTATTCACAAAGCAATTGCAACATCACTTACATTACGTAGGAGTGCCTGAGTTACGCTCTAGTGGTTCTGACATAAGCTTGGAGAATATGTGAGAAATATCAGCCAATCAACCAAATATGAAATTTCAAGGAAAATAATTGCAAAGGATTTAAAAATGCGCACATTGTCCGATTTTCCTAATCCCATGCAGAGTGAAGCATGTAACATCAAACACACACAGATAATCCTATTATGTGTACTTCACACCTAAAGTATATAGGTCCTTGACAACATATATTATCCATGTGCTATTGTGTAACTTACACATTTTCACCCCCATTCACAGAAAATTGAAAATGCACACCCACAGTTTTATGACTTCATATTCAGGTAGATTTCCAAATAGTTGGAAATTACAAAGTTTTCATGTTTTTGCCTGGAAATATGCGTCAGGTTGCAGGTTTCTTGCCATACTCCTCGAAAAACTTTTTTTTAAATTCATTCTTGCACCTATTCAGAACTCTGCAAGTACCATTGTACGTGGTGTAAAATTGTGCATGGTCAAATGGCATGAAATTTTGCAGCGGCACGTTTATTTATTTTTCTTTTTATCTGCTCAGGAGAAACTTTTTTTTTTTTCTTGAAGAAACACCACAACCCAGCAAGACTATTCTCCCTCCAAGTAAGCATTCACTTTTCCCCCTTAACATCTCCTAAGCCTAACAAACATTGGAGTTTACAGGTGTTCCCGTAAATTCCAGGGCATTCCCTCCCTGGAACACTCTTTTTCATCTCCTTTAGTAGTATGACACATTCTTGGGATGAAATTAGTATGATTAACCCTTTAGCTGCTGGGCCTTCCGCCCCTTGGCCCCCCAGTGCTGAGCCCTTTTTTGGCTATTTGGGGTAGTTCACACCTAGGCCTTCATGACTTTTTGTCCACATAAGCTATCCACGCCAAATTTGTGTTCTTTGTTTCCAACATTCTAGGGATTCTAAAGGTACCCAGACTTTGTGGGTTCCCCTGGAGGAGACCAAGGAATTAGCCAAAATACAGCGAAAAATTCGTTTTTTCCCAAAAAATGGGGAAAAAGGGCTGCAGAAGAAAGAATGTATCTTTCCCCTGAAAATGGCATCAACAAAGGGTTTATGGTGCTAAAATCACCATCTTCCAAGCTTTCAGGAACAGGCAGACTTGAATCAGAAAACAACATTTTCAACACAATTTTCGCATTTCACTGGGACATACCCAATTTTTACTATTTTTTGTGCTTTCAGTCTCCTTCCAGTTAGTGACAGAAATGGGTGTGAAACCAATGGTGAATCCCAAAAATCTAAACATTTCTGAAAAGTAGACAAAATTCAGAATTAAGCAAGGGATCATTTGTGTAGATCCTTCAAGGATTTCCTACAGAAAGGAACAGCTAAAATAAAAATATATTGAAATTGAGCTGAAGAAAACAGCCATTTTTCTCCATGAGTTACTCTGCAACTTTGTCCTGCAATGTCAAATTTTCAAGAGCAATATACAGTTACATCTGCTGGATTCTTCTGGTTGCGGGGATATATAGGGCTTATAGGTTCATCAAGAACCCTAGGTACCCAGAGCCAATAAATGAGCTGCACCTTGATATTGGTTTTCACTGTATACCGGTTATACAGAAATTCACTTGGTGAAATATAAAGACTGAAAAATAGGTATCAAGGAAGCCTTTGTATTTCTAAAATGGGCACAAGATAAGGTGTTGAGAAGCAGTGGGTATTTGCACATCTCTGAATCCTGGGGTCCACATAGTAGCATGTGAATTACAGGGAATTTCTCAAATAGACGTGTTTTTTTACACACCGTATTACATTTGGAAGGACAAAATGTAAAGAAAGACCAGGGGCAATAACACTTGTTGCGCTATTCTGTGTTCCCCAAAGTCTCCCAATAAAAATGGTACCTCACTTGTGTAGGTAGGCCAACTCCCCATGACAGGAAACGCAACATGGACACATCACAAATTTACATTGAAATCTGACGTGTATTTTGGAAAGTGCCTAGCTGTGGTCTTTGGCCTCTAGCTCAGCCGGCACCGAGGGAAACCTACCAATCCTTTGCATTTTTGACAACTAGATACGTAGGGGAATCTAGGATGGGGTGACTTTTGGGACTTTCACCAAAAGCCAAAAAAACACTTTTTCCTCACATTTCGGTGACAGAAAGTTCTGGAATCTGAGAGTAGCCACAAAGTTCCTTCCACCCAGCATTTCCCCAAGTCTCCCAATAAAAATGGTACCTCACTTATGTGGGTAAGCCTAGTACTCGTGACAGGAAATGCCCCACATCACATTTTCCCAATGAAAATGGAATTCTTTTTTTGCAAAGTGCCTAGCTTCGGATTATGGCCTCTATCTCAGCTGGTACTTAGGGAAATCTAGCAAACCTAAATAGTTTTGGAAACTAGGCATCTAGGGAAATTCAGAATGGGGTGACTTGTGAGGCTCTCACCAGGTTCTGTTGCCCAGAATCCATTGTACACCTCAAATTTGGCATGAAAAAACACTTTTCCCTCAGATTTCGGTGCTGCAAAGTTCTGGAATCTGAGAGGAGCCGCAAACTTTCTTCTACCCAGCATTCCCCCCCAAGTCTCTTAATAAAAATGGTACCTCACTTGTGTTGGTGGGCCTAGTGCTCGCGACAGGAAACGCCCCAAAACGCAACACGGACACATCACATTTTTACATTGAAAACTGACGTGTGTTTTGGAAAGTGCCTAGCTGTGGATTTTGGTCTCTAGCTCAGACGGTACCTAGGACAACCTACCAAACCTGTACAGTTTTTTTTTAACTAGACACCTAAGGGAGCCCAGGATGGAGTAACTTGTGGCACTCTCACCAGGTTCTGTTACCCATAATCCTTTGCAGCCCTCAATATTTGGCAAAAAAAACACTTTTTCCTCACATTTCAGTGATAGAAAGTTCTGGAATCTGAGAGGAGCCACAAATTTCCTTCTACCCAGCATCCCCCAAGTCTCCCGATAAAAATGGTACCTCACTTGTGTGGGTAGACCACTGCCCGCGACAGGAATAGATCACACAACGGTCAATGCTGGTCCTCACGTGAGGGCAACTGTTGACCCTGGGGTGATCCATTCCTTACCCAGGCACTAGGTACAGGCACTCAAGTGGGGTAGCGTTTTATTAGGACAGGTGGGGAAACACTGGGTGGAAGGAATTTTGTGGATCCCAGCATATTACTGTAGTTTGTGTGACAGAAATGCAAGAAAAAATAGAGTTTTTGAGGCCCTTAATGTCTATTTTGTTAAAAAGGGATAGTATTTTTTCTGTGTTTATGCATTGGCAGTATAAAATGTCAGGGGGGAATGGGCACAGGTTTTTCAATTTGGCCATGATGAAGACACTGTTGTGTTAAAACGCGTTGCCATTAAAGAAATACCTTTTGAACTTTTGATAAAATAATGCTTTTTGCTTGAGAAGTTGACACGTTGGGTGTGACTTTTTTTCTGCTCTTGAATGCAGTGGTAGAAATAATGTATTTATTTATATTTTATATAAATATATGGAAAATGTCACTTACCCAGTGTACATCTGTTCGTGGCATTAGTCGCTGCAGATTCACATGCTGTGCACATCCCGCCATCTGGTGTTGGGCTCGGAGTGTTACAAGTTGTTTTTCTTCGAAGAAGTCTTTTCGAGTCACGAGACCGAGGGACTCCTCCCATTTCGACTCCATTGCATGGGCGTCGACTCCATCTTAGATTGTTTTCCCCGCAGAGGGTGAGGTAGGAGTTTTGTATGCTAGTAATAGTGCCCATGCAATGGAGTGAATGCGTATGTACATAATGAAGTTTAAAGTAATATATTTACAAATGTACAAATGTTTAAGATCTACTTCTAAATGGCTACAGGCTCCCGGGGAGGTCGTGTGGGTGCATGTGAATCTGCAGCGACTAATGCCACGAACAGATGTACACTGGGTAAGTGACATTTTCCTTTCGATGGCATGTGTAGCTGCAGATACACATGCTGTGCATAGACTAGTAAGCAGTTATCTCCCCAAAAGCGGTGGTTCAGCCTGTAGGAGTTGAAGTAGTTTGAAATAATGTTTTTAGTACAGCTTGACCTACTGTTGCTTGTTGAGCAGTTAACACATCTACACAGTAGTGTTTGGTAAATTTATGAGGCGTAGACCATGTTGCTGCTTTACATATTTCGTTCATTGGAATATTTTCTAGAAAGGCCATGGTAGCACCTTTCTTTCTGGTTGAGTGTGCCTTTGGCGTAATAGGCAGTTCTCTTTTAGCTTTAAGATAGCAGGTTTGAATGCACTTAACTATCCATCTAGCAATGCCTTGTTTTGAAATTGGATTTCCTGTATGAGGTTTTTGAAAGGCAATAAATAGTTGTTTTGTCTTTCGAATTAGTTTTGTTCTGTCAATGTAGTACATTAGCGCTCTTTTGATGTCTAATGTATGTAGTGCTCTTTCAGCTACAGAATCTGGCTGTGGGAAGAACACTGGTAATTCTACCGTTTGATTCAAGTGGAACGGTGAGATTACTTTTGGTAAAAATTTAGGATTTGTTCGTAGAACAACTTTATTTTTGTGTATTTGAATAAATGGTTCTTGAATGGTAAACGCTTGAATTTTACTCACTCTTCTTAGAGATGTGATGGCAATTAAAAATGCAACTTTCCACGTTAAGTATTGCATTTCACAAGAGTGCATGGGCTCAAAAGGTGGACCCATGAGTCGTGTTAAGACAATGTTGAGGTTCCATGAAGGAACTGGTGGCGTTCTTGGTGGTATAATTCTCTTTAGGCCTTCCATAAACGCTTTTATGACTGGTATCCTAAATAATGAAGTTGAGTGCGTAATTTGCAGATAAGCTGAAATTGCAGTAAGATGTATTTTTATGGAAGAGAAAGCTAGTTTTGCTTTTTGCAAATGTAGTAAGTATCCTACTATATCTTTTGTAGATGCGTGTAAGGGTTGAATTTGATTATTATGGCAGTAATAAACAAATATTTTCCACTTATTTGCATAGCAGTGTCTAGTGGTAGGCTTTCTAGCCTGTTTTATGACCTCCATGGATTTCAGGAGCCAAATTGGTAGATTCAGCGATGCTGGATTTGGATGCCTGATCTGTTGTTTGTGTTGTGTTAACAGATCTGGTCTGTTTGGTAGTTTGACATGAGGTACTACTGACAGGTCTAGTAGTGTTGTGTACCAAGGTTGCCTTGCCCATGTTGGTGCTATTAGTATCAGTTTGAGTTTGTTTTGACTCAACTTGTTTACTAGATATGGAAGGAGTGGGAGAGGGGGAAAAGCGTACGTAAATATCCCTGACCAGTTCATCCATAGCGCATTGCCCTGAGACTGATGTTGTGGGTACCTGGATGCGAAGTTTTGGTATTTTGTTGCAAATAGATCTATTTGTGGTGTTCCCCAAATTTGGAAGTAAGTGTTCAGTATTTGGGGGTGAATCTCCCATTCGTGGATCTGTTGGTGATCCCGTGAGAGATTGTCTGCTAACTGATTCTGAATTCCTGGAATAAATTGTGCTATTAGGCGAATGTGGTTGTGAATTGCCCAATGCCATATTTTCTGTGTTAGGAGACACAACTGTGTTGAGTGTGTCCCTCCTTGTTTGTTTAGGTAATACATTGTTGTCATGTTGTCTGTTTTGACAAGAATGTATTTGTGGGTTATCATGGGTTGAAATGCTTTCAGCGCTAGAAATACCGCTAACAGTTCTAGGTGATTTATGTGAAACTGTTTTTGCTGTATGTCCCATTGTCCTTGGATGCTGTGTTGATTGAGGTGTGCTCCCCACCCTGTCATGGATGCATCTGTTGTTATCACGTATTGTGGCACTGGGTCTTGGAAAGGCCGCCCTTGGTTTAAATTTATACTGTTCCACCATTGAAGCGAGATGTATGTTTGGCGGTCTATCAACACCAGATCTAGAAGCTGACCCTGTGCTTGTGACCATTGTGATGCTAGGCACTGTTGTAAGGGCCGCATGTGTAACCTTGCATTCGGGACAATGGCTATGCATGAGGACATCATGCCTATTAGTTTCATTATTATTTTGACTTGTACTCTTAGTTTTGGATACAAGGCCTGTATTACATTGTGAAATGTTTGTACTCTTTGTGGACTTGGAGTAGCAATCCCTTTTGCTGTGTTGATTGTTGCACCTAAGTATTGCTGTGTTTGACACGGCTGCAGGTGTGACTTTGCGTAGTTGATTGAGAAACCTAGTTTGTGTAGGATTTCTATGACATATTTTGTGTGTTTTGAACACCGTTTTAGCGTATTGGTTTTGATTAACCAATCGTCTAGGTATGGGAACACATGTATTTGCTGCCTTCTGATATGTGCAGCTACTACTGCTAGGCATTTTGTAAAAACTCTTGGCGCAGTTGTTATTCCGAATGGCAACACTTTGAATTGGTAATCTATTCCTTGGAATTCAAACCTTAGGTACTTTATGTGTGAAGGATGTATTGGTATATGGAAATATGCATCCTTTAGGTCTAGTGTTGTCATGTAGTCTTGTTGTTTGAGCAGTGGGATTACGTCTTGTAAAGTAACCATGTGAAAGTGGTCTGATTTGATGTAGGTATTTAATGTTCTGAGATCTAGTATCGGTCTCAGGCTCTTGTCTTTTTTGGGTATCAGGAAGTACAGTGAGTAAACTCCTGTGTTTAATTGTTCCTTTGGTACTAATTCTATTGCTTCTTTCTGTAGCAATGCCTGAACTTCTAATCCTAGAAGATCTATATGTTGTTTTGACATATTGTGTGTTTTCGGTGGGACGTTTGGAGGGAATTTGAGAAATTCTATGCAATAACCATGCTGGATAATTGCTAAGACCCAAGTGTCTGTTGTTATTTCCTCCCAATGTGTGTAAAACTTGGTTAGTCTCCCCCCCACAGGTGTTATGTGTTGGGGATTTGTGACCTTGAAGTCACTGTTTGTTTTGAGGAGTTTTGGGACTTTGGAACTTTCCTCTGTTTCTTTGAAACTGTCCTCCTCTATATTGTCCCCGAAAACCTCCCCGCTGATACTGGCTCTGGTAAGTGGGCTTTGTTTGTGAGGTTGTGGCTTCTGTGGTCTGCCCTCGAAATTGTGTTTTTCGAAATGTGCCTCTGCTCTGTGGGGAGTAGAGTGCGCCCATGGCTTTGGCCGTGTCAGTGTCTTTTTTAAGTTTTTCTATTGCAGTGTCCACCTCCGGCCCAAACAACTGCTGTCCGTTGAATGGCATATTCAGCACAGCTTGCTGTATCTCTGGTTTAAATCCTGATGTACGCAGCCATGCATGCCTCCTTATTGTTACTGCTGTGTTGACAGTTCTAGCAGCTGTGTCTGCAGCATCCATTGCTGATCGAATTTGATTATTGGAGATATTTTGTCCCTCTTCTACCACTTGCTGCGCTCTTTTTTGGAACTCCTTTGGTAAGTGTTCAATAAGGTGTTGCATCTCCTCCGAATGGGCCCTATGATATCTGGCTAGCAAAGCTTGCGAATTTGCAATACGCCACTGGTTTGCTGCCTGTGCTGCCACCCTTTTGCCTGCTGCGTCGAATTTTCTACTCTCTTTATCTGGAGGTGGCGCGTCTCCTGAAGTATGAGAGTTGGCTCTTTTGCGCGCTGCTCCAACTACAACTGAGTCTGGTGATAGCTGTCGTGTGATGTACACTGGGTCTGTTGGTGGTGGTTTATATTTTTTATCTACTCTTGGAGTAATGGCTCTCCCTTTGACAGGCTCCTCAAACACTTGTTTGGAGTGTTTTAGCATTCCGGGCAACACCGGCAGACTTTGATATTGACTGTGCGTAGACGACAGTGTATTAAAAAGGAAGTCGACTTCAATGGGTTCTGAGTGAAGGCTGACATTGTGAAATGCTGCTGCCCTTGATACCACTTGAACGTAGCCTGTACTATCCTCTGGTGGCGAGGGTCTCGCTGGATAGCATTGAGGACTATTATCTGACACTGGTGCGTCGTAAAGGTCCCATGCGTCAGGGTCATCTTGACTCATCCCCGTATGAGTTGGGGATTGCATCAATGGTGGAGTGGCTACCGGTGATGGTTGTGGAGAGTGATGTGGGGATGGTGGTGGTGTTATTTGTTTAGCCACTTTTGCTTGTGGCTGTTTGTCCTTGTCCTTGTCTTGGAAGGCAAGTTTTCGTTTCATTCTGATTGGAGGAAGAGTGCTGATCTTCCCTGTATCTTTTTGAATAAAGAGCCGCCTTTGCGTGTGATCTGGCTCTATTGTCTCTAATTCTTGTTCAAATCTGTGTGTCGTCATTTGTGAGGACAGTCCTTGTTCTTCTGAATAGGAACTAATTTTCGGTTCGGAGGCCGGATGTTTCGGTACCGAAACCTTTTCGGCTGCTTTTTTCGGCTCCGACAAAATCTTTTTTGCTTTCGGCGTAGTGCCCTCTCGGTGCCGACCCATTTTGGTGCCGCTGTCTCGATGCCGAATCTTTTCGGAGCCACTCTCTCGGGCCCGAGATTGCTGCGTGCCTGTATCTCGACCGGAGTCGGATAACTTCGACACCAGCTCGCCCTTTTTCGGTGCCGATGGACGGTCACCTATTTTTCGGGTTAAGCCATGGCCTGTTGGCAGTGGCGTCCCCTGGGCTTTAGCAGTCTTTTTGTGAGTTCTTTGTTTCTACGTCTTACTCACGGTTTTCGGCGTTTCTTCGGGATCGATCTCCTCCGAGTCCGAATCCTGGATGGAGAATGTTTCTTCCTCCTCCTCGAAACGCCCTTGTCCTGTCGGCGCCGACGCCATTTGCAGTCTTCTTGCTCTTCGGTCCCTGAGTGTCTTCCTGGACCGAAACGCTCGACAGGCCTCACAAGTATCCTCCTTGTGTTCTGGTGACAAACACAAGTTAGAGACCAGGTGTTGATCTGTATATGGATACTTGTTATGGCATTTTGGACAGAAGCGGAATGGGGTCCGTTCCATCAGCCTTGAAGAGACACGTGGCCGGGCCGACCAGGCCCCGACGGGGATCGAAAAAACCCCGAAGGACCACCGGAGCTCTTCTTAATTCGGTGTCGATCTGTTGTAACTAACCCGATACCGAACGCAAACAATACCGACGATTTTTCCGAGATTCTAACTAACTTTCCGACCCAAAACACAGAGCGAAAAGGAACACGTCCGAACCCGATGGCGGAAAAAAAAACAATCTAAGATGGAGTCGACGCCCATGCGCAATGGAGTCGAAATGGGAGGAGTCCCTCGGTCTCGTGACTCGAAAAGACTTCTTCGAAGAAAAACAACTTGTAACACTCCGAGCCCAACACCAGATGGCGGGATGTGCACAGCATGTGTATCTGCAGCTACACATGCCATCGAACATATATATATATATAACATCTGTTACATATTCACTGTTTTTTGGTGCCTTGCAATTCGGTGCTGTGCTTGCTGCTTTCACTCTTGGGGTGGGCAGACAAAACAAAATGAGGCCAAGTGGGTTACCTTCAAACTATGCCTAGCAAGTTGCAAGCATAATTGCAAAAAATCCTTTTTATAACATGCTTCTCTGGGAACGGACAAAGGACAGCATGTGTCTTAACAATTACATGTTTAATCACAATGTACATGCTTCTCTTTTTAAACATCACTTTGTATGTTTAAACAAAACATTACTTTAGTGTTGCTCACAGAGGTCTGAAGCAAGACGGGTTGTTGATCCATTTGTCGTGAGGTAGTGTAGGTCCGCTGTCGTGAGGCGGTGTTGTTCCATATCTCGTGAGGCGGTGTGGGTTCATGTGTCATGAGGTGGTGTCTGTCCATTGGTCCTGAGGTGTGGCGGTCCATTGGTCCTGAGGCGGTGTCGGTCCATAGATCGTGAGGGGGGAAATCTGATTCCTGGTCCTTATCACTTTGCAATGGCCTACAGTCAAGTTACCCAGATCCATACAGAGTGAACACAGGTCATTCCAGGCAGCAATGCAAGAAGAGTACTTGTTTGCTGAATGACCAAAAGAGAAAGCCATCTGTTTTCTTTGCAAAGAGAAAGTAAATGATCTTAAGCGATGTAACCTGGAACAACACTACAAATCGCAACATGCTGGATATACTGAGAACTTCCCATTGTACTCAAAACTGCGTTCGGCAAAAGTGGCATTGTTACAGCAATCGCTTCTTTCCCAGAAGAAGCTCTTCCTTTGCCAGATGAATGAATCGGAGTTGTTACAGAATGATCATTCAAAATATGCAACTTGCGTGCCAAACATAAGAAGCCACTCACAGAGGCAGAGCTGGGGAAGAAATGTTTCCTTTCAGAAGCTGAAATTTTGTATGAAAACTAGAGCAACAAAGCCAGCATTTTAAAAGTAATCGGCACATTACTGATATCAGATTCCACGTGTGCAAGCAAAATAAATTCAATAGTGAAAACATCCAGGTGTAAGTGATCAAAGCAGTCAGAGAGTCACCGTTCTTCAGCATTGCCATGGATGAGTCCACAGATATTGGCGATGTGGCCCAGTTACTAATTTGGGTGAGGTATTTGGACCAATCGCTTCATCCCCAAGAAAAGTTCCTGTGCCTTCTACCACTGGAAGGGCACACAAGAGGAGAAGATATACTGGACAGCATCTGCAACTACTTTGAAACACATCACATACCATTAGCCACTCTAGTCAGCATCACAACAGATGGGGCTTCTGAATTGGTAGGCTATGGCAGAAGCTTTGTATCTCTGCTCAAAAAGAAGCTCACCGGACAGAATGTGATAGACTACTACTGCATTATTCATCAAGAAGTTTTGGTTTCAAAATTAAAGCACGGACAACTGCATAACGTCATAAAACTTGCAGTGAAAATTGTTAATTTAATTTGTGCCAAAACCCTTAACCATAGACTTTTTAAAGCTATGATACAGGATTCCAAAGCTGAATATACAGACCTCTTGACGCATACTGAAGTCCGATGGCTAAGCAAAAGGAAAGTTTTGGAGCTTTGCTTTTGGACATTCAACAATTTGTAAACGTAGAGGTCAGTCATTCCCAGAACTAAAGAATGTGAAATGGCTTAAACTGCTCCATTTTCTTTCAGATCTATTTCCACACTTCAATGTTCTCAATGTAAAGCTGCAAGGTAAACACCAGCGTGTGTGCTTTATGATGAATGATATTTACTCATTTGAAAGTAAGCTTGCGCTATTCAAACATCACCAGGATGCTGCTGACTTCACCTGTTTCCCAAAACTGTTGTCTGTGACTCAGAGTTACCCAATGCACAAGAAACACTGCCAACACTAAACCTTGGTGCATGACTTGAGGGAATTTGTGGGGAGATCACCCCATTGACACCGATCCCACACGCATGCCCATTGGTGCGGCACAAAGCCACAAACCAGTCTGTAATTTTTGCCCGAGGAAACGTTTGTGAGTACCCATGAGTTAGACTAAAAGAAGCAGCCAATTGTGAAATTCTTAGAGTCAAACACTTTATTGGATGTTGACATGGACGTCATTTAGGAGTCACAGGGGTTGCTGCTGCGACCCCTGGCTTGACTCTTATACCACCTGGCACTGCCTTTGCAATCACTGGCCAGAGATGTGGCAAAATCAGTGCCAAGAACACAAAGGCACAAATGAATGCTGTTTGGGGTTCCACTTTCCTTGATTTCTGTACATTACATTAATAGTGAATATTTCATTATTCATGTTTAGTGTAATTAAGAATGAATTACAATTAACTGGAATATGACCCTCCCCTGCAGCAGAGATAAGTAAAAAATGCTTTGAAACGTATGTTGTGCTTATGCTTGTGGGTGGGAGCGTTTATGTTAGAGTGAGTGTGTGTGTTTATACCAATATCTGTGTATATTTTAATATGCACGTGTGAACTAAAGTAAAGGTTAAATGGCATGTGATGCCCCTTCCGCTACCCTGGCATTTTTGTTAATTGACGTTCATGGATGTTGGTGTGAAGAATGACAAACACTGATAATTTAAGTAGATTATTTCAGTTCCTTTTTAGGTTTTGCATTAGCCAGGAATATTTTATTTTTTATTTACTAAATAGTACATGGTACACTGACGATTGGTATAGTTAATGTAGTTTGGTGAGTGAGGTAACAAGACTGTGTTTGGAGGTGCATGAGTTGTATTAAATTGAAGGCTGTGCGTAAGTACTTGACCAAAAAGACTTGACAAAAAAACAACATGGCTACCTTTAAGATTTGTAAAGGCAGTCATTAGCCATCACCTAACTACTTATCATTGCTATGTACAGCGGTACTACCACAGCAACAGATAGTACCAAGTTAAAAATAAAATGTAAAACTTATAAAATACTTACCTGCACTACCCCCACTGAATCATCTGCGCACCATAATAGGGACTGCAGACAAATTTAGTAAAAATCCGACAGACAGTTTTCGAGCTACGTGAAATACAAATGTCTGTGTAAAATTCAATGGATTTAATGCCCGTTTTATAACACCACTTTGTTCTTGCACCCCCTCGACCAAACACCGCAAAACTTTTGGTTAATCAATAATGATACAGGTGCACCAGGTTTGCAAAGTTTTGCGGACATTCAGCAAATGGATGCAAAGTTATTAAGGGATAAATTCCAAAAAACAAACAAACACACACACACTGAAAAATACAGAGGTTAGGGATAAGTTATAGTTAGGAAACCTTTATTTATTCTTTCTATACATATCACGCTTTCTCCATGCACTGGTTATACCCTTGCATATTACATAACGTATAGCATGTGAAATCATAGTGTTGATAACAACACTGATGACATCTCAAATTACATCATTTGTGAAAACAGTGCATGGTACAGTGCGAGTTATAATTAAGGTAGTGTGGCGAGTGAGGCGACTAGACTGTGTACGGAGGTACGTGAAGTATTGTAATATGAAGGTGGTGCGTAAATTATAAATTGAATTTATAACTATACCTTTAAAATTTCTAATATTTGTACCGTTTGAGTTGGGTTTGTATAGAAAGAATAAAAGTTGCCTAACTATAACGTAACCCTAACTTTTGTTTTTTAAATTTAAAATGTTTTTTTTATTTTTTTATTAAAATGTTTTTCAAATCATTGTGTTGAGCGTCATTCAGCGGACTGTTGTTAAGTGGAGTGTCATAGCGTACAGCGGAGGACAGCGTTTGTAGAGTCTATTGTCAGAGTGGAGTAGAGTAGAGTGGCATAGCGTACAATGGAGTAAAGTGTTATGTAGTGGAGTGTTGTGTTGTATAGTGGAGTGGAGTATTGTAGAGTGGAGTGATGTTTTGCAAGGTGGAGTGGTGCATCGTACATTAGAGCTGTGTGTTGTACAATGTGGTGTTGTGGAGTGTCATGGAGAGGAGAGACATTGAATAGAGTGTCAGAGTGCTACAGAGTGGAGTAGAGTGTTGTGGCATTGGGTGAGTAGGGTGGAGTAGATTGTCGTAGACAAGAATGTCCTCAGGTGAAGGATTGTAATGTACAGAGGAGAAGGGTGTTGTAGAGTGGAGTGCTGTGTCATATAGTGGAGTGTCATAGAGATGAGTGGAGTGGTGTGTCCTAGAGTGTCATACGATCTAGCAGAGTGGCGTAGAGTGTATGGGCATAGAATGGAGTAGAGTGCCAGAGAGTGGAAGGCAGTGTAGTAGAGAATTGTAGAGTTGAGTTGCATATGGTGGAGTGAAGTGTTGGACAGTGCAGCGGTGTAGAGTATTGTACAGAGACATGGAGTGGGATAAAGTGTTGTAGAGTGGAGGAGAGTGGGTTACCATACAGTGGAGTAGAGTGTCATACAGTGGAGTACATTAGAATATAATGGTGTAGCCTACAGTTGAGTGCAATGTCATTAATTAAGTGGAGTAGAGTGTTGTACACTGAAGTGTAGAGTTATACAGTGGAGTAGTGACATGCAGTCCATCAGAGTCTTGTAGAGCAGAGCTGCATAAAGTACAGTAAGCTGTTGTACAGTGGAGCTGTAGAGCGGACTGTCCTACAGTGGTGCAGAGTGAGGTAAACTGTCATACCGTGGAGTGGAACAGAGTGGTATAACATAGTGTGGGGTAATGAATCCAATTGGCTTAATGTGTGGTAGAGTGGAGTGGTATAATGTAGAGTCATGAAAGCTTCCATAATTTGAGTGGTGTCTCATACAGTACAATGGAGTGCTGGGTGTGTTTTAGAGTGTTGGAAAGTTTCATAGAGTGGAGTGGAGTAGAGTGTTGTACAATGAATGAAGTGCACAGGGATGCAGTCGGGTACAGTGGCATAGAGGGTAGTAGTGTACTTGCATAGAGTAATGGAGAGTGTCCTAGAGTCCAGTGGTGTAGACTTGAGTGTTGAATAGTGGCATAGAGCAAGCTAAAGTATCACAGAGTGAAGTAGAGTGGAGAGGAGTTTAGTGTAGTCGGATAGGTTAGAGTGGAGTAAAGTGTAATCGAGTGCAGAGTTATGTTCTAGAGTAGACTAGCATTGCATGGAGTAGAGTGGCTTGGCATAGCATACAGTGGACTAAAGTGTAATTCTGTGGAGTGCTGTGTCATACCGAGGAGTGGAGTGTTGCAGAGTGTTGGAAAGTGTCAGAGTGGAGTACAGTGAAATGCCACAGACTGAATTAGAGTATTTTGCAGTGGAGTCCAGTAGTAGATTATAGTGTTGCACAGTGTGACAGAGTGGCGTGGCATAGTGTCAGGGTTCAGTGGCACAGAGTAGGGCAGAGTGGAATGGTGTGGAGTGGAGTAGTAGAGTACAGGAGAGTGGAGTAGTGTGTCAGAGTATAGCACATTAAAGTGGGGTAAAGTGGCATTGAGCCAGTTGCGTAGAGTGATGTACAGTAGAGTATTGTCGTAGAGTGGCGTATACGCAAACAGACTGGAGTAGATAGTTGTACACTAGAGGGCTATGGAGTGGAGCATTGTGAGGTAGAGAGGAGGGGCGCAGAGCGTTGTTGAGTAGAGTCTCATAGAACAGAGTAAAGTGGAGTAGGGTGGAGTGGAGTTGGGTAGAATGGAGTGGCGTACACTGGAATAGCGTAGAGTGGAGTGGCACAGAATGGAATGGCATGGTGTGGCGTAGATTGGAGTGGTGTACAGTGGAATACTGTAGAGTGGCATGCCACACATTGTTAGGAAGTGTTGTAGAGTGGACTACAGTGGCGTAGCGTGGAGTGGAGTAGAGTGGAGTTGAGTACAGTACAATGTTATAGAGTGTGGTAGAGTGGAGTGGTATACAGTGTGGTAGAGTTGAGTGGTGCACAGGGGAGTAGAGTGGTGTAGTGTGTTAGAGTACAGTGGAGTAGCACAGATGGAGTTTCATGGTGTGTCACAGACTGGAGTAGATTGTTGTAGAGTCGCATGGCATGGATTAGAGTGTTGTACACTGGCATAGCGTGGAGTAGAGTATTAAACATTGGAGTGTAGGGGCACAGAGTGTAGTAGAGTGAGTTGTATAGGGCATAGTAGAGTGTTGTAGAGTGGACTGTCGACAGTAGTGTAAACTGTGGCAAAATGTCATTCAGTGGAGTCAAGTGGAACAACATAACGTAGAGTGGAGTAAAGCGTGTGTCGTATAGTACAGTTCCATGAAGTGGAGTAAAGTGACGCTGCACAGAGTGGACTAAATTGTTAAAGAGTGGAGTGGCATAGAGTGAACTCGCATAGACTGGAGTAGTGTAGCATGGAGTGTCAGAGTGGAATAGTGTAGATTGGAGTAGTTTAGAATGCAGTGGCATAGAGTGGAGTAACAGAGTGGAGTGGCATACAGTGGACTGATGTACAGTGTAATAGCATACAGTGTAGTGGTGTATAGTGGAGTGACATAGAATGGAGAGACACAGAGTGGAATAGCGTAGAGTGGCATAGAGTGGAGAGGCATAGAGTAGAAAACCATAGGGCAGAGTGGTGTAGACTGGAGTGGTTTAGATTGCAGTGGTGTGTCATATAATGGAGTGGTTTGTCGTAGAATGGAGAGACATGGAGTGTCAGAGTGTATCTGTGTTTCGTAGAGTAGAATGACTTGTCGTAGAGTGGAGTGCTGTGTTGTACAGTGAAGCAGAGCGTTGTATTGTACAGTGGAGTGTTGTGTCATACAGCAGAGTGGAGTGGTGTGTCATGTTGTGTCATGAAGTGAGGTAGTGTGAATATTGCTGAATGGATGCACATGAAATTTTGCAGAAACATAGACTGTGGTGTGCAGAGTAACGCGAGGCATTGGCTTGTGCTACCTTGCAATTCTCCAGATTTTCCAAGCACCTCAGGGCAATGCATAGTGATCTTGAGTTGCTTGGTAAATATGACTAAGGTATTCCATTGCATTTGCAACACCATGCTTGATGCAAGGGTATTACAATCTAATTATATATCTGTCCCTTAGTGATATATTATACTATGGTGTACTGCAGTAACTTTGCAGTATACTGCAGTACGTGCCAATGACAAGGCAGTATATGAGTAGGTAATGTCTGCCTTTGCAAAATTAAAAGACAGACATATTCCTTTTACTACTCTTTAGCTGGCTCAGGTCCTTAAACATAGGTTAGTAGGTTTTATTGATGTTCCCTACCTATAGAACTTTATTAAATTGGTAATAGGTAGCGAAATGTATTTATGTTTTTCAATATTTTTTAAAACAGTTTACGGAGTACAGCGCTTGTAACTGTGTTTATAAAACATTGTAACTTAAAAAATATATATAAGTAGCATAGTAAATCTGGGTATTACTGTGGTATTGAACACACTTAAAAAAGAAATAAATATGTAAAAAATTGTAAATACAGTTTAGTACACTATGTTTGAGCATTAAGGTGTTTTAGGGAGGTTTTGTTTAGCTTTTCCAATATAATTTTAAATCTATTTTACCTGCTGCAGTACTCCTTAATTTTTTAAAAATATATAGAAACTTATAAATATGTTTTTCTACCTATTGCCACTTAACTAAATTGGTAATAGCCAGGGAAAATATAAAATCTAATACTTACTTAGATCCAAGCCCCTGACCCAGAACACAGCCAAAATGTGATTAAAACAACATGACTGTCTTCACCTATTGTAAAGGCAGCCATTAGCCAATCGCAAAATGACTTGTCATCACCATGTACCGCAGTAGTTTCACGACATTCTGTGGCTCACCGACTCCCTTTTATATGCGGTTTACAGAGCAAAACAACTGGGCCGAGGCTCACAAAGATTACTTAAGGACATTTTATCTCACATAGACTGCTGTACCCTTCGAGGTCCTGCGCTGTTTAAGTATCTTTTTTGATAAAGTCTGCATGTTAGAAAAGAAACAACATAGCGAAAAACCTACTTTTCCGTCCACGCAGCAATAGACTCCTTGTTACCATTACTGAGGGAGGGGCATCGTGCCTCAATCTGGCTCTGCCTCCTTTGAGTTATGGACCCTCCCCTCACTCTACAATAGTAATAAATATGATAACATCAGTGTGCTCCTGCATATATACATAGTCACTGAAAAACGCTTTTTAATTGTAAGTTATGGTTTCTTCTGCTCCCTTAAAAAACAAAGCAAAACCAAAACTGAAGCAGCATTGGCAGTGCCAATAGGCCTGGCTTTAATGGAATGTTGTATGGCAAGGTGAAGCATTAAAATAAATAGCATGGGAATAGACAAAGGACCTCTACATAAATTAAGGCACCCAAACCACTATTTGTGTTCTATCTGAATGCAGATGTCCACGTCGGACAGCAGACTTGAACCCGCAAATATTATTCTAACAGCTTCAACCCCTGGGTGAAATTTCTGTGTCTAACGGACATGTACAAAATTAACTAGCCCTCAATAAAAGTCAATGGACTCTGGGTGAAATGTATGTGTCTAATACACATGAACAAAATTAAGTAGGCCTCTATGAAAGTAAATAGGCCAACCTGATGTATCAGTGGACCCAACATGCACAATAAAGACACGGTAAAAACAAAAAGGGAAACCCAAACTGGGCTCTTTTGGCATGTTTCTTACCAAAGAGGAAGTGGCCATCTCCCTCAAATCTAATTTTACCAAGACACATTTTGTGCCAGTCATACAGACAGCGCCTCAAAATCTGCATGACCATCTCTCTTGTTAAAGAATATATACACCTTATGGTATTTTAAAACGTACAGTTACCTCTACTTCTGCATCAAATAAACCAGGCATTTGAAATGTGACGCTTCACCAGGTTTCGTTCCACATTTTACGTGTTGATTTTTTTATTTATTTTTAAACGAGTTCATTTTTGACAAAAAAATATTTTGCAGATTTAAGCCACCATACCCTCGAATACTGAAAATCGAGAAGGCTTCCAGTTCAAGGCTTCGAAATTCAAGGTCAGAGCCTGCATTTTGTGAAGGTGCTTGATCTCACTGTTTGAAAGGTGCAATTTCGGCACCTATTTTTCAATTTTTCATAATCAGTATGCTCTATAATGGTATTCTACAGCAAACTGACGTTTAAAATAGCTTTCTACGTGAGCAAAAAACATATCCAAGCTACATGAACACTTAAAATATAAAAGTGGGACATCACAATCGAATCTGTCTTCAGCTTCCAATGTCACTCCCCGGTCAATTCACTCCCCGTTTTCTTTTGAAAACACCCGTTTTCTGCACACACAGACATCTCTGGCAATACGCCAGGCAACGAGGGTGTAAATATCAGGGACCCCTTTCCTGGAGAATTGGGCAAGTTAGAGGCAGGACACAAGACGGGCGAAGGTAATGCTCTTGTTTTCAAAACTGCTGAAGAGAGACACCAATAAAAAAGTCCTTAGGTTACCTTAAGATAGTTTTAAATGTATAGGTCTCGCTGAGAAAAATGAAAACACCAACAACTACCTGTTCCTGAGCGTAGTACGTTGACAACAAGACCACGATCAAAAGAGAACTCCCATCTCAAGAGTGCCCATCGCAGACATAGGGCCTGATTCTAACTTTGGAGGACGGTGTTAAACCGTCCCAAAAGTGGCGGATATACCACCTACCGTATTACGAGTTCCATAGGATATAATGGACTCGTAATACGGTAGGTGGTATATCCGCCACTTTTGGGACGGTTTAACACCGTCCTCCAAAGTTAGAATCAGGCCCTATAATCTCTTTCTATGGTTAGAAGATAAATCCGATCATAAAATGCCACTTGTGAGTGACGGTTTCAAGGTATTTTAACATAAGAGACCTGCACAGACATTCAGCTAGCCAAAAGTGGCAGCTTATCTTACCCCATGAACCCATGCAGACCTGTGGCTTCCTGTTAATTGTTACACAGGGCACAGTGAGACACTTTATAACACAGATGCTGCATTAAAACACTGAAAAGACCGGTGGAAGCCAGATGCAAACTACAGCAGAAGGTTTCTGGTGGCGGCACGGGGGGGCAGCATATATTTATTCTAGGTCAGGGTGAGAGGCAGCATCAGGTCTCTCAACCAGTTATAAGTTGAAGTTCAAGCATACCTGGTATTAGAGAGCAACACCCCATCACCCACTGAACCCTTACGTTGCCAATGGCTGAGGTACATGCCCCATTGTGGGGCAAGTGCTGTACTTGCAACATGAAGGCACCTCAAAGTCTGGATTATTAGCCTGTCTGTTACCTGATCGTATGGAGGTGATGTAACGTGGGGCTTCAGCAGTTTTGAAAGTCTACCATGTTCAGAGTGTACCTGCTGTTAAGTAGATGCCTCAGTTCCACATCTGAGCACCGCACCCCTGAATTTAGGTAAGACATCCTTATCTCACACAAAGCGGCATTGAAGTTGCCTAGGGATTTTTTTTTTTTTTTTTTAACGAGATGGTATTATTTGTACTATATCCGTTAAGACCTAAAACACTACCCATTTTTTAAGGACCTTGATGGTGCATTGGAACCATGGCAGTTTTCAAAGACCCTAAGCAGAAAAGGTAAGTTCTCCTATATCACTGTCACAGCTGTGCACCAATCCTACACCATTTCTTGCCTCCCAAATCCCTCACACCCCATACACCACACAGTGCTGGATGACTCCCGGTTCTTTACCACTCTGATTGACTTCTGCACCACTCCCAGGTTCCCATCGTTGGGAGTCCGGTAGGGTTGCCAGTTCCACACCATTCCGGCTACCATACCTCTGTCTGTTCAGCATCGCTCTTATTTCCTCTCCATGACATGCACTGTACCACTGACCTTCCTCACCTTTTTAATCTCAGAAGAATACTGTATTTAAACACTGTTTTGACTACATCTCTCTAGACATATATCCCATAATCTCATCTAAGTTGCTGTTGCTGTGGGTGTCCATCTTTTGGTATCTTCTCACAGGAGTCCTATCAACCAAGGGCGGCCACCGTTAGGACCGGTGTACTCCTACCCTACTCTGACACTTATCCCCACCAACCTCTGAATGTCTACTCCAGTGCTGGTCAATGCTCCCTTATTTATTCATCTGTTTCTCCCGACAGGAGAATTTTGAAAAAACAAGCTTCACATAGCAATCAGACAACGATGACAAGTTCAGTGATACAGCTCAGGTGGCTACATTTACTGTTGTTTATGCGGTTTTGGATGACAGGGGAGGCAAGAGACATTTATTATTGTTAATTAGCATCATATAGCTGACATTTAGCTACTAGAATGGCATTACAGATCCTCAGCCACTTCTCCAATATTTCCGTGCGGATCATAGTTTGGCTCTGTTTCGCAGATGTTTACATTCACTAAAGTAGGCGAATTTTAAGGGGTTGAGAGTGTCTGTAGCAGAGATGGCTGGGAGGTGCTCTACCAATTTGCTATGTATTTCCCTGGTTGGTACGGGTGCCCACTGTCTAGTGAATTCAGATCTGTGCTAAGAAGACAGTAGCTGGTGCTGATCAAGGCTGTCAGAGCTAGTTCATTGCATAAGCACTGATGGATGCTTTTTCGGGGACACCTCTTCCAGTGTGCTGTTGGACGATGTGTGTGCTATGTCTTTGTGGGCACACCTGCTATCAGCACGGTGACATCAACAGGTGAGGGTTATCTCTAATGTGCTAGACCAGTGGTTCCCAACCTTTTGACTTCTGAGGACCCCCACTTTATCATTATTGGAACCCGGGGACCCCCACTGAATCATTATTGGAATCCGGGGAACCCTCACTGAGTCCTTCCTGAAAGCTGGGGACCTAATCTGTTTTCTAAGCAGTTGAGGACCCCCTGACGAGGCTTTGCGGACCCCCTGGGGTCCCCGGACCACAGGTTGGGAACCACTGTGCTAGACATATGTGTAGTGTTTTGTCTATTGTATACGTTCCACTTTATTTATGTGGTCTGTGCTTTAGAATATGTATAGTTGTGAGCACTTCATAGTCATGTACATGGCATATATTAGCTGTTTTAGACGTGTGCACTGTTTTATCTCATGTGTATTTTGAGAATATTTTGAAAAATACTCTGTGTGATTCAGTTATAGCTGTGTTCAGTTGTGCGAATAATACCATCCAGTTCTATGAAATATCTCAGCTGTTTTGGGTGTGCTATGTCTAACATTTTCTCTTGAAAAAAATGCAAACAAAACTAATAAATATGTATTCATACTTAACCATGTCACATGTTGGCTGTGTGGGAAGCCTCCCGTCTAACATATTCTCTTGACAAAGATGCAAACAAAACTAAATAAACATGTATATATACTTAGCCATGTCACATGTTTATCTAGTTTTATGTGCATCTTTAGAGCGGTACCTGCCTGGAGACAGGATGTGGCGTAACTGACATAACATAAGAAAAAGATATAAACAGTGCTTTAAATGTGCCGGTACTCACTGGTACGGAGTACCAGCACTTTTTTATTTTCTCCCCTTGAGTACCGGAACGTTTCCTCTGAGAAGGAGAGTACCGGTACTCACGGGGGTCCTGGCATTGACGCAAGTGGTGCTGCTCATGAATTCCTGCCTCGGCAGCAGTTTCAGTTTCAAATGCCTCTCAAAGGGTGTAAGCCGGGGCTGAGCTGCTGTAAGAGCACCGGAGCAGCGGCTCTTATTTGTAGGCCTCGGTGACCTACCTGAGCTGCACTGGAAGTTACCAGGGGAGGGGTGTGGCTGCAGGGCACTTTCTTTAACTTAAAAGGTGATTGTGAAACCTAATGGGCAGGGGCGTGGGAAGCATTGTTCAGGGCAGTGCAGCTTGTTTAGTAAGCCTGTTGTTTAAAATGCCTGCACATTTTCACCCATCAGCGTTTTAAAGTGAAGGCGTTTGCGTGAAAGAAAATCCCTGCCCTCTCCACCATCTTTCACGATTAACCTCAAAGAAAAACTACATTCGAGGCAAAATAAATGATTTTTTTAGCGTTCTACAAGTGGCAACCTCTTGCTTTAGATGGAAAACCAGATCCAAACCAATTGTTACATGGAAGATGTGACATTTTCATACATTTTTGAATTTTAGAGGCCAAACCTGTGCATTCTGGGATTTGTAGTTCTTTTTTTCATTCTACGCAAGATATTAAAAAAATCTCAGCAATAAAGCATGTATTGTAAAAATCAGGGATGGATTTAAAATGTTACATAGGAGGCCACTTGGGACTACCAGTCCCTGCTCACATATTTTGTGGGGGTCCACACGCATTATGCATAGAACAAAGATCAACAATGACCATTTTTTGGTATTTTTTATGGTGAATACTGAATCCTTCAGGGCACTGCTTCTGGTGCAGGATCTATGACATTTTTGAGAGCTGCCACTGTCCGGCAGTGTATGTGTAAAAAGACAACATGTGAGCAGTGCTTAATTTGAGCCGGTGGTTTCTTCTCGGGTGCTGGGCACCGGCACTTATTTTTGAGGGCCGCCACTTTTGTATCTGCCTCAAGAATTTACTGCAAGCGAAAAACCGAGGAAGAGAAAAACAAAAATGCTTCACAATGGGAGAAAGCAGAAAGCATGTGAGAGATGGGAATTAAAAGCCAAAAGTGTGCGAGTTTGCAAGCACAGTTATGCCTGTGAGAATGAAATGTGGAACTTGTGTTTGTGTGAAACTGAAGGTGATTCAGAGTATGAAATGGATGTTTAAGTTAGGGACATCTTAAGGTTTTCGTGGCCCTTGGCCGAATGTATTTAGGGTGCCCCTGTTTGGAACAGCTTTGAATTTATGATTCAGTTTCAGCTCTTTTGTGCCCTCTTTGGCCAGGACACTCTCAGTACACAGACACACTCGGCAAAATTCTAAACGTGGTTACATCTAGTATTCTGGGAAAGGGACGTGATTTTAAGTTTGTAACACAGCATCAGCTCAC
Organism: Pleurodeles waltl; assembly: GCF_031143425.1. NCBI lineage: Eukaryota > Metazoa > Chordata > Amphibia > Caudata > Salamandridae > Pleurodeles > Pleurodeles waltl. Next base: position 714,309,399 of record NC_090446.1, on the reverse strand, counting down.
TATTACTATAATCTCTGTGACACCCTCCCTTTTCTCATGTGTGAGGTACTGTTTTGAGATACAATAAACTTTTTTATGGAGGTTGCATTAAACATAAACACAACATTTGCCTGTAAAATGCAAACATCACTTACATTAAAAATATATTAAAGGAAAACACTATTTAAAACAATCTGTGTAAGAATTAGTCAAGGTCATCAGGGCGAGACTCTCTCCAGAACAGAACTGGCTCTATCAGAGGCCCCCCTGGAAGGCTGGATCAACGTGTCTGCCATAATGCTGTCTGCCATAATGCGCAGAATGATCACAGATTTGTTTATGTAGGTAGCTCAGTTGGTTATTGTTTTTGCTGCAGAGATCCTTGTGTTACCTGTTGTTAAAATCATTCATGAACCTGCATCAAGGAAATAAATGAAAACAGCAAGGCATACATTGGGAATGATGCTGTTTTTTCCTCAATACATTGTTATTCTAAGATTGCTAAAGAAGGATTACTTTGGTTAATAATCACCACTTCTTATATAAGTACTATATAAACGGCCATTAGTGTAATAACTCATGGACAGATACATTGTTCATTCTTACAGTGCCTGCAGATTTCTGGCATACAAAGCTTAGAATGTCCAAAAACCTAGCCCCGCCCCTTACCCCACCCTTAGCACCACCCTTATGCCTACCCCAAACTCCACCCCTGTCCACCACTCTTTTTGGTGAGTACCGGCACTTATTTTTTTCCATTTAAAGCACTGGATATAAAATGTTACACTGATAAACAAAAGCTACAAATGTTGTCATGACAGAAATTTAAGGAGTAGCTGTAAGGACATTTGCAGCCTTTTTACACGATGCAAGGGCAGATGGATGTTCAAGCATGGAATCTGCAGTATCCCTCTGTACTTCTGGAAGCAGTTTACTCGTGTTGTGTGAGTTGTAGTTATTTGTGGTAAATATGTTTTATAACATCTATCTTTGGCATATTAAAGACCAAAGTCACATATTTCTGAAATAGCACACCTTGGTGCCTATCTGAGAAACAAACAGCATTTCCCAAAATACAAATCTCTTTTTGGCAAAGTTAGATGACGATAATTCAGGCCCTCGTCCTTGCAATCTGCGGGCACCATGAAGTGAAGCACTGAAGAAAAAGTGCAAGCCTATGGCCTCGTAACAAAGATGGGCTGCTGACGTGTACCGTTTCTCACAAGGAGAAATGGTGTTTCCGACACTATCATCCTTTGGACTAGAAGAAAGATACTCACTCGAGATGAATCAGCCTCCCACACATGGCTTGTTGGACCAAAGAAATCGATCGAGAAGCTGGTTCGTTTATATTGTTAGGATAAAGCACAATGATTCCTCCTGACGCTTCTGACAATTACTGAAAGTGATTATTGTAAGCTGTAAGATGGTAATATATGGTTTTCACGTGAACCTGCAATGACTGAAAGTAGAGCTACATCCAACAAGAAGACAGCCAATGCCTTTTCACTAAAATGAAATGATACTGCATTTTGAAAACAGGACCATCAGGTGTTAGGTGAGGTATAGTGCACTACAAAACGAAACACATAAAAAGTCTACTGCACATAAGAAAACAACCAAATACTGCGCCTTGCACCACTAGCCAGAGCCCAGCTGCAGAGGAGTGGGCTATGCAGAGAGATCAGATCCCTGGTTTCTTGCCACTGTGGTCAGGTGAAGCCCTGCAAAGTCCATATTGCTCAGTGGAGTGGAGCCTGGAATGGCTAAGCATTGCCCCCCCTTCTGCCCTTACACTGGTGGTGCCAACACAATGAAGTGCATGTTCTGGTTCTCAGCCCATCAGTCCGTGCGCTGCAGAGAAAAACGAGAGCACTCAAAAACACCTGCCCTCTCTTACAAATCATCTGGGATTCTTTAGCGGACTGAGACGACGCTGTGGCTTGTATGATTCACACATAATAAAACCTTACGCTTGTCACTTTTCTGTGGCACTGCAGTGACTAGGTTGCAGGGCGGAGGTGCAGTACGGCCCCTCTTCCTGGATAAATGATTGTATACTCTGAAGAGGGGAAATATCATGTGGTAAGAAAGGAATAGCATGCACTGGAGAACTTTGGCCACGGAAATGTACCTTCCAATCCAAAGCATGCTTCTTGGAGCACATAGCAAAGAATTGCATCGGAAATCCTTTGGTGGCTGTGATAGTTAGGTTAGGGTTGTTCACACAAGTCATTTATTGGTATTCAGTAATTGTTAATCAAATGTAAAATATGAAAGTCAAACAGAGTTTTTCTGTCTCCCCATAAAGAAGTGATAACTTTTGACAAACTTTGGCCCAACTTGATTTGCTCTGCCCAGCAGATACTGGGTAATAACAGATGTAGGTCAACAAATTTACCTGGTTTGACTATTTTCGAGTCTACCACTACCATATCTCTTGTGTGGTCACAAAAAATAATGAATCTATGACGTTACTGATAATATCACATATGAGATCCAGAAAGTCCCCATTGTTATCATCACTGATCATGCATGGGATCCTCAAACTACTTAATTATGAACATCAAAACGTAACATATTTTATTAAATGAGATGCAAACCTGCTTTTCCTCACTATAATGCAAACCTAAATTGCTCGCATAGCATAGCATCATCACTGCAGCTTCACATTTTAAGGCTCTTGAGAGAAAATTGTTACTTGTGTTTATTGTAATTTGACATGATGTGAAAAGAGGCATAGATAGTGGAGTGTTCGTAATGCTTTCTAGCTCTATCTACCACTTAAGTCAAGTTGAGTATTAGGCAGACGTCTCGTGCATCTTCTGTGTGCTGGTGCAATGCTGACTACTTTTTTTAAAGTATTAGTCAACGTTAAAAGCTCCAATATCACTTTAATAGTGAAAGTGGAACAGAGAGAAGCTTTGAATGGTATTCCACACTATTGCAACTTTTGTAGAGTGTTGGAGGAAGAGGTGGCCAGATGACTCTTCCCTGGGCAACATCACTTAGGGCCCAATTTAGAATTTTACAGACAATACTCCGTCTGCCAAGGTGGTGAACAATGTGACCACCACCATCCTAAAGGACTAGAGTCCATCATATTTAGTGATCACCACCGGCACAGTAATCATGTCTGTATTTCAAAAGGAACCACAATTACTGCTGTGCCTCTTGAATGTACAAACAGTTTGGTGGACGGACGCTGTGGTTTTTAATGGCTGTTCACCAAACTTTTTATATTTTTTTGTTTTCCAGAAACAGTTTTCTCAAAGCAGGAGTTTGTTTCTGAAAAACTAAAAACACTAAGGACTTCCATATCCTGGGAGATTTCACCCAGTTAGTGGAGGTCATTTTTTTTTGTCCCTCACCTTCAAATTTTTCCTGATGGTGACAGACAAAAAAAAAAAAACATTACACCATCTACCCTAAATAGGATGGGCGGTTTAATGTTCTTCCTCTGATGATCCCTAGACTGTCGGAACTTCAGAGAAAGTATTCCACTGATGGAGCCAAGGGGGACTCTGTTGACTGAATACATAAGGTCAGTTTGTCTCTAAATGAGGTGAGCGGATCAAGGGTTTGGCGGGCAATACTCTATCGCATTTATTATGAGTATTAATGATATTCACCTTCTGGCGCACGTCATTCCAATGTACTTTCTGAGGAGGCCCTGCAGGGAACGGTTTCTGACCGTGCTGCACTTAGCATCATGATGTTCAGGAGCACTGTTACCCTTGCCTTTCTCCTGAGTTTCTACAGTTAGTTGGAAGCAGAGGCTGAGGTAATGCTATTAGGACTATGTAAACCCATCAGAACAGCCCATACTCTTAGATAAGTATCTCTTATATGCTACTCACAAATGTAGTATTTTGCAGTAGTTCTGAAGTACGGGAGGCACACACATTATAGACATGCCTTACTCAAATCTTACTGAGAAGAGTAATGCATATATGTTACTAATAAAGGGATTCTGAGACAACAGCACGATAGGGTAGACCAATGTGGAAACTGGCTGACAAGTCCAAATAAGAGAGACAAATAATAAGTGAATAGAAATACCTCATGCTATTGACACATCCAACACGTGTACCATTGAGTTGGATAATCAGTAATGCCTTTTATAAGCAACCAGATACCAGACAAATAGAGTACATTATGAAATTGTAGTAATTATATTATTATTAACCTAGAGACTGTAGCACCAAATGCTTTTTTTCTATATATGCAGAATGCATATGCTCTGGCCTTGTCTCCACTTAACAGAGGCCCAACCCTGATTTACATAGGATTTGGATGAACATCTCAAGCATAATCTTATCAGTCCATTTGATGAGCAACCTAAAGATTAATCAGTCTACCTTTTGGCATACCTATTGACTTACAACGCTGATGACGTGAATAAAGACAAACCTACTGCCCTGTCAAATTATAACTAGTTGCATATTTTTAGACTGATTGTAGCATATTATCCACGATTTCTATGCTAGACTGCCTCCACTGGAACAGCAGCCACAGCAGTGCTAACCTCAACAAAACAGCACCAGTGTAGCCTCCTCAAACATAACTTGTGTTTTTTCTCAATCGCTGCAGCTTTTGTAGCACAGCTTTAGGAGATTTCTCCAGATGTTCCCTAGCCTCTGTCTGTCTTTCCCGAGTCACACAGGCAGGATCATAGAGATACATTTGTGTACTGCACTAGCTCTGAATTACAGTGTAGCTGCAAACTTCCAAATATTTATTTAGGATGCGACTAAAAATTGAGGGACTTTCTTTACACCATTGTGGGATCTGACACCAAACATAAGCTTTATTATGCAACTGAAATGCAAACACATATTGACTATCTTCATGAAGAAGAATAGAAAAAAATGTTTTCGTAAGTCAATGACTGTATCCCATTCTGCAGCTGCAGGAATCAGAAACAATATCACAGAAGGATTTGGCACTGCTGGACAACATGGAAATACAGTTGAAAACCTCAAAAAGGGCGGCTGTGAATCCTTGATGATGATATGTCACACCGTCCAAGTAGAACTCATGCCTTCCTTTATTATATAGACCACCATGCACCAATACCAACTTAAAAGATGTCTTACTTTGTTCAATAACCAACACCCATCTGGACCACTCAAATCTATAGATTCTACATGACCTCAACATATCGTTTGACAAGAAGAACAAGAAGAATTTAACCACACCACAGTTATCATACCAATCTTGAAGCTTCCAACATCCAACAAATGGCTTGTGGCCCAACTCACTGTGCAAGACACACCCTGGATGCTTTTTTTGCACCCTAAGGACAAGCCACAGTTACAGAAAACTCTGCTGTAAACTGGAGTGACCATAACATCATCAATTTCAAGATCAAAACACCCATCAATGACAACACTTCGAAGGCGCCAAAAACCAACCACAGCAAAAGCTTGTACAGACAATGGAAAAAACTAGACATATAGAGGGTCATTCTGACCCTGGCGGCCGGTGGCCGCCAGGGCCACCGACCACGGGAGCACCGCCAACAGGCTGGCGGTGCTCCAACGAGCATTCTGACCGCGGCGGTTCAGCCGCGGTCAGAAGCGGAAAGTCAGCGGTCTCCCGCTGACTTTCCGCTGCTCGTGTGAATCCTCCATGGCTGCGGAGCGCGCTCCGCAGCCATGAGGATTCCGACCCCCCCTACCGCCATCCTGTTCATGGCGGGAAAGCCGCCATGAACAGGATGGCGGTGGGGGGGGTCGCGGGGCCCCTGGGGGCCCCTGCCGTGCCCATGCCAATGGCATGGGCACGGCAGGGGCCCCCGTAGGAGGGCCCCGCAAAGTATTTCAGTGTCTGCCTTGCAGACACTGAAATACGCGACGGGTGCCACTGCACCCGTCGCACCTTCCCACTCCGCCGGCTCGATTACGAGCCGGCATCCTCGTGGGAAGGTCGTTTTCCCCTGGGCTGGCGGGCGGTTTTTCAGCAACCGCCCGCCAGCCCAGGGGAAAACTTGTAATACCCGCCGCGGTCTTTTGACCGCGGCGCGGTATTTTGGAGGGCGGCATCCTGGCGGGCGGCCTCCGCCGCCCGCCAGGGTCATAATGAGGCCCATAGTCTTCAGAGTGTCAGATTTTGACTAATAAATGGATATGTCTGGGTGATGAATAGAAGACTGAACTAGTTAAATATCTGGGGGTTGAGATAGCAGTTAACTTGAACCACAGTGGAAAATAATTTGGCCCCAGTGTTAGTCAAGACTAAGAGACAATTATATTGTATAAACAATTTGCATCTTTTTATAGTAGGGCGATGCAATGTCATCAAAATGCTCTTGCTCCCCAAGGTTAAGAACTTCTTTAGGATCATCCCACTGGAATTTTAACAAAACTGGTTTAAACGTATGGAACAGATAGTAAGTGGTTTTATATGGTAATTTGCTAAAGCTCGTATTTAGTGTTACCAAGAGAGAGGGGCGAATGGGCTGTCCCCAACTTCAGAAATTATTATTGGGCTGCCGCCTTACAATGTATCCAAACATTAACTATACCAGATTATACCCGTAAAGTGTTAGGGGAAGCTCCCACGCCTACTCATAGCATGATTTGGGGTGATGTAGCCATTGCTGCTTTTCTGAGAATAGTGGAGCCAAGCTACTTCAAAAAAGCCAAATTTAAAACAGTAAGGGCTGTGTTTAAATTATGGCTGCAGATAAAGCATGTAATAGGAATTGGTTGTCTCAGTTATTACACACCACTGAGAAATACCCCAATTCTTCCTGAGATTTTTCATGATAATTATTATATTAAGTGGGGCACAAGAAAACGCTCGAAAAATTGGCAACTTCTTTTTCGATAGACAAATTAAATCTTTTAGCGACCTGAAAGAGGAATTCTTCCTTGACAGTAGAGACTTTTTAAATTTCTTCAAATTCGAGATTTATTGATGACAGTTTCCAGGGAGAGCCCTTGTGGGGAGAAATCTCCAATTATGGAGCTGCTTGAGAGTCCAACGGATTGCAATATAAGTAATTTCTATCCGCTCCTCATGCAATTTATGCAAGACGATCTGGGGAAACAAGAACTGAAGTCGACGGATTGGCTCTAGTGAAACATCAATTTTAGCTTCTTTGAAAGTGTGCTAGTTGGTATTGCTCTCTTCTGGATCATTGGCGCAGCTTTATAAGACATTATTTAATTTATATTACTCCTTCGCTAAAATATCTAAATGGGGACGTACTGTTGGTGTCAACTACCAACGATGTGATAGTACAAGAGCAGACTTATGTCATATGTTTTAGCTGCGATAGGCTAGTAGCATTTAAAACAGATATTTCTAATTTTTGGAAGTTGTTCTGCATCAGGGAACATGTTTAATGCCTCAATTTGTATTATTCAAGATTGATGAACAGGAGTGTGTGGGTCAATTTCAATGTTTTGCGTTTTTGGCTATGCCCGTGATGCAGAACTGTATCGCATCTGATTGGGTAACGTCAATCAGATGCAATACAGCTCTACATCATGGCTGGCTCAACTACTTTCAATGTATCCCCAGCTTATTATCAATGGTGGGCTCAATTACTTTCAGTGTATTATTTGGAGATTAGCTTGTACGCCTGCAAAGGTAAGGCAGGTCGAAGGAGGGAGGCAAAAATCTGTACCCCGTTCTCACAATGGTTAATGAATCAGCAGTTGGGATGATGATTAAGGAAATTATTTTGATATTAGAGTCATTTCAATGATTATATGGATTATGACTGAAATGTTTCGATGACAAGATTGATGGTTGTTTTTTATGTATTCTTTTGTGTGCAATAAAAAATAAATACATTTTTTTTTAAAAAGCAATAAACTAGACATCCACCAACTCAACTCCCACTTTGAAAAACCTCCATAAACATATGGCCGAAAGACATACTAACTTTCGACAACTGAGTCACTGATAGAAATTGGGTCTCTACTTGGCAGAGGTTTGCACTCTGTCCAAGTATGGACCACAATCCTAGTCAGGGCAAGTAAAATACACACTTAAAGTTTATCTGTGCTCACCTTCTGGTAGCATATCACAGAGCAATCATGCTAAACTAAAGAGACAATGTGTAAAGTATGTGCGCACACGCACACACACATGCAGTAACACAGTAAAAACACCACACAAGGACTCCACGCCAGTTTAGAAAACAATAGCCAATATCTACCTGAGTCAAACAAAGCCAAAATTACAACAAACAAAAACAAATAATCAACATACACAAGTCAAGTTATGAATTTTCACAAGTTTAAATCAAAATGCAGTGCTTGGAAGACAATAGCTCCAAACAAAACTATCTGGTCACACTAGACTGAATCAAACCCAAAAGTGCAGTCTGACCGCAATGGAGCGTTGGCCAGGTACAGAAGTCACGCAGACCCTCTGGCTACTTTTGTTGTGTCAATGCTAGGTGATGATATGTTGATTCAGAGGAGGGGATGCGTTGTGCTTGCAGGTGATGCATCATTTCCTGATTGGGCAACATCATTGATGCATCGATGTCCAGAAGTAATGAGTACTGGTTCTGATGCATTGGTGCTGCGCCGGCCAAGCTGGGGTAGCATTGTAAGTCAGGGTTGCTGGGACATGCAGTCAGGGAGCAGTGTCTATTGCTTTGGTGCTTGCAGCAGTAAAGCAGCGTTTCTGCAGTGGGATGCATCAGTTCCAAGTGACATGCCAGTGTTGTTGCATCAGTTCTTGTATTGCAGCACCACACTCACCTCCAATGACCCAGGACTGGATTTGGCACCACCTGGCAGGGAAGGAGTCACAGCAGAGGAGCCCAAGTGCTGGTAGCAAGATGCTGGTGAAGTCTTTGGTATCCCTGAAACTGCAGAACCAGGAGGCAAGCTCAATAAGGCCTTTCGAGACACTTTAGATTGCAGGATGTAGTGAGTTCAATCACGTTCTCTCACCCCACGTAGCAGGCATCAGGCCAACACAGCAGAGCAAACAGCAGACAGGCAGTCCCTCCTGAGAGCCCAGCGGTCCTTTTTCCTGGTAGAATGTCCTCAAGCCAGAAGTGTTCTAAGTATATGGTGTTAGAGGCCCAGTACCTACACCCAAAATGGCCTCTGATATAGGGATAACTTCGAAAGAGTTCTCTGAAGTGCACAGGGTTTCTTTTCAACCCAGCACTGGCTCCAGACTACCAGTAGAGGGTAATCAGCCCTTTGTGTGAGGGCAGGACACATCCTATTCAGATGCAAGTGTGTACAGCCTCTTCCTCTACCTTCCCAGGATGATTATCAGTATGCAGATGTATCTCCTGTCACACCCAACCCTTCCTGTGTGTGGCTGTCTGGAAAGAATGCACAAATGTAGCTGTAATCTAAACTGGTTAACCCCTTGGTTGCCACCGACGTAATGGTTACGTCCGATGGCGCGGCCCTGAGGCACCACGGATGTAACCATTATTTCCTGGGACTGACCCTCGGGGGAAGCACTGGCGCTCCCCCCAAGGGTCTCCGCCCACCCTCCCACCCCCAGGGTAGGGCTGGAAGGGGAATCACTTCCCTTCCCCCACCCCCTCAGTGACGTCTGATGACGTCAGTGCGCTGACCTCATCAGAGGTCAAATCCCGTCGTGCTGGAAGCTATGCCTCCAGCGCGACCAAGTAGGAGAAACAGATTTGTTTCTCCTCGGTACGGGGGGCAGAGAGGCATGAAAAGGGAAGGAAAGGATTTTCCTTCCCTTTGCATGTCTCTCTGAGCATTCCTGCAGCACGATCGCATAGGGATCGTGCTGCACGAATGCCCAATAGACACCAGGGATGTTTGTTTACCATAGGTAAACAAAGAAGGGGAGCAGCCCCTTGGGCATGGATCGCTCCCCAACCCAGGGGTAGTTTACTATAAGGCCATTACTGCCCCGTGGGGGCAGACCGGAATATATTAATTAGGTCGATCTGCTTCCGGGGGGGGCACAAGCCATTAGGCACCAGGGATGGTTTTTTAAATATATATATATATATTGATAAGGGGAGAGACCCCTTAGGGGGGCCATTTTTTTATTAGGCCTTTTCTGCACCCCCTGACCCCGGAGCAGATCAGCCTATATTAATTAGGCTGATCTGCCCCCGGGGGGGCAGAAGCCACTAGACACCAGGGTTTTTTTTTTTTAAATATATTGATAAGGGTAGCGACCCCTTAGGCAAGGGTCGGCTCCCTGGAGGGCAGATTGGCCTATTTCCTTTAGGCCGAAAACCACCTAGGCACCAGGGATTGGTGTGTGTGTGTTTTGTTTGGGGGTGGGGCAGCCCCTTGGCCAAGCGTAGCTCCCCATGGGGGCACATTACTGTTGGCCATATCTGCTCCCTTTGGCTGCAGATTGGCCTATTTTTGGAAGGCCTATCTGCCCCCAAGGGGGCAGTAAGCCCACCACAGACCAGGAAAGATTTTTTTTCGAAATAAGAGGGTGGGGGGGGGTTGGCCATTCCCCCACCCCAAATAAATGGGGCCAAAGTTGTTCTGCCCACCAGTGGGCAGATGGGGAAATTACCCCGATCCACACCCGGGGGGTGGGGCAGAAAGTATTCTAGATGCCAGGAAATAAAAAAAGAAAGAAAAATAGTGCGGTGGTGGCTACCAACCAGTATAGGCATGGTTATGCCCCCATCCCAACTGAAGGGGGTAACAGTCTTTCAGCTCCCCCCCGCACACCAAAACATCTTATCCCACAGCAAGCAAGAAGACATTTGATTATTTTGGGTTTTGGTTTTACATTTGGGCCATGAGAGCTTGGCTAACTCTCAGAATCGTCCCACTTGGAATGGTGAGGGCTGCACTTTTTGGACTTTGGGACGCTGTAAACATCCACAAGACCTAGACACATCTAAAAACTAAACAGTTGGGTGAGTCCAGGGTGGTGTGCTTCATATGCACCCCGCACTATTTTCTTACCCACAATGCCCTGCAAGCCTCCAACTTTGCTGGAAATCACACATTTTTTCCACACTTTTGTGATGAAACCTTCCGGCATCTGCAGGAATCCACAAAATTCCTACCACTTAGCATTGTCTTACCTATACCGATAAAAATTCTGCCCCACTTGTCAGCCTAAAATTCTTTTTTTCAAACTACTCTTTTGGACCCGCTTTGGTTCCCCCTCAATTTCAACATGTTTTTGGCTCTTCCCTATCACAGGCACTTGGCCCACCTACACAAGTGAGGTATCATTTTTACCGGGAGACAGAGGGGAACATTGGATGGTAGGAAATTTGTCCTGGTGGGGTGATCCCACACAGAAATGTGTGAAAAGTGTGATTTATTTAGCTAAATCGGAGGTTTGCTGAGGATTCAGGGTAAGAAATCACTGGGGGATCCACGCAAGTCACACCTCCCTGGACTCCCTCAGGTGACTAGTTTTCAGAAATGTCTGGGTTTGGTAGGTTTCCCTGGATGGCTGCTGAGCCCAGGACCAAAAACGCAGATGCCCCCGCAAAAACAGGTAGTTTTGTATTTGATAATTTTGATGTGTCCAGACAGTGTTTTAGGGCATTTCCTTTCGCGGGCACTAGGCCTACCCACACAACTGAGGTACCATTTTTATCGGGAGACTTGGGGGAATGCTGGGTGGAAGGAAATTTGTGGCTCCTCTCAGATTCCAGAACTTTCTGTCACCAAAATGTGAGGAAGAAGTGTTTTTTGGCCAATTTTTTAGGTTTGCAAAGGATTCTGAGTAATAGAACCTGGTAAGAGCCCCACGGGGCACCCCACTCTGGATTCCCCTATGTGTCTAGTTTTGAAAAGTGCACCGGTTTGGTAGGTTTCCCTAGGTGCCGGCTGAGCTAGAGACCAAAATCTACAGCTTGGCACTTTGCAAAAAACATGCCAAATTTCAATGTAAAAATGTGATGCGTCCATGTTGCGTTTCCTGTCGCGAGCATTAGGCCTACCCACGCAAGTGAAGTACCATTTTTATCAGGTAACTTGGGGGAACACAGAGTAGCAGAACAAGTGTTATTGCCCCTTGTCTTTCTCTACATTTTACCCTTCGAAATGTAAGACAGTGTGTAAAAAAGACAACTATTTGAGAAATGCCCTGTAATTCACATGCTAGTATGGGGACCCCAGGATTCAGAGATGTGCAAACAACCACTGCTTCTCAACATCTTATCTTGTGCCCATCTTGATATCTATTCTTCACTCTCTATTTTTCAGCAAATGAATTGCTGTATACCCGGTATATAATGAAACCCCATTGCAAGGTGCAGCTCATTTATTGGCTCTGGGTACCTAGGGTTCTTGATGAACCTACAAGCCCTAAATATCCCCACAACCAGAAGACGTAACAACATATTGCTTTCATAAATCTGACATTGCAGGAAAAAGTTAACGTAAAACGTAGAGAAAAATGGCTGTTTTTTTCGGCTCAATTTTAATTTTTTTTTTATTTCAGCTGTTATTTCCTGTAGGATAACCTTGTAGGATCTACACAAATGACCCCTTGTTGTCTACTTTTTAGAAATGTTTAGATCTCCGGGATCCACCATTGGTTTCATACCTGTTTCTGTCACTAACTGGAAGGAGGCTAAAAGCACACAAAATGGTAAAAATGGGGTATGTCCCAGTAAAATGCCAAAATTGTGTTGAAAAATGTGGTTTTCTGATTCAAGCCTGCCTGTTCCTGAAAGCTGGGAAGATGGTGATTTTAGCACCGCAAACCCTTTGTTGATGCCATTTTCAGGGGAAAAAAACACAAGCCTTCTTATGCAGCCCTTTTTCCCCATTTCTTTTTTTTTTAAAACAACATTTTCGCTGTATTTTGGCTAATTTCTTGCTCTCCTTCAGGGGAACCCACAAATTCTGGGTACCTTTAGAATCCCTAGGATGTTGGGGAAAAAAGGACGCACATTTGGAGTGGGTAGCTTATGTGGACAAAAAGTTATGAGGGCCTAAGCGCGAACTGCCCCAAATAGCCAAAAAAAGGCCTGCCACCTGAGGGGGGAAATGCCTGGCCGAGAAGGGGTTAAAGTAAGAAAATATCAACTTTCTAAGAGTGGCTTTTTCAGGCCTGTGATTTAAAAAAACACCTTTATCAAAAGATGTTTTTTTTTTTTTTTTACTCTGAGTCCAGCGACATCAAACTCCATATTTCACTTAAACGATGCTTTAAGGCAACCTCAATGCTAGCCTTTCGGATAGATAGTCTGTGCAATAGGGAAACACGAATTTAAGAGTTTTTCACTATCTGGACATGTTAAACTTTTTAAATACCCTGCCCGTGGGGCAAACTAGGGCCTACCTTAGGGGTGACTCACAGGTACTAAATAAAAAGGAAAGTTTGGCCCTGGCAAGTGGGTACACCTGCCAGGTCAAAATGGCAGTTTAAACTGCACACGCAGGCTAGCAATGGAGACATATTTGAAAGGCTACTGCAGTGGGTGGCACAACCAGTGTTGCAGGCCCACTAGTAACATTTGACGTACATGACACGGGCACACATAGTGCACTTTAAAAGGGACTTTCAAGGAGAATCCAATGTTACCATGTTTTAGACGGAGCACAGGCACTTTAGCACTGGTCAGCGGTGAAAAAGTGCACAGTCACATTAGGAGTGTGGCGGGTTGGCCTCTGCCAACCCACCACATCCCCACTGATGGTTGGACCCTTCAGGCCAGAGATGAGCAGCTCCGACCCGGCAGTCCTATGAAGACTGCCGGTGGTATTTTGAGCCAGCTGTCCACCAGGGTTTCCGCGGTGGTAGCACTGCCACGAAAACCCTGGCGGAGAGGCAGAGGGAATTTCTTCCCTGTCACCGGCAAATGTCTCCCCTCCCACCCCCCCTTTCAGGTACAGCATCCCCAAATCCCTACCCCCCTCCGAGCATACAGGCACACAGACACCCACACACACCCTGCATACATGCACACACAGACACCCAAACTCACCCCACATACTCGTTCACCAACACTGACATACACGCATTCACTCACAAGCATCCATACACGCATTCACTTCAACACTCATACATGCATTCACTCACATGCCTCCATACATGCATTCACTTCAACACTCATACACGCATTCACTTCAACACTCATACTTAAATACACACATGCATACACACACATGCAAACACCCACTCATACACAACACCCGCCACCCTCCCACCCCTCACCTGTTGGACGCCTGACTCACCTTATCCGGAGGAGGTCGTCCAGCAGGGAACTGGCGCTTCCACTGCCGGCAGCGCCCCGCCATCAAGACACCCCAGGCCGTATTACTGCTCGTAATACGGCTGTTAGAGTCGTTTTGGCGGGCCGGTGGTGTAACCGCCCATGTGCCTTCACCCGCCAGCACAACTACTGCTGAATTTCCACCCAAAATGTGGCAGAAATCCTGCAGTATTCGTAATATGGTGGGTGGAAGACCGCCAGCACTGGCGGCCTTCTGGCGCCCGTGGCTTTGGCGGTCTTTGAAAAAGACTGCCAAAGTCTAAATGAGGGCCAAAGTGTAGACTACCTGCCACCTTTCACACCACCTCCTCACACACAACACTGTAGCATTCATCAGACGTCTGCAATATCCCATCTATTAATCAACATCTATCTAACCCCCTACCAAATCTGATTAAATCACACAACCTCATCTGTTACAACTATGCTGATGGCCCCCAAATCATTTCAACAGTGGATTGCCTCTGAGGCCTCTACAATTCATAGCTTTATTACTGCCTCAGTTCCATAAAAACATTGATTATAAATAACTATCTAAAGCTCAATGCTGCAAAGATAGAGATTATGATCTGTGGATAACAGCAAAAGTAAATGCTACTGCCATATGGCCTAAGGAACTTGAAGTCCCTCTAATAACTTAAAAAGGAGTTAGAAACCTAAGAATAACCATGGATTCAGATCTGACCTTGATACTGTATGTTTACAACATCACAAAGTGTGCCTTCTACACAATGAAAACACTATGTTGCATCATCCCATCCTGTGCATATCAATATAAACTGCAAGTCTTCCTCACATTTGAAACTTCCAAGCTTGACTATACCAACAGCCTTCACCTTGGTGCATCTAAATTCAGCATACTCAAAATACAACTCATCAACCTGCAAGGCTGCTTCTTTGCCTTCGCCCAAGAGATCGCATGACTCTGGTGCTCCACTATTTACCTATAGCTCGAAGGGCAATGTTCAGAGCAATCTGCATTGTTCACAGAACCTCCAGAGGAAAAGGACCGCTATACCTACAAGTTAAAATTCAAGCAATACAAACTAAACAGAACACTCCGCTCTAGGCGTAAACAATTTATCATCATACCACCTTACTATAAGAAATCTGCAGGGTGCATTGCTTTCTTAGTACAAGCCGCCAAGCTCTGAAAGTGACTGACTGCCAGCCAACATTAGAAGCACTCAGGTGCACATACATTTCTGAAGACAGCTGAAAACATGGCTATTGCCTAGATAACTGCACCACCCACATTCCGACAAAAGAGCCCAGAAAACAGATGCACTCTCAAGCACAATCCTCAGTTTTACAACCCACAAACTGAAAACAACTCAACCAGCAAATTGCTTTTGATCTGCAGGTGAGCTAAGAAAGGCTGACCTACGGTTCACTGTAACATTATATAGTTGTGTACTTGCATTTATAACAGTTATGTCCCACAGTAACACTAAGATGTGTATATGCAGTGGTCAACAGCAAATTATAACTTATACCTCTTAAATTCACATAAGACATACCTGCTATGACGGTTGTCCATCATCAGCACTGTACAGCCAAAAACCAAACATCAGCAAATGAACAGGCATGGAATAATTAAAGAGATCTGTCACACATTTCACAATTTAGAGGACTTTAATATAGTCCACCGATATATATATACACACACACACACACACACTACTTTACATCTCACAAAGACACTCAGAAATGGGATGATAGTAAAAATGCCCAGCCTGACAGATCTCCCCGCATCTTCCTGCCTCCAACCATGCAAGCTCAGGAACATAACTAAAACACAAAATCTCAGACTGAACAACCAAGTGCAGGAATAAGCTAAACAGACTATATCATAAGGCATACCATAAAGGGGCGTGCAGAGCTGTTCAAACCTACCAGCATACTGAAAACCAGAAACTGTGCGCCTGTGTTTGACACTACATCATCCACTACACTGCTATGCATTGTGTCCCATAACATGACAACTGCACCTAAGTGGTCATCACGCACAGCATGGAAAAGACAACGTCCTTCATACTACACACCCTTCATAGTGTAGCATGCTACCCATGTAGGCAAGTGGTTCAGTGCCCCATGAGGGGGTAGTGAGCTCTATATAAATGTTGCAATACAACACAGTCTACCTGTGTATTTGCCTTGCGACTTACCCCCTCTCCACCCTCCTCAATTCGTCCTTCCATGTGCGGCTCCTCCGCTATGGCAGAGGAGCGTTGACCCCCCCCCCCCCCCAGCACCAGCTACAAAACTTTTACTACAAAACGATAATAAACTGTGTTTATTATCGTTTTGTAGTAAGAGAGGTGGGGCCACAAGCTCTGACGGGGACAGAGGGCGAGTGTTCAGCACTCCCCCTCAATGCACATGTATGTTTGGCCGGCTGTCTCAGGCCAGCCAAACACACATGTGACTGTGCTCTCTCCAGCCCAGCACTGTGTTGTTGGGCTGGAGAGAAAAGGCACGGGCTCCTGGTCTGCCTGGGAGCGTCCTGGCTGGGCAGTCCAGCCAATCCGAAATCTATCAGCAGCGTTTGGATTAGCTGCAGGGCAGGCTGGGAGCCTCTGCCTGAAGCTGCAGCAGAGGAGTGGCACGGTGATGATGGCAGCAGCGATGCAGGTAAGGTTTTGTTTTTTCAAAATTAATCCTTCCACTCCACACATACCACTCCTTCCCAAGAAAAAGCGCCGCAAGCCGCTCCTCTGCCCTTCTTATTTAAATCCCCACTTCTGTTTTTTTCTGTTTGTATGCCTAGATTTGTGGCACCTGAGGATAGAGGGATTTCATTTTGATTCCTTTATATGAATTTTTAGTCCTAACTTGGGAAAGGGAAAGATTACAATATCACTGATATTTGATCATAGATATCTATTCAAACCAAACAAAAGAAAAAAAAAATCTAAACTGTTTTGGGCCCCAAGTTGTAGGCTGTGCAATCAAAGAAATAAAGATTACAAACACATAGATCTCATCGAAGTCATGCTAATGTTTGCAATGAAATTAACTGATATTTCAGTTCTGCAATGCCTGCTAGGATCCTGTATGCGGGACCAAGAACATCTTGTACATTGGCCTGGGCCATTTCCACGTTCAGTGAAACACCAAAGCCTTGTGTGCGCTGCAGTGCCTGTCGACAGTCCTAGCTCCAGCAGCAAAGAATGCCGTAGTAGAGGACACTATCAATGCTGGGGCCTATTAGCTGCCACACTGGTAATGATACTGAGTGCACCAGCCAACAAGCCAGTAGGGAGGAGTGCTGCATGCTGCAAGGGTCAAAAGCGGATGCATTCTAGTATTAAAAACACATTAATAAAATAACACCCTCAATGTTTCACTCCTTGCTCCCGAGTAGACAACCAGCAGCGACACATGCAACAAGGTCGTTTTTTGAAAAAAAATATGATCAGATTCGGTAATTGACTCTTACATTCAACATAAGTTATAGAAACGCAACTGTGGACATAATGAATTCACTGTATGCAGTGTTATGAACTAATGTTATTTTGCTTTACTTGTGTCAGTTGTATGTAATGAGGACTTGGCCCAAGGGCATCATGGCATTTTGCACGAGAACCAGCTTACACTACCCACATGTTTTAGGCACAGGGAGAATAATAACTTATTTGCCCTGAACCCCAGGATGTTCAGCCGAGGCTGGCACTCGAACTGGGGTTCCCCAGTGCCAAAATTGGCCACGTCATTTCCCCATGGTTAGTAGAAAGTTCCGTCATCCCAGGCAGTGAGATAGCTACCTCCGTGCGTGTGAAAGTTGCTCTCTGATTTCCCTGGCAGCAGCACATCACCAAGGGGAGCTGAGCGTACCGAGTACTGAAGGTGCCGCTTCTCATGACAGGGCGATTTAGTAATTCCGGAGTAATTCCGGAATCATGTTCCTCTGTCAATGCATTACACTGTAATTGGAAACGTTTGGAATTCGGAGACGTGGGTTTTCAGGTCTATACGACTGTGCATTTAGGAATTACTGACGGCAATGACGATTCCCCAAAAATCAGATGTTACCGTACTAGTTACATATCAGCACCAGTACAGTGAATGGTGGCAACGGTATAGCTAATAATATACACGAGTGGAGGGACGCGTACACATACTTTGCTCGGCCTGTTATGTGTGTAAATTCCTCTCTTTTGCCCCACTTGCACACCTCTAGACAGATTAGACATTCGCGTCTTCCAACACACCTTAGGTTCTTCGGCGAGGCTGTGCTGCAGTGAAATTGGTGAACCGCTGAGCGTATTTTCCTAAGGTCAATTCAAAAATATCCCTCTGCTCCCGGGATGCTGCGCACAAATCCACACGCCCACTCGCTGCTCTTATCACCTAGTAATCCCCGCATCAAAAATGGAAAGGTGCTGCACAAAACGTGCGAGAAGGCTTAGAAATAGCAAGGACCGCCTGCGACGGCGCACTCACCCATCAGCAGCCAGATGGAGCCCCCGGACACGAGGAAGAAGGTGAGCATGTCTCCGGCTGCGGCATGGACCGGTGTGGGAGAGGAGGGAGCGCTCACTGCGCAGAGCGGGCGGAGAGCTGGAAGACACCGCCCCCTGCAGGCCGCACAGCCGCAGAGCTCCCGCCGCCGAGAGCCCGCCCCGGAGCTGCGGGTCCCTGCGGGGGCTGCTCGGCACCCCTGCTCCGGAAGCAAGGCCGGCCTCCCCCGGCGGTCCTGGCCCCCAGCACCGACCTGCTAACCCCGGGATGCGCACGGGAGGGACGGTCCCCGCCTCAAGGGCCTTCCGGCGTAAGTGAATGTCACCCGCTGGCGGGGCTGGGGCGCAGTGCGTCAGCAGCGCCCGAAGTAATCCGCACCGAGCTCGGATCTCCGGTTTGTCGTCATTAATCCCCCCTGGCTGCTGTTTCACGGGGCAGCCGGCCCCTAGCCCGCGCTTACAGCAGTGGCCATTAATATATTATTAAGTCTCATGGGGTGGGTCCGTTACACTTCTGAAATGAGGATCCCCGTTTCCTGCTTACAGAATTATGGTTTGCAAATACTGCATATTAACAGCTGCTAGTCACGGGGCACGTGGCATTCAGAAGTGACACTTAGTGGCAAACCCACGGGCCTGGGCAGTGTGTTTAGTTATTCGTTACATTTTTGTAACAGAGTGTTTTTTAACTATATCCTATAATAATTACAGCATGCTCTCTCCAGGTCCCTTGTCAGCGGGATTTTCTCTCAATTTGTAATTTTGATTTCCTTTCTGTGACCGCTGGCCAGACTCAGTTACGTCATAGGTGATGGAGCAGAAGGTCTGTATAATATTCCTCAAATTTAATTATGATCATCTGTACACTGTATCTCACAGAATGTGGTCTACTTTGGCACCTAACTAGTAAGTATTGACTCAACTGTTCGCCTCCCGGAAAGGGTAAATAGTCTGAGCGGAGATTCCAGCAGGCTCTTATATTATCTTGACATGTCCATAGCACTTAAATACAACAGGTTTTTATTTCACATACGTTGGTCCTAAGCCGGAGCAGACAGATCCGGGGAGACTTCAACAGTGGATCTCCTATATTACTTTGCAAGTTTAAAGGACTAAAATAGGTGCGTGACGCATGCCCCTGAATTGTGGGAAGGGGGTGGGGGTGGACGGCGCAACCCTTCACCCCATTCCTATGGGTGCGATATGGGAAACTAGGGGACCCTTAAAACGTTTTGCGGGGTGGAGCTCGGAGCGGGGGAGCATCACTTTGCGTTACGACACAGTTTCAGCCTGTATCACAGCTATGTGGTTAGCAGCGTCCCGCACCGCTGCTGCTTTTAATGCGGAGGAGGCCAGTGCCTTATGCCTTGAATTGCGGCCTGCGAGGGTTAACTGCGGAGTCAGCTATCAGTGGTGCGACACTTGCGTCACGCGCTCGCGTGTCAGGTCCACAGAGATAAGCAGCTTTGGCGCCCACTGCAGAGATTACGACAAAAGCTGTGGCTCGTCACACAGCGCCACTGTGTAGTGCAATGCGGGGAGGGTTTAGGCGTCAGATTGCGCACGTACGCGCGCCCGTCGGACGGACCTCTCTGCTGCCTGAGAGAGGCATCTGTGACCTGGCGCACCGCTCGCACAAGCTCCAGGGCCGGAGCGTGACTCATCCTCTGATGGCGAGGGGGGGTGTACTATCGGTTGTAGCTAGAGGCGCTTGTCTGCACGCTGTCAGCTGGAGCGCCGCTCTCCACGGACGCGCTGCGTCTTCGGCAACCAGCGAATCTTGCTTTTCAGTAGAGGTGGCCAACGAATTAACAGGGTAGACGAGCCAAGTGTCTAGTTTGGCTGTCATATCCAGTGCACCCGCCGAGCCCTCAAAATAGTTGCAATGTATATAGTGTATCAAACATGTAACCATATGAACATGAAGGGCCCCATGGAGAACAACAGGCGCAGCCTGGTCTCTCCACAGGATCCTTCGTGACGCGGAAAGCGTTATAGGGACAGGATAGGTTGGGGGAAGGTTTTGGGGGAAAGGGATAAATAAGGCGGGTGGGGAGGGGAAGCCCTCTTCCTCGGGTGACGTTCTTGCTTCGCAAGAACTTTTCTGTGGTACGGGTTTGGTGACATTTTACGGCAGGTGTACGCGGTGTGGCCCTGCTGTGATGGAGGGCAATGCGGAGGCGGTGCGCCCCACGCTCTGCATTTTGGGGGAAGCAGGAGGGAGAACCTCCTCATGCCTGGTGTTCTCGACCAGGCCTGGGTGGGGATGGCCGACCCCGCCCAGGCAGCGGCATGGCACCAGCCGTTGCCGCATGCCAATTGCTGCAGGCAAAACAAACACAAAAGAAGGCTAGGGGCCTTACAGAGTGCACCGGGAAGCGGCAGAGCAACAGGAGGTGGCAGGGGGACGAGCATGATGGCGCTGGGCAGGGGCAGAGTGGGAGTTTGCAAATGCAGGAAGCAGTAGGCATCAAGGGGGAGAAGGAGGGCTTGGAATTCCTGCAGGTAGCTGCCCAGTCCCTGGACCTGTCAGCTGGGTCTGCCAGAGGAGCTGGAAGTGGCGCTGGTCAGGCCTCCAATGGCAAAAAGAATTCTAAAAGTGTAAGTCCACAGGGGTAATCTGGCAAGCAAGGGAGGTGGCAGAAGCCAAAGAGGGTACATTGACAGAGGCTGGGGAGAGCCTGGGCACGCAGGGTGGGGTACTCACAGGCAGTAGGTTCAGGCACAACGGTGTCTAAGGACACAATGATCAAGGGCACGGATTAGTCAAAGGTCGATATTGAGGCCAGAATACGAGAGCAGCGTAGGCTGGTGGAAGAAACTGAGGACCGGTGGGAGATGCTTTGTAGGGACAGCTCTGTGGTCCTGATAAGGCAAATGAAGAAGGAGAGTAGTGCAGAGCGGAACACAGTGGGGCAGGCAGAGTCAAGGGGTCATTGTGTCTGGGTACTACAGGAAGTTGGAGCAGAGGAGCATGAGGCTGGTGCGGCCTACGGAGCTGGCAGTGTAAGCAACACACCTGTCAGGTGCAGCCAGGCGGGGCTGGGAGTAGCAATGCCAATAGGTGAGATTGACAGAAAGGTGGCGATGACAGTGGGACGCAAAACGTGCCATTGACGTTGGTCTGAAGAACTGGGGAGGTCTGCAGTGGTCTTCTCTACAGCGAGGGAGCGTTCATCTGTGCAGGATGGCAGACACCATGTGGGGGATGGAAGAGAGGCACAGCATGGGAGGGCTGCAATATGAGACCGTGAAGGTGATGCATGACTGGGAGAGCGATGTGGTGGAGCTTGATTAAGATAATTACAGCGATGAGTGGGAAGTCGGTGAAGTGCGAGAGGCACAGATGCGCAGGGAGGCAGAACCGCATAGAGAGAACAGCAGCGGCGCATCACCCTCTCCAGTTGATGTATTACAGACGTCCGGTAAAGAAAAAGGAACAAGAGAAAAGAACCACAATGATGTTCGGTGACCTGGCTGGAAGGGGGGAAAGGCATAGGATGATGGTCTGAAAAGTAAGGAGGAGTGGTGGT
Source organism: Pleurodeles waltl (assembly GCF_031143425.1). Taxonomy (NCBI): domain Eukaryota; kingdom Metazoa; phylum Chordata; class Amphibia; order Caudata; family Salamandridae; genus Pleurodeles; species Pleurodeles waltl. Next base: position 714,287,236 of record NC_090446.1, on the reverse strand, counting down.
CCGCGTGGGAGGCAGCACGAAGTGGTACACATACTGTTCTATACAAATCTGTTGGGGTGGGTGATGGGTCAGTACTGGAGGAACCAGGTCCAAAGACTGTTGACGGAGCAATGCCAGGGCAAGGTCAAGAGACAGCTAAGGTGGATAAAGGGAGAGATGTTGAGGAAGTGTACAAGGTAAAGGAAGGGGAGGGGGAGAGTGAAGAAAAGGATGGGGGGCACAAAAAGCAGCTCTTCGGCATGGGCTTAACAATGCTGCTCGGGTCTCATGTCTCTGACAAAATGAAGAACAGGATATCAAAGCATGAATATGTGGATGTGTTTAAGCTGTTAAGGGATTTCCAGGTGAAGGAAGGGTCCAAGGAGGAGAAGTGGGCGATAGGGAGCGGGCACAGAGTGCCCATTACGATGGAAAATTGGACATCAGCATTTTTAATATATGCAAGCATTTATTGCTACAAATATCTGGACAGGGCCATTGCTCTGTTCAAGTACATGGATATCACCCGAAAGGCACAAATGTACTTTGGGGGTTTTGTGTGGCTTAGTTATGAGGAGGAGTTTCACCCACGGGTGAGTGTGAATCCCGACCAACTCTGAGGGAACGTGGGTTCTGAATTGTGGATGCAGTGGGTGTCTTAATCGCAGTTGGCGGCATCAACACATACGGCAAGTGGCCTGCGGTTGACTTACGAGCCTTTTCAGCCTCGTCCTGCCCCAACAATGGTGGGTGGCACACAGCGACCTTTGGTGGCTAACCCAGGAGTCTGCTGGAATTTGAATAAAGGTTTCTGCTCGTGACACCCATGCAAATTTAAACACGAATGCTCAAAGTGAGAGGGGAAGCACATGGTTTGCAGTGCCTCTTGTTGGCCAGTCCCGCCAAACAATGGCGGGCATCTAGGGGGCGAAGGGCTCAGGGCACTCCTGGGCAAAAGGGCGCCTACTCCAATTAAGCTTCATAAGCTACTGCCTTGGCGGAGGCAGTACCCTGACGGAGAAACAGTGTTGAAGATGGAGTGGGGTTTCCGAGAGGGTTTCAGGATGGGTTATCAAGGGCCAAGAGTGAGGCGTTGGGCTGACAATTTGTGGTTGGCCAAGGAATCCCGTAGTGTGGTGGCTGACAAATTGGGTAAGGAAGTCAGTGAAGGGAGGACTCTGGGCCCTTTTTACGGGTGGCCCATGAAGGATTTGATAATTTCGCTTTTGGGAGTGGTGCCGAAGAAGAAGAAAGGGGAGTTCTTCCTTATCCATCATTTGTCATGGCCAGAAGGTGTGTCAGTAAACTATTTAATTGCTCGGAAGGATATGCAGGTGGTTTAGGCTTCAGTGTAGGATGCCATTTGTTTGATCAGGAAGTGTGGTAGGGGATCAGAGTTGGCAAAATGTGACTTAAGGCGGCTTTCAGGCTACTGCCCATTCATTCAGCTGAGTGTTCTTTCTTGGGTCTCCAAATGGATGGGGCCATATACGTGGATAGGGTCCTTCCCATGGGGTGTGCAGTTTCCTGCGCTTTCAGTACTTTCCTCTGGTGGGTCTTTACGAGTGGACATCATTCAGTGTCTCACTACCTGGATGATTTCCTGTTTGTGGGTAAGGATGGGTATGGTGCATGTGTCAGGGCATTGAGGTGTTTTGAGTCATTGGCTGTGGAGATGGGTGTTCCTTTGGCCAAGGACAAGATGGAGGGCCGTAGCAGAGTTTTGAACTTCTTGGGCATTGAGTTGGACAAAGTGGCACTAATAGCTAGACTGCCCATAGAGAAAGCAGAGGTGCTTGTGGTTTTCCTGTGGCACATCATGGCTTTGAGAGTGGTGCAGCAGTTGCTTGGCTTCCTTAATTTTGGATGTAGAATGGTGCGGGGGATTTTCTGCAGGAGATTGGGTTTGGCCATGTCTGGTGTGTCTTTACCGCATCACGGGATACATGTTTCCATGGGTGTGAGGGAGGACATCAGAGTGTGGGACACTTTCCTTGCAAACTTCAACGGGGTCTCTATGGTTTTTCAGGAGGAGGATACAATCTGGAAAGTGCAGATATTCTCGGATGCGGTTGGAGTTCCTGGTTTTAGTTTGCTGAAACGTGGCCTAAGCGATGGGTGGAACAGGGGAGTAGCAAAGCTTTCCTGAAGTGTTTTCCACTCCTGGGTGTGCTTGCGGTTTGGGGAGCGAAGCTGGCCAACCGTACAGTGATGTTTCATAATGATAACATGTCAATGGTGGAATTAGTGCACAAGCAAAAGGCCAGGGATCTGAGTGTGCTGCATTTGCCGAGTCGTTTCAGGCTTCTTTGTCTTACACTGAATGTAATTTTTAAGGCAACTCACATTCCAGGGGCCAACAATTCCATAGCGGATTCACTGTCTCGTTCACAGTGGCAACGTTTTCGCAGCCTGGGTCCTGGTGGAGAAGACTGCAAGACAGCTGTTCCAGCAGAGATTTGAGAGTGGGGGGCATGAATGCCATTAGACTAGTCACGGAGTCTTTAGCTGCATCCACTCGGCTGACCTGCTTGCTGGCCTGGTTGAAATTTCACTCATTTGAGGGGAACAGGAAGGAATGATGGAAGCAGGATCAGGGAGTGCCAGAATCAAAAGTAATGCATTTTGTGCTGTTTTCAATTCATAAAGATTTGTCGCCTGTGACGATAGTAGGTAAGTTTTCATTTTATGGTAAGCTGTTTTTAGGTTTTGATCCGGCGAAGGATGACATTATGGGAAAAATGTTGAAAGGATGGGGGAGGGTACAGGCAGGGCCGACCAGGGTCTTGAGAGAGGCTATTACTTTTGAGTTGCTGTTGGAGTTGATACAGATGCTGCCAGTTTGTTGCACGGATGATTATGAGGTGGCGCTCTTCAGGCTCTGCATGGCATGATTGTTCTTTGGTACGCTTAGAGTGTCTGAATTGTTGGGCGTGGGTAAGGCTGTTGGTGTGCGGCATGGAGACACAAGATTGGAAGAAGACAGAGTGGGCACCTGGTTGAAGAAATCCAAGACAGACCAGTTGGGAAATGTGCATGGCTGTTGGGGAGGGGAGTTGGTGATGCGTGTCCGGTGAGTGAGTGGTGCATTTTCGAAGAAACAGTGGTAGATGCGACTGGAGCGATATTTTATCATGCAAATGGTGGGCAGCTTACAGCTTTTCAGTTGTTAGCGGTGTTGAGAATGGTCTTGCATACGGTTGGATGGGAAGCATGTCATTTTGGACTCATTCTTTCAGGATTGGGGCGCAACTGAGGTGGCTCGATTGGGTTGGGACTTGGCTCAGATTCGGAGTATTGGCAGGTGGAGCTCTCGGTGGTGTGAGAGATACGTGTGCAAGTGCCCGGTTGTGATTGTGGGGGGGAATGCTCCAGTACACTACTAATTTTTCTTTCTTTTTGCAGGCAGTGTGAGTGGCCCTGGGCAGTCCAAGGTAGACACATGGCTGGTGAGGCATTCATTTATCCATTGGGCGGCCAAGTATGCGGAGAAGCAGATCTATGGACGCTCGCTCAAATTGCCCGGTAGTCACCATGACGTTCAGTGGTGGGGAAAGATTGGAATGCGTTGGAGGAACTTGCTGCCTTTTTTTTTTTTTTTACATCTGTAATCTCAAATTTGGGCTGTTCGGATGCTATGGTTATTCACTTGGGGAGAACGATCTGGAGCGATTATCGGGGCTCACCCTTCTACAACACATGCAATGGGACCTTTTGTTACTGTAGCAAAAATTGTCAGGGACCTGTTTAGTATGGAGCGAATTTGTACCTTGTTGAAAATGGAGGGGGGCACTGAAGCATAGGGCAATTGACAGAGCTCGAAGGTAACTGAACCGGGCAATGAGGGTGTTTTGTTGGGCTCAAGAAATCAAGGTGTTGAAGCATGAGGGGATTATTGAGGAGGAAGCAATACTACTTTGGGATGATGGTGTGCATTTGTCAGAGATGGGTAATGCATATTACATAGGGAATTGTGTGACATGCTTGGGAAGCTGGGGGGCGAAGAAGTTTGTGTGAAGGGTGATGTGTTGCAGAGGGTTCGCCGGGTTTTCACTGGTTGGCATTAGATGGGGTGGGGTGGAGCGGTAGATGAGGACCTGTTCTCCTTTTGGGGGGGGGAGAAGTGGGAGGAGGAACACAGGTGAAGGATGACAGTGTATCAGATGCCTGAATGGGACAGGGTATGGAAGGAAAGAAGGAACAATTTTTAAACTTGTACTTAGATGAATTCCGGCCGCCCTGACCAAAATGCTGTTAGTGAACTATGAGACAAGTCAGGTTTTCTTTGTACCCTGTAAGTGGCCTAGATTTTTAATATATCTGGAGCAGAAGTCTATTTTATTGAATCAAACACAAGAAGTTTATGTGCGTTGCTAATCCTGAACTCACAGGTTACAATGTGCTTATTTGTGTGATAGCAAAAAAAGGAGGCCAACAGAAATAAAATATTTGCCTGGGATCACACAATTTAGTCAAGCGGAGACGCCAGGGTTGGTGCCAAGTTTCCTGGTTTGACAGTGGGCAATTCGGGCACTAGAATGCAATTTTTTTCTCAACATTTAGCATCAGAGGTTTATGCTTTATTTTTCAATTCTTAGTGCAAGAGGTTAGGGTGTGATGGCAGGCAGAGTCCACATGAAAGCTTGGCTCGTTTTGGGCTTGAAGTTCCATGAGAACCCCGATTTGAAGACCGTTGAGCTGAGCTAGTCCACTGGCTCAACACTGTTTCAAGCATTCAGTGACTCGCCCTCCTTTACTTTTCGCTTTACATAGGGGTTGGGAAAGGGCCATATCTTAAAATTAAGTGCTATAAAATACTCCAGAAAAGCCGTATTTAAATGAAGCCCTGTAAACAGAATTATAAACAACAGAAATGTTCGCACAATTGTTTATAGAAAAAAATACCACCAACTACATACAGTCCTGTCCTCATAGAGTGCTGTGAGTATAGAGGTAAGAGACTGGGGGTAGAGTCCCTTTAGGTGGTTTTGAAATTCAGGAGTGACTTTAAAAATATTTATCTACTGTTGGATGCAGTTCTGTAAATGGAAACATTTACTCCAGGATGTCGTATAGTGGGGGTCAACGTGTGGCAGCAGAAGGGGGGTAGAGTTGCAAAGGACAGAGTCACAAAAAGAGGAGTCTGACAGTCAACTTATATATTTAGCTTAAAACAACTGCTGTAAAGAAATTGACAACAAGGCAAATGTGACTGTGAATCTGTTCTGGCTAACTGTCTGCTTTTAACATTTTACACCATCATGTCACCTGCTGGAGAGATCTTTGTGTGCCCGGCTCTTTACGCGCCATAATATTACAGATGAGAAAACTATGCTGGCTAAAGCACTTGGTGGAGATATCTGTGTTTTGTCTACTCACAGGTATGATTCATCATAAAGTATGATAGAGGGTTAATGTGCCTGCTACAAATAATGTGCAAAAAGCAGGTTACAGATTTGTATTTTATTTATCTAACTCAGTGGGTTACTGCTTCTAAGATAGCTTAGTTTTAGAAATGGGGTCTCTGTTTTGCAGATGTGTACACCCATGTCCAAGTAGGGACCACACTCCTAGTCAGGGTAAATCACAACACAATCCAAATTATCTGGTGCCCACCCTCTGGTAGCTTTGTACAGAGCAGTCCGGCTTAACTTAGAAGGCAATGTGTAAAGTATTTGTGCAATACATGATACAGTAACACAGTGAAAATACCACAAAAATACACCACACAAGGTTAGAAAAATCCATACTATTTATTTGAATAATAAATGATGAAACGCCAATGTACACAAGAAGAGTTATGAATTTTTAAAGATCAAATCCAACTAAAGCGTCTAGAAAACACAACAGCTCCAACTGGGGCGATTACGGCATAATTGATGGAGTCGTTCCCAACAATCCAACATCACTGGTGCTGATAACAGAGTCGCACAGACCCCCAGGTACATTACTTTGTGAAATTGGAGCAAACAAAGAACAAAGAACAAGTGTGCCGTACAAAGTTGGATAGAGGCATCGCTGGAGTTGGCACGGCGTCTGTCCCTTATGGTGTCTGGGGAAACAGGCATCGGTTCCGCGCTGTGAAGCAGGTGGAGGTGAAGCATCGATTCTGTCAGAATGTGGGGGGAGACAGTGTGGTGGCGTTAGAGATGCGTTGATCCTTTGTGACCCGGCAGGGTCGCTGATTCTGGTCCATCAGGATGTGATGTTTTAAGTTCGCAGGGTTGCAGTGACCCTGGTAGATGTCCGCAGAATCGCGGCAACGTCAGACTTCTGTGGCAGGCCGCGGTCGTTGCATGGAGCGAGGTCCACGAAGTGGCAGCAGGCTGTGTAATTTCTGAGGTCGGTGTACTAGCAAGAAGCTAGCAGTGGAGATCTTCATAGTCCCCGAGACTACAAAACAGGAGCTAAGCTCAATCCAAGCCCTTGGGGAGCACTTATGGGGGAAGGTAAAGTCATTCCAGCACAGTCAGGGGCCAGCAGGGCAGCAGTAATTTGCAGCAAAGCAGTTCAATGAGTCCTTCGGGCAGCAAGGCAGGTCTTCTGACAGAGTTCAGGTGCAGGTCTAGAAAGTGTCTGAGTTGGGGGGGTCAGAGACCCAGTTTAGATACCCAAAAATGCTTGTGAATTGGGGGACAATTCAAAGAGTGGTTTTGAAGTGCACAAGTTTCCCTTTCAGCCCAGTCCTGTCTGCCGGAGATCTAGTGAGGGGTTATCAGTCCATTGTGTGAGGGCAGACCATTGGCCTTTGAAATGTATCAGGCCCTCCACCATTCCAGCCCAGGAAGACCCATTTAGTATACAGATGAATGCAGATGTGACTGAGGGCCATATGTATGAACACATTTTCACATGTACATAGAATGGGTAAAAACCTTTGATACAACTGGCCCCAAGTGTCCTGTGTTTGTGGTTGTCTGGGTGAAATGTGCAAGGGAGTCGTCAACCAGCACAGACCAGACTTTGATTGGAGACAGGCTGTGAGGCACAGATGGTTTTAAGTGCAGAGAAATGCTCTCAACTTTCTAAAAGTGGCATTTCTAAAATAGTAATATCAAATCCAACCTCACCATAAAGCAGGATTTTCTGTTACTATTCTGGCCATGCTAAATAAATATGATCTGGTTACCCCTTTCAGATCAGAATCTACCGCTCAAAAAGTATATGAGAGCTGTCCCAATGCTAGTCTAGGAAATGAGCAGGCCTCGCAGTAGTGGAAAACACATTTAGGAGTTTTCCACCACCAGGACATACAAGACGCATATGAACATGCCTTTTACCTACATAGCACCCTGCCCTGCCCCATGGGTTGCCCAGGGCCTACCGTGGGGGGGACTTATATGTAGAAAATGGGAGTTTAAGACTTGGCAAGTAGTTTTAAATGCCAGTTCGAAGTGGCTGTGAAACTGCACACACAGGCTTACAACGGCATGCCTGAGACATGGTTAAGAGGCTACTTATGTGGGTGGCAGAATAACTGCGGCAGGCTCTCTAGTAACATTTAATTTACATGCCCTGGGCACATGTGGTGCATTTTTACTAGGGACTTATAAGTAAATCAGATATGCCAATTGGGGATGAACCAATGCTACCATTTTTAAGGGAGAGCGTATACGCACTTTAGCACTGGTTCGCAGTGGTAAAGTGTGCAGAGTTCTAAAACCAGCAAAAACAGTGTCGGAAAAGTGGAGGGAGGCAGGCAAAAAGTTGTGGGATGACCACCCTAAAGCTGTCAGGTCTAACACCTAGTAAGCTATGAACCGGCATCAAGGAGCTCCATGGAAATTCACAAGTTGCAGGTGCCAGTAAGGCTAAGCAGAGCAGTTACCTTGCACTCAAAGCAGTCTCCAGTTCCGCTCCAGGCTCTATGGGCCAACCACCATGGACATCAATGGAGTGCTCCTAATGCAAGGGATACAGGATGCTGAAGATGGTGTCGGTGCTGTTCCGTTCAACGGGGGTCTTCTTTGGTCCATAAACATAATGGGTTGACTTTGGTCACAAAAGTCGATATTCCTCGAAGTCCAGGTGAAGTCTAGCCAAATACCAGTTGCTACTGGTCACAGGGAAACCTGCTGTTCCCTATAACTTAACCTAGTGTCTGCTGTGGGTGACCAAACTGCACTCCAACGACTTTGCTGGGTCTAGCAGACTCGGGTGCAACTTTTGAGAGTTGGGACTTGGTCTCCCAGGCCGCATGTCAGCAGTCATTGGCAATCAAACAATTGTGGCTACCAACTCGCTAAGGCAGCTTCATCAGTTTTTGTAGCCATGGAGCTGTAACAGGAAACCAGCCAACTGACTCTTGAAGTTCACCTCTTCTGTCCGGGGCTTTGGGATGACTATCTTTGAGAAGGGCACCATAGGCACAGCCCTCTTTTTGCTAGCCCAAGGTCCAGCAGGTACAGTCCAGTCTTTGGCGTAGCCTCTCTTTGCTGGGTCCAAGGAGCATCAGGGCAGTCATTCTTTGGTCCTCTCTTCAGTTCAGATGTGGTCTGGGTGCCTGGGGTGCCACCTTCTGCCAACAACTTGTCCTGGGGGGATGCAGTGACTACTAGTTTATGGACTACGAGATCACCTCCTGCCTGTTGACGACATCCTGCAAAGTGTGTTATCTAGCTATCTCAGAGTACAGTATTCTGCTCATTCCCAAGATGGCAGAACTCTTCTCTCGGTGTGTTGAGCTTGGTAGCCAACCCTAGAGGTGTGGCTACCTGAGGGCTACACACCCACAGAAAAACTGGTTTGGCAGGTCTCGCTCTCTTTTTGTCCCTGGTTGCAACCTGTCTAACAGAACCAAACAGCAGCCCATTTTATGTGTGTCCACCTTTGATCTTCAAAGACAGCTTCCCCTTTGAAGCTCGCCTTTTTGACTTGCACCCTGGTTAGGCTTCCTGAAAGGAAGAAGTAACACCTCTTTCAACAGTAGGCTCTTATGGTGTCCTTTCCTGGGGGGAGTCCACACCTCTCCCCAGGAGGACAGAAAACTGTCTTTGTTTGTGGCCAGCAACTGTAAATGGCCACTGGAAAATTTGAACCATAAAGATTTATGGGGTCCCCCAGTATCCCTAAGAAACCCTGGTACAACTTATAAGTTAGTAACAACAGTGGTTCTCAGGATATGGTTCATGCATTTAAACTTCTAAAGCATAAATATAAGATGTTATACCTCTTGTAGAGGGTTTCATAGAGTTTTTAATTACTTTCAATGGTAGAAAAAAAAAAAAATAGAAAAAACATGAATATTGACAATAGTTGCTACTAAATACGGTGCACTGAAAGTGATTGGTGGTAAAAGTGAATCAATGGATGCTGGTGAACAGTTAAATAAAATATTCCAAAACACAATGTTGACCCAATAAAATCAGGTTTTAGAACATTGGATCTGAAGAATTGAAGTACAAGTTGAACATAGATAGAGGAAGCAACCTATAAAAACAATTGCTATACCGAAAGCTTCCTCTATCCATGTCCTGATGAAGACCCCATAACAAATTATTTGCCAGGTCAAAACACTGACGTAACACACTGTTGACTCAAAATACTATTGTATGCAACTTGTGTTTCAATTCTTGTAACTGTTCACCAGGGCACATTGATTCACTTTTGTCACCAATCACTTTTACTGCACCGTATTTAGGAACACCTACTGTCGGTATTGACTGATTTTCTATTTTCGTTTTTTTTTCTAGCTTTGACAGCTATTAAAACTCTGTGAAACCCTCTATAAGAGGTGTAACGCATCGTAAATTTGTGCTTTATGAGTTCACGTGCACAAAACCTCTCCTGAGAAAACCATTGTTGTTAATAAAATATACACTGGCAAACTTTGGCAACAGAGTAGCAACTTTCTAAAGTTGCCTTTATATTCCTTTTCTACATTAAATTTGACCTGGGCATCAAGTCAAATTTAATGTTTCGATAATGTTTAATGATTCTTTTGATACCTCGCAATGCCAACTTTAATAGTCCCAGGCAGAAGATAGCATACCTGAGTGGTCAGCATTTACCTCTGTACTTACCAATGGGGCTACTAGCCTTTCCACAGTAGAAACAACAATTTAGGATTTTTACTGTTAGTACATATAAAAACATATGTCTTTTTTTTATATATGGCACCCTGTCTTAGTGCTCAACAGGTCTACTGTAGGAGTGACTTATACATACTAAAAAGGAAGTTCTGTACTTTATCATATGTTTAACTGGCTAAATAGAGTTAGCAGTTTAAAACTGCTCTACCAGTCTCCAGTGACATTTTGGAAGACATATTTTACTTTGTCACACTCATGGTGGCACTATAAGTGCTGCAGGCCACGAGAGACACTTTAACTTACAGGCCTTGGGTACCCCTGGTGACATAAACTAGAGACATAAGTAAGTTAAAGTATGCTAATTGGGCAAAAGCTAATAAAACATATACTTCTAAGGTTCAGAGCCCTGCCACTGAGTTCTAGTTAGCAGGCCTCAGTGCATTCTCAGAATCATCACACTAGTACTTAATAGTCAAAATGTGGGTCAAAAAGTGGGGGTTAACCTAGCCATTTCCTCATAATGCCTACTAGGATGGACAGTATGTGACTCCTATATCATGTAACTATCATTGATGTATGTAATATTTTGTATACACTAATTTGCATAGTTGTATTATTCATTCTCTCTGAATAATGTGTATTGGTGAAAAGTGCTCTGACATTGGGATGAGCAGCATTATAAAAGGGATTAAATAAATTAGAGGTATTTAAATCGTTCATACTGTAATTACTCATACAGACACATCTGACATTCTTTCAGTGCATGTACAACTGTCGACAAAGTTAAAAACCTCGGTATGAATCATGGTTTGTCTGAAGCACTTGTGAAGTGATAAGCCAAGTGCATTTGTTTCCTTCCACACACTGGCACCTTGTTGTCACGCTCTAGATAGCTCCAAGCCAGGATAAGGCTCCAGAACAAGGAGGCCTGATGGCCCTCTAAGAGAAGCTTTTGTGTTAAGTCCAGTGCAAAAAACAAACCTCCATCACCCCCACAATTTGCTTCTCACAAATGTGTGGATGCTGCTGAATGTTTTTCCACCTTTGTCAACTTACACTGGGACAAATTTAACATATTTCTCTAGGGCCAGCCTTAATCCCAGATCTGGCTGAGTATGCTTCCAGATTCTGTATCCAACAGAATCTCCCTTGTTTCCTGCACTGGGAGAATGTAGTTAATTCCTTATAATACAGTGCATGGCATTTAGACCGCCTAGCCAAATCCCTGTTGTCATGCTCCCTTCAATACTTGGGGTCACATGTTGCCCTAACACAACTCATCTCACCAGTTTGCTCCTCCAATCTGTGCTCTTGTTTTTCTCCTATTTCTGGATGTTGTTCTCCTCCTTGCTGGTCCGCGCTTCAGTACATGATGGGCTGATGCCCTGGATCCTTGTTAGGCCAGGGTATGCGTTTATTGTATCTTTGCCTATCTTTCCATTGGGCAAGTATGACCTGTACCTGCTGAGAGTTGCTGTTGAGCTTCTCCTGTGTTTGGGAGCGGGTGCTGGTATATGTTATTTCCCTTCTTATATGAGGAATATGTACTTCCTACGGGGCATTCCTGGGTAAGGTGTTGGTGGGACATGCAAGCTGTTTCTTGCACTGAGCGGGAGGGCTAGTCGGTGGGTTTTTAAGTGAGAGGGCTCAGTGGTACTCATCAAGAACCCAAGTCTGCAATTCCTCATCCAAGCGGCCCGCGGAATGAATCTATTTCTCAGTGGGACCTAATTATCCACCAGATGTCCAACTAGTTTTTGCAATACAGGCACATCATTTATTTGCCATTACAGAGAAATGTTGATCAGGAGTACTGCATCAGATCCCGAAGTTTGAATGTTTTCTTAATTCCTCGCCAAAATTGTCAGTAAAACTCTTGTTTTTAAGGACAATATAATTAGATATTGTGTTATAAAAAAAGACACAATTTGATTTGTTTTTGTAAATTGTTTCTGGTGGGGGCACCCAAAGCACATTTTGTTGCTAGGACCATTTATTGGTCCCAGTTCAGTCTTAAACACTAGACTATATTATCTAACTGGGGTTGATAGCTTAAGATGCGTAATGATACTGAGGGGGTATTAGGTCATGTACCATTTGTGTCAGTAGCGTTTATGGCAAAACCTATGAGTGCCTGACATCCTTTACCTAAATCATCTGAATCTTGGCATATGGATTCTTTCTTGATATATAACTGAATTATCAGCGCCTCCGATTAATGCAGTAATCGTGATAGCAGTGAATTGATTTTGCAAACGTTTTATTTTACGGCTTGTTAAAGTGCCTTCTTTGTGTTCGTTTTTGCTCGGATGTTTTTAAATGAAATTTCATGGAAACATAGCATATTTTCTGTGTAAGTAAATGTTGGGTTACTGGAAACTGTAGTCTTAAAAGCCGTGGATATTATGGAAGGGGGCATGCACATAAATGCCAATGGTGCTTTTACGTGAGGCCCCCCTTGGGAATTTAAATTACACTATAGATAAAAAAAGGTAACCCTGCCCATTTGAGGGCAACAGGAGCATTAAGATGCCATACTGCACATTTAAGTCCATACCTAAGCATCAGCGTTTGACATACAGAAGCTGCACCAGGCATTTGGCAGTAAACTGGCGGATTGTTGGGACGGATGGGAGGTACTGGACATTTGAACCTAATTACATGGACATAGTCTGCATAGAGCAGTTGAGGCAGTGTCAGTGCATTAGGAGGCTATGCATTTGAGGACATAATTCAACTGGAAAAAATGGAACTTGACATTTAAGGTTATACCTACCCATAAAGAAGCCGCATCGGTGTTGTAGTTGGCCCTTCTTGTGGGATTTGCCGGATTTATTTTTTTATTTTTTATTTTTTTTACTCTTTCCTCCCAGTCTTTTGCTGACTCTCTGAGTAGCCTTATGTCTCTGGACACTTTCCCACAGAACTGCAGTGGGAAAGTGTGTGTGCCCTGCCGACAAATGCTAGGAGGGGGTGCTTACTTTATTCGTTCAGGTGTTGTACCCTGGAGTGACCTGTAAAAACGTACACAGCAACACCCCGGCGGGTACCGCCCTGGCTAATAGTGGGACATTGCACTGAGATTAAATCATCAAATCATTAACATTTATAAAGCGCGCTACTCACCCGTGCGGGTCTCAAGGTGCTAGGGGAAAGGGGGGGTTACTGCTGCTCGAATAGCCAGGTTTTTAGGAGTCTCCGGAAAGCGGAGTGGTCCTGGGTGGTCCTGAGGCTGGTGAGGAGGGAGTTCCAGGTCTTGGCCGCCAGGAAGGAGAAAGATCTCCCACCCGCCGTGGAGCGGCGGATGCGAGGGACGGCAGCGAGTGCGAGACCAGAGGAACGGAGGAGACCGGTGGGGACGTAGAAGCTGAGGCGTCGGTTGAGGTATTCCGGTCCCTTGTTGTGGAGGGCTTTGTGTGCGTGGGTGAGAAGTCGAAAGGTGATCCTTTTGCTGACTGGGAGCCAATGCAGGTGTCTCAGGTGTGCGGAGATGAGGCTGTTGCGGGGTACGTCGAGGATGAGGCGTGCCGATGCGTTTTGAATGCGTTGCAGGCGATTTTGGAGTTTGGCTGTGGTCCCGGCGTAGAGGGTGTTGCCGTAGTCCAGGCGGCTCGTGACGAGGGCGTGGTTTTTCTAGTGTCGGCGGGGATCCAGCGGAAGATCTTGCGGAGCATGCGGAGGGTGAGGAAGCAGGCGGAGGACACAGCGTTGACTTGCTTGGTCATGGTGAGAAGAGGGTCCAAGATGAAGCCGAGGTTGCGGGCGTGGTCTGTGGGGGTCGGTGTGGTGCCGAGGGCCGTGGGCCACCAGGAGTCGTCCCAGGCGGACGGGGTGTTGCCGAGGATGAGGACTTCCGTTTTTTCAGAGTTCAGCTTTAGGCGGCTGAGCCTCATCCAATCTGCGACGTCCTTCATACCCTCTTGTAGGTTGGTCTTGGCGCTGGCGGGGTCCTTGGTGAGGGAGAGTATAAGTTGGGTGTAGTCGCCGTAGGAGGTGATGATGATGTCGTGCTTGCGAACGATGTTGGCGAGGGGGCTCATGTACACATTGAAGAGTGTCAGGCTGAGCGATGAGCCTTGAGGTACGCCGCAGATGATCTCGGTGGGTTCTGAGCGAAACGGAGGGAGCTAAACACTTTGGGAACGGTTTGAGAGGAAGGAGGCGATCCAGTCCAGGGCCTGGCCTTGGATCCCGGTGGAGCGGAGGCGGGTGATTAGGGTGCGGTGACAGACGGTGTCGAAGGCAGCCGAGAGGTCGAGGAGAATGAGGGCGACTGTTTCACCGTTGTCCATCAGGGTTCTGATGTCGTCAGTGACTGAGATGAGGGCGGTTTCCGTGCTGTGGTTGGTTCGGAATCCAGTTTGTGAAGGGTCGAGCAGGTTGTTGTTTTCCAGGAAGGTGGTCAGCTGTTTGTTGACGGTCTTCTCTATTACCTTGGCTGGGAAAGGCAGAAGAGAGATGGGGCGGAAGTTTTGCAGGACGCTCGGGTCAGCCGTAGGTTTCTTTAGTAGGGCGTTGACTTCTGCGTGTTTCCAGCATTTGGGGAAGGTAGCAGAAGAAAAAGAAGAGTTGATGACGGTCTGGAGGTGCGGGGCGATGATGTCGTCGGCTTTGTTAAAGATGAAGTGAGGGCAGGGGTCCGAAGGGGCGCCGGAGTGGATAGAGTTCATGATGGATTTGGTTTCTTCAGTGTTGATGTGGGTCCAGTTGTTGAGGGTAATGGCCGGGGGTGCGGGTTCGGTGGTGTTATGTTGGGTCTGGTGTCCGAAGCTGTTGTGGAGGTCGCTGATCTTGCGATGGAAGAAAGTGGCGAGGGATTCGCACAAATCCTGTGAGGGCGTGACGGCGTTGGCGTTGGGGTTGGAGAACTCCTTGACGATGCTGAAGAGTTCTTTGCTGTTGTGGCTGTTTTTGTCCAGTCTGTCGGTGAAAAAGGTCTTTTTAGCAGCGCGGATCAGGCGGTGGTGTTCGCGGGTAGCGTTCTTGAGGGCGGTCATGTTGTCAGCGGTGTGGTCCTTGCGCCAGGCCTTCTCGAGGGCGCGACAAGTTTTCTTTGATTCTTTGAGGGTGTCAGAGAACCAGAGAGGTTTTTTGGTGTTGGTCTGTCGATGCGTGCGTTTGAGGGGAGCAAGGATGTCTGCGCAGTTGGAGATCCAGTTTGTGAGGCTGAGGGCTGCGTCGTTGGGGTCGGTGGTGAGGGTGGGTTGGTTGGCGGTGAGTGCTGAGAAGAGTTGCTCTTCGGGGATCTTGTTCCACTGTCGACGAGGGATGGGTTGAGTGCGGAGGTGGCGGGTCTCGCGTAGGAATGTGAAGTGGACACAGCTGTGTTCGGTCCAGTGTAGAGCGGAGGTGTGGCTGAAGAAGACGTGTTTGCTGGCGGAGAAGATAGGGTCAAGCGTGTGTCTGGCGATGTGGGTGGCGGTGTTCACCAGTTGTTTGAGGCCGAGGTTGGTGAGGTTGTCGAGCAGGGTGGCGGTGTTGGGGTCGTTGTTTTGTTCCAGATGGAAGTTGAGGTCGCCTAGGAGGATGTAGTCCGGTGAGGCGAGGGCGTGCGGGGAGATGAAGTCGGCGATGGCGTCGCTGAAGGGGGCGCGCGGTCCGGGAGGACGGTAGACGAGGGATCCTCTGAGGGTGGTCCTCGGGTCGGTGCGAATCTGAAAATGCAGGTGTTCAGCGGCAAGGGGGGTGTCTTCGGTGGAGGTGGTGACGCTGATGGAGTCTTTGAAGACGATGGCGATACCTCCTCCTACTTGGTTGGTGCGGTCTTTTCTGGAGATCTTGTAGCCTTCGGGGGATAGCGGTGGCGATGTCTGGAGCAAAGGAGGCGTTCATCCAGGTCTCCGTGATGAAGGCGACGTCCGGTGCTGGGGAGTCCAGGAGGTCCCAGAGTTCAACGGCGTGCTTGTGGACGGATCGAGCGTTGACCAGGATGCACTTGAGGTGGTTGATGGCGCGTGGGCTTGTGGTCGTGGTAGTTGCGTGGTGGAAGATGCGTTTGCAGGAGTTGCAGGCGAAGGGTCCATGGGTGCGTTTGGGGTGAGCTTGGAAGCAGGTGTTGGAGCGTCCTGGGTTGAGGGCGAGGAGGGTCGTGGGGTCGTAGCGGATCAGCGGGGTTTGGGAGAGCTGGGGACCAGGGGTCGTGGCGCTGGGTGCGGGCCAGGCGCGGACGGGCGCAGACGGGCTTGCCTCTGGCGCACCTCCGGCGCGCCAGCGGCGCGCCCGCTGCGCGGCCACCATATGAGGTAGGAGGGGGGGAGGGGTCAGCTGGGGTCGAATGGGAGCTGAGGGGGCGGGGGCGATCAGGAGGTCGCGGCGGGAAAGCGCGAGGGTGGGGGGGACAGGTAGAGTGAGAAGAGCTGGGGGAGGGGGGTTTAAGGGTGGAGCGGGGAGAGTGTTAGGAGGTTTGGGAGATTAGGAAGAGAGATAGGAGTTGGGTTTTGAAGATAGGGGAGGGGGGTTGTAGAGGTGGGTGAGGGTGAGAGGTAGAGTGAGAGGATAGGAAGAATAGGTAATAGAGGGGGTGGCGGGAAGGGGGGAGAGATAGAGAAATAGATAGAGAAAATGGATAGATAGAGAAATCGATAGATAGAGAAATAGATAGATAGAGAGATAGGTGGATAGGAGGAGGTGGGGAGTGAGGGAGTTAGATAGTGAGATAGAGAGATAGAGAGATAGGTGGATAGGAGGAGAGAGGGAGGTAGATAGCGAATGGGTTAGATAGGGGTGATAGAGAGGGGAAGGCGAGTGAGGGAGGGGGATGAGGCAGGAGCAGGAGAGCAGGCGCGGGGAGAAGAAGACGGAGGGGGCAGAGGAGCCGAAGACAGAAGGACAGAAGAACAGAAGACAGAAGAACCGAAGACCGGAAGAGCAGAAGAACAGAAGGCCAGAAGACAGAAGAACAGAAGAACAGAAGGGCAGAAGAACAGAAGACCGGAAGAACAGAAGAACAGGAGAACCGAAAAACAGGAGTCCAGAAGAACTCAGAAGAGCGGAAGTTCACAGAAGAGCAGAAGATCACAGATGAAGATACGAAGAACAGAAGGCAGAAGACAGGCAGAAGACCTCAGAAGAAGAAGAAGAGAGGCGACAGGAGAGGCAGGGAAGCACACAGAAGAAGAGAGAAGACGGGGAGAAGAAGAGTACAGAAGAAGATTACAGGCGAGGAGGAAGAACAGAGAAGAAGAAAAGAAGCAGGAGCAGGAGAGAGGGTGAGTAGCGCGGGGCAGGGCGAGGGGTTGGGAGGTGGGGGGTACTTACTGTGAGGTGGGTCTCAGGAACTCAGGAACCTGGAGGAGCTGCAGCGGCAGGGGGAGCGACCTACCCTTGGGTCAAGGGTCGCTACCACTGTCGCGCAGCGGCCGCCATATGAGGTAGGAGGGGGGGAGGGGTCAGCTGGGGGCGAATGGGAGCTGGGGGGGCGGGGGCGATCAGGAGGTCGCGGCGGGAAAGTGCGAGGGAGGGGGGGACAGGTAGAGTGAGAAGAGCTGGGGGAGGGGGACTTAAGGGGGGAGAGTGTTAGGAGGTTTGGGAGATTAGGAAGAGAGATAGGAGTTGGGTTTTGAAGATAGGGGAGGGGGGGTTGTAGAGGTGGGTGAGGGTGAGAGGTAGAGTGAGAGGATAGGATAGGAAGAATAGGTAATAGAGGGGGTGGCGGGAAGGGGGGAGAGATAGAGAAATAGATAGAGAAAATGGAGAGATAGAGAAATCGATAGATAGAGAAATAGATAGATAGAGAGATAGGTGGATAGGAGGAGGTGGGGAGTGAGGGAGTTAGATAGTGAGATAGAGAGATAGGTGGATAGGAGGAGAGAGGGAGGTAGATAGCGAATGGGTTAGATAAGGGTGATAGAGAGGGGGAGGCGAGTGAGGGAGGGGGATGAGGCAGGAGGGAAGGCGCGGGGAGAAGAAGACGGAGGGGGCAGAGGAGCCGAAGACAGAAGATAGAAGACAGAAGAACAGAAGACAGAAGAACAGGAGACCGGAAGAGCAGAAGAACAGAAGGCCGGAAGAACAGAAGAACAGAAGACCAGAAGAACAGAAGAACAGGAGAACTGAAGAACAGGAGTCCAGAAGAACTCAGAAGAGCGGAAGTTCACAGAAGAGCAGAAGATCACAGATGAAGATACGAAGAACAGAAGGCAGAAGACAGGCAGAAGACCTCAGAAGAAGATGAAGAAGAAGAGAGGCGACAGGAGAGGCAGAGAAGCACACAGAAGAAGAGAGAAGACGGGGAGAAGAAGAGTACAGAAGAAGATTACAGGCGAGGAGCGAGGAGGAAGAACAGAGAAGAAGAAAAGAAGAAAAGAAGCAGGAGCAGGAGAGACGGTGAGTAGCGTGGGGCAGGGCGAGGGGTTGGGAGGTGGAGGGTACTTACTGTGAGGTGGGTCTCAGGAACTCAGGAACCTGGAGGAGCTGGAGGAGCTGCAGCGGCAGGGGGAGCGACCTACCCTTGGGTCAAGGGTCGCTCACTAGAATAGCCTGTGAAGCATGTAGGGGGTCTGCCAGCGCAGGCCTGTAGAGGAGAGGTTGGCTTGGCCTTAGGTTGGTACCACTAAAGTCATAGCCAATGCTGAAAGGTTGGGAAGCTGGTAGTTGGGAGGCTGCACAGTTACTCAGGGGTGTCCCATGCCCAGTAGGGAAGAACCCCTACTTGGGTACTACCTACCTAGGGGACAGCTCTTCCCATAGGTTTTTGCTGATTCCCTAGCTGGTGGCTCTAGGGCCCTGGAGCTCCCCCCCCCGCCAATACATTGTGGAAGTGGGCATACTTTCCTACATATACGAAGAAGTGGTGCTGGCCAGTGCGTGCGTGTGCACTGGCACGCCAAACATGTGCTGGGCTTGTCCTGACAGGACTGGGTGGCCAGATGCCACTATGGCGTGTTTCAATATGTATCCAGCCTGTCATAACAGGCCTGGGTGTGCACACTAGCACCTATGGTGCTTTAAACCTGTATCCAGCCTGTCGTAGCAGGCCTGTGCGTGCGCACTACCAACTAGCGGGGTCTTAAATATGTGTCTAGCCTGTCATAGTTGGCCTAGGTGTGCGCACTATCACCTATGGTGCTTTAAACCTGTAATTTGCTTGAATTAGCAGTCCTTTTTACGTATTTGCACCTTTGGTGCTTTTAAACATGAGTCAAGCCTGCCGATGCAGGCTTGTATGTGTGCAAAGGCACATATGCCCAGAGAGTGAAGAATACCCATGTGTGTTTTCACTACATAGGAGAACTGCTTTGCCCATAGGTTAACATGGCAGAAGTGTTACAATTATGCCTAGCTGCAACAGTGGATTGCACCAGATTAGCCTCATGTTGTTTACTGTCATTGGATTCATCTTGACAAACCCCTTTTTGTGGTAAAGGTGGTTTTGGCAATAATCGTGAAGAACTGCCACTTCTAGAATAATTTTTAATTTGACTCGAGTCCGCACTGGTGTATGGAGGAGCACATATGTGCATTCCCAAGCGACAGCTTTAAAACTTGGGCACACAACTGGAACAAAGACCTCTGTCGTTTGTGGACCTGGCTGGATAGACTGTAGGGAAAGGTTTTAACACTTGGCCTCTCAGAGCCAGACCATGGCCTCACTAAAGATTAAGATCTGCAATCCACAGCCTCATGACAGATAGGACTGAAATTTAGGGGCGACATCTGTAGTTCAAAGGGGAACCATCCGAACCTCCCCCAACTTCAAAGGCACACTACAGTATAACTACTGGTGCCCCACTGGAGCAAAGAAGAGATACATTTACAGGAACTTGGTGCACACTGCCAGAAGAATCTGTTATGCACAAGGAGTAATAACTGCTCTAGGAATGGACCGTGCTCCCTTTCTGCATCGTGGCTGGCCTGGGCAAACTTTTTGCTGCTGTGTCTCACACTGTGTGTTCTCCAAGGACTTGTTGGCTTGCCCCTTGTTCTTTTGCGGAGGTCTCAGGGACATTAACCTGTTGGGTGCCCCGGACGAGGTGGTATCGTCCTCGGCGCCGGTTGCCCAGGGCTGAGGAAGAGACCACCTCGTCCAGCTATGGGCCCCCGGGGGGAGCGCTAGTGCTCCCCCAGATGGCCAAGCACCCCCTACCCTTGGCAGAGATGGAAGGGGAATCGCTTCCCCTTCCACCCCCGCCCCCGTGACATCCCTGTGGCATCTGATGATGTCCGCACACTTTTGCGCGCTGACCTGATCAGAGGCCTTCCCCCCAGCGATCGAAGGAGAAATGCTAAAGCATTTCTCCTCCAATCACGTGGAGGGGACAGAGAGGCATGAAAGGAGAGGAAAGGCCTTTCCTCTCCTTTCATGTCTCTCTGAGCATTTCTGCTGCTGATCGTGGTCGGTCAGCAGAAATGCCACTAGACAGCAAGGAATTTTATTTTTTTTGTTATTTCAAATAAGGGGAGCGGCCCCTTGGGCAAGGGCCACTCCTCGGGGGGGGAATTATTTCTAGGCCATTTCTGCTCCCCCCCCCTCAGGGGGCAGATTGGCCTAAAATTATTATGCCGATCTGCCCCTGGGGGGGTGAGGGGAATAAATCCACTAGACACCAGGGATCATTTTATTTATTGTTTTTTTTTTCATGTTTGGGGAGCGACCCCTTGGGCAAGGGTCGCTCCCAGGGGGGACAAATTATTATTAGGCCTATTCTGGCAGAAACCACTAGACACCAGGGATATTTTTTTTTGTTCTTGCGCATAAGGGAAGCGGCCCCTTGGGCAAGGGCTGCTCCCCAGGGGGGCAAATTATTTTTAGGTCATTGCTGCCCTCCCTGGGGGGCAGAAACCACTAGACACCACGGATACATTTTTTTTGTTTATTTTTATTTTTTTATGTTTGGGGAGCGACCCTTGGGCAAGGGTCGCTCACGGGGATGGGGGGAATTATTATTAGGCCATTTTTGCCCCCCCCAGGAGGGCAGAAACCACTAGACACCAGGGATTATTTTATTTTTTTTGTACTTGCGCATAAGGGGAGCGGCCCCTTTGGCAAGGGCCACTCCCCATGGGGGGCAAAATATTTGTAGGCCTTTTCTGCCCCCCCCCCCCCGGAGGCAGAACGGCCTAATAAAATTAGGCGGATCTGCCACCAGGGGGAGCAGAAACCTCTAGATACCAGCAATATATATATTTTTTTATTTACTTTATGTTTTTATGTATGGGGAGCGACTACTTAGACAAGGGTCGATCCCCTGGGGGGAAAATTGTATTTAGGCCATTTCTGCCATCCTTGGGGGCAGATTGGCCTTACTTTTGTTAGGCCAATCTGCCCCCAAAGGGGGCAGAAACCTCTAGACACCATGGATTGGTAGGTGTGTATGTGTGTGTTTTGTTTGGGGGGGCAGCCCCTTGGGCAAGGTTGCTCCCCATGGGGGCAGATTACTGTTGGCCATAACAGCCCCCCTTGGGGGAAGATTGGCCTATTTTTGGAAGGCCCTTTTTTTTTAACTTTGGGATGCTGCCATGTAGAAAAATCCACAAGACCTAGACACATCTGAAAACTAAACCTCTAGTTGATTCCAGGGTGGTGTGCTTCACATGCACCCCGCACCATTTTCTTACCCACAATGCCCTGCAAAACTGCAATTTTGCTGGAAAGCATGAATTTTTCCCACATTTTTATGATGGAACCTTCCTGAATCTGCAGGAATCTACAAAATTCCTACCCCACAGCATTGTCTCATCTATACTGATAACATTTCTGCTGCACTTGTCAGCCTAAAAATGTTTTTTTTCAGACTGCCCTTTTGGACCTACTTTGGTTCCCCCTCAATTTCGATGTGTTTTTGGCTCTTCCCTGTCACAAACACTTGGCCCACCTACACAAGTGAGGTATCATTTTTACTGGGAGACTGAGGGGAACGTTGGGTGGTAGGAAATTTGTCCCGGTGCAGTGATCCCACACAGAAATGTGAGAAAACTGTGATTTTTTTTTTAGCTAAATTTGAGGTTTGCTGAGGAGACTCGGTGAGAAAACGTTGGGGGATCCACACAAGTCACACCTCCCTTGACTCCCTTGGGTGTCTAGTTTTCAGAAAAGTCTGGGTTCGGTAGGTTTCCCTGGATGGCTGCTGAGCCCAGGATCAAAGACGCAGGTGCCCCCCCCCCCCTCAAAACCAGGTAGTTTTCTATTTGATAATTTTGATTTGTCCAGATAGTGTTTTGAGGCATTTCCTGTTGCAAGCACAAGGTCTACCCACACAAGTTAGGTATTATTTCTATCGGGAGACTTATGGGAACACTGGGTGGAAGGACATTTGTGGCTCCTCTCAGATTCCAGAACTTTCTGTCACCAAAATGTGAGGAAAAAGTGTTTTTTAGCCAAATTTTGAGGTTTGCAAAGGATTCTGGGTAACAGAACCTGGTGAGAGCCCCACAAGTCACCCCGTCTTGGATTCCCCTAGGTCTTTAGTTTTCTAAAATGCACCAGCTGAGCTAGAGGCCAAAATCCACAGGTAGGCACTTTGCAAAAAACACCTCTGTTTTCTTTGGGAAAATGTGATGTGTCCACGTTGTGTTTTGGGCCATTTCCTGTTGCGGGTGCTAGGCCTACCCACACAAGTGAGGTACCATTTTTATCAGGAGACTTGGGGGAACATAGAATAATAAAACAAGTGTTATTGACCCTTGTCTTTCTCTACATTTTTTCCTTCCAAATATAAGTCTTTTTTTATTGAAAATAACTCCAATGAAGAGCATAATACAGTGTAGCTTCAAGTCACAAATTAAGTCAAATTGATTCCCTCACCCTCCCTCCTCCTGCTCCCCACCGAATACCCAGGCCATAGTCAGTTTACAGTACAATAGCAGTCTCTGTAAGCGTCTGGTGCTCAATACTTTAATCCACTTGCATGGGCAGCCCCAGCTTTCATAAACCCCCCTCTCTGCTGGTATGCAGCAGTCCATGTCCGACTTACAGCCGCCTAGCTGTGGCAGCTGTTCCTTTCTCCAAGTATGTTTGATATTGGATTTAGCTATCATTAACCCTAGTGTCATAAGAATGCGGTCCATGCGGGTAAGGTCAGTTTCCTCCCATATACTTAACAGGCACCACTTCAGGGAGGTCTCAGTATCACTGTCACATACATTATTTAGACAGGTCACCACTGATTCCTAATATCCCTGTATAGCCGGGCAGCTCCATATCATGTGGAAGAAGTTGCCTATTTGATCACATTCTCTAAAGCATAGGTTTGTTGCTGCCCTGCGCATGGTCAGTAGGGCCGTGCATCCATAGTAGGACCTATGTAGTATGTGTAGCTTACTAAATGAAATCTAGATTGTATGGCCACTTATCTTGGGGATGCTAAAGCCTCAAGCCATTCATCATCTTCTAAACCCCCACATCCCGTTCCCAGTGTTTATGGTATGTAAGGGACACACACTGCCTTTTTAGACATATGATCAGTTAGTAATCTGTCTTCTAGGGGGAATGCCTCTGGGAGTTCCTCCCCTTTTGGTACTGCATTTTGTAGTCCGTGGCTTATTTGCACATAGCCATAGGCCTTAGTGGGTGCCATTTGGTATTCGGCCTGTAGGTCTGCAAATGAAATAACTCCACCCTTTGTCCACAAATCCCCTACCCTTGCAATGCAGAATAGGTCCCATTTGTGGAATCCCAGATGTGTCCCTGATATGCCCAGTCTTGCAGTGTCCCAGAGGGGTGTGGCCTTGGTGATCCTATCCCTCCAGCCCAATGTGTGTAGTGCCTTATGCCATAGTGCAAAGGTAACTGCCGTTGGTCCCAGAAAGGATGATTGGTGTGCTTTTCCATAGATGGCCCTAAGGTAATCCTCCGGTCTTATGGCTAGCCTTTCCATTTGATAAGCCATTTCAGTATCTGGAAGATAGACCCAATGGTTAATGACTACAAGTTGTGTTACCGGATAGTATTTCTGTACGTCTGGTAGGGCTATACAGCAATCATACCAGCTTCTCGTCAATTTTGTGGCAGCTATTCTCGCAGGTTTTCCATCCCACAGTAGTGTGTGAATCTCTTGGTTAATGGCTTGGAAATATGTTGATGGAATAGGGTAGGGCATATTTTGTAGGGCACAAAGAAAGCGGGGAAGTCCCATCATTTTAAACAAGGCAGCTTTCCCTAGAAGCGACAGAGGCAGGGGCATCCAGTGTTAATGGGAGTTTGAGGTTTCAATTGTATGCATGAATTTCTGGTGATGTAGACCCCCAAATAAATAAACCCCTCTGTGATCACTTGAGTGGCACAGTCTCTTGGCAGTTGTGGTGCCCACCTGTGTAGAAGGTAGATCAGGGATTTATTCCAATTGAAGGTGTACTGTGAGTATTGATGAAAAAGCTTTAAGATATGCATGATCCTGGCCAGGGTGTGATTCGAGTCAGCAACATAAATTAAGATGCCATCAGCATAAAGGGAGATTTTGTCCTCCCAGTCTGCTGTCAACTGAAGGCCTCTGATCAGAGGGTCTCCCCAGGTCCATGCCACGAGCGGCTCTAGAATGAGGGCATATAGTAAGGGGGAGAGCAGGCAGTCCTGATGGGTGCTGCACTGAAGCTTCAACACCGAGGGACTTCCTCCATTCACCATAACGTGAGCTAGTGGGTGGGTATACAGTAAAGGAGTTGTATCCATAATAGAAAGTATGGACCAAATCCGAACTGTTTCAGCACCTCAAATATAAATTGCCACTTCACAGTATCAAATGTCTGGCATAAAGCTTGATTGATTAGGATGGATTAATGTTGTGACCAGTCAGGATGCCAGAAGCTTTGCCAGTATTTCAATCTCTGAGTTGAGCAATGAAATAGGCCTGTGTGAGGCACAGTCTTCTGGCAGTTTACCTTCCTTTTGTATTACCACAATGGAGGCTATCCTCTGATCCTTGAATAATGAGCCCTCCTTACATCTTTCAAGAAACATTTTTAGGAGATAGGGTGTTATAGTTGGAGCTAATGTCTTATATAGTTCAATTGGGAGGCCATAGAGTCCCATTGCTTATACCCTATTAAAGTCTTTGATTGCCTGTATTATCTCGTCTTCTCTATTTTCCTGCTCTAGTAGCAGCTTGTCAGAGGGAGCAAGGCTGGGGAGTTGAAGGTCGGCTAGCAGGTGCCGGGATTCATCAGCTGAGGTTGTGAGTGTTGGTGTGTATATTTGCTTGAAATGTGTTGCAAAGGCATCTGCTAGGCCCTGCCTATCTCTTCCACTTTCCTGTGGCAGTTGATATTTCTACTACACATCTTTTAACTTTCTCTTTGCCATCATGCCATGTGAGGAACTTTCGTGCTCTATCCCTGACCTCATAAAAATGATATTGGGTGGCTGGATAATGGGCTTTTGCTGCCTCCATTGTAGCATCTCTTTACTCCTTTTGTTTTAGGGCTACGTGGTGTTGCACAGTGTCCAAGTCTGGGCCTAAGAGATCAGGTTCTAGGTTGTGAGTATCTCTCTAATGTCAACATCAAAAAAGGGACAGGGAGGTTGATGGTCCAGTGTACGATCTCCCAACTTGCTAATTATACAAAAAAGTGTACACTGTTCCAAGGGAGAAATAATCTACGGGAACCTTCAAGTTCAGGAGCAAGAGCCCTCACACATCCTGACGGATGTCATGCTTCATCATCATGGTGCTCCTCGTCAGACCGGCGCTGCAATGTCTGACGGGCTCCCCGTTAGGGGGCTCTTTGCCGGAGTTCTTTTGGTGGTGACTGCTGTGGTAGAAAGTTCTCAAGAGAATGCTACGGTCAGGCACTATTTCAGGAAGCAGAGCGAAAGACTAAAATTGGTTCTAAGCCCCAGAAACCAACACTGTTTATTATACCAAAGAAAGGGGTTAGACCAAGATTAAAAATACAGTGAAAGTGGTAAATTGAGAAGTAATGCTCAAACACTTTCTTGATTGAATGGGGACGGGGAAATTATCACGTCACCCCTAAACACTGGTCAACATGTTTCGTGTCCAGCGGTCTAAACAGATCCTATAACGCTTCTTCAAGACCATTATAACAAAGGGACTTCTCCTGACCCATAGTTAGTAAAGACACTAATAAGTCTAACTAGATACAC
Organism: Pleurodeles waltl; assembly: GCF_031143425.1. Taxonomy (NCBI): domain Eukaryota; kingdom Metazoa; phylum Chordata; class Amphibia; order Caudata; family Salamandridae; genus Pleurodeles; species Pleurodeles waltl. Next base: position 714,261,187 of record NC_090446.1, on the reverse strand, counting down.
AAAAATATTTTTTATATGTATTAGCATCCAGTCACTTACATTGAAGTATACTGTCCAGATCTCCAGGGACGTGCATACCCCTTTATTGCTTCCATTATATACTGAAGCGTTTATGTCTTGCCTTCATTAGGTTTCAGGATGGCAGAAAAGTCTTGGCCCGATGTCCCCATGGTTGTCGTCAGTTCTTTGGGAAGGGCATATTTGTCTAGTTTAGTCTGATGCGAGTTACATGCTTCCTTGCCGCCACAATACTCCCCAACCACCTGCCGGGGGGTAGTAAAAGAGTCCCCAGCGACCTGTCGGGTTTCCTGCTGCTTTGCCCCCAAACCTCCGAATGTGGTAGGTCAGGGGCTGCTTCAGGGGCTGTTGCATTCCTCGAGTAGGTTTGTGTTGGTGTAGCGTTCAAGTGTCCTGGAGGGTTATCTCTGTTATTTGGTAAGATTCATAATTTTGTCAGTTGATAGCAGTACCCCTGATTCCTGGCTGAGGCTCGCACTATTGCTCCTTGGCTCTAGTTGAGCGTCATTAACTACTTTCTTTTCGCTTCAGGACAAATATTTTTGATCAGTAAGGCAGTTTTCCCTGCCTGTGAATGGGAGGAACCACTCCAGTCCCAGCAGGAGAGTAATGCAGGGACTATGGACTGAAACAAGGGGATTTTCCACAGTCCCTTCTCAAGGGTGAAGGTTTATTAGGGTCTCTCTGCTTGGAGGGCCTCCACTGCAATGAATGTGGAGGGGCCAAAGTTCTCAGATTCTTCTTGCCCCGCGTCATCTTTGTGCGGGCAGTCTGTAGTATTGGGGGCCCTAGGGCCTCATGCTACTAATAATTAGTGACACATACACAGTAGTAGTGACTGATAACTGGCCTTGGGCACATGTGCCAGGCTCTTTTTATTAGCAGGGTCACCTGACTGGTGATGCCTGTGTTGGATGGGTGTGGGGTGAGTGTGGCAGCCAGCCCTCTGCAGAGTGGATGGTGGAAACACTAGAATGTGTCCGGCAGGACACTACACCATCCAAGCACTGCTGGAGTAATCCAACAGGCCCAGCCATGTTAGTGTTAACTGCATGGCGGATCTAGGGCCGCCTTTAATCCAGCAGCTCAGGGGAAGGGGCGCCTAGCTCTGCTCTCACTGTCTCCGCACAGCGGAGGCCTTGTGTCATAAGTCGGCTGCACTCTATTCAGCCGCCATGTCCATTCTGTATGCCATCCTATAAATGTCCCGAAGCCGCCCTCTCTCCCTACCTGCCCGCTGCGGCTTATCTTGTATGTTTTTCCTGGCCACGAAGCACTGCCTCATGCACCAGTGCACCTGGGCCCAGCTTGTACCTGCTGGCGGGCACCTCCAGGAATTGATCATCTTCGCACCGTCATTGCCGGCGACGCTGAAGAGGCCCACTCCCACCACAGCTGGACTTGCCACCCTGGCCAGTCAGTGTTCCGGCTGTAGAGATTTCCTGGGCATATCGGATTACCCACCCCTGGTATTCTGATCTCAGGGGCGGATTTTATGGGGAAAGTTGGTCGAGAGGCGGGAGCTACGTTAAAACGCAGCCATCTTCATTGGTTGTTGGCCACGCCCCCATTATTAGTAACTTTGATCGGTTTAAGCTAGAAGCAAAATTGGTAAAATGTGCAGATTTTGCAGCAGGTGCTGCAATATGCAGGAAATGTATAACTATGTGTGATTCAAGCTGCTGCAGAATCACCTGAGTACAGTGTCAGTGACTAGAAGCGTGGTGTGGCTACAGTTGACAACTGAGGCTATATCTATGCGTAGGAAGGCTGCTCTGTGCATTCAACATTAAACCTGTGCATGAGCCAGCTATGCTGGATATTTGAGTCTACACAAACGCACTGGTCATTTGGGTCTGGGCCTGGACAAATTAGATTGTCTGCTTTTGTAGCTGTGTTTTGACATTTGCATCTATGATTTAGATGTTGGTGTAGTATCTGGATATTTGAGTCTGTATAATTGGACATTGGATATTTAGGAGTATATCTCATGATTTCAGGTCACTCCTTGACATATAACACCGTACCAAGGCATACTCTGCTTTTGTGTGTAAGTTTCAGGCTGTGATTGAGATTGTGAGGTTGTACCAGGGCATTTGAAGTGGCCCATAAGCATTTGGGGCTTGTACACTGCTTTTGAGTCTGTATTTATACATGTGAGGTTGCACGTGGGCATTTAACATTTGTCTCTGGAATATTGTGGCTGTACTGATAAAGTGATGGCTGCACCCTGCGATATCATGTCGTCTCCCCGAATGCACAATGGGGGCAACCTAGTTCGTACATACCGGATGCTTCTTTTGGAGTGGGGTGAAGCTAATTTACCTGTGAGTGGCTCTGGCCCTTAAAGGCACAGCTGAGTGACAAGAAATGGAAGTGGCTGTCGCTCAGAGGGTACATGCCCAGTAGCTTTTAAAATATAACTGCAAGTGTTCTCATTACAACTTCTGTTTTTCACTATATGGTATAAGACGTAACTAGGTATTCTACATTGCCCATATCACTCTTAAATTTTTTCACTAGTAAGTGATACCACGGGTTCTTTTGTGCCGCTCTAGGTACATAAACGTATGATGTATCACGCAGGGGTTCCAATACCTTGTTACCTCTGTGTATGTCTAAATAAGTGCTTCAAGGATATAAAACGCCAGGCTCAAACTAAGATTTGAATAACACTACACTGGGGGAGCGCAATTTGTCCCGTATTGCCACTGTCTACGCCCGCCAGTGTGGCCCAGATATACAGAGCTGCGTACAACCAACACTTGTTTAACCCGATGGTGCAGGGACAGGAAACGTCTGCCTTCCGTCCTTTGGAACGTTATCACCTCAAGAAAGAACATTTCATTTGTATGCGCTCTGATAATGTGTCTGTTTTGTTGGGAAATATAACAGCTGATGTTCAGCCTCACAGAATTATTGCTTCACCGCTGTCTCCCCTAGATATGCTTTCTAATTTCTTTGGCAGACATTAAGAAAAGTGTTTAATTTTTTTAAAAAACTAATTTGAACCCCCGTTAAAGCCGAATAAATGTATGCTACTACCGAGGGCGATTTAGACAACTCGACTACACCTTTTCACTCCCTCTTTCTCGGCTAACCTGAGGAACCAAGCGCGCCATCAGTCTTGAAGGGATGGTCAAAACCTGGCCATGGTAGGCCCCAAGATGTTTAGAAAAATGAATGAAGATTCCTCCATGGCAGCCTGGCGAGTTAACTAATGTAGTTTTGGGTCTGTTAGTGGCAAGTGATTGACCAGCCCTAGATGGAGTCGGGAAGTTACATCTCAATATTCCCTCTGGGTTTCTAATTACGCTTAAAAGCTTTTTTTACTCGATTTCATCAGCGGCAAGGGAGTAGCCGGAAAACGAAAATATTCCCCACTTTGAACTGTATACAGTGCTACATGTCCGGGCCAAATAGACGATTTTTTACGCTTACTTTGAACTGCCGTGCGAATTGTACCCCTGAAGAAAATTTGCAGAAAACGGTGCAAAGTGATCGGTATCATAGCATGATTTTAAAGGATTTTGACCGCAAACTACACATTTACCAAAACTGACTTATTTATCTCATTAATTCTTTCCGCCTTTCCATCATCTTTCTTTCCTTTTATGCTTTTCTTTCATTCTTTCCCTAATCTTTCTGTTACTGTTATGTGTTTCATTCTCTTCTCTTTTGTTCTGTTCATTCTTCTGTACCCTATTTGTCCCTTTTCCTGTCTTTCTTTGAATTGTATTCCTTTATTCTTATCATGCTCCTGTCCTTCCGTCACACGTTCTCCCAATCTTTTCCTTTTGTATCCTTCTGTTTAGTTCTTCCTTTCTCTTCTTTCCTCCCATTGCCTTTCCTTTCAACTCACATTTAATTTTTGTTATTTCAATTTATTTTTGCTTCTTTCTATCTCTCCCTCCGTTTTTCTTTTTTTACGCGTTACTACTTATTTTCTTTCTTCCAACCTTCATTCTTTTTCTTCAGTCTTCCTTTACATTTGTTTTCCTTATTTCCCGTTTTTATTGCGCTCTGTTTCCATCAAGCTTCTGTTTTTACTTTTTTCATTATTTGCATTCTACTTTGTTTCCTCTGTGCTCTCACTCCATTTGCCTTAAACTTATTTTTTTCTTTGCTATTTTATTAATTTTCCTTTCTCTTTTCACCTTTGCAGGTTTTTTGCATCTTTTGGTTCCAACCTCATAGCTGTGTTGTTGTAGTTTATTAATGTAGCATTTATTACTTTGTTTCGCACCTGCGAGCAAGAGATGAGCGTTAAGAATGGTCATACAACATTTATTACAACAGCACCCTCGATTAAGCTGGTATAGTGGGTGTTTCACTATGCCCCTGATCGGCAGAATTCCAAGATACGCTTTTCAACAAAAAAATGGCACCTGACAGCTGCCTGGGACACCGTCCAGAAACTGCATACATTCAATTGCAGCTGCTGAGTCAGGCGCTTCCTCGGGCGCAGCTCGATGCAGTAGCGGAGACCGTGCGGAATGATGGAACATAGATTATCGCCCCCTCCCCCCCCATTCATCACTAGACCACTCCACCTGCTCCTCCTTTTACGTCTTTTTGAAATTGGTGAAATGCAAAGTGTCCTGCTTTCTGCTGGCGATAACATTATTTGCCGTGCTCCAGAGGAAGGCATCCATTTGGAAATGTCTGGCTAAATAACCACATCCCTTTGACATCCATTGGATCTTATCATTGCTTGCGGACACAACCCGTTCTAAAATGGCGCTGCGGCACACGGCCAGGGTCTAAAACTCGCCTATGGATATCGCTTGCACTGATTAAATAGCGAGCAGGCAGCTTAGGAAGTGGGGTTTTTAAGATCACTCCCTGAGTGAAAGGGACTGGAACAGTTTTAGGAATCCGGTCAGAGCATGGAAACCAAAGGCCAGGGCCAGTCCAAATATATGGCACAGTTATTTCTGCATAAATATCAAATGGCTTGGGGACTGATTTAGAATTTGGCGGATGGATATCCCGTCCGCCTTATAAGTGCATTACAACGTATGGCACTTGTAACACGACAGACCATATATCCATCATATTGTCACTGACTCATCCTCAAGACTTTAAATCAAGTCATTCATTTACTGCAGACTTAACATTTCCATTGATTTTCTTTCTCCGACTGCATTTGCAGGGAGAGAGAAGGTTTGGAGATGCATCAGAATGACATCAGCCATTGTGTAATGGGCGGCAGAGATGACTCTTGCACTTAGGATTGCAACATTGTTGGCACTGACAGAGGTACTGATTTAGGTATTCAGCTTAGCTGAATAGTGAGTCTCTCCAGGGTACATTCCAAACCCAAGCCACCCAGTCTCCCATTGGAGACTCCTCTACACCTTGTGGCTGAATGTAGTATGGATGAGTGTGCTATGTAGAAGCACCACAAGAGTGGCTGAGAAGCCTGGAACAAGTTGTGTGAGGGTTCAGAGACCTCGATTTCAGGACAACAAGATGTATCCCAGAGAGTGATGTGTATGAAGGCAACAGAGACCATGACATCCGTGGCCATTTCATGATCCCATTATTTAACCATGTACAAGTGTAAAGTGAGGAAGGTGCGGCAGCAGGCCCCTGCTTTCAAGAAACCTGTAAGAAACTCAGTAACTCTACAAGTTAGTGCATGAACTGCATATAGCGCAGCTGAGGGGCACAGAGCAACTACCACTGCTCTGGGTTTCTGAACCTTGCGGCTTGCAACTTATTCCCTAACCTGCAGAGGTAATGGAGGCTGTACGCCGCACAATTCCAATAAAAATGTGAGCATGGCTCCTTGTGCACCAACAGAAGATGGAATCACTATATGACCCAGAAAGTCCAAATATGTACTGAGGAGAGATTAGTGTATTTGCTTTCCTAATATTCAGGAATGTTGAAAATAAAAATGCAGGGAGAGCAGTTGGATGTACTGTCATTTTTTTTGCATTAAACTGAGACATTATTGTACATTTTCACCTTTGTTTCCACACATTTTTAGGTTTTTCAGCAGGTTTTACTTTGTTACTGCTTAAATCTAAAACAACTTACTGACTATGGAATGTTTTTCCAGTCTTGTGTACTGAATGTACAAATTATCTTAAATCTGCTACCAAGGTGGATAATAATGTTTCTTGTGATTTTCTTTTTCCAGTAGGCCTCCAACCGGGAAGAAAACGGGGTTGGGGCACAGAATGGGGGATTAAGTGTGGGAATATTGGTAAAATGATACTATATTTATTTTATAATTATATTGCAGATCTACTGAAGATGTACAGAATGTTTATTCCTCTTGTGGAATTCTGAAAAATTCAGGTAATGCATTTAACGAAATTTATATTTTGATTCTAAATTCTTCCAATGGTGCATTTTTCTTTATAGTTTTTTTTATTTTAAATCTTCTACTCAGTGAGTGCAGTACAAGGTTTCACATTCATAAACTATGCACATAGCGGAAAGTTTTACAACACAGACACATATAACGCACCCACATAATATACTTTGTAAAAACCCTGTGAAAGAAATTGTTATAACTGTTCCATTTTCTTTCTTTGACTATAATAAAATAATGACATTGTTTACTAAACAACAGAAATAAATCCCATCCACGTGTTTCATATTTATATTCCCAAAGAGAATGCGAGTGAGAGAGAATTGTAACATTCCTTATATCAGATTATACTTCTAGAAATTAGCTTTGATGAACAACTATTTCTTAAGAGCACAGAATATAATTCCATAAAGTGTTCTTAGACAATGTTGATTTTTCATTGCTGATATTTTATAAGACGCCTTTGCAAATGAAGCTTCACAATGCTTTGCCTGCAACCAACACAACTCATCTAGTTTTGACTTCTTTCTCCAGATTTTCAATGAACCTTTCTTTCCACTAGTCATAGCATTGAAAATGTTTGTTTTAATTCTAAATAAATATCCTTAAATTGAAACAGGACATTAAAAGTGAATAACATATTTCACTATTATGCTAATTAAGCAGAACAATACTGATGTGGCAAAGAAAACATCGCAAAAATACTTTACACAAATCAACCTTTTTGTCCTCTGTAAGACTCATTATTTACGATTCAGTCTAGTCCACTGCTCACTTCAAACTATTTTCTGTTTAAATAGCATCTTTTTTTTAAAAATCATAAGGAACCAAGGGTGCAACTAGACCAGGCTTTTGGGTAGAGGGGGGTAAGAAATATTTTGAGGGGTTGGGAGCGAAGCCAACGTCAAAGTCAGAGTCTCGGTTACTGTTAGAGTCCTCCAATGTTAAATATTTGATTTTAATACTCATTTTGATGCAGAATGTTGTACTTCAGCTTCTGGGGCAATCTCTAGCAAACTGCTTTATTATCGCATTGAGGGTACTTAAATAGAGCTTAAAACATCTTTTCAGTATATTTTGGATAACTTGGCTCGCTCTGCCTGCCTCCAAGTTCTTTTTGAAAAGTAGAGAACAGTGGTGTAGTTTAGGTACATGTCTAGTTATGTTCTATTCATACACCATTCATCAGCATACAATACATTTACAGTATTCGTAGGATGGGATATCAGTAGAAAAGATAATTGTCTTGCTGCTTGGGAATGAGTGCCTCAAAATCAGGCTCTCAAACCCTTGGAATGCACAAAGAGGTCATCCTCGCACTATCTGGTAACCCAAAGTTTCAGTTAACATCAGATATTCTTGATTTTGATATGCTTAGGTTTTCCCACAACCTCAAATGGAATCCCCGGTTTGAAAAATTGTTGGCTGTAAAACAACACTAAGCACACGGACTGAGTTCAAGGTGTGGGTGATATGGTTCTACCAGAGCAAAGAGTAGATACTCGAATTTGCAACATACCTTTGAATAGTGGCAGCCACAAAATATAAACTAGTAGTGGAAGCTGTGAAAATATTTGTTACGGTGCATGAACAATAACTCATCTACAACTTAACTCTTTGAGATGTTTACACATGTTTTATTGATGGAAATGTGAGTGTATTTCGAAAGGATAATTCTTTAAGGTGAAAAGGTCCTTTCGTCACAACTAATTTCTTCTTCTCTTTTTGTATCCCTCTATTTTGTTAATTCTTTCTTTCTCTGCTTTCCCCCATTGCCTTTCCTTTCATCTCACATAATTCTTTCCTGTTATTTCATTATATTTTCTGATTTCTTTCTATCTTTCCCTCCCTCATTTTTCTTTGTTTCCTACTTATTTTTTCCACCCTTCATTCTTTCTTCATCCTTCCTTTACAACTTTTTTTGCTTATTTCCTGTGTTTCCTGCACCCTATTTCCATCATGTCTATTTTTTTCCTTCCTTCATTATTTGCATTCTAATTTGTTCCCTCTGTGCTCTCGATCCATTTGCGGTTAACGTATTTAAGCAGTAGTAGAAAATCTGTACCCTGCATTCCAGGAGGACCCTAATTTAGATTGGTCCACCTTCAGGTTGCTAGCAGAGGAAAAGGTGGCCAACTCTTAATCTCTGTTAAGTTGGGTTACCCTCTTAACCCTGCTGTGCTCCAAGCCCTTGCACCTGCACTGGCAGGAAAGATCAGTGAACTGTTTAAACTCTTACTTTACATCATTCTGGTATGGTTCAGGCCTCATACAAGCAAGTGCATTCACCACACTTATGAGAATAAATCTGATTTGGGTGCATCTGACATAAAACCTCTCCCAATGCCACTTTTACCCGTCGAAGGAAACATTTTAGAAAAACTGGGAGATAAACAACTGTGCATGGCTCTGGAAGAAGACAACCTGTTGGATGACTAGCAGATGGGTTTCGACAACAGAGGGACACAAAGCTCATCTCGATGACAGATTTCGTCAGTGTCCTAGAAATCAGAACGATGCAATTGAATGGTACGCCTTTCTCTGCTGACTTTGTTATGAAACATAAAAAGGTGCTTTTCGGAAGACTTGCAGTGTAATGTCATGTTAATTTGTATACTGGTGTTGAGCAGGTGTGTGTCCCTAGACCTGTCTGTGGAATTCAAGAAGACACGAGGGAGGAGGCCCTTATGTGAGGTGTGAGGTTGTTCCATAAGTAAGAGAACACTCATCCCCCTGATCTGGTTCTGTGTATGTGTGGGATGTGTGCAAGTAGGAGTCCTTTGGAGCAGAGGTATCTGGGTGGTTGGTGGAAAGAGATTCGGCAGATCACCGACAGAATATCAGAAACAAAAATATTGTGTGGACAGAATATTGTGTCAAAAAATATTGAGGACTAAAATATCAAGAAGGTGTAAGACCACATTTATGTACTTTGAAGATATAAACACCATCAAAGTACATATATGTATAGTAAAGCTTTGCTTACCTATAGAAACTAACCCTCCCCATATTTCTATCCTCGATATTTTTGATACAATATTTGGTCCATCAACATTTTTGTTTCTGATATTCTGTCTAACCACTGATGCGACTGTTCAGGCATGTGTGGCCTGAGTTTTGTAGTGCCTTGAATGTCTGTGTGAGGAGTTTGAATTGAGCACATTTGTGTATTGGGAGCCAGAGTCGTTGCCTGAAATGTGGTGTGATCTGAGTTCTGTTTGGGAGGTTGAGGATAAGTCTGGCCACAGAGTTGTGAATGGTTTGTAGTCTTGTAATGAGGTTGCTTGGTGATCCCGGCGTAGACTTGCAGGTGACTAGGTTGTGAGGGACAGTTTTTGGAGTGTTGGTTGGGAAACATTTGAAAATTGATCTTAGCATCTTCAGGGTGCGGAAGCAGGATGCGGTGACAGCATTGACTTGTGCAGTCATGTCAAGTTTGCAGTCGAATATTCCGACGTTCCCGACGTAGGATTTTGATGTCGGTCAGAGTTTGGCCAGCCACCAGTAGAAGTCCCACGGGGAGGTGTTTTTGCCAAAGAAGACTACTTCAGTGTTGTTGGTGTTGTGCTTTAGACACTTGGATCAGTTGGCTTTTTTCCATTTAGCTACTTCAGTCTTGCAGGTGGTGAAAGGGGGTCTTGTCCAAGAGGGAGAGGGTGAGTTGCATATCATCTGCGTAGGAGAGGATATGGATGTTGTGTGCGTGGATGGCACTAGCCAAAGGGATCTTGTATGTATTGAGAGGGTGGGGCTGATTGATGAACCTCGAGGCACTCTGCAGATGAATTTGCGGGCTTACGAGGAGTAAGGTGCCTAGCTCACAGAATGTATTCTGTCAGCCAAGAAAGCGCAGATCCAGCTGAGAGTGAGTCCTTGGAAGCATTAGATCATGGGTACTCACAAACTTTTTCTCGGTGGCCAAAATTGCAGTATGGTTTGCGGCAGAGGGCCGCACTGAAGTTACAGTGGGGGTGGGGTGGGCGGGGCTTATAGGGGGCACAACCACCCCGCCCCCTTTTTCAAAACATTGCTAAACAATGCTGCATTTTGAATCCAAGTATAACTACAAACCTACCCCAGTAACACACACAGTGCACACACACACAGCGCCATCTGCTCTCACCCCTACCCCAGTAACACACACAGCGCACACACACTGCGTCATCTGCTCTCACCCCTACCCCAGTAACACACACAGCGCCGTCTGCACACAGCGCCATCTGCTCTCACCCCTACCCCAGTAACACACACAGTGCCATACACACACAGCGCCATCTGCACACAGCACCATCTGCTCTCACCCCTACCCCAGTAACACACACACTACATTAAAAACAAATAAATAAATAACCAAAGAGCCTTACCTGCCTTAATAAAGCACTGTAAAGATGCCACAAATGTACAACGGCATGGCAGGCGGGCGGGCGGAAGACGTGGAGACGGAGACAGGAAGCAGACAAAAAAGCCCCGTAAAAGTTAGCTGCAAGCGCTAACTTTTAAGTGGCTTTGGCTTCCCACCACTAGCCAGGATCGTCATTGAAACGCCATAACTAATGGCCGCCTTAGGTAAACATAGAGGAGGGCCGCGGGAGCATGCGCGAAGTAGCTACTATTGCGCATGCTCCCGTGGCCCTCTTCTATGTTTATGTACTGTGGCCATTATTATATGGCGTTTCTCGGACGTCCGCGGGCCGCCAAGATAGGTCCGTGGGGCCGCTGGCGGCCCGCGGGCCGTACTTTGAGTAACGTCGCATTAGATCATTGACCCACCTTGAATGATTGTCTGGATGCTGTCCAGCAGTAGATGGACCACAACTTCCTAAACCTTAACACTGACAAGCCGGAGTTCTTACTTCTCAGTAAAGAAACTTTGCCAGAGCAACTATTTACTGCCTTCTTCCATGGGTGACTATTTACTGCCTAATCCAAACCCTGTGGCAAAGGTCAAATCAATTAGTGTGCTTCTTCATGAAAATCTGTCCTTACATTTCCTCTGTTGCTAACCCCTCCCTTGGGTTACTGAAGGCACATAGGAAAATTCTACCATTCCTACAAAGTGCTTCTTGCACTACTTTTATGCTCATACTTTAGAGCGAGGTTGGCTACTTTAATTCCCTGAATTCAGGTCTCCCAGCAGCCCAATCTGATAGGCCCCAGAGTAATCAGAATTAGGAGATAAAACTGGCCTGTAAGCTAAAGAAAAATGATCATGTGATGGTTTTAGGGTGTAGGCTTCACTGGCTGTCCTTGGACCAAACAAAAAGTATGTATAGTGGACCAAAAAAAGGGGGGAAAAGAGATGAACGTTGATCTTATGTATAGGAATGCTTTCTTTAGGAGGAGAACCCTCACCCACCCAGGGGTGGCATGTTTCATCATTGGGCCCCCTCTTCACCAATTAGTACCTGGTGTGGGCTACAGCTCTCCAACGGAGAGGAGCCGAGGTGTTTTTGTTTTGTTCATGAGTGGTAGGTGTGGGTGAGAAGCACAGAGTGCTAAATACAGCGTGATGAGTCTAAAGCTATCTCCTGATGAGCTAAATAGCAATTTTATTCTGGTGCTCCCAGTGGATATGATTAAAAACAAGAAAAAGTGAAGGGAGTTTGGAATAAATACACTTTTTAAAAGGTCAACATTTTGAGCCCTAGAGTGACCCTGCTCGGGGTTTAGGGGCATTCGTAAGGATCAAAAAGATAGTCACTGTGAAATCAACAAAACACGTACCCACCTGATGTTGGCTTCTTTATAGTCGGCCAACTGATACAGAAGACGGCTCACACTATTTTTGTTACTGGGACCTGATAATTCTCACATCGGTGCCTAATCTAATTCATGGGTCCCACTCTGTAACTCTGGGCAATAGCTTGCTTAATCTCCACAACTGCCCCAACAGCGCTGGGATGCCTGGCTTCACCTAGGAGGTTGCCCAGGAGTGGGCACCTCACAGGGAAAAGCCAGGAGGGGTTCCACAGCGCTATGCGTACAGCGCATTGAGACCCTAACGGGTGAGTAGTGCGCTATACAAGTACAAAGTTTTTTTTTTTTTTACTGGGGTCCACTATCGTACTGAATCAGAAGCAAAACAAGGATATACAATTAAAACAAGAAAATGAAAGAATTCACAAAAATCACACTTGGATGGTGTATATACATCACTCTGGCAATGGATTTATGACTATTGTGAATGGTGTATATACATCACTTTAGTAATGGTTTGATGACTATTGTGATTTCTGTGAATGCTTTCCTTCTCTTGTTTTAATTGTGTATCCTTGTTTTCTTATTTTACATCTCAATTGAGTTGTGTGAATATGATGAAAGCAAGGTATGCCAAGTGCTGCTGTGCATAAGCATGGGGTGTCGTGGAGGGGGTGGGGGTGAGAATAGACATAATTGTACATGCAGTTAAATATCTTTTGCTTAAAAAAAGATCACACGTATAGTTGCATAGAATCCACTCTTTGGAGGCAAAGTTAAATCACTGAGGAAATATTGTGCAGAGGGACATTGACTTTTGCCATATCGTCAATTTGTATTGGAAGCTTACCTGTGAGTGAAACACTTTTTGTTACCTCTTAACATATAATTTTCGGGCATATTTGAGTAGTGCACGTTCACCCTGAATACATCTAAAAAATAACAGATGTTAATTGTTTTGCAAGTCAATTGTACTCATTTTGTCACCCTCCGAAGGATGAAAGGCTGAGTGGCTCAATAAGGATTTGAGTCTGTGGCCATGGCATTAAGTACGGATCCAGGGAGTAGATGCATTATCCACTCATCTATTATAAACGGTTGTTGTGGTCTCTGTGTTATAATCTTCAGGTTAATTTCTTTTTTATATAACAAAGATATTGAGTTTCTGTGGCAGGTGTTGCTCTTTTAGTGCTAAATATGGCTAATTTATACGCCTTGTGTTATGAACCTCTTCATAGCAACAGAAAAGAAACTTCTCTTTACATTTCTGCTAATGTTATATTCATTATTTACATGCAAACTTCTTTTCCATTAGTTTCAGTGTTATCACTGTATTGCCTTTTTACAATCTGATGTGAGCCTAAATGCCTGGTTTTGGTTGCAGACAGAGGGCGCAGGGCACCCGTGCTTCATTTTTTGTCTCTCATCTACCTTGCATATGGTTATCATGGAAGAAGACTGACCAGGCCGAGAGTGGGGCGCAGGAGGCACACAAAGCAATGCTAAATAAAGGAAGCTTCATCAAACTTTTACTTTCAGGGACTAAAGAGGGATGCAGTAATGCTTCACATGAGGATGACCATCAGCCTGGAAGCCCACTCCATGGAGGCTGACCGGGGACAGATCTGCCCCTGAAAGGAACCATCTTAAAGCAAGAAATGTAATTTTTGTATAGATCTGCTGAAATATTAAAATCAATCTCTAAACTCCAATTGGCTTTCAATTTCATTAACAAACTATCATAATTCTCTTCACTGAGCCGATTAGGAGTGCCCCTCTGAATTATAATCCCTGCACAAGCACCTGTAGAAGTGATTGCAATTATAAGTGGTGCCATGTTTAGCACACAAGGTAATTACTGTGCATGACAAAGACTGCACCCCTTGTTAAATTTTGACAGGTCATACTTACTGAAATTTAAAAGTTGAAAAGTGCCTGGAAAATACTGGGACATGAGATGTTCTGGTGCAGTAAAAACTAACAATAGTATGTCATTCCCATTTTCAGGGCAAACCTTGAAATAGGTGATGATTATCATACATGATAGGTTCTGAACACCTCAGATTTTATCAGATGCAATAGTTATTTCATCTGATCCTTTGGCACTCATAATCAGGCCATCAGAGTTAGAATCCAAACAACCCCTCCCCACATTTGCCTGTTCTCCTGGAAATTCTCTTTCATGTCATCCTCTGACCTGGGATGATACATTTTCAACAAGTATCTTTTTAATAAGCAGTAAATATTAGGTTTATTGATTGAAATGCAAAATGTATTCTTAATTCCTCAAACACAGTCTTCAAACAATGTACCAGTATCATGAATGATAGACCTTGATAAAAAAGACAGTAAAAAAAGTACGCAATTAAGAATTGACCTATTTTTATTAAAGAGTTATGAACCTTGTGAAATTTCTGAAAAAGCAAATTCTGGAATTTTAGATGTTAATCAAAGAATCTGCCAAAATTATAATTATTGCATGGGAGGCAACAAAGACAAACATGAGAGATAAACTTATGGAAGTTAGAAAGTGGGCATTTTCTTGCTTAACCATTCTGTGCCTCTGCCAGCCTGTGGAATCTATGTCAGACTGACAGTTGGTCTGTTTGTGAATTCCCTCTAGACAGTGACACAAAGGGAGCTGGGATGTAACCTGCATATCTTCAGGAGTCTTCTTGGCTAGAGTCGGGAGGAAGGAGCTGACACTCACACCTGAAAGGGTTGTTCCTGTCCTCACACAATGCAGTCTCCAACCCACTTGTATGTGTCCTGGGCCAGGCCTGGGCAAGGCAGGATCTTATGGGCAACAGAGACTTTCCTTTGACGTTTTCCTACTTCAAACGCAGAAATGGGTATAAGTAGTGGACCCAAAACCCCAGACTTTTAGACTACTTCTGGACTCAGGAGGAACCTCTGCCAAGAAGAAGAGTTGGAGGAGGAGTCCTGCTCCTTTGCCAGTGAGAGTGCTTTGCTGGGTTGGCCTGCAGTTGCTCCTTCTGCCTTTGAGGGGACACATACGGGACTTTGCTGTGTTTTCCTGCTTGTGAAATGTCTCCATGGGCTTGGACTGAGCTTGCCCCCTGTCCTGAAGTCTCCAGGCCATCAAAGACTTCCTCTCCCAGCACCTGGACTCTCTTGCCGAGACTCCTACTCGGCCAAGTGGTGCTTAATCCAGTCCCTGTGGCCTTGAAGGGAGTGCTGGTGGAACCAAGACTGAAATCCACACACAGGAGCTGTGCGAGAGAAAATTTGAAGCAGCACCTGCTTCGCAGCTGAAAAATCACTGCACCACCTGCATCGCGGCTGGGAAATCGACGCAACACCGTGTGTGGCTGCCAAAATTCACTCCTCACCCACACAGTGCAGCTCTTCAACACAGTGCACCAGAACTTCTCACGCATCATCGCTGAGTGTCAAAACCACAGTGAACCTGCACTGACCCGAGGTTGCCTGTCTGGAAATCAACACATTTCTCTTCTGCGGGAGAGAAAAACGAGGCATTGCCTACCCGACCGGAGAAGAAACAACGCACGGCCTCACTTGTGAGTAAGGAAGTGATGCTTTGCTGATTTTTCTGAAGCATGCTTGCCCGTGCAGCTTTTTTTTTTTTACACAGACCAGGTACTTTGTGTAAAAACAACGCATCTATTAATTTCTATGGACTAAGACTCTTTTCGATTTAAAAATTCATAACTTTGCTTGTGTATGTTGGATTTTTGTCGTTTTTGGTCTTGTTTGATTTACATAAATATTAGCTCTTTCTCTAAACTGGTGTTGTGTCTCTTTTGTGGTGTTTTCACTGTTACTGTGTGTGTTGGTACACATACATTACACATTGCCTCTGAGATAAGCCTGACTGCTTGTGCCAAGCTACCAAGGGGGTGAGTGGGTGTTATCTGCACTGTGTATCTCCCTTACCCCAACTAGAATGAGGGTCCCTGCTTGGACAGAGTTCAAACTGACTGCCAATACAAAAACAAGGAAAACATTCAATGGGCATTATGAACTACAGACCTATCCTATTAATTTATGTTTACTACAATATGTTGACTAAGATTTAGGTTTACAGACTAGAAAATCAAAACCTAATGTCCAGTAAGCAAGGATGAAAAAGCCTTTAAAGGAAAGAGGCAAAGGCAGAAATATTTGAGTCAAATTATGGATATATTGTGTATGACTAAAGACCATAATCCTCAGCAGGCACATCTGAGCACAGAACCAGTAAAAAAGTGTTTAAACGCACAAGTTGAGATTTGTTTGTAATGTACATTGAAGAAACTTAATTTTGGTTACATCTTTATTGATGCTTTACATTCATTGTGCCTTATTAGTAGAGCTAGGATTTATACTAATGGAATAATTTCTGATGCATTTCCTTCAGCGAAGCCTGGAATGTCCACCGACCCCTTTATTACATGGCTTTGGCATTAAACCTTTGACAATAACTATCAGGTGTGATTATATTAAACGAATATGGGTGGGAGAGCTGGAAATAAAACTCTCCTGTAAGTTGAATACATGCTTTTGACACTGATCTGTCTCTCATTTCGGAAGTTTTGCAGCTCATAAAATTGAATGGAGACATAAAATTAGATAGAGTGAAATGAGATAAATTTGACATTTTGCTTCTTTTCTGAACAACTTTTAGATCATATTTGCCTAATTAGGATGTTTCATGTCAGGGTGCTTTCTTGAAGTAAATAGAAATTTGAATCCCAGTAGAGTTATGGGAAATGTGGTTGTTAAATTTAGAGACTCATCACCAATTCAATGAATGACTTTGAGACATGGAATTAATTGGGAATATAAATGTGCTAAAATTGTGATTTTTCTTAAATGTATTTTTGGCAGAGGGGTTACTCTGTTAAAAACGTGACAGGTATGTCGTCCACCGTATTACAAGTTCCATAGGCTATAATAGAATTGTAATATAGTGGATGGAATATTTGTCACATTTGTGACGAAGTAACCCCCTCCGCCTAACTCTAATCAGGCCTTAAATGTCCAGCTTTAACATGGTTTTTGTATGGGAAGCAAAAGTTAAGCCTAATATTTCTTTCAAGAAATTTCAGATCTCCTTGTGCGATGGTGGTGTTGGCTTCCCCAAAATGAAAAGATATTATAATGCCTTTATACTGTATCATGTTGTAAGTACTGTTCAATTAACTTGGATGAAAGGTCGACCTTTAGAAAGTAACAGATTTAAAAACTGCTAACTGTTTATATATATTATGTATAAAGAACACCAATAAATATTTTAATAGATTTGGAACTGCTAAAATCACAAGGGAAATGTTAAGACAGTTATTGAATCAGGGCTTTTGACATGAAACGACCTACACCTTCTTCAGTGTGAATAATTTCCAAATAAGATTAAATGGAAAAATGGTGAATTGGAATCTTTGAAAGTTAAGTGTGGAGTATGTAACTGGCATATATCAACAGATATTAGTGATAAACGTTGCGGCAGTAAAGCAATATTCACGTGATATTGATATTTGCCAAAGAATGTTTCAAACTACAACATTTATGCTTTTAAAAACTGATATTGTTGAAAAATATTTTTGCACACGTGCATGCATGCTGGAAAAAACCCATACTGCGGCAAATGCTGATCGTAGTGGGAATTCTTCAAACAACTACATTTGTTGTGGGGAAAAAAAAATGCAAATAAAATTCTTATTAGGATGTTGATTACCTAACGAGTACTGCATTGAATTTAAACCATTAATTCCTTTAAATTAATTTTGGGTTATTATTGAGGAATGTTTCAAATAATTTTCATTTTAAGTTACTATTACACTATTTTGCAAGTGTCACAAAACTTTGGGTATTTTTGTGAAACCATCATGGAACTAATGCTGAATGTGCTGTTCACTTTTACTCCTTTGCATTGAATACTGATTCCAAGTTGTGAATTCTGTCACACCTGCCTTTGCAAAGCACCAAATCAGTGAAGGTCCAGTGGGATTCAATGCTCTGCTCTTTTCCAACTGTGGTTGGTTTTGGGGCACGCAGTGGAGATATCCATTTAATCTCAAATATTTCCACACCCAAATACCTGCATTAATTTTCTTCAACAATCATAATTTTCCCCCTTTTTTATGAAAATAGAAGACTGACCTCAGAGATCTTCGTGCATGCCACGAGAAGTGGGACCACAGGCATCCTTACAACATGCATGTGTTATGGGACAGGCATGGGCGCCAAGATACAAGATGGTTGCACAAGAGCAGATAAAGAAGACATAATATAGCACATTCTGAGAAGCTACAGAAAGACGTACAAGGAGTGAGCAATAAAATATCTCTCCCTATCAATTACCTGAAGAGAGAACTAGAAGGAATATGGTAAGGCCATTTGAGAAGGACATGCAGTAAACGCAGTACGTGCAAATGTACTAGACATATGTGGATGAAGGCTGGTAACAAAGATGCCTTCTTAGTTAGGCCTTTATAAAAGACTTACGAGTACCCTTGAAATTCTTAAAATCTATTTTTACTCACCTAAAAATTGTGTTTGCTGAATCCCCTCACAAGAGATCATTACACAAGACAGGTTTTTTTAAACCAGAGTGTAGAGATGATAGTGGAAAGTACAATCACAGCTTCTTTCAGCATCCTGTTTTAACCATGTTCAAATAAAACAAGCGGTATGCCCTGAAGGAACACAGTAACTATTTCATTCGGCATGTCTTTGCCTGCATATTCACCACCAGAAAGTTTCCCATTCTGAAATCTGATTACATGTCATAATGCGGGTTTTCCATGAGAATGATGCTGTTGAACTGCACCACGCAAGGTTTTTAACACTTAGGGCCAGATGTAGGTAGCGTTTTGCATGGCGCAAACTGCGAAAATCGCAGTTTGCGCCATGCAAAACGAGCATAGTGATGCTCATTCCCAATTTGCGAGTCGGTACCGACTCGCAAAATGGGAATGTGACTCGCAAATAGGAAGGGGTGTCCCCTTCCTATTTGCGACTCGCACCGCGATGTTAAATTGCTTTGTGACCACGAACGCGGTTGCAAAGCAGTTCGCAGTTATTACCAGTGTCACACTGGTGGTAATCCATTCGCAAAAGGGAAGGGGCCCCATGGGACACCTTCCCCTTTGTGAATGTTGCCATAAATGTTTTTTCTAATGGACCACTGCCTACTCTGAAAAAACGAAACCAAATGGTTTCATTATTTTTTTGTATTGCAACTCGTTTTCCTTAATATTAATGAGGTGGGTTTTTGCGACCCCATTGCGATTCGCAGACGATGTCTGAGATACCGTTCTGCATCCGATTTTGCGATTCGGAAATTGCTACATCTGCCCTAAGCTCCTAATAGGCACATCATTTCCCATGTCATGTTTTTATGACGCAGTATACAGGGTAAAGGCTCGGTATGACTACAACACAATTGTCTTGTCACAAGCACAGTGATTTGGGGGGTTTGTATATTTTTAAATAAAAGCAAGATATATTTACAGCGAAGAAGAAATAGATCAGAGCAGTAAAATGCAGAGACATGGGCAAAGTGCCCCCCCACCTTCCAAGGGTCCCCATGGAAAGTGCGCTTTCTCTCTAGGGCACCTCTATTTCCATATGTCAGCCTCTCTGCCTGTCCCTACTTCGAAGTTCCTTTCTTTTTGTTCAGGGTAAACTTAAGACATTTGGGGGGCTGGAAAGACATGTTTTCAACTGTTTTTGTGTGAAGCCTGTTTTTGACAGTTGGTTTGGCACCGCAAGGGCTTCAATTGCCAGAAAATTGGCAATAAAACTGAAAGCTGTTAAAAAAAGGGGGCCTCGAAACGCAATCTTGCCAGGGCCTCAAAAACCGTTGAGAAAACACTGGTAAAAGGTGCGCGTTTTTGCTTTGGCCTCCACCAAAATTATTGTTCCCACCAGCATCTGGCGATTAGAAGGTATATCTCCCATTGGCAACCCATGCTGCAGATATATGTTTAAATAATTGTAAAATTAATCTTAGTGTCACTACAGTCAAGTTACAAAGGGCCATATGTACAAACACATTTTCCCATTGACACAGAATGGGAAAAACCCTTTGCTACATCTGGCCCAAAATGCGCTCGCTATGCAGTCGGAGAAAAGAAAATGAAGCATCCATGTTAAAAGTGGTTTAAGTTTGTAGTTTGAATATTCTGTCATTTTCTCTCTAAAACACAATTAATGTGGTAAAAAAAAGGCGAACACCTTTTTATTGGTCATTTCAAACTTACCTGGAGTAGTCTTTCAGTCCCTTCTGTCCCACTCGTTGCAGCTCCACTAGTCTGCCATGCATGTTGTGCATGGGTGGCATGGGCCATAATGCAATAAGGGAAACTGGGCTCCCAACCCCTGCTTTGGTAGTAAAGAACAACTAACAGGGGTGCAGTTGGCCTCTGGCAGCCCTGCCACTGCATGCATTTGCTGCACTATTCATAGGTGCCCAGTTCATAGCTGCACTCTGAGTGATAAGTACCCCCAGATCGTGTCCCTCCCTTGCCAAAGAAAGTGAAACAATTTGGCAGAGCGGAGGGACAGGCAAGGTCTGCAGGAAGTTTGTGCTCCCCCTCTTTCACAATTCCTGCTGTTTTTTCATATTGATTATTGCTGGGCACCTGCAGCCATTTCCAGTGCTTTAAATGGGGAAAAAAGAATTGCAAGTACTCACCAAACTGAGGGGGTCATTCCGACTTTGGTGGTCCTTTCACAGGACCGCCGAAGCTACTGCAGGCAAAAGAGTGCCAGTACTGGAGGTCTTTTGCCCACCATATTTGGAGTGTTGCCGCCCGCTGGCCCAGCAGAACACTCCCCACAACATTGACGCTGGCTCACAATTGAGCCAGCGGCAATGTTGAGGTGCGTCGGGTGCGAAAGCACCCATTGCACATTTCACTGCCCGTTATTCGGGTGGTGAAATGCACGATAGGGCTGTGCATGGGGCCCCTACACTGCCCAAGCTCCATCCCCAGCAGCTCTGGGGCAAACTCAGTTGTGCTCAGATCTCAGGGTGCTAGCAGCTTCATTATCAGCAAAACCCGTGTTTTAAGCTGTTCTTGCTAAATTCAGTGAGTACCAGCACTCTAGCTGGCCAGGGGGAAATGCAGGTAGTCTAGGGAAAAACATTAAGAATTGTCAGTACTCAGTACTGTTGCGTGGCAAGCCATTTAAAGCACTGGCCATGGCAGTCACTGAACAATGATCAACAAAGCAGGAACTGCGAAAGTGGAGATGAAAGTTTCCGAGAGCCATCTGTCACCTTGGTCTCAAGCAGTAACACTAGAGCAGGCTTTATTGGCTTTTATAGACCCCTGCGGAGGGCTGCAAGGCAATATTGAGTCTTACCTGAACATTTATAGGAACATAATAAGCACGGAATGTTAGGGAACATCCAGGGCCACCATTGAATGGTGGTTGACAGATTCTCATTCAAAGTGGCTCCCTACCACTTCTCAAGGGATTTGTAGGTCTGATGTTAGCGAAAACCTTTCATTTTACTAATATGATATGAAAAGGGACTTTTAGACAGCTCACTTCACCCGTTGGTCTCCTGTTGCATCATTCACATTCTCCTTCCGGCCACCACAGCATACATCATGGGACAGCAGGTAGGCCTACTTCATCCGCTGACTAACTTCACTTTGAGTGACTATATTTTGTTCTTCTACAAGGAGCACATCCTCACACAAGTGTTTTCTTTTCTACATCATTATTACTTTAGTGTTCATTGGTGTTTAGATCCTGAAATGTGATAGGATGCTTTCAACCAGCTGCTTTGATGTGAGGGCAGGGCACATCCCCGGTTTATCATTTCCTTTCTCCTGCTTATGCTATCGTGAACTTGCTTGGAGGGGCCTTTGTCAGACTGCTGCTTTTTCACAGACTACTAGATTGTGTCCATTTGAAACTGTTCTTTATAAAGTTAGCCTCTTTTTAGTACGCACGCAAAATGAAGTGTGTTTATAACTTCACTCCTGTATATCAAGATAGTTTGTAATTGAGTGCTACAGTTATACTTGTGAACTGGGTTAGTCTGTATGTACGGCTTGTATGGCTTTCTAGTTTGTTTTCAGTGCTCTTGTATGCAGTGCTTTTAGAGACATTTACATATTAGATTACTAGTTGAAGCTCTGCCATTAATTCCATTTTGTGATCTATCTATCTATCTATCTATCTATCTATCTATCTATCTATCTATCTATCTATCTATCTATCTATCTATCTATCTAAAGGCCTATTTTTCTAAAAGTCTATCTACCAGTCTTTCTGTTTCTCTGCCTGTCCATCTACCTGTCTAAGTACTTGCCTGTCTGTCTCTTTGTAACCTTATCTATCAATATATCTATGTATATATCTTTATAACTCTTATCTATCTGTCTGCCTAGACAATCTTCTCCATCTATGCATCGTTCTCTACGAACACAGCCCTCTCTATCTAGCTATCTATATATGCAACCATTTCTACATGTGGAGCTATTTATATCTATGTGTCTTTGCAAAGCTATCTGTTTGCAAACCTGTCTATCTTCACAACTCTATTGGTCTAGCTGTTTTTATAACTATCAATGGAATTCTATCTAAATGTGTGTTCTATCTATCTATCCAAACCTCCCTGTCTTTCTGTTTATCTATTTTTTAACCCTCTATGTTTGTAATAAAAATTTACGAGAACATTACAAAAAAAGCATTAGCAATAGTAAGAGGCTGGTAGCAAATACTTGACCGATTTGCTTTTTTAGGTCTAGTGTTAGCCAAGACCTTTTTGATTTTAGTGAAATTATGTTTCTAACATAGACATTATAGGCATTTTTATCCAGAGATCAGTCATTAGTTGGTTACTGTGACATTTATATATTTCTTACACTCCCTCCAGCATGCATCATGGAGCAATGATCAGCCCACATCACTCAATGGCTGACTTTACATTGAGTTATGGCAGGCTGCCCTTTCACCGGGAACACATCCACATGCAATGTAGTTCCCTTCGGTGTCCGGGACTTCTATCGTAATGTGTGCTTTTTTTAGACCAAAATATATTTTTGCCTTTAACCAATGATTTTTTTAAATTGATGAGGACCCTGCAGCTTCCCAACATTAAAGATTTACAAAAACCATGACAGAACTAAACAAGAAATGCCAAAGCCAACAGGCTGGCAATCACCCCCAGACGTATTGCCTTTGCCGATCTTGTTATTTTTGTTTGTGATCTGGAGTCCACAAGAGACATCTCCTGACTAATGTGATATGTTCTAGTAGCAGATGTCACTCAGTTCATTGGCATTTTAGAGCCATGCCGCCCCTAAGGCAGACACAGGTGTTTTACATTAAACTTTTTTAAATTACAGTGGAATTCGAGAAAGGCTTTTCCATGACATGGTGACACAGCAATGACAAGCTCTTACACTTTTAGATTACTAAAAGTTGCATATGCCTGGTCAGGACATGTGCCAAGCTTGCGGCGCCCATTCTTTTAGAATAAGGGCTGTTTTATAGAGGTTTATCTTGCAAATGATTAAGACGAACAGTTTGGACAAGTGGAGATAAGAACATTGTGGTGCCATTTTCGTCTACAGGACACTGAAAAAGGTGAGGGTTGGGTTAATTATTTCTACATTTAGAAAGCAAAAGGACAACGAGGAAGCATATAGCTTTGGCCATTCAATAGCAGTTCTGAAGGGCAAAATGAATTAGGTATTTTTGGGAAGCCTCTGTAGGCACTGAATAAAAGTTTGCAGTTCACTGGTTGGGGTAAGGAAGAATTTGATGGAGCCAACTTCTACATATGCTATTGAAGTTAGAAGCAAGCAACACAGACTGCATTGGGTCACGATCCAACTGAGAAAAAAATGGTTTGGTGCAGAAGACAGGTCTGGAACGGCTAAATTCTATCAAAGGAGATCTGATCAGGTTTAAAAGCATCAGGGCTGTACTGCTTTCATATGGTCAAGTTTCTGGACTTTAGAAGTATTACGGAGGCTTGTAGAGAACTAAATGTGGCAATGACATTTTATCTGTACTCTTTTGAAAATATAGTGCATTTTACAAGAGTAAATCGAGTTTAGATTGCTGTCCTGCTTTCTGCAGGATGGGATTCCTCTATGATTTTAGGCACAGGCAATTGTTTTTTTTAAATGTAAATTTGAAGGAGGTGGTCAGGAACACATTATCTGGGTAGGGCCTTCCTGGGTGTCTGGGGGGTCACTGGGATAGATTTAGAAAGAATGTTTTATTATAGGCTGGGAAATTAGAATAAGATCTGCCAATCCCCAGCTCTGAAAATGATGTGTGAGCAAATGGCTTTTTGCAGGCAGGCTCACCCCAGTTGTTGACCCTCTTTTTGACTACTCTGTACCGACAAAATGACTTTGAGAGTACGTTGTGGCCTACTAACCGGACCTCAGTGCCAATCCTCTAAAAGGCTATGTTTTATTTGCTTATACCCAATTGGCATATGTTATCTTACTTTTAAGTTCCTAGTATATTGTACCAGGGGTACCCAGGGTCTGTGATTTAAAGTGATCCTTGTGGTCCTTAGCACTTATTGTGCCGTTAAAAGTGTGACAAAGTAAAATATCCATCCCAGTCTGCCGCTGCCAGACTTGTGGAACAGTTTTAAACTGCTTACACAGCTTTGCCACTTGAACTAATGACAAACATCTGGACCTTCCTTTTTAATATATGTACATCGCCCCTACTATAGGCCTCTTGAGCCTTAAGGTAGGGTGTTCTATTTTTTAAAGTAGGACATGTGTTTTTATATGTCCTAACAGTAAAAAAACCAAATTGTCATTTTTTACTGTGAAAAGGTTAGTAGCCCCATTTGCAAGTACAGGGTTATATTCTGACAAATCAGGAATGCTAACTTCTACAGGGAGTGCAGAATTATTAGGCAAGTTGTATTTTTGAGGATTAATTTTTTTTATTGAACAACAACCATGTTCTCAATGAACCCAAAAAACTCATTAATATCAAAACTGAATATTTTTGGAAGTAGTTTTTAGTTTGTTTTTAGTTTTAGCTATGTTAGGGGGATCTCTGTGTGTGCAGGTGACTATCACTGTGCATAATTATTAGGCAACTTAACAAAAAAAAAAATATACCCATTTCAATTATTTATCATTACCAGTGAAACCAATATAACATCTCAACATTCACAAATATACATTTCTGACATTCAAAAACAAAACAAAAACAAATCAGTGACCAATATAGCCACCTTTCTTTGCAAGGACACTCAAAAGCCTGCCATCCATGGATTCTGTCAGTGTTTTGATCTGTTCACCATCAACATTGCGTGCAGCAGCAACCACAGCCTCCCAGACACTGTTCAGAGAGGTGTACTGTTTTCCCTCCTTGTAAATCTCACATTTGATGATGGACCACAGGTTCTCAATGGGGTTCAGATCAGGTGAACAAGGAGGCCATGTCATTAGATTTCCTTCTTTTATACCCTTTCTTGCCAGCCACGCTGTGGAGTACTTGGACGCGTGTGATGGAGCATTGTCCTGCATGAAAATCATGTTTTTCTTGAAGGATGCAGACTTCTTCCTGTACCACTGCTTGAAGAAGGTGTCTTCCAGGAACTGGCAGTAGGACTGGGAGTTGAGCTTGACTCCATCCTCAACCCGAAAAGGCCCCACAAGCTCATCTTTGATGATACCAGCCCAAACCAGTACTCCACCTCCACCTTGCTGGCGTCTGAGTCGGACTGGAGCTCTCTGCCCTTTACCAATCCAGCCACGGGCCCATCCATCTGGCCCATCAAGACTCACTCTCATTTCATCAGTCCATAAAACCTTAGAAAAATCAGTCTTGAGATATTTCTTGGCCCAGTCTTGACGTTTCAGCTTGTGTGTCTTGTTCAGTGGTGGTCGTCTTTCAGCCTTTCTTACCTTGGCCATGTCTCTGAGTATTGCACACCTTGTGCTTTTGGGCACTCCAGTGATGTTGCAGCTCTGAAATATGGCCAAACTGGTGGCAAGTGGCATCGTGGCAGCTGCACGCTTGACTTTTCTCAGTTCATGGGCAGTTATTTTGCGCCTTGGTTTTTCCACACGCTTCTTGCGACCCTGTTGACTATTTTGAATGAAACGCTTGATTGTTCGATGATCACGCTTCAGAAGCTTTGCAATTTTAAGAGTGCTGCATCCCTCTGCAAGATATCTCACTATTTTTGACTTTTCTGAGCCTGTCAAGTCCTTCTTTTGACCCATTTTGCCAAAGGAAAGGAATTTGCCTAATAATTATGCACACCTGATATAGGGTGTTGATGTCATTAGACCACACCCCTTCTCATTACAGAGATGCACATCACCTAATATGCTTAATTGGTAGTAGGCTTTCGAGCCTATACAGCTTGGAGTAAGACAACATGCATAAAGAGGATGATGTGGTCAAAATACTCATTTGCCTAATAATTCTGCACTCCCTGTATTTGGGATTATTAAAGTTGATACTTCAAATATTTTAAAAAATCGTAACATTAAAAGTTCCATTGAGTCAAATTTAATGTAGATTTTGAGTAAAAGTCAACTTTAGAAAGTGCTTTTGCCCAAATTTTCCAGTGGCCATCCACAGATGCTGGCCACAAGAAAACCTTCTGCCCTGCTGTGAAGAGGTATGGCTCACAGGAAAGGCCATACTAGGAGCCTGCCAATGAAAGAGGCATTACCTCTCCCTGGTTGGAAACCCAAACACGGTATGACCCCAAAAAACGAACTTCAGAGGCAGAGCTGCCATTGAAGGGCAAATGGCGGACACACGCGAGAGATGATGCTCTTTTGTTCTGGTACACAGGTTGGCTTGGGGGCAGAGAGAGGCAAGCAGCGGTCAAACAGTTTTCTCGTGGGCATGTTCCCATCAAGTAGCCACACCTCTAGGGTAGACTACCAAACTACACATACCGAGAGAAGGATTCTGCCATCTTGGGAGTGGGCATAATATTGCACTTTGGGAAAGCTAGATGCCACACTTTGAAGAAGGTGGGAGGGGACCTAATAGCCCATTGGCTAGTAGTAACCACATCCCCTTAGGGCAAGTTGTGGGTATAAAAGTGGCACCCTTGCACCCAGATCTCAGATTATGTCTGAACTGGAGAGAGGACTGAAGGATGACTGCCCATCTATTCCCTGGACCCAGTAAAGAGAAGTTACACCAAAGACTGGACTGCACCTGCTGATTCTTGGGCTAGTGAAAGGACTGTGCCTGTGGTGCCCTGCTCAAAGAATGTCATCCCCGAACTCCAGACAGCAGAAGTGACCTCCAAACGTCAGTTGGTTGACTTCTTTTTACAGCTCAACAGCCACAAAAGCTGAAGAAGCCGGCTTGGCGAGCGGGCACCCACACATGCTTGATCTCCACTGACCACTGAAGCACAGCTTGGAAGACTGAATGCACAGGATCTGCTGAACCTGAGAGAGCTTTCAGAGTGCCGTTTAGCCATCCAATTTGGGCACTAGCCTCAGTTAAAGGGAACCGCTGGTTTACTTGAAACAGGAGATCACTAGAATAGTGGCAACTGTTTTTTAGCTGGACTTCACCTGGACTTCGAGGGACATCTTCCTTTGTGGCCAAAGTTTCCCCACTACTTTTGTGGGTGGGTTGAAGGTAAGGTTAGGAAAAGTGAAGCAAATATATCTGTTGCCTGAATTGTGCAATGTGAAACCTGAAAACCTGGGATTAATCCTGGCTTCCCCACTTTACCAAATTGTGTGATCCTAGTCCACTTTCCATCTATTATCACATATAAGAGGACTCAAATACAGAACTTGAGGATGCACGCTGTACTAAACTTTCTCCTGTGTTGTATTTAATAAATTATAATGTTGTTCTCGTATAATAGGAACTCAGGCCACCCACAGGGTCACATAACAACTGATTTGCCTCTTAGTTCACTATTGGCAATGTTGCTAGGTTGGAGAAAGAATGAACGTTTCCAAATTCATGTTTAAAAAAATTATCACTTTTTTTTTTAAAGACAACTTCTCAATGCACTGATATAATCTGATGTACTAAGGTGAAAATGAAATACACTTTTTGTATTCTGAAGAGACATCATATTTTCACACTTTTAGCTGGAAGATGTATTTACAAATGAGTGTTCCTGAAGGTAAATGGTGCAAGACAACCTAGTTACATCCTTTTTTTAACTTCAGTTAATCTGAAAGCATGCTTTGTTGACATGTTTTTTATGTTAGTGCTGACACTAGTAAAAAGCAGCTAATTGGTTCAGTTGACCGGGGGCTTTTGAAGAGGTCAGGAGGGCTGCACTTTTAGTATCACTGCTCTAGAACATCTCAAGTGACTGCCCTCCCCCACCCTTTGTACCACCGCAAGCTGAGGTAATAATGTGATATTAGAATAAGCTTGTGACCCTGACTAGGTTAAGGGGAAATTATATATCTACGTTATAGGTTAAAAGCTCATCACATGATGGTTATTTGTTATGTTGTTGTTGATGAAGGTATGAACCGTTGACTCCTGTGATTTTTTTTCTCTGTATCCTAATTAATGTATGATGGGATTGATGTATGCTATCATAAATAACAATCCTGATTGGATTTCTGTAATGTGTTACAATATTGTACCCTCAATAAAAATGGTTCAAATAAAAAAATTATGGCCCTCATTCTGACCTTGGCGGGCGGCGGAGGCCGCCCGCCAAAGTCCCGCCGTCAGGTTACCGTTCCGCGGTCGAAAGACCGCGGCGGTAATTCTGACTTTCCCGCTGGGCTGGCGGGCGGTCGCCTTCAGACCGCCAGCCAGCCCAGCGGGAAAGAGGCTTCCACGAGGAAGCCGGCTCGGAATCGAGCCGGCGGAGTGGAAGCTGTGCGACGGGTGCAGTTGCACCCGTCGCGTATTTCACTGTCTGCGCAGCAGACAGTGAAATACATGTAGGGGCCCTCTTACGGGGGCCCCTGCAATGCCCATGCCAGTGGCATGGGCACTGCAGGGGCCCCCAGGGGCCCCGCGACCCCCCCTACCGCCATCCGGATCTCGGCGGTCCGACCGCCGGGATCTGGATGGCGGTAGGGGGGGTCGGAATCCCCGCGGCGGTGCAGCAAGCTGCGCCGCCGCGGAGGATTCAATGGGGCCGCGGTACACTGGCGGGACCCCGCCAGTGGTGCCGGTCCGACCGCGGCTTTACCGCCGCGGTCGGAATCCCCATTGGAGCACCGCCGGCCTGTCGGCGGTGCTCCCGCGGTCCTCCGCCCTGGCGGTCAAAGACCGCCAGGGTCAGAATGACCACCTATATCTTTGGAACCTCTGATGAATCTTGTTTATCTTTGTGTCTAAAATTCATTTAAAAAATCTATTTTTATAAATTGGTGTTGGATTTCCTTTGTGTTGCATTTCTTTCTTATTCAATTGTTTTCTCACTCATAACTGCATTGCACTTGTTCCTTTGTTAAAGCCTGACTGCTCAAAACCACAGCTTCCTAGAGTTGAGCTAAAGTTCTACAAACAAGCCTGACCAGTCCCAAGATGGGTTTGTGAGTTTATTACACAGTGAGGTCCCACAACCACTCCTATACTAAACCACGTTTCATCATAAGAAGGTATGTCTGTGGTCCAGTTAGGCCAGGGGAAGGAATTACCAGGAGTATAGGTAGCAGATAGCTATGGTACCTTGGTCAGAGGCCATGAGGTCCCACAAGGGATACCCAGAAGAGTGTTGCGTCATAAGGCCAGTAGGTGATTGTAGTTTTGGGGAGGATTGTGAGGCCAATGAGGATGGTTTTATTTTTTTAGGAATAAAACGATTACAAAATCAGTTGTGCATTATTGTGTAGTCTAGGGCAGATTTTAGATCTAATTTTGACTAGGGGGCTCAATTTCAGTCCATTTGCATACTGGAGTTTGCATTGGAATCGAAATTACAAGCAATACGTTTTGAGAAATTACACGGTTAAAGAACATCATGTTCTATCCCACCCTACAAAACAGCTTTCTAAAATGAGATTTTCTATGGATGCAGGACTGAAATTAATGGAGCAAATGAACAGCAAAACAAAAAAAGAACGCAATCAAGTTCGGATCAGCACGTGAAGTGTTCGCAGCAACGAGGCAGGCTCCTCGTTGCCTCACGGCCTTGTGATCCTGCTGACAAATTCGGAGCAGGAAGCATGGCTGCGTAATGGCCGCACGCCTCTTAATCGTGATTTACCATTCCGCTGCCGTTAAGTACCACTTTTACGTATACACACAATATACCCCCTTCACTTCAGCCAAATCCAAAAATCCTAACTAATCCGTTTAAGAGTCTGGGGAGAATGCTGTTTACAAGCAACTGGAAGCTGAAAAGCCCTGGCCGCCGGCTAGAGCCTTCTGCTCACAATGAAACGCATCGGGCATTCCCCCCACCACTTCCGCAGACCCTGTGCAACCAGCAGGAAGTCGCGGTTCAAGTCCCCGTGTGTATCAAAGCCCGAGCCCTGGTCACGTTAGCGGGTCTCCTTGGCTGCAGAAAGGCATGTAATAGTTCTTCCCCGCATGAACAGAACGTGACTGTACAGAGATGCCAGTGTTCGCTTTGCAGCTTGAATAATGAAGGCATATACTATTTTACCATTTTACCAAACATCCTGTGTGTTCTGTTGTTATTTCCCTGATCACCTCGCAGGGCAGTAGTCTTAGTATACTGAGTCATTTTTGCAGGCCGCATTCCTCCAAATCAAAATCGCATACTTCCAAATCAAGGATCAATAGGGAAAACATCAAAGGCCAGTGGATTTCTTATTAGCCGTTTGTAACTTCCAGCAGGTCCAGAAATCTCTAAGAAATATAACAAAAATCCAAGTTATTCAAAGCTGCTCTTCTCACGTGTTGATGCCAAAGAACATAACCCAAGTGTTCAGAACTCTGTGTGACCTCAACTTTGGGGTACGTTACATCTAAACATTAAGTCAATGACGACTTTAGGCACTCAAATTTAGGTAGTTTCAAGACACGTTTAGGAGAATGGTTGTTGGGTATCCTAATAGCAATCTCTTTTCACAAAAGCTTTCTACTGTAGCAAACAAAAGGCTACACTCAATGATACTCCAAATAAATTGTTTTTAAAAACATATTTCAATTAGTTAACTTATTGAAATAGGGAGTGTCACATGTATTTAGCTTTACACATTTTGGTAAAACCTGCAGTTTACATTCAAAAGATATCAACATTGTGATTAATAGTGTATCGGAAAAATAAAACTGTACAGTAACTTGATTTCTATGGCCAATGTGTGCCCCCTTCCTACCACCTCCCAACGTCCTTCACCTTTGAATAACATTCCATTTTTAAGTGGTATTCATGAATTTCTGCTTGGCCCCAAATCTTCGATTTTTTTTTGCCAACCTTTTTTCTCATGTATTGATTTCTCAATGGACATCCGCTAGTTCTTCCCAATCCCAGATTATTTTATAGTTGGAACATTGTTCTTTCCACATTAGATGGTCTTGTGGTCTGTCATGACCTGAGATTGTAGAGGATCATTTTCTATATGGGTAGCTTTATCTAACCCGCATTCCCAGAAGCCCAAATTAATTCTTACAGTCAAACATGGAGTATGGTATTGTCCCTCAGTTACATCAGTCAATGTGGTACATTTTCTATCATCAGATACAAACGGGAAGGTAACATTACTTTCTTTGTTTATCCAAATTGGGATATTCAGTCTTTTTCATTGCTCTTGGCCACTGAACTTCCTGTTGCATGAAAAATGTCCCATAGGATGAGTTAAATTTGTGAAGATTAAATCAGCTAAGTCTTCTACAAACTTTGAATTTCATAAAACCTTTCTAGTTGCTTAGTGTTCCAGCTGAAGCACAGTATTGAGTATTAATATTAGAAATTTAGAATAAAGATGGCTGTGTGTTAGAATTATGAAAAAGTGAACGGATTTGGCAGTAGGCTAAGCAAATAATTGTTCTGTGGACCAATCAGCATCTTGATTCAAAATGTGTTCTCAAGTATTTATAACATTGTAAAATCCAAAATTCACACATTAGAGGTACAAATATAATACAATAATCACATCGTACTTCTTTAGCTAATGCCGTTAAATCAGTGGAGGAAGGGGGTAAAGGGAAAGTGATAATACATGGATGTAAAACAACAGAAATACAAGATCGATCTATCTATCTATCTATCTATCTATCTATCTATCTATCTATCTATCTATCTATCTATCTATCTATCTATCTATCTATCTATCATTGAGCGAGGGAGTACTCAACTTAGACAAAGAAACAAAATATGCATATTAGCCAGACATTAAAGCTGGCCTAAATAAATAGGTAAGATTTCAGAGCTTTCTGGATTTTTAGTAAGTCTGACTCAAGGCAGAGAGCCAAAGACAGCTTATTCCAAGCCTGAGTAGTGAACACAGTGAAGGCCTTGCCCCCTAGGCGTACTTTATGGAAATTTGGAGTGGTAATCAGACCAGCAGAAGATGACTATTGTAGTCTTGTGGGAAGTATCATATAAACATATCGGAAACATATATGCCCGAGTTGCGGGATAAAGAGCTTTGTGGGCCATACAGAGGATTTTAAAGTGACATCCCCTCTTATTAGGTAGCTAATGAAGCTGTCTAAGAAGGGAGGAAACACTATCATATTTTCTCTTACCAAAAATCAATCTGGCTGCTGCTGCTTCATTCTATAGAAGTTGTAGCCTTCTGATAAGATACTTAGGGCGCTCAAGATATAGATCATACAAGTCGTCCAGTCTATTAAGGGCCAAGGTTTGTACCAGTAACTGTCTGGAATACTGAGGGTGAGCTAGATGATCTTTCTAAGTTGTCTCAAAAGAAGAAAACAGCTGGACGTCAATTTCTTAATGTGCAACTTAAATGAGAGCCTGTTGTCAAATAAAACTCCTAAGTTCTAGTTGAGAAAGCAGGTACAGGGCATTTGCCCAAGGTAGGAGGCCACCAGTCCTGGGTCTAGATGGACGGATTCCCGAAAATTAGCACTTCTGTCTTATCAGTATTGAGGCAGAGAAAGTTGTTGATCTTCCAGCTGGCCAGTTTAACCCTGCAGCTCCTTAATTGCTCCTGAATTAACAAGATATCACCTTCCATGAGGATGATGTTTCAGTATCATCTGCATTCCCATGGAATTTAAATCCAAAATAAATAATCTGGCCTTCTGGGGGGGGCACATATATCAAAGAATGTAGGAGTAAGAGCGGCTCCCTGCAGCACCCCACAAGTAATGTCCTTGAAGACAGATCAACAATATGCCTTCTGCACAGCCTGTGTGCTGTTCGTCAGAAAGGATTTAAACCATCCAAGTGGTTTATCCCTTAGGCCAATGGTGGAAAGCATTTTCAAAAACGTTGCATGTGAGAATGTGTCTAACGCAGCCGACAGATCAAGAAGTATGAGCACCAGCATCTAAAAGTCATCCTGAGATCATTAATGACAGTCATTAGCTCGGTTTCTGTGCTAAAGTATGATCAAAAGTCAGATTGATGCTTATTTTACACATGGTTCTCTTCACAGCATGTAACTAGTTGCTTATAAACCCCTTTTTCCAATATTATGGCAAAGAATTGAAGCAGAGAAATAGGGCGATAGTTGGAAGCAATATTAGAATCCAGTGATTCCCTTTTCAAGAGCGGTGTAACAAGCAGCATTTTACAAAACGTTGTAACACTCCCACTATTTAGAGAGTTGTTGCACATCATGGTAACCCAGGGAGTGAAGAACGGTGTAATGTCTTTAAGGACTGATGGGTCTAGAGTGAAGAGGAGACCCATATTAATCAATTTGATTTTAGATATTACCTCTTCATAAGTGATTGGACAAAACTCGGACAACTCCTTTTGTATAGCAAATTTCTATTCTAATTCTTCTATTGTGACCACATTAGGTGTAAAAGTAGGTAGAATAGATTCAATCTTTAACTGAAAAAAGCCATCCAGATCTGAACAAAGCCTTTGAGTAGGCAGAGCTTTGTGTAAATTATCCTTAGCTTTAACTAGGAACGTATATACTGAAAACAGTTCCCCATTAGCTGACAATATTTTATTGTGATGGTAGTTTTACCCTGTATGTTTTCAGAAGCTTCTTATATGCAGTAAGTCCTGCTTTATAGGCCTCTTGCCCATCTTCTGAATAGTCTTTCTTGCAGAGTAAGTTTGAACGTTTGCATTTCCTTTTAGCTTGTACTAATTCTCAGGTGTACCAAGGGGCCAACAGTGTTTTACAATACACAGTTGTATATTTAAGTGGCAGCACTATGTCAAGAGCTCCCTCAATCCAAGAGTTAAAGTGTTCCGAAGATGTGTCAATATTAGTATCTGGCTGGATATTAGGTTCTGATTTTTCTAAACATTCCTTTAGACTAGCATGATCAAGTTTAGACTAGGCCCGATAGCATTTAGTAATAGGTAGTTGTCAAGGAAGAGAGACATCATCTTTATGCAAACAGAAAAAAACGAACTTATGATCTGACCATAGAACCTCTCCCATAGTCCCCACATTGATCACTCCCTTGCTGGCATAGATGTGGTCCAATGTACGGCCTACCCCATGAGTAGATTGATGGACCAGTTGTGTAATCTTCAAGACTGAACAAATAATGGTAATGTGCAAGAGAGTGGTATTCTTATTGTTATTAGAGTGAACATTACTCTTCTGCTCTGCCACTGTCTGACAATCCCTGGCTTCCCCTCACTCGCGAGAAGTTAGTACAACGCACCCTTCATGGCATGACCTACATACCAAAGGGGACATATTCCAGATGGTCATGTCCTCTCACATGCTGATGATACTCACTTCCACATGCTTTGTGTATGGATCATTTTGTTTTAGTGAGACTTCATTACACTCTGCGTGCCCATATACCATCCTAACCCTTCCCCCTGATCACTTCCCACCATTGACACTAATCATATCTGACACTGACAGAGGACGTCTAGCCTCTTGACTATATCAAGCCACCCTGGCTATGAAACCTGACTCTTCCAAGCACGTCAGAGAGACATGGGGACCTGATCTTGGATATTCACTCTCCGATAAAGTCTTGGCATATTGCTGTTTTCAAACAAAACATATCTATTTATCATTAAAAAAAACTGCTGCATTTTAAATTTCTATACCAGGCTTACACCACTCCCAAGATCATAGCTAGCCTTGACCCCATGAGCTCATCTCAGTGTCACAAAGGTCACAGCCAGAAGCCGCCTTTGCACACCTGACCTGGACCTGCCGAAATTTAGGACAATATTGGACCACAATTTTCTCCTTTCTCTCCACAATAATTGGGGTCATGATTCCACCCACCCCATCTTGTTGTACTACTGGGATTTATCCAGGATACTCCACAGTCCGTTTGCAGGTTTGCCACCATCACGCTACTACTTGGAAAACATGAGCTGACACTACACTGGTGCATCAGCCACTGCCCTACAGAACAGGCTTGATACATTGTGATAAAATCAATGAAGACTACACACAGCTACAACCCCTCACATCTGTACCCAGGGATATACAGCTACCATTATGGGACAACCTGCTTACTCTAGAAACTGACACATCGGACTGACAGTGCCCCCCTTCTTTCATACACCTCCCTCCCCTTATACTCCTGCTACTCCCAGCCGGAACACCGATCTGTGGACATATCACATGATAATATTACTGCCACATCTGAACTCTCCCACCATTCTATCTACATGTCACTGCTTGAAGGACTTTGTAAAGCTTTATTGTTCTATGGACAAGATATTTCCCGACTATTGTTATTAGTACTATGTCTTATGTGATGGTGATCCTTCTTATACAAATGCGCAATGTGCTTATTGTTTGTTACTAATTATTAAAAGCTCAACAAATAAAGTTACCAAAAAAATCCCCCAGTACAACTGCGATATCAGTCTCTAAGGGAATCGTAAAAGCGATTTTTTTAAAACAGCTGACAAAATTCTTCACTGGCTCTGCAGGTCGATATATCAATAAAAAAATGTATCGCCCATTTGTGGTTTAAAGTTAGAAACATGGCAAGTATTCCCATACCTTTTACCATCAGGACTTGTAAAGAGGAGCAGA
The DNA here is from genome assembly GCF_031143425.1 of Pleurodeles waltl. Classification (NCBI taxonomy): domain Eukaryota; kingdom Metazoa; phylum Chordata; class Amphibia; order Caudata; family Salamandridae; genus Pleurodeles; species Pleurodeles waltl. The sequence goes on along the minus strand of NC_090446.1, from coordinate 714,225,109 downwards.
CATAGGACTCTTTACAGATTAAGGCAGCACCCTCCAATTTTATGTGGTCTATTGGGGGTATAGATAACATATTCTGGCGATATGCCATAGGGTCAGAATTCTCATTTATCCGCGTTTCAGTAACAAATAGGCAGTCCAAATGATTTCCTTCAAGTTGTGTACGAATTTCTATAGCATGTTATGTCAATGACCTTACACTAATAAAGCCACATTTAATCTCACATGATTTAGGAGAATCTTGCCTCCCAGCGTCCACTTTAGAGTCCCCACTCTCCCTCCTGAGTGTTACCTCGGGGACTGACCCCATCACAGACCTGTTGTCACCTTTTTCAACCGCCAATAGAAATTGAGAAGACTCTTTGACAACTCATACGAGAGTGAAAAAGCCTCAGTGATACGAGATACTCATTGGAATAACACTTATGTGATTCTTCTGGAGGAAACTGGGCAGGATTTTGGGCACAGGGCCTGAAGTGGGCATGATTGATTGCAGACGGGACTGCATTTGGCATGCCAGCGGTGTGCCTGCTGTGCACGTCCGCTGTGGGGACGTGAAACCTCTGTGTTTATATAGCCCAGCCTACACATGACCTACACATGGAATCTGGGCATGAGGAAAGACTAGTGTGCACCTAACCCAAGATGGCCACTCTAGAATGGGACACCAAACAGAAGGAAAAATGGCAACTCCTACAACTTGTTCTCAGTAATGGGATAGTGCACTGATCCAGAAGCTGAATGGTCTAGTTTCCCTCCGCCCTTAAGCCCAAGGGTTCCACAGAAAGAGGCTCATAAAAAATCGGCCCCAAAAATAAAGTGCAAATGTGCAAAAAGACATCAGCAATGAGTAGGCCAAGGTACCAATTAAAGTACAGAGTTAGACAAGGAATTCATCAAATTCACTAACAGATAATCAAATTCAACAGTTTGAAAGTTTAACAGTTAAAAAAAACAAAATGTCTTAAATAGAAAGCAGCATACAATACAAACAACAGTTTAAAAAAGTTAAAAAAGCTAAAGATGCAGATTATTGGCTGCACCAGATGCAAAACCTCTGTGTTTATATAGCCCAGCCCACAAAAATCGGCCCCAAAAATAAAAGTGCAAATGTGCAAAAAGACGCCGGCGATAAGGACACTAAGGGCCTGATTTAGATTTTGGCAGACAGGTTACTTCTTCACAACGGTGACGGATAGTCCATCCGCCAAAATATAAATACCATAGGATATAATGGGATTTATACTTCGGCAGACAGGCTATCAGTCTCCATTGTGACGGAGTAACCCATCCCACGAAATCTAAATCAGGCCCTAAGGAACCAATTAAATTGCAGAGTTAGACAGGAAGTTCATCAAATTCATTAACAGATAATCAAAATCAACAGTTCAAAAAGTTGTCAGTTAAAAAGCAAAATGTCTCAAATAAAAAGCAATATGTCTTAAACAGAAAACATCTATCTATCTATCTATCTATCTATCTATCTATCTATCTATCTATCTATCTATCTATCTATCTATCTATCTATCTATCTATATCTATCTGCTGGTGGTCACCAAGATAAATTAATTTTAAACTTGTGTAAGATAAATACAAAATACAAATTAAATTCATTCACACTGGACATCAGAGGGTACATATACTCCCAACAGGCATAAGATCATAAACCAACTAAAACTTTCTACTTACATGTAATCACCATCTTACAAGTCTTTATTTGCCCGTACATCCTAATGATGGTGAAGGATATGGTGCCTGCAAAACTGTGCTCACTGTGTCACTGGAGCCAAATAGGACAAGACTGAAGACACCAAGACAGGCTGAAATTGGCCCTGAGTTGCTTGTGTTTCATTTCATAGGACCCCTGATTGGACAGTTAAGACTGTACTATTCTGGATGGGCCTTTCCTGTTGGTTCAGGACCAAGGCTGATTTGCATATGGCTAGGTCTAGTCTGAAATGGCATGGTGGGCAAAAAAGTGATGGGTTGGAATTCTGTGCTATGCGATTGCTACTGGTTAGACTATTTGCAAGCATTCCTTCAAACACCTTTTGTGTGCTTGATGTAATACCATAAGTGGCCAACAATATGCCCAACGCGAGTCCCATGCTCACTGTGCCAATACAAGGGGGAGAACATCTCAGTGATAAAACATACTCATTGGAATAATGCCTGTATATTACTTCTGGAGAAAAATGTGCAGCATTTTGGGCCCAGAGTGGGCATGAATGGGTGCACATGGGTTTGCATCTGGCGCACCAAAATGGCTGAATGGAATTACACCAAATTTGGCAGAAAGTATGCTTTTGTGATTTGGTGTAAATCACTTTAGTACTTTTTGTGAAATTATGGTTCAAAATGTATAGATATATAGAGATGCAGTAGTACCGCTGGACTGGCAGATCAAAAGATCAAATATGTTTATTATCCTTTCCTTGTGAAAGGGGCGGCACTTTGCGGGTGACGAGCAGAGGGGAGTGCACTGTGCAGTCCCCTCAGAGCGCATGTGTGTTTGGCCAGCTGTCTTGGGCCAGCTAAACACACATGCACACAGGGCTTTTGCCAGCCCAGCAACACAGTTACTGGGCTGGAGAGAGCCTTCACAAGCTCTCAGTCTGCCTGGGAGCGCCCTGGCTGGGTGCTTCCAGCCAATCCTGACGATGCTTTGAGCAGCATCAGGATTGGCCGCAGGGCAGGCTGGAAGCCAATGCTTGAGTGCAGCAGAGGAGCAGAAGCGGCGCGGGAGCGGAGGTAAGTTTTTCATTTTTTTTTAAATGTTATTAATCATCCCTCTCGCGCACCACCCCTAGAAACCCATGTGAGCCGCAACTGCATAGTACAAGCAGAAATGCTGTAGACATAAATACATTCCACATAAATTCAATATTAAGGGCTGCAAACTTACTACTGAGTAGTACATATACGAGTATTCAAGGGATTGGGCTAAGAAATTGTGAGTGGGAATAGCTCTTTAAAATGTGTGACAAGAGGAAAATGGAGGAGGGCACTTGAAGGTGATAGGTCTTGGAGCTCCAGTTCAAATTCAATGCTTTTGTTATCCTAGGGATGTCGGCAACTCCAGAGGAAGATAATTTCCTGGCTCACCACACAACAGAGGAAAGTCCTTGCACATACCCCGTGTACCCCATGGCCTCTCCATGCTCATCTGCAGTAGCGTGAGATGAAGCACAGCAGTGAGTTCCTTTCCTTTCATAGGCTTTGTGTACAGTCCTTCATGTCACGACAGGCACTACTTTGTGTATGTCCTGTTCCGTTATAATTCAGCAAGTGTTGTGTCGCAAAGTGAGGTGTTCATTTTGGTTGGATAATGTTGTGCAAGAGGTTGGAAAACATCTGCCCGAGTGATTTTTGCTTACCCTGCACATAGACAAGCTCCCACATGCGTGTGCACTCATGCTGTGCAGTACAACGGGTACAGGGGAAGATGCAGTGGCCATTGGGTCAAAGAGCTCTGCTTTCTTCAGGGATAGGGCACTAAGGGGGGGGGGGGTGAATTCAGCACCACACAGTCCCAGAGGACAATGAGGCAGGATCACCTGGCCCAAAAGAATTCATTGTGTCGAGGGATAGGGCCACAACTATTCCTCATCCTACAGCCTCCTCTCTCATCTCTACTCTCCCGAGCACTGCTCACCTGGTGGAACTTCAGCAACCAGGGTTGACAATTGCACCTGGAATCCCTAAGCACTCATATGTCCACTGTATCCCAGTCCAACCGTTAGCCTACTCTGAACAGTGATAGCTGAAGGCAGCTTTTGGTTGATCAACAGGGATACATAAGAGTCTTTGGCAAAGAGAGACAAAGGCGCTGTGGCAGCTTTTTGAGCTGATAGAAAAGGAGCTGTCTACACTACGTACGAAATTGACTTGCTTCTGTTATTGTAGACAGTCTCTATGTCTATAGTCATATCCTATATAACCAATCATCTATTACCTTTGTCATCCCTCTCCCCATCACCACCATCACTTCCCCCAGGACGTGTCAGGCCCTCCTTCCCCTGTGGACTTGAGTGCATTGGAGAAGGTGGTGTTCTTTAGAGTGAGTGCCATTGATGAAACCAATATTGTGTCACGTATGACTTCAGGGACTGATTTTAGCATTATGAATGCTTTGTTTGGGCTATGTTTGGGACAATATTTTAAATATAGTTTAAAGCCGTCCCCCCTTCAAGTTCTACAGCCTTCCCTAGTTAGCCATCTTTTTTTTTTTGTGCTTACGGGTCTCAATTTTTGTATAGACGAATGTCATGGTCACCCCAATTCTCCTTTTTTGGTCCACGCTACACCTGCACACCTCTGTGCGTCATTTGACCTTTTACATAGTTGACAACATAATTTTTTTGTCTTTGTGATATTATGGTGGAATGTATCTCTTATTGAGGGTTCTTCACTTCCACAGAGATATTGTCTGAATTTCAAATTTTGCAGTACTGCTCCCTAGGATGGCTGAGATCCATCACTTGTTGGGTAGGAGTCTTGGGAGTCCCTTTAGGTTGTTCAGATTCATCAGTAGTTAGATCACCTGGTGCTATGCCTAATTACATATGTTTTCTGGTGCAACTTCACTGTGTTCCCTAGGAACATATTCTGATTCTTTGTGAGTCCATTTTACTCTTGATGAGTTTCCCAAATGTGTGTGCCCATGTACTGGAGAGGCGCTCAGTGTTTGTAAGACAATGTTGCACAGAATCTTCTTAAGCAAAAAACAATCCTTCCATAATGGTGACCAGCCCCAAGTTAACCCTCCATGATTTCCAGCAACATTGTCACATAGTTTCACTTTAGAAAATCATCTTACTTTGCAGTCAGAGAAAGGAAAGTAGACACCAATCTACATGTTAAAACAAGCATTTTCAATGCAACGGGTCTCGCATTTGTTTGAGTTAGCGCTATTAGCGTTGTAAAGCAAAAAAAACAGCAGTGCGATCGTGCTATGTAAAATGCAGCGCGATCGTGCTGCGTGGAAAATAAACAGATAAAGTAGTCTGGACTCCAGGCTGAAAACATCGAGCCTCGTCTCTTTTTGGTACTTTACCGGTTCTGTGTAGGTGGGCTAAACACCGGAAAAGGCATGACGTATGCATGCCTTTCACAAATAAAAGCAAGCGGATTTTAAAAGGCAAGCCCATTAACCAATGTAAGAGACTGACGTGGCATCGGCGTGGTTTGAAGCCCAAAGAGAGATTACAGAATGGATGGAGCACTTTGTGCTCGCCCATAAAAACCAGCAATTTGTGAGAAGACAGCCTGACATTGGACCTCTGTCTTTAAACGCACACCAGATGTGGGGAAATAAAACCTCATTTGAAGGCATCTTTAATGCTGAATCACTTCAGAACTCAAGCATGGTTATTTTGGCGGTGCTGCAGCACCCCTAGTTGTAGCGCCTACGAGTTCCTATGAATCTCTTTTGAGCTACTACTTACCACGCATGCGCATGTCCCTGGAATACATCGTCGTGTACCCCATGCCTCAGTGGCTGCAGTAATGCAGCAGAGCAGTGACCCAGACAGAAATGTGCTGCAAGCGTTTCTCTGGGAGCCCAGGGAAATTATTTGCTGCGTCAAGCAGTTCCGCGGCCTCGGAGATCGATTTCGAAACCGGATAATAGCTTGCGTTGTACAAACGAATAAGAACCACTTCACCACAGTCGGGCGGTTGGGCTCCACCCGTGAACGCCCCTCTACAATTGTTATTAGTCAAAAAGCATTGGCGGGGACGCCTTTTCCTTCCGAAGGTGGCTAGCGCCCAGACTCCGGGTTCCTTCTTAAATTAAACATTATACTACTTAAGCTGGCGTCAGTTTAGAGTCGTATGGATAGGGCAACGCAAGGGCATGATGATTGCAAATCCTTCCAGCGTAATAACAGAATAGGCGCTTCAGTGACATGGAGTCTCGAAAAAAGCCAAAAATAAATGAAATGAGCAGTGTGTTGTTACACAGTACTGGCACCCGGACTGGTCTTGTGAGACGCGCCCATGAATGAGGGTGAACTGTGGCGCTGCAGGGATGTGCGTATGAGCTGAGGTCCACACACATGGCTCTATTTAGTAGAAAAGGCGAGTGTCTCTTGAATGTCGATCGTGTGTCAATCTTCCTGGCCGGCAGGCTGAGCTGGATCTATGTTTGAAGATAAATTACATACAACCGGAAGAGGGTAGGCTACTATGACAACAGAGCACGAAGCATAGGTTACAACAGCATCCTTCCTTTTTAGGAATTCACCCTCTCCCAAACAACGACCTTGAATTTACCGCAGATAGGGTTTTCTGGTCCACCTCGCATCAATGACCCTAGCAAGTAGTAATGCAAATCCCAGTCTCTGCCACAGTCTTAGGCTGACTACTGTCAACTGGGCGAGAATCTGGTGCAGCGCATCTTTACCATCGTAGACAGTGGTGGTACATTGTCATGGTCACCGGAAATGTAAAATAATACCCTGCTTTTGGCTGGAAATGTGGTGGCATTTGTTGACATCTCTAAAGTACCAAACATCACTTAACGACACAGCAAAAACATGATAGGACACAACACAATAAAATAGTCAAACAAAACTTACTAGAGCAACTGCAGTACAGCACATCGCATTGCAATAGCACAAAAACAAAGGAGCATAAAAATGACAGTACACGTTAGAACTGCAACAAAATGTCACACAACAAATATGCAGAAAACTTTCTTGTCACTTTCTTGTCACACATTACCATGTTCAGACACCTACTGCCACAATGTGGTGGCAAAAGGTGTTTGCACCAAGCACTGCTTTAATAAATTACCACCAATTACATAAAATAGCTCCAGTCAAAAATATTTTTCGATCTGACTCTGTGTTGAGACAGGCGAACTGGCGCATAACTACCCGTCATGCAGCGGGTGCAGTGCACCGGAGCCCAGAGGTGGGAGGGGGTCCACTTGCGGTAGCCCCTTGAGCCCCGAGAGTGCCCCTGCTCTCATAGGTGCTGGGGTTCCGAAGCTGAATGAGCAGTAAAGATGATTTTAAGTTTTGTTTTTACATTGTTACATTTTCTGTGTTCAAAGAGAGCATCTTTCCATGTCTTTGAAGGAACTTGGCCCTGGCTGGCCCTGCAGTGCCATACTGGCTCCGAGCCTTTCAGGGCAGACTGTCATGCGCTTGACCAATGCTGTACATCTCATGAGTGTGAGCCAAGGACCTACTCCGCTCCTGCTCCCTGGGCCTCATGTGATTTAAGCTTGACCAAAAGACTGTCTAATCTGTCTCACTGGCCTCATGTTTCTACACCAGTGGTTCCCAACCTTTTAACTCCTGAGGACCCCCAATTAATCATTACTGGAAGCCGGGGACCCCCAGCAATTTGTACGATTTAATTTTAAACATTAAAACAGTAATTTGCAAAAAATATAACAAGTACACACCAAACAAATACTCAAATTACTAAAGATAAAATTCTTTTATATTGAAAAAATATGCAAAAATCGAAACATTTTATTGGGAAGGTTGGCGCTGCATCTCGGCAACTACCGTTTCAATGTTTGGTTTTATTTAGGAAAGGTGAATCCTCAGGTCAGATTCTACATTTCCGGAGTGATTTCTGTTTTTATTTTTTAGGTATGCAAGATCTGAGAAAGCTTTTTCACATAAATAAGTGAAGGGGAAAGGAAGTAAACCGTAAGGGCCTCTCATCTCTCCCTAGCCTCTCTGTCACATGTACTTCATTTGTTTTATAGCACCTCTCATACCACTGTGGGGTGTCAGGGCACTTTACAGAGGACTACAAGGTGTAGGATTCACACGTCATCCACACTGGTAGGCATTTTCTAAGAGTGCTTGGTCCGGAGAAGCACAAACTTAGGATTCAGAACACAGCACAGTGATTAGCGATGATGTTAGCACAGTGCTTAATTTGTAAATAAAAACGTGCCGGTGCCCAAAGCCATCCTCTTGAACACGCGGCTGCTGCAATTAAATGTGGGTACACGGAATAATGAGGCAGCATAATCCTGAAGCCATCTCGGGACTCTTCAATCCATATTAAGCCACTCCCTGCCACTTCAGCTCACTCTAGTAGCTTTCTACTTTCTCCCTTTGTGACACTTTTTCGTTTTTCCCTTCCTCTGTTTTTCCCATATGTGTCTTTTGCTTGCAGCAAATGCTTGAGGCAGAAGAATAAGCCCTGGCCCTCAAAAATAAGTGCCGGTGCTCCGCACCGGAAACAACAAGCACAAATTAAGCACTGCGGTAGCAATAGGAATGTGTTTCTACACAAGCAAACCTTTTTTAGCAGCATAAGGAAAATGAAAGACTAGGAAAAAAACAACTTTCTAATTTGTGCCATGCGGTTTGCATGCAGCTCTTTAAAGGCAGTTCACAGCTCACTGTGCTAGATTACGATTATGAACTGCATAGTAACAAAAGAATCTCTTGACAAAAGCAGTAACCCACTGTGCCATGCACATAAAATACTGTTCTTTGCATGATACAGATTCTTTGCATCAGGCATATTAACCATCTGCGCTACCTTTGAGTCAAAACTGCCACTGCACAAAACTCCCTTCTCTCTCCATCAGATACATTAATCACTTGAGTTAGCTTGACGCTTTTATTTTTGCAGTACAAGGAGCTTTGAAGTGCATTTAAAACTGCTGAACAAAGGAAGTAATAAATATGAAAACACGCACCCACGTGTATGTCTGAGGCCCCAGCTGGAGAAGTGCCTTCCTCCCAGCCCAGGCCTGCGGATCCCCTGGGAATGTGTCACGGACTCCTGGGGGTCCGCGGACCACAGGTTGGGAACCACTGTTCTACACAGATAATACCTAATCTTGCTTAGAGAAAATGAATGAGCTTGGGGTAAGCTCACTTAAGTTAGTCAGGACACACAGGGTCATTTAGATACTGGTTTAGCCACTCCGAACAGCATTCATACAATTGGGCAGTGAATCAGCCCTCCTCGCCCCCTGGTTTTGTTGTCAATATTTGCCTCTGCTAATAGACAACTGCTGGTCTTTAGGATGTCAGGAAGCCAGAGTAACAGTATTTTGCCTGCTTACTCTGTGTTGCTCACTTTGCATCCAGATGAGTCGGACCTCAGGAGATATTTTCTTAAGTGCATCCTCAAGCAGCTCACCTGCAACTGAAGACTACCTGCACTTTGGCTACTATTGCTACTAAAACACAACTGTCTAATGCAGAGCACCAGGCATCACTGCTGCAGGATTCAAAACTACACCTCCATTTTCAAATGTTATTCTGCATACTGTTCTAAGATGGCAGATCTGTGCAAAGCTTTACTTTTTTTTTTTATTTGGAGCATATGCCCTCCACATTTCTTTCTTTCTTTCTTTCTTTCTTTCTTTCTTTCTTTCTTTCTTTCTTTCTTTCTTTCTTTCTTTCTTTCCTGCTTTCTTGATTTCCTTCTTGCTTTCTTTCTTGCTTTCTTACTTTAAGAACACCACCACCTTGTTTTTAACCCCTTTGCCGCTAGGCCTCCCCTCCATCCCTGTGCTATGCCATTTTTGTCTAATTGGGGAAGTTGTGCTTAGGCCCCCATAACTTTTCATCCACATGAGGTATCCACACCAAATTTGCGTCCCTTTTTACCAACATCATGGGGATTCTGAAGTTGCCCAGGTTTATGGATTCCATTGGAGAGGACCGATAAATTAGCCAAAATACAGCTACATTTTGGATTTTTTGTGAGAAATGGAGAAAAAGTGCTGCAGAAGAGAGCATCAGCTTTTTTCCCCTGCAAATAATATCAATTAAGGGTTTGGGTGCTAAAAGCACAATCTTCCTAGCTGTCATGAACAAATAGACTTTAATCAGAAAAACACATTTCATAAAACTAGACACCAAGGGGAAAACAGGATGGGGTGTTTTGTATGACTCTCGCCAGGTTCTGTTACCCAGAATCACTTGCAAACCTCAAAATCTGTCTACAAAACACATTTTCCTCATATTTCTGTGATGGAAAGTTCTGGAATCTGAGAGGAGCCAAAAACTTCCTTCCACCCAGCATTTCCCCAAGTCTCCTGATAAAAATGATACCTCCCTTGTGTGGGTAGGCCTAGTGCCCGCAACAGTAAATGGCCAAAAATGCAACGTGGACACATCACATTTCCCCACTGAAAACTGACCCTTTTTTGCAATATGCCTAGCTGTGGATTTTAGGCCCCAGCTCAGCCGGCATCTAGGGAAAACTAGCAAACCTGTAGATTTCCAGAAACTAGAAACCTAGGGGAATTCAGTATGGGGTGACTTGTGTGGGTTTCATGAGGGTCTGTCACCCAGAATCCCCTGCAAACCTCAAAATCTGTCTAAACAAGTTTTCTCTTACTCCTGTGATGGAAAGATCTGCAATCTGAGGGGAGCCACAATCTTCCTTCCACCCAGCATTTCCCAAGGTCTCCTGATAAAAATGGTACCCCATTTGTGTGGGTAGGCCTAGTGCAGGCACCAGGAAACAGCCCAAAATGCAACATGAACACATCACATTTTTCCACCGAAAACTGACCCTTTTTTTTGCACTGTGCCTAGCTGTTGATTTTGGGACCTAGTTCAGGCAGCACCAAAAGAAACCTAGCAAACGTGTACATTTCTGAAAACTAGACACCTGGCGGAATCCAGGATGTGGTGACCAGCGTGGCATTTACCTGGGCCTGTCACCCAGAATCCCTTCCAAACATCAAAATTTGATTTAAAAAACATTTTCCTCATATTTCTGTGATGGAAATTTCGGGAGTCTGACGGGTGCCATAAACTTCCTTCCACACAGCATTCCCGCAAGTCTCCTGATGAAAATGGTACCTCACCTGTGTGGGTAGGCCTAGTGCCCGCAACAGGAAATGAACAAAAACTCAACGTGGACACTTCACATTTCTCCACTGAAAACTGACCCTTTTTTTCGCAATATGCCTAGCTGTGGATTTTGGGCCCTAGCTCAATTAAGTTTTGAAAACTAGACATCTAGGGGAAACTTTTACCAGGTTCTGTCACCCGGAATCCCTTGCAAACATCAAAATCTGTCTAAAAAGGTTTTCCTTATATATCTGTGATGGAAAGATCTGGAATCTGAGGGTAGCCACAAACTTCCTTCCACCCAGAATTCCCCAAAGTCACCTGATAAAAATGGTTCCCCACTTGTGTGGGTAGGCCTAGTTCCCGAGTCAGGAAATGTCCAAAAATGCAACGTGGACACATCACATTTCTCCACTGAAAACTGACCCTTTATTGCAACATGCCTAGGTGTGGATTTTGGGCCCTAGCTCAGCTGGCACCTGGGAAACCTAGTAAACCTGTACATTTTTGGAAACTAGACAGCTCTGGGAATTCAGTATGGGGTGACTTGTCTGGTTGTCACCAGGTTCTGTCAACTAGAATCCCTTGCAAACTTCAGAATATGTCTAAAAAGCATTTCCCTCATCTTTCTGCGATGGAAAGTTATGGAATCAGAGGTGAGACACAAACTTCCTCCCACAAAGCAATCCCCAAAGTCTCCTGATAAAAATGATACCTCACTTGTGTGGGTAGACCTAGTGCCCGCAACAGAAAACAGCAATGTGGACACATCACATTTCTCAACTGAAAACTGACCCTTTTTTTTGCAATGTGCCTAGTTGTGGATTTAGGGCCCAAGTTCTGCTGGCACCTAGGTCAACCTAGCAAACCTGTAATTGTTTGAAAACTACACACCTAGGGGAATTCAGTATTGAGTGACTTGTGTGGCTTTCACCAGGTTTTGTTACCCAGAATCACTTGCAAACCTCACAATCTGTCTAAAAACATTTTCCTCATATTTATTGGAAAGAAAGTTCTGGAATCTAAGGGAAGCCACAAACTTCCTTCCACCCAGCATTCCACAAAGTCTCCTGATAAAAATGATACCTCACTTGTGTGATTAGGCCTAATGCCCGTGACAGGAAATGGCCCAAAACGCAAAGTGGACACATCACATTTCACCAATGAAAACTGACCCTTTTTCTAAATGTGCCTATTTGTGGATTTTGGGCCCTAGCTGAGCCAGAACCTAAGGAATCCAAGCAAACCTGTACTTTTTAAAAACTAGATTCGAATGGGAATTCAGTATGGGGTGACTTGTGTGGCCTTCACCAGGTTCTGTCACCCAGAATCCCTTGCAAATCTCAAAAGCTGTCTAAAAACATATTCCTCATATTTCTGTGAAGCAAAGTTCTGGAATCTGAGGGAAGCCACAAACTTCCTTTCACCCAACATTCCCCAAAGTCTCCCGATAAGAATGGTACCTCACTTATGTGGGAAGGCCTAATGCCTGTGACAGGAAACAGCCTAAAACGGAAAGTGGACACATCACATTTCTCCACTGAAAACTGACCCTTGTTCCCCTTAATTGGGCGACACTTGCCCAAGAGGCCGCCACAGACATCAATACATATTTATCCCTGGTCCTAGTGGGTTTCCTGTTGTCCATTAGGGCAGATGGGCCTCCACCTATGGCTGATCTGACCTGAGGGGAGGCAGGAAATAGCCAAAAGGAAATAAAAAATGCCCCCCCTCCCTTAATTGGGGAGACCTTTGCCCGAGGGGAAGCCCCCAAACATAAATATATACTTATCCCTGGTGCTAGTGGGTTTCTGACCCCCTGGAGGCAGATGGGCCTCTAAATATGCTGTACCACCTGATTTCCATCACATTTTGCTGATGAACATGGGGGACTTATCAAGGCTCCTCTGCAAACAATTAATTTTGACTCCGCATTTCGAGCTACTCACATTATCTGCCAGGCTTATCAGTGTTGTTTCATTATTACATTCTTGATGCTTTTAAGTTGATGTATTGCTGACATTATAAGACATTTGGAGGACATTTGAATCCATCTTGATATCGTTCTGATGAAGCGCTTTCGTGGTATTTCGGCCTTGAAAAAGTCTTTTTGACGAAACACGTGTTGGCTGTATTTTCATTTGAAGGATGTCTTGCGCACATGGAACACTTGTGGTCTACAAAGGAGATGTACAATTTAACCAATGAATTAAAAATATTTTTCTTGATGAAGTTTACCGCGTTGAGATATGATTCTTGTCTACTACACAAAGGACTGACTTATAGAATTTTCAGTGGTGTGCCGTGATACTTGATGTAATTAGATTGGGTTGTTTCTCAACCTGGATTTTGCACCTTAAGAGGCTGGGTGTGGTATTGCTTGGCACCCACGTGATCTAGCATTATAACTATAGCAACTTAGCTGTTATTTCAAGGAAGTGTGAACCTTTTTTGCACAGCCACTGTCATTTGTTTGTCGGGCCCCTAAATATGGTGATCTGCACACTGGGGGCACAAAAACAGCCAAAAGTAAATAAATAAAATACCATCCCCAACTGGGGTGACCTTGCCCAAGAAGCCACCCTCAAACATAAATATATACATATCCCTGTTGTGAGTGGGTTTTCTGCCCCCCATGATGGCAGACGGGCCTCCAAACATGGCTGATCTGCCCTCAGAGCAGGCAGAAAATGGGCAAAATAATGCCCCCGTTATTGGAAGTGACGCTTGCCCAAGGGGTTGCTTCCATGCACAAAAAATCCCTGGTGCTAGTGGGCACATCCCTGCTGCACGATTGCAGCCTCGCGGGCGATCATGCAGCAGGAATGTGTTGCAAACTAACACTAGGAGAAAGGAAAAACTTCCCTTTCCCCCAATGCTGCTTTGCATGTCCCAAATACCCCCTCACCCTAGAAGGCAAAACCTACCTTCTTCTCTGGCGCACTGGAAACCAAATTGTTTCCAGCGCATCGCAGCACCTTTTGATTACATCAGCGTGTGCACCGAAGTCATCGGATTGCCAAGGGGGATCTGGGGTGGGAGTGGAAGCGCTTTCATTGCCATTCCTGTTTGGGAGGGTTAAATGGGTGGTTCATGGGGGTGGTGCCAATGCTTCCCCCATGGGCAGGTTACGAGGACGGAACAGTTCCGTACTCAGCACATGCCTACCATGTCGGAGGGCCAAACCTTTCTGTCCTCAGCATAGAAAGGGGTAAGAGGTCAAGTGGGACCTTTATTTTTAATACCAAGACGAAAGTCCACAAAGATCAGACTTACTTAGTCTGCAATGCTGCTGCAAGTGTGGCTGATGGGAGATTAGATAATCACAGTGAGCATTCAAGCTTCATTGTAGCTTGCCTCAACAGTTTGCATTGCACTAGCTGACCAATGTGATGCCTCAGATACTCAACCTGTGCCTCTTATGCCAACATATTTCCCAACTCCCCTCCTTCCTAGTGAGTGGTGTACCTGTGTGTGAGCAGTGTGAGTGCAGGAAAGCCACCATATTTTGTGAGGGCATTCCATGGGGTGTGCTTGCGTGAATGCAAGATTAACATTGTCTTTTGTGAGTGCAGGGCAAGTGGTCTACAGGTTGAAAGTTGTGCTTTTGTGTGTGCAGATCGAGGCAAATACCTGTGTGGGTCCAGTAAGAGTGGTGTGACTATGTGAGAGCAGCAGTGTGAGTGTGTGTTCCCTGCATATTATGTCTTTATGTGCATGCATTTTTCAAGGGCCAAATATATTGGTTTTATTAAGACTTTTTAGGGTTAAGGATTTACCTTTCATAACTGCAGTGCAGGAAGTGGAAAAGGGGAAATACAAAAGTGTGTATGAGAATGGTATTGAGTTTTGATATGACAGATACAGACTATGTTGAAGGAGTTTGAGGGGTGTTATGGCAGCTGATAGACTGATATGTCACCCTAGTGAAGGGGGTGTGACGTTGCTTGTACTAGGGTCCATGGCAACCTAGCTATGTCACTGGCCCCTTAGACTTCTGTCTCAGTGATGATGGACCTAGGACACAGAGTAAACTGCCCCATACTTCCACCACGGTAGCTATGGTTCTCCCCCTTCTTCGTAGAAGGAAGCAGCACATTGGACGGGAGTTAACTAGATTGAAAGCATATTTTGTACTTATCAGGTATTGGGCAAAGAGTCTGCTTTTTTCGAAAGTAGTAGCATTCTTGTAATTGAAGGGTATTTAACATATGAAATAAAAGGAGCGTAGCCCACTTTGATAGGCCATGTTAGATACAAGGTCAGATGGCATTTGAAACAATAAAAAGGGCCCACATGAGGTGCGGTTACTAGATCATTGTTGTACATCTTGTATTTATTGGTTCATCTCTGCCTTAAGACTCTCCTCTGCACACATACATACCTACACTCTCCTCCTAGCTTATAAACAGACATGAGACCTCTGCAAATAAGGGACATGGGGCTCTATCAGTAGGGTTGGCGCTACTAGCAGCAGACTGACAATACCACATCCGCTCAATGGTCTAATACTGAGAAATGGGTAATGTGATCAATGCTATTCTTTAATAGGCGAAGGCTTCTGATACAATCCACTGAATGCATACCATGCAACAGGGAAGCCCTGGTTAGTGTTGTTAGCCAAAAAACCTCTCTGTGTTTATTAAAAGATAAAGGACAGAACTAAAAGTAATTCAAAGACTACTCCACACATTTCTTTCTTTATTATTATTTTGCCGTTTTATACAGCTCAGTGGTGCAGGAACAATTTTTAGAGTGGGGGTGCTGGCCAGTGATGTCACTTCACTAAATTCACACCTAGTTCCAGAGCCACTGACGTAGAGTAAACAACACCCATTGGGGTTTACCTAAGGACAGTTGCATTCAGAGGAATATGTTTTCTTACATATGATAGATTGTTTAGTTTTCACTTTAGAAGTGATAGAAAACACATTACAAATAAGTTACAAATAAGAATGGAACGTTTCAACCCAAAAAAGAGAAAAGTAAACCAGTTTAATGAAACAAATACTCTGTAGCGAGACAAATTCTGGGTGTATGAGGCAGTCTAGACATCGAGTCTTCCACTTCATGTGCAAAAAATTATGACTTGTAGTGTATTCAGACTATGAGATCCATTACTCCAGGGAAGCTGTTATCCATGTTGTGGGTTGTTGTGGTACATTAGAGCTCCTTTCTGTTGTATTATGATCCCATTATATCCTATGGGAATCGTAATTCGGTGGACAGGATATCCATCACATCTGTAAAGGCGTAACTCCTCTGCCAAACTCTAAATCAGGCCCTAACCAACCTGTATCTGCCAATGCAGAAGTGGTGGACACTCTTTCTCCTACATTGCAGCAAAGATGAGGAACGACTTCCCCTTACACCTCCGAACATCCTGTCTCTACCAGAGTTAGGAAAGTCATTGAAGACTTGGCTCTTCGATTAACCACTGGACCCCATCAATGGCTGGAAACCCTCCAGAGTGATAATCAGCGCTCTAGAAATCGACTGAGTGGTTGACTGACTAACGTCAGTAGCATAAGGAGACCTTAGGTGCCCCCCTGCAAGGAATGGTGAGGGGGGCCTTGCAATAACCATACCCTGGAGTCATCAACCACCCTGTAGAAGTGCTTCACCGCTACTGCTTGCATCCACCAGACATAAGCAGAATATTTGTACATGATGCATTTTGCATCAAAGAGAAAATGGAAATTCTTGTGGGGTCAGCATTCTCTTTATCAAGTTGTGTTCATAGTTATAATAAGAATTATTGTTATATACAAAATTGAACTTTAATGGTTGATTCTACATGACGCTCATTGACAGTTAGATAAGGGAGTACATTTATAAGGGGTGTGCAAATGCACATTAAATCTACCCATAAAAATGTGAAGCCTAAAGGAGACTTGTATAGTTTGGCAGCTCAAGTGGCTCTACCGTTAACTGATTAAACAAATGGGGTGTTCCATCTCCTTCCCATTTAAGGCCTCATTCTGAGTGTCTTGTCACTGCACCTGGTAATTCTGCCTCCTGAAGTTATTGAAACAAAGCTCAAATACACTGAAAGCATCCATAGAGGTCAATGTTCAACTGTAAAGAGTTTGTTTAAAAAGTATTGGGTTGCCCACATAAAAACCTGACACTAAAAGGCAAGAGGGGAGGTGAGGGCGACTTGACTGGCTAGGTGAAGGAGTTGGATTTGGGGGGTAGCTCTGTAGATAAAGATGAAAAGAAAAGGAAGAGGAACAATGAGAGAGCAGCAACTGATGAAGGTTCTAACCAGTGATGGCGTGCAGTTTAGGACGCTGGTGCTCCCCCACCTGATTTTCAGCCCATTAAAAAATATTGCATGCAAACTTTAGTGGCATAAACCTCATACAATATGTGTGGAGGCTAGCTCTTATTCTGAGAATCTACCAGCTTGTCACTGGGTGGTGGCCAACTGCATCTGTGTACAAATCAGGTAGGACTTTCTCTTGGCAGAGCCTGTGATTCGCCTTAGAAGTGCAATAGTCCAGGTGCACTGATAAATCTAAGCCTGGGAGGAGCCACTTGTAGGCTTAGGCTCACTGAATGTTATTGGCATCCCCATTCAGTGCTGAGTGGGAAAGAGTAGATTTAAGGAGAAGTCAATATTTATGACTGAACTAGTGCTACCAAGCTCACCTACTTGGAGATGAGAGACGAGGAACAGTCCAGTCAGCATATGACGTATGTATGTACCTTTGATGTATATTATGTGACAAAATAAACCAAATGGCATAAAACAACACTCAGAACAACTGAATGGAGCAAGCAAAGTTTATACTGAAGGGAAATTGATGACAGCTTGAGTATTCCCTCAGAGCAATACATCTTAAAAAACACAAGTGCAAAATATGAAGGTGATTACAGACTGGGACTTGTTCTTAGGACTTTGTACCGAAGGAGCAACATATGTACATTCTTTAAAAACGTAGGAATAGAAATAATAAAGGGACTTACTTTGTTTTTCCCCAAATGCATTTCTCAATCATAGGTAATGCATTGCTAAAACTATGGATAGAAGGGACTGAATCATCATAGATTCAGCCACGGGACAAGATAGCCCTAGACTGGATCAAGCCACCATTATACAGTTTTCCCCTGATATTCCACCTTGCTAACATAGTCTAATAAGTCAATGTCAACACTAGAGGTGGAGTGGAGCCACAGGAACTCAAACCGCTAAGAGTGGTCACACAAAGGCGGTCAACACTGTAGGGCTACTCACCCAAGTTATTGAGAAAAGGCATAGGTGAGACCTTATTTCCAAATCTAAGATGGTAATTATGACTTAGAACTCATCCTTGCCCAGTATGGAGCCACAATTGTGATCTCTCAAAGACTGTGTGGTCACGCAACCATTGGACAAACACATGAGAGGTACAGAAGGATCATCAAGAAGAGGATGATGAGCCTTACTTTTTAAAGTCGAGCAACCAGGTAAGAATAGTTATCCCCCAGGGCCACAATTAGGTATATACTTAAACCCAACCCTCAATGTCACTAGATAATATTTTAGTGCAATTATTGTGCAGAGTGCAGTTGTGCACACCCTGCCTCAGGCAATATAGCCCACTCTTGGAAATATTGGTAAATGCCAATTGTGCTTTGACATTCCTGAACTTCATGGGACGAAGTGTACCTGAATGCAACATATATATAATGCCACGTGAAGGTCAGGTTTGTCAAAACCTATACTTCTACATATTCGAGCATAAATCAGTCTTCCCAGGAAGCCAAAAGAGCTGCCTGACCTCCATCTAGATCTCATTCTGAACACAGAAGCTAAAGATTTCTCCATGTGTTTCTGGTTTCTGGGGCTATGTCCGTGCAGCATAGCTTGAGTTTCTCAACACAGCAAGACAAACTGCTTCTTTTGGAGTGATGACAGACTCAGGGGCTTTTAGGAGTTCCCCTCTATCATGATGGGCAGCTGAGTGATAGAAACGGGTTGAACATAGCACCAAGGCTATAACCCAAGTAACTTAAATGTAAACTTGCAAATACTCCCCTCACAACATTTGGATTTTGTTGTAAACCCAAAGAGGCAGGGAGTCTGGAGTACCCATATGTGCAACCGCATCTGTCCACACTGTCCTTTATAATACATCTTGCTTTGCACAGCTATCACTTTGTTACCCCATAGTTATAATATATTTTTAAACATCACCCACCATACCTAACACCTCTGTATGGAGCAGATTGCACCCTACACCAGTGCTAACATGCACTATAAAATGTGGCTTGGACCTTAATGTGAATTAGAGTGTTTTGTGCTCTCATCAGGGGGGAAAGTGCTACATAAATTCTACAATACACCACAAATATTTTCCTTACATTCCGAAGCTGTCATCATAACTCCATAGGCTGGGTTCCACAAATAAGTGTTCTACCTTCAGTAAGGGAATATATGAAGTGACCACAACAATAATCTTTTGATTTTATACAGAACTCTTCTCCAAGGGAATCTCCTTTTTGATATTCCCCTATTACACAGCTGGTTGCACCTGGTACTTACTTTATTGACCTGTGATGGCCTAGAACTCAGTAGGCTACATACATTTGACCTTGTGACAGACTCTAAAGGGTGTACATTGGCCAACAGAGATGTCACTTAAGCCACATCGTAGAAGCTGATCCTGCGGACCAAAGATTTCCTTTTTCTTTACACACTTATTGAACTCCTACTGGCTCTTTCTTGTTGCTGGGTAATGTGGAGGTCCTGCCTTAGGGTTCTGTACAACTTTCCACTGTAGTACTCTGGTGCTTCATGTAAAGGATAAACTCCATTTGTGATGGTGAATGTGCTTAAGAAGCATGCCCTTGTGCATCTTGACAGCCTGGGTATGTCTTGAAGTCTGTCTGTATGTTTGTATAATGTATTTGTGCGTAGAAAACCTTGCTGAAAGGCAGTGGAGTGCTGTACAAGGAAAAGATTACAAGTAATTGGAGGGGTTACTGAGTTTTCAGAGTAGAAACAGAGCTGTTATGCCGTGGTGTACTTCACCTTTCTCTTTCTGTTGTTCTTTTCTACATTTGTGCAGGGTTAGAGTACTGGAGATTGTCTCAGGTCCAGATCCAGATCTCTGGTACGGAGATGAGAAGAAATAGTGACTTGTTTCATTTCATTGATGCACTTCTTTGCTTCAAGTCTGATGGCGTTGTTGCTGCTGGATGGCAAGAGCATTTGGATATGGTGAGCTGGTCTGTCAGGTAGGAAGGGGTCTTGGTCGTGATGGCTCTGTAGATACTTCAGTTTGTTTAAAGATAGTGTTGTTTGGCATGTAGAACCACTGGAGTTTCATCATGGAGGTGGTGAAGTAATACTGCTGCTAAATGGGACACCTCGCAGAATGCTAAGAGAAGCTAAAAGGTGAGTTTTCTTCTCTGGTTATTGGCTGCTTTTAGCCTATGGAAGCCAGTGATAGTATTTCAACAGCAATTGAGAGATTTGTGCACTGATTTAAAATAGGTAGGGGCATATTTACTAACAATATGAGCAGGGTTTGAGTCACAAAAGTGACACAAATGTCGCAACTGTTGATTTGGGATTTACTTTGCAGCACAAAACTTTATTTGCTCTGGAAAGTAGCCCCAAAGTAAAGCAATGCAATACTAACACTGCTATACATTGCTTTGCTTCAATGGGGTGTCCCATGGATGGTACATGGGCGTTCCCACACAATCAATCATGGGATTTAACATAAAGTTATATTTAGTAAAAGTAGTAGACAGGGCTTTGCTCCAGAGTAGCTAAACATTATAAAATTCAAATGAGTTTTATAGCTGCTCCCGAGATCAGCGAGGGCATGTTTCTTTCCTTTATGAAAGGCAGCCAAATATAATAAATGGAGTCTGTTCTTGATGAAATCATGTTCCCAACCAGCAAATCAAAATGATTTCAGAAACAAAAAGAATGGGGAGTAAGAAATGAATGCCAGTTACATTCAGTCTGCATGTCACAGCCTATTGCCACATCAAAGGCTGAAAATGGCTGCTAGCCTCACCCTCTATTTTGGGTAACCAGATTTCGAGAAACGAAAAACCTGGAAATTCCACAAAAGTGGCAGTAAGACTAAAATTGTGAAGGGATGGCGGGCACAGAGTGGCTCAACTGCTGGCGCTTATAAAAACAAGACAAGGAGCACTATGGGGAAGTACATTCTGCATTAGAGCACATGAAAACACACCTTGGGTGTTTAGTCGGCCCACTCTGAAAACTGGGACATGTGATAAATTTACTGGAATTTGCTGTGTCAGAGGGTGAAAACTGTAAATATCCCAACCACTGCAGGGGTTTTTTGCTCTGCCTACGTGTTGGGAGAGAGGAGTATGTTTTGATTGGGCAGAGGTTGTTTGCTTCCACTCCACAAAAAGTGCGTATCTTCTGCACAGCTGTGATCATATTGTTTATTTAAAAACAACAAGGTGATGGATGGAATATGTGAATTAATATCCGCCACTGGCAATTGCTCAGGTCGCATCCCAATGCCCACCACGCCACCCCGGTTTGGACCCAGCCATATGCAAATCAGTCTTGACCCTGCTAACTATGGGAATAGTCTAGTCCGAAGTGCCAGGCGAGTATTCCCAGGACCGGAAACAAACATCCTTGGACCGGTTTCGGGGTATCACCTCTCATCAGCCAGGCTAGCTTGAATCCAGGGGCACAGTGAGCCCAGATATGGCAAGTGACGACTGATTTACATATGTCTGAGCCCAAAAAGGGGTGGCAATGGTGGGCAAACAAGCAATGTATTGGGATGGGGCCGGAGCAATTGCCAGTGGCTTAAATTAATTCAACCATTCCATCCATCACCTTGATGTTTTTGCACATTGTTTATTTATCTAGCTGCCTGAGCTTGAACAGTCAGGGGCACACTCATGCCACTGTAATGCTATTAATATGTCTTAGATAACAACATAATTTATGGTGCTTTGCTCTGACAGTAGTTCAGATAAAAGGCCTGCCTGGATTTTTCAGAGTGGCTTGACAGTGCGTTAATAAGCCAGATCTGTTGGCGTTGCCAGTGCTTGTCATTCACTTGTTCCAGGCCCTACTCGCTTTGGTGGAGGGTTCGCGTTAAAATGAGCTGACGCTGGCCATACCCTTTCTCGACAAGAGAAACATTTATTTCCATTTCTCCTACTAATGTTAACCTCATGTCTCCTATTTTGCACATTTTTTTCCACAAAAAATCGTATTTCTACTCAACTATACCCCCGAGATGCAATAGATGACTGCTCTGTTGATGCCTGCGAAAAGACATGTCAGAGGAGCTCACTTCCTTTCAGAAGGATTTAGGTCAGTCAGTGATTTCAGCGCGAGAGCGCCACGTCAGGTTACGTGACTGGTTCTCGTACAAGTGCGTGCCACCAGGGTGGCCTCGGGTACAGAGAAAAAAACATACTGAAACGCAGAATTCAGGTCAATAAAAAAAATGGCTCTGTGTGGATGCTCTTCTGTGGTAACAGTTACTTAATTACCAAATGTGTACCCAATGTGCTGTTCCCGGAGCCCGGCAACCTTTGCTGCCCAAGCACACAGAGAACGCACAAAGCATACCTCCGATCTCACCGATCAGACGTTTTGAAAGCGTTGCTAAATTTGTTGGGAATCTGCAAAATAAAGAGCTTTGTAGGAGGATAGTGGTTTTTATCAAAACACGGACTTTCTGCTAAGTGTGACACTACTTAAGGGCGTCCTATTGCTGTGGAAAAGCAGAGCTTTAAATACATAATACAGACAGTTGGTAACATAGGAGCAGTGTCACCCACCGAATTACGATTTAACTTTGTTGGAGTAACTCTTGCCAACATTAAAAAAAATGCAATGAAACACAAAATATAATTGCAAACAAACATCACCAGGTCCATGCAATCTGCCAATTTTTCTGTTTCCAGGTGCCACATAAGGTCCGATTCGCTAACTTTTTTCCGCATAAATGAATGTATGGTACTGAAAATTCAAGCGTAAGACACTTTAAGCTGAAAGTACAACACCGCTACTCGCAGGAAAGCTTTCGTGAAGCAGAAACCTAGGATCTTAGCTGGCTTCAAGGTTCACACCTGCTTTCTCCTCACTGTTGCACCCGCGTCTTTGCCCACACCTTCCATGGGAATCCTTTATCTATCTCATGGGTACTCACAAACTTTTTCTCGGGGGCCAAAATTGCAGTATGGTTTGCGGCAGAGGGCCGCACTGAAGTTACAGCGGGGGTGGGGGGGGCGGGGCTTATAGGGGGCACAACCACCCCGCCCCCTTTTTCAAAACATTGCTAAACAATGCTGCATTTTGAATCCAAGTATAACTACAAACCTACCCCAGTAACACACACAGTGCACACACACAGCGCCATCTGCTCTCACCCCTACCCCAGTAACACACACAGCGCACACACACTGCGTCATCTGCTCTCACCCCTACCCCAGTAACACACACAGCGCCGTCTGCACACAGCGCCATCTGCTCTCACCCCTACCCCAGTAACACACACAGTGCCATACACACACAGCGCCATCTGCACACAGCACCATCTGCTCTCACCCCTACCCCAGTAACACACACACTACATTAAAAACAAATAAATAAATAACCAAAGAGCCTTACCTGCCTTAATAAAGCACTGTAAAGATGCCACAAATGTACAACGGCATGGCAGGCGGGCGGGCGGAAGACGTGGAGACGGAGACAGGAAGCAGACAAAAAAGCCCCGTAAAAGTTAGCTGCAAGCGCTAACTTTTAGGGGCTTTGGCTTCCCACCACTAGCCAGGATCGTCATTGAAACGCCATAACTAATGGCCGCCTTAGGTAAACATAGAGGAGGGCCGCGGGAGCATGCGCGAAGTAGCTACTATTGCGCATGCTCCCGTGGCCCTCTTCTATGTTTATGTACTGTGGCCATTATTATATGGCGTTTCTCGGACGTCCGCGGGCCGCCAAGATAGGTCCGTGGGGCCGCTGGCGGCCCGCGGGCCGTACTTTGAGTAACGTCGATCTATCTTACCCTGGCAGGTGTATCTCACCGCCCCTATAGCAAATGATGCTCTGTTGGACGGGATCTCTTATTTGTAGGTGCTAATAAAGTGCAGCACGTCTGTAAACTGTGCACACTCCTTCTACCGAGTAAACAACCAACTTTTGTTCCTTTTCTGCTACTTTTATAGTACTTTTTATTTTATATGATTGAATGTGTTTACATATGTAGTTCGTCTGTGCTTTGGTTCTTCTTTAGTTCTTCTATTTCTCTTTCTCTTAATCTTCTAACTCAGATGACACCGGAGGCCCTCAAAAGGAAGGAAACAAGTGTCAGGTAAGTTTAATTTCTAGTTTCTTCTTATGTATATTTCCCTGTTCTTCTTTCTCTTTTTCCTCTCTTGTCTCTCTTTTGTTCTGTCCCTTTGTATTGCTACATACACTACGTGCATGCGGCAGCACTACTTGCAAGGTAAACAGTGGTGCAGAGTGTGGACCATTGGCCTCTGCTTTCATTGGCCTTCGCTTCCATCTTGGTTCACGACTCCATTTTGTCGAGTCTGGTTCGGTGCGTAAGGCACTGTTCTGTGTTTTTCCACAAGCTTCGGCAAGCTGAAGGGTGGGGTGTTTTTCTGCTCAACTTCGCTCCATCTGCCTGGTACGAAGGGCGCTATTTACATTCCACGAGCTATCAGTTAGAACAACAGGGGGATGCGCCTGTACACAAGGAGGAATGCAAGCTTCACCTTGGAGTCCTCTCCTGGGAACTTGGCCCGTTCTGAGGAGACGTCTCGAAGGGTGAACAAGGTACCGCCGATTGCACAATTTGTAAAGGAGGGGGTCTTTTTCTAGAAAAGACTCCTGGGCGTTAGTAAATACTATAAAAGTTGGGGGCCTGGATGGGCTGGTTTAGGAACTCTCTTCTGGGTTGGACGCAACGCCAGAAGGACCGATTGTCCCGAACAGAGGCTCCCTGTGTCAGCTGATTTGGGTTCCCCAGCTTTGTGTACGGCGGAGGGATGCAGACGCTCTTTTCGGTGAAGCTTTTCAATTTATTAAGTGTATTGTGTGTGCGCGCGTAATGTGTACTTATTCTTGCAGTCATTTTCATGCTATTGAGCATTGAAGTATATTGTGTGTGCGCGCATAATATGCACTTATTCTTGCAGTCATTTTCATGCTATTGAGCATTGAGGTATATTGTGTGTGCTTGTATTATATACACTTACTCTTGCAATTATTCACAGAGTGCTTATATCTTTATCATTATTCTCATGTTATTCTCCTAATGTATATATATATATATTAGTGTGGTTTAGTTTTGCTAGCTGAGAACTTGCCCCTTAAATAAACTTGATTATTCTACTTACGAAGGTGTTTGAGAGTGATTGCTTTACATTGTGCCTTAAAATATCCTGAAGTGCATAGTTTTGATATTCTGAAGAGTAAAGCAGCACAAATTGGCGTAGTCGTTTGCAGGATTCGAAAAAAAAAAAAAGGGAAAATGCTTAATAAGATCAAAGCGAGCTCAAAAGCAGGTTCTCATGTAGCAAATCCAGACATAGAAATACCGGGGTGGGAAACTGCTCCGTATAAACTTTTAGCTCAGGAATGGTCACGTGCTGGTTTGTGTGAAAATTGGAATGTGTGTATGTTAAATGTGGAACCTGAAGATCTTCTTATTTGTTTACGGAAAGTTTCAATTGACAAGGGAAGGGAGGTTTGTGCGTTGGGGAGGCGAGGCTGGATCTTGCTTTCTGCGTACCGAAAGTTGTATGAAAAATGTTTACAGTTACAAAAAGACCACGAGCAGCTGGAGAAGGAGTTAGTGGAAGCCCGAAATTCCTCTACCATGCTAGCTTGTCAAAATAAATTATTAAGTGATAAGTTGGAAATGTACCAACTGGTTGCGGAGAGAACGGCTGTTAGCGTAGCTAAATATAAACACAAGAAACGAAGAGGGAAGGTTAATAAAAAGAAGGTGCATTTAGCTAGCTCTCAGGCAGGATTAGCCTTTGACCCTGAATTTTGGGATGGAAACATCTGGGATACATCTGATTTTTCAGATGGGTCCGGGGGCGATGACTGCCAAGATGTTAGACAGGAGAAGACAGAGCGCAGGAATGTTGTCCGTGCGCAGCCCATATATCGGCGAAAGTTACAGCATAGCCCAGCTAATCCTGGAGGGGTGATGTTGGATGCCCTGGAGGATTATACACAGCAAGAACTAAGTGATGTGATAGACAGATTTCGACAGAGGTCTGGGGAAACATTGCTTACGTGGTTGGTGCGGGTGCACGATATGGGGGGCCAGGGGGTCCAATTGGATCACGGCGACGCCCCGAGGCTTTGTATGTTAAGTACAGACCCGGTTATTCAAAATGAGTTTAGAACCTATCCAGGGAATGGTCCCATGACCAATTTGTTAGAGCTAGCGGCGCAAGGGTGTGCTCAGAAGTATCCGACAGAGTCAGACTGGCCGCCTAATGATAAACCTTGGTATACTTTGAGAGATGCAGTACAGAGATTGAAGGAAGAAGGGATGAAAACAGCTATCTTTATGGGTAATGCCCATGATTTGATGAATGGAATTTTAAGTGTGTCTGTGCGAAACCGGCTGATTAGGGCCGCTCCTCCTGCATATAAGCATGTCATCATGACTTTGTTAATTAATCAGACGGGTAACCCATTGTCTCAGGTGGTAGAAGCGGTGCGTGAGTTAAGTGATTTAGGAGAATGGGCTAAGCCAGAGAGGAATTCACGGTCTGAGAATCGTACTGATAACAACAGGGTGACAAGGCGAGACATGTTTCAGGCCTTGATGCGAGATGGGGTGACCAGGAATGAAATTGATGGGATAAGCACCAAGGACATGTGGGAAATGTACCGCAAACGCGGTTTGGATAAAAAGGAGGGGAGTAGGAAAGGGAACAAGAAGGATAACAAAGTGGTGAACCAGAGAAAGGCAGGAGGGGAGGAGCGTGAGAGTGAAAAGGGGGAGAGAGGGAGAAAACCCCACAGTAGAGAGAGATCCCCAGAGGACGGAAATTGGGAGGAAGAGCACCGAAGCGCAGAGGGAACCCGGAGCAGGGAGAGAGACCGGGAACTGACAGGGTCTGGGAAAACTCGAGGAAGAGAGTGGGAGAGGGAGCTGGTAAGCTCAGAGAGGTTGCGAAGCAGAGACAGGGAGGAGGAGTTCCCTGAGAATTACCGCAAACTGTATCCAGATTTAACTTGGGCAGACTCTGATGTGCGCAGAGTGAAAATAGATTAGGAAACAGGCCAAACTCCGGTGCAGGGATGGGCTCGCAAAGATAACAGACCTCATGTCAAAGTAGAAATTTATTGGAAACGTGGAAATGTTCAAAAAGTTCGAGCCCTCGTTGACACCGGAGCGGAGGCCACTTTGATTCATGGCAATCCAAGAAAATTCAGGGGACAGTACTTCACCATTACGGGATTGGGCGGAAAAGAAACCCCGGCAGTGCAGATAGTGGTTCCCATGAAAATAGGGGCACTTCCAAAGAAAGAATACACTGTCCTGATTGTGCCCATTCCCGAATACATTATTGGAATTGACATTTTGAAAGGGATGACCCTACATTTGGAAGATGGATGTTATCAATTTGGCTCCAAAAGATTTATATCAATAGCCGCCGCAAGGGTGGGGCTGTTGAAGATTCCTCCGGTAACACTTCCCCAAGCTACTAAGGTGATTCAAATGAAACAGTACAGAATACCGGGAGGACATGAGGAGATTAGCCAGACTATACATGATTTACTAGAGGCCGGGGTAATAGTTCCCATCACCACTGCGTGGAATAATGCCCTCTGGCCTGTTCGTAAAAGTGATAACAGTTGGAGGATTTGCATTGATTATCGCCAATTGAATAAACATACACCTCCTCTGACTGCAGCGGTCCCAGACACCATTACCTTGATTGAGAACATACAGAAACACAGTGGGACTTGGTATGCAACCATTGACATTGCCAATGCCTTCTTTACGATACCAATAGCTACTGAGAGCCAGCCTCAGCTGGCATTCCAATGGGCGGGGCGTCAGTACACCTTCTGTAGATTACCCATGGGGTATTTACATAGCCCCACTATCTGCCACCGGCTGGTGGCAGAGCATTTGGATGAAGTACCAGTGGTTCCTGGAGTGCAAATTTCTCACTATACAGTATAGATGACGTGATGATGCAGGGAGAGACGCAAGAACAGGTGCAAATTCAGCTAGACAGGGTGGTGGAACATTTGCAGAATCAAGGGTGGGAGATTAACCCCGAGAAAGTGCAGGGACCGTCTCAGAGCGTGAAATTTTTGGGCATTCAGTGGAATCAGGGACACAGAGAAGTGTTGCCAAAAGTGAAACAAAAGATTAAGGAATTCGCAGTACCGCGAAATCGGAAGGAAGCCCAGAGTTTTATTGGACTATTCGGGTATTGGAGACAACATATACCCCATTTGTCTCAGATTTTGGCCCCATTGTACAAAGTTACACGAAAGAAAAATGCGTTTGAATGGGGAGAGCAGGAGCAGCGCGCGTTTGAATTGGCGAAAGACGCCATACAGCATGCTTTGGATTTATGGCCGATTCGAGAGGGAGACATTGAGTTGAATGTGACAATCCAGGGGCAGTATGCCAATTGGAGTTTATGGCAAAAACAAGGAAGAAAGAGGGTGCCCCTGGGATTTTGGACAAAGAAGTTACCTGAGGCAGGAGAGCGGTATACTCCCTTTGAGAAGCAGCTGCTGGCCTGCTATTGGGCCCTGGTTGATACTGAGCAAATTACACTGGGACACAATGTGATTTTAAGGCCTGAAATTCCCATCATGCAGTGGGTGATGAGTTCCCCAAAAACTCATAGAATTGGACATGCGCAAGAAGCCAGCATTATAAAATGGAAATGGTATGTCCAGGACAGGGCACGAGCGGGTCCAAAAGGGACCGCCGTTTTGCATGAGCAGGTAGCGCAGGCTCCAGTGGAGAATTCCGAAACGTTGCATGATGTACCTTCAGTGTGTGAATCCCCAGTAGGGTGGGGCCAGCCGTTCGCAGACTTGTCTGCAGATGACAAAAAACATGTGTGGTTCACAGATGGTTCAGCAAAATATGTTGGAGCGAAAAGGCACTGGAAGGCAGTGTCCTATAATCCTGTTACCAAGAAGCTTTTGACAACTACAGGACAGGGAAAAAGTAGCCAGTATGCAGAGCTTTATGCCGTGTATCAGGCTTTAAAACAGGAGCTACCCGGAAAATGTCACATTTATACAGATTCCTGGTCTACCGCCAATGGGTTAGCTACTTGGCTTCCCACGTGGCATGCACATCAGTACAAAATCCATAACAAAGAGGTATGGGGGAAGGAGTTATGGCAGGAGATCTGGGAAATGTTACCTCAAAGCACCGTGACTGTCTATCATGTGGACGCTCACTGTCCAACTGATTCATTAGACCGATGGTTCAATTGTCTTGCAGACGATCGAGCCAAGATTCAAGAGGCTGAAGTGGAGGCGCAGAGTTCTGATTTGGTGGGAATGGCTAAATGGGCACACCAGAAATGCGGACATCTTGGAAAAAAGGCTACTCACAGGTGGGCTGAGATTAGAGGGATGCATCTTCCCCTAGATTTGATTAAAACAGCGATCATTGAATGTCCCATTTGTCAGCATGTACAGCACAGACCGGTCCCACAGGTGGTGAGAGGCCAGCTAGGTAGAGGTAAATTGCCAGGACAGATTTGGCAGATTGATTACATTGGACCAATGCCAGTGAGCAGAGGGTGTCAGTATGCCTGCACTGTGGTAGACACTTACTCTGGTTATCTCATAGCCTTTCCCTGCAAGCGCGCAACTCAGCAGAGCACTCTGAAAACACTAGATCTGTTGATTCTGTACTATGGAGTGCCACTCCAGATTCAAAGTGATAACGCCAGCCACTTCAAGGGCAGACTAGTGCAGGACTATTGTGCACAACGCAATATTGAGTGGATTTTTCACATACCTTACTACCCACAAGCAGCGGGACTGATTGAGAGAATGAATGGGTTGCTGAAAGAACAATTGCGTAAACTGAATGATGGGACACTGAAGGGGTGGAGGGATAATTTGTATGATGCTTTGCAAATTTTGAACAACCGACCCCTTACAAATGCTGAGACACCTCTCATGAGAATGCTTACACCTGCTTTACAGATTAATCCGTTTACAACGAGCAATACCATTGTGTATTGGGAAACAGCTCCAGGAGCTTTGGCCCCATATCGAGCTACACCAGAATCTGCAGGACTTGACTTACATGCTTTACACATGCATCGATTGAAACCTAGAGACATCACTCTGATTGAAACTGGGGTGGGAATTCAGATTCCCCCTGAGCATTACGGTCTGATCGCCCCTCGATCTGGGCTTGCCTTGAGGGGCATCCAAGTTTTAGGAGGCGTGATAGATGCAGACTACCAAGGCGAGTTGAAAGTCATTCTCTTGAACAGTGGTGACACAGACCTAGTGGTGCAACCTGGTGATCGCGTTGCCCAAATTGTCATCATGCCGGTTTATGGAGGTGTTGTTAAGAAGGGGAGCGCCCCAGCTCTTCTCACTGTGAGAGGCAAAGGAGGGTTCGGATCTACTGACAAGAACCCAGGGGCCAAAGTGTGGATTGAATCCCCAAATAACCCTCCTCAACCCGCTGATGTCATCGCCACCGGACCAGACAATGTCCTGGTAGTTATGCGACCTGGTCAAGACAAATGGGAACATGTTCCCGCTGACAAATGCTATCTGCGAGAATGATAATACGTGTTTTGTCCTTTGTTCTTTTCAGATCATCCTGTGGAGTGCCTGTGCCATGAGTGTGGTGTATGGAGCCCGTTCGGGAGACTCCACCGGGGAGCGGGAGGGGCTCATAGCCCAAAAATTCAACCGTCAGCCGCAGATGCCAACGCTGCTGCATCAACCGAACAATGTTTGGATTCATCTAGCGCAGGAAGTGCTGAATATATCTCACTTCTGTATGAGTAACATGCAAAGCGTTCAAGATTTGATTACCACTTGTCTAGTGGCAGTGCCCACTCCTGCTGCTGTATTATTACACATCTTTAACAATACAAACCAGGATGGAATGGTGGATGTGAGTGACGTTCGCTCCCATCTGTCACTCTATGAGTACTGCCGTCATTGCCCGGAGGTGGGCAGGCGGTTGTGGAGGAACATGACATCTATACTCACGTTTAACATCTCAAATGGGGATGTGTGCTATTCATTGACCTGTGATCCTATGAAAATAGGTAAATGTGCTCAGCTCAAATTGGAGAAAAGAGACAAAAACTTAACTGCTGCACAACGGACGTTGTGCCACTCACGGACTGACCTAACCTGTTTGAATGTAAATAATTCGATGTTTTGCCAACATGTGGTGCCTGCTGCCAGCCACATTCAAAATGTTAAGTTGCCTAAAGGTTGGCTCTTTTCTTGTGGTAATCTTTCTTTTACTTATATTCCAGCCAATCTAACCGGAGGGCCTTGTGCCTGGTCACGCTTAGGCTTTCTCATGTTTCCTATGGATACTGCTCTACACCCTCGCTATACCAGAGACACTATTCAATTACCTACGGACTGTGATTCTGAAATTTCATTGTTGTCCAAAACAGAATATGTTAGTTTAGCTGGTTCTATCGTAGGGGTGCCAGGACTTGCAGTATATAATACCAGAGTTATTAATAAACTTGAATGTTTAGTAGTCAAGAATATTAACTATACATCAGCTGCCTTAGCTGAGCTGTTATTAGATGTACAGGGAATTAGAAGAGCTGCTTTGCAGAATCGCGCTGCTATTGATTATTTACTGCTTAAACACAACCATGGCTGCAGTGATTTTGAAGGATTATGTTGCTTCAATTTATCCGACCACTCCATATCAATCAACTCCCACATAGAGGCCCTGCATAAGTTGGTGAAGGGGGTGCAGCAGGATGTTGACAAGGGGTGGTGGGATTGGGCTTTTGGATGGCTGCCTAATTTAGGCCAACTGCGTTATATCTTTGGTGTAATCATTATCATAACAGTTATTTTAATTTCATTATGTTGTTGTATTCAGTGTGTACCTAACCTTCTATCTCAGTTTCGCCCAAGAGCATTGCCATTTCAGCTTATAGGATATACTTAGTTGTAAGTTGGCCAAATGGTCCAAGGGTGGAAATGTATTGCTACATACACTACGTGCATGCGGCAGCACTACGTGCAAGGTAAACAGTGGTGCAGAGTGTGGACCATTGGCCTCTGCTTTCATTGGCCTTCGCTTCCATTTTGGTTCACGACTCCATTTTGTCGAGTCTGGTTCGGTGCGTAAGGCACTGTTCTGTGTTTTTCCACAAGCTTCGGCAAGCTGAAGGGTGGGGTGTTTTTCTGCTCAACTTCGCTCCATCTGCCTGGTACGAAGGGCGCTATTTACATTCCACGAGCTATCAGTTAGAACAACAGGGGGATGCGCCTGTACACAAGGAGGAATGCAAGCTTCACCTTGGAGTCCTCTCCTGGGAACTTGGCCCGTTCTGAGGAGACGTCTCGAAGGGTGAACAAGGTACCGCCGATTGCACAATTTGTAAAGGAGGGGGTCTTTTTCTAGAAAAGACTCCTGGGCGTTAGTAAATACTATAAAAGTTGGGGGCCTGGATGGGCTGGTTTAGGAACTCTCTTCTGGGTTGGACGCAACGCCAGAAGGACCGATTGTCCCGAACAGAGGCTCCCTGTGTCAGCTGATTTGGGTTCCCCAGCTTTGTGTACGGCGGAGGGATGCAGACGCTCTTTTCGGTGAAGCTTTTCAATTTATTAAGTGTATTGTGTGTGCGCGCGTAATGTGTACTTATTCTTGCAGTCATTTTCATGCTATTGAGCATTGAAGTATATTGTGTGTGCGCGCGTAATATGCACTTATTCTTGCAGTCATTTTCATGCTATTGAGCATTGAGGTATATTGTGTGTGCTTGTATTATATACACTTACTCTTGCAATTATTCACAGAGTGCTTATATCTTTATCATTATTCTCATGTTATTCTCCTAATGTATATATATATATATTAGTGTGGTTTAGTTTTGCTAGCTGAGAACTTGCCCCTTAAATAAACTTGATTATTCTACTTACGAAGGTGTTTGAGAGTGATTGCTTTACATTGTGCCTTAAAATATCCTGAAGTGCATAGTTTTGATATTCTGAAGAGTAAAGCAGCACACCCTTTCATCTCAAGTTGCATGTTCCATTCCTTTTATTTTTTTATGCTGGTTCTTCTGGCTTTCTGTCTCAGCCCTTCATCAGCATAATATAACAAAAAAAGTCTAAATGCCAAATAAAAATTCAGTCTTACCACAAACCCTATAGCTGAGTAACAGACCCTTTTTAGGTTTTTGCATGCATTGCAATTAAAATAGATTCACTAAACATGAAGGGCCCAAATGAATCGGGAGTTTCTTCACTCTGACAGCCCCTTAAACTCCATATGATGACTTTACACACCAACTAGTTCTCTCTAAGGGTTTCCTGGCCCCTATTCCCCTTACCACCCATTTCCTCCTCCAGTCACGTATGTGAGCACTCACCTGAGTTATCCACACTCCCTGGTGAGTGCCTCTGCGACCCCTTTGTTTTCAGGGTGGCACTGCATTCGTCAGTTTGCTTCCCTTTGGGCTCGCTCTCCTTGCGGCTGTCACTAAATCCCTTTTCGGTGTTCTGCTGTGGGGACAACCACTTGGCATCCCCTCTCTTGCATCAGGGGCTCCACCTCTCTTTGTCTTGTCCCTCTTCACTCACCCGGCCTTCAGCTGCCCAACTCCCTTTCAAACTCTCTGTGTAGGTGTGGCGCCTCTACCTGTGTCTACAACATGCACTACTGGCCCAGTACTTACAGACCCACAAAGCCCTGACAATGCATCTCTCTTCTGCCCTACATAGGTACATTTTTCACAGTACAGTGACATCCACAGAGCTCTCACCTTGCATGTCTGCCATGATTTGCATTAAGCACTAGTATACCAGACCTAAGACATCAGTGGAGCTCTCGCAGTTCCCTGCAGCCCTGACTCTTAGTATGATCAAGTACTATAGTGCTCAGATACAGAGCTCTCAAATGCACCTCTAGCCAGACATACATCCCAAGTTTCTATTCTGGAACTAAGCTATCCACAGAAATCTCACAATGTTCTCCCGTCTCGAAATGAGATGCGTACTGG
Source organism: Pleurodeles waltl (assembly GCF_031143425.1). Lineage (NCBI taxonomy): Eukaryota > Metazoa > Chordata > Amphibia > Caudata > Salamandridae > Pleurodeles > Pleurodeles waltl. The sequence continues at coordinate 714,191,096 of NC_090446.1, read as the reverse complement.
TACCTCAGTGCTGATGCACTCACATTACTCTTGCCACGTTTCAGAGGTGAGCTTTCCAGTGCACCGCTGCAGATATCCGTAGAACTTCCATTTTCTCATGTTCGGATCCTGAATAAGGGGACTCATCCCTTTATCCTTCTTAGGGTGGCAAAGCCAGTGCCATTCAACTGTATAATAATAGCATCTCGCATTAAACGCATGGAAGTAAATAATTCTATTTAATCTATGCATCAAAGTGAGCATGTAAAGCACACTATAGGATGGGGGCCAGAAGAATCCTTCCTGTACTAGGGAAACATGGGGGGCTCCAGAATCATTTCCAGAAGAGATTAAACCCTGCTGGTTAGGTGGCACCGGGCGGTCCATGGTCCCATCTGAAGTGCACTGTTCAGATTGGACTTTGAAGCGGGCCAAAGAAGTAAAGTAGATATGAATGTTAAGTTTTAGATCAAGAACCATCAGAAGGAAAGCAGTGGAGAAGTACGAACACAAAAATGGAAGACTCTGAGCCGTGTTCCCTGAATCCTGCTCACAGACACAAAGAACACTACAAATATATTTTCTTCTCTCTCATCCCCAAACAAACATAAATGTTGCGGATCTCCCCTCCAACCCTATCAAAACAAGTGGAATACACAGTGATAATTGTTGCAATTTCATCTGACCCACGCCCAGTCCTCCAGCTAATGGAGTAAATGTCAATTTCATTTTTTGTAGTGTAAAGGGGTGTACACAGTACAGGCCATAAAATAAACACGTGAAAACAGTCTTAGGTCTTCGCTCAGGACAGAAGTTAGTAGAGGACGATCTAAACATCACAAAGGTGTGCAGGGACCACCACCCACCCGAGCAATTATTTCATTGGTAATGCTTGTATACGCCGTGGCCGTGTTTCATAGCCCCAGTGGAGCCAAAGTCAAATGTTTGAGTAACAAATTGCTTACTACGAAGGACCGCGGCCGTTATCTGATTCTTCAAAATTTACACTATTTCTTAAGGACCAACCGGAAAAAAGGCATCATTTGGTGCACCATCCACTCTAACACCTCAATCAATGGTGAGTTTATGTCCATAAGGTGGACATTTTATTTCTGCAAGTGAGTCACATTCTCTTGTTAATCTTGGTTTGACTTTTCATGAATGCTGGGAGTAAATGATTCCCTGAGTGCAGTGATGACTAACAAAGACATGGGTATAGCTATTATTGGAAAGCTCATATGCTGGAAGCATAGCCACGTCAACATCAGTCAGGGATAGGAGACGGATTGCTAACTGCTGATGAAGAGAAAGTCCAGCCTTGAGCATTGTAAAGTCCAGTCCCAAATGCATTCTCGATGCCTTCAACGGCTAGATGTTGGAATTAAACTAGGAGGTCACATATCCAGCCACTCACATGGCGATGGGTGACGACTGTGATGCAGTCAAAACTATTTAAATGAGTGCACATGTGCCCATTTAAGGGGGAGGTATTTCCAGTTACTCCTGACAATTCTGAAATAGTGACTTCTCCTCTGTCAGAGACTTCGAAGGATTTTCATGGTAACTGACAATTAGATATTGGTGAGAATTATTGGTGAGGATAGAAAGGTTGCTGATTAAGGTTTGAATGTAGTTCCTAATTCACGCTAAACGTTGGCTACCATCACTGGCAGGCGCCTCTGAGAGTCAAAGTACACGCATTAAGAATCCAAAAACATGGCTTCCAGAATTATTTGATGTGTGCATGCAAAAGTTGAGAACAGTTGTCAACATCATCATGCAAGGGAAGTGATTTAGGTTGTCATTACAACCCTGGCGGTCGGTGTTAAAGCGGCAGTAAGACCGCCAAAAGGCCAGCGGTAAAAAATTAGCAATTACGACTGTGGCGGAAACCGCCAACAAAGACAGCCACTTTAACACTCCGACCGCCACAGCGGTACAGACAAACAGCGCAGCGGTCACCGCCAACAGACCGGCGGGAGACAATGTACCGCCCACACTATTATGACAGGCCAATCCACCACCTTTTGCGGGGCGGATTCACTGCGGATAAAAACACGGCGGAAACAGGAATCCCGAAGGGAAAACGCTCACCTCTACACACCCCACGAGGAGCGAGGATGCCATGGACCCGGAACTCCAAATTCTCCCTGCGATAGTCTTCCTGCTCCTCTACCAGGAGCACGAACGCCGGCAGCGAAGACCACGATGAGTACTGCACCTACGACACAGGGGAGGGGGGAGGGAAAAAGCAACACCCCCACCCTCATCCACTACAACACACACACTAATCACAGTTACACCCCCCAAACCCCCTGGAAGAATGCAAAGACAATAGAAAATGAGTGTAACCATTGTAATGTATTAAAAGCAAGTAGGCAGAACTATATATATACACCATGTACATAATAAATACCAAGCATAGTAGTCCAGGTAGTGCTCAAAGAGAGTCTGTGGAACACTGGGACCACACGGTATGGGCGAGGCCCACACAAGATCCCCGACCATGACGGAGAGAACACTACAGGGGCATCAGACAGCAACTAAACAGGCACCTCAGGGGGAGGGAAAGGGGGGCACCTCAGCCGCTTGAGTGCATGACGCCAAATCCACAAGGGGGCCACATGCCCACTGTTCCATCCTGGGGAGTACAAACCCACAGTCTCACATGTCTGTACAGTGGGTGGTTTGCCTGCTGTTCAATCCTGGGGAGTGCAAAGCCACAGTCTCTCAAGTCTCTACAGTGGGTGGGTTGCCCACTGTTCAATCCTGGGGAGTGGAAAGCCACAGTCTCCCAAGTGTCTACAGTGGGTGGTTTGCCCACTGTTCAATCCTGGGGAGTGCAAAGCCACAGTCTCACAAGTGGATGACAGTCTCCACTGGTTCTGAAGGGGGCATGGTGCCCAAAGTGCTTCATCCTGCCAAGGACTGAGGTAGTGGATGTGAATCTCCACTGGTTCTGGAGGGGGCATGCTGCCCAGAGTGCTTCATCCTGCCAAGGACTGAGGTAGTGGATGTGAATCTCCACTGGTTCTGGAGGGGGCATTGTGCCCAGAGTGCTTCATCCTGCCAAGGACTGAGGTAGTGGATGTCAATCTCCACTGGTTCTGGAGGGGGCATGGTGCCCAGAGTGCTTCATCCTGCTAAGTACAGAGGTAGTGGATGACAGTCTCCACTGGTTCTGGAGGGGGCATGGTGCCCAGAGTGCATCTTTCACCCCGTGATGGTCTCAGTTGCGTCAGTGTCCTTGCCGCTCATGGGCCAGCGGTGCTTGAGATGGCGGTGCCCTGTTCAGCGGTGCTTGAGATGGCGGTGCCCTGTTCAGCGGTGCTTGAGATGGCGGTGCCCTGTTCAGCGGTGCTTGAGACGGCGGTGCCCTGTGCAACGGTGCTTGAGACAGCGGTGCCCTGTGCAGCGGTGCTTGAGATGGTGGTCTCCAATGCAGGGTCTCAGCTGCTGGAGGTCCTTCATTGCCCACCGGGGCTTTTGCTGGCGGTCCTTTATGGCCCAGCGGGGCTTTTGCTGGCGGTCCTTCACGGCCCAGTGGGGCTTTTGCTGGCGGTCCTTCATGGCCCAGTGGGGCTAGGGCTGGCGGTGGCCTCCTGGGCAGGTGGGCTGGTGCTGGCGGTGGCCTCCTGGGCAGGTGGGCTGGTGCTGGCGGTGGCCTCCTGGGCAGCTGGGCTGGTGCTGGTGGTGACCTCCTGGGCAGGTGGGCTGGTGCTGGCCTCCTGGGCAGCTGGGCTGGTGCTGGCCTCCTGGGCAGCTGGGCTGGTGCTGGCGGTGGCCTCCTGGGCAGGTGGCTGGTGGTCCTGTCCTGGGCAGCTGGGCTTGTGCTGGAGGTGGGCTCCGGGGCATCGGGGATGATGGCGGTCTTCTCCGCCGTGCTGCTCTTCCCAGACTTGCAGGGTTTCTTGTGGCCCTTCCCCACCTTGGAAGGTGTCACAGCTGACGCCACACTCCCACCAGGACCCCTGGGAGCGGCTTTGGTGGCTGGAGTCTTCTCCCTCTCCCGCCGGGCACTGGCCAACTTCTGATGCTTCACAGGTGGGGGACTGTCTGTGCTGTGGCTCCGTGCCACACTGGCTGCCCTGGAGGCCGGTGCACTCCAGATTCCGGTGACTACAGGCACCACTGGTCCCAGAGATGTTGTGGCTGAGGTGCTACTTCGGGACCTATGAGACGGACGGGGGTGGGGGAGGTGTGGGAAAGAGGTCAAGGTTGGACAGGAAAAGCTTTTGGAGACACTGGGACGGGTAGCTGGAGGGGGTTTGGGAGTGGAGGAAGAGGTGGTGGTTGTAGGAGGTGTACGTTTGGTGACTTTGGGTGAAGGTGCATGCGCTGGAGGCTGTCGTGAGGTGGATGGCTGTTGGGTGGGTTTGTGCCTGCATTTCTGTATCTTGGGAGGGGGCGTCACAGACACACTGGGAGAGGACACAGGAGACGTGTGAATGGTAGTGGGGGGGGTGACTGCACGTGAGCAGGGTGTGGTGGTGGGTGTGCTGGCGAGGGACATAGTGGCTGTAGAGGTAGTGCATGCAGGTGTGATCGGAGACGAGACTGGGAGGGAGGAGGGAGACGAGGAGGAGGGGGACACAGTGGAGGCAGAGTATGTTGGTGTGTCTGCATGTGTGTGATGCTTGCTGGTCTGTAGGTATGCTTGGGATAGGCTGAGGTACAGGGGTTTGTGTCTGGGTGGAGGAAGTTGGAGGGGGGATGCTAGAGACGGGGACAATGGCTGCCATCAGTGCTGAGGCCAGAGTCTGAAAAGCTCGCTGAAGGGCCGCCTGACCAGAATGAATGCCCTCGAGGAATACATTGGTTTGTTGCAACTGCCTCTCTACACCCTGGATGGCATTCAAAATGGTAGACTGCCCAACAGTGAGGGACCGGAGGAGGTCAATGGCCTCCTCACTGGGGCAGCAGGGGTGACTGGGGCAGGGCTTGAGGTGCCTGGGGTGAAGGTGATGCCCACCCTCCTGGGTGAGCGGGCACGGGGCAAAGGCTGAGGGGCTGCTGGGAGGGCAGTGCTGGTAGGGGGGGGTGGCAGCTGTACCTGTAGATGCAGGGGGCACAGATGTTGCCGCCACCACAAGGGAGCTCCCATTAGAGGACGAGTCCGTGTAGCTGGTGTCAGCTCCTGTCCCACTGGTGAACTCTGAGTCCATAGTCTCGCCCTCCAGGGCCATGTGGGATGCAGCTCCCTCGTGCTCCGGTGCCACTGCTCCTCCGCCTGATGATGCTAATGCACACAAGAACAGGGAGACCACAAAAAGGGGTGGGACGACAGAAGAAAGACATTTTGAGTGCATGCATTACCGCTACCGTTGGCGGACACAACAGACACAGAAGCTCCCTGCACTACGCCGCGCTCTTGGGGTCCACTGTTCAATTCCTGGGAAATGGCCTACAATGCTATGGATGACATCGGCACACATAGATGACACAGGGGCATGACTAGGTGTACGTGGCACTCCACAGAGGTGGGGTGGGGTGCCACATGGCCTGCCTTACGGAGGGGCCTTGCCTACGGAACTCGCCCTGGCCTAGGGAAACCCACAGCCCACCTCTCCCACCCAGACACCTCCACTGCACACAAAGTCAGCAGAATGAGAGTGTACTCACCCCCTTGTGGCTGCTCTGATGCCCTCAAGCACCCATCCAACTCCGTGTAGGCCACCGCCAGGATCCTGAACATCAGGGGAGTCATGGTGCGATGGGCACCCCTCCCACGTTGGGAGGCCATCCCCTGATGAGCCTCCACCGTCTTCTTGCTCCAGCGGCGAATGTCCTCCCATCTTTTACGGCAGTGGGTGCTCCATCTGTGGTAGACCCCCAGGGTCCAGACGTCCTTGGCGATGGCACGCCAAATATCTTTTTTCTGGTGGGCACCGACCTACATGAAATGTACAGGGGAAAAAGAGAAGTTATTACCAACTGCACCGTCAAAGTGATTGGCCCCCATCCCTACCCTTGCCATGTGGCACATGCATTCACCGTCTTTCATGCACGCAGCACTCTCCCCCCTTCCTTTTTACATCCAGCCCTCTCCACACAGGCATGGCCCATACAACATGCTCCCTGTGTACTTACCTGTTTGTCTGGAGGACCGTAGAATAGCGTGTACTGGGAGAGGACCCCATCCATGAGCTTCTCCAACTCCTCCGATGTGAAGGCAGGGGCCCTTTCCCCAGACACTCGAGCCATTGTCTCTTCCAGACCGAGGTCACAGCAGCACTTGCAGTGTAGGTCCTCTCCTGTCGAAGATCAGGTATCGAGTGATTGAACAGATAGAAAATGGCGGTCACGTCCGCGCTGGTGCGTACCGTCACCGCCGGCGTACATCGTCATTGGCTCCTGGGACCCATAGGGTCCAATGTTAACCAATGCAGCATTGTGCCGTGGTCTTCGACCGCCTACCGCGACGGTGTACAACGCCAGCGCAGTTACCTCACATCCCATTGTCCCACTTTAGAGGTCAGGCAGCCTCCATCTCAGGGGCCCACATGGCTTCATTTTCAACTGCGTCACACATACCTAGGCCTAGACTCTACACACATACAGGCCATCTTTTGTGTATGAATGGTGTTCTGTGTAAACTGTGGGTACCTACCTCTGAGTTGTTTGACTCTGTGCTTGCTGTTGTCCTTCGTAGGCACCGTCCGCTGGGACATGTGAGGAGATGGCGGCATCCTCCGGTGTACCGACTGTTGGTGGACCTGTCGGCAATGGAGGAGCGACATGTGATTATCACATACAGGCTTGAGCGTGCCACAATCCAGGAACTGTGTACCCAGTTGGAGCCAGACCTGATGTCAGCAATCCGCCATCCCACAGGAATCCCCCCTCAAGTGCAGGTGCTGTCAGTGCTCCATTTCCTTGCAAGTGGGTCTTTTCTAACAACAGTGGCCATAGCATCAGGGATGTCCCAGCGTATGTTTTCCAACGTATTGTCCAGAGTGTTGTCTGCCCTTCTGAAACACATGCGGAGCTACATCGTTTTTCCTCAGGTGGAGGATTTGCCTACGGTGAAAGGTGATTTCTAAGCCCTGGGACACATCCCCAACATCATAGGTGCCATTGATGGGACACATGTGGCTTTGGTACCCCCCCACAGGAGTGAACAGGTGTACAGAAACCGGAAGAGTTATCATTTGATGAATGTACAGATGGTATGTTTGGCAGACCAGTACATCTCCCGTGTGAATGCCATGTTCCCTGGCTCAGTGCATGTCGCCTACATCCTGCGGAATAGCAGCGTCCCTTATGCTCCAGAGGCACAGTGTGTGGCTATTAGGTGAGCACCTGGAAGCAAGTCAGTGGGAATGGTTGTCTGGGTCTGGGGATATCCCTCCAGGTTAGTGCGTGTCTAATAGTTGTCCCTCACCACTTGCAGGTGACTCTGGTTACCCCAACCTGTTATGGCTACTGACCCCAATGAGGAATCCCAGCACAAGGGCAGAGGAACGCTACAATGAGGCCCATGGGCGAACTAGGAGGGTGATCGAGCCGACCTTCGGCCTCCTGAAGGCCAGGTTCCGGTGCCTCCATATGACAGGTGGTTCCCTATTCTACTCACCAAAGAAGGTGTGCCAGATCATCGTGGCCTGCTGTATGCTTCACAACTTGGCTTTGCGACAACAGGTGCCTTTTCTGCAGGAGGATGGTCCAGATGGCGGTATGGTGGCAGCTGTGGAGCCTGTGGACAGTGAAGACGAGGAAGCAGAGGAAGAAGACATGAACAACAGGGATTCAGTGACCCAGCAATATTTCCAGTGAGACACATGTAAGAGTACAGACCTGCCTACTACACAGTGGCGTAGCGTGGGGAGTGCAGGGGGGGCCGGCCGCACTGGGCGCAACATCTTGGAAGAGACTCGAGTGCTAAAATCCTCGGGTTAGGGGGCGCAAATTACTTGCCTTGCCCCGGGTGCTGACAACCCACGCTACGCCACTGCTACCACATTCACTTAAACACTACTACCTCACTACTGTCTGTCGTTTTCACCCAGTGTATGGTCACTGAGTTGTCACTTTCCCTTACGATTTTACAGATATGGGGCCCACTGTGTGACATCTGCTTAGATTCCTCATGGACTAGAGCTGTGTGACATAGGTATGTTGACATTACAATTGAAAGAGCATTTTGTCACTGTAATTGCTAATACACTATTTCGAAATCACAGACAGACTCCAGATTGTTTTGTGCTTTAAGGGTGTTTATTTAAGTGCTCAATATTGGAGGGGGTAGTGAAATGGTGAGGGGTGATGGCGGAGAAATGTCCATGGCAGAGTCCAGTCTATTAGTCTCACAGGTGCATTGCCCATATGGGCATAGGAAGTGGAACTGGGGCAGTTTAAGTATGGACAGGGTGACACAGTGGGACAGTAGGATGACAACCAGGGTGGTCTCATTTCTTGGTGGGGGTCTTGGCATCGTGCTCTGTCTTTGTCCTGGATCTCATGGACCGTTTGCGGGGTGGTTCTCCCTCTGCAGGGGGTGGGGTGCTGGTGTGGTGGTCCTGTGCGGGGCATCCTGTCCACTAGCGCCGGCGCAGGTGGTGGGCAGCTCATCGTCCATGCTAGTGTCAGGGGCCCCTTGTAGTGCCACAGTGTCCCTCCTGGTGTTCAGTAGTTCCTTCAGCACCCCTACGATGGTGCCCAGGGTGGAGCTGATGGTTCTGAGTTCCTCCCTGAAGCCCATATACTGTTCCACCTGCAGGCGCTGGGTCTCCTGAAACTTGGCCAGTACCGTTGCCATCGTCTCCTGGGAGTGGTGGTAGGCTCCCATGATGGAGGAGAGGGCCTCGTGGAGGGTGGGTTCCCTTGGCCTGTCCGCACCCTGTCGCACAGCAGCCCTCCCAGTTCCCCTGTGTTCCTGGGCCTCCGTCCCCTGGACCGTGTGCCCACTGCCACTGCCCCCAGGTCCCTGTTGTTGTTGGGGTGGTGGGTTATCCTGGGTTCCCTGTAGTGGTGGACACACTGCTGATTGACGTGTCCTGGGGACGGAGGTATGGGCCCGCTGGGTGGGTGCTGTGCTGGTGTTTCCAGAGGGGGGAAGCTCTTTGGTGGCCTGTGACTGGGTGAGGGAAACCGACTGTCCCGAGGTCCCCAATGGGCCGGGCTGGTCATCTAGATCCATTTGGACAGAGGTGCTGTCATCACTGTGGGCCTCTTCTGTTGGTGGTGTGGACATGTGTGGACCCTCCTGTCCGGTGACGTTGGGTAGGGGTCCTGCAGGGGTATAAAAGGATGGTTATGACATCTGTGTGGGTCATGGTGTGCAATGGGTAGGTGACCATGTACCCCAGTGCTTGCATTCCTGTGTGGGACCTTGTGTGATGATGGTTTAGGGGGTTGTATGGGTATGTGCAGTGGGCATCCTTTAGTGATGTGTGTCCATGCTTTGTTGTTGCATGCAGGGCTTGGTGTTGGAATGGGTGGTTTGTGATGTTGGGACATATGTGAGGAGTTGGGGTGCTGGGGCTCAGGGTGAGGGTGGGGGTATGTGCTGGCATGCAGGTAGGGTGGGGGATGTAATAATTAAGATTTGTCTTACCTGAGTCCATTCCCCCAGCTACTCCTGCAAGGCCCTCAGGATGCAGAATCGCCAAGACCTGCTCCTCCCATGTTGTTAGTTGTGGGGGAGGAGGTGGGGGTCCGCTGCCAGTCCGCTGAACCGCCAGGTGGTGTCTTGAGACCACGGAACGCACCTTCCCCCGTAGGTCGTTCCACCTCTTCCTGATGTCCTCCCAATTTCTTGGGTGCTGTCCCACTGCGTTGACCCTGTCCACTATTCTTTGCCATAGCTCCATCTTCCTTGCTATTGAGGTGTGCTGCACCTGTGCTCCGAATAGCTGTGGCTCTACCCGGACGATTTCCTCCACCATGACCCTGAGCTCCTCCTCCGAGAACCTGGGGTGTCTTTGCCATGCCATGGGGTGGTGTAGGTGATGTGTGGGGTGGATTGTGTGGTGATAAGTGTGCTTATATGAAGTGGGGTGTTGTGTGAGGTGCATGGAAGTTCTGTGGGTGATGGTGTTGTGTGCCTGGGGATGCCTTTGTTGTTGCTGGTGCTGTCTCTCTCTGGCCTTCTTTTGGAATTTCTGGTCTTAGGGGTTTGTGGGTCATGTGGGTGTGTGTTTTATATTGTAATGGGTGTGTGGGAGTGGTGTGTGTATGTGTATCAGGTGTGTGTATTGTGAATTGTCCAATGTGGCTGTGTTTTGTAGATGTGTGTGTATTTTGAGCATGGCGGTGTGTACCGCCAATGGAATACCGCGGTTGAAAGACTGCCGCGTGGATTCGTGTGTCGTGATAGTGTGGGCGTATTTCTGTTGGGGTGACGGTGGAGGTTTTTTTATCGCCAGTTTATCACTGACCTTTGGTGTGGCGGACTTGTGTGGGTGTCTGACTTTTGGCAGATTCTGAACTGTGGGTCATAATAGCTGTGGCGGAATTCCGCGGCCGCGACGGTGTTTTGGCAGTCTTCTGCACAGCGGTAAGTGGCTTTTACCGCCAATGTTGTAATGAGGGCCTTAGTGTTAGAAGGGGATCTTGCTTCTCAAAGTATATATTTATTCATGATTCGAGTTTAATGAATGTGCAAAACAAAAATAAATAACACAACATAGGACCCACTTTGCAGGTGAATGGGAAAAGCTAATTAATGCATAAAAACTCTGCCGTCGGAGCATTAATGGAAATGCAATAGGTGGTCTAGTGCCTAAAAAAGTAAAACGAAATTACCCAATAATTAAATGTAGTAAACAATATCTAAACATTCCTTGATTGAAGTCAAAGAAGGCCGTGCTCCAAAAAATCAATGAAGTAGTAGGCTAGACATGGATGACAAATGTGAGACTAAGAACAAACCAAAGCAGGGGAGTTAAGGTGAAAATAAATGACATAATGAAGACATTGAGCCAAAAGTTACATCACTACCACCCCCCGCCCACGAGACACAACAGACCAATGGTTCATTTATTTAATAAAGCTTGGAGTTGTAATCAAAAGACCAAGTGGACGATCTTCTCCCTAAAGCCCCATGAAAATGAAATTAAGAATATCATAATCAGGAACAGTACTAGGGAGTAGAATAAATACGACACCCAACAGGCAGGGTTAGAAGTACCTGTTAGTTTCTCCAAAATGGTGGTAGCAGTGAGAAGGAAGTGAAGATCAATTTTAAGCAATCACACTTTGAGGAATAATATTGCAAACAAAAATGCAAAGGAGAAATATCTGTGCCAATAAGATAATTTAGTATTAGGCAATGAACTGAATGAGGTGAATGACCTTGACTGAGTAATGATCTAGCATAAATAAGTTTACTTCCGTATTTCTTTGATTGAAAATGAGCTTCAAATAAAAAGGAGCAAAGGTTATAACATTATTATTTAACCCCTTCGCTCCCAGGCCTTTTCCCCCTCAGGTGTTAGGCCTTTTTGTTGGCTATTAGGGGCAATTTGCACTTAGGCCCTCATAACTTTTTGTCCACATAAGCTACCCACGCTAAATTTGCGTCCTTTTTTTTCGACATCCTAGGGATTCTAGAGGTACCCAGAGTTTGTGGATTTCCATGGAGGAGACCAAGAAAGTAGCAAAAATACAGCGAAGATTTAGTTTTTTTTAAAAACAAATGGGGAAAAAAGGGCTGCAGAAGAAGGCTTGTGGTTTCCTCCATGAAAATGACATCAACAAATGGTTTGTGGTGAGAAAAACACTATGGCGGTCATTCCGACCCTGGCGGTCATGGACTGCCAGGGCCGGGGACCGCGTGAGCACCGCCAACAGGCTGGCGGTGCTCCCAAGGGCATTCTGACCGCGGCGGTACAGCAGCGGTCAGAAACAGAAAACCGGCGGTGTACCGCCGGTTTTCCGCTGCCCTGGGGAATCCTCCATGGTGGCGCAGCTTGCTGCGCCGCCATGGGGATTCCGACCCCCATACCGCCATCCTGTTCCTGGCGGTTTTGGCCGCCAGGAACAGGATGGCGGTATGGGGTGTCGTGGGGCCCCTGGGGGCCCCTGCAGTGCCCATGCCAATGGCATGGGCACTGCAGGGGCCCCCGTAACAGGGCCCCACCAAGATTATCAGTGTCTGCCATGCAGACACTGAAAATCGCGACGGGTGCAACTGCACCCGTCGCACCCCTTCCACTCCGCCTGCTCCATTCGGAGCCGGCATCCTTGTGGAAGGGTGTTTCCCGCTGGGCTGGCGGGCGGCCTTCTGGCGGTCGCCCGCCAGCCCAGCGGGAAACCCAGAATACCCACGGCGGTCTTATGACCGCACAGCGGTATTCTGGCGGCTCCCGCCGGCCCTGCGATTACCGCGGCCGGCGGGAGTCAGAATGACCCCCTATGTTCCTAGGTTTCAGGAACAGGCAGACTTGAATCAGAAAACCACATTTTCCACACGATTATGGCATTTTCCTGGGACTTACCCCATTTTTACGATTTTTTGTGTGCTTTTAGTCTCCTTCCAGTTAGTGACAGAAATGGGTGTTAGACCACTGCTGGCTCCCAGACAGCTAAACATTTCTGAAAAGTAGACAAAATTCTGAATTCATCAAGGGGTCATTTGTGTAGATCCTACAAGGTTTTCCTACAGAAAATACCAGTGAAATAAAAACATATTGAAATTGAGGTTAAAAAAACAGCCATTTTTCTCCACGTTTTACTCTTTTTCCTGCAATATCAGATTTTCAAAAGCAATATACCGTTTTACTGCTGGACTCTTCTGGTTGCAGAGATATATAGGGTTTGTAGGTCATCAAGAACCCTAGGCACCCAGAGCCAATAAAGGAGCTGTGCCTTGCAATGGGTTTTCTTTGTATACCAGGTATACAGCAATTTATTTGGTGAAATTAAAGAGTGAAAAATAAGTATCAAGGAAACATTTGTATTTAAAAAACAGGCACAAGATAAGGTGTTGAGAAGCAGTGGTTATTTGCACATCTCTGAATTCCGGTGTCCCCATACTAGCATGGGAATTAGAGGGCATTTCTCAAAGTTGACTTTTTTTACACACTGTCTTACATTTGGAAGGAAAAAATGAAGAGAAAGACAAGGGGCAATAACACTTGTTCTGATATTCTGTGTTCCTCCAAGTCTCCCAATAAAAATGGTACCTCACTTGTGAGGGTAGGCCTAATGCCTGCGTCAGGAAACGCAACATGAACACATCACATTTTTACATTGAAATCTGACGTGTTTTTTGGAAAGTGCCTAGCTGTGGATTTGGCCTCTAGCTCAGCCGGCACCTAGGGAAACCTACCAAACCTGTGCAGTTTTTAAAACTAGACACCTAGGGGAATCCAAGATTTGGTGACTTGTGGGTCTCTCACCAGTTTCTGTTACCCAGAATCCTTAGCAAAGCTCAAAATGTGGCAAAAAACGCTTTTTCCCTTATATTTCGGTGACACAAAGCTCTAGAATCTGAGAGGACCCACAAATTTCCTTCCACCCAGCATTCCCCCAAGTCTCCCGATATAAACTGTACCTCACTTGTGTGGGTAGGCCTAGTGCCTGCGACAGGAAATGCCCCAAAACACAACGTGGACACATCACACTTTCCCAAAGAAAACTGACCTGTTTTTTGCAAAGTGCTTAGCTGTGGAATTTGGCTTCTAGCTCAGCTGGCACCTAGGAAAACCTAGCAAACCTGACATTTCTGAAAACTAGACACCTAGGGGAACCCAGGATGGGGTAATTAGTGGTGCTCTCTCCAGGTCCTGTTATCCAGAATCCTTACCAAACCTCAAAATATGGCAAAAAAAACACTTTTTCCTCACATTTCGGTGCTGCAAAGTTCTGGAATCTGAGGGGAGCCACAAACTTCCATCTACCGAGCGCTCCCCCAGGTCTTCAGATAAAAATGGTACCTTACTTGTGTGGGTAGGTCTAGTGCCGTGACATGAAATGCCCCAAAACACTATGTGAACACATCCAAATTATCAAATACAAAACAGCCTGTTTTTGCGAGGGGCACCTGCATTTTTGGTCCTGGGCTCAGCAGCCATCTAGGTAGTCCAAACATTTCTGAAGACTAGAGATCTGAGGGAGTCCAGGAGGTGTGACTTGCTTGGATACCCCAGTGTTTTCTTACCCAGAATCCTCAGCAAACCTTAAACTTACCTAAAAAAAAAAAATCTAATTTGTCCCATATTTCTGTGCGGGACCACCACACTGGCACAAATTTCTCACCACCCAATGTTCCCCTCAGTCACGCGGTAAAAATGATACCTCAATTGTGTAGGTGAGCCAAGTGCTTATGGCAGGTAAGAGCAAAAACATGTTGAAAATTAGGGGGGACCAAAGCGGGTCCAAAAGGGCAGTTTGAAAAAAAACGTTTTTAGGCTGGCAAGTGGGGCAGAATTTTTATATGTATAGATGCAACAATGCTGGGTGGTAGGAATTTTGTGGATTCCTTCAGATTCCAGAAGGTTCCATCACAAAAATGTGGAAAAATGTGTGATTGCAAGCAAAATTGGAGGTTTGCAGGGCATTGTGGGTAAGAAAATGGTGTGGGTTGCATGTGAAGCACACCACCCTGGACTCACCCAGATGTTTAGTTTTCAGATGTGTTTAGGGCTTGTAGATTTTTCTACATGGCAGCAACCCAAAGTCCAAAAAGTTCAGCCCTCACCATTCCAAGTGGAACGATTTTGAGAGTTAGACAAGCTCTCATTGCCCAAATGTAAAACCAAAACCCAAAATAATCAAATATCCTCTTGCTTGTCATGGGATACAATGTCTTAGTGTGTGGGGGGAGAGCTGAAAGACTGTTACCCCCTTCAGTAAGGGTGGGGGCATAACCATGCCCATATTGGTTGGTAGCCACCACCTCACAATTTTAGTTTTAATTCCCTGGCATCTAGTAGGCTTTCTGCTCCCCCCGGGGAGGGGGTAATTGCCCCATCTGCTCACCAGTGGGTAGAACAACTTTATCCACATTTATTTGGGGTGTGGGTATGGCCATACCCCACCCTCTTTATTTTTTTAAAGAAATCTTCCCTGGTGGCTGCTGGGCTTTCTGTCCCATTCGGGGGCAAATGGGCCTTACAAAAATAAGCTGATCTGCCCATGGGGTGGGGGAAGGGTAGAAATGGCTAACAGTAATGTGCCCCCATGGGGTGCGACCCTTGCCCATGGAGCTGCCCCCCCAAACAAAAAACACACACACCAATACCTGGTGCCTAAGTGGTTTCTGCCCTCCCTGGGGGCAAATGGGTCTAATAGAAATTTTCCCCCCAGGGGAACGACTCTTGCCTAAGGGGTCGCTCCCCATCTGTAAAAAAAGTAAAAAACAAAATCCATGGTGCCTACTGGTTTCTGCCCCCCCTTAGGGGCAGATCAGCCTAATAAAAATAACCCAATCTGCCCCCAAGGGGGGGCAGAAATGGCCTCAAACAAATCCCCCCCTCCCAGGGGAGCGACCCTTGCCTTAGGGGTCACCCCCCTTGCATGAAATTGACCTAAAAAATAAAATCCCTGGTGTCTAGTAGTTTCTTGTGGGCAGATTGGCCTAATAAAAATAGAGGGATCTGCCCCCAAGGGGGGCAAACATGGCCTTAAAATAATTTGCCCCCCAGGGGAGCCACCCTTGCCTAAGGGGTCACTCCCCTCCAGAAAAAAAACAAATTAACAATCCCTGGTGTCTAGAGGTTTCTGCCCCCCCGGGGCAGAAAAGGCCTTAAAAAAATCCCCCCTCCCCCGGGGAGCGGCCCTTGCTCAAGGGGTGCTTTCCTTATATGTAACTAGAAAAAAATAACAAACTCCCTGGTGTCTAGTGGGCATTTCTGCAGCCTGATCGCTTTACGATCGGGCTGCAGAAACGCTCACGGAGACATGAAAGGAAAGGCCTTTCTTTTTCTTTCATGTCTCTGCCTGCCCCCACCTGCCAATCGGAAGAGCAATTCTTTGCATTTCTCTTCCGATCGTGCTGAAAGCTGAGCTGAGCTTCCAGCGCAATGGGAGGCGATCTCTGATGAGGTCAGTATGCAGATCGCCTGCTGATGTCATGTGTGACCCCCTGACCTGCTTTAGGTCAGGAGTACACTCGGCTCTACCAGCCTGCCTCTGTGCCCCTGACTCCGCTGTTGCTGCAAAAGAAGTTCAAGGCCCCCCACCACCCGCAGGCACCCGCCTGCGCCTCATCCCTGGTGCCTAGTGGTAGGCGTGTCTAGTGGGCTTGTACAGTTTATTTTGTTTCTATATTTCGTATTTCGTTTCTTGTAATTGGTTTTTCGTTTTACACACTGTTTTTATTTTAAACTGTGCCCATTTTCTGCTCCGCTTTGTATTTTGCACTCTAAAATTGTGCCAGTTTTCTTTTCCGGCTCTCGCCGGTTACTCTGACCCAGCCGCTGCGTCCCCTGTATCCCCTCCTCCCTCGCGCCCCCATTGGACACTCCCTCCCGCCTCCCAGCTGCTCCTCCCTCCCACCTCCCCTTCTTAATGGGGGCCGCGCCACTGTTGTGCCACAGGCGCGCCAGAGGCAAGCCCGTCTGCGCCCGTCTGCACCTGGACCGCGCCCAGCACCCGTCCCCCTTGCCCCGAAGTGTCACTACTCCTGCACAGAGCTCCTTGCTCTCAACCCTGGCCGGCTCCCCGCCTGCACCCAGGCCAACCCCAAACACAACACACGGACCTTTCACATGCCACTCATGCCACTTCTCCTGCATTCACACCAACAACACCGACAAGCACCACAACAATGCCAAACCCACCAACACCTCAACTGCATCCTCCTTAACACCCGCTCTGTCCACAATCACGCCATCGAGCTTTGGGACCTGCTCACCCCAAACTCTCCCGACATTGCCTTCCTCATTGAAACATGGATGAACTCCTCATCAGAACCCAACATCGCCATAGCCATCGCAGAAGGTTACAAAACCACCCATAGAGGCCGCACCAACAAACCAGGATGAGATATCACCATAATACACAGAAACTTCATCAAGATTTCCACCAACACCAGCGACACCCTAGACAACGCAGAACACCTACACTTTCAGGCACACATCAATGCCAACACCACTCTAAGAGGAATCCTTATCTACAGACCACCAGGACCCCGCCTCCCCATTCTGTGACACCATCGCCGACACTATCAGCTCCCACGCCCTCACCTCCACAGACTACATACTCCTTGGTGACCTTAACTTTCACCTGGAAAGCACCCACGATTGCAACTCCACAGCCCTGCTGGACAACCTCGCAAACTTCGGCCTCAAGCAACTGGTCACCTCACCCACCCACTCAGCTGGACACACGCTAGACGCCATCTTCACCTCCAGCAGCCACATCACCTTCACTCACACCACTGAACTCCACTAGACTGACCACCACTGCGTCCCCCTCTCCTTCCTGAAACCCATCACCCACCACCAACAACATCCTACTCCCTACCGCAAGTGGAACAAGATCACCAAAGAACACCTGATCTCCAATCTCGCACAAGCTTCACCTCCCAACACCAACAACCCCAACACCGCGGCCCTCTACCTCACACGATGGCTAGAAACTTGCGCGGACTCCCTCGCCCCTTTCAAAACAAATAACAACACCTGCACCATCAAGACCGCCCCCTGGTTCACCACAGAACTTCAGTCTTCCAAACGAGAATGCCAAAAAAATTGAGAAAGCCTGGCGACTAGAACCCTCAATGAGCAACTTCTCCGCCCTCAAAACAGCCATGCGCAAACACCACCAACTCATCCGGACCACCAAACGGTCCTTCTACAAAGAACGCATAGACAACAACACACACAACAGCAAGGAACTTTTTGCCAACATCAAAGAACTCACCAAACCCAAATCCTACACCATTGACCCTCCACACTCCCAAGACCTCTGCAACTCCCTCTCCAACTACTTCACCGGCAAAATCGCAGACATACACGACAGCTTCACATCGTCAGCACCCACCATCACCACCACCGATACAACCAACACCACAACACCCTGCCGCACCAACCTACTGAACATCTGGACCCCCACCAACGACAAAGAAATCGACAAAACCATGAGCTCCATCCATTCAGGCTCCCCAACAGACCCTTGCCCCACCACATCTTCAACAAGGCCAGCCAAATCATCGCTACCCAGCCCCGGGCCGTCATCAACAGTTCCTTCGACACCGCAACCTTCCCAGATATCTGGAAACACGCCGGAGTCAACGCTCTTCTAAAAAAAAACAAATCAGACCCTGAAGACCTCACAAACTACCAACCCATCTCTCTTCTCCCCTTCCCCGCAAAGGTCATGGAGAAGATAGTAAACAAACAACTGTCCTGCTTCCTAGAAGGCAACAACATACTCAACGTCTCCCAGTCTGGATTCCGCAAAAAACACAGCACTGAGACTGCCCTCATCGCCTGTATAGACGACATCAGGACCAGATTGGAAAAGGGCGAAACCGTCACCATCATCTTCCTAGACCTCTCCGCAGCTTTTGACACCGTATGCCACCAAACCCTCCGCACATGCCTTTTCGATGCCGGAATTCGCCACAAAACCCTGGACTGGCTCACCTCCTTCCTCTCAGAAAGAACCCAAAGAGTTTGCCTCCCTCCTTTCCGGTCTACAGCCACCAAGACCATCTGTGGGGTCCCCCAAGGATCCTCCCTCAGCCCCACCCTTTTCAACATCTACATGCCTCCTCTCACCAAAGTCCTCCGCCCCCACGGCCTCACCATCATTTCATACACTGACGACACCCAGCTCATCATCTCCCTCACTAAGAACCCAGCTACCTCCAAGAATAACCTACACGCCGGACTCCTCAACATCGCCAACTGGATGACAGCAAGCCACCTCCAATTGAACTCAGAAAAAACAGAGATCATCATCTTCGGTCCCAACAAGACAGCATGGAACGACTCTTGGTGGCCCACCACCCTTGGACCAACCCCAACTCCCACCACCCACACATGCAATCCTGGCATCATACTGGACTCATCTCTCTCCATGACTCAGCAAATCAACACCATATCATCCTCCTGCTTCAACATCCTTTGCATGCTACGCAAGACTTTCAAATGAATTCCTTTAGAAACAAGAAGAACAGCCACCTACACCCTCATAAGCAGCAGACTGGACTATGGCAATGCCCTCTACGCAGGGACGACAGCCAAGCTTCAGAGAAAACTCAAGTGAATCCAAAACGCAGCAGCACGTCTCATCCTCAACCTCCCTCGCCACAAACACATCTCCACCCACCTCAGATCCCTACACTGGCTGCCCATCAACAAAAGGATCATATTCAAAATCCTTGTCCACGCTCACAAAGTCCTCCACGACACTGGACCGGCCTACCTCAACAAACAAATCAACTTCCAAAAACCAACTCCGCCGACCTTGCCCTCGCAACAGTCCCCTGCATCCAATGCACCACATCCGGCGGCCGATCCTTATCCCACCTCGCCGCCAAAACATGGAACTTCCTCCCCACCAAGCTATGCAAGACCCAGGACCTCCTAACCTTCAGAAAGCACCTCAAAACATGGCTTTTCAAGCAGTAACCCCCCCACCCCCTAGCGCCTTGAGACCCTACTGGGTAAGTAGTGCGCTTAAGAAATGTGTTTGATTGATTGATTGATCTGGGGGCAGGGGAGGCCGGGGGTGGAAGGGGATGGGATTCCCATTCCATCCATGCCCCCTTGGCTTATGGCCCCCATGGGCCAAGTGCAGGGCGAGCTGGTCTCGTCCTCAGCACACAGCGACCGTGGCCGAGGGTGAGACCAGCTTGTCCACGGCACCTGAGGGGTAATAAGAGAAAATTGTCTGAATAGATTTGACTAGTAATACCTCTTTTTTTCTTCAAGAAGAGGATGGATCCGAAATTGCCCATGAAGCTCCGAGTATGATGATTGAGACTTGATCTCAGTTTCAGGAGATACAAATGAAAATGTACATTTCATAAATGTAGATCTTTTTAGCTAGTTATACAGTAAATATGCAAGTTGGAGTGTTTCAGACCCACCGTTCTTAACAAACCTGTATGGTTAGGGATTTATTTGAAGTAAAAAATCTTTGCCATCAAGATGGTTGATTTTCTTCAGCAATGCCCACAGCACTACTATGTATTCAGGTAATTTGACAATGGTTATTAGATTATTCATGTATCTCTGGTAAATTTTCCACCCTGTGTGAAGAGTTAGAAATTAACCACCAACCTAAAAGTGATCAACATCCACAATGATTTTCTCCTAAATTTTTCAATAATATTCTTGGGTGTGGTCCAGATAACGAGCATAGTTAGCTGATAAAATGAGAGTTCTTCAGATGTAGAAGAATAAGGGAATCTGGAAAGGGATAACAGCTTCCAGAGAGAGTTAAGTAACCTTTATTTGTAAATATGGTAATTTTCAGAGTGGCATTAGTACACCATTAAGTTTGGACAGAAGTGCAAAATGAATTGCAGCACATCTCCAACATGGATTGCTTTGAAAGTTCATCAAAAGAAAAAGGAACTTAAATAAAACTGCAAGATGGGAGGCGCAGACAAGCCACTTAAGGTTGTACGATGGATTACTAGAGACATAGGAAGAGTGGGCCATGGAGGCTGAAGCAATAGGCTAGACACTTAACTAGCTTTGAGATAGTCACATCCCAGTTGGGCATTCACATTTGGGTAGACATGGGCAATATGAGTTTCTAAAGCACTCACCTCAGCAGTCAGGCAACTGCCTGGAAACAATTTGCTCAGTTGTGTAGCTGCTTTGCTAGCTGCTAGTACACCATCCAGCTCCTCGTTCCTCCACTTCATTTACCTCCCTCCTAGTTCTCTTAGGTCTATTGATTAGAGAATGTCAGGGTTCACCATGAATTTCATCGCCACTTGGCATCCAGGGGTCTTTGTCAGGCCAGCGTTGGTTCCAGGGCTTAATACTGCTGCAAACATTGGTTTGCTGTAATACTTTTTTTCGTTTAATATGTATTTGTCTTATCCTTACCCATACCTATGTTTCTGCCACTTTTCACTTGCTGTGATGACAAAGACTATGAGGGTCACACAAGTGAAGCTACCAAACATTGCAATGCTGACACCGGGTAGACAGTTGGCTGATGTGTCTTTTTCCTTTCCCTATTTTCCCTTTGAGCTTCAGCTAGGTGTATTTTGTATTAGAACCTATCCTCAGACAGCAGGTGGGAGGTTTGGGATTTTTGAGGGATTCACAAACTTCTGCCAAGCTCAACATATTGGTTAAAATCATAAGTAAATCAGAGGTTCCCTCTAGTTATCTACTAGAACCCTCCGTCACCTAACAACCTTTTTCATCTTTCACACAATTGACAATTGAGCAAATGCTCAAAGTAGATAATGAACTAAAGTCTGCAAACATATCCATTGACCCTTGTTCTGCATTTTCTAAAGGAATTCTCCTGTCATTGGGTTAGGAGATATTTTAATTAAATGATCAGAGTTTTGTTTCAACAGGAAAAAATATCCATGATCTTTAATCGTGTAATTGACATTTCCTTGTTGATAAATCAATTGGCTAATGCACAGGGGTCACTAACTGTAGATCCATCACAAACCTTTTTATTAGTAAAATTAGTAAAATCTAGGAGATTAAAATGTCATGCAGTTGCCAGAATTTGTAGAAACAAACAATAACCACCAGAATATGGAGTCAGTTTTTAGATCGGCGGTGAAGATCAGAGACCACAACTGCTGGTATTGGATATCAGAAATCCTTGTCCTCCTCAACCTATCTACAGCATATATGATACTGTCAATCACACAGTACTGCTGGAGAAGCTGCAGAAATGGGCTATGATAAGTGGTACAGCACTGGAATGATTGCATTCATTTCTGTCCAAAGGAATTCCACAAATTCAGGATTGGTCTGCCTCATCAACTGTGAAACAAAGCTCTTTGGGTGCCACTTTGGCACATGTGAGCATAGCACCACATTAAATTCCAAGTGTGTGTAATGACTTCCAAATACATACAGGCTTGGCAACCAGGAGTACCCAAAATATCTCTACATGTGCGGAACAGTGATATCTCTATTTGAATTATTCTAAAATGTAAATGTCCAGAGTATGAGACCTCCTGGCTAACATTCTGCCCCTCATCAGGCCATATTAAGTATTCTTCCACCACCATTGCATGTAGTAAAGAAATTAGAAGTTAAAAATACCAACTTCTTGCTCCTATTGCTGAGAAGGTTGTTGCCTTTATAATATGTACCATACCACACAGAACTGACCATAGACTTTTTGTTGTCTTAACATCACAGGTTTGGCTATGGCAACATTGTTAGTGCTCCATAGAAAGAGAATGCTGAACTACAGACATAACAAAACTAAGTAGTCAGACTGTGCCTCGATTTAAACAGATTGTATCACATCTCCTTAGCCTCCAAAGCCCTTGAATTGCTTGGAGTGGCTGTAGCAGGTGATAGTACTAGACAAACTGCTCTGCATTTCCTTCAATAGGCAGATGGTCCTTGTACCTAATTATTTACAGGCTAGTTTTCCATCTTACACACCCGATTATAACCGGCATTCTAGCAAAGCAACCCTTCTTGTACACATTAATTTGAACTATAATACGCATGGAAGTGTCATCATGAAACTGATGTGAAGGGTCCAGTGCTTGGAAGGATCTCTAAAGCTGTTTCTACAGCTGGGTGGTCTGGTCTGCACAGAGGTGGTTTACCAGATGTAAGGGAGACTCCATCCATTAGCCACATTGTCACTGACACAGATAGCGCCTAGCAATTTGTGCCTACAGGAAGGAGCCTCAAGGACGAAAAAGACACCAAGCAAAAGGGAAAAAACCCTGATGACTGATGGGGAAAGCTCAGGAGTTGAATGGAGCTTTGTTGACGGAGGGTGCCAGCAGGGATCTTGATTACAGTGATAGGAGTGGAATCTGAACACCCAGGACTCAAGGAAGGAATCAATCTGCTGAACTGGAAATGGGAGACTTGAACAGCAATGGTTAGGCTGGAGGAAAAAGGATAGGGAAGAAGAGCACAACTGGCACAAGAACAGAAGAAAATACCAGGACTGAGCCAGGAGCAAAGAATACAACAATAACCACTACTTGAAGAGTTGAGACACAGGGAGTAAAAATTAGGCCTCCTTTTATAGGTCAGAGACAGGAAGTAGTGCTAGGAGATTGTGTGCCTTCCTCTTGGATTGGGAAAAGGGGCTTAAAACATGGTAATGAAACAGCTATATTAGATTGGGCATGCCTTCAACACTATTTATGCAGCTCTCTATTGTTGGAAATGCCCATCTATTGTGTGGTATTCCTCCAGATGTTTGCCTTCTGTTGCGGAACTCATTTTTGTTGGCCACAGGACTTTGTGCATTTTATCCCTGCCAACCAGTGGTAAAGTGCATGTGCTCTCCTTTTTAAACATGGTTAAATCGACATATGCCTAATAGGCTAATTTAATAATTTTCTTATAAGTCCCTAGTATATGGTAATACCTGTATCCAGGACCAGGCAAATTAAAGGTTACTAGTGGGCTGCAGCACTCATTGTGACACCCACTGCAGTAGCCCCGAAAATAATTTCTTCAGGCTTGCAACTGCAGCCTTGGTGTGCAGTTTTAAACTGGCATTTCGACCTGTCAAACACACCATTGTGACAGGCCTAAACATTCCTTTTTAATGTGCATATGTCACCATTAAGGTAGACCTTAGTGCCCAACGAGGCATGGGTAATGAATTCATATTTTACTTTGTTCTGGCAATGTAACTCCTCCAAAGCAGTTTTTAACTGTGGCAAGCAGGCTCTCCCATAGGATAGTATTATAACAATTTATACTGCTTCTATTCAGTTTAGGAGCAGCTTAAAAATGATTTAAAGACTCATTGTATTGGCAACCTAAACTCCAACCTAATGGTAAAGTCGGATTTATATTACTACTGAGGAAAATGCACTTTTAGAAATGTGTCTCTTTTCTACCTAAAACCAAAAAGCCTTTCTGCCAGTGTCCAACTGTCAACTGTGTGGTAATGGCTTCCCTGTGGTGAGATGTGTATTGCTACTGGACAGTGGGCAAAGGGCCCCCTTATCTTTGGTTTTTATAGTTTTGGTGCCATTTAAGCAAAATATTCTCAATGATCCTAAATAGTTTTGAGTTTTTTTTGTGCTGTGTTTTCGTTTTCTTACATTTAGAGTACTGCATGAATATTTTACACATTGCCTCTAAGTGAAGCCTGACTGTTTTATGCCAAGCTACCAGAGGGTTGAGCACAGGTTTATGTAATTACTTTAGTAGTTCACCCTGACAAGGATGGCAATTATTATTTGAGGAGGGCTCTCATCTCCTTCAGCTAATACTCCAAATTCTTACATCTATGCAACATAATCCCATGCCCAACAAAATAATTCTAACCAAAATCAGCAACTTGTTCCCTGGCAGTACCTGTATCCAGCTAAAAGAGGTCAGTGATTGTAGCAGCCACATCCTGTTAGTGGTTTTTGCAGGATTGCCTTTGCCTCATTCCTGGTGAACTTCCACATTTTAAAACTGTGTCCAGTGCTTTGCAGTTTGTCTTTTTGCATGCAGCGGTGCCAGCGGAACAAACTTATTTATGCAGGCAGGGATGTTCTTGACAAATCCCAGTAGGCATGTTCTCAGTTCTGAATTGAAGTAATGACCAGCCATCCTACTGATTGTCAGAGTGATTGTGAATATGCTCAGATCTTGGGGTACCCCATGCCGTATGCAGAAAGTCAACAAACAAGGAGATCCTGAAGGAGTAACTCAAATACACTTATAATATGGTCGGTATCATAAGAATCCAACCTATAATGAATTATAAAAAAAAACTTTTTATATGATGTGGTATAACACAAAGTCAATTAAGAAAAAACATATACAGTATACAAGATTATTCAACAATATGCTTGAAAGCAATACTTATTCTTCACAAGTGCATTACATGTTCATTCAGGGTCAAATGTTGAGCGCTCAACCAAAATCACAAAATACAGATTACAGTGTACTTGTTGGTGATTAATGGTGAGCGGTATGTCCACCTGACCAATAGCAGTCTTTAAGACCATAGTCCCATAAGAGCTGAAAGTCCACTTGATTATGGTTGTAGACAAAAATCGAGCTCAGAGTGGATCCATTGTTGATGTTTCGTCTCAAATGGCTTATAAGTCCAGAAGGCCATCTTCAGGACTCAGTGACGAGAACAGAATTAATAGGACAGACAACTGAGGAACCTAGCAGAACAAACAAATGGCAATAAACATATGTACATGAAAATAACAACAGTGAGTACACCTAAGAGAAAATCAAGATGTGGATCTGACACTAAAAGAGCGCTAAAGACTATCACAATGCACCACACTAAAACCTTAGTGAAAGTGGAAGAACAAAACATATAGCCACAGCTTTTCAATCCTCTATAGCAAAACAAACTCAACTCAAAGGATAGAAAACACATCCAAAATGATAGTGGAAAGAATAACAAGCCTTACAGATTGAACAATAAAACCTTAAGGTACTTACCAAGGAGTAGATAGTAAATATATATATATATATCGTAAAGGCCTAACCTTCAAATTGTGATCTTCATGTAGAAAAATCAGTGATTGAACACGTGAGTCAGTGAATGACCCCAGATGTAAGTCAACACCTGTACGAAATAAGGATGGAGGGGTAATGTAAAAACTTACCCAGAATGCTTGATCAAAAACAAATATCACAAGGCTCTATGAGCGAACGCTAAGGGCCTAATTTACAAGAGGCATGTGCTGCTGGGGTATTACTTTTATAGACGCTAAGGTGGCGAAGGCCTCTCACTCATATCTATGAGGCAACGGAAAGCCACCCCGCCTGCCATTCTGCAGCACACATAGAAAGAGAAAAACTCCTCCATTGATTGTTTTTGTACATGAAGGTGCCCCTTCCTGCACATAAACACTTGTGCTAGCAACACAGACACCTTTGCACCATGGTGCAAGGGTGCCTGCATTGCACTAGGCATTGATTTGTGCGCTGATGCAGGCAGAAGGGACATATATGCGCTGTATTTCCTTTTGCCGCAGGGCAGCACAGCAATGTGACTTGCTGTGCTGCCCTGCGACAAAACCCATAAATGAGGACCTAAATCTGTTGGAATAAGAGTAAAAACTAGTGAAATGCTCATAGGGCACTAAAACCTACACACAAAGGACACAAAGATAGTACTCTTCCAGATCTGATGCTGCAGAGTGAAGTATTTCCCATTAAAGCCTGTAATGTTTCCCTGCCCATATAAGTTTGATTAGCAAGGACTTGGGTTAGCAGTAGTGGTGTGTTGTTGAATAGATTTAACAACTTTGGGAGGACAATCATTTTCGTGAAGGCTATTCTAGGCGGTTGGGACAGCAGCAGGATAAGCCATCTCCCTATCTACTCTTTGAGTCTGGTAACTGCCGCACTGTAATTACCTCTGATAATGCCTATGTACTTGATGGATCTGTATTTGTAGATGCTTCACTAAGTTAGGGCTCCATTAAAGCAGGTATTCAAGAGGACTTATCTTAGTGGAAACAGTAAGAAAGAAGATAAGGGACGTAGTCCAGTTCATTTGTATACCAGAATGGTGATCGAACTTTATATATCCTCTAACAACGGCAAAAAAGTTTGCCCCCAAGGTTTTAAATATAGACCACCATTTCATCTGTGTCTAGTGATAGAAGAAGTTTCCAGTCAGTTAATTCAAATGGGTAGAGGGGACTGCCCTGTCTAGTGCTGCCATGCATTATTGTTACATAATCATAGATGAGTTCATTGACCAGGATAGAAGCACTGGAGAAGTGTATAACACCCACATCCTACTCGTGAAGGACTGTGGAGTCCCCATTGTCTGGAGCACAGTGAGCTCAGTGACCACTGAATCAACTTTGGCTATTTCCAGAAGTACGGCAGCCGCCCACAGTTTAGGATACAGATGGTGGATAAGTATGAACATTGTTCGTAAGTTATAGGATGCGGACCTTGTAGGAATAAATCCTGATTTATCGAGTAAGACTAGGTCCGGGACCAATGTGAGTAATCTGTATTAATAAGCAACAGTGGCCTGCAAGATTGACAGAGGTTATGTTATGTTGGTTTGTATAACGCAACGATCACCTGAGAGGGTATCCAGGCACTTAGACAGGTGTGTAAGTCTGTGGTCCCCAATATGCCTATATGAAGAGCCAGGTCTTTAGCTTCTGAGGTCTGGCGGCTTGCCCAGAGTGAGAAGTGTTACCAGCACTGCCTTCATCATGGAGGGTGGAGGATATGTTTTTCACGTACCTCACTGAATAGTACTAGTAAATACAGGGTCAATATGGGGACACGTTCTTCATACCATTTGCATGGTATTCGATCTGCAAAGAGTAATTTACTACCAGGCATACCTTGTATGGCTGTAATGAAATATTCTGTGGTGAAAGGTTGCATAAGAAATTCGCAGATCCCACCTCCCAGCGACTCAAGGGCAATGCTATTGAGATATTCTAATAATCTAATGTTTGGTGCTTTGCTGCATATGGTTGAAATATCTAGAGATCTGCACAAAAAGTGGTGAAGGCATGGATGATATTTGCAGTGCTGTGGCAGAAGTGGCCATCAAGTAGATTTATTGTGGTAATGTTATAGCTGGCCCACAGGTATTTGAGACTATCAGCCAGATCCGTGCAAGGTCCCACTCCCTCCCCAAAAGAACTTGCCAGTGTCTACCTGGATCGGTGTTTGACCCCACTGTTACTTATTGTGTTACATAGTGGGATTTGTTGTTGAATGGCACCTAACAGAGAAGATTCAGGGTTAGTTTCTTGTTCTAGCTCTGTGTCATGTATCTCTTGCTCTAGCTTCCTCAAGTGAGCTTGAAGTGTTTTAAGAATCCTGTTTTGTTTCGCTATGCTGACACCCTCACCACCAACTGAAAGCTCCCCACATTGTGCACATGCTACCAACTGTATCAATATTATTAGTGAAGTATTTGGTTATTTCTATTTTGAGTACGTCTTTGAAAAACACATCCAACAGCTCATTGGGATGTAACTTCAATGTGAACAGGGACATATCCAGAGAACTCTAAGCTCTGCAAAGTAAGTGAGTTATCTGAGAGAGTCTTTGCCGAGTGTTGGACAGAGTGTGTCCATGCAGTGACATCCTTTGTGGTAAGCCAGTTTTAGAGGCTTGACCAGGATCCATGTACAAAGGTCATAAATGTACCCTCATACTGTTGGATGTGTTGCTCTTCATAGGTCTAACAAATCATGCACTTCAAGTGCGTCATTAAGGGGGTCATTACAACCCTGGCGGTCAAAGACCGCCAGGGCTGTTCTGGAGGAAGCACCGCCAACAGGCTGGCGGTGCTTCACAGGGAAATACGACCGGGCGGAAGCGCCGGGGTTGCACCGCCGGGCCCGGTGGTTTCCTGCCACAGTAATCCCGTCAGTTTTAATCCGCCAGGGCAGCGCTGCTTGCAGTGGGCTAGGAAATGCTTCAGAACAGTAGAAAATGTGCTGTTATCAAATGTTCCACTATTCCTATACTTTGTGGTAGTTTATATGCTTTATCACTTTCTAAGCACGGCCCCGTGCAGCTTTTCACTGTCTGGCACGACGGGTGCAACTGCACCCGTCGCACAGCCGCAACACTGCCGGCTCCATTTGGAGCCGGCTCCTGTGTTGCGGGCGTGATCCCTGCTGGGCCGGCGGGCGGAAAACAGGTTTCCGCCCGCTGGCCCAGCGGTGATCTCATAATGGCCGTGGCAGGAGTGCGGCTGCATTGACGGCCGCCCACCCGGCGGTCCAACCCTGGCAGGCGGCTTCAGCCGCCTGCCAAGGTTGTAATGAGGGCCTAAGTGCCGCTGTGTCCACCTCCTGTGCCTCCCTGATGTATTTTATCTATCTAGTGCAGGATTTAAAGCTGTATTAACATTCCTCTGCATTATTGTTTCAAAGTAAAATCGGTCCTTCCAAACAGTCTGCCGGTCCTTCTGTATGGAGCAGAATTTCCGAGGACAACAGTGACCACCACCAACAAAGTCCAGAACTCCAACAGTACCTGTCAGAGGAAATATCTCTCATTGCACTGGCTAAACACCATCAGCAACAATGACCGTATGGCAGAAGACTTCCCAACTCCCTTCCCATGAAGAAATAATGACAAGACACTGGTTCTGGATAGGACATACCCTCCGCAACCCTGTATCAAACACAAGCCCTGACCTGTAACCCTCGAGGAAAAAGGAAGAGGAAGGCCAAGTAGCACCTAGCATCCTTGAGGCTGACTGCAAGCAGATAGGCTACACCTGGAGTAAGATAGAAAGAAAAGCCCAAGACAGAGAGAGCTGGAGAGTACTGTGTGATGGCCTAAATCCCAGGAGGGGTAGTAGGAATATGTAAGTATATTATTGTCAAGGGCAATACTGCAGGTACTTTGCACCATACCTCTACAGGGAAGCATGGAACATCTACATTCAGTCCATTTGTTTTCACAAGCCTTATGTGTTTCCTGTATAGTGTGCTTTGTATAATAGCAAATTGCCCAGTTCATCCAATATTGAATGTACAGTGTGAAAAGGGGTACCCTTCTTATTTTAACTAGAATGGTCACTACCCATAAGCAGAATGCATTAGTAAATAAGGCCCAGCATCTAGCTATTGCTGCTGCAGTTCTTTTGGTGAGATGGTCAGTAGGGAAACCCCGATGTTTTGTCCACTGAGGTATGCTGTCGAATAAACCCAGGGCTCATGTCCTCTAGATGAGGTTATGATTCAATGTGGCAGACATAGGCCCTCATTACAACCTTGGCAGTCGGTGTTAAAGTGGCGGTAATATTGCCAACAGGCCGGCGGTAAAAAAAATGGGATCACGACCATGGCGGAAGCCGCTAACACAGACAGACACATTAACACTCCGACCGTCACGGCGGTAGCAACAAACACTGTGGTGGTAACCACCAACAGACTGGTGGAAGACAATGTAGCGCCCACACTATTACAAGGCACCAATCAGCCAGATTTTCTGGGGCGGTACCAACGCCATCAAAAGCACAGCGGAAACAGTACACAGAAGGGAAACCACTCACCTTTCGACACCCAAGGAAGAACTAGGACACCATGGAGCCAGAATTGCAGATCCTACCCATGTTGCTGTATCTATTAATACACCACGAAGTGGAAAGAAGGCGGCGTCGGCGACGACGACGGTGAGTACTGCACCTAGCACACAGGGGAGGGGAGGAGGGAAAAGAGAGTGACACACACACAAGGGACACGCAACACCCCTACCCACAACAACATACACAAACACATATCCAGTAACATCACAGATACACCTCGTCACCCCGTGGAAGAACGCAAGGACAAAACGAAATGAGTTTAACTAGTGTTATATTGGAACTATCAGATAGATAAAGAGACCAGCAAATAATCAGTATACACAAATATTTACATCAAGTACATAAGTCCGTACACTGTCCCATGAAATGTCCGTGGACCAGTGGTCCCAAAAAGACATGGGTGAAGCCCACATATGACACCTGCCTCAAAACGGAAAGAACACTGCAAAGGCATCAAGTTGGAAAAAAAAAACAGGCATCTCAGGGGGAATGGGAGGGGGGGCACCTCAGCTGGATGATGGTACGACACCACTGCTCCTCGAGGATGCTCCATGCCCACTGCTTGGTCCTGGGGAGTGCAAAGCCACAGTCTCTCAAGTGGGTTCACTGTCCACTGCTTGGTCCTGGGGAGTGCAAAGCCACAGTCTCTCAAGTGGGTGGTTTGCCCACATACTCTGGAGGGGGCTTTGTGCCCAGAGTGCTTCATCCTGCCAAGGACTGATTGAGTGGATTCATATCTCCACTGGTTCTGGAGGGGGTTTTGTGCCCAGAGTGCTTCATCCTGCCAAGGACTGGGTGAGTAGATGCATTTCTCCACTGGTTCTGGAGGGAGCTTTGTGCCCAGAGTTCTTCATCCTGCCAAGGATAGGGTGAGTGGATGCATTTCTCCACTGGTTCTGGAAGGGGCTTTGTGCCCAGAGCGCTTCATCCTGCCAATGACTGGGTGAGCGGATGCATATCTCCAATGGTTCTGGAGGGGGCTTTGTGCCCAGAGCGCTTCATCCTGCCAATGACTGGGTGAGCGGATGCATATCTCCAATGGTTCTGGAGGGGGCTTTGTGCCCAGAGTGCCTCATCCTGCCAAGGATAGGGTGAATGGATGCATTTCTCCACTGGTTCTGGAGTGGCTTTTTGCCCAGAGTGCTTCATCCTGCCAAGGACTGGGTGAGTGGATGCATATCTCCACTGGTTCTGGAGGGGGCTTTGTGCCCAGAGTGCTTCATCCTGCCAAGGACTGGGTGAGTGGATGCATTTCTCCACTGGTTCTCGAGGGGGCTTTGTGCCCAGAGTGCTTCATCCTGCCAAGGACTGGGTGAGTGGATGCAAATCTCCACTGGTTCTGGGCACAGAGTGCTTCATCCTGCCAAGGACTGGGTGAGTGGATGCATTTCTCCACTGGTTCTTGAGGGAGCTTTGTGCCCAGTGATGCTGCACCCGGGGTGTGGCAGTTGACATCCTCTCACCTGGGTGTCTTAGCCACGCGATGTACCTGGAAGAGGTAGCATGATACTCCATGGAGGCAGAGCCATACTCTATCCTGTGGCGACTTAGGCTGCCAATTGCTGGTCCGTGTCAGTGCTGGAGGTGGTGTCTCAAGTGGCATGTCCAGGGTCCAGGACGTCACCTGCAGACTCTGATGGCTGCCCACCGGGGATGGGGCTGACGTTCGACAGAGTGGCATCGGCTGTGCACGTGGAGGTGCTGATGGTGGTGCAGGTGGCGGTGGCTGCGGCGGAGAGGCTGCCAGTGCTGGCCGTGGTGCAAGTGACTGTTGTGGTGGATGGAGACACCATATCGTCTCCGACAGCCTCAGATGGCTGATCCTTGAGGAGGATGCTGCAGCCTGACATTGTGGCAGCGGCGGTGCAGGTGGCGGTACAGGTGGCGGTTGGAGCGGCAGTGGTGACTGTGGTGTATGTGGCTGCCATCCCTGATGATATGGTGGTCACCAGCCCCTCACCAGGAGACATCGTGCCCTGAGTTGACGTGCCCTTTGGCTTGTGGCCCTTCCCCATCTCGACAGTCGCTGCAGGGACCTTGGCACTGTCCACTCAGTGTTTGGGCGAGGCCTTGCTGGGTGGGCGGTGTGACTGTCCCCTGCTGGAAGCCAGCCCCTTTTTGACCTTTGCAGGTGGTGGAATAGGGTGGTCATTCATTTCTGTCGGTGGCACACTGGCAGCTCTGACCGGTGCCCCCTTAGATCGTACTGGACTAGCAGGGACCACAGCGGATGCAGATTTGGTGGCTGAGGTGCTGGGCTGGGATCTAGACACCCTGGCTGCTTGGTCCTGGGGAGTGCAAAGCCACAGTCTCTCAAGTGGGTTCACTGTCCACTGCTTGGTCCTGGGGAGTGCAAAGCCACAGTCTCTCAAGTGGGTGGTTTGCCCACATACTCTGGAGGGGGCTTTGTGCCCAGAGTGCTTCATCCTGCCAAGGACTGATTGAGTGGATTCATATCTCCACTGGTTCTGGAGGGGGTTTTGTGCCCAGAGTGCTTCATCCTGCCAAGGACTGGGTGAGTAGATGCATTTCTCCACTGGTTCTGGAGGGAGCTTTGTGCCCAGAGTTCTTCATCCTGCCAAGGATAGGGTGAGTGGATGCATTTCTCCACTGGTTCTGGAAGGGGCTTTGTGCCCAGAGCGCTTCATCCTGCCAATGACTGGGTGAGCGGATGCATATCTCCAATGGTTCTGGAGGGGGCTTTGTGCCCAGAGCGCTTCATCCTGCCAATGACTGGGTGAGCGGATGCATATCTCCAATGGTTCTGGAGGGGGCTTTGTGCCCAGAGTGCCTCATCCTGCCAAGGATAGGGTGAATGGATGCATTTCTCCACTGGTTCTGGAGTGGCTTTTTGCCCAGAGTGCTTCATCCTGCCAAGGACTGGGTGAGTGGATGCATATCTCCACTGGTTCTGGAGGGGGCTTTGTGCCCAGAGTGCTTCATCCTGCCAAGGACTGGGTGAGTGGATGCATTTCTCCACTGGTTCTCGAGGGGGCTTTGTGCCCAGAGTGCTTCATCCTGCCAAGGACTGGGTGAGTGGATGCAAATCTCCACTGGTTCTGGGCACAGAGTGCTTCATCCTGCCAAGGACTGGGTGAGTGGGTGCATTTCTCCACTGGTTCTTGAGGGAGCTTTGTGCCCAGTGATGCTGCACCCGGGGTGTGGCAGTTGACATCCTCTCACCTGGGTGTCTTAGCCACGCGATGTACCTGGAAGAGGTAGCATGATACTCCATGGAGGCAGAGCCATACTCCATCCTGTGGCGACTTAGGCTGCCAATTGCTGGTTCGTGTCAGTGCTGGAGGTGGTGTCTCAAGTGGCATGTCCAGGGTCCAGGACGTCACCTGCAGACTCTGATGGCTGCCCACCGGGGATGGGGCTGACGTTCGACAGAGTGGCATCGGCTGTGCACGTGGAGGTGCTGATGGTGGTGCAGGTGGCGGTGGCTGCGGCGGAGAGGCTGCCAGTGCTGGCCGTGGTGCAAGTGACTGTTGTGGTGGATGGAGACACCATATCGTCTCCAACAGCCTCAGATGGCTGATCCTTGAGGAGGATGCTGCAGCCTGACATTGTGGCAGCGGCGGTGCAGGTGGCGGTACAGGTGGCGGTTGGAGCGGCAGTGGTGACTGTGGTGTATGTGGCTGCCATCCCTGATGATATGGTGGTCACCAGCCCCTCACCAGGAGACATCGTGCCCTGAGTTGACGTGCCCTTTGGCTTGTGGCCCTTCCCCATCTCGACAGTCGCTGCAGGGACCTTGGCACTGTCCACTCAGTGTTTGGGCGAGGCCTTGCTGGGTGGGCGGTGTGACTGTCCCCTGCTGGAAGCCAGCCCCTTTTTGACCTTTGCAGGTGGTGGAATAGGGTGGTCATTCATTTCTGTCGGTGGCACACTGGCAGCTCTGACCGGTGCCCCCTTAGATCGTACTGGACTAGCAGGGACCACAGCGGATGCAGATTTGGTGGCTGAGGTGCTGGGCTGGGATCTAGACACCCTGGCACTAGGGGAAGGGCGGGGGTGGTGGTGTAGGGAAGAGGTTAATGTTAGCTAGGAAAAGTTTTTTAGACACACTGGGATGGGAAGATGGAGGGGGTGTGGGAGTGGAAGAAGAGGTAGTGGTAGTAGAAGGTGTATGTCTGCTGAGTTTGGGTGAAGGTGCATGGGCTGGAGGCTGTTGTGAGGTGGATGGCTGTTCAGTGGGTGTGTGCCTGCGTTTGTGTACTTTGGGAGGAGGGCTCACACACACACTGGGAGAGGACACAGGGGACGTGTGAATGGTAGTGGGGGTGGTGATTGCATGTGAGCGGTGTGTAGTGATGGGCGTGCTGGGTATGGAGGCAGTGGCTGATGATGTACTGCATGCAGATGTGAGTGGAGACGAGACAGGGAGGGAGGTGGAGGACGTGGAGGAGGGGACACAGTGGAGGAAGTGGATGTTGGTATGTGTGCATGGGTATGGTGCTTGTGTGAGTGCATGTGGGATGTGTTGTGTTT
Source organism: Pleurodeles waltl (assembly GCF_031143425.1). NCBI lineage: Eukaryota > Metazoa > Chordata > Amphibia > Caudata > Salamandridae > Pleurodeles > Pleurodeles waltl. The sequence goes on along the minus strand of NC_090446.1, from coordinate 714,156,527 downwards.
ATGTGTTCCTGAGCCACTTTTGTGTGTTGATGTGTGTGCATGCTGGTCTGATGGTGTGCGTGGGATAGGCTGAGGTAGTGGGGATTGGGTCTGGGTAGTGGAAGTTGAAGGGGGGAGGCTGGACACAGGGACAATGGCTGCCATCAGTGCTGAGGCCAGAGCCAGAAATGCTCTCTGTTGGGTCGCCACGCCAGAATGAATTCCCTCCAGGTATGCATTTGTTTGCTGCAAATGCCTCTTGACACCCTGGATGGCATTCAGAATGGTTGACTGCCCAACAGTGAGGGATCTCAGGAGGTCAATAGCCTCCTCACTGAAGGAAGCAGGACTGACTGGGGCAGGGCCTGAGGTGCCTGGGGCAAAGGAGATGCCCACCCTCCTGGGTGAGCGGGCACGGGAAACACGCTGAGGGGCTGCTGGGAGGGTAGTGCTGGTGGGGGGGGGGTGGCAGCTGTACCTGTTGTTGGGGTGGGCACAGAGGTGTCCACCACTGCCAGGGAGCTTCCATCAGAGGAGGAGTTGCTGTCGCTGGTGTCCCCTCCTGTCCCCGTCGTGGAGCTCCCCTCGCCCTCCGTCCCACTGGTGCCTTCACCCTCTGTGATTCACCCTCCTGGGCCATGTGGGATGCAGCTCCCTCCGTTGCCGGTGCCTCTGCTCCTCCAAACACACATGGTTAATGCCAGCAACACCACTACCGTTGGCGGACACAACACACCGGGAGCAGCCCTATGCACTAGGCCATACACTACCAGTTAGTAGGAAAGTCACCAGGCCATGGGGTACAATGCCTAACGCCATTTGCTGCACATCTGGAACCCACAGGAGCCTGCCCAGTAGTAGATGCCCACTAAAAATGTTGGGGTTGGAGTGTCTCAGAGCCTGCCCAACAAGGGACCTACCCTGCCATGTTCGCCCTGGCCTAGGGGAACCCACAGCCCACATCCTCCACCCAGACACTTCATAAAGCGCGCAGTCAGCTTGATGACACTGTACTCACCCCCTTGTGGCTGCTATGATGGCCTCAATCGCCCGTCCAACTCCGGATAGGCCACCGCCAGGATGCAGAACATCAGGGGGGTCATGTTGCGACGGGCACCCCTTCCGTGTTGGGAGGCCAGCCCCAGCTGGGCCTCCGCCGTCTTCTTGCTCCAGCAGCGCAGGTCCTCCCATCTCTTACAGCAGTGGGTGCTCCGTCTATGATAGATCCCCAGGGTCTGCACTTCCTTGGCAATGGCACGCCAAATACCCTTCTTCTGGTGGGCGCTGACCTAGAAGAAAGGTACAGGAGAAAAGGACATTACTCACTTGTCCGGACCGTCAGACTAATTGCCCACCAGTTCCCAACCATGCCCTGACGCACATACACTGACCATCCTCACATGCGGCTGAGGCCCCCCACACCATGTATCTTCCACCCACACCACTCCAAACAGGCATTGCCCACGCATCATGCTCACAGTGTACTCACCTGTTTGTCTGGAGGACAGTAGAGTAGCGTGTACCGGGGGAAGACCCCATCCACCAGTTTCTCCAACTCCTCCGTGGTGAAGGCAGGGGCCCTTTCCCCTGACACTCGAGCCATTGTCGCTTCCAGACTGAGGTCACAGCAGCACTTGCAGTGTAGGTCCTCTCCTGTTGAAGGTCAGGTATCAAGTGAGTGAACAGATAGAAAATGGCAGTCACGTCTGCGGCGGTGCGTACCATCACCGCCGGCATACATCGCCATTGGCTCCTGGAACCCATAGGGCCCAATGATAACCAATGCTGAATTACGCGGCGGGCTTTGACCGGAACAGCACAACGCCAGCGCAGTTACCTCATTTCCCCTTGTCCCTCCTCAGAAGTCAGGCAGCCGCCATTTCAGGGGGGCACATGGCATTGCACCTAACTGCGTCACAGCACATTTTGGCACATATACGGACTAACTACGCCACACACGGATTTACTCACATTACTGCAGACACACTTGTGCAACCTATGTGGTATCTGACCCTCTGCTCACAGGTCTCCTCCATAGGCCACAACCGCTGGGGCAGATGATGAGATGGTGCATCCTCCGGTGTACAGACCCCTGGTGGACCTGTCGACAATGGAAGACAGACACATCACAATCACCTACAGACTTGATCGTGCCACAATCCAAGACCTGTGTGCCCAATTGGAGCCAGACCTGATGTAATCTATCCGCCATTCCACAGGAATACCCCCTCTAGTGCAGGTCCTGTCAATGCACCATTTCCTGGCAAGTGGCTCCTTTCAAACAACAGTGGCCATGGCATCAGGGATGTCTCAGCCAATGTTTTCTAATTTGTTGACCAGAGTGTTGTCAGCCCTGCTGAAACACATGTGCAGCTACATCGTGTTCCCCCAGGTGGGGGATTTGCTTACAGTGAAGGCTGACTTTTATTACCTGGGACATATCCCCAACATCATTGGTGCCATTGATGGTACACATGTGGCATTTGCACCCCCCCTGCAGAAATGAACAAGTGTAAAGAAATAAAAAGAGCTACCATTCAATGAATGTGCAGATGGTGTGTTTTGCGGACCAGTACATCTCCCATGTGAATGCCAAGTATCCTGGCTCTGTGCATGATGCCTACATTTTGAGGAATAGCAGTATCCCTTATGTCATGGGCCAACTCCAGAGGCACCCGGTGTGGCTAATAGGTGAGGCCAAGGTCCCCACACAGTATGAGTAGGTGTCTGTGTATGGGGTATTCCCTAAGGGTTAGTGTGTGTATAACAGTTATCCCTCGACATTTGCAGGTGACTCTGGTTACCCCAACCTCTCATGGCTACTGACCCCAGTGGAGAATTCCAGAACAAGGGCAGAGGAAGGTCCATAGTAGAGTCCAGTCTCATGGTATCACAGGTGCGTTGTCCAGTGGGGCATAGCAAGGGAAGTAATGGCAGTTCAAGGTGGACAGGGTAACTGAGTGGGACAGAAGGGTGACAATCAGGAGGGTCCTATTTCCTGCTGGGGGTCTTGGCAATGTTCTCTGTCTTCTGCCTGGATTGTAGGGACCATTTGCGGGGTGGTTCTCCTTCTGCAGGGGGTGGGGTGCTGGTGGCCTGTTGGTCCTGTGGCGATTCTCCTGTCCACTAGCACCGGCAGAGGTGGAGGACTGTTCCTCGATTTGGCTAGTGTCAGGGGCCCCTTTGTTGTGCCACTGCCTCCCTCATGGTCTTGCCTATGTCAGCCAGCACCCCTTCAATGGTGACCAGGATGGTGTATATGTTGGTTAGGTCCTCACTTATCCCCATGTATTGTCCCTCCTGCAGCCCCTGGGTCTCCCGAAACCTGGCCAGTACCGTGCCCATGGTCTACTGGGAATGGTGGTATGCTCCCATGATGCTTGATAGTGCCTGGGTCGGTTCCCTGGGCCTGTCCTCCCCCTGTCGCACAGCAGTCCTCCCAGCCTTCCTGTTGTCCACTGCCACTGACCCCAGGTCCCTGATCGTCCTGGGTTGGTGGGTTTGCCTGTGGTTCCTGTAGTGGTGAACACACTGCTGATTGACGTGTCCTGGGGACAGTGGCATGGGCCCGCTGGGTGGGTGCTGTTGTGGTGTTTCCTGAGTGGGGAGGTTCTGTGGTGGCTTGGGACTGTGGCAGGGGAACCGACTGTCCAGAGGTCCCTGATGGGCCCGGCTGGTCATCTTGATCCAGGTGTGTAGAGATGCTGTCATCACTGTGGGCCTCTTCTGTGGGGGGACTGGATATGGCTTGCACCTCCTGTCCGATGACGTTGGGTAGGGGTCCTGTTGGGGTGTAAATGCATTGTTATTTTCTCTGTGTGTGCCATCTTGTGCAGAGGGTGTGTTTCCCTCTATTACTGTGCTTGCACTATCGCCTTGGCCCTTGTGTGAGTGGTGATTGTGTGCCCTGGGTGAGTCTCTCTATTGGACATGCTTTCGTGATGGGTGTACATGCAGGTCTGTGATGGATGTCCATGCATTGGTGTTACATGCAAGGCTTGGTATTGGGATGGGTGGGTTGTGATAGTGGGGTATATGTGAGGTGGTGTAGTGATGGGGTGAGGGTAGGGGTAGGAGTTTGTGATGGCATGCAGATAGGGTGGGGGCTAGAGTAGTAAAGATTTGACTTACCAGAGTCCACTCCTACTGCTACTTCTGCGAGGCCCTCAGGATGCATGATTGCCAAGACTTGCTCCTCCCATGTTGTTAGTTGTGGGGGAGGAGGTGGGGGTCCACCGCCAGTCCTCTGTACTGCTACCTGGTGTCTTGATACCACGGAACGTACCTTCCCACCTCTTCCTGATGTCATCCCTTGTTCTTGGATGCTGTCCCACTGCGTTGACCCTGTAGACGATTCTCCGCCATAGCTCCATCTTCCTTGCAATGGATGTCTGCTGCAACTGTGATCCGAATAGCTGTGGCTCTACCCGGATAATTTCCTCCACCATGACCCTGAGCTCCTCCTTCGGAAAACCTGGGGTGTCTTTGAGGTGCCATGATGTGGTGTGAGTGATGTGTGAGGTGATGGTTGATGTGATGTGTGGGGTGATGTGTTGGGTGTGAGTTAAGTGGATGGTGTATGAGTGATGGTGTTGTGTGCCTCTGGATGCTGGCGTGGTCTTTGCTTTTCTCTCTTTCTGCTTCTTCCAAATTTTTCGCTGTAAGGGGTTGTGGGTACTGTGGGTGTGTGTTTCATAGTGTTGTGAGTGTGTGGGTGTGGTGTGTGTATGTGTGTCAGGTGTGTGTATTTTGAATTGGCCAATGTGGTTGTGTTTTGTAAGTGTGTGTGTATTTTGAGCACGGCGGTGTGTACCGCCAATGGTTTACCGCAGTGGTAAGACCGCCACGTTGATTCGTGGGTCGTGATACTGTGGGCGTATTCCTGTTGGCACAATGGTGTGGGTTTTGCTATTGCCAGTTTATTACTGACCTTTTGTGTGGCAGACTTGTGTGGGTGTCTGTATAGTGGTGGAATTCTCAGTGTGGGTCATAATACCTGTTGTGGATTTCTGCCGCGGATACGGTATGTTGCCCGCAGTCGGTACGGCGGTAAGCAGGATTTACCCCCAGGGTTGTAATGAGGGCCATAATGTTCTTTGGAGAAGGACTCTGATCCTGTGGTGTGGCAGTGATGTGTTGTGATGTGGCAATGTAGAGCTGTAAATCCATTGGATAGTTAAGAATAAAACAACCCCCTGTACCCACCCTCGTGCCACCAACCCAATTATGCCAATGGCTAACTATCACCTACGCAACATAACAATGCAATGACGGTGAGAAACACCCAATGTAATAGAATTAAAAAGAGTATTTCTCCAGGAGAGTACTATGTGTCCCATATGAACCCTCTATTAGGAAGCAGAGGTGGTAAGGAGAACAGAATTTGTGCAGCATATCGGGGATGCACTTACACACATGCTTAGCACTAGCTTCAAGATATCTGCATTGTGATACTTTCTAGGACCTATGCTGAGTGATGAGACAAATGCTAGGAAATTCAATTGTGAATTAGAGAATATATGTGCACTGGCCGGTAACCTTACCAGGCTATGGCTATACTGAAAGGTAACACAGACATTTAGGAGTTAAGTGTCACAACAGATATAGAACAGATTGTGGCTATTATTCAGTGTTGCCTAAGTTGGTTGCGCTGGAAGGACTGGTAGAGTTGAGTAGATGAGATTTCTATATTGCTTCTTTTTTCAAGAAGGCAGATGCATGATGTGGACTAGCAATGGATAGTAAGTATTGCCATCTTGCTTCCTGGACAGCCTAGGTGAAGTCTAGGAAGATCTGGTGCGATGAATCACTATAGTTTTACACTTCACGTACCGGATGACAGTGTCTCTGGCTCTAAAATTAAGAAGATGAGTGATTACTAGGAGTTCAAGGGCATCTGAGGTGGCCTCAGTGTGAGGGAGCGGTGCATGTACTCCACTGAAAACAGACTGGAGAAATTGTCTTCAAACACAGATGTAAGCAGGGTCCCCATCAAAGTTCTTTGATCTGCCAGTTTTTGTGGACTCAGGTACCCCAAGTATGCAAAGATCTTTGCCCCTTGACTTAGCTCTCAAGTCTTCATTCTTTGTTTTAATGAAGGATAGGACCTTTTCCATATGTAAAAGCGTATCGTTTTGTTCCTGTGTGCTATCGTTCATATTAGATATCTACTCTTCAGCTATTGTCAGGCAGTGGTCTTGCTTGTCCATTTTAGATGACATGAGCTCCATTCTGGATGTGAGGCAGTCAATTTTATTATTAATGGGGCAGAGACTCTGCTCCACTACTTTGGGTAACAATATTACGTCTAGGGGTTCTTCCTGCATCTGGGCGCTCTGTGTGCTCTGGTCACTGATCTTTGCTTCAGTATCTACCATTTTCCACTGGGCTCCATCAAAATGATGAAGCCCTGCACCAACCAGTTTTCTTTCTTCATGTTCAAAAATAAATTCCTGAAATTGGATTTTCTCTTTGAAAATACAAGACAGCGCTTCCCTCGTCTAGTGAGTCTTCTTTCGTGGCAAGGTAAGCATTTAGCAGTTTTCACTGGCCCTTACCACAGTGGTTTCCTGGCAGTGACAGGCAGGCAAAACTGACTTCTTATTACACCAATCTAGATCGGGTGGGTGGAATTACATACTTTCCTCTGACAGCCCTTACTCCACAGGGCCGTTGGAGGGGTTTATTCACTGTAGAGACAGAGTAGTCTCTACTGTGATTAAATCTATGGTGTGCCCACATTTAAATTGGGTGGATGGAACAATATTTTGGTGGTAGGCACACTCTGATGCGATGAAGTATGCTTCCTGCCAAGATATGAATCAGGCCCTAGATCTGAAGATAGAAATCTTGACCTGGTGAAGAAGTGAAAACTATTGAAACAATGCAATAATTTATTTGGCAATGCAGTTTGAATGTCTCCCTTTCTGAGTTTTTCCTGCCAAAATAGCGGCTTCATCTGGACCTTTTCCATCAGCTATCCAACTTCCAAAAGGTTCCAAGAGGACTTTGGTGGATACAGCTTGCAACCTTGCCCATTTTTACTTTTGTTTCAGAGACTAAGTCAGAAGATAAAATCTTTGATCAGGATGAACCTGCATGGTGTATCTGACCCATGTTCTTTTAGAGTCAGGCTGAAATCAAGTCTAGGTCCCATTTAACCACAGTGACTACTGATTAGCGCTTTACTTCTTATTGTTACTTCTTGCCTTATATCTTTAAACAAAAAAATCTCTGTTTCTCCTTATTGGGTTTTATTGTTTTGGTGTAGTTTTGCTATGTAATAGTACATAGAGCACCCTCACGTGGGTTTTGAGGTGAAAACGCATTTAAAAAAAAATCTCTTTATTGTTATTGAATACGCAACATCATATACATCATATACAATCAAGCGTCGTAACGCTACCTTATTCGTATTGCAACATATGATTCAAGAATGGCGAGAGGAATGAAAAAAGGAAAAGAGAAGAGGAAAAAAAAAGAAAAAAAACAGTATAGGAAAATCTGGAAGATATAAGAGAGTAAGATATGAACAACAGAACGGTGGTGGTTTTTCACAGCCTGGGAGTGACCTTTGGTGGGGAGAGGGGAGATGGGCTGAAAAGGTAAGGAGAAATATAGAAAGAGAAAGAGATAGATATGGAGATGGGGAGGGGCTGTTCCCCTGGCAACAGTGTATCCTGGTGAGTTGTAGGATCCTTACATTGATGTTTAGCTAAGAGAAGATCTAAGGCAGGCACTCAAGGACTGCCGGTCAATATGAGCTCTACCTGTACTGTTGCGCTCTGTGTCGCTTTATGAATGATATTGATCCAGGTCTGGGCCATTATGCGGTGTCTATTGTTCGACTGTGTACGCGGTATGTACCGTATAATATGATTACTGGTGGCGTTTGAGTTGGTATCAGGGTGAATGCCACATGACTCTTCATTGAGCTGATTATCGCTACAATGCTTGGTGCGTGAAGTGGTGTGCCTAGGTATCTTTCCTGTGTATATCATGTAAGGTGTATGTGTGGATTAGTGCTGCCTTCGGCTTCATTGCGGGCGGGTGTCATCTTTAGTTTCAAGTGAAGCTACTAGGGTGTCCCATGTGTCCAGCCCTTTATTTTGCAACCCTCTATCCTGGAGTGAGTGTAATATTTGTGCCTACGCTTTCGCCCATTTTAGCAAGCCACCCATCCAATGACGTGTATCTGGCACGTTTGGTGCTTTGCATTGCATCGCTATTAGGCGCTTCAACAATACAAATGCAAGCTCAATGCACCTTTGTACTTGTTTCTTCCCCTTAGATTTCGGGCGGATACCCAGCAAACAGGATTCAGGTGTGGGGGAGAGCGGGAGCCCAAGCAGCTCAGCGGCCAGCATGGTTATGTCGTGCCAGGCCCGAAATACCAGCGGGCATTCCCACGTCATGTGATAGAAGGTGGCGTCTGAGTCGCCACATCTTGGGCACTCCTGACTGGACTGAGGGTACATGCGCTGTAGCCTGTGTTGGGACAGGTAGGTTTGATGTAGGTAGTTGAATTGTGTGAAGCGGAATCTGGGATTACGGGATACCTCTTGTGTCAAACTAAGTGCAGTGCGCCATGCTTGTTGTGTCAACGGAGTGGGCAGGACCCCATCCCACCTAGCCTTCGCTTTTGATTGGGCTACGTCCAGACTACTGAGTAAGACTTTGTATATCTGGGATGTGCTACAGTAGCATCCTGGGCCGGTTAATAATTCATGTAGAAGAGGAGAAGTCGGAGGTTCCTTGTCCCTGCATCGCCATGTATGGCGTGTGAGTTGTTGTAGTGCACAATATGTCAGGAACCATCCTTGTTCCACTTCATATACTGACGTGAGTTCAGCATAAGTCATAATGCGGCCTTCTATGAATATGTCCCCGATTGTCTGTATGCCTCTAGTAGCCATAAAGCCAGCTTATGTTATTCAGTCAATTTCAGAATCCCTGGAATGGATAATAGAGAGATCTGAGGTGAGTACGGCGGGGTCTGGAGTCCGCCAAATAAATGAGGTGAAAACGCATTTACCACTAAAAAAACTGTGCAAAAAACAAAAGAACTGCAGGAACAGTCGCTCGCATTCTGTTATTCACATGCGTTCCCAGTAAAATGGCACATAAGCTGTAAAAACTTAAAATGTAATGTGTGGTGCGCAGTAAAAATTTACCACAAATACATGACAATTTACAGTGAAAATTATTGCAAATGCAGTTTGCATAATTACGCAAGTAGCATTATTTTAGGAGTTTTGCATAACAAATATGATGCAAATTTTCTGACATTACTTTAGTTTTGTGCCATAATTTGAATTTCACACTGGCCTACTGATAATCACTCTGAGCTGCATTTCAGTCCATTGCTTTTTAGCTGGCATGTGTCTTTTCAGGCAGGAATTAACCATATGCAAAACAGTCCTGGCCCTGCCCCAAAGGGATGGTCCAGACCGAACTGCAAAGTCACATCCCCTCTGAAGGGAACATAAGCATGCCCAAACCAGAAACGTCCTTTTTGGGTTTCATTTGTGAAGCACCATCTTGAGCAGAGTGGCACAGCAAGCTTGGACCAACGTGTGGGCATATCCCACCATCTCAGGGAGACCCACTTAGACGGCACAAACAGTGATGGGAGTAATGTCAAAGTGCCAGGGGCATAGTTTCAGACGGCTGTTTGGGGTGTTTCACCCTCCTAATAAATGTATTCTGTATTAAACAGTTGAGTACGGGCGCTTTACGTCTATGGTGAGGTGATTGTCCGATTCCACTTGGGATTCTTAAATACGCAGACTAAAACGCCCAAACACACAGAAGGACACTCTATTGTCTCTTTTTTAAAGGTCTTAAAATGGTTATTTTACAGAATGTTGAGTTATTAGTACCCCTCACTATCCTCGCTCTTCTCCCTTCCTTCGCACCTTAAGCGCCCCTCTTGGTCTGCTTCTCATATAGGCGGTCATTACAACATTGGCTGTAAAAGCCGCTTACCGCCGTGCAGAAGACCGCCAATACACCGCCGCTGCCGCGGAATTCCGCCACAGCTATTATGACCCACATCTCGGAATACGCCGAAATTCAGACACCCACACAAGTCCGCCACACCAAAGGTCAGTGATAAACTGGCGATAACAAATCCTCCGCCGTCACGCCAACAGAAACACGCCCATGCTATTACGACCCACGAATCCACGCAGCGGTCTTTCAACCGCGGTATTCCATTGGCGGTACACACCGCCGCGCTCAAAATACACACACATCTCCAAAATACCGCCACATTGGACAATTCAAAATACACACACCTGATACACATACAAACACCACTCCCACACACCCAACACAATATAAAACACACCCCCACATCACCCACAAACCCCAACGACCAAAAAATAGAGACTAAGGCGACAGAAAGAGCACAGCAATAGACAACCCCACCACACAGAGGCACACAACACCATCACCCACACAACATCCACGTACAAAACACCACACACCACTACACATCACCACACTCATCACCACATACACCACCCCACACATCACCTACATCACCCCATGGCACGCCAAAGACACCCCAGGTTTTCGGAGGAGGAGCTCAGGGTTATGGTGGAGGAAATCGTACGGGTAGAGCCACCGCTATTTGGATCACAGGTGCAGCACACCTCTATAGCTAGGAAGATGGAGCTATGGCGAAGAATAGTCGACAGGGTCAACGCAGTGGGACAGCACCCAAGAAATCGGGAGGACATCAGGAAGAGGTGGAACGACCTATGGGGGAAGGTGCGTTCCGTGGTCTCCAGGCACAACATCGCGATTCAGCGGACTTGCAGTGGACCCCCACCTCCTCCCCCACAACTAACAACATGGGAGGAGCAGGTCTTGACCATTATGCATCCAGAGGGCATCGGAGGAGTCGTGGCGGAATGGATCCTGGTAAGTCAAAGCTTAACTATCAGATCCCCCACCCTACCTGCATGCTATCACACACCCCCACCCTCACCCCCTCCCCTATCACTCAAACTCCACACTAATGTACTGATAACACAAACGCCCCATCTCAACTCCAAGCCCTGCATGCAACAACAAAGCATGGACACCCATCACTAAAGCATGCCCACTGCACATACCCATAACACCCCCTAACCATCATCACACAAGCCCCCACACAGGAATGCTAGCACTGGGGTACACGCTCACCCACCCATTGCACAACAGGAGACACACACATGCAATAATCATGCTTTTATACCCCTGAAGGACCACTACCTAATGTCACCAGACAGGAGGGTCCAGACATCTCTACCCCACCCACAGAAGAGGCCCACAGTGATGACAGCAGCTCTGGCCAACTGGATCTAGATGACCAGCCCGGACCATTGTGGGCCTCGGGACAGTCAGTTCCCCTCGCACAGGCACAGCCCAACACTGACCTTCCACCCTCTGGTAACACCAGCACAGCCCCACCCAGCGGGCCCATACCTCTGTACCCAGGACACGTCAATCAGCTGTGTGTCCACCACTACAGGGAACCCAGGATAACCCACCACCCCAACAACAACAGGGACCTGGGGGCAGTGGTAGTGGGCACACGGTCCAGGGGACGGAGGCACAGGAACACAGGGGAACTGCTGTGCGACAGGGGGCGGACAGGCCTAGGGAACCCACTCTCCACGAGGCCCTCTCCTCCATCATGGGAGCATACCACCACTCCCAAGAGACGATGGCGACGGTTCTGGCCAAGTTTCAGGAGACCCAGCGCATGCAGGACGAACAGTATTTGGGGTTCAGGGAGGAGCTCAGAACCATCAGCTCTGCCCTGGGCACCATCGTAGGGGTGCTGAAGGACAAACAGAAGACCATGAGGGACACCGTGGCACTCCAAGGGGCCCCTGACACTAGCCTGGACGATGAACTGCCCACCACCTCCGCCGGCGCTAGTGGACAGGACGCCCCGCCACAGGACCAGCACCCCACCCCCTGCAGACGGAGAACCACCCCGCAAGCGGTCCTTGAGATCCAGGAACAGGACAGAGCAAGATGGCAAGACCCCCGCCATGAAATGAGACCACCCTGATTATCATCCCACTGTCCCACTTTGTTACCCTGTCCAGATTGGAACTGTTCCAGCTCCACTTCCTATGCCCATATGGGCAGTGCACCTGTGAGACTAATAGACTGGACTCTGACATTCCTCCACCATCACCCATCACCATTTTGCCACCCCCTCCAATAATTAGCATTTCAATAAACACCCTTGAACCACAAAACAATCTGGAGTCAGTCTGTGATTATGAAAATGTATATTATCTATGACAATGACAAAATCCGTTTGAAAATGTAATGTCAACACACCTATGTCACACATCACAAGCCCATGAAGGATGCAAGCAAATAACACACGTTGGTAACCACACCTGTGAAACCGTAATAGAAATGTACCACTCAGTTAGCAAATACTGCTTCAAATTGACAGACAGGATAGAGGTAGAAGTGTGAAAGTAAATGTAATAGTAAAAAACTTGTTCTCACCTGTATGTCACTGCAAATATTGCTGTATGACAGAGTCCCTGTTATCAATGTCTTCTTCCTCTGCTTCCTCCTCATCACTGTCCACAGGCTCCACAGCTGGCACAACACCGTCATCTGGACCATCCTCCTGCAGAAAAGGCACCTGGCGTCGCAAAGCAAGATTGTGAAGCATAGAGCAGACGATGATGATCTGGCACACCTTCCTTGGTGAGTAGAATAGGGAACCACCTGTCATATGGAGGCACCTGAACCTGGCCTTCAGGAGGCCGAAGGTGCGTTCGATCACCCTCCTAGTACGCCCATGGGCCTCATTGTAGCGTTCCTCTGCCCTGGTCCTGGGATTCCTCACTGGGGTCAATAGCCATGAGAGGTTGGGGTAACCAGAGTCCCCTAATAGCCACACACGGTGCCTCTGGAGTTGACCCATCACATAAGGGATGCTGCTATTCTGCAGGATGTAGGCGTCATGCACTGAGCCAGGGAACGTAGCATTTACCTGCGAGATGTACTGGTCTGCCAAACATACCATCTGTACATTCATCGAATGATAACTCTTCCGGTTCCTGTCCACCTGTTCACTCCTGAGGAGGGGGACCAAAGCCACATGGGTCCCATCAATGGCACCTATGATGTTAGGGATATGTCCCAGGGCATAGAAGTCACCTTTAACTGTAGCCAAATCCTCCACCTGAGGGAAAACGATGTAGCTCCTCACGTGTTTCAGCAGGGCAGACAACACTCTGGACAACACGTTGGAAAACATAGGCTGGGACATCCCTGATGCCATGGCCACTGTTGTTTGAAATTACCCACTTGCTAGGAAATGGAGTACTGACAGCACCTGCACTTGAGGTGGATTCCTGTGGGATGGCGGATTGGTGATATCAGATCTGGCTCCAACTGGGTACACAGTTCCTGGATTGTGGCACGGTGAAACCTGTAGGTGATGATTAAATGTCGCTCCTCCATTGTCAACAGGTCCACCAGCGGTCGGTACACCAGAGGATTCCGCCATCTCCTCACATGTCCCAGCTGACGTTGCCTAGGAAGGACAACAGCGACCACAGAGTCAAGCAACTCAGAGGTATGTACCCACAGCTCCACAGTACACGAAACATAATCTAAAAATGTGTCTGTAAGTGTGTTGATTCCAGGCCTAGGTATGTGTGACACAGTTGTAAATGAAGCCATGTGGGCCCCTGAAATGGCGGCTGCCTGACCTCTAAAGTGAAACAATGGGATGTGAGGTAACTGCGCTGGCGTTGTACACCGTCGCGGTAGGCGGTCGAAGACCGCGGCGCAATGCTGCATTGGTTAACATTGGACCCTATGGGTCCCAGGAGCCAATGACGAAGTGCGCCAGCGGTGATGATACGCACCGCCGCGGACGTGACCGCCGCGGACGTGACCGCCATTTTCTATCTGTTCAATCACTTGATACCTGATCTTCGACAGGAGAGGACCTACACTGCAAGTGCTGCTGTGACCTCGGTATGGAAGAGACAATGGCACGTGCGTCTGGGGAAAGGGCCCCTGCCTTCACTGCACAGGAGTTGGAGAAGCTCGTGGACGGGGTCCTCCCGCAGTACACGCTACTCTACGGTCCTCCAGACCAACAGGTGAGTACATAGGGTGCAAGTTGTATGGGCTATGCCTGGGTGGAGAGGGCTGGTTGTAAGTAGGAAGGGGGCAGAGTTATGCGAGCATGAAGGAGTGTGAATGCATGCACCACATGGCAAGGGCAGGGATGTGGGCCACTCACTACGACGGTGCAGTTGGTAATGACTTCTCTTCTTCCTCTGTACATGTCATGTAGGTCAGCGCCCACCAGAAGAAGGATATTTGGCGTGCCATCGCCAAGGACGTCCGGACCCTGGGGGTCCACCAGAGACGGAGCACCCACTGCCGTAAAAGATGGGAGGACATTCGCCGCTGGAGCAAGAAGACGGCGAGGCTCACCTGGGGATGGCCTCCCAACGTGGGAGGGGTGCCCGTCGCACCATGACCCCCCTGATGTTCAGATCCTGGCGGTGGCCTACCCTGAGTTGGATGGGCGCATGAGGGCATCACAGCAGACACAAGGGGGTGAGTACACTCACATTCTCATGACTTTGCGTGCAGTGGAGGACTCTGGGTGGGGGAGGAGGGCTGTGGGTTTCCCTAGGCCAGGGCGAGTTCCGTAGGCTAGGCCCCTCCATAATGCAGGCCATGTGCCACTCCACCCCACCTCTGTAGAGTGCCAAGTACAGGTATACATGCCCCTGTGTCATCTATGTGGGCAGATGACACTCATAGCCATGTAGGCCATATTCCAGGAACTGCATCTGTAGAGGCAAAGAGCACGGCATAGTGCAGGGGGCTGCTGTGTCTGTATTGTCTGCCAACGGTAGCTGTAAGCCATGCACTCAACCTGTCTTTCTTCTGTTTCCCCACCCCTTTTTGTGCTCTCCCTGTTCTTTTGTGCATCAGCATCATCAGGCAGAGGTACAGGGGCACCGGAGCACGAGGGGGCTGGGTCCCACATGGCCATGGAGGGCCACACCACGGACTCGATTACACCAGTGGGACGGAGGGTGAGGGGAGCTTCACGGCGGTCAGCGGATCAGCAAACAGCGACACGGACTCGTCCTCCGATGGGAGCTCCCTTGTGGTGGCGGCACCATCTGTGCCCCCCACTTCTACAGGTACAGCCGCCACCCCCCCCCTACCAGCACCGCCCTCCCAGCAGCCCCTCAGCCTTCGCCCCATGGCCGCTCATCTAGGAGGGTGGGCATCACCTTCACCCCAGGCACCTCAGCCCCTGCCCCTGTCACCCCTGCTGCCCTCAGGGAGGAGGCCATTGACCTCCTCAGGTCACTCACTGTTGGGCAGTCTACCATTGGAATGCCATCCAGGGTGTAGAGAGGGAGTTGCAACACACTAATGCATTCCTGGAGGGCATTCATTCTGGTCAGGCTGCCCATCATCGAACCATGCAATCTCTGGCCTCAGCACTGATGGCAGCCATTGTCCCTGTGTCTAGCCCCCCCCTCCAACTTCCTCCACCCAGGCCCAATCCCCTGTACCTCTGCCTATCCCAAGCACACCATCGGACCAGCCTACACACACGTCAACACACAAGGGCAGCTCAGGCAAACATAGGCACCACACATCCCACAGGCACTCACACAAGCATCACCCACATACAGACACAGCAACATCCACTGCCTCCACTGTGTCCCCCTCCTCGTCGTCTCCCTCCTCCCTCCCAGTGCCGTCTACACTCTCACCTGCATGCACTACCACTACAGCCACTAGGACTTGCACCAGAACACCCAGCACCACACCCCGCTCACCTGCACTCACCACCACCACTACCATTTACATGTCCCCTGTGTCCTCTCCCAGTGTGTCTATGACGCCCTCTCCCAAAGTACACAAACGCAGGCACACACACACCCAACATCCATCCACCTCACGACAGCCTCCAGAACATGCACATGCACCCAAATCATCAAAAGTTACACCTCCTACAACCACCTCCAGTTCCTCCACTCCCAGACCCCCTCCAGCTACCTGTCCCAGTGTTTGTCAGAAACTTTTCCTGAGCAACCTTGACCTCTGTCCCATCACCCCCCCTCCAATTCATAGGTCCCGTAGTAGCACCTCAGCCAAAAAGATTCCGGTACCAGTGGTGCCTGTTAGAGGTATGTGGAGTGCACCATGCACCAGGGCAGCCAGTGTGACACAGAGCCAGAGCACTGCCAGTCCACCCCCTGTGAAGCACCAGAAGTTGGACAGTGCCCGACTGGAGAGGGGGAAGACACCTGCCAGCAAAGCCGCCCACAAGGGTCCCGGGGGAGTGTCGAGTCAGCTGTGACTCCTCCCAAGGTGGTAAAGGGGCAGAAGAAGTCTCCAAAGTCTGGGAAGAGCAGCACGGCGGAGAAGGCCGCCATCCTCCCCGCTGCCCAAGACGCCACCGTCAGCCCCATCGTCACTGGTCAGGAGACCACCGCCAGAGTCAGTGCCCAGGAGGGCAGCACAATCGTCACTGGTCAGGAGACCACCGCCGGAGTCAGTGTCCAGGAGGGCAGCATTATCGTCACTGGTCAGGAGACCACCGCCAGAGTCAGTGCCCAGGAGGGCAGCACAATCGTCACTGGTCAGGAGACCACCGCCAGAGTCAGTGCCCAGGAGGGCAGCACAATCGTCACTGGTCAGGAGACCACCACTGGAGTCAGTGCCCAGGAGGGCAGCACAATCGTCACTGGTCAGGAGACCACCGCCAGAGTCAGTGGCCAGGAGGGCCCCGGCAGCCACAGCCCCGCTGGGCAATGAGGGACCGCCATGGCACACACCGCTGCACAGGTCAGAGACAGCAAAGTCAAGCAGCGCTGAACAGGGCAAGCAGCGCTGAACAGGGCAAAGACCGCCATTGAAAGCACCGCTGAACAGGGCAAGCACCGCTGAACAGGGCAAAGACCGCCATGGACAGCACCGCAGAACAGGGCAAGCACCGCCAACTCAAGCATCGTTTGCCCATGAGCGGCAGGGGCAGTGACGGAACTGGGACCGTCACGGGGAGCGTGATGCACTCTGGGCACCAGTCCCCCTCCAGAACCAGTGGAGACTGTTATCCACTTGAGAGACTGTGGCTTTGCACTCCCCAGGATGGTACAGTGGGCAAACCACCCACTGCAAAGACTTGTGAGACTGTGGCTTTGCACTCCCCAGGATGGTACAGTGGGCAAACCACCCACTGCAAAGACTTGTGAGACTGTGGCTTTGCACTCCCCAGGATGGTACAGTGGGCAAGCCACCCACTGCAAAGACTTGTGAGACTGTGGCTTTGCACTCCCCAGGATGGTACAGTGGGCTACCCACCCACTTGTGAGACTTAAGAGACTGTGGCTTTGCACTCCCCAGGATACATCAATGGGCATGGAGCCCCGTCGCGGATCTGGCGTGGTGCTGTCATCCGGCTGAGGTGCCCCCCCTTCCCTTCCCCCTGAGGTGCCTGTTGTATTTCTATCTGATGCCCCTGCAGTGTTCTCTCCGTTTCAGGACAGGTATCATGTGTGGGCCTCGCCCATGCATTTTGGGCCCAGTGGTCCACGGACATTGAAATGTGCATACCTGCACTACTAATCGTGATGTATATATTTGGAATGTGTATATATTTATGTATATATGAGCTTACTGTATTTTGATACATTACAATGGTTGTACTCATTTCGTTTTGTCTTTGCATTCTTCCGGGGGGTTGAGGGTTGTTACTGTGATGTTTGGAAATGCATTGGTGTGTGTGTTGTAGTGGGTGAGGGTCGGGTTGGGGGTGGGGGTGTTGTGTGTGTGTGTCCATGACTTTTGCCTCTCCCCTCCGCTATGTCGTAGGTGCAGTACTCACCGTTGTCTTCGGCGATGTTCGTAGAGGAGCAGGAAGACAAGCGCAGGGAGTATTTGGGGTTCCGGCTCCATGGTGCCCTCCTTCCTCGTGGAGTGTGTTAAGGTGAGCGTTTTCCCATTGCAAAAGCTGTTTCCGCCACGTTTTTATCCACAGAGTATCTGCCCCGGAAAAGGTGGCGGATTGGCCTGTTGTAATACTGTGGGCTGTACTTTGTCTTCCGCCTGTCTGTTGGCAGTGACCGCCGCGCTGCTTGTATGTACCGCCGTGGTGGTCGGAGTGTTAAAGTGGCTGTCTATGTTGGCGGTTTCCGCCACGGTCATAATTCCCATTTTTTTCCGCCGGCATGTTTGCGGTATTACCGCCGCTTTAACACCGTCCGCCAGGGTTGTAATGACCCCCATAATGTACTTTAAGCAGCGTGATTGTTGCCAATCTTACTGACCAAGCTACGCCCCAGCACGGTGGATACACATTTTTCTATGGAGAGCTGTGTAGCTTACTGCAGTTTTCATGAAATGAGTCCCACAGAACCTAAGCCCAGAGCTTGCGCCAGTTATTTCCTTGTAAACATTCTCTGCAGGTCATTATAGTTTAACCTGTGCATTATGAGGAGGCATTCCAGCTGGATAATAACACATACTGATTACAAATCTCCCACCAGGCCTAGCTACTAGTGTTTCTATCTTGCTGTTATGGCTGCTTATAACTCCAAACAGAAAAGCTCTTTACTTGGTTCGTGCACTGAATCAAGTGTACAAAAAATATGATGTTATGGAAAACGGGGGTACTCTTTTCAATCAATAATGGCATTCGAAAGATCAGTAATCCCTGTAATAATCTTGTTCTGTCCAGCAGTTTATAGAAAGCCGCCCATAATCCTCGCGTGAAGCACTGTGCCACCTTTGTGTGGAGCGTTACACAAGTATCTGGGTGACAGTTCAATAAAGTTATCGACCGGTGTGTACAAAGGTTCCACCTCAGTTGCACCTCCCACATGAGTTACTCTGAGCTCGATGTATTAGCAGTTTCTCTTCTGAAATTTAGAATTTTGATAGTTTAATTGGAGGGTACATCTTTAGAAATGCAGCGATTTTAAGAGGTTATACCCATTCTACTCAGTTATCCCAAGTTTTCACCACCTTCTCAATGTTACTGAAATTGCATTTGTATAGCACTTACTACCCCTGAGGAGGCACTGAAGTGTAATGTATGCCTCCAGTAAATTTCAAAATGTATCTACATTGGACCCTATTTACACTAAGCGTCCTGAGGCAAGTCCAGTGCTTAATTTTTGCAGGTGGCTGCAGGTGGGGCCCACACGTACTTATTTTTGAGAACCACTACTTATTTTTTTCTCAACAGACTTCGAACCAGAGAAAGTGAGAAAAAAGCACTAAAGGAGGAAGCGACAGGAGGGAAATCAGTGACAAAGGGAGACAGCAGGGATCAAAAAGAACCCACAAGAGTGAGCTAAGGAGGCAGGGGGTCTGGTGGTGGGTGAAAAAGGCCTGAGGTGGAATCAAGACTACGCTGCGTTGGCATACGGGCATCAGGACCTTGGATAGTGCCGGGTGCACACACCTGAGCAAAACCTTGTGCCCGCACTTATTCTTTTACGATGTAAGAACTTACAAATTCTCGACTGTTTACCACCGTTGCTTTGGTCTTGTCACAGTCTGCCACAGGTCCAAAGGACAAAACAAATGATAATAAAGATGAATGTAGATCCTCTCTCGGTGCTTCATCTTCTGGAGGGGTCGAGCAGTGTTAAGCAGCAAAGCTAAGAGTACAGTCCACGGGCGTAGGAAGTGTGGGGGATGCGGGGATGTACCCTCCCCCCCAAATTTTGGAGTGTGGGGGACACGGGGGACGAGGGTGGGGGGGGATAAGGGGACAAAAGAGTTTCCCCTCTCACTTCTGTGATTCACAAGGCCATTAGCGAGCAAAATCGCTACTTATAATTGTCCTGCACTTGAAATGCTGACCTGCTTCCATTTAAATGACCTGCCTCAATTTAAATGTCTGATGGTCACAGACTGAAGGTGAGTCAGGAGGTCCCCTACGCCCTTTGCTGTTTTGTTTGTCCTGTTTACAGCTGTGGGAATTAAGCACCTATGAAAATAAAGGAAGCAAAGAGGAGAAAACAGTTTTTGATGATTGCTGTCTGCATCCTGGAATTACCCCCACCTGCCGCCTTTAAGGGGAGCGCTGCAGGACAATGAGGAAGATCTAAAGAGGAAACAAAGTCCCATTCGGCCTGACACCTGCAGGCTAGAAAGGAGATTCTGTGAAATACATTATTTGTAGTTGCCTAGGATCACATCAGTTGGTGAAACAGGAAAGGCCAGATTGAGCCCAGATGATTTTACCTTTCACAGTACACAATTTTGCTATTAGAAGGATATCTTTTTCTAACACTTATGCTTAATATTTTTTTATTTAAGTAATGAAGGGTTGGATTACAGTGTTGGTAAGAGGGAGAAGCCATGTTTCATTTAGGGTCATTTTGCCTAGCATTATTTATGCTGTTGTTATCATTACATACTTAAGCATGTTGAGGTATGTTATCTTTTCTGTTTCTAACATTCTTGTTTGGCTTAATTTTCAAGTTTAATAAGTATAGACAGAAGAAAATGGCAAATAACAAAGAATAACAGTTACATGTGGATACACTGATGAGAGTCAGGGCCACTGAAAGTATGTGGCAGGAGAAGGCTAAAATATGCAGCAAGAAGAGGCAAATTATGCTGCATAGTGTGACACATTTTGTGATAGTATTTCATTATTTTGTCATTTTTGCACTTGTTAACACTCCCGGGGCTTAGATTGCACCCCAATAATACCATCTTAACACCTAAATATAGCAACAAGCAAAAGAAAGTTTACCAGTCAACTTTGTGCAAAGGGGCCTTCCACTGTGCAGCAACACGTCACTGTGTTTTAGTAACTTTTGAACTGCTTGAACTAGAAACAATATTTTTGTTGTTTAAATCTGCAGATTATGCAGCAGATGATGGATTTTGTAGCAAATACAGCAAATCCATAATTATGTGAAAAACAATGCAGCACACAGTTTCATAATTCCAGTGGCCCTGGTGATAGCGTACCAAGGCATCAACAATACAGTGTTCGTATCAATGCATTAACATAAATCTGCACACATTTCACGTTATAGGAAAATACAGTGAGCGCAGTCCATGCCCATAAGAGCCTGTTTAAAGGCGCTAAATAATAAGATACAGTTTGACTGTTGCAGTGGTTTGATGACATATTTTATTGTAGTCTGTCAGACCTGTGAGTAGTGGCAGCATTTATTTCATGGGCATAGAATCCTTACTCTGATATGTGGGTTGGATCAATGGTTCAACATTGTCGTCTTTAGCTGAGTGGAATAAAAAGATACATAGTAGACTTAAAATACCTTTGGGTCGCACAGAAGGGAGTGGTAGTTCTGCATATATTTGAATCTGTGTTACAGAGTGCAAGATCTCTTAGCCAGTCTTCTGACGTGTATCATAGTTGATTCATCATGAATATTCCATTTCACACAGCACCCCTCCAAGTGAGGTAAGGGTGGTGGACGATGCACAGGTCTGGGAGAAGGGGGTATGGAGGTTCAGTGTGCAGGTTCACCCAGCCTTGCATGAGGTTATAACTTTCAATATACAGTTCTTAATATATGGGATAAAGTACCCTCTGCCGCACAGAATAAGGATATTAAATTGTCGCAGAGGAGTTCCATAAACATGGAGAGGAACAAGGCCAAAGGCTGAGTACATTAGGTCGAAGCCTATCTGGTTTGCTAAAAACATTTAGGGGACATTTGGAAAGCTGCTCTGGGAATGCATACTGCCCATTGCTTACCACTGGATTTGTGGTTTGTAACTCACATTTGCTTGGTTTCTATTTGCTAGCTGTATTTGTTTTAGGCTCTCCAGCTTGAGTTTGTCCCTCCCGTAGAGCATTTCGTTTTTACAGTGTTCGAGTTCTGTAAACAGCCCTTTAAATCCTGTTCTTAGCTTGTCACACTTGCTGTGCATTCAAAGACCAAGGACAAATGACAGGCTCTGTCTTCCCATAGAGCTTGGTCTTTATGATTTTTTCTCTGGGTAAGATTTATATGACAATCATGCTGGCTACTGGGGGTGTGCTGGAGGAAGACTGTAGGAAGCTACTTTTTTCTACAACACAACAACATTTTAATGTCTGTAAATGAAATGTGCAGATATTTAAGAATATAAGTGTGGTAGAAACATATATTTTAATTTATTCAAAACAAATCAATACACTATGTTATGACATTTCCACACATTAACATTTGTGAGCTGAATACTTTTATCAATAAAACTGTATGTCTGTGCAAATATAATGGTTATTTCAATTGAAGAAGTGTTGTCTTTAATGGCAGTGCGCTACCACACCATGCATACTCCACTTTACGCCGCTCCTCTCTACTCTGCACCACTCCACTCTACACCTCTCTACTCGAATCCATACCACTCTACTCTATGCCAATGCACTCTACCCCTCTCAGTCTAGGCCACTCCACTCTACTCTGCACCACAACACTCTACGCCACTCCACTCTACAACACTGTGCTCTCTGCACATATACTCTGCATTAATGCACTCTACTTTGTACAACTTCAGTCTACACCAGTGCACTCTATGCCAAACCTCTCTACACCACTCTAATCTACTCTGTATCACTGTAGTCTACACCACTCTACTGTACATCACTCTACTTTATGCCACTGCACTCTACACCACTTTTCTCCACTCTGTGCTACTCTATGCCACTGCACTCTAAGCCACTGCAGTCTATGCTGTACCACTCCACTCTATACCACTCTACTCTGCAGCATTCTACACTACACCACTGCAATCTATGCTATTCTACTCTAGCCAATGTACACTACACCACTGCACTCTACGCCAGTGCACTCTTAACCACTTGACTCAAAACCAATGCACTCTATGCCACTGAACTCTACGCTAGTGCACTCTAAACCACTTTACTCAAAACCAATGCACTCTATGCCAATCTACTCTTCGCCACATCACTCTATGCCACTGCTTTCTATTCACCACTGCACTCTATGCCAATGCACTCTACACCACTCTACAGTACACCACTGTACTCTAGGACCCTTTTGCTGCAACATTGCAATCTACGCCACTCTACTCTGCACCACTGCACTCATGCCACTGTACTCTGCCTCATTGCACTCTATTCCGCACTACTGCACTCTTTTCTACTCTACACTAATCCATCTTAGGGCACTTCACTCTACTTTGAAACCATCTACTCTATGTCACTGCTCTGTACGCAACTCCACTCTATGCTATGCCAGTCCAATCTACCCTGCACCACTCCAATCTACCCTGCGCCACTCCAGTCTGCTCTGCACCACTCTATGCTACTGCATTCTACAACACTATACTCTTCTCTGCAACACTGTACTCTTCACCATTATACTCCAATCTGCAACACTCTAGTCTATGCCACTGCACTCTATGCCACTCTATTCTACACTGTACTCTACACCACTCTTCTCTATTCTCTATCACTCTACGTCACTGAACTCTACGCCTATACATTATATGCACTCTACTATACATCACTGTCCTTTATGAAACTCTACTCTGCAATTTGCACTCTGCCACTGAACTATACTCCTCTCTCCTCTGCACCACAGCACTCTACTCTGCACCGCTCAACTTTATGCCACTCTACTGCAAATCTATCCGAGCGCACTCTATGCCACTACACTCTACACAACTCTTCTTCACCTTGCTCCACTCTACTCTACCATACACCACATCACTCTATGACACAGCTTTCTGCACCACTGCAATCTATGCTGTGCTACTCCACTCTGCGCCCCTCTACTCTTCACCACTCTACGCTACTGCACTTTACTCTAAAGCAGTGCACTCTACACCACTTTACTCAAAACCAATGCACGCTACACCATTGCACTCTAAGCAACTCTACTTTGCACCACTGTACTCTATGCCACTTCCCTCTAGAACACTCAACTCCACTCTATGACACTTCACTCTGACATTACACTCCATGGTACTAGACTTTAACACTCTATTCCATTCTATGCCACTCTCTGACACTTTCTCCACTCTGTGACTCCCTACGCAACTCCCTATAAGCCACTCCGTTCCACTTTACTCCACTCTGTTCCACAACACACTACTCCACTCTATGCCACTCAATGCTGCTCTATGCACCTTCAATCTACGATACTCTACTCCACTCCATGCTACTCCACTTTACAACCCTCTATGCCACTTCACTGTGCAGTAATGTACTATGCTCAATGACACAGTACTCAACTCTCTCTATGCCACTTCAAATTACTTTACTTCACTCTGTGCCACTTCACTCTTCTTTATGGCACTCCACTCTACAACACTCTGCCACTCCATGACACTTTACTCTATTCTGACACTACTACACTCTACTACTACTACTATTTCATGGCATTGGCACTTGATTAAAGATTCAGATAGCCATTGATTGCCTTCTTACTCATGTGAGACGTGAGTCAGATTTATCTTGGTCTTTTTGGTTACAAGCACTCAGTGACCCTTTTATCTCAAGCTTAATCAAGGCTGAGGATGATCCCGATACTTGTCAAGGGGATCGAAACGTCGTAGGTCAAAGTACCTTGACTTGAATTTGTGATATTGTATATAAGTTGGCATAAGCATAGGTACTATGAGCTAATGACTTCTTGATTCGCTATATGAGTCATTCATGTAAAAGCCGGAGAATGAAAGCTTGTAAATCAATACTGTGGATGCTAACCACTTCGCTATGCAGGTTACTTTTCAGGTCGAGGCTAGACAATGCACATGTGCTGTCTGCAAGACCTGTTTGAATGAGTATAGGTCTTTGCTCCCACCTGCCGCTGCCTGCCGTTTACCACAAGTTGAAGGCAGTGTCACTCTTGTTTTGCTGCCTCCCAACTGGTTTGGCAGCCGATACGTCACTTCCTGTACTTGCTGAGGAGCACCAGCCAAGTACAGTTTAATTACACCTGGAATGTTTTTCTGTTGTTTGGATGGACTGTTTTTTTTATTTCCTGTCTCTTGTGTTTGTCAGTAAGCACTTGTGTTCATGCACAAGGTTTGTTTTCAGCATTTGCCCTTCACTTGGTTCTTACTTTACATAATCAGTAAATACAAGTAGTTGTGTCATGAGTGTGTTTTGTACATTGTTTGTGGCTTTACATAGCATAAAATTGACCCAGAAATGAATCCTCAACAGTGGCTTTCCCTGCACAGCGGGAGAGCTGCTACTACAATATTCACTGCACTCTGGGAAACTCACCCCATAATGCTTTGCAGGCATTCCCTTTACAGTGCATTTTTGCCTATAACTCAGCCGGTGGTGGTCCTAGGGCAATGGGACCACCACCCAAAACATGCAGAACGATTTGCTCTATCTGTCTAGGCCACCTTGTGGGTCATACTAGGTAGGAAGGGGTTCAAAAATCATAACCTCTTCAACTATTCAGTGCATATTTACATTTCTCTCTTATAGCTGGAATGTTTGTTTTTATGGTTGAGAGGGTTTTGTGTTATAAGGGCCTTGTTTTTTTTATAATATTCTCACAGCTTTGCTTGGTCTGCAAATGTGTAATGCACTATTATCTCCAAGGGCTGAAGGATGATAATTTCCCCAAGGCACTACTAACTCAGTAGGCTCCACAGGGACATCTAGCCGCCACCTTACCTTCTGTTGTTGACTCTGCAGGGACATCGAGCCACAGCCATTGGTACTGCACCTTCTGCTGTTGGCTCTACAGGGACATCTAGCCACCACCAATGGTAATGCACCTTCTGCTGTTGACTCTACAGTGCCATCTAGCTGCGACTAGTGGTACTGCACCTTCTCCTATTGACTCTACAGGGACATCTAGTATCGACCCACAGCACTGCACCCTTGTGCCGCTGACTCCACAGTTAAATATTTAAAAGGCCTGCTAGGCCTGAAAATGTGTAATACACTATGCCCTCAAGGGACTGATTATATGGTTACACTGCAATGTTCTTTGTCATTCTTTTTTCATGTAATTATGCCCTCTAGGGGCTGAACATATGGTTACATGACTATGTTTCTGCCAAATGCTTTTTTTGCTGTGGTGCTCTGTAGGGGCTGTTCAGACCATTACAGTCTAAAGCCAAGTATATGAAAGAATGCACAAACACAGTTTATTTCTGATAACGGTTTAATGTGCTGCATGGCAAAATATTTATAAGGTTCCAAATGCGAGGTTGTCATTATCATTTACAATGCCAACAGCTCTAACTCTCGCTAATGCAAGACCTATTGCATTGCACATTCTTGGTACTTTTTTCTTGTAATTGGTGACATTGGGTCATCCAGATAACTTGTGTAATGCCCGAATTCCAAAGTCCTTCTCGATTTCCCCTGTTGATGTTTTCCCACTGCATTTGATCTTTTATATTTTGATTGAATACATGCACAAAACGTTCCATTTGGATACTAATTTAAATCATTGTTTATTGGAGTGGTGTTGCATTTTACGCAATGGACCCCTGTTCCTTTAGAGGTAGTTTACTACTTCATTCTACAACACTCTTCTTACTCCATGACACTATGCCACACCACTCAACAACACTATGACACATCATTCTCCTTTATGCCATTAACTTTTAGCAATGCTAAATAGTAGTCACACTAGTGTACAGCATGGCTAAAACACATTGGCAAAGCCAATAGATCTTGCATAAGCAAGACCTATTGGCTTTGCCAATGCCTGTTTATAAAGTATGAATTCCGAGATGACTTGCAATATCCTTATGTACATAGGGGGTACTTTGTCTCATATAATACATGGTCACACCATCAACTTTCCCACACACCACTTAAAACCTTAGTGCATAGCTTCTGTCATTGCAAGGTGTTAAAAGAAAGCAGAAGACAAAAAAGAAACAATACATTTGTTGCTTTAAATAGCTGCATTAATTATGCTCTTTGACCTGATCTACTGCTAGCTCTGGCAGAAGACATTGTGATGTCAGAACTCAACTGTAATAACCTTATAATAGTCATTTTCTGATGTCTTTTTTTATAATCAGTGAATGTTTTTTCTTTGTAATCAGTGACTTGGTGCATCACAAATAGTGACTGCCGTTTATACAGGGATTACAGAATCCCATGTTTTATATAGCCTGTAACGTCAAGAGCTTCTCCAGTGTAAATGCTCCCAGTTGTGACTGATGTGGACCTGAGCTGCCCAAGATCACACACAGGAGTAGAAGTGTTATTAGAGCTATGGTTTCAGAGCACAATTTACAGTTGTTGTACCTGATCACTTTTGATATCTTCGGTGTGGTTTCAATTGGCATGAGGCGAGGGGCATGGTGGGTGTGGGGCGCAAAAGGTAAGTTCTTCCTTTTTTACCCTCCTACCTTTATTTGCTTGGATCATGAAGTTGCAAGGTTAATCAACATGTTATTTTCACATTTGAGCTAATTACTTTGTGAATGTAATCAACAATAGAATATACTTTCAGACTGTGACAACATGTCTTCCTTTCTCCTTATTTCACATCCAAACTATATGATTGTGTACAGTTCACAAACAACGGGCGATTTGTATAGGGTTGATTGCAAAGTCTGCAAGGTTGTCCCTGGCCCCCCCACCCAAATGTATTGTCTCCTATGCCCCTGAGTCCAGTCTGTGGAACCAAACAGTTGCAGGAGAGACCACTAAGCCCGCTTGTAGCAGCAACAGCGGCTCCCATGCAAGTTAATGTTTTAAATAAATAAATAAAATATTATACAATAGAATGGGCTGTTAAAACACCATATTTTATAAACTGTAAGACATCACAGTAATACACTCCATGTAATTTTTCCAATGTTTAAAAATTGATTGAAGCTATTACAAGAACAACCATTGGCAAAACCAATATGTCAGGAGTGGGCAGACTTCTTTTTGGCTTTGTCAATGTCTGTTTTATTTTTAAATGTTTTTTATAAAATTTTATTGTTGGGGTATCTGCAGGGACCCTGACAAAATAAAATATAAACATTGCCTAAAAGCAAAAATCAATCAGTGCCCCTGTCGCTTCTGGTAATTAAAACAACTTCTTTGCGCATGGATGTGTTCCTTGTGGAAGAGCAAAATGCCATTATTCACTGTGAATTTAGCCAATGACTGAAGTGGAATCACCCAGTGCCCATGGTGTATGTTGTAGAGGGTGGAAGACATTTCTAAATGCCACAACAAGAGACCAATGAATGAAGAAAGCTGGATAAAAGTCCATGTATGTAAATATATTATATATATGATGTTAGTAGAAACAAAAAGGCTTTGCTAACAGAAGACCTCAAAATATGTGTAAGTGTGTTAGTATGAGGGTGCAGGTACAAAGTTCAGTGTTTGCTTTAAGTCCGTCAGGGCTCACTTACAAGGCAGTGTTATGGCTTTAACCCTTTCTGGTCCAAGAAACAAACAGGCAATGTCCCAATCGGACTGCCGCTCAGACACCAACCTGGGGCCTGTGCAGTTTCTCTAGTTAAACACAGCCGGGCTGGAGAAACCTAAGTGCGCATGTGTGTTTGGCTGGCCTGAGACTGCCGGCAAAACACAAGTGCGCACTTAGTACACTGTCTCCTTCTCCCGGTTGTACGACGGAACACCGATTTCCTAAACAACTAGTGCCTTAACAACAAGGTCGGAACACCTACCTCGTTGCTACTACTAATGATTTTACCACGAATACCTTAACAACGATTTTCGTTGTAAAGGCATTCCTGATAAAAGCATTACTAATAGGCACCATTGACCCTACATCCCTCACCACCCACCCACCCCCTCCCCAAAACCAAAAACGCCCCACCCCCCAACCCCACCCCAAAACCTAAAACCCCCTAACCCCCACCCCCTCCCCAAAACCAAAAACGCCCCACCCCCCAACCCCACCCCAAAACCTAAAACCCCCTGACCCCCCACCCCCTCCCCAAAACCAAAAACGCCCCACCCCCCCTACCCCACCCCAAAACCTAAAACCCCCTGACCCCCACCCCCTCCCCAAAACCAATTCGTCCCAACCCCGCCCCAAAACCTAAAACCCCTTGACCCCCACCCCCTCCCCAAAAGCAAAAACGCCCCACCCCCCAACCCCGCTTCAAAACCTAAAACCCCCTGACCCCCCACCCCCTCCCCAAAACCAAAAACGCCCCCCCAACCCCGCCCCAAAACCTAAAACCCCCTGACCCCCCACCCCCTCCCCAAAACCAAAAACGCCCCACCCCCCAACCCCGCCCCAAAACCTAAACCCCCTGATCCCCCACCCCCTCCCCAAAACCAAAAACGTCCCACCCCCCAACCCCGCCCCCAAAACCTAAAACCCCCTGACCCCACCCCCTCCCCAAAACCAAAAACACCCCACCGCCCAACCCCTCCCCAAAACCTAAAATCCCCTGACCCCCAACCCCCTCCCCAAAACCAAAAACGGCCCACCCCCCCAACCCCACCCCAAAACCTAAAACCCCCTGACCCCCCAACCCCTCCCCAAAACCAAAAACGCCCCACCCCCCAAACCCCACCCCAAACCTAAAATCCCCTGACCCCCCACCCCCTCCCCAAAACCAAAAACACCCCACCCCCAACCCCGCCCCAAACCCTAAAACCCCCTGACCCCCACCCCCTCTCCAAAACCAAAAACGCCCCACCCACCCAACCCCACCCCAAAACCTAAAATCCCCTGACCCCCCACCCCCACCCCAAAACCTAAAACCCCCCACTTACCTTAGTCGACCCCTTTTCACCTGCATCCTCCTCCTTCGCCAACTCCCTTCTTTGTACCTTAACCACGCATGTTCGTAGTTCAGAACATACGTAGTTAAGGCACAAAATAACGGAGTCGTGGTTAAAAAAAGCATTGTTGCCAATGCAGCCCCCCCTGCCAATCGTGCTTCAGAATCCCTGGCGTATTGGGCGTCAAATAACGGAATAAGTGATATATGGAGGGTGCATCACCCCACTCAGCGCGAGTACTCTTACTTCTCCCCAGTTCATAAACTACACACTAGGATAGATTTATTCTTTGTATCCGCCACCGTCAATTACAAAATATGCTTATCCGAATATTTAGCACGCACAATATCAGATCACAACCCATTATGCCTAACGTTGGCATGGGGACACATACAAACTCGGATACCAACATGGCGTTTGCAACCAGAAGCCCTCCTAGATCCTCCTTTTCAAAAAGATATTTCCAAAAGCTTAACCGATTACTTTCTATCAAACAAAAATACAACCTCTTCCCGTGCCATAGAATGGGACGCTCATAAAGTGGTGATAAGGGGTCATTGCTTATCGGCTACGGTAGGGGTCAGAAAGGTACTCATTAAGGAATTACAAGACTTAGAAATAAAGCTCCGCAACGCAAAAAATGCAAACGATAACAGCGAACCCGCATTAGCAACACTACATCTGCTTAGGGCTTCTCATAAGGAGACAGACAACAGACTGGGTATGCACGATTACAGACACTATAGGACCAGACAAAACGCCGAAGGTGATAGATCTGGTAGATTATTAGCTTGGCTAACTCGGCAACCATCACAACCAACACCCATTGGCGCAATACGCCTAAATCCCGACACAATCGTTAATACCCAAGCAGGTATAAATGATGCCTTCTCCACATATTATCGACCCTATATACGCCTCCTCCACCACCTCCAGAGCAACTTATTATCAACACACTAAGCCTGGTCCCCCAAAATCAACTTATCCTTGACAACACCGCCACTCTAAATGGCCCCGTTACTATTGAAGAGGTGCGCCTTGCATTATCACAAATAGCACGCAATAAAACGCTTTTACCGGTTTACCGATAGAATACTACAAGTCCCATGCTTCCCTATTATTACATCCACTAACAGAAGTATTTAACGAAGCACACCATAAATTGCAATTACCGGACTCAATGTGCGAAGCACTGATAGTCGTCCTCCCAAAATCAGGCCGCGACCCTCTAGATGTTAAATCATAGAGGCCGCTCTCCTTGCTGAATACAGACTGCAAACTATTAGGTAAAATATTCGCAAATCGCCTCCTCCCTTATTTATCGACTTTGATACACCATGATCAATCAGGCTTTATCCCTGGCAGAAGCACTTTCCTGAACATTAGAAGACTTTTACACATAATACACAGTAATACAAACTCGGTAGCAGTGGCCCTATCTTTAGATATAGAAAAAGCATTTGACACACTTAGTTGGAACTATTTGCTACACACTCTAAAGCGTTCGGCTTTGGTGCCGGTTTTATTAACTGGATCAGGACGCTCTACTCTAGGCCCACTGCCCGTGTTAAAAATGGACGTGTTATCTCTGAAGCATTCCCAATAGGCAGAGGTACCAGACAGGGCTGCCCATTATCCCCATTGCTGTTCGCTATTGCTATGGAGCCACTAGCGATTAAACTACGGAGCTACGCACACATATGGGGTATACCGGAGGCTAACACCCACCACGTCGTATCTATGTATGCAGATGACACCTTAATATATCTGCGCGACCATTCAGCCTACATGGCTGAGGCCCTGCAGTTACTGGACTCCTTTGCTATCGCCTCCGGACTGCACGTCAACTGGTCCAAATCAAGCATTTTCCCCATTTCTCCGTCCCCGGTAGCTCACCATATGTCGCTACCACAATACAAACTGCCCTGGTCACATATAACCTTTAAATATCTGGGTGTGCAAATCTATCACTCTATCACGGATCTAAAAGAAGGAAACATAGATAGAATCCTTGGCTCCGTTCGCGGCTCAATTCCCTTCTGGAGCTCACTCCCCCTATCTCCAATGGGCCGTGTGGCAATAGCCAAAATACTCATCCTTCCAAGGTTTCTATATTATTTTACAGCTCTTCCACTGTGTTTACCGCTCTCCTTTTTTAATAAGCTGCAATCAATACTAACGGATTTACTCTGGGGTAAAGACAGACGCAGAGTGGCGCTGTCAATAACGCAACATCCACAGGAGATGGGCGGATTGGGAATGCCTAATTTCGAAAGATATTACGCAGCCGCCAAATTAACATGGCTGTCTACATGGGTATGCGACACCCCGTCGGCCGAAAGCAGGATGTTACAGACACATATACCATCACAGAGGCTGCTACTTTCGATACTAACTAGTACCCCCCATACGTCTCCAAGACTAATATTACTAGAGGCGGCTCGATTCTGCTGGCGCAGATATGTCCAAACTAAGTCCACATCTTTCCCCTATTCGCCTCTGCTCCCACTACTTCAACTCCCGGATACCCAAAACCTGTCAATACACCATGATACACGCAAAATGAACACGCTCCAACTGGGTGACTTATACTCCTGTTCCGTGTTGCGTACTTTCGCTGAACTGGTAACTGCAGGCACTATGCAAAACGGGGCCTTCCTAACATTTAACGCCATAAGGCTATTGCTTAACAAGATCTGGGGCGCAGTAGACTCGGAGCCTCCCGAATCCTCGCTGCTTACCACTATACTAACTATTGGCAGCTCAAAGAGCATTATTACCACATTATATAAAGCATTGCTTGAAGTAATATGCACAACACTACCAAACGCAAAGGCGCGCTGGGACGCTGTCCTTCTTACCCCACTACCACAGAAGACCTGGATCACTGTTCTCACAACAATCAAATCAATATCCTGCAATCCTCGCCTACGGTATACTCAATTTAATTATCTTCACCAATCATACTTATCACCAGCCCGCATCCAAAAAATCTACCCCGATACAACACCAACATGCCCTAGATGCGCTACACCAGCAGCTGATTTCTACCATATGGTTTGGAAATGCCAATCCATAAACTTGGCCTGGCAACGCGTGACGGAGGTTACAGCAGAGATCTCATCCCACACCCTTGTGTCCACTCCTGATTCCTGCTTACTCGGCATAAGGCATCGTATTAAAGCAGACAAACACACGCACAGGTTTATCGACCTGGCTTTCGTGGTGTATAAACGCTTGATAGCAATACAGTACATTGGAAAGCTCCACATGCTCCTTCCCACGCGTCATGGCTACGAGATTTACACAGCCGCTCTCAGGCTGAAGCCCAGACACTTCACTTGCTACAACACAGAGGTCTCATCCTAGCTGGCCCGGAGATCTGGGACACATTCGTGGTTGCAATGGAGGCCAGAGACGACATGTATCCCCCATGAACAGGTCTCGATCCATTGCACACCACAGCCTGAGCTGACGCTGTTGAAGCTGGGACCGCACAGCAGCAACTTAGGTTTGCTCTTAAACACACTCATTACTACTATCCTTCCTCTCCCTCTGAAGATATTTCTAACCTGTGCCCAATTACTCCTCACACGCTTATACAAGCCTGTAATATACAATCACAACAAGTAAAATAGTCCTGCCCCTGAACCCGTCAACACCGCAGACACCCTTAACACCCCTGAAGTGATTACTATATTAGTTACGGATATCGTTAGTATCTGGCCAATCCCCGTAAGCTGCAAACAGCCCTCATAACAGCTTGCATGTTAAATGTCACTGCACTCTCCTTATACAATGCCCTTAACTCTCTCACATTATTAAGATAAGTTGTTAAAGTTTTCCCTTCCTGATATCCCCGTTTTTTTCTTCCAATTCCCCTCTCCCCTCCTTGGCAATGCTGTGTAAAAATTATACAATTGTGTAAATGTATTGCAAAATAACATACAGCTATCGTATTGATGTGTGCAGTTTGCGTTCAATAAACAGATTAAAAAAAAAAAAAGCGTTGTTACGCTTTCGTTAACCACGACTTTGTTAAAAAGACATCGTAATAAAGGATGTTTCCCTCTTCTGCCACCTCCTGTGGCCCATCCCCGCCCCTCCCTGTACTGCTGGCTGAACCAGCTGCAGAAAAATATAACACCTATGATTTATTTTTCTGCTGCTGGCTCAGCCAGGGGTCCTACGTTCTTTCGCCATATCGAAGGAGCTGCCCCTGATTGTATAGGTATATATCTAGTGCTTACTTTCCCTAATGATGCACTAGAGTGGTTTGAGGATGGGCAGCACACTACTTACTCCTTAATCTGTCTACGAATGAGAGATGTATCTGCCTAGATGCATAATTGCAGTAATGACTATGATATAGCACTTACTTAGAAGCGTTTTTGTACTTTCCAAATGAACCCTTTACAGGCCATTAAAATCACTAAAGATTTAGGGAAAAACAATATGTTTCGAAGCCAATGCCCTGCAGTTTGCATACAGTATTTGATGCTGATTCATGACTCAATAAACTGTATTAAAATGATCATAATTTATGACCAGTAGGTAACACATGGCTCTCTGCAACAAAAAAGCAGAACCCACTGACTTATATTCATAAAATACAATTCTGTGGCCAGCACGTCACACACTGTGCTTTGCAGCAGGCACATTAACCACCAGAGTTATCTTGCCTCTAATCTGTTTCTCGTGACTCCACCCCTTTCTGCTTCCATCTCTTGATCTCGAATTTAAGAAATCTCAGAGTACATTTTCCACATTTCCAGCAATTTCATTGCCTTGGCCAGAAATGTTGAGGCACAGAGAGAACGAAGAATCACTTCTTTCGAAGGCTACCAAGTCGACGCTCGGGCGTAGAAAGAAACTGCTAAAACCGGCTCGTTGTTAAGAAAGATTTTTGTATCTTTAATAGGAGTTACATAATTATGAAATGAGGTTAAGTTTCTCCTACTGCGCTTTTGAGTAATTGAAAATGATAAGATTGGCCACGTGTTCCTAATCATTTCTATATTTTCCATTATTTGACGGAACTCCCCACGAAAAATCCTGCACTCGATGATTCATTCAGTTTATTTGCACCTCACACCGCTGCGGATCTGTCCGCCCCTGAGAGCGGCGTATTTATTAATCTTCGATGTAAGAGCTGGCTCTACAGAACCTAATTAAGGCTCAGCAGGCGCAGCCGAAGACTGCGCTCTTTATTTATTAACATATGACCTCTGGAGCCTGGAAGATTGGCCGGCACGTGCCTGTTTAGCTTATAAATGTACCCGCGCGCCCCGACGAGGCTGCGGGGCATCACTATGCTACGTATCCCCTGGCGCGTGCCACTGCACTGACGCGCGGCATCTGATCCTGTTAACATTCAGTCTTACAATCGCGAAAGAAACAATCACCTACCAAAGACTTCGGCTTGCCTGGATCAGTCTTCTCTTATATAGTCCATTAGTGCCCGTTGAAAGATTAAACACCAGCGCTGGCACTAATTCCTTTCAGCTCTGTGTGTATTAAAAACCACAGCTAAGCTGTGCGCCTCGAGTGTTATTAGCCCGGTTGCTTCCCTAAAACTTTGATGGTGTTCTAAGTTATGTTATGTCATGCTTTTTTCAGATCTTGGTTAACGGAGGGTCTTTCTGCAAGACCAGTTGCTTATAATTTACATCGAGTGGGCATTGGGTAGCCCTCTTTCAACCAGTGTCCTGTTTGGATCAGAATATTTCGTCTATTGGCTTGAGACACTGTTAACATATGATCAGGCTAAATATGCTATTGGCTTTTAATGTGTCATTCTGCCTCCCATGGAAAGCTTACATTGTACTTCATGCAATACTTTTTATATAGAAAAAGTACACTCGACCATCACACATCTTATCACATTGTTTATCTTATGTATGCATTATATACAGAATTGTTTTCTTTTCCTACAGCAGGATTTTCGAAATTCTGTTATATATGGCTCAAGTGTGACCCTGACCCTAACATGGCCTACGAACTGACTTGTGGCTATCACATCAGAAGGCAGTCTTTGTATCAGGCCATCCCAATATGCTGAACAAAAACATACAGGAGTTGTGAGTATGAGATGTATACGTGTTAATATGTGGGCACTTGAGGAGAATCGACACAATCCACAATACCACTAATGCAACTTCATTACCAGTACTAGTTTCACACCACGATTAATATAACCAATGCCTTGATACCACCAATACTACACCATCACCAATGGCACCACCTGCAATACCACAATCACCAATAGAAACGTCAATACCAATATTGCCACCAGAATCACCAATACCTCAAGTAACACAACCAATACCACCAGTAGCCCCACCAACACCAGTACTGCCATCACCAAAACCTTCAGTACCACCTCAATACCATCACCACTATCAATATTGCTGATACGTATACCACAATCCACCACCACCACAATAACAATTTCCCCATCACAATACCAACAATATTTTCAACACCACCAATGACCATACCACCATGACTACCAGTACCTACACTACAAAACAAAACAAAAAACAATGGCCTTGCTGAAGTTGTCACCCATGCGAAGAGTCCTCTGGACAGCTGTATGGAGATCTATGAAAATAAAGATACCCGTTACTTTTTTGACAGTGTACATATTATTTAGTGTACTGCCATTATAGTCTATCAGCCCAGTCTTGACCTGCCAGGGCAAATCTATCATTTATATAGGTATAGTCATCATATCATATTTAGTTAAAGACTGAAATGCTCAGGCATTCCCCATATGCCCAAGTGAACCTTGCATAGACATGCATAATTGCCATATGCCCACACACCCAACACAGACTGAGTTGTAGCCCTAAATTGTCAAATGTTACTGCATACACTATGTGTAGCCTCATGAGCACCTTAAATGCTCCAGTATAGTCACATAATCCCATCACAGTCTCCTTAAGGCTACATATGGCTTGAAATGTCCAGTGCATTTCATCCATGAAATGAGCATGACCTTAACTTTTGAGTGCAGCCACTCCACGTGCAGACATGACTGGAACCACATAGTGAAGCCTGTTCATGTATTTGTTTAGCTTTAAATGCGCAGTGCAGCCTCTCTGTGCATTTATAGCCTTAATGCTCAGTGCAGTATCCATTTCCATGCACACGTTTGGCCGCTGATACCCAGCACCGTCTCACCCCACTCATGTGAAATGAAGTGGCAATTGCCAGGACATTATCTCTTTTCCAGACTTGGCTTTTTTTCCAAGCCATTGAATATGATTGTCCAATTGGCTCAATTGAAGCAAACCATGGCTACAACTCCTAGAATGTGCATATTAGTTAAATGCTAACATAGGAGTGGAAAGGTGGTGCCATGCAAATAAACATGGTTTTCCAAACCTCAGTGTCTAATGTGAATGAGTACTAAATAATAAAGGTAAAAACAAGGACAAGTACCCGAATGATCAAGATCAAAAAGGGCAAATGAATGGAAACTGCCAGATTATGGTCAAGATAAAGCAAAGAGAACACATTTGCTAATGCTTTTTCAGATGGCCGGGGATGTGAAGTTCACATGTAATACAGAAAAGTACAGAGACTGGGGACGCATGACATCTTAGTATCCCCTTGAAGAATAGAAATTGACTAAAATGTTTAAAAGAAGTATCAGATATTTACTTAAACTAGCAACAGCAGTCAGTGGCAATTGGACTGTAGAAGTAATCGGGTAACTTTCAGACTGGTGCCTGTGAATGCCCTGAAGGGTTGCCACAGTCAGTTCCATTAATCATAAGTTCAGAATCTTATGGCCATGCATTGACTAAGACCTTGACTTGCAGTCATTTCATATATAACTGTCATGTGTTAGCTTTCTGATTTCTGAAGCTAAATGTGTGCACATGCCAGAACCAGCCAAGAGGGAGCAACACCAGACCCTCACACATTCTGCCCTTCTGCATACACCTTTTGCTGTCTACGTCACATCCAAGACTAGTTAAGTAATTTCTTGGCTACTTTTAAAAGTTGATTGCCTATTTTAGTGGAAACAGAGGCTGTGCTGATAATGACGAACACAGGCTGCAGGCATAACCTTAATGTCTTTTAGATTAAATTATTTCGGCAAATCCCACCCAGTAGCTTGTGATTCTTTTTATGGGGAACCCACAATAGTTTTTACTTCAGCACTTTTGTGCAGTTCACTGTAGGCATGCAGTAACAAACATCCATCTATACTGCTTCTGGTTTCAGAGCTAGATTACCCTGCAGATGGACTCTGCCACTGGGAGCAGGTAGATGGCCTGAAGGACAAACTACCCTCCTGTGAAACATTAGACAATGCTGGAACCAGATCTCATTGCAGAATTTATTATACATGCAGCCCACTATAAGCTAAAAAAACAAGACCACCATGCGGAACTCATTTTGCATTGAAAATAAAAGCTATATAGAAAGACTTAATTGAATAATGTTTTGTGTATCTATACCTTTGCAAGCTAGCCTTACCTCCCTAACGTATCCTTCATAGAAAACACTCTTTGTGCTTATTTTAAACATATTGTCATATTGGTTACTAAACATTTTCATATTGGTGATACATTTGCACACTAGACAAACACCAAACCTTGCCCACTCCAGCCAACATGGGTCATGCTCATCCTCTCATACACCAGCAGAACCAGATATGGGTAGACTGGGAACCGAAAGCCCTGGAAAGGTTTGTTAGACTAACCCCATAGTACACCAAGTGAGTAAGTGAGATTAATTTAGGAGAAGTTTCAGAAATGTTTGAAAACATAGGACCAAAACTGTGCACTTTGCCGGAAAATGTTTTAAAATACCCACTTAACATCATACATTTTAGTGTCTGCTCCATATCAATGACAAGTCTTCATAATGATTTGTTTTTATATCATGCTTCGAACTGCTAACGCGTCCCTTTATGTCAATTTTATACACATTAGGACTCGTTTTAGGCCAATGAATCTTGTGACCGAGTGGTGAGACACCGTAGGACGAGATAGCTGATCAATATGTCAAGCAATATTTCAATTATGTCATCAATATTCACCACTATTATACACTTTACCTTGGTTATAGACATTAATCAAATTGTCGACGCAACCATGACCTTTCAGCCATGAATAACCACACCTATTGATAGAATTTTATGAATTTTATTCCCTATTGATTACAATCTACAAGCAGAAGAGTCAATCTCAATATCAAGAAGCATAAAAGTATAGTCACAATATGGCAACTGTGATAAGATTTCATTAATGCAAGAATCACAAACATAAGAACATAGCACGGCGTGAACATAGATCAGAACATAAATAATATCACGTAATTCTCAGTTCAGCATAGCGCAACGTCAGTCTTTGCCTATAATCGTCAGTCAGAGAGATTTACTTATCCTAACCACCAATTAGCATCAGCATGTTGGACTTCATGCAAAATAATTTAGAACAGCAATTTAGAAAAATATCTAGCTATGGCCTCTATAAAAATAAGCAGTTGGTACCTAGAAAGGAAAAGCAAACAGACAAATTACAAATCACATCGTCATAATTACCCTCCAGGAATAGGTCAGCACACAGGATCAGTCTTCGTCTTCAGGACATCAGTCGAATCGCCATCAGTCTTACCTCGTCTAAAGACAGAGGACACTTCCCTCATAAGGAGGGGAAGTGTAATGGGCAGTATAAGTTAGAGGATGGTTTATTAAGTCTCAAAGTCACCAAACAGAGTGACAAAGTTTCTGGATAAAATCAATAGCATTCCCTACCTAGTTCTAACGTCCCTTCTGTGACAATGAGTTTTTATCCCTTTCTCCTAATACCTTCCCCCAAAATTCTATTGGATATCACTATACCCCACTATCTTTAACCTATCAAATTATACATTAGGTAATCCCAAATGTCACCCCACGGTAATTTATAACACTTTGATTGGTCTTCATAATTGACGTCTTCAGAGGTGGCACATCCGGGGGGTTTTCATCACCGCTTGGCACGTTTCTCGGGTCATGAGTTCCTTTGTCAATGGTCAAATGTCCTTGTACATTCTTTCATCTACTTTTGTTTCAAAATTTGTATAAAACTCATACTAAGGCAGCTAGCATGTGGATGAGAAGGGAATAGAGTTTGTTACATAAAACGAAGGAAAAGAACAAATGCAGGGTCATGGCCCTTTGCGAGTCAGCACACTGAAAAACAGAAAATATGCTTTAATATGAGAGCTAGACAGCCGAATCTTCAACTCACGCTAACTTAAGGCCTAAGAGATTTTTCAATACAATGCAATATCATAAATGTTAATATAAATCATAGCATGAACAGTTTTACTTATTATTATTAGCTCACGTATATAATTGTGACCACACACGTTATAGTCAAATTTTCAGATGCATATTTAAGCATTAATCTAATTATTGTCGTTTTCTATGCAGCATTATTAATTATTGATATAAGCATTTCACGTCTAGTATATGTAATATTTAAACTACTCTCTCTCAACATTCTACTCCTTCTTTCTATAAAAGGCTAAAAATAAAATCACTATTACCCATTTAGGGCCTTATTACAAGGCTGGCAGTCCGAAGACCGCCACTGCTGTGGCGGTTGGACTGTTACATTACGAGGTTGGAAGGCAGACCCGCAAACCTACTGCCGTCCCTGCCGGGATCAGTGATTCTGACGGGCTGGCGGCAGTCCTGGTTGTAATCAGCCAGGGCAGCGGTGAACTCAGCGCCACCCTGCTGATTACAACCTTTTTCTCCTCCAACCTTATCATGGCGGTCATGACGATGGCATGGGCAGTGGAGGGGTCCCCCACCCAGCACCCTCGAAATGAGCACTGTCTGCTGTGCAAAGAGTGTGCAATTCGAGGTTGCTGGTGCCCTCTGCATGCAGGAGCTTTGACCCTGGCTCTCTTATGAGCTGGCAACAATGTTGGTGCACCATTCCCACTGGACTGACTGGCGGAAACCTTGGTTTCCGCCAGTCAGCCAGTAGGAAAGTTGTAATGGGGCCAGCGTGGAGGTCATCAGCACCTCTGCAACCATCCAGTTGGGAATTTGGCGGACGGGTGTTTCCGTCCGTCAAACTCATAATCAGTCCCTTAATGTTTTTTAGAATACTCACCTCAGATATATGGAGGGCTGAGTCAGCCTTGTATGGGTTCAAGCTTGTGATGTGCAGATTCCTGCATTTTTCAGGTGCAAGCATGACTGTCTGGATAATATCACTTACCAGCTACATGCTAGACACAACTGCTTATGATAAGGAGCAATGAAAGCAATATCACATACCAGGAATAGCTTTTATCGCCATGGCTTCACATGCCTAAACTTTGCAGGGCTATTATGTGCCATTTAAAGTACTTCACACAGTCCTAGTGCTCGGCTACATAAACTCTTGTCAGCAGTTGTAAGAGCTATGGTGCCAATTTTAACTCCTTCTCAGAATTTGGCATACAAATAATCTGTGGTAATTATTTGAGGGACATCTTTATATATTTTACTTTTGAATAAACACATGGAATGCAGTAAACAATTGGCGTTACATTGGACAGTGAAATAGGTGAAAGTTATGGGCATAGAGGTATGCACATCAGCTTCAGCTTCACGAATGTAGAAGGCAACACACAGTGGTGGCCAAAATCAGAACATGTTTTCTGTAACCTGTGTGGGTTCACTCATAAGTAAAGCTTTCCCATTGCTGACTACCACATACTTGTTCTGCCCATTTTAATACTCAGAGCAGTATAAACTCTGTGATTGCCATTCTATGCTTTCCCCTAACTGCAGCCTAGTAGTTGGCTATGCAAATCACCAGCCTCTGTGTTTGGCTGTGCAACAGCTGCAGCTTTCATTATTTTCTGTGCTCCTTGGGCTGTGCCAAATCTGTCACCTCCATTCTGTACTCCCCAGGCCTAGCTCAAACAGAAGTGAACAGCTAGGACAGTGGTTGACCCCAGCCGCTTTGACTCGCCTCGCCTTCCTATTTTCACACTGATTCAGTGAGCTATAGGTAGAAGCAACCAGTATCTGCTCATTCTCATAGAGGACCAAAGGGATTCTAATAAGCTCTATTTACAGAAAGTCAAGTCAGCCTTGTTCCTGGCATACTCATTAGCCTCAGCATTGAACATTTCGAATTGGGAGGCCTAAGTCTATTACACAGCTCCACCCTGTACGGTGAAACTTGACTACAATTGATTGTGAGTTAGTTTTACACAAGCTGGAACTCTGAAGAGAATGAATTATCATAATTCCCACAGATGATTGCACTTGAAGATTTATGCAACTATTATACAGTGTTTTCTCCACAGATATTCCCTAGTTGTGTCAAAGGCACACTTTCCTAAATATGGCTATGTCTACCATGCCCTTTGAACATTATACACAGTATCAGTTCTTACACACACATTGACAACAGCCAAAGTAAAGCCTTATTCATACAGGTGGGCTAGGGGGCTGTGACACAGGGTTGTTAAGTGACAGGCAAAGTTATAACAGTTTCCAACTACAATTGTTTATAGTGTCCAACGAGCCCAGGCCGAGTTGGGTTGGTTTACATAGAACTAAGTAACAAAAAAAAATCTTTTTCATGCTCTGCCCTTGCAAACACAGGGTTCAGGGGGTCGCAAACGCAGTGCCAGGGGTAACAAAGGACAAGACAGGGGTCGCATTTGCGACTGCTGGAGACCCCAAAATGACGTCCATGGATTGTCCCTGTGTTTCCCTGTCTCTCTGTCACTGTTCGTGGATCTGTTTCTCGCTGGCATGTTCAATGTCCATCTGAGTTTGTGCTTTCATGAGCCTATGGCCCTGTCTGTCATCACCTCTGTGTCTTGCTGTGTGCTCATATTACGATAGGCTCGATTACCAGTATCTCTCTGTCAGTGTCACAAAATCCCAGTTTCTGTGCC
Source organism: Pleurodeles waltl (assembly GCF_031143425.1). NCBI lineage: Eukaryota > Metazoa > Chordata > Amphibia > Caudata > Salamandridae > Pleurodeles > Pleurodeles waltl. The sequence goes on along the minus strand of NC_090446.1, from coordinate 714,113,902 downwards.
CAAGTGTCAGTGTTCCGTTTTCAGTGTCCCCTTGTCAGTGTCCTCGTTTATCTCTCTCTCCATTTCTGCGAGTCAAGTTTAAAGTTTATAAAAAATGTTTCAGCCAAATGCCTTTCACACATGAGAAGATGGAGTCCCAGGGCCCATTTCAAGGCCCCGCTTTTGATCTCAGTGTCCTACAGTCCGATCAATTGCGCCAATGCCCCCGTGATATCGCAAGTGCCCATTTGCCAGTGTTCCGATCAAAATAACTTGTGTCCGTGTCCCCGTTCCAGTGTCAGTAACTCAGTGCAGGTGTGCCCCACTGGCTCTAGCCACATTTCTCTCTTGCAGTTTTGGCGTTACGTGTTGCCATTCTGCTTACATGTATAGCACTCATACTCTCGGATGCTGCTTAAAGCGCTATGATGTAAAAGAAGAACAGAAGACTGGGAGTGGGAATGAAACAGCGACGTGAAAATGTCGAAGGAAAATTGATCAGGGTGCGGTGAGAGATCCTGTAAGAAAGATAAGGTAAGAAGCAGTGTAATTACAGTTTTGTTTAAGGAGTTATGGAAGTTACTTAAAGAAGGTAGCGCTGGCAGGAAGCATTTATACACCTCACTGATGTTTTCAAGAAGTGTATATGCAATTCAACAAAGGCAAAGTGACCAAGCTACCCTTCTTCACATGCAGAAACAGCACCATTTTCTTTATGTTTTTGTTTTAAATTAAATTTAGCGAAAACCAGAAAGGACTGTTGGCTACTTTTGATAGTGCAGGTGACGTTTAGCATTTTATCTCATATACGGTATTTCTATCTAGGTTAAAAATAAAACATCGGTGGCAAGATTATTTGGGGTTCAGGAACATACAGTAATAAGGACTGGTGAGGCCTGCTGGCCCCTGTGGCTACAGCCATGAATATCCCTGTCAGAAATCGGTTAATTTTTTTTGCAAGGATGTACGTACTTCACAAGTAAAAGGTCCGTAATTGTCTCCTTAGTGGGAACCAAGTACTGCATTGTAGTACTTGACCATCTAGAGTAGTGAAGTAGAGCAGTCCAAGGCTCACTCGGGGAAGGTGGTGTTTGCTAGTGTAATGATGTAACATGGCTCCATGCCAGAACACTGGGCATGGAACCAGCTTGTTCTGAGGTTCTGTGATGCAGGGTGCTCTGATGACAGTTGATATGCTGGCTGTTGGTTGAGGCTGTAATAAATACCTCCTACCACATATCTTCATCTGGTGTGGATTCACATTATTACACTGGCGACGAAGGTGGGATAAAAAGGAACCCAGAGGAAGGGACAGCCTCAACAACAACAAAGAAGGAAGAACTTGGATTATTTAAGAGAAAAACTGAGATAACTTACAGAGACGTGCTGGGAGAGGATCGAGCGTCTTGCAGCATGTTCTAGCTTAGAAAAGTGTGAAATTGCGGTTGTAGGGGCTTTGTGGAAAGCTGTTTGAGCATTTACTAAGGATCAAAGTGGTCTCTGGATGCTTCACGACGTCAGAAGGTCAGTGAGCAATTGAAAAACGACTGTAAGCTGTGGGAATTGTTGGCGGCCATCTTGAGAGTGGTGAAAGGAGAAAAACAAGCCAGATTGACTGAAGAAAATTGACTGGATGTTTGGTTGCGGCCATTTTGAGTGAGGAAAACGATCCGAGATTGCTCAAAGAGAAAGCAAGCCCAACTGCCTGAAGAAAACGGACTAAATGTTTTGTGGCGGCCATCTTAGATGAGGAAGAAGGAATTTTTTTTAATTTAAATTTTTTTTTTTTTACAGCGCAATTGTTGGAGGACCTCGAAGAAGAACATCGACGGTCTATTGGAAGTTGAAACTTAGACGGAGACTGGATAAGGATCACTATATTGGTTTGTGGTCACGGGAATATACATTTCTTTGGAAACTTTATTGCACTTGTGGAATACAAGTATTGGGCGTTGTAAAATGAAGTAAACTGAAAAGGTCGTCTCTGCGGTGACAAACACACCTGAAGACCCGTGTTTGATATAGCGGCATCGTGCTGGGACATACGGTGACTGGGAAACCTTTTGGACTTTAAGTACTTTTAGCAACTAGTAGGGTTTGGAATATATTGTGAGGAAGAAGTGTTTTACACCTCTTGTGAGTATGCAGAATGTTACGGCGCCGCCGTTTTTCTTGTCAGATCCAGGAGAACCGGTTATTAAGTGGAAGAAATGGAAAAAGATTTTTGAGAATTATGCCAGGGTGTGTGGTACGAATTTGAGTGGTGAAAGGAAGCAGGCACTTTTGTTACATTGTTTAGGGGGTGAAGGACAGGAGGTGTTGGAAAATCTACCTCCATTGTCGCAAGCTGATCAGAGGGGGTTGAATGAATATGAAATATGTGCAAGACAACTAGATTTACATTACTTGCCAAAGATTAGTACTATTATGGAAAGGTACCATTTTGGTTTGCGGGAGCAAGGGAAAGAGGAGAGTGTTGAAGAATATATTACGGCGTTACGGAAGTTGGCTTCAAGTTGTAAATTTGGGGCGTTGGTAGAAGAAAGGATTAGAGATCAGTTTGTGCTGAGGTGTTGCAGTGATAAAGTGAGGGAAGAACTCTGGCTAAAGGACGAGCCACCGTTGGATGAGGTTGTTAGTATTGCAAAAAGGGTAGAACATATGTTAAAGTGTGTTGGAGAACTAAGTAAAGCACATAAAGAAGACAAGGTCAGTGTAAAAGCACAAGAAGTGGAGTGTCAAGTCATACAAAAAGATGAGAAGAAAAAAAAGTATGAGGGTGTCCGTGAGAAAGGTGTTGTAATTGAAAATAGTGCAGAAAAGACTCAGGGGAATAGGAGGTTTGCAACACCTTTTCAAGGAAATTGCTACAGATGTGGAAGATTTGGACACATGGCTAATGCAAGTGAGTGTCCTGCTAATAGGATTACTTGTAATGTTTGCGGAAAAAGAGGACATTTTGGGAAAAATTGTAGGATGAGGAATAGGAGAGATTCTAGATCAGAAATAAAGGAAGTCAGTTTTCAAGTTAGTGAGAGTGAGGTGGAACATCCCTCTGAATGGGTTTTGGTGGGGGATGTTAGAGTCAAAATGAAATTTGATTCGTGCTCTCACATCACGTTTCTCTCAAAGGATTTTTTTTATGAAGAATTTTCAAGGAAGGAAGAAACTGTTCAAACCTAATATTAAACCTATGGGTTATGGTGGGTTGCCAATTAAGTTATTAGGTTATTTTGATGACTGCATTGAGTACAATGGTAGGTTCACTGATGCTAGGATTTATGTTGCTGAGAGGGGTGATAATTTGTTGAGCTGGAGTCATCAAGCACGTTTGGGTGTCATTCTCAATCCTAATGCACATCCATCTGTTCAGGTACAATCTATTGAGGGTGACGAAAACAAGTTTGTGAGAGCTTTTGGTGAATTGTTCAGTGACACCTTGGGGTGTTTAAAGGGGTACAATCACCATATTTAGTTGAAACAGGGCGCAGTACCAGTTGTGGTAAAAGTTAGACACATTCCCATTTGTGTCCAAGACGCTGTACAAAAAGAGATAGATAAATTGTTGTCCACTGGTGTTATACAGCCTGTAGAGGCAACGGAGTGGTTAGCTCCCATTGTTGTGGCACGTAAACCAAATAATGAAATCCGTCTATGTATGGATCTTCGTGCCTTAAATAAAGAAGTGGTGGTTGACAAGTTCCCACTTCCCAATATTGAGGAATTAGTATCATCGTTGGATGGTGCTTGTTATTTTACCACTCTGGATATGGCATCAGCATACCATCAGGTTCCATTGAGTAAAGAGTGTCAACAATTAACGGCTTTTATTACGCCAATGGGGGCCTTCAAGTTTTTGCGTATGCCGTTTGGGCTGGTTTCTGCGGCCTCAGTATTCCAGAGGATTATGGAAGATCTTTTTAAAGGCATTTCAGGCGTAAAGTGCTACCAGGACGATGTATTAATATGTGGGAGAGACGTGAGAGAACATGATGAGAGGGTGCATGCTGTGCTTAAAAGGATGCTTGATGCTGGGTTATCTCTTAGGCGAAGCAAATGTAAATTTTGAGTCACTGAACTGGACTATTTGGGTCATCATATTTCACGGCAAGGGGTGAGTCCTAAAAAGGATTTGGTGGACACTATCGAAATGTTAAAAGAACCGTGTACAAAAGATGAGGTTTCTTCATTCTTAGGTATGGCAGAATTTTATAACAAATTTATACGAAATTTTGCAGATAAGACAGTAAATCTAAGGAATTTGATGTGTAAGAATGCAGAGTTTGTTTGGACGGAAGAGTGTGGTACAGAATTTAAACAAGTAAAAAATGATCTCAGGAATGCACCAAACTTACAAGCTTTTGTACCTGGGAATCCCACTTTCATTGTTACTGATGCGAGTATAAAGGGGCTGGGTGCTCTTCTTTTTCATATCAGGAAGGGCCAAGAGGTGCTAATAGCTTGTGCTTCACGATGCTTGAAAGGGGCAGATAGGGTATTCTGTTATAGAGAAGGAAGCGTTGGCAATTTTCTGGGCCATAAACAAGTTCAGAAAATTTGTGTGGGGATCTTCTTTCGTAGTCAGGTCTGATCATAAACCCCTGAAAGAAATTTTTGAGAAGAAGGGTTTGGACTCAATTTCCTCGAGGATCAGGAGATGGGTCATTTCCTTACAGGAGTATAACTTCATGTTTGAATACATTCCGGGAAAGACAAATGTAACGGCAGACTGTCTGTCGAGATTGGTGGAGGTGGTAGGGAATGATAAATCTCAGGATGAAAATGATCAATGTGATGCTGGTTGTGGCATAAGAGTTTGTGATGTTACGCTGGGGGCTGTAAAGGAAGATGAATGGAGGGATGAGTTGCAAAAGGATAGTGAATTGTGTTCTGTGATGTCTCTTTTGGAACAGCATAAGTCTCGAAGTCTGGTTAAACCTTGGTCGTTAGTTGCGAATGAGTTAGCCGTTGTTGATGGTATTCTAATGAGGGGCACAAGAATGATTCCCCCATTGAGTTTGAGAGAAGTCATCGTGAACATGGCTCATGAAGGGCATATGGGCATTTCTAAAACCAAAGAGCGCATCCGTCAGGATTTCTGGTGGCCTGGATTAGATTTGATGGTGGAACGTACTGTTAGGGAGTGTACACCTTGTCAAGCTAGTGATAAGATGCTCAAACCAAAATGTTCACCTATGGTTTGTAGAAGTTTACCAAAAAGTCCATGGGATGAATTAGCTATCGATATTGTGGGGCCATTGCATGGAGAACATCAGACTCCTTACCTGTTGGTGTTGCTGGATTTGTATTCACGATGGGTGGAGGTGAGTTTGGTGAGAGAGATCACTTCTCAATCTGTGATCAGTTTTTTAGAATCTGTGTTCAAACGCGAGAGTTTTCCTAACTCTATTCTTTCTGACAATGGTCCGCAGTTCTGTTCTGCTCAGATGGAGGAGTATTTTGTAAAATGTGGAATTGTACATAAAAAAATTGCGTTATATCATCCAGAGGCGAATGGTGCTTTGGAGAGATTTAACAGGACTTTAAAAGAGAGTATACAATTAGCAAAGGTAAACTGTTTAGATTGGAGAAAAGAACTGCAGGGTCGTATAACAGCTTACAGGTACACTCCTCATGCATCAACGGGGAAGACTCCTTTTGAACTGCTCAGGGGAAGGTCTCCAAATACTTGTTTGTGTCCTGGCTGGATGGTTGCTGGGAAGGGTTTGAAAAACAATGGTATTGGGGAATGGAGAGACAAAGAAGTGTCTCTACAAAGCAAAAGGAAGATTTATGTTGATAAAAGGAATAATGCGAAAGTTACAAATTTTGAGGTTGGAGATAAAGTAAAGGTCAAAGCTCCTGTTGGGTGTCAAAATTGGTCAAAATATACCTCTCCAAAAACTATCATTAAGCTGTTTAAAAATGCTGTCAAGACGGATGATGGTCGCATCTGGAATCATAGTCGTGTAGCACATTTTGGGGGGTGTGGTGTGGCCGACAGGAGAGATGATACTTCTTATCGTTTTCCCTCTGACATTGATTTAAGGTCTGATCATACTCGTAGGAGTGTCAGAACACGCAGGTTTCCTTTACATTTGCGTGATTTTGTGTAGTTCTTTCTACCCTCTTTTTCTTTCTGTTCAAATGTGTTTTTGTTCTCATGTTACTTCTGTTCTAATGTAAAGAGGAAGAAGTGTAATGATGTAACATGGCTCCATGCCAGAACACTGGGCATGGAACCAGCTTGTTCTGAGGTTCTGTGATGCAGGGTGCTCTGATGACAGTTGATATGCTGGCTGTTGGTTGAGGCTGTAATAAATACCTCCTACCACATATCTTCATCTGGTGTGGATTCACATTATTACAGCTAGCAACTCTACTATTGCTGGCAAACAACAATAACAATCAATACTTTATTGTCCATTCATTGTTTACAATATTGTGGTAAACACTTTAGTTGACAAAAACGTGTTCTGTGCTCCTATGCTTGTAATGGTAAGTACAAAAATATTAGAAAAAAATATTGTCCAAAAATATAACAACATATCAATGTTTTAATATAAATAGAGTTTAACCTCTTAGCTGCTGGGCTGTTTCCCCCCCAGTGCTGAGCCCTTTTTTGGCTATTTGCGGTAGTTCGCGCTTAGGCCTTCATAACTTTTTGTCCACATAAGCTATCCACGCCAAATTTCGTCCTTTTTTTCCAACATCCTAGGGGTTCTAATGGTACCCAGAGTTTGTGGTTTCCCCTGGAGGAGACCAAGAAATTAGCCAACATACAGTGAAAATTTATTTTTTTTCAAAAAAATGGGAAAAAAGGGCTGCCAAAGAAGGCTTGTGTTGTTTTCCCTGAAAATTGCATCAACAAAGGGTTTCTGGTGCTAAAATCACCATCTTCCCACCTTTCAGGAACGGGCAGATTTGAATCAGAAAACCAAATTTTTCAACACAAATTTGGCATTTTACTGGGACATACCCCATTTTTACTATTTTTGGTGCTTTCAGCCTCCTTCCAGTTAGTGACAGGAATGGGTGTGAAACCAATGCTGGATCCCGGAAAGCTAAACATTTCTGAAAAGTAGACAAAATTCTGAATTCAGCAAGTGGTCATTTGTGTAGATCCTACAAGGTTTTCCTACAGACAATAACAGCTGAAATAAAATAATATTGAAATTGAGCTGAAAACAACAGCCATTTTTCTTTATGTTTTACTCTGTAACTTTTTCCTGCAATGTCAGATTTTTTTTAAAGCAATATACTGCTACTTCTACTGGACTCTTCTGGTTGCGGGGATATATAGGGCTTGTAGGTTCATCAAGAACCCTAGGTACCCAGAGCCAATAAATGAGCTGCACCCTGCAGTTGGTTTTCATTCTATACTGGGTATACAGCAATTCATTTGCTGAAATATGAAGAGTGAAAAATAGGTATCAAGAAAACCTTTGCATTTTCAAAATGGGCTCAAGATAAGGTTTTGAGGAGCAGTGGTTATTTGCACATCTCTGAATTCCGGGGTGCCCATCCTAGCATGTGAATTGCAGGGCATTTCTCAACTAGAAGTCTTTTTTACACACTCTCATATATTTGGAAGATAAAAATGTAGAGAAAGATAAGGGGCAATAACACTTGTTTTGCTATTTTATGTTCCCCCAAGTCCCCCGATAAAAATGATACCTCACCTGTGTGAGTAGGCCTAGCGCCTACGGCAGGATATGCCCCAAAACACAACGTGGACACACCCTCATTTTTTGACAGAAAACAGAGCTGTTTTTTGCAAAGTGCCTACCTGTAGATTTTGGCCTCTAGCTCATCCGGCACCTAGGGAAACCTACCAAACCTGTGCATTTTTGAAAACTAGACACCTAGGGGAATCCAAGATGGGGTGACTTGTGGGGCTCTGTCAGGTTCTGTTACCCAGAATCCTTTGCAAACCTCAAAATGTGGCTAAAAAAACACATTTTCCTCACATTTCGGTGACAGAAAGTTCTGGAATCTGAGAGGAGCCACAAATTTCCTTCGACCCAGCGTTCCCCCAAGTCTCCCGATAAAAATGATACCTCACTTGTGTGAGTAGGCCTAGCGCCCGCGACAGGAAATGCCCGAAAACACAACGTGGACACATCCCATTTTTTGAAAGAAAACAGGCCTGTTTTTTGCAAAGTGCCTACCTGTAGATTTTGGCCTCTAGCTCAGCCGGCACCTAGGGAAACCTACCAAACCTGTGCATTTTTTTAAACTAGAGACCTAGGGGAATCAAGATGGGGTGACTTGTGGGGCTTTGACCAGGTTCTGTTACCCAGAATCCTTTGCAAACCTCAAAATGTGGCTAAAAAAACAAATTTTCCTCACATTTCAGTGACAGAAAGTTCTGGAATCTGAGAGGAGCTGCAAATTTCCTTCCACCCAGCGTTCCCCCAAGTCTCCCGATAAAAATGATACTTCACTTGTGTTGGTAGGCCTAGCGCCCGCGACAGGAAATGCCCCAAAACACCACGTGGACACATCCCATTTTTTGAAAGAAAACAGAGCTGTTTTTTGCAAAGTGCCTACCTGTAGATTTTGTCCTCTAGCTCAGCCGGCACCTAGGGAAACCTACCAAACCTGTGCATTTTTTAAAACTAGAGACCTAGGGGAATCAAGATGGGGTGACTTGTCGGGCTTTGACCAGGTTCTGTTACCCAGAATCCTTTGCAAACCTCAAAATGTGGCTAAAAAACACATTTTCCTCACATTTCAGTGACAGAAAGTTCTGGAATCTGAGAGAAGCTGCAAATTTCCTTCCACCCAGCATTCCCCCAAGTCTCCCCATAAAAATTATACTTCACTTGTGTTGGTAGGCCTAGCGCCCGCGACAGGAAATGCCCCAAAACACAACGTGGACACATCCCATGTTTTGACAGAAAACAGAGCTGTTTTTTGCTAAGTGCCTACATGTAGATTATGGCCTCTAGCTCAGCCGGCACCTAGGGAAACCTACCAAACCTGTGCAATTCTGAAAACTAGAGACCTAGGGGAATCCAAGATGGGGTGACTTGTGGGGCTCTGACCAGGTTCTGTTACCCAGAATCCTTTGCAAACCTCAAAATGTGGCTAAAAAAACACATTTTCCTCATATTTCGGTGACAGAAAGTTCTGGAATCTGAGAGGAGCCACAAATTTCGTTCCACCCAGCGTTCCCCCAAGTCTCCCGATAAAAATGATACCTCACTTGTGTGGGTAGGCCTAGCGCCTGCGACAGGAAATGCCCCAAAACACAACGTGGACACATCCCATTTTTTGACAGAAAACAGAGCTGTTTTTTGGAAAGTGCCTATCTGTAGATTTTGGCCTCTAGCTCAGCCGGCACCTAGGGAAACCTACCATACCTGTCATTTTTTAAAACTAGAGACGTAGTGGAATCCAAGATGGGGTGACTTGTGGGGCTCTGACCAGGTTCTGTTACCCACACTCCTTTACAAACCTCAAAATGTGGCTAAAAAAACACGTGTTCCTCACATTTCAGTGACAGAAAGTTCTGGAATCTAAGAGGAGCCACAAATTTCCTTCCACCCAGCGTTCCCCCAAGTCTCCCGATAAAAATGGTACCTCACTTGTGTGGGTAGGCCTGGTGCCCGCGACAGGAATAGATCACACAACGGTCAATGTTGGTCCTTACATGAGGCAGCTGTTGACCCTGGGGTGATCCATTCCTGACGCAGGCACTAGGTGTAGGCACTCAAGTGGGGTAGTGTTTTTATCAGGACAGGTGAGGAATCACTGGGTGGTAGGAATTTTGTGGATCCCAGCATATTCCTGTATTTTGTGTGACAGAAATGCGAGAAAAATTGAGTTTTTATTCAACATTTCAGCTTTGCAGGGTATTCTGGGTAAGAAAACTTTGGGGAATCCACACAAGTCATACCTCTGTCGACTCCCCCGAATGTCTAGTTTCCAGAAATGTTTGGGTTTAGTGTGTTTCTCTATATGGCCGCCGAACCCAGGACCAAAAACACCGGTGCCTGCCTTACAAAACCAGTTTGTTTTGCGATAGATAATTTTGATGTCTCCACAATACGATTTGGGCGGTGGAATTTGGGGCTGAACTAAATTGGGGAGCTCCCAAGAGAGCACTCTCTCTCCCTCTGCTTGCCGCCGCATTCACCTGCTCTCTGGGTTGGGCTAACCCGCTATTACCCAGTTGCACAGACTGCTTGCGAAGGGACAGCAGGACTGTCCTCATCACCTCCCTCAAAATTTACTGGAAGAGGAGTTATCGAATGGGACTCCTCCGACTGAAAAATCACTCCCAGAGTCTGCACCATTGTCCTATCCTTCAGCTGCTGTCTCAGTATCTGATGTCTCAGTCTCTGATCCTATGTCAGAGCTGTCCTCTATAACCCGAGTGACGGCAGCAGTGATCCATCAAGATGCCATCTCTGCTATTGGCTAAACTGTTGCTCTAAAACACTAGCCTACGTAGACAGTCACAAAATCGATGGTGTGTGTGAGATACGTGCAACAGTAGAGGCCACCTTACCTGCGCTTCTTCCCTCAATCAGCACGTTCTTTCAAGACACTCAAAAAACATCTTGTCACATACCATTCGTCACAGTCTTTAGCACCTCCTGCGCCCAGTCCAACAATCATTATTGGTGCTCCCACTCCCTCCTCCTCGGATTCCCTCATTACCACCCAGCAAAAGTGCCCTTCATCTCTCCATAGCCGCCCTCCACCCCGCACATACATTTCATATATATATTATAGTGCAGGTAATGGCTGACTTTACTAATGTACTCAGCTATTTACATAAAATACAGATCTGCTCTTTGCAGTAGGCATATAAACCTTCTGCGCTTCTTTATGGCACTAAAACTGACCCTTTTGTAGCAGAAACATAATCACAGTACTTACTTGACTTTTTTATTGCTGCCTAAAAGCTATAGTTGAAAAGCGTCAGTTGAAGTATGTGCATTTCTTTGAAGACGCAAGCTGCAACTGCAAGACAACTGGTGGCAAATCTATTTATGTATATATATATATATATATATATATATATATATATATATCACTTTTATATGTGGGTCTGGTTTTCCTGGGGGCCGATCGCAGCCCCCAGGGAAACCACACACGTATTGACAAAAGTGATATATATATATATATATAGATCTATCTCTATATATATATCTACATAGATATATCTATAGATAGATCTATATATATATATAGATCTATCTATAGATATATCCATGTAGATAGATATATCTACATAGATATATCTATATATATATATCTACATAGATATATCTATATATATATATCTACATAGATATATCTATATATATATATCTATATATATATCAATATATATAGATCTATATATTTTTTTTTTTTAGTTGTTGTATGGTTTCCTTGGGGGCCAAAATGGCCCCCAGCGAAACCCTACAACAACAAAAAAAAAAATTGCGCCCTGAGGGGGTCGCCCTGCCCACGGGCGACTCCCGTCCATTTTTTTTTTTATTTAAAAAAAACAAATTAGCCCCAGGAGGCATCTACCTTTATAAAAAAAAAAATATATGCCCCCAGGGGGGCCGGTCTGTTTTCCGAGGGGGCCGACCCCCCAAAGTGAAATCCCTGGTGTCTAGTGGTGTTTCCTGGCCCCCGATCGCAGCTGTGCTGCGATCGGTGCCAGGAAACACTTTCAGAAGGCCTTGTAAGAAAGGGGAGTCTCTCCCCTTTCTTACAAGGCCTTCCTGAAACTGTTTACTGGCCCCCGATCGCAGCTGTGCTGCGATCGGGGGCCAGGAAACACTTTCAGGAAGGCCTCGTAAGAAAGGGGAGACTCTCCCCTTTCTTACGAGGCCTTCCCGAACGTGGGGAAGGCCGTTTGTGGCCGTTTTCCCTCTCGGCGCAGGAAGCGGCCACATGGCCGCTTCCTACTCCGATGGGGAAATCCACATAGTTACGTCAGCGCGCCTTGCGGAGCGCTGACGTCACAAAGGGGCGGGTGGGGGGCGGGAGGAGACACGGAAGAGCTTCTGTGTCTCCCAGGGAAAAAAATTAAATAAACACCCGAGGATTTATTAACCCCCCCTGGTGTCGGCCACTGGTTGTGACCCGCACCAGGGAGGTAGTGCGGGCGGCTGCCAGTGGCCGACGCCCGCATTTAAAGGGTTAAAGTAGTAAATATTTTCATATATATATGTAATATAATGTAAATTAAATATACTCCGCTAATATAAAAAAAATATATATACATTTCCACACACACACATATATATATCTATATATTTATATATAGATATATACATGTATATGTATTCATATAAATATATACAAATGCTTATTTTACATTACATTATTTTTTAAAATATTTTAAATGTATTACTATGGAAATATATGTGTAAATATATGGTTGTAGTAATACATTACAAATAATAATATTAATATAATGTAAAATTAATATCTGTATTAATTATGCAATTCTCTCTTTCTCTCTCTCTCACTCTAATATATATATATATATATGTATATATATATATATATATATATATATATACACACACACACACACATATATAACATACATATGGAATAAAACCGTGAAAACTAAAACAATTGATCAAGAAAAAAAACCTGTTACTTGATATCGGCAATAAATAAAATTTTAAAAATTGGAAAAAAAACACATATACACAAAATAATATCAAACTTAAAATAAGTTTTAAAATAAAAACAAATAGAAAATATTAAAAATATATAACAATGCTATAAAATCTATCAAACCAATATTATGAAAACTACTGAAGTTTAAAATTACTTAATACACTATTCCCACTCTAGTTTATGCAAGGGTAGGAAACGCATTGGATTTCAGAGGGGTAAAATGTACTATTCCCACTCTAGTTTGTGCAACAGTAGGTACAGAATGGCTTTCGGAGGGGTGAAATTTATTATTACGACTCCAGTCAGAGTAGGAGTAGGGAAAACGTTGGATTTCAGAGGGGTGAAATCTACTATTCCCACTCAAGTCAGGGTAACAGTAGGGAAAGTGTTGGACTTTGTAGGGATTACATTTACTATTCCCACTCCAAACAGCACAACAGTAGGGAAAGTCTGGGATTTACGTTTACTAAGGGGTTACTTTTACTATTCCACTTCAAGCAGCGCAATAGTAGGGAAAGTGTTGGACTTTGAAGGAGTAAAATTTGCCATTGCCACTCCAGTCTGTGCAACAGTAGGATAGCTTTTAACTTCGGAGGGGTTAAATTTACTATCCCCTCTCCAGTTTACAGTACTTCACTTTGAACACATTACATATTTGAATAACCCTATTAATTTAGAAATAATATAAACATTAATAATTAACACACATACATATACATTTATTAAAAAATAAAAAAACAATTATGCAATTAACATAATTACTAATCAATTAAATAATTAACTGTCAATTAAAATCATTACTTACTATCTTAACATGATTATTTACTATTTTAAAAATAACTTTACTACTTTTGTATTGTTTAAATTAAAGTGAATATTTAATTATTATTTAACTTCACACACTATACCCATATAAACCTAGTAGTCCACATCTAAAATTAAACAAACTAAAACAAGGAAGTATAGCACAATTTACATAATCATTAATCAATGAAATAATTCACAATTCACTTCCACCCTCTTCCCCTACAAACCCAGCAGCACACACCTGAAATATAAATAAAAATATATGAGTATTACACAACTTACATAATTAATAAGTCATTGTTAATTAATTATTCAACTAACACCGCACCCTAAACCACTACCAACCTAGCAAATCACACATAAAATGTAACTAACATATATGTTACACAATTTACATAATTAAAAAAATTATTCTAAATTAATAATTCCTAACTATCACTTAATCAACTTCCTACCCTATACCTCTACAAACTGCTAGCCCATACATAAAATATGGCTTAAATTAATCAGTATTACATATTGTACATAATTATTAACAGCCACATAGCTAATTACAAATTATTAATTAAGTAATTAATAATTATGTATTACTTAATTAACTTCCCACCCCATTCCCCTGCAAACCCAACATCCTTCTATGACACTATAAATTACTATTAACAGTCAACTAACAGATTCTAAATCACCTAAAATTAGAAACTATTGTTTAAAAAATGATAAATCCACAAACAATAGTAACACATATAATTAATATATGAACTTAAACATCATTAAAATAATTACAAAGCAATATTGTTTACATCTCTATTACTGAAAACAATATTAAACAACAACAATATTCTTATCAACAATATTACTTACCTAAAAAATGATATTCCTTAGAACAATATTTTTGCATCACAATATTTTATTTTCGATATTTCTGTCTCCCGATATTTACAACTCAATATTTTGTTTAAAGATCACACCCGACTAAATACTATCCATTAAAATACAAATATATACATTCAAGTAGATGGAGGTACCTTTAGTGACACTCTCAGATTACAACCCTGGTGGGTCCGAAACGCAACCCAATAATCACAATAACCTCCACCTGTAACAGAGGCAACCTCACAACATAAGGGATGTCATTATATTTAAGGCAGGCCTATTGTCTTTGTAATTGTCCCAACAGATTAATAACAATAACTACATATTGTACTTTTCAATGTCTCACCATTGAAATGAAGGAAGCAATATCAGTATTTAAAGCATTTACTATAAATATAATGCTGTACTGCTCATCACCAATAAAACATTTCAATTTAGAACAATCATAACCCTATGTGTGTCAGTTTCTCTTTACAATGAACAGGTCAAACAAGACAATCAAAAGACCAACCACTAGGAGTCCCTGCACTTCAAAGCCCAAGAGCAAAAGCTTCAGCTCTGTGAGTGTTTGCATCAATGATAAACCTCTCTTGCTGGTCACAAATTCAGTACCCCGTGAGTCTTAGAGTGACTTCAATTGGAGCACTTCTGGTGAGCTGTTGCTCTCTCTGCAGTCTCCAACAACATGTGGTGGTGTAGATGGCGCAAGATTGCATTTTAGGGGATCACAAGCAAAGAAAGGTAACTAAATCAGTCCTCTTGTGGGGGATTATGTGGCGCTCTAGCCTGGCTGCCTTGAATATTATATTAGCAGCTCACTCCACACTCCTTTGTGCCTGTGGCTTCATATTGTGCCATTTGCTTTCTTTTTTCTTTTTAAAAAACAATTCCTGGGTGCCTTTGCCCTGTGGGTACCTGAGTGCTGCAGAAGATGGGGCAGCACTGGGAGCCTACTCCCATGCTACCCTGCTGGCTCTCTGCCCAGCTGACATGATCCAGTGCTGGCACTGGAGCTAGCATGCGCATTAGTTTGCCCACATTCTAGTGGGTGGGTTGTGGCTTTGCGGCACCTCCCCACTCTCCCAAGTCACAGGCATGGGAAATGGGAGGCGGCACAGAGGGAGTGTGGAAGTGCCCAGAGCATGGGAACTCTGGGGCGGCAGACCCCAGGTTATAGGGATCCCACGGTTTGAAATTTGGTTTAGGGAAGGGCAAGCTGCACATGCCAACTCCTCAGCAAAATGAAATCAGCACCGAAGACCTGGCCCACTGAAGTCAGCTTTCATGTTTCTTTTCTTTCACTTCACCAATATTTTAAAATATTTTGTAGCTTTGGCCCTGTAGAGCTTTTTTTGGGTCATCTTTGGCTTGTTTCACACCTGATGGCCAGCCATAGCCACCACGAGGATTTCCTGCAGATCTCTTGGCTTCTAAAGGGGGCGCTTTTGAAGGAAGCTGAATATCCTAGCACTCTGTGCCTTTATTGGACTCTGCTTGACCCTAGTGCTATTCTCTTGCTGCTTGGGGCATTTTGCTCAGCCCTTCTGCAACCAGCCAACAAACCATCCTCCCTACTGACCTCCCCATGCCCCAGAGCCTTCTGACTTCTTGAAGGGCACCGCGTGGCAGTGCAGCTATGGGCCAGTCCACAGAAGTCCCTGCAGAGCTATCCAAGTACCCCCAGCAGGTCGTTTTTTCAACTGTTGTTCAGGGGCATGAAAGGGCCAAAAGCATACCTAGCAGGGATAACTTGTTTTAATACTGTGTAGTTCTCAGCCATGAGAACTACACATTTACATATTAGTAAACCTCACGCAAGGGCTTGAAGGTAGGAGGATCATGGTTTGCCTTATAAGTGAACATATTCAAACTTGTGAGATTGTGGACATTCACAAACTCCTGTCTGACCCTTTTCCACTTCGGAAATAGTCACAGTTTGAGCACCTCCTCTCAAGGCGGAAATGGGAACGTGACGCCTTCAAAATTGATAGAGGTGAAAGGGAAGTGGTCCCTCCACTGACAAAAATGAAAAAAAGAAGAACAAATGTGACCATGCACTACGGGCTGCCTTACAACAATACACAATTGTGCACTATATACAGTATATACAGAGGCAGCCTTCGGGGGAAAAGACTCGCTAGTGTACCTGGAAAGCTGCGCCAAGTACAGCTTTTCAAGCATGTTATTGCTGAGTTTTGTGAACATATCCACCTTTGAGAAACAGCACGTCCACCAGTCCTCATTTATGATTCCCTTCGGAGATGGGCTGAATGTTTTCACAACATCGGGGCCCGATACTAGAAGACCTGCACATTTTGCAGGGTCCGACTACAAATTGAGCACCTGCAAAATGCTGATTTCCTGGGGTTCAGTGTTTTCCCCTTTCCACGCATTGGAAAGAAGGGCAATCAGCTAATAGCTGTTATTTTACTTTCCGAGGTGTGCAAACAGCACGTGTGTGCTATTTGTCCCCGAGTTACACCACGATTTATTTGGAAAATTACGAAAAAATATGGCAGTTCAAATACACTGACATATTTTTTGCATTCATAAGGACATTTTGGCAAGGTACAAGATGGTCGAATTATGTGGCAAGGCTGACTAAATTATGTGGCAAGAAAAGGTAAATTGTGCAGCATAATGCAGCACATGTTATGATAATATTACTTCATTGCTTTGCCATTTTTACACCTGGTAATTGTGTCTGAGAGGAGCTCACCTTGATAAGTACTCATTTAACACCCAAATGGAACAGTTAGCAACTGAAAGATGAGCAGCCAAACTTTGCAAAAAGTCCTCTGTGGCAGAAACCTTAGTCTCCATATTTTTTGTAACTTTGGATCCGTTTGAGCTAGAAACAATTTTTTTGTTAAAATCTGCAGATTATGTAACAGATGATAGGCTATGTGGCAAATTCATAACTATGCAAAAATCACCATGGCCACAGAATCGCATAATTCCAGTAGCCCTTTCCATAGGCAATAGATTAGAGATAGTTGACAAAAAGGTACAAATGAAAAACATAAAAGACTAAGGCAGCCACAGAGGTGACCGGGAGAGGCATACCCATAAAATTCTGCCATCTTAGTGCAAAGAAATTGCAATAGCGAGGCATTCAGGCCGCTGATGAGAGGGGAGGGAACAGTAGTCAAAGGAGAATTACAGGTTGAGGAGCACCTCCTGTACGAAACAAAACACAACAAAAGAGATTCAAATACAACAAAATACAACCTATTTGAATACATTAAAAAATAATACATGAAAAAAATAAGCATTTAATTTTATCTCACCTTGAAGAAATCTGCTCTGTATTGGTTTGACAGTGTGGTTGTAGTACGCAGGAGAGAGCACTGCACAGTTCCGCACAATCAGTGTGAGGGGGCATTACTTCTGGTGAACACTCTAAGCTATTATCCTTCCTCTGCACTAACACATTAAGGCCTAGCTGCTGGTCCGTACAGTTGAAGGTGCTCAAAATATATGTAGTCAAATTTTACCTGCCTAATCATGGCAAATGATTTGTGGTTAATGGTGGCCCAAACCTGTTCCTCTTTGGTAACAAACATACATTGACCAATTATATTGGATTATCCCTACACCATATTCTCCACAAATTTAAAACCGTGTGAGGCCTATATCTTGGGTTGATATAAACAAAAAAAGGCCATGGGGTCACATATAATTATTAAAGAAACAATGGTCCCTAATTAAAAAATGAAATATATATATATATGCATACAGGAGAACAATCATACCCACATGCGCAGCCCAATCAACACAAGATATATTTTATTTGCAATTGAAATAAACAAAGAAATGTAAGTAGGAAAACATGTTCAATAAGAAAAGACTCAGGCAAATTTGTCATAAAAATAAATACATCTGATAAGTCACAATTCAACAAAGACACAACATAGTCCTTATACATGTAATGTGCAATTCACATAGGGTCAAGGTGTCAAAGTCAAACTTTGCCTGAGTCTGTGTTTTAATAGGTTTTTAAGGAGGTGGCTCATCACTTCGTTTTCTTGTTTTGGCATCCGTTCCTCCAAGTCGTCCGCGAAAGTTCTCATCTCAGCTCTATCCTATTTTTTTAAAGTTGGTTAATGTGTTTTGACTTCTATTTGCCTTTTAGGTAGTTTGGATAATAAATTTTTGTTATTACTCATTAACACATGTTATTTGATCACTTCATTTCCCTACATCGTGGACAGAGATGTTTAGTGCTACTGAGTTCCAACTCTTTGGAGTAGACGCCGAGTACCTGGAGTGCTACCCGCATTTCGAGCCTTGATGACTTTAAACAAGACCTTGTTCTCCTTGTTCTCCTTTGCACGTGATCACCGGAGCATTACTTACATTATTTTTGTGGTTCGGAGTGAACCAGGAACAGTTTGGCACTCCCACGTTTCCGTCACACTTATATTCCTGCCATCCTGGAGTTCTTACTCCTCCACTGGGCATGTAGGTCGCAAATGTATCCCGCATTAGAATTAAGCTTTACCATTTCTTTTTCCTGTGTGTCATGCCAGCGACTCAAGGCTGTTCCCCGTGACGTGCCTTTCAGATCTTATTTTATTGCTTGAATATAGTTTTTTTTGCAGGCACATATGTTGCCCAATAAATGTTGCTTTTTTTGTCTTTTATAAGTCTTGCAGCACCCTGCTCTCCTCCAGTCTGTGTTGCAATATAAAGTTACAGTCATCCTAGGTCAAGTTTCAAGTGCAAGTGTTGTATGGTAACAGGTTCCCTTTTTTGTTTTTGGAAAGGGCAAACAGAAGGTTGATTGGCAGAAGGTTTGTTTTTGAGGTGCTATATCAGATTAGGCAAAACGTGTAGACCAGCGGTTCTTAACCTTTTGACTTGTTTTAACACCCACTGAATCAATACTAGAAACCAGAGACCCACATAGAGTCACTATTGGAAGCTGGGACCCCTGGCCTAAGCAACTTCTATCATTTAGTCCTCAAAACAATACATAGAAATACAAAAAGAATTATACACGAAACAAATGCTCAAATATCGAAATAGTTTTTGTAATTCACAATCAAATATAATTTTGCTTCTTTGTTTATATGTCCTTTACTCATTTTAATTGATTAATTTGAATATTATTTAATTTTGCAAAACAGTTGTGAACCCTCTGAGTAGGGCTTACAGACCCCTGGTGGTCCTCAGACCCTAGATTGAGAACCTCTGTTCTACGCTACATATTATCCTGACCCGAAGAGAAGGCTTCTTCACTTTGTTTTAGCATATGGCATCATCTCTAGTGACCAGTTGCTTTTGTGTCTTGAAATGACACATCCACATGTCAAGGCAACCAGCAACCTGGAACGCTCACATAGTAGTGTAGCTTTCCTTTCTTCAACTACCACAAACACTGGCATTACCACTCATTTATTTTAAGATTATAACTGATCCATAAATTACTATTAAATATAAAGCCCCACTTTACATATTGTTAGAAATGGGGTCCCTGGTTGGCAGTCAGTTTGCACCCTGTCCAAGTAGGGACCCTCAGTCTAGTCAGGATAAGGGAGATACCTGCTCAGATAACCCCTGCTCACCCCCTTGGTAGCTTGGCACGAGCAGTCAGGCTTATCCCAGAAGCAATGTGTAAAGCATTTACACACAGTAATAAATGAAAACAGTACAAAAAGAAAACACACCCGTTTTAAAAAAAATAGCCAATATTTATCTATTTGAAAAAAAGACCAAATACGATAAAAATCTACAATACAGTAATAAATATATGAATTCTGCAAGATTTAATCAAAAATACAGTTCCTTGAAGTCGATAGCTTCACCTGGGGCTATCACGGCTTCGTGATCAACAAAACGAACAGTTCAGACCGGCCGCGGTGCCCCGGGCCAGCTACGGTGCCGGGAAAACCTACAAACAGTACCTTTGGAATTGCAATGGCGTTGTGATCCTTGCAGTGAGCTTCAAAGAGTTGCTGGCGTCGCAGTGTTGTTCCGGAGTCGTTGCGGGAGTATTCAGGCCCTTGGAGTCACATGCCTTGTGAATCGAACTCCAGGCTGATGAAGTCAGGAACGCTGGCATGGAAAAAGTAGAAATTTAACTTGAAAAATTGCTGTCATTTGGAGTGGATAGCGTCCGGGCTGTGATGCGAAGCGGGATGATGCGATGTGCGGTGCCAACAGGTCACGGTGCAGGCAGTGGCTCGGTGATGGCGTCCAGCGGTGTCGGTGAGACTAGGGCTGCGGTGTGAAGCAGGGCGATGCAACATGCAGTGTCACCAGGTCATGGTGCAGGCAGCATCATCGTCGTTGCTAAAGTGCTGTTGTCGGTAGGCCCAAGACAGAGGTGCGGGACGGAACAATGCTTAATGACCCTCACGAGCTGTGTCCACAGGCCCCAGTGCAGGGTGACGACACTGGAGTCGATGATGCTGGCGTCAGTGGACCGTGGCTGCAGTGCGGGACGGTGCTTTGTGTACCGTACGAGCTGTGTCCAAAGGCCACAGAGTAGGCAGCGGTGCCGGTGTCAGCAGGAGCTGTGTCATCGGGGAGGGCAAGGCTGGGGTGTGAGCAGGTGATGCCAGGGTGCGGGGCCCACAGGTCACGGGGAGCAGCAGCTCGATGACAGCGTCGGTGAGACCATGGGTCGCAGTGCGAAGCGGGGCAGTTCGGCTCCGTGCGGCATCTGCAAGTCACGGTGCAGACTAGCAGTGTCGTTGCTAGCGTTGCAGTGGTTTCTCCTCATGAACAGCACAGAACACACAGTTCCTAGTGCTGCAGGTTGAGGAAACTGAAGTCTTTGTTGTCAAAGACAATTTCCTTTGTGTGCGATTAATCAATCAATCAAGATTTATAAACTGCGGATAATCACCCGATAGGGTATCCAGGTAGTTGCAGTCCCAGATGCTCATTTGAACAGCCAGGTTTTGAGGGCGATGGGGGAAAATCCCTTTGAATTACAATTGGGGCTACGTGCAGGGACTCTCCAGCGATCCCTGCAAGATGGTCCATCCCGTCCACACCCAGGCAACCTTTGTCTCACTGTCTGACAGCACAGCACAACCCTAGAGTCTTATGAACCAAACTGCTAGCAGAAAGGCACAGAGGATCTAACCTCAAAAAATGTCAACTTTCTAAAAGTGGTATTTTCATAATTGTTACTTACTATCTGACTTTTACTATTAAAGAGGATTTTAAATTACAATTCAAAAGAGACCAGGAATTATTTTTCTATCTACTCCAATCATAAGTTAGCACCTATTAAATGTATTAAGGCTGCCCATTACTAGTCTATGGGAGAGGTAGGCCTTATAACAGGGGAAATAAAACAATTTAGGAGCTTTTCTCTGACAGGACATGTAAAACTTAAACCCTAATCTCCTACATTTTAAATACCATGTAGGAGTTTTAAGGGCCTACCTTAGGGTTGACTTATAAGTATTACCAATGAAGGTTTAGGTCTAGTAAAAGGTTTATTTTACAAGGTCAACATAGCAATTTAAAATTGTACTACAGGCTGCAATGACGTGCCTGATACATGTTTTAAAGAGCTACTTTGATGGGTGGCACCATGAGTGCTTTAGGCCCACTAGTAGCATTTAATTTACTGGCCTGGGGTACAAGGCGTACCATTCACAAGTGACTTACAAGTAAATAAAATGCAGTGGTGGCTGGTGACTTCAGAAAGTGGAGAGGCTGAAGTCACCAGTCAAGTTGATATTTACATGATAATTCTGCATTATTTCAGGCAGCTTTACTGTGTTTGCAGGGATGGGACGTGCACAAACACATACATTTAAACACCAGTCAGCCGTCCAGTTCACTGTAGCAGGGCTGGTTCTTGGTTTTTTTATAAAGCGCAAACTTGACCTGAACGTATCACAGCACTTTACGTGTGCACAAATGACATTACATAAGAATACCTTAACTTTTTGGTATGAAAGATTAAGGGCCTCATTACGGTCCTGGCGGTCCTAATAAGACCGCCAGTCTTGCGATGGCAGTTGGACCACCGCAGACAGGGTGGTCCAACAGCGCCATTATGACCGTGGCGGAGCCGCCACTGTCAAACCGCCAGCACCGCCATGGTGCAGCCAGCCTGCAGCCTATCGGTCCCGGTGGTTGTAATCCACCTGCCTTTCTATGGCAGTAAACACCGCCATGGAAAGGCTGGCGGAATGAGGGCATTGGGGGCCCCTGGGGGCCCCTGCACTGCCCATGCATAGCCCCATCGCGCACTTAGCTGAATTACGGGCAGTGAAATGCGCGACGGGTGCTGTCGCACCCGATGCACCACATGATTGCCGCCGGTTCAATTACGAGCCGCCGTCAATGTTGTGGTGAGGGTTCCGCTGATCCAGTGGGTGAAAATGCTGTTTTCACCCGCTGACCCAGCGGACCTCTCCTAATATGGCGGGCAAAAGACCTCCATAACTGGCAGTCTTTTGCCTTCAGCGGCTTCTGCGGTCCTGTGAAAGGACCGCCGAAGTCGTAATGAGGCTCTAAGTGATTTGCCTATAATTATAGGATATTGAGCCAATGCCGAGCTGCAGCAGCAAGGAGCACAATGCCAAAGATGGTACTGTTCATTCATTGCAATCCGTGTTGCAGTAATTTGGGGAAAGATGAACTTGTTCCGCAGCAGTGGACTGCATGACTGACTTGTGCTGATGACCGTGGTGCTGACATAAGCGACCCCAGAGCAAAGGGAACTGGAGCAGGCATGACACTGAGGTTCAGAGCATTCACTGGTACGAGCAAGAGACTCTCCACTGGAACAGTATTAGAACTCTACAGTCATTTGTGTTAAAGAATGTACCAGAACCACAGATTGGCTTTCCTGGTGACTTTTCCCTCACAACCACAGTGGACAACATAGAGATGGGAGGAGCCACTGTTGCTATATAATGTATAAATAAGTTATGTAAAATTGACTTACTCATGGCACCGTATGGCAAACCGATCATTCCTTGTTAAAATGTTCTGTAGGGGATTCTTTCATTGTGAGGAGGGATCATCGAAGGAGAAAACGATTTTAATTTCCCTCCATTCAGGTGTTGTGGTGTTTATAATAAACCTATATTGTCAGAATTTGCGTGCTGCCATCATTACAGAAATTGGTGACAATTTGCAGCACGCCCCTGCTCTACAGAACAGAACCTGCATGACAGAAATATAGCAGCTAACATGCACGAAGTAATAAATGAGAAGAAAAAGAGATATGTTAATTGAAACATATCAAAATACCTTAAATGGAGAATTCAAGGGAGCCAGGCAACATTGACTAAGAGTAAGCAATGAGATAACAGGAACAAGAAGTGAAGAGTTTTATTCCTGACCACAAAGTATACATTCTGGATATATGCAATTATCATTTTTCAGGAGACTGTGGCAATAGCATTTTGTGTGCTATTGTGAATTAAAAGAGTAAATACATTGCATATTTACTGTATCATATATTTCCCTCACAGTGCTTTATAGTGTGATATGATGACCACAGGAAACCTCTGAATCTGTCACCTCCACAAGCCTTTATGCCTGCATCTGGAGAATCAACACTAAAATGGGAGGAGTGGCGTGAATATTTTGTTAATTACATTTTGAATTTTGAAGATGATGATGAGTTAACTCCAGAGAAGCAAAAGAAGAAACTCCTACAATGCTTAGGCCTTGGTGGCCTGAAAATGTATAACAGCATAGAAAAAAAAAACACAGACCAGCAGATCACGGGGATGTTTTAAAAAATGCATTGGAGGACTTGGTTACCTATTTTAAACCACTAAACAAGGAAGGAGGGACCGGGAGAATTTACTGGTCCAGTGTACAATCTCCCATCATAAGTAATTAAATATAAGTACACTGTTCCAATCAAAATAATCACACCAGGGGACCTGTGATCTCAGGAGCTGGAACCCTCAAGCATCACTATGGATGACTAGTATCATCATTGGGAATTGCTCCTCACCAGGCCGGCACTGCAATGCCTAGTGGGCACCCCGATGTAGGGGGCTCTCAGCCGAATCCATGTGATAGTGACTGGTAAGTTCAACTAGCCAAATTGTAATGCTTAAAAGTCACCACCAATAAACAAAGGTAATAGTAAGGTTTAAAATTGGTTATTCATCCACTAAACACCATCATTTAATCAATCTGATATAACAAGGATGAAGACCAAGATTAAAATCAGAAAAATATGAAAGAAAAATTGAGGATTATGCTCAAAGCCTTTCAAAGGTTGTGGATATAGTAGAGAATCCAAAAGATTAGAGGAGTCTCTCAATTCTGGTCGACATGTTTCGCGTCTGTTGGTCCATCCGGATCCATTGACGCTTCATCAGGACCTACATAACTCAATAATCAGACCTATTCAGGATAAGTATCATACATAAGGATACACAGATACCGGTCACTTACATTAAAGTTAACTGGTTAACACAGGTACCCAACCCCTAGTCGAAATCGGGTTCCTTGGGTGGTACGTTTCAAGGACTCAAGGTGACAGTTGTCATCACCGGTCCAGCTTATTGGACCTACCCCCAGAAACTGCCGGTTTTCCGGGTCGGCCGTTTCTGGGAGTAGGTCCAATAAGCCGTGTTCTTGATAAGTTATTCCTGAAAGAAGGTTTGCCAAAAATGGTGGTGAGTGATAACAGACCACACTTTATTTCAGAATTATTTAAATCGTCTTTGAGTAGAAATGGTATTAAACACAAGACCATTTCTATATACCATCCAGTAGGCAATGGTGCTGTAGAAAGGTTCAACAAAGTCATCAAAGGTATTGTTCAACTGGCAAAGGGTAACCAATTGAATTGGAGAAAGGCACTATTACAAACGGTATGGTCATACAGAATCACACCAAACACTACCACTGAGTGTAGCCCCTTTATACTGATGAGGGGACGCACACCTTTTTCTAAAGATAACGTGGGCTGGATGGAATCATCTAAGAGAGTGATGTGGTCCCCTAAGAGTGTTACGGAAAAATTACTTCAAGCCCAAAGCAAGTACAAGAAATACTATGATGAAAAACATAGGTGTAAACCTTATCATATCAGTACAGTTGATTGGGTGAGAGTGAAAAAAGGTGGAATTGTGAGGAAGGGTCAAAGCAAATATTCTGAGCCTTTGATGATAAAAAAATTGTTTTGCAACTCTGCTCTTTTGAGTGATGGAAAAGTGTGGCATCTAAGTTCATTATCCGTGTGCAAGGCAGAAAGGAAGGATGCAACTCTACTAGCAGAAGATACTGGAATAAGTAAAGAATTTGAATCAATGGAGGATGCTAGTAAAGATGTGGAGGATACTCATAACCAAGAGCAACTAGATGATGACATCAAACACACCAAGAACACGAATATAATGAACCAAGACAACTTCCCAGATCTGAGACAAGTGGGTGTGAGGGGAGTGAACCTGAACCTTCTAACCTAGCTGTGCCAAACCTTGGTACAGGAAGTACAGTCAGTAAATGTGGTTGAGTATTAAATGGACCAAAGAAACTGGATGACTATGTTTGTGAGTGAAACAGAGCTCTAATTATTCATTAGTATTGATTGATCTTATAATCTTCCAGTTATGTTAATGAGTTATAATATGATTTTTCTCCATGTATTGTACAGTTTAAACGCTGGTATAGTATTATTATGTTTATCCATCTTAGTAAACCGAGAACAAAGTATTTAATTTTTTTAGAGGAAAGATGTGTTGCGATATAATGTATAAATAAGTTATGTATAATTGACCTACTCAGGGCACTGTATGGTGAACCGAACATTCCTTGTTAGAAAGTTCTGTTGAGGATTCTTTCATTGTGAGGAGAGATCATCGGAGGAGAAAACGGTTTTAATTTCCCTCCGTTCAGATGTCGGAGCATGATACACCTATATTTTTAGAATTTACATGCTGCGATCATTACAACCACCTACCAAAGACAACCCACCTCCTACCTGACGCAGCCAGTCCACCCCGCCCATCAATTCTCAATGGGAGTTTGTTGACAATGCCCTGGGCTAGATAAGTGTGCACCCGAGGCAATCAGCATTAAGGTGCCTAAAACAAGGCCGCGCCTCACATCTGACATAACTATCGCTTGTGCCTAAAGGGTGACAGAGACCATCATCTGGCACATGAGTAGTTGCTCCCACATGGTAAAAAAACAACCTTGAGGCTAATTGAAATGGAACAGCCTGGCCTTGTGCTGCTAAGCTGCTCTGTATTCTTGCCTCTCTTCTCTCTCCCCCCTCCCATGACCAGTGGGGCAACGCCCATTATGCCCCTATAAGGCAGCTGCTGCTTATTAAATGCGCCAGTTAGGTGTCGGACAATTTTATCATGTTTTAGGGAGAGAGCACAAGCACTTTACCATTAGTTAGCAGTAGTTGAGTGCACAGAGTCCTAAACCCCAAAAAATCAAATTCAGTAAAACAGGAGGGATGAAGGCAAAACGTTTTGGGGCCTACCACCCAAGAGTGTCAGGTCTAACAGTTACCTTTCCAAATGGCGTTTGCCATCTCGGAAATGTAAATTAAAAATCAATCAAATGGTGCCTGTGTCCCATATATTCATGCATACCTGGTAATAGACGAGCATCCAAATAGAACGACACAGGTGCGCCATGAGCCTTATGTGCGTGTTTGTTCATTATATTTTTTGCTAATGTTGCACTGTATCGGTAAAAAACATTATTTTTGCCAATTCTGAGAGGCATTGACAAAAGGCACCGACAAAGCTAAAAAGTTAAAAATGGAGGACCTTTTGACTTTGCCAATGCCTGTTATTGGGAAGATGGCTGTTTCAGATATGGCTTCCACTTTTTGATGATTGAAGCCTGTCGTCTCCTTTTTTTGCAGAAATTATTCGTTCTTCTTCCGAGAATAATGATTTTGCGTTGAAGTGTAAGTACATAATCATCGTCATAATGAATGTGAAAGACACCGTGCCTTTATTTCTTATCGTGTTGTCAAACCAAATAAAACTTGCTAGATTTTGTGTGTAAAAGTTGCACTGGTTTCATTCAGTGGGGAAAACATTGTTTTTTTTTGCGTTTTTTGTACTCCTTCTGTCTTAAAATTGCATTTTGAATTTGTCCAAGAGTCGGCATTCCTTTGTGACAATGTGCAAGCTGTTCTGGTGTGCTTCCATTACGAAGTCAAAATCAAGGATGGATCATTGCATGAATGTTGTGGAATGACGCGCACTTTCAACAGTATTTTGGTAGATGGTAGTATTGAAACACAGGGGCTCGACTGGTTTGTTCAGGCTCCTAAAATGTGATCAAATGTGCACTTGAACCTTGGTTTTTGATGGTTTGCTTCTTCTCCTCTAATCTTTCTTTTGGGACATTATTTTGTATTCTTTAAATTACGTTATTTTTTCTGTGTGAGGTAACGGAGGATTATGGTCATAGTGAAACATCAAAAATATGAATTTTCCTTGAGCTTTAATTAAGTATACAGTTAACGCCATACAGTAGTTACTGTATGTATCTACTGTGTTGGGCTAGGGTATACATCATGTTGTTATCTTTTTTTCTTCACAGTGAGCTTTTGTTTGTTGCACCCAAGTGTGAGTGTCTTCCTCCAGTAACATTTTCTAACTCGTTTAGATAGGTATTCTTGCAAATGTCAGAAGGGCAAGTTGGGATCAGTATTTCAGAATATTAACGCATAATTGCTGTTGGTGGTAATGTATAGAAGCCTGTATCAGATGTTTGCTACTGAGGGCCGTATTTATACTTTTTGGCGCACAACTGCGCCAACGCAGTTGTGCGTCAAAAAATTTAACACCGGCTAACGCCATTCCAAAGCGCCATGCGGGCGCCTTATTTATGGAATGACGTTAGCCGGCGGAGCTGCCTGGTGTGCATAAAAAAAAATGACCAGGCAGCGCCGACGTAGGGGAAAATGGAGCTTGGGCGTCAAAAAATGGGGCAAGTCAGGCTGAGGCAAAATTTTCACCTCAACCCGATTTGCGTCATTTTTTTTTACTCCCAACCCCCATTTAAATGACTCCTGTCTTAGAAAAGACAGGAGTCATGCCCCCTTGCCCAATGGCCATGCCCAGGGGACTTATGTCCCCTGGGCATGGTCATTGGGCATAGTGGCATGTAGGGGGGCACAAATCAGGCCCCCCTATGCCACAAAAAAAAAATAATACTTACCGGAACTTACCTTAAGTTCCCTGGGATGGGTCCCTCCATCCTTGGGCGTCCTCCTGGGGTGGGCAAGGGTGGCAGGGGGTGTCCCTGGGGGCATGGGAGGGCACCTCTGGGCTCCTTCCGAGCCCACAGGTCCCTTAACGCCTGCCCTGACAAGGCGTTAAACAATTACGCTAAAGCGGCTGGACGTCATTTTTGCCCGGGAGTGTAAATACGGCGCACATTCCTCGGAGTCATTTTTTAGACGGGAACGCCTACCTTGCATATCATTAACGCAAGGAAGGTGTTCACGCTAAAAAATGACGCAAACTCCAAGATCTTTGGCGCTAGACGGGTCTAACGCCAAAGTATAAATATGGAGTTAGTTTTGCGTCAGATTTGCGTTAAAAAAAACGACGCAAATCCGGCGCAAACAGAGTATAAATATGCCCCCGAGTGTTTGTACAATTTCATACATTTGCTGGATGAAACACGTTTAGTCAGATGCCTTGCTTGCTTTTGAAGCAATAATGTATAACACGACGCAAAGCTGGAAAACGTATTAAGGATCTCCCGAGCAGGAAAGCACATTCTCAATAATACATGTAAAAGAGGAGGGCTTGGTATTGGGGCGGGCAGCACACAGAGTTCGGACGTGCTTTTAAAGTCCAATTGCGCTTGATGAATATATATGCTCAATGTAGGCACCCGTCGGCTAAACTGCAATTCACCACACAGGTCTAAATATTCTTTCCAGGTTTCCTCTAATCCTTCCATGTGTGGCTCCGTTTACGATGGGAGTCTTCAGCCGACGCCAGTACTTACGTGTGGTTTCCGGGCACACTACCCCGATCTCTTTCTACCACCTGGAAATGTTTATTTTTTATTTTTTTTACCTGAGAGTTTTTGATTGTATCTTCCTAGGAGGTTGGGCGTATTCTTGAACACCAGCGTTGCATGTTTACCGGCCAGAAAGGTTTGTCACTAACACTGCGATAACATAGTCGTAGAGTATGTGTGTGAAGCCCGATGACATGTCACCTCCGAGGCCACAATCACCACACCCCTATTCAGCTCTTTTAGGTCTTATAATTTTGTTGAATATTTTGAATCAGTCGAGAAAACAATTAATTATGCCTGTAAATATCCGTTCTGTGCCCCGAAAGTCTTTGTATGGCCCTAAAATCTGAATTGTGGCGGCCTTCTAGGGTACAAAAATCTATAGCTCATTACATGTGCTCCAGCTGTCCCCCGAGCTGGTATCGATTTAAAAGGGTTGGGCACAGCTACTGCGGGATGACAAGTCTAGCACGAAAAGAGCTAAACGCCACCTGCCCGTCATTCCAGAAGAGCCTTTTCCAAATGAACAGCCCAGGGCCTGTGAATTCAAATCACAAAGTATCGTTTTCACCTGAGAGTCGGCCAATAATGCGCATACGGTGTTATGGTATTGATGTTGACAGTATATAGATATAGATCATAGACATAAAGCAGAAGAGATTTCCATGAGGTCGTGGAACACATTTTTTAAATGTCTCACATAAAATCGGGGTCGGATTGGGAAGGCGGGCATTAGGCATTGGCCAATGGGCCAGCACCTAAGAGTCACCCGTGGGCCGAGTTTTTCTAAGCCCTTTGTCACCCGGTGACTCTCAACCAAGCATTAATATCTTCACCAGTTCCCTGCCAGGCCACTGCAACTGTGGGGCAGCCTGACTGTCAGGGCAGCCCCAGTGTCATTGACAGTGCCCTTTCTACTGCCGGACTTCAGGCACTCTGAATGTGGGAGAACCATTCGGAACGGTCGCCGACCTCTGCGCAGTTTTTCAGGGGCGAGCGCAAAGCGCTCCCTCCCTCCTCTAATCTCCCTTTAGGAGGATTTTAACCATGCCCATGTTACATCAGTCACTTACATTGGTTGGAGGGCTTGCCTTTTAAAATTCGCTTGTTTTCATTCGTGAAAGGCATGCATACGTCATGCCGTTTCCAGTGTTTAGCCCTCCTCGAGAGCACCGGTAAACTACAGGAAACCTACGAGGCTCTATGTTTTCCATATGGTTTCTGGGCTACTTTTTCTCTTTACTCTGCAACGCGATCGCACTGTGTTTTACACAGCGCTATCACTCTAGGTTTTTTGTTTTTAATTTAATGTGGCAAGAAAAGTCTGATTAGGCATTTACAATGCTAATAGCTCTAACTCCATGTAATACAGACCCATTGCATTGCAAATGCTTGTTTCTGTAATTGACGGCTCTAGAATCCTCTGCAAATTTCTTCTGAAGCCGATTTTTAACTGTATGGTAATTTCTAACTGCTAATGGAACATAATTTTCAAGAAAGCCCGAGTACAGCAAGCCACACCGAACTATAAGGAGGGTGTGTAGCCTCTCCACTACTTTACTTCTAATAGTACCAAATGTCATTCATTTGTAAAGTCAGTGCTTATACAACATTGCATCCCTAAATTATTTTTTATCAGACAGTAATAACAATATTTTTTACGAGATCCCAAATGAATCTAGACAGGTAATGTTGACAAACAGTATATATTAGACACTGAGGAAGTACAGTGGTAGAAATAAAACACATCAGTGTAATATTGATAATGCTAAATTGATTTTACCATCTATTTATAAACATTTAAATTAATACTGAGTTAAAAAACCCTAGAAAACTTAACGCAAATTGGGATGATGCCTTACCCACACCGTTTAAGGCACTGTGAATATGGAAAGATCGATCACCTTAGACAGCAGCTGTAGCTACTGACCTTCCAGTTCAAGGATTTTGCATCTTTGCAGATATTTTTTTTAGAGCTTCTCATTGCTCAAAAAGGTGCAATTTATGATATTAATAACTTTCTGTGCACTAAATTGCTTGATTGTACACGTGCAAAAGTGTCACTCTGAGTGTCACACATTTGGTACTTGAATGTCACTCATAATTACACTGAAATTATGAAAATGTCACACATAAGCAATATGAAAACTTGGCAGCTATGTAGTGCCCTTCCATTTCTGGTGATTTCCAGTAGTTTTAAGTTCTTCTTAGAGTTTTTCATTGCTCAAATGGGTGTAATTTCTGATATTTATATGTTTTCCTCGTCTTGATTGGTTGACTTTGTCACAAGAAAGTGTCACTCATAGTTGTTGAATGTCACTCATAATTACACTGAACTTATGAAAATGTCACACAGAAGCAGTCTGAAAACTTGGCAGCTAGGTAGGCCTGCCATTGCCCACCTCAACCTGACCCCTGTGGTGCTGCACAGACCACAAAGAGCAGTATTCCATCTCTCCCGAGGCAAGAACAGGAAGAGTAAAGCAGCCTCTGCTGGGGATGGAGATGGTGGGGGGTTTGGAGGCAGTGTCTAGTGATGTGATGGACATTGGGCCATCTTCACTACATCCCCTACTGTGCCCCGACCTCTGAGGCTGGCCTAGATGCTTTGTTCCATCCTTCTCTTCAAGACCTTAGCCCGAAGGCTATAGTGGGCTGGGGAACGGTGAGTGGGAAGTGGCCTCCATGAGCTGGTATGCTTGCATAGGCCTAGCTGTGAGACCACCTTAACCAGAGCTCCGAACTTTGGAATTCGGGAGCTGCGTTGGAAACCTGGCGTTAGCTCAACATCCTGTGATTCTGGGCAAGTCACTTAATGTCCGAGGCCTAAAACAAAAACAAATTTGATCTCCTGTAATGCAATTGGTGCTCATGTAAATCTCTCCAATGGCGCTGGGATGAGTTCACACTATTCAAAACTACAAAAAAATACTTAAAAAGTAACCGGCCATTGTTCATGGTTTAAAACTCTGCAAAGGCCAGGGCATGATAATTAAAGATGAATCTTTATATATAATATCTTAATATCCATCAGATCAGGTGTTGTGGCCCTTGGAATATTATATTTCACCTTGCACTCCTGGCCAAAATGTAATGCTTCTAGTTTTTACCCATGTTACAGTCTCTATAAACTATAAAATGCTAAAGTTATGAAACATTTCTATAAAATAGAGTACAATGAGACTAATCTATTGGTGCTTCATGAAGGGCACGATCCTGGAATGTAGGCCAATTTTTTAGAAGTGCCCGGCCTAATTGTGATCCCAGTCCTACCCTGCCTAAAAAAACACAGTCCTTTGGAAAAGAAGAGCTAGTTTGCCACCCAAAGATCAAATAATACCAAACTAAGGGGGTTATTCCAACTTTGGAGGAAGTGGTAATCCGTCCCAAAAGTGACGGTAAAGTGACGGATATACCACCAGCCGTATTACGAGTCCATTATATCCTATGGAACTCGTAATACGGCTGGTGGTAAATCCGTCACATTTGGGACGGATTACCACCTCCTCCAAAGTTGGAATAACCCCCTATGTTTCAAAGTATTAAAACATATGATCAGTTGCCGCCAAATCTCTGGTAACAAACTAGGGTTTCAGTGTAATATTTCCGACCACTGATTGTTTAATTTAGAATCCATACTGTTTTTTTTTTATTCAATAGCTGTGAGATAGATGGATGTGCGGGTAGAAAGATAGGAAAATAGACAGATAGATTGATGGATAGATAGATGGACAGTCATGTATGGATGGATTAAAAAAAACAACAGTGAAAGATGGATTTCCTAGTACTCACTGCAGGAAAGGACCTTTGCGCACCAGTGTCTGAGAGGCTACGTGTTGAAAAGGCCTGTACCTGGCAAAGAGAAGAGAGTGGGAGTAAGGATACACTGAGGATTGGCTGTGACAGTTACTGTCTCAATGAATGGGGAGGTTTGAACGTCACACAGTATTATTCAACACTTTCAATTCATTGAAGGACAAATGAGCACCACCAAAAGTCTCATGTCGTACGAGTATTTCAGGAGAGTCTCCTCAAAAACGCTGAGCTTAAAATCATGTGTGATAGCACAGTTTATGGGTTTTTGCACACTCTTGGTTCACCAGGACCTCCAATGTTACAAAAGAAAGGATTCAAAGCATGCTAATTGAATTATAATATATTTCACAGTTTCTTGATGCATGCCGATGTGTAAGTGACTGAAACCCACTCCACTTGTGTCATAATAATCAAGTGCAAGAGATTGCCATGAACTTCTCAAGGGTTGTCAAGTAGCCCTGTGGTTGTGTGCCCCCTAAATTAGGCTAAGGTGACACTTAATAGGGCAGTGACATCTACTACCCTCAGAGGTCGACTGACTTGAATCTTTTGACTCAGACAGGAGTAAAAAGATCATCAAATCCAACAATAAGAACTAATAGCCAAATGCAGTAAGGAGTCAGTAATTTATATGACCATGACCTATGTGGTCATGAATCTCCAGACTAGTAACGTTGAAACATTTATTGCCCTTATATTAACAATGCTAACGTCACATAAATATTCCATACAACAACATGATAGCAATACAGAAACAACACAGGCTGTCCAAAACATTTAAAGGACCTTAATCTAATAAGAACAATTACCATTAGATACCCTAGAAGAATTATACAGACTAACAACAGAATTATTTGAGAAATAGCAACAAGTTTTGTTAGTTGTGTGGTTGAATAATAATCGATTAATAAACATTCAATTTAATTTTGGGGTCATACATCCTAGCTACCAAATTATGAATTGACAAGCATGTGTGGGGCTTTGTCACATGCAAAAATAAAGAATAAGGCAAAACTCAATTTGGAAAACAACTAACTATGGCATTAGCAAAAATAAGTGGTTGGATTTCTAAGGGAGAAACCCGTAAAAGGAAAACACAAATGCACATAGGTTATAGTTCTCCTAAATGAGACAGCAGTTAGCAGATTCTTCGTCAGCAGAGCACATAAACAGCAGGTCCCCGGCGATCAACATCAGGAACATGAAAGGGGCAACAGTTCAGTAAAGGTCGGGCCTAAGGTATCTGAATTGTTAGGATCTGTCAAATGAGACAGAACTAGACATAATCTACAACAGAAATGAACAAAACTAAATCTGAATGGAACTGAACCTATTTAATCTAGAACTTTGCTGAATTTAGGTTCCAAAAGTTGCTAGCTAGACTTCTATTGGACAAGACTATGAGGTGTAATAGTGAGCAACCAATTGAATTTCACTTCTCCTCAGTTTGTATCTTTTCTTCAGTCTTCTTCAGGATAGGCCCATGTTGACACTCCTCTCTGGTCTGCAGTTTCTGCAGAACAATAACACTGTAGAAAACAGCACAGAACATGACAATTTAACCAACAGTACTTCCTACCAGAAACTAAAGCCCATTGTTAAAATGTTCAGTTATTATCACAGGGAAGTACATAATGAAAAAATAGTAGATTTCCACTGTGAGATTTCAACTGAGTGAATAAACAATGTTTGCAAAAGTATTTCAAAGAAGTCAGCATAACATTTCAAACACTGCACTGTGGAAAAATACTAAAACGTAGGACTTTTACTAATGCTAATACATGAAAAATAAAACAGTTTTAACAGTCAAACCATAATTAGTACATTATTTAATTAGTCAATAAATTATCTCTTGTCAGTACAAATGGTTATGATTCATCAAAATACATTTTCACAGTAATTTATTATTTCACATATTAATTAGACGACTTGCCTACTCATACTTTTATTAATAATGTTTGTTCTCTAACAGCCCCACAAAAATGCCCAAAAAAAGGGAAGTGCCTACTTCCTACAGGCAAAATGCAGCGTGTCTTTTGTATGGCCAGGGAGTAGAGCATACAGGAACCATTCATCCTTGAGATTCCTTTTGGTTCATCTTTAATCAGTCTTCAGATCA
Source organism: Pleurodeles waltl (assembly GCF_031143425.1). Taxonomy (NCBI): domain Eukaryota; kingdom Metazoa; phylum Chordata; class Amphibia; order Caudata; family Salamandridae; genus Pleurodeles; species Pleurodeles waltl. The sequence goes on along the minus strand of NC_090446.1, from coordinate 714,078,702 downwards.
CCACTGTAGATTCGCAAGGACTTAGGGCCCAATGTACTATAATTTTGATGTTGTATTCGCTGAATTGATCTGTTTGCGATCACCAAACGGTGTTTTCTTATGTACAAATCACAAACTGCAATATATTAACAAGTTACCAAATCACAGTTTGGTTTTGCACCTCAATACCGATTCAGTATTGTGTGACTCAACTTATAAGTACATAGGTTGGTTCGCAAAATACCACATAGGTCGCAAAAATACTGGCTGCAAGTTGCTACCAGTATTTAACAAGCAGTGCTTTGTACATTTGGCCCTTCATTTTCTTAACCTATTTTAAAAGAGAAATCAAGAACTCTATTGCAAGTTTAAAGCAGTCTATCTTCAACCTGCTCTGTTACAAATAGTCTCTAAGCTTTGAACATGTATTCGTTTGTGGCCCTCTAGTGGACAAAGTTATCTTGTCCTGTTCATTTTGTCAGCCTTAGGTTATGAAGAATGCCACTATTACAGCATGTTTAAAGAAACCTCAACAACATCAAATGGTTAATAGGACACCCAGCATTCATGCACGCGTTGGCATAGATAACAAAATGATGCACATAACCCGACAGAGCAACACACCAATCGATATTCACACACACACACACCAAAAACCCTACACACTTTACAACACACAAACGCCAAAATCCCTACACATAGAGAAATGTCACATAGGCATGGTTGTATGATGGAACCACGCTTGCGGCAACCACTCATGCCTGAACAATGCAGTCAGAACAACGACTGCATTGTTTCCATGCATGCCTTTACCACGCATGCCTTTACAACAATATTTTGTTGTAAAAGCATGGCTAGTAAAGGCATGTGTGGAAATGGCATGCAAGGTTGTCGCATGCACACCTCCACCCTAAAAACAGAAGTATCCCGACCCCCATCTTTAAAAACTACCCCGATACGCCCCACCCACCCTGAGCCCTAACACCAACCCCCACCCCACCCCACAACCCAACCCCTAAAAACAAAATTACCACGACCCCCCCACCCCGCCTCTAAAAACAGAAGTACCCCGCCCCACCTTTAAAACCTACCCTGATACCCCCACCCACCCTGAGCCCTAAAACCGACCCCCACCCTCCAAAAATAAAACTACCCAACCCTTAAAAACTAAATTACCCTGACCCCACCCCTAAAAACACGCCCCACCCTAAATAAAAAATTACCCTGACCCCCACCTCTAATAACCTGCCCCCCACCCACCCTAAATACAAAATTACCCCAACCCCGCCCCTAAAAACCCAACCCCCCCACCTGCCCTGAATACAAAATTACCCCAACCCCACCCCTAAAAACCTACCCTGCCCTAAATACAAAATTACCCCGAACCCCCACCCCTGATTAATAACCCGCCCAATCCGCCCTAAATACAAACTTACCTTGCCCTCCACCCCGCCCCTAAAAACTCGACCCCCTCACCTGCCCTAAATACAAAACTACCCCGACCCCACCCCTAAAAATCTGACCCCACCCTAAAAATATAATTACCCCAACCGCCCAAATAAAAAATTACCCTGTCCCCCCACCACGCCCCTAAAACCCGAACCCCCGCCCACCCTAAATACAAAATTATCCCGCCCCGCCCCTGAAAACCCAACCCCCAATACAAAATTACCCTGACCCCCACCCCACCCCTAAAAACAAAATAACCCCAACACCCACCCCGCCCTAAAAACCATAGTACCGACCCCCCCACCCCCACCCCTTCAAAAAAATAAAATAACCTAACCACCCCAACCCCTTCATCCCCCGCCCCACCACTAAAAACTACCCCCAACCCTGCCCTTGCCCCACTTACCTGACCGCGTCCTCTCCCGATCGATCTTCCTTTTTCACTGCCTTAACCACGCATGTGCGTTGTTCAGCACATGCATGGTTAAGGCAGAGAAAAAGGCCTGCGTTGTTCAGGCAAGCGTTGTTCCGGGCGCATTGTTCCGGATCCTTCCCCATAGGCATACAGACAAAGACATACAGGGACAAGTGCACATATGCAGGCATGTACACACAGAACACATGCAGCTAGGAAACACACAAGAAGGCACACGGACAGAAAGATGGACTAACAGATTCATGCACTCTTGTTCTCCCTAAGAGTTAGCCTCACCTGTTGTTTCAAAAAGGTCTCCAACTAGTTACCTCCTCACCAAAGTCTCAGCTGAGCACCAGGACAAACAGAAGAATTTTCATAATCACCATCATTGGCTTCTCTGCAGAGAAATTCTTATTTGAGAAGGGAAAAGACTGTAGCGTCAACACACTCAATAATTCTCCTGTCCTTGAAGAATTCATTTCTGCCGGGTAATGGACACAGACAAGGACTGTAATTCCCACAATGCTTTGATTTGTTGAATGAAAAAACATACCCCGGTTTTTGGTATTTCTCAGGTCCAATAAATATTTGCTATCGTGACTTTTCCGATCCAAACGGGAAACGGAAGGTTGATTTTACTGCACCTGGCTGGTATTTCCGGGCATTTTCCCCAATAAATGTCGGCAGGTTTGTTGCTGAAATTCACCTGTGGAAAACTTCAGGGGAGGCAGTATTTATTGCCTAACTCGTAATTCTCATCCATACAAAAATGTGTTCGTGCAGGGATCAGGGCTATAGGCTACTCACAATGTGAGCCTAAGTGTACTGAGTGTACAGTTATATATTTCTACTATTCACTAAACCCCATGTTGGAACATAAGTAGATTCGTAGTATGACTTATGGAGGCATTCTTGTCAGCCATGTCAGCACAATATTATCCGGTTAAAAATGTACTACCAACGTGTAAATGTGGACATGTACAAGTATGCACAAATGAGGACTATTACCTCAAAAATTGGTATGGCAAACATAAAATGAAGGCATCATTGGGAGAGAAATGCAAATCCAATGACACACCCAGAAAACTCTGAGTCAGGCTGCAGGAACCGAAATTCACAAGTAAAACACCCACCACTCACATAGTACAAGCTATAGAAGCTCAAAAGTATACTTACCCGTCTTCTAAGTATCCCACACACCACGCATAGGAATTTATAGGAATTTATTTGGAGTACCGCACAACCAATAAATGCAATGAATCACAGTATCAGGAATTTGTTTTAAAAAAAAAACGAACAGGCTTGGTGAAGCCAATCACCAGTTGCCAAACAACCAACACTTTAACAGCAGCACATGCACACTACAAAAACTGAACAAACCACCTAAGTATGAGTGCAAAAAAAAAAAAAAAAGTGTCTAAAACTTGAAACTATAATGTCTATGATAACAAAAGGCAGGTGGGTACCCATATATCAATTGCTAAAAATTGGTACGTCCACAAATGGAAACACCTCAGAAGGCAAAACCCCATTACAGAAGTGCTTGCCATAGTACAAATCAATCAATACATGGAAGCACATGATGCAAAGATCATTTGGGGGCGGGGTAACAGAGCACCTGTGGCACATCACAATTTAGATGCAATTAAACAAATGACCAATCACACACTGCTCACTCCAAATGTAAAGCAGACAAAAACTCAACATTTTTTCCCACAATTATAGTGTCAATGTCAGTGCCTAACTTGTAAATAAAGACATGCCAGCGCCCACAGCTCTCCTCTGAAACACATGGCTGCTGCAATTAAATGTGCGAGCACCAAATACTGAGGCAGCGTAATCGTAAAGCCATCTCAGGACTCTTTAATCCATTTACAGCCACTCTCTGCCCCTTCAGCTCACTCTTTTAGCTTTCTCCCTTTGTGACCTTTTTCCGTCTTTCTCTTCCTTCGTATTTACCATATGTGTTTTTCACTCACAGTAATTGTCTGATGTAGACAAATAAGTGGCGACCCAAAAATATAAGTGGCGGTGCCCCGCCTCGGAAACCACCGGCTCTGATTAAGCACTGGTCAATGTTTATCATGTTTGATTTTATGGAGCAACTTATATGTAGAGATACACAAAAGTGTCACATCTAGTATGTCTGAGGAGGAAGTGCAGTGGAGACAAAGGGTCTCACCACAAATGATCCTGGAGGTGCTTGCAGAATGTGAATATGCCACTTCTGCCCAATCAATGGTACTGGCTACACTGTCCTTTCTGGCCACTGAGTCATTCACGAGGACTGGCAGAATAGCGGCTGGCATTACACAGCCAAACCAGTGTAGATACTTGCAGCAAGCTTTACGATGCATCAGCAGCCAAGGGCAGCAGGACATCACCATGCCAAGGGCATCAGGACATCACCATGCTAAGGGCAGTAGGACATCACCATGCCAAGGGCAGCAGGACATCACCATGCCTCAGTCACAGCAAGACAGGCAATGGGTGGAACAACTCTATGATCACACAGATAAGCCTGTTTTTCTGGTGCAACACATTACACTTTCATCTTTCATTTGTCCATGATCACAGTTCTTTTTCGAAGCACACATTTATTATGTTTAAGTGTACGCAGACAAGAACAGCAAATGTGTCACAAGGGTCAACAATAAAACAAATGTGTGATTTGAACAAGGAACATCACTGAGGTCAATATCATATATTTTGCTGAGTGGCATATTTCTCTCACTCCCCCTCCTCTCCTTTTCAGGTGGTGTGCAGGATTACCTTTCCCTGTAGTATTTTCCACAATAGTGCCTTGCGGTGGGGCGTGCACATGGCCAAGACCCTGCCCTCTGACCCACTCACTGACCCATTCTCTATAAATTGAAATGTGCATGTTTTAAGCCAGCCCTACTTTCTTACTTGACCTCAGCCACATAGCTGGTTGTCACGCCAGAAAGAATATACAGTACTGAGTCAGTGGTGAAATATGGAAGCTGACCTTGTCCACACATGCCATGCTGAAACCCCGTTGTCTCTACGCTGATTCAGCCGATGGACCTGGCAATACCCGATTCCCACCTGCTTCAATGAAATATGCAGACATACGACCATAGAAGTGTGCAGACATGTGGACTACAGTGAACTGTTGTGAGAGACACATATTTAAAAAAAAAATCCAATACGGAATTTGAGGAATTCTGTTCGTAGGATCATGCCTCATTAACCCATTTCCGTTGTATTTCCCACTGATGTCTATGACTTACAAGTGACAATGTCACCTGAAGTGACCTATTGGTCATGATTTTGTGCTGTGTATCACCCCCACATTTGTGTCACCCATTTCTAACCGTCATTCATATTACACAGTGCGTAATGTGCAGCATAGTATGTAACGTAAAATTAGGGCAACTCCTCATACCTGGAAGTCAACAATGCAAAAGTGCAAAATTGGCCACTCATGGGCCACCCGGGCCACAAGAAAGAACATTTGCCGCCACCTTACTGCTGTGTGGTCAGAATAACCTCCCAAATAGGATGCAGAGGTTTGCACAGCGACTGCCATTGACACTGGAGCCTCGTATCTGGCTCCTCCTCCGCAGATACAGCGCATGAAAGTACTAGATTTGTCAGTGAACCTGTGGTAGTACGACTATGGACACATTTTCATTCCAACACATTTGATTGCATGTTACTTGTTCACTGCTCATGGGATAGTAGTAGATATTTGTTGCGAGACAGGCAATATGCCGGTCACATTAATCGTCACCTGTTGATAGGGCACAGGTTTTATTATTGGAGTAATATTGCACCATTTCATTGCACACCTGCCAGGGCTACTGGTAATCTGTGTGCGCATGATTACCGTGAGGTGCATCTCACACAAAAGGTGTAAGGATTTCCAAGATCAGGGACTTGGAAGATGCAACTGATGCTGAAGACAAGATGTGCTGCACATCTCATGGCACAGACCACGACTTGAGTCACACATGACATAGGGCCTCATTACAACCCTGGCGGTCAAAGACCGCCAGGGCTGTTTTGGTGATTGTACCGCCAACAGGCTGGCGGTACAATCTGCCGTATTACGACCGTGGCGGTAGCGCCACGGTCGCACTGCCAGGACCGGCGGTTTCCCGCCATGGTTGTCACAGCGGTTTTTATCTGCCAGGGCAGCACTGCTTGCAGCGCTGCCCAGGGGATTACGACTCCCCTTCCCGCCAGCCTTTCCATGGTGGTAGAGACCGCCATGGAAAGGCTGTCGGGAAGGGGAGTCGCGGGGCCCCTGGGGGCCCCTGCACTGCCCATGCACTTGGCATGGGCAGTGCAGGGGCCCCCAGGTACATCCCCACCCTGCTTTTCACTGTCTGCACAGCAGACAGTGAAAAGCGCGACTGGCGCAGCTGCACCCGTCGCACGGCCACAACACCGCCGGCTCCATTAGGAGCCAGCTCCAATGTTACGGCCGACATCCCCACTGGGCCAGCGGGCGGAAACAGAGAGGCCCAGCGGGGATGTCGTAATACGGCTGGCGGGATTGCGGCTGCATAGGCGGCTGCTCGCGCCAAGGTTGTAATGAGGGCCATAATGTTCAAAGGTTTGCCAGGAAGGGCTCACACGCTTGGAGATCGCCATTTTGGTAGTCTAAGGCTGTAGAACCTCATCCCCGTTTGTAGTGTCACGGGTCAGACAGCTCAAGGAGCCAAGACAGCTGATGCTCTGGGTTGGTTGAACACAAATCCTCATGAGGATTCAGAATGAAAACAACAGAAGGAGCTGCAGAGAAAAGGCTCCTGATGACAACCACAAAGGAAGTTGTGCCAGATCTACCACACTGTGATTCAGTGAGGGAGCACAGGGCAGAGCAGGCCATCATGTAAAGCTGGAGCTCAGCACAACCTCCCCAGGGAAAATATATATGGGGGAGACCAAGATCCCCATGACACAAACTGGGGGTGTTAGAGGTATCTCCACCAGCGTAGGGACAGATCAGGTAAAGAACACATTGGGACAAGAGCACATATTTGCAGTTTGGCAAGTTGAGGAGTCACTGCAGCGACAACCCCTTTCATCAGATGTCTGACACACAATGTCGCAAAGAACTCAGCCTCACACAGTCACCTATGCTCAATCTAGTTATCAAATGTGATAGTCAGGAAACCTACATGGCTTTTTACCAGAAATATAAAAGAATGTGTGGGAATCACAGTGAGGTATGGGTTATACATTATAAATGATAAGGTAAGGGGGCATCTAAGGGACTGTAGAAACGTACATATGGGGATTCGCACCTCACAGTAGTGCTCGATCAGTCCTTTCTTGCTGCTGGTAAGTAGTAGCCATCTCAGCCTGATAAACAGATATGGGCGCTCCTATCATCCCGGTGAGTTAGGGCCATGTGTCTGCTGCAGCTGGCATCCTCCTTGCTGACTTGCTGTGAGCTTCGGTGTGTTATTGGCCGTGGCTAGGTTCCACATCGGTGTCACCGAGGCCTGCACCATCTCACTTTGGAAACCAAGAGCACTGACAAATCAGATCGATGTTGGTGCACATGATCCGAACACTGTGTGAGCCAGTAGTGCGGGAACAACAGGTGCCAATTACTCAAAATTTGGCACGAGGAGAGGAACATGGACATTGCTGTAATGCACGTGCCTGTTCTATGCGAAGAATAGGAATGTTGTTCTACGGAAATGGAACTGAGAGGTAGGAACATTTAATAGCTCTGCATCGAGCTGGTGAACTTTGCGGGTTGTGAGAGCTGTGGGCCTCTGTAGGTGGTGGTGGTGTGTGTGTTGAAGTGCACATGTTTACGTGGCCCAAAGGCTAGTAGCATTTGTGGATCTGCAATTTCTTCCAGTACCAGCACATAATAATTCTTTATTGTCAATGTGCCAGCCTACATTCAGGGTGCAGTTTAGTCATGAATAGAGGCAGAGGTGTAGTGATTGGCATCTATGGAATTCAATAACTCAAGCAGCTGTCCCCTCAACTATTCAAATGGCAGAGGTGCCCGGTATATGCAGTGACTATGCCGGGAAACATATGTTTTTGGCGTGAGAAAGGCAATAGAGGCTGCTTAATTTTTAAAAAGGTGGGTAAAGTGTTTGACCCATTTACAGTGCAAATTCTTAAAGGGGGTGATATTGACCAAATAAGATTGATCTGGTAGGAATGCATTTCGCAAAAGAATAATTAGCTTACCATCCTAATTGACTTAACAGTACAACAGTAGCCTTAGGTAAGGCAGCTGAAATAAGTGGCATCCCTATCTGAAAGTATAAACCTAATTAAGCACATTGACAACTGAGGTTTCAACTTGACGAACAATCCATAAGCAGAAGCTAATTCGCTCCAAACCTGCCACGCCTCTGACAGTAAGGCCTAAGAGAATACCCCAGTACTAGGCAAGGAGGTAGGAATCGTGAACACTCTCTAAAAAATAAAGAAATAAAGACTCAATTGTTACAGTGGATAGGTCTCTGTGTCATAATGTGTAACTCAAACCTGTGTTTTCCCTTGAAATACTCATTTTGTGTACAGTATCCTCCATTGCTCTGGTCTGGGGCCAAAGGCCGTTTGCTCCCGCTCCCTTCACGGCCTCTGACTGGCATTTCAGGTAATTAACAGCAGCACCTGTGTCTCAGCGAATTAGCTGCCAATTTTCAAGCAGACAGGAGTACGTGTCCAACGCCAACCACATGCTTGCAGGAAATGCACAAACAGAATACTAGCGGTGGCGAGGCTTCAATTCCGATGCTGCTGCTAATATTACTCAGCATCAGAGAAGCAGCAAGATTGGCTGGAGCGGCCTGCCTCAACGCGCCCTGAGGCACTGGGTTTCTGTGCCTGCTCTCCACACAGCTGAGTAAGACAGGTCAGGTTGGAGAGGTTTAAAATGCGCATATAAGGCTGGCTGTCGCAAGACAGCCAGCCACAGTGACATGCGCATTTTAAACTGGTGCAGTAACTACCACTGCTCCCTGCAGCCAATCAGCAGCAATGACCCCAGCCAGCACTGCCACTGGGCTTACTGAACTGAAAAATAAAATGGTAATGAAATCGCTTCATTACCATTTTAGTTTTCATGCATGCTACTCTGTCAGCAGGGGAGGGGGCAACTCTCCTCAGCTCCAATGGAGGAACAGCCCCTGGAGAAAGGTGAGGTGATGAGAGATGTCACCTTCCTCTCTCTTCCTGTGTCCATGGTCCCTCTGTAATGTCAATCCATCGGGCAATGGCCAAAGAATGTTGATGCATGTTGGCAAGCACTCGTTCCTTCTTTGCTTTTAGCTCCACAACAATTAATGACCCACTGTTAGACCTGACAGCCTTAGGGTGTTCACCCCTAACGATTTGCCTGCCTCCCTCCACTTTTGAGATGCTGTTTTTGATGGTTTTTAGACTCTGCACACTTTACCACTGCTACCCAGTGCTAAAGTGCATATGCTCTCTTCCTTTAAACATGGTAACATTGGATCACACCCAATTAGGCTATTTAATTTACTTATAAGTCCCTAGTAGAGTGCACTATATGTGCCCTGGGCCTGTAGATTAAAAGCTACTAGTGGGCCTGCAGCACTGATTGTGCCACCCACTTCAGTAGCCCCTTATCCTTGTCTCAGGCCTACCATTGCAAGGCCTGTGTGTGCAGTTTCACTGCTAATTCAACTTGGTATTTAAAAGTACTTGCCAAGCCTAAAACTCCCCTTTTTCAACATATAAGTCACTCCTAAGGTGTGCCCTAGGTAACCCCTAGAGCAGGGTGCTGTGTAGGTAAAAGGCAGGACATGTACCTGTGTAGTTTACATGTCCTGGTAGTGTAAAACTCCTAAATTCGTTTTTAGACTACTGTGAGGCCTGCTCCCTTCATAGGCTAACATTGGGGCTGCCCTCATACATTGTTTGAGTGGTACCTGCTGATCTGAAAGGAGTAGGAAAGTCATATTTAGTATGGCCAGAATGGTGATACAAAATCCTGCTGACTGGTGACGTTGGATTTAATCTTACTATTTTAGAAATGACAGTTTTAGAAAGTGAGCATTTCTCTGCACTTAAATCTTTCTGTGCCTTACAATCCATGTCTGGCTGGATTTAATTGACAGCTCCTTGTGCATTCACTCAGACACCCCAAACACAGGATACTCAGCCTCACTTGCATACATCTGCATTTTGAACGGGTCTTCCTGGGCTGGGAGGGTGGAGGGCCTGCTCTCACATAAAGGACTGCCACACCCCCTACTGGGACCCTGGCAGACAGAATTGAACTGAAAGGGCCCCTGGTGCACTTCTAAGCCACTCTTTGAAGTCTCCCCCACTTCAAAGGCACATTCGGGTATAAAAACAGGGACTCTGCCCTACCACCTCAGACACTTCCTGGAGAAGATACCTGAACCAGAACCTGCACCCTGACAAGAAGAACTGCCTGGCTGCCTAAAGGACTCACCTGGCTGCTTTCTGAAGAGGATTGCTGCCTTGTTGTTGCCCTGCTGTCTTGCTGCTCTCTTGCTTTGCTGCAGAAGTGCTCTCCAAGGGCTTGGATAGGACTTTCTTCCTGTTCCCTGAAGTCTCAGGACCAAAAAGACTTCTCTACTGCAGCTGAACTCCCCGTGCGGCGAAAGGTCAACGCACCGCCTGCCAAGAACGACGCACAGCCTGCTCGCAGTAAAAATTTCACCGCGCGCTGAGTCCGGAATGATGCAGCCTGACTTTGCGACAGAAGATCGACGCAGCACCAGCGACGTGACCTGAACTTCAACGCACAGCCCTAGAACGACGCCATCCGACTTCCTGAGAGGAATTGATGCAGCACCTGCCGTGCGGAAGAAAATTCCATGCGTCGCCTACCGGAATCAACACAGCCGCTGTGACTTCGCTTCGCAAGCCCAGGATTCCACGCATCGTCCCCAGGGCGTCTGAAAACCCCGCAACCCGAAGAGGATCCAAGTCTGAGTGCCGGAAATCGATGCAACGTCTTCCCCACGTGGAAAATAACGACGCAAGTCTGTGTGCGAAGGGGCGAACCCAACGCGCACTCACCGTTTTCCACGCATCTCCTCCTCTGCGGTCCCTTGTGAGGATTTTTCAATGCAAACCAGGTACTTTGCCCTGCAAGAGACACTTGTTGTTTCTAGGAGAACTTAAGACACTTTTTATTGCTTTTACAGTAATATTTTAACTCCAAAGACACTTGATACCACTTTCAATTATATCCCTACATTTGCTTATTTCATCTTTATTCGTTTTGACCTGCATTTATCCAGATAAATATTATATATTTTTCTAAACACTGTGTGGTGTATTTTTGTGGTGTTATATTATGGTATTGTATGATTTATTGCACAAATACTTTACAAATTGCCTTCTAAGTTAAGCCTGACTGCTCAGTGCCAAGCTACCAGAGGGTGGGTACAGGATAATTTGGATTGTGTGTGACTTACCCTGACTAGAGTGAGGGCCCTTGCTTGGACAGGGAGTAACCTGACTGCCAACCAAAGACCCCATTTCTAACATTGGTGATCAGCAGTGAGGATAAGACTTGTATTTGTACAGTGACATACAGTAGCTAAGTATTTCACTACCTACCCAGAGTTGAAGGTTGTTAGAAATGGGGTCTCTAGTTGGCAGTCGGTTTGCACCCTGTCCAAGTAGGGACCCTCACGCTAGTCAGGATAAGGGAGATACCCGCTCAGATAACCCCTGCTCAGCTCCTTGGTAGCTTGGCACGAACAGTCAGGCTTATCTCAGAAGCAATGTGTAAAGCATTAACACACAGTGATAAGTGAAAACACTACAAAAGGACACCACACCAGTTTTAGAAAAATAGCCAATATTTATCTATATAAAACAAGACCAAATACGATAAGAATCCAACATACAGTAAGAAAAATATGAATTATGCAAGATTTACTCAAAACTACAGTTCCTTGAAGTCGATAGCTGTACCTGGGGCTATCAAGGCATCATGATCAACAAAACCAACAGTTCAGGCCGGCCACAGCGTTGCGTGCCAGCTACGGTGTCGGGAAGACCCGCAAACAGTACCTTGGATTTGCAGGGCATCGTGATCCTCGCCGTAAGTGCCGGAGAGCGGCGTCGCTGGCGTCGGTTCCGGAGTCGGTGCAGGAGTCATCCGGCCCTTGAAGTCACGCACCTCGGGGATCGAACTCCAGGCTGATGAAATCAGGTGCGCTGGCGTGGATGGCATCGGGGCTGCGGTGCGAAGCGGGACGATGCGACGTGCTGTGCCCACAGGTCACGGTGCAGGCAGCGGCTCGGTGACCCTGTCCAGCGGCGTCAGTGAGACTAGGGCTGCGGTGTGAAGAGGGGCGGTGCGACGTGCGGTGTCCACAGGTCACGGTACAGGCAGCGGCATCGTCGTTGCTGAGGCGCTGTCATCGGTAGGCCCAAGCCAGCGGTGCGGGATGGGACAGTGCTTCGTGACCTTCACGAGCGGTGTCCACAGGCCACTGTGCAGGAAGGATGCCTGGTGATAACACAGGAGTCGATGGTGCTGGCGTCGGTGGACCGGGGCTGCAGTGCGGGATGGGACGGTGCTTCGTGTACCTCACAAGCGGTGTCCACATGTCATGGTGCAGGCAGCGGCGCCAGTGTCAGCAGGAGCGTTGTCGTCGGTGATGCCCAGGCTGCGGTGGGCGCAGGCGATGCCAGAGTGCGGGTCCCACAGGTCGGGGTGCGAGCAGCGGCTCGGTGAAGTCATCTGATGACGGTGTCGGTGAGACCAGGGTCACGGTGCGAAGCGGGGCAATGCGGCTCCGTGTGGGGTCAGCAGGTCACGGTGCAGGCCAGCAGCATCGTTGGCGGTGTCGGGCTGGTTTCTCCTCTTGAACAGCACAAAACACATAGTTCCCAGTGCTGCCGGTCGAGGAAACTGAAGTCTTTGGTGTCCCTGAGACTTCCAACAGGAGGCAAGCTCTACTCCAAGCCCTTGGAGAATTTTCTCAATCAGGATACACAGCAAAGTTCACCCTTTGCCCTCTTTTCAGGCAGAAGCAGCAACTGCAGGCCAGTCCAGCAAAGCAGCACAACAAAGGGACAGTACTCCTTCAGCTCTTCTCCTGGGCAGAGGTTCCTCTTGATTCCAGAAAGATTTTAAAAGTCTCGGATTTTGGGTCTTCTTCTTATACCCAGTTCTGCCTTTGACATTGGCAAACTTCAAAGCAAAGTATCAAGGGCCATATTTATACTTTTTGATGCAAAACTGCGCTAACGCAGTTTTGCGCCCAAAAAATTAGCGCCGGCTAACGCCATTCTGAAGCGCCATGCGGGCGCCGTATTTATTGAATGGCGTTAGCCGGCGTTAGCCGACCGGCGCTGCCTGGTGTGCGTGAAAAAAACCACGTACACCAGGCAGCGCCGGCGTAGGGAAAAATGGCGTTCGGGCGTCCAAAAATGGGGCAAGTCAGGCTGAGGCAAAAAAAACGTCTTAACCCGATTTGCGCCATTTTTTTTTGGCGCCCAGACGCCATTAACATGACTCCTGTCTTAGCAAAGACAGGAGTCATGCCCCCTTGCCCAATGGCCATGCCCAGGGGACTTCTGTCCCCTGGGCATGGTCATTGGGCATAGTGGCATGTAGGGGAGCACAAATCAGGCCCCCCTATGCCAAAAAAATAAAATAAAATACTTACCACAACTTACCTTTTCTTCCCTGGGGTGGGTCCCTCCATCCTTGGGTGTCCTCCTGGGGTGGGCAAGGGTGGCAGGGGGTGTCCCTGGGGGCTTGGGAGGGCACCTCTGGGCTCATTCTGAGGCCACAGGTCCCTTAACGCCTGCCCTGACCCAAGCGCTAAAATCCGGCGCAAATGCGGGTTTTTTAGTCCCGCCCACTCCCGGGCGTCATTTTTGCCCGGGAGTATAAATCCGACGCAATAGCATCGGAGTCATTTTTATAGACGGGAACGCCTACCTTGCATATAATTAACGCAAGGAAGGTGTTCACGCAAAAAAATTACGCTGACTCCATGAACTTTGGCGCTAGACGCGTCTAACGCCAAAGTATAAATATGGAGTTCGTTTTGCGTCGAATTTGCGTCGAAAAAAACGACGCAAATTTGGCGCAAACGGAGTATAAATATGCCCCTAAGTGTTTGCAAGATCCTTCCTTGTTCAGGCCAGGTCCCAGATGCACACCAGGGGGTCGGAGACTGCATTGTGTGAGGGCAGGCACAATCCTTTCAGGTGTGAACGACCACTCCTCCCTCCTCTCTACCTCAGATGGCTCATCAGGATATGCAGGCTACACCCGCCCCCTTTTGTGTCACTGTCTAGAGGAGAGGTGTGAACAGGCCAACTTTCAAACTGACCAAGACAGACAATCCACAAACAGGCAGAGTCACAGAATGGTATAAGCAGGAAAATGCCTACTTTCTAAAAGTGGTATTTTCAAACAGACAATTTAAAAAACAACTTCACTAAAAGATGTATTTTTAAATTGTGAGTTCAGAGACCTTAAACTCCATATTTTACCTACTCTCAAAGGGAATCTGCACTTTAAGGATATTTAAAGGCAGCCCCCATGTTAACCTATGAGAGAGATAGGCCTTGCACAGTGAACACCGAATTTTGCAGTATTTCACTGTTAGGACATATAAAACACACTAGTATATGTCCTACCTTAAACATACACTGCACCGTGCCCATAGGGCTACCTAAGGCCTAACTTAGGGATGCTTTACATGTAGTAAAAGGGAAGGTTGAGGCCTGGCAAGTGGGTACACTTACCAAGTTGAATTGGCAGTTTAAAACTGCACACACAGACACTGCAATGGCAGGTCTGAGTCATGTTTACAGGGCTACTAATGTGGGAGGCACAACCAGTGCTGCAGGCCCACTAGTAGCATTTGATTTACAGGCCCTGGGAACCTCTAGTGCACTTTACTAGTAAATCAAATATGCCAATCACTGATAAACCAATCAACAGTACAATTTCTATGGGGAGCACTTGCACTTTAGCACTGATTAGCAGTGGTAAAGTGCGCAGAGACAATAAACCAGAAAAAACAAACCTCAAAAAATAGGAGGAAGAAGGCAAAAAGTTTGGGGATAACCCTGCAAAAAGGGCCATTTCCAACAAAATCTCTTTTTTGCAAATTTGTTTTTCCTGACAACTTTCTAAACTTAAATCCTCACTCAACATGTCTCAGGCTGGGTCTCAAGCAGGAGATTTTGACCTAGTCCTGTTGGAGACATACACTGTCAAACAGCTAAAAGAGTTCTGCAAGGAGATAAGTGTACCCACCCAAGGGGCCACCAGGAAGGAGGACTTTCAGGTGGCGCTGAGGGCCTGGGTAGAAGCCCATTTAGAGGAGGATGCTGAGGTTGAGGAGCCAGAAGAAGGCCCTTCAGAGGATTTTTTGCTATCAGTGGGTGATGTTACCACTGCAATTGTGCCCCCTTGCAGACCATGGAGCAGTGTCTCTGATCAAGGCCTGACTGCAGAGGAAAGGAGAGAGGAGAGGGAGTTCCAATTGCAAATGGCAAGACTGAAAATTGAGGCTCAACAGGAGGAAAAGAGGGTAGAGAGAGAAGTACAAGCAGCTCAGACAGCCTTGGCTGAAAATAAACTTTTGTTGGCTCATGAACTGAGTCTCAAGGAGCTGGATCTTAAGGCGAAGCAGTCTGAATCCATCAGTAATGGTGGCAGCATACAGGCCGGACCTTCTGGAGAAAAGGTTTGTATACCCAAAAATGGGGTTCCCAGGTTTGTGGTGGGAGATGACATAGATAAATGGCTACCTGCTTATGAAGTTGCACTAAGGGCTCATGAGGTTCCTGAAGGACAATGGGGTACAGCTATATGGAGTTATGTGCCAGCACTGCGGAGGGACGAGCTTCTCACATTGGACCCAAAGGATCAAAACACATCTCCAATTATGGAAGCCATTTTACTTGCCAAGTTTGGGCTGACCCCTGAAAAATACCGTCAGAGGTTCAGGGACAGTACCAAACAGTCTACACAAACATGGGTAGATTTCTTTGACTTTTCCAGTAAGGCACTGAATGGATGGGTGCGGGGCTGTAAAGTAGATGATTACACAGGATTGTATAATTTGATTCTGAGAGAGCATGTGCTCAGTATTTCTTTTACAGAGTTGTGGCAGCACCTAGTAGACAGTAAGCTGACTGATCCCAGGAAGCTTGCTGAGGAGGTGGACCTCTGGACTAGCACCAGAGTGTCCAGAAAGGTATCTGGGGGGGGGCATAAAGGTGGTCAGTGTTCCCATCAGAGGAAAGAGGTGGGAGAAAAATGTAAAAACAAGGAATTCTCAAATGGCCCCCAAAATAGATCCCAAGGGAGTAGAGGTAACCAGTCCCCGTCTGATTCCAAAAGGAGAGGTCTTACTGACCATAAGACAGGGAGGTTTGTACCCCAATGTGCAGAGTGCAATAAGTATGGGCACCCTGAGGGCGACCCCAAGTGTCCCAAGAGGGCACAGCCCCCAAAGGAGGGCAGACACCTGGGTTGGCTAGCGTAGCGCTCAGGGAGGAGATGGTCCCAGACAGTTTTGGAAAGCACACAGAGGTAACCCTAGTTTCCCTAGGGGATGCAGAGATGGTGCCAAAAACCCACATGCCTGCCAATACTTCCAAGTGGGCAAAGGGTGGAGGCTCTGCGTGACAGCGGAGCCAGAATGACTACTGTCAAGGGTCAGCTGGTGTCAGCAAATACATTTCACCAAGTCATAGTCGCTGACCATCGTGAGAGCCACCTACTGGTAGATCTGGTTCCCTTTGAGTGGGAGTCTGGTACTCTAAAAGTAGCCGTGAGTCCTGCCATGCCTGTAAATTGCCTGTTAGGCAACGACCTTGAGCACACTACCTGGAAGGAGGTAGAGCTAAGGTCTCACTTGGAGATGTTAGGATTGCCTTAGTGGGTTTGCATGACCACACGGTCCATGGCTACCCAGGAGGGAAGTCAAGGGCGTCTGGAGCCTGGTACAATGGCCCAGACAACTGCCAAGAGGAGGGGCAAGGGGCACGGGAAACCGGTCCCAGAAGTTCCTGCAGTGGTTGACGGGGTTCCTGAGGAGGAGGCCCCTGAGTCAATTGGGGAAGACATTGGCCCCCTAGGTGACCTACCTGAGCTTGCTGGCTGGCAACTTGAGGGTGGGCCCACCAGGGAGGAATTCTGCAAGGCGCAGAAAGAATGTCCCACTCTAGAGGGCATGAGGAAGAAAGCCTCAGCCCAGGCAGCAGGTGAAGCCTCTGGCCATCACCACATATATTGGGAGGATGATCTCCTCTACAGTGAGCCAAAGTTTCCGGCCATTGGGGCAGCGCGTGCACTGGTGGTTCCCCAGTGTTACTGAACCTTCCTACTGGGACTGGCTCACGACATTCCCCTGGCAGGACATTTGGGACAAGACAAGACCTTTGCCAGGCTTGTCACCCACTTCTATTGGCCCCGAATGAGGGCAAACTCAGATACGTTCTGTAGGTCTTGTCCTACCTGCCAGGCCAGTGGTAAAGCAGGAAAAAGGGTTAAGGCCCCCCTGATTCCACTTCCTGTTGTTGGCAGCCCCTTTAAAAGAGTGGGCATCGACATTGTTGGTCCATTGGACCCCGAAACTGCCCTCGGCAACAGGTTCATCCTGGTTTTGGTGGACCATGCCACCCGTTACCCAGAGGCAATCTCTCTGAGGACTGTAACTGCACCGGTGGTGACCAGAACTCTGATGGGGATATTTACCCGTGTGGGATTCTTAAAGGAGATAGTGTCTGTCAGAGGCACTAACTTCACGTCTGCATACATGAAGTCTATGTGGGATGCGTGTGGTGTAACCTACAAGTTCACCACACCCTATCACCCCCAATCTAATGGTCTTGTGGAGAGATTCAACAAGACCTTAAAAGGCATGATCACAGGCCTCCCTGAGGCCCTGAGGCGTAAGTGGGACGTCCTCTTACCAACCTTGTCTTTGCTTACAGAGAGGTACCCCAGAATGGGGTAGGGTTCAGTCCCTTTGAGCTTCTCTATGGCTACCCTGTCAGGGGACCCTTAAGCATTGTCAAAGAGGGGTTGGTGAAGGCTCCAAAGGCACCCCCTCAGGATGTGGTCAGCTACATGCTGGCCCTCCGCAACCAGATGCACTCTTCTGGAAAACGGCCAAAAGTAACCTTGAGGCCAGTCAAGAGGTAATGAAATGCTGGTATGACCAGAAGGCCACGCTGGTAGAGTTTCCACCTGGAGACAAAGTGTGGGTAATGGAGCCAGTAGAGCCTAGAGCTCTCCAGGACTGCTGGTCTGGCCCATTTGAACTGAAGGAGCGGAAAGGGGAGGCCACTTACCTTGTGGACCTCCAATCCCCTAGCAACCCCCCTAAGGGTGCTCCATGTCAACCGACTGAAGCCTCACTTTGAGAGGATCGAAGTCAACATGCTTCTGGTAAGAGAGCAGGGTATGGAAGAGGAGAGTGAACCTCTCCCCGACCTCCTCGCTGCCAAGGAAGGTAATGGGTCAGTGGAGGGTGTCATTCTCTCTGACTCCCTGACCCTAGACCAGAGAGGGGGCTGCTACCAGTTACTGGAACAGTACTCTTACCTGTTTTCTCTCACCCCTGGACTCACACACTTGTGTGTCCATGACATTGACACGGGAGACAGTCCCCCTGTAAAGAACAAAATTTACAGGTTGTCAGACAAGGTGAAGGGTAGCATCAAAGAGGAAGTCTCCAAGATGTTGGCTCTTGGGGTTATTGAGAAGTCTAGTAGTCCCTTGACCAGCCCTGTGGTGCTGGTACCCAAGGCTGCTGCCCCCGGTGCCAAGCCAGAACTTCCGTTCTGCATGGACTACCGGTGTCTCAATTCAGTCACACGGACTGACGCTCACCCCATCCCCCAAGCTGATGAGCTCGTAGACAGACTAGGCGCTACCAAATTCCTCAGTACTTTTATCTCACATCAGGGTACTGGCAGATCGCCTTGACTGAGGGGGCTGAAGAGAGATCCACATTTTCCACACCTGAGGGCCATTACCAATTCCAGGTGATGCCCTTTGGGTTGAAAAATGCCCCCTCTACCTTCCAACGGTTGGTTAACGGGGTCCTAGCTGGCAAGGATGTCTTCTGCGCAGCCTACCTGGAAGACATTGCCGTCTACAGTGACAGCTGGGAGGAACACCTGCTCCACCTCAAGGAGGTGCTTCAGGCCCTGCAACAGCCAGGCCTGACCATCAAGGCCAGTAAGTGCCAGGATGGGCAGGGTTCCGTGGTGTACTTGGGACACCTAATAGGTGGTGGCAAGGTGCAGCCACTCCAGGCCAAGATTGAAACTATCAAGGCCTGGCAAACACCTAGAACCCAAACAGAGGTGAGAGCCTTCTTAGGCCTCACTGGATATTATCGCAGACTTGTCAAGGGCTATGGAACCACGGTGACCCCCTTGACAGAACTCACATCCAAAAAGCAACCTAGGTTGGTGAATTGGACAGAGGCTTGTCAGAAAGCCTTTGACTCCCTGAAGGAAGCCATGTGCACGGCCCCCGTGCTCAATGCTCCTGACTACTCCAAGGAATTTTTCGTGCAGACAGATGCATCAGAACATGGCATAGGGGCGGTCCTAACACAGCTAAATGAGGAGGGCCTAGATCAACCAGTAGTCTTTATTAGCAGAAGACTATTACCAAAGGAACAGAGGTGGAGTGCTATTAAAAGAGAAACATTTGCTGTGGTCTGGGCACTGAAGAAGCTGAGACTATACCTGTTTGGGACTCACTTCCGGGTTCAGACAGACCACAGGCCCCTCAGATGGCTCATGCAGATGAGGAGTGAGAATCCTAAACTCTTGAGGTGGTCCATTTCCCTACAGGGGATGGACTTTATGGTGGAGCATCGCCCGGGGATTGACCACACCAACGCTGGTGGTCTCTCCAGAAACTTCTGCCTTAGCAATGAGAGCTCCCAGGGGTTTGGGTAGCTCTCCGGCTGGTGGGGACACATGTTAGACCTGACAGCCTTAGCGTGGTCACCCCTAACTTTTTGCCTGCCTCCCTCCACTTTTGAGATACTGTTTTTGCTGTTTTTTTTTTTTACTCTGCACACTTTACCACTGCTAACCAGTGCTAAAGTGCATATGATCTCTCCCTTTGAACAAGGTAACATTGAATCACACCCAATTGGGCTATTTAATTTACTTATAAGTCCCTAGTAGAGTGCACTATATGTGCCCAGGGCCTGTAGATTAAAAGCTACTAGTGGGCCTGCAGCACTGATTGTGCCACCCACTTCAGTAGCCTCTTAACCTTGTCTCAGGCCTGCCATTGCAAGGCCTGTGTGTGCAGTTTCACTGCCAATTCAACTTGGCATTTAAAAGTAATTGCCAAGCCTAAAACTCCCCTTTTTCTACATATAAGTCACCCCTAAGGTGTGCCCTAGGTAACCCCTAGAGCAGAGTGCTGTGTAGGTAAAAGGCAGGACATGGACCTGTGTTGTGTACATGTCCTGGTAGTGTAAAACTCCTAAATACTTTTTTACACTACTGTGAGGCCTGCTCCCTTCATAGGCTAACATTGGGGCTGCCTTCATACATTTGAGTGGTAGCTGCTGATCTGAAAGGAGTAGGAAGGTCATATTTAGTATGGCCGGACTGGTAATACAAAATCCTGCTGACTGGTGAAGTTGGATTTAATATTACTATTTTAGAAATTACACTTTTAGAAAGTGAGCATTTCTCTGCACTTAGATCTTTCTGTGCCTTACAATCCACGTCTGACTGGGTTTAGTTGACAGCTCCTTGTGAATTCACTTGGACACCCCCCAAACACAGAATACTCAGCCTCACTTGCATACATCTGCATTTTGAATGGGTCTAAAGGACTCACCTGACTGCTTTCTGAAGATGACTGCTGCCTTGCTGTTGCCCTGCTGTCTGGCTGCTCTCTTGCTTTGCTGCAGAAGTGCTCTCCAAGGGCTTGGATACAGCTTTCCTCCTGTTCCCTGAAGTCTCAGGACCAAAAAGATTTATCTTCTGCAGTTGAAATCCCCATGTGGCAAAAATTTGATGCACCGCCTACCAAGAATGATGCACAGCCTGCTCGCTGTGAAAATTTCACTGCATGCCGAGTCTGGAATGACGCAGCCCGACTTAGCGACAGAAGATCGATGCAGCGCCAGCGATGCAACCGGAACTTCAACGCACAGCCCTACTGGATCGACGCAAGCCAACCCAGAACGACACCGCCCGACTTCTTGAGAGGAATCGACGCAGTGCCTGCCATGCGGAATTAAATTCCATGCATCACCTACCGGAATTGACGCAGCCGCTGTGACTTCGCTCTGCAAGCCCAGGATTCCACGCATCGTCTGGGGGGCATCTGAAAACCCCGCAACCCGAAGAGGATCCTAGTCCGCGTGCCGGAAATCGACACGTCTTCCCCGCGTGGAACAAGTCTGTGTGCAAAGGGGCGAAACTGACGCACACTCACCATTTTCCACGCATCTCCTCCTCTGCAGTCCCTTGCAAGGATTTTTCAACGCAAACCAGGTACTTTGCCCTGCAAGAGACACATGTTGTTTCTAGGAGAACTTAAAATACTTTTTATTGCTTTTACAGTAATATTTTAACTCCAAAGACACTTGATATCACTTTTAGTGATATGCCTACATTTTCTTATTTCATCTTGAATTGTTTTGACCTGCATTTATCCAGATAGGTATTATATATTTTGTAAACACTGTGTGGTGTATTTTTGTGGTGTTATATTGTGGTATTGTATGATATATTGCACAAATACTTTACACATTGCCTTCTAAGTTAAGCCTGACTGCTCAGTGCCAAGCTACCTGAAGTAAGTAAGGACGGTCAAGTCCACATGAAAAGGTAAGTTAAACCAACTTTATTTGTAAGCGCGACCTAGCGTCCAGCCTCTCCGGAGAAACAGGTTCAACTGTCATCTCCGGAATGCTCGAACCGCTTGCGTTCTGGAGAACGTGCCAAGAACCCACACACAACACTACCTGAGGGTGGGCACAGGATAATTTGGATTGTGTGTGACTTACCCTGGCTAGAGTGAGGGTCCTTGCTTGGAAAGGGGGTAACCTGACTGCCAACCAAAGACCCCATTTCTAACACCCACCACCTTTGCCTATGCCAACTTGTAATTTTGTCTAACTTTATGTTCCTGTCACTCTCATAGGAGGTATCGCCAGCCACAGAAGGATGAGTCGGGATGTGGCCACAAGTAGAAATGTTTGGTCAAAATCAATGCATCAGTCCGCAGCTGACTTTCTTTGGTTTTGTCTGTGCCTCTCAAGCTTTCTCATAATCTCATTGTGTTATCAGTAGCTGAAGTGTTGTGTTCAGGGCTGAATTTTAGCTGGCTGTTGCAGGAAGGACCTAGAGGCACCTATTTCTGGGGATCAGCATTTTTCCCCTCATCAGACTTTGAATCAGAGCAACAGATAAAAAAACACAAAAACTGTAAAAGAAGAAGGAAGAGAAAGATAGAAGAGTAGTGACAAAGAAAGAATGCATGAATGAGAAAGAAATAGAGGGGAAGAAAGTGTCTGTGGATGAAAGATACATGGGGTGGAGTCAGGATTTTGTAGTCTGGGTATTCAGCACAATGACTTTCGATAGCCCCAGCTGTTGGGCTCTGAGCAGAACATTGGTCTCAGCTCTTTCTCTTTCACAAATTAAACAAGTATTGTATTTACAATGGCTGTTTCTGAGTGGATTTGCGATGGATAATTAGAATATCACACGAACCTTGCCTAAATCCCAGAGTAATGTAGCTTGTGCATTCTTGGGATAGAGTCAATGGCACTTGACAACAAGGCTGTCTGGATGGGGAGGGTGTTAAATAAGGGGTAGGCAGTCCTTTCTTTATTTTCCTGAAACATTACCCAGTAAAAAGCCTTTTAAAAAAGAAAACATATTTATGTCAGAAGGCTAGCTTAATTCTAAAATGTACTCTTATGAAACTTGCATCTCTTGTCTAGCCGCAATCTGACGGAGAATTCATCATGGTAAGTAATATGTTTCTCTTGACATTCAATAAACATCATATTTGAAAAACAAGCATTGTCGAAGCCAGTAGTCCAGTAGGTTGTTATGGGAAGTGTTTGGTAATACTTGGGTAAATTTGTGTGTTTGCTTCCCATCTGTACTAGAAAGGAAATCCTGGTATTCTGCAGTCTGGAACCTTGAAGTTACTCTCTCTGCCGTATAGACTGCATTAACAAAGCTAAGCTCTACCCTCCAGGGAAAGTATTATGAAAAAGAATGAGAAGAGTAACTTGTGTTTTAAGAGATGTACTCAAAAAGACATATGAGATTAAATATTGCACAGTGGGCAATTCCGATGATGAGCAAACATTTTTGTTGATCTACAAGAAAGGCTAATGTGGGTGACACCTTCACTTTGTGAACAACAAAAGGGAGTCAATCCAAAACGTTATCTTAACTGCACAGTAAAAGAAATCAACATGCAGGGGCATTTAGAGAAAAGCACTGCATGTTTAAGACAGTCTAAGGCAAGTAACCAGCACAGAATACCTAAACAAAATAAACATAACAATTGCATCAGCATATGAATACATGAAAGATAAAACATTGGTTCTCAATCATAAGCTAAAAATCATTTCGCATCTGCTGCCTTGCCTACTTGTTGCCCCAACATCAACACAAATGGGACAATAAAACATCCAAACCCAATCTATGACCCAGACGAACCTATTATTTAAGCAGTGCTATACCATGGACTTCACATGAATACCTAAGGCTGACGTGAGCTAATTTAAAGCCCACTCAGACTGTACTCCTTGTTATTCTTTTTTGAAGAATGTATGACCTTAAATCTTCTAGACAACCAAAGCTGTTTGCAGTTAGACCTAAAAAGTGGCCGCATTGAAAGTGGCAATGACTGGTGATTCCATTTCATCAGTAAATCTGCCCATTTCTGAAAGGGCTGTCTTTTCTATACTTTTAGGCAGATTAGAGAATTAGAGCTCCTTTGCATGTGCGAACACAGTGCACTTTTATTATGTGATCCTAATTCCATGCTAAATGCTGGGCATAGCTCCTTAGGAAGAAGACACATGAGCAGATGACTCGAGTGAGAATAATCCACCACTCCAGTTCAGCTCAGCAGGCCTTTCCCTTAGAACCACCTTGAGACTAGACCTCCACACAGTCCCAGGAGCTGCCCATTCTTCTGCATGAGATGCATGCCAGCCAGATAATACCGGGGACAGCAACTGGAGAATATCGAACTGGGGCCCACCCTTCACCGATTGGGCTCTTACTCCCCCGTTCTGCATTTCACATAACGAAGTAACTGGAAGGACCCCTGCAACGCTATTTAAAAATTATAGCTACATGTGCAAATATCATAAACACAGTGGTAAGCAGAGCAAAACACTGAGACCAACTTCGTAGGAGTATCAGGTTCTTGGAAGAGGCCACACTATGGCAGGTGAGTAGGCCTCGTCCTTAAAAATATTCCATTCTTTTGCAATGAATAAATTAATTTCTGTGACCAGACACACCTTACAAAATTCGAAAAGTAACTTCCCTGAAAGCGTGCCACCGCACACGTGCCGCCCATTAGAACAGGTGAAATGTCTGGAGCTTGAGAGATGACCTGCTTGGAAATGGACCACTCTGCAGAATCGTCCAAACTGCTGGTAATGTGGAAGTGTTTGGAAAAAGATGGAGAAGGTCAGGGCTCTTCAGGTTCGCGACCTAAAAATTCAGATTGAAGGGACAGAGAATGGAGCCTCCAAAAAATGCGCAAAGGACACGATAGAGCACAGGTTCAACGACAAACACTGCACGATTACATTTAGATAACACCCATTGAGCAAACGCTACACCTTATACACGTGTTAAAAGTAAACAAATATAAACAAGTTAATTCTGTGTGTATAAAAAGGCATTTTTACACACAGCTTATTTAGCATTTAAAGAAAAGAGGGGGGAAGAACTGTTCGGCCAGCTCACACTGACAGCTACAGGTCACCTGTTTTCTCTGCTTACCCAAACCCTAGGACCTTAGTCACCCTAGCCTGGGACAGAAAACCAAGTTTTATAAATACTAAGGGATCCTGTAAGCAATATCTTCCAATTGTGAGTCACAAGCTCTTGGCTCGTAATAAAAATCACGTAAAAGAGTGCAGGGTCTAATATACCCCCTACAATTAAATTTCTACCTAAAACCATACACATTTCTGGACTGGAGTCCTAGAGGAAATGCCAGTGGGGCCATATGGCCAGATCGGCATTTTCTGATCCTAGCAATTTGAAAACACAATTCTCAGCAGCATGATTATTTGTCAGTTTACAGAATAAAAAGGCTTCCTAGACATGGCGCACAAAACCATTCCATCAAAAAAGTATCATGGGTATTTATCTGATAAGCTCACCATCTCCTGTAGCTCGTTACACACCCACAGCTAAGACACCAGGTGGTGAAGAAGTGCAAGAAAATAAAAAAAAGGCAACAGGCATTCTCCATGTATGTACCCAGGCTCTGGAACCATGTTCCTGCATCCATGTGGACAACCTCAACCCCATTCCACTTTAAAAAAGAGCTGAAGATGCACCTCCTTAAAACACTGGTGTACACAATGGATGTGGAGGAAGTAAGATCAATCTATCAGTAGCAACCGCTTTGGTTGGGATCCTGTCAGTATTTTCATTGGGGTTCTTATTAAAGACTGTTGTATTGGGACCTATGTGGGCAAGTCCTCCTTATGGAACACATGGTTTCACGCACTTAATATTGTCATGCTTCATCATAGACCTCCTGTCTCCACCCTAGTGGGACAATGCCACCAGGGCAGACTTAACCTCACGGTGAGATGCACTCGGAGGGAGTTCTTAGATAACATTTTCTGGGTAGTAAAGGGATCCAGTTGCATTTAAAAATACCTAGTGGACAACCAGTGTTAATACACCTTTAATATTGGTGTCCGTTGGTAAGGTTAAAAAAATGAATTGATGGTATGTGTGGGTTTAATGACTCACCCCATCTTAAAACAAAGCCATCATATTTCTGCCCTCACAGTGAGCCAAAACTGGTCTGGGGCATTCTTCAGGGCCAAGGATCCCTAACCATACATAAGTGAGCTAAATGTTATTAGAACATTGGAACGTTGGCAGCTCCATTGAAAACAATGGAGTGCTGCGGGCTTTTACTGGCTGGTAAAAGCCCGCAGCGCCAGCCTTCCAATGTTCGCTTTGTTAACAGCAACAGCTGTGAACAAAGCCTCACAGAGCCCGAGGGGATTTTAATCCCCTCTGGCTCCGTGAGCAATTTGTTTTATTTAATAGTACATTCTGCCCTGAGTGGCAGAATGTTCTAATAGCCCTAGAACCCGCCGTAGCGGGCTCTACCGGCTATTAAAGGCCCTTTCCCTTGTTAAATTCCCTCGCCTTCGGCTCGGGCCTTTAACGCGGGACGGGCCTTTAATAGCCGGTAGAGCCCGCTACGGCGGGTTCTATGGCTATATCAGAGCATTGGAATGTTGAGAACTCCATTGAAGACAATGCAGCTCCAGAGATCTGTATTCACTGGTAAAGGCCATCTCAGCTTAGTGTTCTAAACTTCACAAGCTGACACTAGCAATCCATTCTACAGTTTAAAGTGCAGTTAACCCAACAGTCAGAACCAGGTGAAGAGCTCAGCAGTAGCTATAGCAAATCCTCCAAGGAATGTTCTGTTTTTGGAAAAGCCTCAACACATTTCTTTCAATTTATTTGGACATATTTCCATTGAAGAATGGGTAAATAAACCAGCTGGATTACTAAAAGAGAAGCCTGGAAAACGCCACCAAAACTTTGCTGTACATGAACTGGATGTACTTGAAGAGCAGAGGGCTGAAAGCAAGACTAGAACAGCAACAAAATGGGCAACTCAAATATTCAGAGACTGGTTGGTAGAAAATAGGCACGCACCTGATTTTGAGATGCAACCACTGCCTGAACTCTGCAACCTTCTGAGACATTTTTATGCGGAGGTAAGAAATGCTAAAAGGGAATGCTATAGTAACCAAAGCCTAATATCAATAAGAGCTGGACTAAATAGACAAATTAGTAATCCTCCTTTTAGCAGAGCTGGTAATATCATGCATGATGCTGTGTTTGCACCCGCTAACAATGTGTTATTGCAATTTTTAAAAAAACAACGTAGAGAAGGCAAATATGTCAGTATTAGAAAAGAATTCATATCAGCACAGGACTTGTCACTGATAAAACACTGTGGTATTTTGAACTGTGATGAACCTATTTCACTGCAGTACAAAGTTTTTTTTGATACCCAACTTCACCTTGCAAGACGCGGCAGGGAAGGATTGCGAGAGTTGCCTAAAAATGCTTTCACATTCCTACCAGATGAACAGAACTGAGAGTATGCAACGTTAACCTTCAATGAACAAACAAAAAATCATAAGGAAGTAAATGAGAAACTTAGATATCAAAACAGAGGGCGCATTTATGCCCAACCAGACAGTGCAATGTGTGCTGTGAAATCTTTGAAATTGTACATTTCCAAATTGCCCAGAGAATGCAGTTGCTTCTATGTACAACCAAAGAAACTTACTGTGGTGGATGCTGCAAGTGCCTCTATGTGGTATTTCAATAAGCCTCTTGGGAAAAATACAATTGGAGGACTAATGAAAGAAATCAGCAGGAAAGCAGGATTAAGCCGTATTTACACAAACCATTGTCTGCGCGCTACAGCTGTGCAATTGCTTGCTGATAATGGTTTGGGAGCACATCAGATAATGGCAGTCACTGGCCACAAAAGCGAAATCAGTGTGCAAAATTACTGGAAAGCTTCATCTGAAGATAGAACTGTTTGGTCCACTAAACTAGCAAATGCTGGTGACAGTATCAAGAAAGATGGATCTGAAAAATACGTAAATGGAGCACAACCTGGTGTATAAATAGAAGACAGTTCTTCATTTAGAGTACCAGGGAGCAGCACAGATCACAATACGCAAAGAATTGTTTCCGATATTTTCTCACACTGTAACATCACATTTAACGGCAATGTACAATTTTTACTGAAATGAAATCTTACTAGTACAGATGTGTCCTGATTGTTTTAATGCATTGCAATGCTTGTTTTTCCTCAAACACATTAGTGAGCATGTTTAACTTGTAAATGTAAAACTTTTTATTTCATGATTTTAGTACTTTTATTGTAGAATGAAGTTCATGGCGGTGTTAGTAATATAATAAAGGCCTTTTGTTCCCAGTTGGTTGCTGAGATTTAAAATGTGTTAAAAAGTCAGACCTTTTTACGCTTCTTTCGATTCTTCCAATTATTTAGTCATATTTTCAAAATGAAACTGACATTTTACAAGCCTTGTTATTCTTTGTCAAAGTGTGCCTTACATACCTCATTTCTGGTAAAAACTGTACTGCTTTCTAGATTGCGTAGAGAATGAAAATGGTGGGTGGGCTCTTCCTTATTTTCAGAATCTCCACTTCCGTTCTCAGAAGCGCATGTCCAGCAAAAGGACCCAATCTCTTTATTGAAAAAAAAAGCAGATGCTTGTCTCCCAGCAAGGTGGGTGAACCCTGGAAATTATTTAAGTAGAGTGAAAAATGAACTCTGCAACACCTCGTCCAATTCAAGTTACAGAGAGTGAAAAGAGCCGTTACACTTAACGGCAGCCGCCATTGTTCTTTACGAGATGAAGGTATGGGTACGAAAACGTTTATTTTTTTTAATGTATCTGCCAAGGTTTTTGAAAACGGTGTATGCGCTTTACAAAAAAGTAATTTAGTGAGCCAGACACATGTGAAAATATATTTTGTTAAACATGGACCGGTTGCGCAACGTGTGCAGCCTGAGCTGCAACGGTATTGTTTTGAAAAGCCTTGTGCCTTTTCAAAACATAAGGCAATTGACCTCTGTGCAGCAACGACTGACCCACACTTCTCAGACCCAGAGCCGTACATTCTTTTATTATTATTTTAATGTGAGTTCTGTATTTATTTCAACTTCGAGGTTTTTGTTTATTTTCCTGAAACGTAAAACTGCAGACGGTGGTGTTACGTTTCAGGAAAATAAACGAAAACCTCAAAGTTAAAATAAAGACAGAACTCACGTTTAAATCATTTTAAAAAGAATGAACGGCTCTGGGACTGAAAAATTTGGCTCAGTCTATGACGCCTTCATGCTGTTCTCTTGACATGTTTTGACACGCATTTACCTTCTCTGTTCATGCTCTAATAGCCTTAGAAACCACCGTAGCGGGCTCTACCGGCTATTAAAGGCCCGCTCCCGTGTTAAATGCCCTTTGGCTCGGGCATTTAACGCGGGAGCGGGCCTTTAATAGCCGGTAGAGCCCGCTACGGCGGGTCCTAAGGCTATATTCTGTCCCACTACTGGAAAGGAACACTTAATATCCAAACACTCAAGACCTACCTGAGTGACAGTAATAGATTATGGATACCCTAAACTTTAGTGATTCAGTCGTCTGGTCTGGGACTGGGGATGATGCCCCTTGTAGTTGCACATTCATCAAAGGGTGCATCATGTTTCTGCACCTACTTCAGCCTCTTCCCGGCCGCTTGCCCTCTTTAAAACACTAGATCACACACAACGCGATAACAATCCAACTTCACTCTCAGAATCCTGCTACCACTTTAATCACTGTGATTGTAGTCTTGTATTTTGGCCATGTACAGTATGTCGCTGCTTCTTGGATAGGATTACATCACACACATATTTAATACTTGCAAATACAACCAAATGTGACTATTTCTCTTACATTTCTCTGCTCCGCTCCATGTGTACATGGAGCCACAGGTTTGCCATGGTGTGATGGAGCACCCTCTAAACTTCTCGCACATCTCACATAGACATAGACACAGACATTTCTATGTGGAGTGTGGCTTCATAGACCTCCCTATGAAGCCACACTCCACCTACCTTGCACAACAAATGAATTAGCTTATTTTCTGGCCATGGCAAGGATATGAAGTGATTTAGAAGTTTTACAATACAATATAAGAATTCCCCTGTATGGTATGTTATGTTGTGGTATGGTTATTTACGTAGAGCCTGCTACCTCTGATGAGGTGCTGAAGCAGTTGTGCACAGGTAACACCCTACTCTGCTGGTGCCAAGTGATACTGATTAGATGGATTATAATTGTCACATTTTGTAATGCTTGGTACCAGGTTTAGTATGTCACATCGCCTGAGGTGGCAAATAAAATTGCACCACATGTGCCACTGGACAGCATAGAGTTCTCTCAGTGCTCAGCAATCAAACACTGACAAGGGGTTCTTGGGCCATCCAGGCCGCCAGTGCCAGAGTGCATCACTGGGCAACTGCACCTTGTGACAGCCACACTCACACAATGGGGCATTGATACTTTGTGATTTGGCATAAGGCAGCGTGAAGCCAACACAGAGGGTGTTTCTGTTGTATATGAATGAGTAACTCTGACAGTAATGAACGTTATGCCTTTAGACTCTTTACTATAGCACTGTTTAGAAAAAGGCCTACTTTGTTCATCATGTGCTCGCTTACTGTATTAAATCACAGTGTAACCTCTGTGTGAAAACTTCCCAATCTTGTGAAATGTGACATTTCTAAATTCCCCATCACCTGGTGCCTTTCCCCTTGTTAGCGCGTCAGACCTTAATAAGTATACTTACAAGGGGACGCGACTAGGTCGATGAACCTTTTGACTCACAATTAAGAAGTTCTCACCATAGCTCCAGTACATAATCAATAATCAATACACAATAATCAACAATCATTAGCCATCAATAAAATCAATAATCAATGGAGTCAGTATTGTCATGCACCATGATCTTTCAGTCATGAATACAGACACCTTTAGTAAAAGTTTAGAATGTTTATTTCCCTATATTAACAATTCTAAGGTCATGTAGATTAATCTCAAAATCAAATGAAACACATACAAAAACAACACTGGTTGTCCAAAGCAGCGGAAGAAACGCAATCTAATCAAAGCTTGAACTACAACACATTCTAAGGTTAAAGTGCAAATCAAAAGCAGAGTTAATCACAGTTTTATCGCATTATACCTGTCCTTGATCTGGGTCAGCAAAGCAGAATCAGTCTTCATCCTCAGGACATCAGTAGATCAGCAAGGCATCAGGTCTCAGTCAGAAAAGTAGGGGCAAGGTCATGAAGCATTAAAGATAAGCATGTCTCTAGTAAAGACGCATAAGAAGGTAATAACTTTTCGGTCAGGAAATGTGGGCAGAGAAGTGGCTCTCTTCTCTCATAATGAGCGTTGTTATATTAAAGTCACCTAAACTATCCCCTAATTCCCTATTGGTTAGTTAATCGTATGTTCACACTCTGTCCAATAACACTACTATACCAATCTATGAATTCTAATATTTCCCCGTTCCCATACTGTTGATTGGTCCGTCTACCGATGTTTTCATCATCCAGCTTGTCAGGTAACAATATTGTTGCAGCTTCCACTCTAATCAGTATCTTCATTGTTCTTGTCCTGGAAAAGTCCATCTCACACACATTACACATAAAATGTTGCATTAGCAATAACATCATCTCCTAGCAGTTGGCTCTCACGAAAAGCTTCCATTTAGCACATTTAAACAATACAATAGACATTTCACAGTTTAATTCACTTGATCAGCATTTTTATTAACACATCAATATGAGACGCTAAGAAATACAGCTTTTACATGGGGTATGGAAAAGTAGGCCAAAACACTTGCTAAGTTAGGACTACAATTTATAAAGCTAAAGCATACTTTGTAACCCTTAATACGACATTACTGCATTAGTCTAATATATATTCAGTATTTCATAAGTATTAATCATTGATTAGTACATTTTGTTAACATTGATGGACACTCTTCAAGGTCACATTTATAAATGCATGCATTATTTCTTTATATTATTTCCTTTTCTACATAAATTCATTATTCAAAATACATAAACACTCATTAATAACTCTTATTAAAACACCTGTGCTAGCACCCTCCATGTTTTACTCATCAAGGGATGAGTGCGCTTTAAATGGTTCTCTTAATCGACTCTCTCTGTTTATAAAAACAAATTGCATTGAGCTCATCTTAAGGGACTGTCTCTCACCTGGTCAAACAAATGAATAATCAAAATTATGAGGCCGCTGGGCTCAGAGCAGTGGGTTTTGTTAATTGCTGCTGTTTAGCCAAATTACCCAGCATGGTGGAGCTGGGGTGGAGGGAGAGGAAAGCTCCCCTCTAAGACATAACTTTTCAATCCTGGGAGCACTCTCTGCTGCATTACATGTGGAAAAGGGTGCTGTGTGAGGTGAGCGAGACAGGGCTTGCGTAAGTACTGAGCAACAAGCTGGAGCCAGGCAGCCTGCTGGTGTGAACTGACCTGAGACAGAGTGAGTGGCCTCAATGGATTTGATGAGAGGTGAACTGGTGCCTGGGGGTGAATAAATTGATGACTGGATAGGTAGATTCAATGATGGGTGAATAGGTGTCTGGGGATGGATAGATGGACAAACTAAGGACCTGTATTAGAACTCGGCGGACGGGTTACTCTGTCACAACGGTGATGAATATCCCGTCCGCCAAAATCTAAATTCCATAGGATAGAATGGGATTTAGATTTCGGCAGACGGGATACCCGTTACAGGTATGACAGAGCAACCTGTCCGCCAAGTTGTAAATCTGGCCCAAAGTGTGGTTGATAGCTAGGTTTGTGTGGTTGGGTTTGGCTAGATGGATTAATTAATTGGTTGGTAGAGTTAGGCTGGGATGGGTGAATTGATCTTATACAGGGAGTACATGTGTGAAGAATAATGGATGTGTGATAGTTAGTGGATGTGTTAGGGTGGGTTTTCAATCAATCAATCAATCAATCAGGATTTATAAAGTGCGGCTAATCACCCAATAAGGTATCCAGGTGCTTGAGCTGGTGCTTGGGTATTCAGACTTGTGGATGGAGGAATGAATGAATTGGTGTGTGAATGGATGAATTGATAGATGACTAAAGGAGGTGAACTGATGAGTTGGTTGGGTTTGATTGGATAGATAGATGAATGTGGAGTGTGTCTGTGTGATGAATGGATGTGTGATGAGTTTTGGATGGATTTGAGTGGGATGGTATGAAGGGTCTGTTGGTGGACTGGAGGATGGATGGAGAGATGGATGGAAAGGTGGATGGATGGATGGATGAAAGGTTGTGTGGATGGATGAGTACTGGGTGGACAGTTCAGAGCAGACTGGGAAAGTTCCCCATCCTCTGATGCGTGGCTGCCATTTCTGTACGTTTAAGATTCCTGATAGTTTTAATGCTATGTTGCAACACGGCTGTCATTGCATTCATTGTAAAGCGTACACTTCAACGTTTGTTATTACTGTACGTAATACAAAGACACAGTCCTAATTTCTCACATCTATCATGTTGAGCTCCAGAAAAAAGGGCATTTTGCAATCTAACTGTAGTTTCCAATCTTCATCAAGACTAGTCCCAGGCATGAACACTCGCCTGCAGAAAGATGAGAGCCGTGGGTGCTGAGAGGTGCCAGAGCGTAGTGGGCGTGTGGCTGGTTTCGGAGTGTGGAATACATTTCTACGCATGAGCTGTAAGAGTCTGAGCAACGCCGCCTTGAGCTACACCCAGGAGTCACCACAGGACAAAGTTCAGAATCCAACAAACATATAGGTACATGGAGGGAAGCAGAAATGGGTATCCTCCATCTAGCTTTGTGGTGTTAAGATTTTTGAACAACATTTAAAAGGTAATATAGGCATATTTACACAAACCATACATTATAATTAAAATGTAAAACTGATAAGAACCGCTCTTGCATACAGTATATATGCTCCCCTTCCCTTGCTCAGAGGCATCAGTTGTTTTCGTAAAGAAGTGGACATCACCTTATTACGTTGAGATCTCTACAGTTTATTGTGCAGATGGGTGCTAAAGGTGAACGGAGAGAAAATGTGGCATTAAAGCCGGAGCTAGCGACTTTGGAAGTGGGGAAACAGGTCTGAGTGTCGACGTCCGCTCAACATCCTGTGATTCTGCACAGCTCTCTTACTCTCCTCGTGCCTCATATATAGATGCGACCCTGTGTAACATAACTGGTGCTTATGTGAAGTGCTCAGGTTTGTGCGATATAAACAGTAAACAAAGTGCTACAGTTATTCCATGTTACTTTGATGTTAGGGAGACTCAAAAAGAACCTCAAATCTAGCGTCAAAAGTGGATGGGCACCAATGAAACAATTAATGAGTGCTTGGGCCATGCTCCACCTAAGGGACAAAACATACTTCAGAAGAACATGAAACCAACGTATTGACCAATGACAAAGCAAGGCAATGAGAGTGGTGATGAAGCTAACGAATACTAAGTAATGGGCGGGCTAAATGCCCCTTTCTAGGTTTTTTTTTTAAACAAAAGAACGTCGTAGGTGACATTCACGCTGTCTCAGGCGAGACCTGAAAATGGCATACTAAAAAGACATTGGTTCCCAGAACAGTGTGTGCAGTAGAGACACTATGAACAAAAAACAACGTGCAGGGACTTCTGTTCTCGGGCTCCTGCCAGTGACCTTACGTTGAATTGGTGTGGTAGGTGCTGCCCCGCGCGGACCTGCAATCCAGTGTCAAATACAGTCAGCTACTGGAAAGATTTTGCATCCGTTCTTTAACGGTTGTCACATTAATAGTATGGAGCTATACACCTTATGAACCCTAGAGGGCAGCCTTCAATCACATACTAAGCTTCTACTGCAATGCTAATTGTTTAATCTTTTCTCTTTGTGGAAATCATGTGACCTCCTCGAAGGCCTCTTTTGGACAAAGGCGTTTTTGTGGCAGCCAGGTATGTCGTTCAAGCTGTGAAGAAAGCCAAACAACACAGTGTTTAAGGTCGAGCATTAAGAACATCAACCAAAGTGTCTGATCACGGCACTGAGAGCAGAAAACACCAAAAAATGTACAGATATCTCATCCAGCACCTCTAACCAAATATAACAGAGCGTGGAAAGCATATTGTTTAATCATATTAGGCAAGAGAGCGGCCAGAACAACTTACAGTAATTCAGAAAAAGAAAACCTGTTTATTAAGCACATAGCTAACATATAACCATCAAATGCAACACTCCGCAGAAGCACCGAGTCCTGGGAACAGACAGAGTTGCCAAGATTTCTGATTGCTATGTGTGACAAAATTTCAAAATTTCAGTGTAATTATGAGTGACATTTCAACGACTATGAGGGACAGTTTCTTGCAAGCAAAATCAAGCGATGAAGACGAGGAAACCATATAAATATCCTAATATACTGAGAATCCAATACCTCCCGTTGTACACCAGCGTCACCTTGTGGCCTTTGATACACACTACTCGGAGCTTACCTAGCAAAGTGAGAAACTGGAACAAGTAGGTTTTACTGCACTTCAGGACTTGCGTGACAATCTCAGGCATTGCAGTAATGTGGGAAGATTGCTAAAAATGCATTATTCTAACACAAGATGCGTATCACGTGGCAGGGTTGAACACCAGGGCCGGACTGGGAACCGCAAGCAACCCTGGCAAATTTGTCAGACCATCCCCTATGGGAGATGGGAGGAGGCATGTGGGGGGTGGCCACGGGCAGGGGCTGTTGGGTTCTGCTGGGGAAGAGTGTGAGGCACTACTGCTTCTGTTTCTGGGGGCTGAGTTTGCAGCGCTGCAGCAAAACCGGCCTCCCAGGAACAAAATCGGCCCCCACTGCTTCAAAACCGACCCCTTCCCTTCTAGCCCACTGGGAAAACACCTGATGGCTGCTACGGCCAGTCTGGCCCTGGGGCACATTGTAAAATGGAAAACACCCAATCATAACAAACTGTGGTGCAAACTGCAGGAAATCGGTGGAAACAGGACCAAACTTGAACAGGTGTGATACTGTCAGAAATCTGAAGTTAGAAACCAACTTTGTAGCACACAAACCATAAATGCAGGTAGTGCAGACAGAGGCGAAGTAAAGTATGGCCCACTTTATGCTACCAGAAGCCATGGTCAAGGTGCCACTTTCCTTAAATCAGGCCCTTAGTGACATTTGAGATGTCGGCTCACTGTTGACATCTTTAGATTCTCAACTGCAGTGCCTGCACCAGCCTTCACTCATGCATGCCAGCCAACTCACTTTCAGAAGGATCGCACTTTCAGTACAATAGGGGTGACGGGTGCTTGGGCATCGCACACCCATGTCAACATAATAACGCCGTGGACAATCCAATGCCAGCTGTTGTGCACGCACAATATCCAAGTATGAAAGGCACAACACTATCAAGCACTACACAGTAAGCACTGCACAATGGCCAGGCATGTTTTTAGGAATGTTTCAACATCATATTGGACCAACCCTGATGACCTCTTTAATTGCACTGCTCTTACACATGTAGAGACCCACAAGAACACTGCAAGCATATGAAGGCCTCTCGCCCATGCTAGCAGAGCCGGTGTAACATGCTCCTCTCACACGTTAGCAAGCAAATGCACAAGCCAGTAGTTTTTTTTAGTTGCTCTTTTTAGGTATTTTAGGAATATGTACATGGACAGAGCACAACAATAATCCAGTCTGATGAGGTATTTTCTATGCTGTAATGAAACCTATAGTTCATCTTCCTGAGTTGGTACTAGTCATTTATATAGCAACTTTAACTTATGGGATCATTGAAAAGGAAGGATCAAACAAATTATCCAAGTTCCTGAGTGCTGAGACAGAGTGGGAAGTGATAGCTGTAATTTAAAGACAGGAAACGGGAAAAATGTTGTCAGTGTCCAAGGGGTGCTGCATGCCAATGTCCCTATGAATGTATGTGAGTGACCTCCTCAGGGAATGCAGAATCGATAAAAAAGAAGGAAGGGTGACTTATTGATTCCAGAGGTTAGTGAAGGCTATTTTAAAAATGACGACATGGCCCAAAATAAAGATCACAATGTCTGAAAATAAACATAGATAAGAGAGGGGCAGATAGAAGGCCCCAGTTCACATGAGTGTTTAGCTGTAAACCTACAGTTAAAAATTAGGAGAAAGGAAATTAAGAGAAACCAAGTTCAGGAAAGAGGATTGTATAAAGTCCGAAGTTCTAAAGTGAGGAAATGGGGATGAATTAAAGACTTGCGTAAAGGCCCTGTAAGGAACAAACCCTTAAGGAGAATAGCTACTTTGGGCCTCAAAGCCTTTCGGCTGCCCAAGGATTAATTGCAAACCACTGTAACTTCAAAGTTAAAATTTCTATCCGACTTATTAAACCTACTGGAACCTGGAATAGAGGCTTCATTTTTACATCCCAGAGCTGAAGTTGATTGAGGATGAATCACCACTGGATAGATGTCCAGCAGTGGTCATATGCCTGCACTGGACATCTCCACCTGCAGTCTTGATCTGAATATACTACACGAGTGGAGGACCCCATGGCCTCTAAGATCTACATCTCATGAGCTCTCCTTTACTCTTACCCTGAGAAGAGTACAGTTTATGAGAAACATAAACAGAAATGGGAATGGAAGGAAGGAAAGCCTCAATGCGATTATTGCTGACATCTGATTGACTAGATAGAATTTGCAAGCAAGTCAGAGCTCAGGGAAATTCTCAGTGCTGTAAGTGAACAGAGAAAGTTTTTGGAAATCCTTCTGGAGATGTATGCAGCCAAAATTCATATGCGCTTTGACAGATTCATGCCTATGTAAGCCTTTTTTCAGAAACCCCTCAATCTAGAAGTGTTCTGGATCCGTAGACAATACACAGTTCCTGTTCCTAGACAGGTTTGAAACGATGGAGTTGTCTAAATAGGGCACTTCCTTTTCTACTTTTTCAAGATCACTAATATAAGACAAGAATCATTAGGCTGTCCTCATCTCCAGGGTTTCCATTTCCTGTTGATAAAATGTGCTATGTGATGGTTGTCTGAAAGCCGTCGTTAAAGTCTCTTAAAATCTACCTTAATAGTCTTCAGTGGAGTTGGCTCTTCTCAGGAAGAAGCAATCCCAAGACGTTCACTCTTCTGGTATTAAAGACCTCGCACAAATTATTTTTGTAGAAGTATTTTCTCTTGGTGTCCTCCAGGAGAATCGTTCAGCTAGGAAATAAAGGCACACATGTCAGCAACTGAGTCGAATTCCCAGGTTTTTTATTTGGCCGCTGCTTCTTTTTGTATCAAAGGTTTTGAGATGATGTCCCTAAGGGTTCCTGTCATCATAGTCTTCAGATCCAAAGTAGATATTTTACCTGCCTTTAAAATGGAATTTCAAAGTCCCCTCTTTTAATGTATCCTTCAGTGCCATGGTCGTGGGCTCTGGGCTTCCTCGAGTCAGGAGCTATCAGCTCGCCTGATGAGGGAACCTCATGCTCTCAGCATGTCTGTAGGAGTACTTGCCAGCCTCTGACATAGGATACAAATCTATGTAGAGTTCTTGTATTTAGCATATGGAAAGATCAATGCAACTCTTTGTACTGCAAGAAGGTGGACAGAATAGTGCCTATTTATTTCTACTACTGCTAACAAATTGACAAAAGTTGTTACTGCTGCACTTGCCCTATGTAATAATAATATAGGTCAGTGCAAGGGGGAAGTAGCCTAGACTTCCACGGTATGCTATCAACTTAATGAAATCTGTCTGTGCCATAAATGTCAAACAAACAAGATTTATTGAGCATTTCACAACGTTTGAAATGCTCAATAAATCTTGTTTGCTTGACATTTATGGCACAGAGAGATTTCATTAAGTTGTTAGCATACCGTGGAAGTCTAGGCTACTTCCCCCTTGCACTGACCTATATTATTATTACATATATTACCCTGGTCATGAGGGTTAGTGGGCACTTGCCTCATTGTATAACGCACTTGCCCTATGGGCATATCCGGATTAACCCTGCAGCTCCCGAATTTCAAGGCATGCAAAAGCAGATGAGATCAGGCACACTGAGTTTTGTCACCTAGTGTGGAATCTACATTGGCACAAGGTATCCCACACGAAGAAGGACCATCCTTACTTTAGAAGAAGGCCACAGGTAGATGTTGGCACGGAGCTGGGTAGTGGTGTTTGCCAGTAGTGTTGCCATCGCTGCAGCTTCAGTGATGGTGTACTGGAGGTGTGACGAGGATCCTGAGTAAGACCTTCAGTGAATAACATGGTCTTGAGCAGCACTTCACTCCTTCCTGAAGGTGTAAGGATTTAGCGTTTACCTACCACTGCTGTTTTCCTTTAGAGCTCTACGAAAGGGGCCTCTGGCAAACCACGAATGGAGAGGGTCAAATTTCCTGGTGTTTCGTGTCAAGATCTAGAATTATAGGTGTCTCCAAAGAAGAAAGACATATAAAACAGGACAATAATAGGGTACACAGAGGAATAATTATTCCTTCTAGGGACGTAGAGGAAAGATTTAGGAAAATATGGTTAGTCTGAAGTTCTAAACCAGCAATGATATGTTCCTTTGAGAGGCTGAGCAACTGATTGAGTATTGTAGCATATGGAAGAGTAAATAAAAGAACCCAGAGGTAAAGTAAGCAATGGGAACTTTCTGCCTGGCAGCAGGATGACAAACATTGCTTATGATAGTGTCATGATGAACAGTGTGAAGTAATCAGTGAGTCTTGAGGCCAGATATAATATGTGATTTTCTGAAATGAGAGCTGTAGTACTAGAGAATAAGGAAGCCTTAGAAAGGCAGTGTATTCTTTGTATTTATCAAAAAAATATGTGAAAAAATTGGTGTTGTTTGAATAGGAGATGACTCCTGTTCAAGCACAGCCACAATCCTTGGCACGGTGAACCACAAAAACCACTAAAGTAATCTTAGCTTAGCCCCCTGGTAGCTTGGCACAAAGCAGTCAAGCTTAACTTAGAGGCAATGTGTAAAGCACTTATGCAGCCCACACACAGTAATAAAGTGAAAACACAACACAATAGAAATACCACACCCATTTCGAAAAATAGAGTACATTTTAAAACATTATTTGAAAAAAGAATCCAATCAGTAGAACTGGAGTTATGATTTTTTAAAGTGTGAGGTAAAAACTAGTGCCTTAAAGATCAAAGCACCAACCATGGATATCTTGTCACACGAGACCAGGTTAAAGTCGAAAAAATATGGCCGACCATGATGGAGCACGGGTCATGTACAAGAAATGGATTGATCCCAGTCAATGCTTACCTTTGGACTTGGAAGAAATTCTGAAGGAACTTTTCTTAGAAGGTAAAGTTT
Organism: Pleurodeles waltl; assembly: GCF_031143425.1. Classification (NCBI taxonomy): domain Eukaryota; kingdom Metazoa; phylum Chordata; class Amphibia; order Caudata; family Salamandridae; genus Pleurodeles; species Pleurodeles waltl. Next base: position 714,038,684 of record NC_090446.1, on the reverse strand, counting down.
AGTGGGGCAAGGCAGCAGGCGGTGACTGAGGAGAGAGAGTTGTCATCGTCTGGGAACCACTGGACAAAGACACAGTGAAGGTTTCTAGTGCATAAAGTATCAGGCAGGCCTCTGAGGGTTCAAGGTAGACTTTCAGCAGCAAAGCAGACCTTCCAGGTGCTGCAAGGCAGTCTTCTGAAGTACACAACAGGCCACAGCAGCAGGCAATCATCTGAGAGTCCTTTTGGAGATCTAGAAAGTGAACTAAAAAGTGCGCCTGAGGGTCCCTTTTTCATACTTGGTGCCTTCTTTACAGTAAGAGAAGTTTCTAGAGAATTCCCTGCCTATTCAGCTGCAAGTGAGGCTGTGCCCAGCACCGCCCCCCCATCCTACCAGTTGATGGCCCATCCAGGCACACCTCATCCGACTATTGTGTGGCTGTCTGGGAAGAGTTCACAAAGCCCAGCTGCCAACTGCACCCAGTCATGTCCCCTAGGACAGACTGCAGGCACCAAATAACAAGGGCAGGAAACTGCCAACTTTTTAAAAGTGAAATTTGAAAATTGTAATTTAAAATCTGACTTTTCAAGACGATTTTTATTTACAACCTCATAGATACCAGACATGAAATGCTTACCTGTCCCCAATCAAACACTGGCACTTATTAATGTATTAACGTAACCCAAGGGTATCCTATGGGACAAATAGGCCATTAAAAGTACATATCCAGCTTTTTAATTACAATGCACCCTGTCCTAGGGCTTCCTACAAACCTACCTGAAGGGGGGCTATATGTTATAAAAAAGGAGTTCAAGGCTTAGCAAGGGGATTGTGTTGCCAAGTTTAATTGACCGTTTAAAACTGCATTCAGGCTGAATTGGCAGGCCTGGTACATGTTTTAAGGGGCTACTTATGTACGTGGAATAATAAGTGTTGCATGCCCACTAGTCACATTCAATTTACAGGCCCTGGGTATATGGTATACCACTCTAAAAGGGATTTATAAGTGAATATGCCCATCAGATATAAGACATTTTTACCACGTTTAAGGGAATAAGTACAACCACTTTAGCACTGGTTAGCACTAGTAAAGTACACGAAGTCCTAAAGCCAACGAAAGAGAATTTAACAACATAGTAGGGGTGAAGGCAATACATTTGGGGAAAGACCACCCTGTGGCTGACAGACCTAGCAATATATGTCTAAAAATGCACTGCTCTGTGGTTTAAAAAACATTTATTTTGATGTGCATATGCTCGTATTTGTCTCACATTCATCACTGAAAAATATCGCCAACAGTAATTAAAAACGCTAGTCCTTACATCTATATTTGCTTGAATAGTTCCTTGAATTACTGGACGCAAAATTAACCAATCCCTCACACTGCTGGACGCAACAAAAGTTATTATGTCTGAAGTTCAGCAACAAGAGCACCATCCTGCGTAAGCATCACAGCTGTAACACCACAGGGCCCACACAATACTACCCTTACACTTTTCCTTTGTTCATCCATATGGCCTGCTCATCTCCATTCCAAAGGACTCTCTGGTTTATAACCACACAACAAAGAATGAAGTAGGGATATTGATACCTCTGTCCCCTATATGCAAATATAAAAAAAAAAAAAAAAAAGAGAGGTATCTCAAAGCTTCAGCATCAAGAAAAAGCCCTCTACCTAAATAAGAGGGACAGAACTCATATTGCTCTAGTGGTAGGCATAATTCCTGTTTTTTTAGTGGACTCTCACTCACAGCATGGCATGCTTCATCATCCACTTTTAGGGGGAGCACTTGATGTAGTAGACAATCGATTTTCTGAACAGGGGGACTTGAAGAAAGGAGGTAAATTAAAAATGTCTAGGATTGCAAACTCAATTTTTGAATAGTAGAAAGCAGCCCTGAAATGACCAAACAAAAGAAATGGGGCATGTGGGAGGGATTTATGAGCTCCCCACCTGGTGGTCAACATGTTTCAGCTGGTACTGCCAACAGGTCTTCCAGCTTTCTTCAGGACTGACCAATGATTATAAGAGCTAAATTACTTTATAGGTTGTAGGTGAATGTGGGTAGTATCACACACTCAACTCATACATCCAATGACGTAGGTTTCAATACCGTTGTGTATACTCACATCAGCCCAACTTATGGGTTATCTTCTGGTATTTGAAAAACAGGAGAACAAATAAAAACATATTTCAAGGTTTTTATGCCTTGTATTTTAATCAATACAGTAGAATCACCGTCTAGCTTAATATATTGAAAAACATGCAATTATATTGTGCATCTGAAGCAAACTCTTGTGTGCCCAGTAACATGCTTGTCACCAGTTATAGCATTTCTTGACTCATAAACATCCCAAAAACATGCATATTTACTGCACAGATAAGGACTTGAAATTGAAAACAAATCACCAGGGTGCCCCAGCGTGCCCAATAAAAGCAGTTTAGTGGATTGAATTAGAGGCAAGGCAAGCCTGTGACGTGTATTTGCAAAAGAAGCTAACTTTTTAATGGACCTACTTGTCCCAAAGGTAGTCATCGACAGGAAACTCCTAATGTCACAACCATCGGAAGGAAGAAAGTCGAGTATATTCATTAGAACTGTGGCTCAAAACTTCAGGCATAGGTAAGATCCTCTGGAAAGCAACAAAGAAGGCAGTCACTTACTTTGTCATAGGAGCAACCTGGCGCGGCACCTAATTCAGGCCCAATGACTTCTGCATTTTAGAGTCCTGGATGCCCGCGCTCCTTTTTGCCTATTCGAGTCGTATGTGACGTCAGTATGCAAGAGGGCATGCTGGCTCCACCACCAAGACCGTAGTCGCCATCATGGAACAAGATAAGCATAACGATTAAAAATTAGGATTTTAAGACACTGTTACAGCCAATATAAAAAACTAGATATATACTTGTAAAGCCAATAGTGACGTAAATACAAGTTCAAATAATCCTCACTTGGTGGATACGAAAAAAAGAAATGAAACAGGCTCGTTATTGGAGTGCAAGTGTGAGGGACACATAGAAGTCCAATTTAGGTTCAACCAGGCAATGTCAATATTAAGGCCCATCACAATCTTTTGTTATCTTGAGGATCCCTTTGGGTCGGGATTAATTGTTCAATCACATTCAAATTAGGATTATTCACTGTATGCCCAGATGTAATGTAGTGATTTCCCATTTATGTGGTATTTTTCTCATCTCAGTTTGCTACACACACACACACACACATATATATATATATATATATATATATATATATATATATATATATATATATATATAAATATATATATATATATATATATATATATATATATATATACACATATTTTTATTTTTCTGCTGCTCATTCCTATACAACATAGGCCATATGGGCAGGTTATCAGGTATATAACGTTTATGAAATTGCAATTTGTGTGTACCCGTTGGGTCCACTCCGTACATAGGCCCAAATCAAGACTTTATGACGGTTTTAGTAGAGGTCAGACACGGCAATTACCACAAGGCCTGTGACAAGTTGTGAGCTCCACAATGTTCCTCGTTTGGCACTTGTATCCCGCCTGTAATCCCAGATATGAACTAGCACATCTCTGATGTTTTAGTATATTTATGGTTAAAAGATGGTTTGTTATTTTAAGCTACCAGTATTAGAATGCACCAGTATTTATTGCTGGCTTTTTTCAAGGGATTGGAAAGCGCGGAACAGGTGGTTACAAAAACTGGTTGGTTATTCTGATTTTTTCTACGTGCATGTTCCAAAAGGGCCTCCCTATTGTTATTACTAGCCCTTTTCAATGACCTCTGAGTGATGTGTTCCAGGTACTCAGTCAGTGAGTGCTGCCACCAGTGTCTTAAAATCCACCTGTCAACTACGGTTCCTACGGACCCTTAGGAACTGTCCAAAGGGAAGGTTCTCCCTAAAGGGGAGGGTGAAAACTCACAAAGCACACTAGAATGTTACTGTCAGTTGTTTCATGGGTAAGTCAGTCTGAGTTATTCCATGTTCATGGAAGATCTTAGTATTAAAGGAAACTCGTAGTTTACTTATCAACGGTGTATGTAAATTGGAGGAATTCAGTCTGGTTGATGATCCAATCCACAGACTTGTTTGCACTCTCCTAATCTCCCTTTCAAATCACAAGGACATCATCAGTATAACTCTTCCATAATTGGATGTTGTCTCTGAAGGGATTTTCTCTTACCAAAATCTTAGTTCTCTCAAATTGATGGACCTAGAGACGTGCAAGACTCTGGGTAAATGTGTTTCTCATGGAATTATGGTGTACCTGAAGGTACAGGGTACCTTCAAATCCAAAAAGGTTTTTTGTGAGTGCCAGTCTCATACACCCAAGAATGAAATGGTGTGGGATCTTCCCTGGCCCTGCTTCTGCACAAAGAAGGTCCTCTAGAACTTAGAGACATTACTCTTGGAGTATGCTGGTATACAAACATTCAGTGTCTAGACCAATAAGGAGATTTTCTTTCGGTCGTATTGGACATCTTTCAGTATTCTACTGTAAGTAGATCCTTTATATCCTGGATACTTGGATATAAGATGGTGTTTTCGTAACCATAGGTTATAAGAAATGGCCACTAAAATTAAAGAGAGGCTCCAAGATTGAGTTAATGCTGAATATAATTGATCTTTCTGGTATCGTGTTTTATGAATTCTAGGAAGAGTATGGAACGCTGGAGTGGCCGGATCGTCTGCTCATAGGAATTCCACTTCTTTCTTAGAGATCCAATTATTCATTTCAGCTTCTTCAATCATGTTAGTGATCACTCTGCACAGTGAATCAGTAGGGCTGACCGTCATTTCCTCATAATTTCAGAGGTCACTCAGTAAGCGGAGACATTCTGTTGTATAATCTCCTCTATTCCATATCTCAATAGCCCACCCTATTGGCCGGTTTTATGATGATCTTATTATTTCTTCGAACAAGTAAGGCCTCCTTTTCTTCTTTGCTGATGCTATAATGTTGTCAAATTAGTGTAGTGTCAATCGTTTCAATGTCAATGATTACTGCGTGTTGAAACATAAAAATTTTCACTGGAACAGTATTTGTTGGTTAATTAAATGTAGCTTTATACCTCAGCTCAGAGTCTGTGTTCTCCATAGTGTCCTCTCTTTGGTTGAAAATTGCTCTTAGTCGTAATGTCCTACAAAATCCGTCAAGTTCACACTTACATCTAAACTTGTCCACTGATTGTGTAGAAACGAAGCCCAAACCTTCTCTGAAAGTGTTTTTTCTGAAAGATTGATCACAATGTTTATGTGCTCGGGCCTAGAGTTGGTTCCTTCGTCATGCTCCTCGTGCTCATTCGTGCGGGATGATCTTCTCACTGGGTTTTCTTTATGTTTTTCTTTTTTCCTCCAAGGTTTATTGGCATGTGACCGATTCGTATCCACTTCTTGGTCACTAAACTTCTACGTGCAAAGGTTCCTGCATATATGCACCAAGAACCTCCACCTCACTATGAAGTTTAATTCACTCCTTTGCCTGTAACCAAACTTCCCCTTTTAGGAAGGACAAAGGGGCATATTTACAATATTTTAGGCTAGGGTAGTGCCGCAAGTCTTCTTGCAGCACTGCCCTGCGTCAAACGAAAAGGGCAGGAATGCACTGTATCTATAAGATATGACGCTTTCCTGTCCTCTTCCACTGCGCTGGTGCACAATTTGCTGCCACGTGCCAACGCAGGTACCCTTGTACCATGGTGCAAAGGTGTCTGCATTGTGGGAATGATTGTTTTTGTGCAGGAAAGGGCACCTTAATAAACAAGGCCTATCAATTGAGGCGTTATCTCCTATGTGCGCTGAAGAATACAGCATACATAGAAAGAGGAAAAGACAAGGGGAATTAAAGTTATTTCTCCTTTTTACACCTCACCTGGGGATACATAGGCTTTTGACGCATTCCCAGGTTTACAAATCCTTCTAAATATGGAATTTGTTTTTTTTAGCTATTCTGAGAAAGTGACATCAATCTCAGACAACAGAATATTCACCCAAACACATTCAAACCTCAATCACATAAATCCGCCTGGGTGTTCCCGAAACCGATTACATGAACTCGAGTTTCCCACGCACATTTTTATTTGTTAAATATTTCAATTGCTGTTCATTTCTCTTCGGTTGAGAGAGGATGAATGGAAAATTAATTGTCACTGTTTATTTTACGACTGGTGTTTTTTGCTAGTGATACTGTCAGGATTTGGCAGCCATCCATGTATTTACCTATTTCATGTGTTGCGTCAGTACATTCACGCTAGTCACTGCATTCATAGATACATATTGTGAACACCTTATGCGCCAGAGGGCGCTCCATACTCATACACTCAGCCGCCATTTACTTGTCAATGGCTTCAGCTTTTCTCTTAGTGAAAATCATGTGACCTACAAGAAGGAAATGCCACGGACCAAGCAATTTCTAATGGCATTCGTGGATGCTGCTGTGGGTGCGCTCAAAGCAAAGAAAAACACGTTCAAGGTCAAACAGGAGTAACATCAACTGAAGTGTTTACAGTAAGGGGTTCATAGCAAAAGGCCAGGGAAAATTAAAGATCTGAAAACAAGTGGGCTGGATGGGGCGAAGTGTTTAGCACACCGCGTAAACACTATTACAGCTGGAAGTCTTATTAACAAAGTGAGGCAAATACGTCCCAGTCCAAAGTGTTTCACTTGCAAATGAGGCATAACACGTAGACTTGGTAACTAAGGGGACACATTCCGTACTCTCTATCTTTTCCCCCCGGCACCCACCGATCACCACATTCGTTTCAGCAGCTTTCACCTGCTAGAATCTGTCAGAGGAAAAGAGCGGCGTTGTGATAATTAACACACAGGAACATACAATAACAGGCATGACACATTCAGAAATGTGAAGTAACACAAAGATCGAATGACAGCTAACCCATACGTGCATTCGACACACTAGACACACATGCAGTATGTGATGAGTGAAGGGGACCCGTTGGCCACAACCACAGCTGGGGCAGCGGCGTAACAAAGGCCCCTGCAGTGTAGCCCCCCCCTCCCAGCACTAGGGCCCCCCTCATCATCTCCCTGTGGATATCGAAGGCAGCACTGCACACGCTCAGTACCTTGGAAGTTCCATTAGCAGAAGGACTGGGAGGGCCAGCATGGCCTGGTTAATGACAATTGATGGAATGTTTAGAGGCTGTCTGATAACAACCAGGAATACATTAGTACAGCAAACTCCCAGAACAGGGGATTGCATAGTCACTCTTAAATGTCACCTTTTTGGAGAAAGGGTTCCATGGGGTCTCCGAAGACCAACTAACAGTTCTTCAAACCTGTCTCCAGGAAAAGAACCACATCCTTCGATCTTCAGTGACCTTCTGTGAGGGGTTCAAGAGACGAAAGTACTCAGTTGCCCTCAAAGCCCTTACACTGATGAAGGCAGGAATCTGCAAAATAGAGGTGAATTGGAGAATGAAGAAGGTTGAGGAGCTCTGAAGGCAGGTGGCAAGTCTCAATATAAGCCTCATCCCACAGACCTGAAGCATGGTATGCCAGCCAAATAATATAATGGGCATCTAGAAGTTTGAGAGAAGCCAGAGATTTCAGAAATGGGACCCAAATGACACAGATCAAAAGTGCCTATGAATATAGCCTTACAACCCGCCATAGCGGGCTCTACCGGCTATTAAAGGCCCGCTCCTGCGTTAAAGGCCTGAGCCGATGGGGTGGGCCTTTAACAAGGGAGAGGGCCTCCAATAGCCGGTAGAGCCCGCTACGGCGGGTTCTAAGGCTATTAGAACATTCTGCCACTCAGGGCAGAATGTTCTGTTAAATAAAACAAATTCCTCTCGGACTCCGTGAGGCTTTGTTCACAGCTGTTGCTGTGAACAAAGCAACCATTGGAATGTTGGAGCTGTGGGCTTTTACCGGCCAGTAAAAGCCCGCAGCACTCCATTGTTTTCAATGAACCTGCCAACGTTCCAATGTTCTAATGTGGAGTAGAGGGTTCCATTGTACAAGGTGCCCCAACACTGCGCGTCCTGCTCTAGTGTCAGAGAAATGTAAGACTCACTACATTTCTGTGATGGAGGGGAATAACAGTGAGGTTCATGATGTCAGGCACTTAAAGCCACAACAGAAGCAAAACTTCACAGAAACCAAGCCAGTTGAGGTGTCAACTAAGCCACCACCACCAATGCATGGATCTGAGGAACACTTAAGCACAGTACTGCACGCCTGCAGTTACCAGAAGGCCTGTTAAGGCCCAATATGTTCATCCCAATGGAGCCAGTCTGATAGTGATCCTGGGCAGCAGCTTTAAATTTACCTTCTTCTATGAGCCAATCTACAGAAATAACTCCTGACATCTGCCTCTGGAACAACCAAGGAACTTTATGTTATAGGATCAAGAATGTTCCCATTACTACTTGGACAAACATCACCTTGTAGTGACTCAAGGAGTGCACAGTGGAACACAACCTCGTACTAGAGGATGTAGGTGCACTTGGATGACATCATCAACTTCGGAAATGTGCAGGGGAAATGCAAGAAGAGGCTCCTAAAGGCTGCCTACATGAGTGAACAATGTCTAAAATTGAAGTTTTGCAACTCCAGGATAAAACACGTGGGTCACATTATATTGGAGAAGGTGATAGATATGATCAAGTCAAAGTGGAGGCCCTAAAGATGTGGGTTTTCCCCAGTAGTCTAAATGACAACAATCAGGCTGGTGTCCAAACCAAGTGAGAAGTCTGGCAGAAGTGCCGATGAGGTACTCTACCACCCTCCTGTGCACATCAACATCTGTTACCAGAGTGCAAAACACCAGTGCTGAGCAGCACAGGATACAAGGAAATCAGAGGTTTTCTGTCTTATCTTTGTAAGTGTCGTTGAGCTGGCACCCATTTCTGTGTTAATAGTTTATGCACATTCAGCTATCTAAATTAGAGTCAGTAAAAAAAGGATCAACCCACACTATTTTTGAATGTATATCTGCCGAAGACTGGGACTGGTACTCTCCATTTTTCTACCTACCCACCTGTAACTATGCCTTACTGTTAACTCTACAACTATGCACATGAGGAGGTACTTGGAAGACTTCTGTATTCCTCCATAAAACCATAAACAGGTTAACCTATTCAGTTACATGCTGTAACTTTGCCTTTGGAACAGCCTGAAACCAGGCACAAAGTAGGTATATCATAGTTCTGCAGTTTTGTATGTTTCCTTTCCAGTCTTTTAACTACAATGCCTTCTACTGAATCAATTAGCAGGCACTTGGCTTACTGTTCTTTATCTTTTGCAGATGAGGAAGATTCATTTGAAGAAGAGGTGGTATTGTGAACTGGGTTAAGATGCAGAATGGCTCAAGGGTTGAAAAAATCACCACTCAGGTTTTGTATTCAAAGAACTTAAGGAAATATGTAAGCGCTCAGCTTGGGACCAGGAAGTATGGCTGGTGTGATTTGTTGGGTGAGATTTAAATATCACAGTTGGATCCGTGGTGGCTGCTTGTAATCCCACACATATCAAGATCTTGTCAAATCAAACTAGTGTTCACTCAAAAAGTACATTTTTGTGAGGTTTTGCTCTGTACTGGGTTTTGAAGCCTTGGCACCATCAACCCTCAGGGAGCGTCGCTGTCAGGGAGCCACTGGATAAAGTCATGGTGAAGATTTTCACATTCAGACTTAGTGACTTTTATGGAAGTCGAAAATCTCCAGCAGGATGAGGCAGGAAGCTACATTCTAAAAGAGTTCCAGGAGGACGGATACCCCTCTGGAGAAGGGCAGCTGAACAGGATTTGATGCTGTGGTGAGGAATGCAGCGGGAGCTGCAGCAAAGTCAGGCTGATGATGATGCACCTTGAGTAAATAGACGAGCAGGTTGGTTCTGGTCTTTACTTTGTTCTAAGAGCATTTTTGGGCCTAAAAATGTTCAAACTCCCAAATTTCGGATTTTGGCTCTCTGGGCACCTTTAGTACCACCACCCAGGGTCCAGGACTGGAGGGGCACCACTTGGTAGCTTAAGACTCACTGAGACTGAGTCCAGGTAAGGGTTCGAAATGGTGGGAGATTTTTCTGTCCCAAAGGCTTTGAACAGAAGGCCAGCAAACTAGTCCTTGGAGTCTCTTTGGTAGTCCTGGGTACAGCTGATGAAGAAGGGCTCAAGCAGCAGGGCACGTCTCTGATAGGTTAAGGCAAACTTCAGGCAGCAAAGCAGTCCTTCCGGGTGCAGAAAGGCAGTCTTGCAATGTACACAGCAGGACACAGTATCAGGCAGTCCTCTGAGAGAGCTTCCTCAGGTCCAGAATGTGAACTGAACAGTGGGTCTGGGCATCCCCTTTTTATGCATGGTGTCTTCTTTGAAGTAGGAGAAGTTTCTAGAGAATTCCCTTTGAAGTGCTTAAAGTTTCCTGACTCCCCTTGCTCCAGCTCCAAGCTGGCTGCATGAACAATGCAGGGTTGACAAGTCCTTTGTTTGAAGGTAGAGCACAGCCTATTCAGTAGGAAGTGGGGCTGTGCCCAGGTCCACCCCCGATCCTACCAGTTGATGGCCCATCCAGGTACATCTATTCCCACTATTGTGTGGCTGTCTGGGAGGAATTCACAAAGTCAACTGCCATATACATCTAATCAGGTGACCTAACACAGGCTGCAGGCACCAAAAAATAAGGGCAATAAAGTGCCAACTTTTTAAAAGTGGCACTTTCAAAATTGTAATTTAAAATCCAGCTTCACCACTAAAGAGGATTTTTAAGTACAACTTCATAGTTACCAAACATGAAACGCTTTCCTGCTTGCAGTCGAATGATAGCACTTATTAAATGTAATAAGGCAACCCAATGCTATCCTATGGGATAGGTAGGACTCAAAATAGTGCAACAATAATTTAGGAGTTTTTCACTACCAGGGCACGTACAAATTCTACAGGCTACCTAGGACTTACCTTAGCTGTGACTCATATGTAATAAAAGAGGAGTTTAAGGCTTGGTAAGGGGGCTTATATTGCCAATAGAATTGTCAGATTAAACCTGAATTCAGGCTACTTAAGTGGGTGGTACAATAAGGGCTGCTGGCCCACTACATTTAGTTTACAGGCCTTGGGAATATGGTATAACACTCTACAAGGGACTTATAAGTAAATTAATTATACCAATCCATTATAAGCCAATTTTACAAAGTTTAATGGAGTGTGCACAGGCACTTATGCAGTGGGTATCAGCGTAAAGTGCATAGAGTCCTAAAGCCGACTAAACCGAATTCAGCCACACATGAGGACTGAAGGCAAAAAGTTTGGGGGAAGAACACCCTAAAGCTGACAAGCCTAACAACAAACACCTAAAATGCACTGCCCTGTGGTTTACGGAATGACATATGACTGTGTTTTATTTGATGTACTTTTGGTTGTTTTTGCCTCACATTCATCATTGAAAAACACCTCCAACAGTAATTACAAATGATAATCCTTTCACCTCCATTTTCTTGAATAGTTTATACAGAACCTTTTTAAGAAAAGTAGCAAGGGGTGACCAAAGGCTTATCTTATCTGACAAATGATCTCCTACTCTGAGGCACACCTCTCTTCTTGGATTTCTAGAGGCCACATGAGCCAATCCCTCACACTGCTGGAAGCATCAAACGTTCTAATATCTGGACTTTAACAACAGGAGCACCATACTGTGTAAGCATGACAGCTCTACACCACAGAGCCCACACAAAACTACCCTTATACTTCTCCTTTGTCCACTCATATGGCCTGCTCATCTCCATCCCAAAGGACTCTCGTCTTTATAGGCATGTGACCTACGTGTATCCACCTCTTGGTAACTAAACTTCTTTGCGCAAATGTGCTTCCGATCTCTGCCTATTGTTCTAATAATCTTCACCTCAATATTAAGTTAAATTCACTCAGTTGCCTGTAACCACGCTTCCCCTTATAGAAAGAACAAGGGGCATATTTACAAGTCCTGTGCGCCGCAAGTGCATCACTTTTTATGATGCACTGGCAGTGCATAGTGCATACCTATACCTACCGGCCACGCAAAGGCACTTTGCTTGGCTTTTCATGGCCTTGTAAGTATGGTGTAAGGTAATGCAACGCAAGTAGCTACGTTGCCTTACACTGCGTCAGAGAGGTGTACCAGGGCCATTCCTACGCAACACCCATGGATTTTGATGCATTCCCAGAATTACAAGAATCTGTAAACGTAGGAATGCATCCAAACTGTATACCTCCCCAGGGCAGGCAGAACGAGGAGAAATATATGTTTATTTCTCCTCATTGTTTCCTCTTTCCTTGTGTGCTGCATTGTGCGGCACACATAGAAAGAGGAAAATGCCTCCCAGGATTGTTTTTATGCAGGAAGATGTCCCTTCCTGCACAAAAACAATCCTGTTGACAATGCAGACACCCTTTTACCATGGTGCAAGGGTGCCCAGGTTGATGCTAGGTAACAATCTGTGCACCAGTGCAGGGGGAAAGGACAGAAATGCACCCTATCTTGTAAATAAAGTGCATTTCTGTCCTTTCCCTGTGGCACAGGACCGCACAGGGAGCAAACTGCCCTACGCCACAGGGCTTGTAAATATGCCAGCATTTTTTGGGGTGAATTTAGATATTCTGAGAAAGTGACATCAGACTCAGACAACAGAATATTCAACCAAACACCTTCAAACCTCAAAAGCGAGATTTCTGGGCATATATAATCCACGGAAAAGTAAGTGGTGTAAAGCAGAGGTGCGTGTAACCTAACAACAAAACTAAACCTCTGACTTGTCACTGAAATTGATCGTCTGTTCAGGTGTTCATTTGAGATGTGCAGTCCACACAATGACCGTCCGATGTCTGTCTAAACTTTTATTAATCTTTCTGATTTGTTTACAACCTTCCAGGTGCCATGGCAGTAATTCACGATCAATGAAATCAGAGAGCCTGAATCACAAAAAATCCGCCTGGGTGTTCCCGAAACCGGTTACATGAACTCGAGTTTTCCCACGCACATTTTTATTTGTTAAATGTTTCAATTGCTGTTCATTTCTCTTCGGTTGAGAGTGGATGACTGGAGACATCCTTGTCACTGTTTATTTTACGACTGGTATTTTATGCTAGTGATACTGTCAGGGATTTGGCGGCCATCCATGGATAGATTATCTATTTTATAAGAAAGTGTTGCGTCAATAATCCATTCACGCTTGTCACTGCATTCATAGATACATATTGTGAACACCTTATCCGCCAGAGGGCGCTCTACACTCATACACTAGGCCGCCATATACTTGTCAATGGCTTCAGCTTTTCTCTTAGTGAAAATCATGTGACCTACAAGAAGGAAATGCCATGGACCAAGCAATTTCTAATGGCATTCGTGGATGCTGCTGTCGGTGCGCTCAAAGCAAAGTAAAACACGTTCAAGGTCGAACAGGAGTATCATCAACTGAAGTATTTACAGTAAAGGGGTAGTAGCTAAAGACCAGGGAAAATTAAAGGTCTGAATGAGAGTGGTCTGGATGGGTCGAGGTATTTAGCACACCGCGTAAACACTATTACAGCTGGAAGTCTTATTAACAAATACCTCCCAGTCCAAGTGTCTCACTTGTAAATGAGGCATGACCTGGAGTTGGTATCTAAAGCGATGCATTATGTAGTTTGAATCTTCCCCGCACCCCGCTACCCACAGATCCCCACCTTAATTTCAGCAGCTTTCACCTGCTAAAATCTGTCAAAAGAAGAGCAGCGGGGTGATAATTAACACACAGGAACATACAATAACAGGCATGACACATTCAGAAATGTGAAGTAACACAAAGACCGAATGGCAGTGATCCATAAGTGCATTCAACACACTTAGGGCCTCATTTACGAGGAAATGGCGCAGCGTTGAGCCGCCAGCAATTCTGTTATGCGGAGCTGCATCATTTCCAAAATGCAGGGATGTGCCGTATTTACGTTGCAGGGTTGATTGTTTATGTGCAGGAAGGGACACCATCCTGCACAAAAACAATCATTAATGGCGACTTGCTCCTTCTATGGGTGCGCAACATGCAACACACATAGAAAGAGCAAAAAACAAGGAGAAATACAAGTATTCCTCCTTGTTGCACGACTCTAACGCCACCCTTTGGGAGGGTTTAGTTTTTGCCACTGCCTTAGGTTTACGTTTCCTAGTAAATTTGGGCACTGTCAAAAAGCAATGGGTGTTGCACGAGTATGCCCACAGCAACACCCATTGCATGCCCCTTAGCCGCAGAAAATTGCGTTGGGCGGCCCATTTTTACAAGGTGGTTTTAAATAAGCCACTTTTTGTGGCTTGACGCTGCCTTGTAAATATGGAGCAGGGCACAGCACCACTGGAGCACCGCAGAAAGTGTCACAAAGGGCTTGTAAATAATCCCATTAGCGTGATCAGAAGCCGGTCACACTACTGGGGGGTACAACATGGGCATAATCTGACCCTGGCTGCCACACATGCAATATGAGATGAGTGAATAAGACCTGATCGCCACAACCACAGCTGGCGCAGTCAGTGCTGCTCAGATTGTGTTACTTCTTTGGCCCCTCCCCTCCATTAAAAGTGTTTGGTTTCACTGCCCTTTCTAGAGACAAGATGGACTATCACCCGTTACAGGCATAGATCCAGGCAGAGGGGTGACACAAGGAAGTGCATGGTAATAGGAGGCACCCAAGTTCGTATCTCATGTGGCCCGTAGCTGCATGGACTAGGTGAAATTAAGTGACAAAGTAGAGGTCCTACAGCACCCTTGCAACTATTTTATCATAATCATCAACCACACAGCCCCAGGATTGAAATGAAAAGTTGTGAACCTTTCTAGATTTAAGTGGGGGGGGGGGAGAATCACAGTATGGTCTAGCCAGGGTTCACCTTCTCCCTGTGGATATTGAAGGCTAACTTTGCAGTAGTACACATGCTCAGAACCTTGGAAGTCAGATTAGCAGAAGAAGGACTGGGAGGGCCAGTATGGTCTGGCTAATGATGGAATAATGAGAGGTTGTCTGATTACAACCAGGAATACATTACTACAGCAAACTCCCAGGACAGGTGATTGTACAGTCACACTTAAATTCCGCATTTTTGGAGAAGGTGTCAATGGGGTCACCAAAGACCAAGTAAGGTTCTTCAAACCTTTCTCCAAGAAATGAACTAAATTCTTTGAACTTCAGTGACCTTCTTTGAGGGATCGAAAGGTAGGAAATACCCAGATGCCCTCAAAACCCCTACACTGGTGTAGGCAGGAACTTGCAAAATATATAGATTGATTCTCCATCAGTAGGGAAGAAGAATCAATAAGATTGAAGAGCTCTTAGGACAGGTGGCAAGTCTCACTATCAGTCTTTCCTTATCTTTGCAGACCTGAAGCATAGAAGGCCAACCAAATAATATAATGGCATGTAAAAGTTTGAGAGAAGCCAAAGATTTCAGAAATGGGAACCAACTGAGATAGATCAAAAGTATCCCCTTTTGCTATGAATGTGGAGTAGAGAGTTCTCTTGTACAAGGTGCCCCAACATTGCCCGTCCTGTTCTAGTGTCAGAGAAATTCAAGACTCACTACGCTCCAGAGATGCAGAGATATAAAAGTGAGGTTCATAGTGTCAGGGACTTAAGGCCTCAGCAAAAGCAAACCTATACAGAACCCAAGACAGCAGAGAAGTCAGTTAAGACACCACCACCAAGGTATGGCTCTGGCGAACACTTATGCAGCACTGCACACCTGCAGCTACCAGAAGGCCTGTTAGGGCCCAAGATATACATCCCAGTGGAGATAGTCTGATAGTGACCCTGGGCAGCAGCTCTATATTTACTTTCATCTATGAGTTAATCTACAATAACAGCTTCTGACATCTGCCTTTTTGAACAACTGAGGAACTTTATGTTGTAGGATCAAGATCTTGCCCATCCCTCCTTTAAATACATCTTATGAATAAGATGAAACAAAGAGATTTGGGGAATATTATTTCTTTTCTAAGACATAATTAAACTTGCAATAATTTCCCCTTTAAAGGAGGGGATAGACAAATACGTTCAGAGAATGAACTTGACCACTATGAATCTGTTGGCCAATGCGTACCAGACATTGCTGGGCGTGACTATACCTGCAGCCTGAATATCTAAAAGAATCAGGCATCATTCCACTACATTCTAGGCTTTTAAAAGTTCAGGTGGTTGGCCAAAAGACTCCTATGTGACAAACACCACCTTGTAGTGACTCAAGCACAGTGAAAGACAACCTTGTGTAGGACCACATCATCATTTTCAGAAAGGTGCTGGAGGAGTGCAAGAAGATGCTCCTACAGGCTGCCTACGTGAGTGAACAGTGCCTAAACTTGCAACTTTGCAAATCTAATGAAAAACATGTGGGCCACATTATTTCAGAGAAAGGTATAGAGATGATTGTCAAAGTGGAGGCGCTAAGGACTTGGGTTTACCTTAGAAGCCAAAATGAAAACATTCAGGCTGAAGTCCAAACCAGGTGATAAGTCTTCCACAAGTGACCTTAAGGTACTCTACCACACTCCTGTGCACATCGACATCTGTTGTCTGAGTGCAAAATACCAGTTGGGAGCAATGAATGAAAAAAGGAAATTAGAGGCCGTATTTATACTCTTTTTAGCGCCGCATTTGCGCCGCTTTTTGACGCAAAACGGCGCAAACCTACAAAATACAATGGTATTTTGCAAGTTTGCGCCGTTTTTGCGTCAAAAAATGACGCAAATGCGGTGCAAAAAAAGTATAAATACGGGCTTAGATGTTTTCTGCCTTATCGTTGGAAGTGTTTTTGAGCTGACACCCACTTCAGTGTTTCTAGTTTAGGCACAGTCTGCTATCTAAATCAGAGACAGCAAAAAAGAAAACACCCCACATTATTTTTGAATTTGTATCTGTCCAATGACTAGGACTGGTACTTCTTATTTGTCTAACTATCCACCTGTAACTATGCCTTACTCTTCTATTATGAATATGAGGAGGTACGTGGAATACTTCTGCATTCCTCCATAAAACCATAAACAAGTTAATATATTCAGTCACATGCTGTAACTTTGCCTATGCAACAGCCTGAAGCCAGGCACAAAGTCTGTATAACATAGTTCTGCAGTATTGCATCTTTCCTTTCAATTCTTTTATTTAAAGTACCTTTTAGTGATGCAGTTAGGTGGCACTAGGTTTACTGTTCTTTATCTTTTGCAGGTGAAGAACACTCACTTGACGAAGAGGTGGAATTGTGAACTAGGATGAAGATACAGAATGGTTCAAGGGTTGAAATGACCACCCCTCAGGTTTTGTAATCAATGCACTCGAGGAAATATGTAAGTGCTCAGCTTAGGACCAGTAAGTATGGCTGGTGTGACTTGTTAGGTGAGATTGAAATATCGAATTGGATCCTTGTTAGGCTGCTTGTAATCCCACACATATCAAGATCCTGTAAAATCAAACTTGTGTTCATGTGAAAACTAGATTATTGAGAGGTTTCACTCTGTACAGGATCTTGAGGCCTTGGCACACTCAACTGTCATAAGGCTGTCACTACTACAGCTACTATGCATCTGTTCAATAGGGCAAGGCTGCTTGCGGTGTTTGAGGAGAGAGTATCGTCTACATTTGGACTCAGTCATTTTTATGAGAGTCGAAAATCTCCAGTGGGCCGAGGCAGGAGACTGTAGCCGATATAAATTTCAGAAGGCCGATACCCCTTTGGCAAAGGACAAGGATTTGCTGCTGTGGAGAAGAATGTAATGGGAGCTGCCGTAAAGTCAGGCTGGTCAGCGATGGACCTTGGGTGGATAGACGAGCAAGTTGGTCCCACTCTTTACTCTGTTCTAAGAACAGTTGTGTGGAAAAACATTTTCAAAGTTTTGGATTTTAGCTATCTGGGCACCTTTAGAACCACCACCAAGGGTCCCAAGACTGGAGGGGCACCGCTTGGGGGCTTTATACTCACTGCGGATGGCTCCAGGTGCGGGTTCATGATGGTGGGAGCTTTTTCTGTCCCTGAGGCTCTAAACAGGAGGCCAGCAAACTAGCCCTTTGGAGCCTCTCTGGTAGTCCTGTGTGCATGTAACGAAGGGCTCAAGAAGCAGGGCAAGCCTCTGTCAGTTCAAGGCTGACTTCAGGCAGCAAAGCAGTCCTTCCGGGTGCAGCAAGGAAGTCTTCAGATGTACACAGCAGGCACAGCATCTGTGAATCCTTCTGCAGGTCCAGAAAGTGTGCTGAAGAGTTTGTCTGAGGGTCCTCTTTTTATACATGGTGCCTTCTTTGAAGAGAAGTTTCTAGATAATTCCCTTTGAAGTGCTTAAAGTTTTCTGACTCCCCTGGCTCCACGCTGGCTGCATGAACAATGCAGGGGTAACAAGCCCTTTGTGCGAAGGCAGAGCACAGCCTATTCAGTTGCAAGTGGGGCGGTGCCCATCTCTGCCCACCCCACCCAAGTCCTGCCAGTTGATGGTCTATCCAAGCACACCTAATTGTTCTGGGAGGAATTCACAAAGTTTAACCGCCAACTACACCAAGTCATGTGACCTAGCAGAGGCTGCAGGCACAAACTAGCAAGAGCTGTAAAATACCAACTATTCAAAAGTGGCATTTTAAAAAATGTAATTCAAAATCCAACTTAAGAGGATTTTTTATTACAACTTCATACATACCAAACATGAAACACTTACCTGTTCCCAATTAAAAGATAGCACTTAGTAAATGCAATAAGACAACCCAATGCTATCCTATGGGACAGGTCCGCCTCACAATGGAGAAAAACAAATTTAGGAGCTTTTCACTACCAGGGCATATAATACATAAAACTACATGTTCAACCTTTTAATTACAATGCACTCTGTCCTATGTTCTACCTTAAATTAACAATGACTCTATGTAATAAAAGAGGGGTTTAAGGCTTGGTAAGGGGGGTTATATTGCAAAGTCGAATTGTCAGTTTAAAATTGACTTCAATTTGCAATGGCAGGCCTGGGATGTGTTTTAAGGGGCTACTTAAGTTTGTGTTACAAATAATGCCACAGGCCCACTTGTAGCATTTAATTTACAGGCCTTGAGTATATGGTATACCACTCTACACGGGACTTATAAGAAAATTAAATATGCCAATCAGGTGTAATCCAATTTTACCATATGTAAAGGAGTGAGCCCAAGCACTTCAGCGTGGGTTATCAGTGTTTAAGTGCAAAGAGCCCTAACACCAACAAAAACAAATTCAGCAACATAGGAGGAGTGAAGGCAGAAAGTTTTCGGGGAACCACCCTAAAGCTGACAAGCCTAACAATATACATATAAAATTCACTGTTCTGTGGTTTTAGGAATAATGTATTGCAGCCCATGGTGTTTTATTTTGATGGTACTTCTTGTCTCACACTCATCAATGAAAAACATCTCCAACAGTAATTAACAATGGCAGTCCATTCACCTACATTTTCTTGGTTAGTTCATACAGAACCTTTTCCAGAAAAGTAGTAAGGTGTGACCAAAGATTTATATTATCTGACAAATGATCTTCTGCCCTGAAGCACAGCTCTCTCCTTGAATTACTGGAGGCCAAATGAGTGCACCCCTCACACTGCTGTAAGCATTAAAAGTTCTCATTCTGGACTTCCAACAACAAGAGGACTATCCTGTGTAAGCATCATGTGATATTTGAAGAATAACTGCACTTACACAGATGTAGTAGGACATCTTAAGTGCAAGTTTATTCAAGAACACCCCACCCATTAAAAGTAAAATACAACTGACACTAAAAACTATGTTAGAACATTAAACATAGAAAACTTGACCTCACTACATTCCACATTCTTCTTATATGTATGTGGTTCCAAGTTGTGTTAATGCGTTTTCCTCATCCTTTGCAGAATTCTATAAACACTTTTTCTTTTCTGAGTTTGATGGGATCTTTTGACCCAGTGAAGAGTGTGGTAACCATGCACTATCAATTTAAACCCAAACACCATGACCTGTTGGCCTCAGAAGAATACTCTAATCAAAATAAAAGTTTCAAAGCTTTATTTTATAACAACAATGCCAAATTCACATAAATAGAAGTCAGAATCAAGTTTTAAAGATAAATGAACACCATAGGCTGACCAGATCTATGAAACAAGTTTAATCTACTCAACATCAGCACCATTAGACATTCTAGAAGAATAATGCATATTAATAAAGCAAATACTTGTGAGACAGAAACAAGTTTCACTAGATATTGTGAATACATTAGTAAAATCAAGTACAAAGGTTCTGAATCCAGGGATTGGGACATAGGTTCCCCCTACTACTAACCAACTTAGGACAAGCATGTGTGGGAGCAGGCTACGCATGCAGGCTAAAGTGAAAAAGAAAAGACAAAAAGCAATTTGGAAAAGCATCTATCTGGACTAAGTTAAGTTAACTAAGAAAAATAAAAGACAGGTGTCAGCATGCTAACTCTATTCAGAAAAGCAGGTCAGGTGAAAATAACATTTGCATTACAATATACCTCTACTAGGCTCAGCATTCAATTCAGTTTCATCAGCAAAGCATGTAGATCATCAACAAAGTCAGTTAGAAGCACCATCAGGAGGAAATGCAGAACACGGGCTGCACATGGAAATCAGGAACATCCAAGGAGACAAGTTAACAGAACAAGATTCAAAAGGGCACTGACTCTGAAACTTAGAAGTCCTTCCCTTCCTTGGGATTACTCAAATCAGTTTGATTGGTCCATTCAATGAGTCCACATTATGCAAAAAATGCCATATCCAATACAAATTAAAGCACAAGTCGAAGTTGAGGCATCACAGCAGTTTCACATGTTTAGTCTGGTCTCATCTCCTGTTTCTGTGTGACTCCAATAATTTAACAATTTGTGCATCACTTTATTGCAATCCACATTCCTTCCCATGGCACAGGACAATTTTCTCTTTTCTCATGAGAACACGTCTTTAAAATAATAGTACTACTCTCCTTTCAGTTTTCATGTTCCAATGTTGAAACATCCAAGGAAACTGCAGTGTAAAATTTACACATAATACAATAGGGCTCTTTACTAATCATGTGAAATAACCTAGTGGAAAAATACAAAATGTGAAATAACCTAGTGGAAAAATACAAAAAGAAATGATTCAACAAATCTATGTGGCAGAATATGAAGACTTCAGTCCTAGTTATGCTAACAAAAGAAATATAATGCATTAATATCACCATTAATTAAAAAAAAACATATAATATGCAAACAGATGAATTCAGTATTAATAACATAGCTTCAGAATATGTAGAAGCACTTCATTAATGATTGCAATGTTTGTTAAAGCATTACATTAAGTATGACAGAAACGTGCATTTATTTTCCTGAACACATGTAACTTTATACTACTAAATCATAAATCATGATAAATCAAATTCATTCATACTCATTTATTCTAATAATGATTAAAATATATTTCAACATTGTTTTAAATCATGTTAGCATACTGTCAGTTCTGGTAGGCACAACAGCTGCCATAAAACATAAATGTGAACACTTTAAAATAGGTGTCAGTGCAGCTTTTCTCTATGTCAGGCTTTTAAATGTGAATATAAATGTCAGGAAATGCTGTTTGGTACACTGAAAGCATTTCTAAAATGTACGCTCCAACAGTTGGAACTCAAAAGCTGAAGACATCACACCTCACAGCACTACACCACAGGGCCCACACAACACCACCTTTACACTTCTTTGTCCGCACATATGACCTGCTCATCTCCATCCCAAAGGACTGTCAGTTTTATAGGCACGTGACCTACGCTTATCCACCTCTTGATAACCAAACTTCTGCACGCAAACATCCCTTCAGATCTCCGCCTATTGTTCTAATAATCTCCACCCCAATATGAAGTTTAATTCACTTCATTGCCTAAAACACGTTTCCCTTTATAGAAATAATAACGTTTTTGTTGATTTTAGATATTCTGAGAAAGTTGCATCCATCTCAGACAACAGAATATTCATCCAGCACACATTCAAAGAGACCCTCTGATTTTCGAGCATATATAATACAAAAAAACGTACATGGTGTAACTGTAAATGGTTCATATAACCTAACAACAAAGCTAAAACTCTGACTTGTCACCGAAGTTGATTTTCTGTCCAGGCGTTCATTTGAAATGTGTTGTCCACACAATGACCGTCCGAGTCTGTCTGCACTTTTATGAATCTTTCTGATTTGTTTATAACCTTCCAGGTGCTGTTTAAACATACATGAAAATAGAGAGCCTCGTTCACAAAAACCCTGATAGGTGTTCCTGAACCCAACTACACGAACTCGTGTTTTCCACGCACATTTTTATGTGTTATATTTTTCAATTGCGGTTCATTTCTCTTCGGTTGAGAGAGGATGATTGGTGAATTCCTTGTCAGTGTTCATTTTAAATTTGGTATTTTCTGCTAGTGATACTGCAAAAGACTAATAACAAAGCCAGGATTTGGCAGCCATCCATGTATGATCAGCTATTCTATAAAACTAAACACTAATGCTTGTCACGGCATTCATATATACATATTATGAACACCGGAGGGCGCACTTCACTGATATACTCAGCCGACATTTATATGTCAACAGCGATTGTCTCTTAGTAAAAATCACGTGACCTACAAGAAGGAAATACCATGGACAAACAGATTATTGTGGCAGTGGTGAGTTTGCTGTGGATGCGCTGAAAGCTAATAATTAAAAATGTTCAGGGCCGAGCAAGGATAACGTCAATAAATGTGGTTACAGTATGGGGTTGATAGCAAAAGCACAAGAAAATATAATAGTTTGAATATAAGCAGCGTAATTATTTTTTACGCTAAGGCGGCGTTAAGGAAGTCTTTCTCCCGTGCCATATTTATAAAGTGAAGTAATGCATGCATTACACCACTTTGTACACCCTTGCGCAACATTATGCCTGTGTCGGGCATAATGTGTGCAAGGGGGCGTTCCGACGCAAGGAGGTCTGAAAAAATGACACCGTGAAATTTACAACATTTCACTGCACCATTTTTTCTGTAATTTTATATGCCTACTCTCAGCAGGCCCTAAAATGACACACCCATATTAACCTATGGGTCTCCATGTGCTTTGCTGCACTGGTGTCAACATTTTTGTGGCTCCTGCAACACAATTGTGTAAAAAATGTTGACATTATTGTGTTAACAACCACCATGGTGCACCGTATCATAAATACGGCGCAACCACGATGTAGTTAGGTGGTGGTAGGGGGACGCAAGAAAAGTGGCGCATCGGGACCGATGCATCACTTTCTTGTAAAGCTTTCCCTCATTGTGATCACAAGCATGTCACACTACTGGGCTAACACTTGTGCATAATCTGACCCCTGCCTGCCACCTATGCAATATGTGACGAGTGAAGGGGATTCTGAGGTTACAACCACAGATGGGGCAGTCACTACCATTGAGAAGTGGCTCATTTCTATCTCACATAGCAGGTTAATTACTTATTACGAATTCTATAGAGCTTTCAAGACCAGTTTTTTTCAAATACTGCAAAGTGCTCCATAGGTTTGAGAGACAAGAAGAAGAAAGCGCATCTGCCACTAGGTCCGTGCTATCCACCAGAGCACAGCATTGTAGATGGTCCTATTTGTCCATGAGTGCCCAGAAACAATTTATTTACTCTGCCTTGTGGATTTACTGCTCAGATTTTGTTACTTTTTGGCCCGCCCATTCACTGAAAGTGTTTGGTTACACTCCCCTTTCTAGAGATCATATCGGCTCTCACCCCTTACAGACATCCATGCAGGCAGAGGAACTGACACAAGGAAGTGTATGGTTTTAGGAGGCATCCAAGCGCACATCCCATGGGACGTGTTGCAGCATGGACTAGGTAAGATTAAGTGACACAGAAGTGGTCCTACAGCATCTTTCCACGATTTTGGCATCATCATCATCATCATCTATCATTGGTATGTGGTCTGCACAGGGTAGAATGTATTAGACATCATACAGGAGATTAGGTCCCACATTGTGGAGGGACATGAGCTGGCACACTATCTACTGTAGAAACCCAACACTCCAGTGACCATAGATGAGATTGAGAGGGAATTGATAAATGATAGAATATGAAGACTGTCACAACTGTACAGCCCCAGGAAGGAAATAAAGAGTTGTGGGCCTTGCTAGATTGAGTAAATCGTCTAGTGGGAGAATAGGTTAGTGCTCCAAAGAAGAAGAGGTCCAGAAACACCTTATGGTCTCTCCAGGGTCTATCATCTCCCTGGTGAAGATGAAACAAGAAGGCTGAAGAGCTGTTGGGGCAGGTGGCAAGTCTCACTATCAGCCCCCCTTATCTCTGCACACCTGAAGCACTGTGTGCCAGCCAACTAATACAATGGATATCCAGAAGTTTGAGAAAAGCCAGAGACTGCAAAAATAGGGTAATGAGACAGACCCACTTCTTCTATGAATGTGGTGAAGATGGATCTCTTATACAAGGTGCCGCAACACTGCCCATCCTGTTTTTGTGTCTGAGATATTCAAGACTCATTACACTCCTGTGCTGCAGGGAAATAACAGCGAGGTTATTGGTATCAAACACAAGTCCTCCGAAGAAGCAAAACACCACAGAAACCAAGACAGTTAAGAAGTTAGCTAAGCCACGCAGAAAGCCACCACCACCAGGCTATAGATCTGGGGAACACTTAAGCACAGCACTGCAAACCTGCAGCTACCAGAAGGCCGGTTAGGGCCCAAGATATACACCCCAGTGTAGCTGGAGGCTTCCCATCTGATGGTGACCCTGGTCAGCAGACCTACATTTACCTTCATCTATGAGTTCATCTGCAGAAATAACGTCAGACATCTCCCTTTTTGAACAACTGAGGAACTTCATGTCATTGAATCAAGAATTTGCCCATTCCTACTTGGAATACACATTACGAGCAAGACTAAACAATGATTTCAGCAATGATTATTTCTTTGCCAAAACATAATCAAACTTGCAGGAATTTGCCCTTATGAAGGAGTAGATAGACAACTGCCTCCTCAGAATTAACTTAATCACTTTGAATCTGTTTGCCAATCTGTACCTAACATTGACTACACCTGCAACCTGGATTTCTGGAAGAAAAGGCAATATTCTACTACCTACCAGACTTATATAAGTATATGAGGATAGACAAAAGACTCTTAGGTGACAAACACCATCTTGTAGTGACATACGGAGTACACAGTGGAAGAAAACCTCATTCTCAAGGATTACGTTCCACGTGGATGATATCATCATCCTCTGAAAGATGCGAGAGGAATGCACAAACAGGCTCCTAAAGGCTGTCTGCATGACTGAACAGTGCATAAAGTTATCTATTAAAGATTTTCAGTTTTGCAGCTCCAGGGTCAAATATGTGGGTCTCATTGTCTCATAGAAAAGGATAGAGGTGATGAAGCCACTGTGGAGGTTCTATGTACTTGGGTTTACCCTGGCACCCTTTGTGGGACGGAAGAGTCCCTCTCATGGGGATGGATGTGCACCCCTGCCCTGAGTGCCCCAACTCTAATGATGTCTTGATCCCTGATGCTGATTTTTGTTGTCATGGGCAAACGTGGATCATGCATGAGCACCATGACATAGGCCTTTCTTATGGATTGTGGTCTTTTCAGACTGGGAGGGGCGCCCAAAGCACTACCCTCATAGTCGTGAAAAAAGGCTGCTGCCTTTACCAGGAGTTAAGCAGCACGAGCGCGGGTGTGGCAGCATACCATATAGTGATCAGTATGAGTGAACAAGCCTTTTTACCTGTGTCACTGTAATGAGGCTTGCACAGGCTTGCATAGTTAAAGGTCCTCTGCTGTGTGCCTAACTCATCCTTTGCTTACATTGATTTGTTGTGCTATACATGTGCTGAGTGTATGTGTGCCTGTGAATAACACAATACAGGGAGTGTGCAATACTGTGGAGTGCATGCATGTTAATGCACGTCCTGGGTGTATGTATGCCTGGGAATGGTACAATACATGATGGTACAATACATGAAGGGTGCAGTGCTTTGCAATGAGTGCATATTATGTGCATGTGATGGGTGTATGTGTACCTCTCAATAGTACACTGCATGGAAAATGCTGGGTTCCATTTCTGGAGGCAGAGGGCTAACTAGAGGAACATGTGGAGGTAGAGGAATCCTTCCAGTCAGATTTGTGGATTGCTGCATTACTGTGAGCTGGCTAGGACACATGGGACAAAGAGAAAGCCAGCTTTTTAAGTACACCTCAAAGGGTGCCCTTTGATTCAGAAAGAGGCCACTAAGAAGGGGCCTGGATACATCTCAGGAAGGAGATGGGGCAGATAAGATAATCATAAGCAGTAAGCCTGAGGCCCTGGCCTAACCTTTTGATACACAGATCACTGTGGGTGACATCCAGGTGTGAACCTCTTGTCTCTTTCATAGCCTGTGTTGTGGGATTATCAGATTTGGGGCCTAATTTAAGAAAAGTGGTGCTGCACCCAGTGCAGCGCCACTTTTCTTGTACCCCTTAGCGCCCCCTAATGCCTCCATGTGTGCGCCTTACCTAAGAGTTCAGCGCACCATGACACATCAAAATGTTTGATGCTAGTTCGGAGCTTTACAGGATTAGTGTCAAAAATGTTGACGCTAATCATGAAAAGCCCATTGAGGCCCATTGTAAACAATGGTGTGTCTCTTTTTAACGCCTGCTCTGTGTAGGCATTAAACGTGTCGAAAAAAATGACACAAAGAATCTCTTAGATTTCTTTGCGCCATTTTGTTCGACCCCCCCTAGCGGGCGAACGCCCCCTTTGCATAGATTATGCCTGGCACAGGCATAGTGTAGCACAAGTGTTACAAAGTGGTGCAATGCATGCATTGCACCACTTTGTAAATTTGGCACCACGATTTTGGCCTTGTTGGGCCACATTAGCGTAAACAAAATTAAGCTAATGTAGTGCAAGGAGGCGCTAGGCCCTCTTAAATCTGCCCCTTGAAGTTATTCCTGCTACAACAGACTGCTTTCTAAAGGAAGGGCAAGATAGAGGGCAGGGCAGTTTAAAAGGAAGCAGACTCCTAAAATAAACTTCATGGACTCAACGTTTAAATCACATCTAATTGTCTAGAAATGGACTATAAAAACGGGAGCTCAGGGTCCCCAAAATTGTCAAATGTCAAGCATCCAGTCGTGCTGTGCAAGGAGGAGAAGCTCTCCAAGTCTTCTGCCTGTGACCAGGACTGGCTGCCAATACCTGCCAGTCTCCCAGCCGGGTGAGGGGGCAACACTTATGGACTTCAAGACCACCTGACCCCTGAGCCAGGAGCATCTCTGCCTGCTTGCTTGCCCTGTGAGGAAGAGGAGAGCATTGGACGATCCTGTTGATTTCATCTATGTAGCAAGGTGTGAGGAGGCGGCTGCTGCACAGATTGGGTCACTGGCTGTGAGCAGGGAGAAGTCAGTGATGCCTGTATTCAAGAGGCAGGCCACTGTGAAGTGAGCCGTGACCATTGCTGGCCTGATTAGGTAATTGCCCGTGTGCAGGTTTTAAGTCGGCGACCCCGTATGCCAGGTGGGGCCACCGTGAAGAGTGCTACCATGCTAATTAGGCAGTTGCCTGTGTTTGGAGCGAAGTCAGCGACCCTGTAAGCCAGGTGAGGCCACTGTGAAAATTGGACCGTAGCCTGTGTACTGAGTGGAGTCAGAGGACCATTGAGGACCCCCCACAGCTGCTGCCTCCACAGGAACGCTTGTGAGGAACTCAAGGACACCCAGTCGCTGCCCTTCCCAAGAAGCATGTGAGGAAGAGAGAGCTGCTGCAGCTTCAGGACATGCAAAGGACGGGGGCACTCAGAGACTCTGGTTGCCACAATCCTCCTGGTGTGCATAAACATTTATGGGCCAGTTGGGGATCCTGTTGATAGGAACCATGTAGTGAGGCATGAAAAGGTGGCTGCTCACCGATCGGGTCAGTGGCTGTGAGCAAAGAAATGTCGGGCCCTAGTTAGTGTACAGAGTTAAGTTGGTGACCTCAATTACCAGAGAGGGCCACTTGGACAGAGCAAAGAGTGTAGTCTGGTCAGGACTGTCGTTGTGAGGAGGAGGTCGCTGTTGTGACCTGAGCAAGCCCAAGCCTCGACTAAGGAACAGCAGCAGGAGCATCGCGCTCCACCCCCACTTGTGGCAGGATCACAACAAACTTACCAAGCATCAGAAGACCTTCATGGATCCCCCAGCTGCTGCCTCCACAGGACTTCTTGGAGGACCTCGAAGACACCCAACAGCTGCTCCTCCCGTGCCATGTGTGAGGAACTTACCAGAGAGAGCATTTGGAGACTCTGGTCTCTTAAATCCTACTGATGCTCCAGGAGAAAGTGCTTTGGCGCTGGAGCACTTTTGACTTTAATAAAAAGTTGAAGTGGAACTCCTAAGGCTTGGACTACTAGTTGGGCTTAACCTGAATGTAGCCTATGGTAAATAGGCCATAACCACTACCGGTAACAAGAGGGGAGCGGGCCTCATGGACCCGCTAGGGCCTTGACCTCAGGGCACTGTGGGTATTGTTTGTTAATGTGGTATTTTACTCTGTGTTAATATATAAATACTACTTTTTTCATAAAAGCAAGTATTTGACTAGACAATCATTTATTGCTCCCCCCGCCCCCCTCCATGTGTATCTCTGCCTTGAGAAGCCTGGGACTGCTCCATATGCTCTCCCACTGAGAGTCAAGTGCTAAAGGGGCACTTGGCCCAGTTACTCAGGATCTATACTAGGTCAGCCCTGGGACATCAGGAGTAAAAGACTTCAACCCCCTTGGTTGGGTCCATTAACTCCTGCTTGTCCTATTGCCCTCTGAACAGGGTTCTGACAACCCTGAATGACAAAATCCAAGCTCCAGTGCAAACCAGGTTAGAGGTCTTGCAGAAATGATGAGTTACTCTACTACCCTACTGTGCACATCCACATCTGATTCTTGAGTGCAAAGTAGCAATTGTGGGTACTGCAGGAGAAAAATAAATGTGATTTTTTTTATATCTCCATTTTGGAAGTTTTGATGAGCTGGCACTCACCTCTGTGTTATAATTTCTCACATTCTGCTATTTAAATGAGAGACAGAAAAAATAATACTCCACATTATTTATGAATTAGTATCTGCCTCAAGACTGCGATTGTAACTCCCCATTTGCCTAACTACCCACCTGTAACTATGCCTTACTGTTAACTCTCCTACTATGGATATGAGGGGGGGAGGAAGACCAGGCTTTTTGCAGGTTGTCCCCCACTTTTCGTCCCCATTTGGACTACTAGCTGTTGGTTTGTGACACTGGTAGTGCACTGGGTCCCTGATAACCAGGCCACAGTGCCAGTGAACTTTCCCTAAAACAAGTCAATGACAATTGTAACCCAACTGGCAAGGACTTTAACACTCTTAAATACCCTGGTAAATAGTACCCCTGGTACCCAGGGCATGGGTGCTGAACATGGTCCCTAAGGGCTGAAGCATGTATTATGCCACTCTAAGAAACCCACACTCAAACCCACGCAGACTGCCATTGTGTGTGTGAAACGGTGCAAACCATTTTGAAAAAACACCATTGCACACCCCTGTGTGCAATGCCCATACCCAATGCATGTGATATATGCAAGTAACCACTGCAGCAGACCTTAGAGCTCTGAGACAGGGTGCATTATTTTACATGTGAGGGCTCATCTGCATGAGCAAATGTACCCCCTGGGAGGTCTAGTTTCATTGCTAGACATTGCAAGTGTTCAGAAAGCCAGTTTGAGGACATGTACTGCGTACTGGTCATTACGAGTTACCCAGCTACACGATGGCTTCCCTGAAAAAAACTGTGTTTGGTATCCAACACCTCCTCTTATTAATTCCGTACTGATGTCACTATCACATTTATGATGACATGTACCCAGAGGGTACCTTAGAGGTGCCCTCTGTAATCCCACTAGTCCCTTAGTGTGTTGACTGACTGGTATCAACCAGCCTGACACCACAGATACGTTTCTGAGCCCATGCAGGTGAGAGCCCACACTCTCAGAGGCCAGAAACAATGCCTGCTCGGGAGAAAATTGATCACACCTCCTCCATCAGGGTGGCTAGCGATTTAGCATTTCAGAGTCAGGTGCTTCAAAACCCCTGCTGTCTTTGATATGCAACCCTGGCTTCCCCCAGTCCTGGGGAATGCCACCCACTGCCCTGAAGGCTTTTTGGCACCACAGCATGCACATAATTAGACATTCAGGAGTGGTGTTGTACTTCTGGGCCTGCCACACTCCTAAAGGGGGCCTTCCTGAAGTGCACAGCCAAGGAAGGGTTCCACAATTTTGTTTTTGTTGAAACTAGGAACTCTGGGTCAGGACTATGCCCACTCTCCACAGGAAGTGGTCATGTATGTGGTGTAGTCACCCCAGGTGTAAGTAGCCTAAGGCCTACTAACCTTCACTAACCTTAATGCCCCTAAATTCAGTATTTAAGGGTCCCCCTGACATCAGAAATTCAGATTTGTCTAGTGGGAACCGAAGGAAGGACAAAGAAGAGCAGAGGTCGTGAGAACCGAGGTCCTGCACCGAAAGTGGCATCACATCCTGCCTGGATGCTTGTACTGCAACCATCACAAAGGCAGACTTGTCCAGAAGTGGAACAGCCTCCCCAAACCCTTGGTGGAGTGTTCCATCCTTCAACAAGCAAGTAGAATCTCACTTGGGAAGCAGGAGCCATCCCCCAGCATCTGCAGGAACCAGTTGCACTGACCTGGTACTTCATTTTGCTGGCCATTGGGCCCACCGAGGGAGCAACTTTCCAGAAGGAGGATTTCATAATGTCAGCCTTTTGCTTCACCAAGTCTTGAGATGCCGACCCCTCCAGGAGCATCGCAGCACCAATGCCCAGGGCACCAGAGCTCTTGCAACTTTTAAGGCTTGTTGTGGGTCCAGTCTGGATACCACCGATGGCTACATAGACCTGCCATTGAGTGACATCAGGATTCACAAGGCCATCCTCAGGAGTGGCCCTGCTGCCCCATTTTCTCCTCCCTCTCCAGGTCACTCAAATCCAAGTGAGAGCCTCCAATTGCATCAATCTGCTGGAAAAAACACCTCTGCACCTGAGTCCCCCCAGCCAAGGTTCATCGAAACCAGCTGTGCCCCTGCACTCCAGAGACCCTCAAGAGCCGAGCCCCCCTTTGGGCTCTGCCAGACTTTTCCCCAAGTTCCCACTTGCAGCCATTCTTTTTCAGGACCCCCTTCCATTGACTTCAACTTGTAGCACTTGAGGCTATCAATGCGACCAGCACCTCTGGACCCGGACACACCAGGGCAGGTAAAATGAACTGCTAGTGGTTTGGCCTTGGCCCTTAAAAAAGCGTTTGTAAGTATATCTATGAAGTGTATGTTTCTATTATAGGATAGCATAACCACTTTCAAGGCTCACACATCAAAACTGTTGTTCAACTGTATTTCTTCTATTTTCAAGAATCTCTAAAGTACTTACCCATTATCGATGATCTTGGTGTCTAAATAACTATTAAAATCTGTATTAGTTTTCTAAATTGGTCTCAGATTTCTTTTTTGAGTGTGTCTCATTTATTGACTCTGTGTGAACAACAAATGCTTTACACTCTCCTCTGATAAGCCTAAACTGCACAAGCACACTCCCACAAATATAGCTCTTGGGATTATTAAACCAATATGGGTCGTTTTTACTTTTTGCGTGGTGTACCTCTACATTGATACACTGCATCAAAACACAGCTTCCTCCAGGATCTTCTTGTAAGGCCTCTACATTCCTGCATAAAACAGTACACAAGTTAACAAAATCAGTCATGTGCTGTATCTTGGAATATGTAACAGACTGAAACCAGGTTGGAAACATACCCAATTGTTGAGGTAGAGTTTGCACCAAGCACAGTCCATATCAAGATTTAGGGCGTCATTTACAGTTTGGTGGGACAGGACCTGTGCCATTAATTGAAAGGAGTCTTCCTCTGCAAAATCTGGTGTTTCGGTGCCTTATTTATTAGTAGAGGAAATGTTGATTGACGGCTGGTGGAGCCTACAGTGGCTCTGATGTTTGTCATTCATTGGCAGCTGCCTGTCTGCCTCAGGACTGCTGCCTTTTTTTGCTGCCCCGGTCCACTGTGTGTGGCATGGTAGACATAGGCTGTGAAAACAACAGTGCCCACCACATGCAGGGTAACTCAAGGGGATGAGCCGGGGAGGAGGTAAAAAAATAAATAAAAAGCACTTACTTTGCCTCCATCCCTGCTGCCTCCTGCCACCTCGCACTACTCTTCTTCTGGTATCCCAGCATTCACTGCTAGGACACCAACACAGGCTCTGCAGAAATCCTGGTGCTGCTTTAATGTGAAACCTAACATGAAAGCAGCACCAGGATTGGTCAGAGCAGCAGTGACTGCCGCGTAGATACAGCCCTACAGTCTGTGCAGTTTCCCCAGTCCCACAGCCGAGCTGGAGAAATCTAAGTGTGCATGTGTGTTTGGCCCCGGCAAAACACACATGTGCACATAGGTGCACTTTCCCCTCCTCCCCCTTCCACATCCTGTGGGCCAGCCCCACCCTTCCCTGCACTGCTGGCTGTCCTAGAAGCAGAAAAATAAAACCCATTGTTTTATTTTTCTGCTTCTAGCTCAACCAGTGGGGCGACTCTCCTTCACAACAGTAAAGAAGCTGCCCTGGTGTACTGTTGTTTTTTGGGGGTTTATTACAGACAAAAAAAATGCAGAGCAGGCCACAACAACCTGGAAGCATGTCTGGCATTCAGTTTTGCCAAAAGTGCTTCTGTCACACTGTGTTGATGGGGACCTTTATATGGGCGGTGGTTCTCTGCTAGGAAGAAAAAGGTGCAGGCTCTGCTGATCCAGCAGAACTAGCGGTGCCTATCAGGATGTACACAAGCCAATTAGGCTTTTCTTTACTGCCAAATGTATAATGACATATCGAGCATGCCTGTTTCTGAATATAATAACTGTTCTTGTCATGCTCTCAGAGTTAGTTTAGTTGGTCAGTTTACAAAAACCTTGTTACTGCTAAAGACGATACTGTTTGAAGAAATAGTTTTAGACTTGCACATTTTTCAACGCGGGTAGTGTAGTGTTCACCAATGTTCAGGCGAACCCACCAAAAGGCTCCCAACAGGGTGGAGTCAAGTCACACCCTTCCCCATGCAGGGCAGGGTACAGCAAGTCAGGATCAGTGGTTGAGGTTGCAACTGTGTCCAGTTCTAGGAAACGGCTATCATTTCTTATGACATGTTGTTTAGTTTCAGATTGCTGGCTTTCTTCCTTGTCTGAAATCTCCACGGTTTGCTTTGACACAGAAGAGATTTTTAGACTTTCTGAGAAGTCCATTACATTCTTAGTAACTGCGGGAATTTCTTCACTGTCAGAAAAATCTATTAATTCACTTGAAACAGGAACTGTCTCTACAATATCTGAAAATTCTATGATATCGTTTGAAAGGGCTGGAGCCAAGCTGAAAATTCTGGTGTGTGTGTCATTTGAACAGCACTATCTTCAGGTTTGTTTACTGCAGGACAGGAACCAATGTCATGCCTAGATTCAGATTGTTCAACACTGTTGAACAACTTGCCATTATTCTCCAGTAAAGTCATATCTTGGTTTCTTAAGGTGCAGCTATTGGAGTCTGCATCAGAACTGTCTTCTTCCTTTGGCTTTATTTGTTCTGATAGAGTGGCTGAGACACTTCCTTGTGAAGACTCTGATTCACCCTTTGAATCAAGAGGTGTCAAATCTCTCAGAGGCGTCAGAGATTCAGTCAATTGCACAGGGATATTCTCTGGAAAACTAAAAGCTGAGAGAGAGGCTGATATATTTATAACTGGAGCAGTCTTTTGACATTCATTAATAGCAGGGGAAATCTGCTCTATAGTAGTCTTTGGAGAGGCACATGAAGTAGCATACTGTTCTTTAAGCCAAAGCTGGTGATCATTTTCTTTTTTCAGGTTTTCAAATTGCTTGCAGTAGTTTCCATCAACTGTTCTGTTACTTCTTCTACCTTACAGATAAACAGAATGTCTGGTTCTGGCAACAGTGAAATATGCATCGATAAAAAGAGCCCACATGCACGATTTCTTGTGTATGTTACAACATATTCATCATAGAAGTCCAATATCTGCCTTTTAATCTGCCAAAACTGCTCTTTTAGTGTGTGTATGTCCACATTGTTATCAAACCCACTCACAATAGAAAAGGGTTTAACAGAGCTTTTAGGGATTGAGACTGGTGTAATATCATCCAGTTTGGGAAGAGCACAAACCATTGAGTTAAACTAAGGAATCCCACAGTCTTTACTGATCCCTGAGATACATGGTCTATCCTGCTGACTTGAAAGCTATGAGGGACTGGTAGGTCTTTACAAGAGTCAGCACTGCACTTTGAATTCTGAGAAACTGACCTAGATGGGCTGAAGAACGCATCAGAAAACAAGGGGATCCCTAGGGTGGCTTTTTGGACAGTGTCAGGGTTCTTTGTTATAGCAGAGTCCTGGAAATGAACTTGGGATGCACTAGCATGAGGCAAGGAATTAACCAGTTTTTCTTGAGAGTAAGGGCCAGATGTAGGAAAGAAGCAAATTGCGACTTGCAATTTGCGAGTCCGTGCGACTCGCAAATTGCAAGTCGCAATTTGCTATGCAGAAAGGTGTCTCAGACACCTTCTGCGAGTCGCTATGGGGTTGCAAAGACCCACCTCATTAATATTAATGAGGTGGGTCGCAATTTGCGACCCCATAGCGACTCAGGGCACTCACGGGGATGGAGGCCTGCTGGGAACAGCAGACCTCCATGTCCGTGACTGCTTTTCAATAAAGCAGTTTTTTTTTTTCCAAGTGTAGCCCGTTTTCCTTAAAGGAAAACGAGCTGCACTTAGAAAAAAAACCAAAACCTTTCGTTTCGGATTTTTTCAGGGCAGGTAGTGGGCCCTTGGACCACTGCCTGCTCTGAAAAAATAATTTTGGGTCCAGTCACAAAGGGGAGTTTGCCCGTTTGCGAGTGGGTTACCATCCTCTTCAAGTGGATGGTAACTGCTACTCCATTTGCGACCGCTTACGCGGTCGCAAATGGAATTGCATACCACTGCGACTCGCAAATAGGAAGGGAACACCCCTTCCTATTTGCGACTCGGAAATGCATTTTGCGAGTCGGTTCCGACTCGCAAAATGCATTTCTACATAGCAAACACGCATTTGCGACTCGCAAACGGCGATTTTCGCCGTTTGCAAGTCGCAAATTGTTTGCTACATCTGGCCCTAAGTGTCTTGTGCCTAGGTAGCAAAAGCACTTTCACTGTTAGGAACATTGTCCCCTGTTTGAGGTAATAGAATCTCTAAAAACTCATTATTTCTTTGTAATTCTTCTACAGACAGGGATTGGGGGACATAATCACAGATATGATAATAGTTGAACATTGATGGATCAGCAAGCCACGCAATGTAGTACTGAATTTGCAATCTTTGATTTTCTTTAACAAGTCTATCCTTTAAACTAAGGCCTTTTTTAGAGGTCTTCAGAGAATGTATAGGTTTAGAAAGGGGTGTCTTAACATGATAGGAAAACATTTTAGGTCTGTGTGTGCCTTTGCTGTCTGGGGAGCTTGAAATTTTTGGGTTGTGCATTCTGTCACGGATTTGGGTGGGTCTGATCAGGACTCTGGTTGGGACACCCCTTGAGGTCACAAAATATCCCAAAGAGGTAGTGTACTGGGGCAGAAGAGCAGCTAAAGGCTTACACGGAAAGGACAGCTATGGTCAGGCACAGGAAACAGGAAAGTAAAAGCAGAGCAACCCTTGTGTGAACAAACGGGAAACGGATTACTGATGGACAAACACGCTGGGGTTGTACACAGAGTAGGGAACAGAACCACCCACAGTGACAGGGAATGTCAATGCCTCTGTGCAGTTTGCTCTTGCAGATATTCACCCTGTCAGCCCCATAGAATGGAGGCAGCAGAAGTGGTTTTGTCTCTGGACACTAGAGCACACACATGAATAGTGCTTACATACACAAGACAAGCTCATGTGGGTCAAGCTGGGAACCCAGTGGCAATACTAGGATCTTGAGGAAATGGCTGCTTATAAGCAGTGCCAAGCTGCAGAAAACCCCAGGTGGAATCACATGACTGGGCTGCACAGGCGAGGTCTCAGGTGTGTGTAGTTTCAGACACTCGCAAGGCCTGGAGGAGAGGATCCGGTGGAAAAGAGCAACTGGATTTCTCCCATAGAAAACAATGTAAAACAGAATCCAGGCTTTCCTGACTACCAGGCTGTGCATTATGGGATTTGCAGTCCCAGGAAGCAAATGTAATACTACATGGCGAAAAGAGAAACAAACAAGAGTCAGCAAGGGCCTCTAGATAATCGTTCAAGGTGATTCCCAGGCTTCCGACAGTCCCTTTACAGCACCCTGTAGAAATGGGACGACAGAGTCGCAACATTTAATGGTTGAGGCGGGGGGACGAGCGATAAGGGATAAATGAAGGCTGGGAAGGTGGGAAGCGGCTTAGTTTTTAGTGAGTCAATATATAGTAAGCAGGCGTTTGGCAGACATGTGAATGCACCAGAATAAAATAAAACCGTGCGACTCACCGCCATGTCCATGTCGCCTTTCCTGCCGCCACACAACACTACATTGGCGACGAGGGAAACCTTACAATCCAGCCACCACTGACCGCACCAGCTCCAGTTTTGTACCTCACGCACAGCCTATTGCCGCAGAGGGCTGCCACCATGCTCCAGTGATGGGACCGCAGTCAACCTCCCCCAGCTTGTGCGCTGATGCAGGAAGAAGCGTGTCTGACCCGGAGAGGACTGGCGTCCACGCCTGCAATGCTCCGCACTCCCGCCAGGGGGAGTCCAGTGCACCTGTATGCTGCACTCAAAGAGACACCGCCTGAGAGCCACAGTGCCTGCTGCAGTCCATAATATGCCCACCTGCTGGCCAGACCTTTACACAGTTACTGTAGCCTTTTCAATGTGCGGGGGACCTGCTCTTTGTCTCCCTCCTTTGGTGGACACCACTTTTAAGCCCTCCTGCACCCTCTGGCTACTGCTACTCACAGGGAGTACAGCTCTAGGCCCCGCCTGCTAGTGTCTCCACCTGGGGCAAGTCACCACACAGCTTGCTGCTGCCCAGCCACAGACTCCTCAACCACCCAACCTGGTGCATTACCGTCGGGCGTCCATTGGCCCACAAGCGCCTGCCCCAGCATGGCCAACATCCCGCCACTGGAGCTGTTCGCAATAACTGGAAACCCCCCCACACAGACGGCGTGCTGGAAGACGTGGCTACAACGCTTTGAGACCTACTTCGAGGCCTTGGAGGTAAAGGATGAGAGGAAACGCCTACTTCTGCTGCACCTAGAGGGGCAGACATCCACAAAGTCTCTAAGTCTGTGGCAGAAGCAACTCCACACACATACGACACTCTAAACAGAGCAATCATTGCGCACTTCAAGCAAGTATGCAAATCCTGACTATGAGCGCTTCCTACTGCGATAAGCCCACCAGAGAGCCAATGAATCAGTAGACGTCTTTTATGCCTGCCTAAAAGACCTAGCCAGCACCTGCACCCTGCCAGACAAAGAGAACGAAGTCAGGGTGCAATTTATCCAAGGGTGCGCATTGTCAGAACATCGCGAACGCATTCTATAGGAACCGAACACGTGCATGAGGGACAAACTCACCCTAGGCCACTCCAAGGAACTCTCTAAAGTGCGGGTTACGCACATGGAGCAAGCACCAGCCGCCCAAATAAAGTCAGAACCTGTCAATGCTGTGCTCACTGAAACCACCAGGACCAAGACTGTACGCATGCGGCCAAAACCAAGAGACGGTACCTGCAAGTGGTGTGGAGGTACTCTGCCTCACCCCAGCAGCTGCCCAGCAAAAGGGAAAATCTGCAGTGCCTGCAGCAAGATGAACTATTTCTCTAAAGTCTGCTGTTCATCGCCTACAGTCGCACCAACCACACATAGGAACATGGTTAAAGTGGTAGCGACCCTACCCACCACCTCATTGGTCAGTGACATGGACAATGACACTGAGACTGTCCACATGGTGAGAGCGATGAGCAACGGAACGGCCAACAGCTGACGATTACCCACATGCCAAGTGGCAATCACAGGTCACCCCACATCAACGTTGATAGACACCATAGCCTCCATCAACCTCATGGTCTCCGAAGTGTACCACAGCCTACTAGATCCCCCGGCACTCAAGTCCACCAAAGTGCAGGTATATGCTTTCCCTTACAGATTGCAGGTGTCTTCACAACGGACATTGCACATTAAGACACCAAGCTCACAAACAAGATTTATGTGTCGCAGGAAGGGTCAGGGTTCCTGCTCAGCTGTCAGGCTACACAAGACTTGGGACTCACACAATTCACTTTCAGTGTTCACGCCAGTTGTCTGGCAGACATCACCAAAGAGTTTGAACAACTCTTCAGAGGCATAGGATCCCTAAAGGGACCCCCATTCAAGCTACACATCGACGAGTCCATGAGCCCAGTGGCCCTCAGGCACAGACGGGTGGTGTTCCACCGCTGACCAAAGGTAGAGCGAGAATTCCAGCTCTTGGAACAAGCGGGAATCATCGAAAGAGTGTCAGGGCCAACACCTTGGGTATTTCCAATAGTTGTTGCGAAGAAACCCAAGCAGCCGGGCGCAGTCCTCCTTTGCAAGGACATGTGCCTGCCCAATCAGGCCATCAAGTGGCATAGGGACCTAACCCAAGTGGGATAGGGACCTAACCCTGACAATCGTTTACATCATCAGGGAGCTTTCAGGATCGAAGTGATTCTCCAAAATGGACCTCCGGTCAGGCTACCACCAGTTGGTACTACACCCCGACTCACGTCCCATAACCACCTTCTCCACATACATAGGACTCTGAAGGTACACCCGCCTGAACTTCAGCATATCCATTGCAGCCGAAGTGTTCAAGCATAGTGTTCAGGGGAGTGTTGCAGGGGCTCCCCGGGGTCCTGAACG
This sequence comes from Pleurodeles waltl, assembly GCF_031143425.1. Lineage (NCBI taxonomy): Eukaryota > Metazoa > Chordata > Amphibia > Caudata > Salamandridae > Pleurodeles > Pleurodeles waltl. The sequence continues at coordinate 713,999,713 of NC_090446.1, read as the reverse complement.
TGAGCGACGACATTCTGGTGCATGCTCCCACATTAGAGGACCACAAGGCACGCATACGAGCTGTGTTCGTGAGACTGTAGGAACACAGACTGACCTTACACCGTAAGAAATGTGAGTTCCTGAAAAGAAACATTGGCTTCTTCTGGTACAGGTGCTCTGAACAAGTCATCAAGGTGAGAGACATCAAAAAGGCCCCACCCCAACATCTGTCTTAGGGGTCAGGAGCTTCCTGGGCATGGTCACCTATTGTGGATGGGATATGAAGAACCTATCGGACGTGACCGGTCCGCTGAGGAGTTTGACCAAGACCGACCACTTCTGGGTGTGGGGCAGTGAACAGGAAGTCGCATTCAAGGACACAAAGGATGCACTCTCAGTGGACACCACCCTAGCATACTTCGACCCACAGTGGGAATCCCAACTAGTGGTTGATGCCAACCCCACCGGACTGGGCGCCGTATTGACCCAGAAACAAGACTGCATTGACTGGGCCCCATTGCATATGCCAGCTGGACGCTGTCTCCCACGGAACAGCGCTACTCTCAGATTGAGCGAGAGGCGATCACCATTCACTGGGGTGTCGGTATTTCCACATGTACCTATATGGCAAGGCATTCACCCACAAACCACTACTCCCTATCTTCAGCGGGTCATCGTCCAAACCCCCACCACGCATCACCCCAGAATACCAGCCAGGCACCAAGAATCCTGCAGACTTCTCCTCTCGTCACACACGGCTTGCCACCCCTTTGGAAGCTGCTGAGGCTTTTGAGATGGAGGAGTATGTCAGGCTAGTGGGAGATCGAGCTAGACCGCTACCCATCCTCCTCGTTAAAGTCATAGAAGCCATTGGTCATGACGGCTGCCTACAGATAGCCGTGAAAGCTGTCAAATCTGGCAACTGGCGTCCCCTGCAGCATACTGCCAACTTCCGCACAGCAGAAGCCAAAGCCACCCTACAGGCCCTGTTCCACATCATGCATGAACTTTCGGTGAGAGAGGAGGGATGCCTGCTGCAAGGGCACCCCCTGGTTATTGCTGGATGCCTGAGGCCACAGGCTGTCCTGCTAGCGCATGGCACCCACCAGGGCAATGTAAAATCAAAGAACCAGCTCAGGAGCAAAGTCTGGTTACCCGGGCTGGATCAACAAGTAGAAGAGATAGTGACGGGGTGCCTAGCCTGTCAGGCTAGTGGCGCTCCAGACCCACAGGCACCAGTCATCAACGAAGATAGCCCTACCGCCCCCTGGCAGAAGGTTAACGAAGATTTGGGGAGTCTGCCCGATGGGTCACACATGTTGGTGGGGGTGGCAGATGACTACTCCCGGTACCCGAGGTAGATGGGGCGTCCGTCATCACCCCAAAAATTGAAAAGATGATGGCCACCCACGGCCTCTTCAGGGAAATACGAACAGACAACAGGCCGCCGTTCAATAGCCGTGAGTGGTCCGATTTCTTAACGTCCAGGAACACCAAGCATCGCCGTATCATGCCCAGGTGGCCCCAGGTAAATGGGGAGGTGGAAAGAATCGTCAAAACATTGACAAAGCAATCCGTATTGCCACCTCAGAGTCACAGAACATTGAAAACGCATTGCACATCTTCCTCTGAGAATACACAGTCACACCCCATGCCTCCACTGGAGTCGCACCCAGCCAACTGTGTTTCGGGAGAGCGGTAACCAAAACTATTCCCCATCACCCCCCAAAAAGTCCAGTTAGTCATTTTCAACGCAAATAGCTCTAACTCGTGCAAACATGAGAACCATTGCATTGCAAATGCTTGTTTTTTTATGGCCATGCCCCCGATTCCCTTTCTGCTCACGGCGGGCATATCACAACTGCCAACTGTAACGCTGTTTAATTAGGTGCTGCAGTGTAGGAGACGAAATGCTGCCAGCAAAAAAAAACACACATACACTATAGTTCTGCAGTTTTGCCTTTTGCTGCATCTTTGCATTCCAGTCTGGTTTAACTAACGTACCTGCTAGTGAGGCAGTTAGCATGCACTAGGTTTACTGTTCTTTACCTTTTGCAGGTGAAGAAGACTCAGTGCTTAATTTGAGCAGGTGGTTTCCTTTGCGGGGCACCAAAACTTATTTTTGCGGGCTGGCACCTATTTTTTGGAATCAGGCATTTTCTGAAAGCAAAAGACACATATGGGAAAGACAGAGAAAGAGACAAAAGAAAAAGCATCACAAAGTGAAAAAGCAGAAAGCTGCAAGTGTGAGCTGAAGGGTCAGGGAGTGGCTGTAAATGGACCAAAGAGGCCTGAGGTGGCTTTAGGATTAAGTTGCCTCATTATCCAGTGCTTGCACATTTAATTGCAGCAGCCATGTGTTTCAGAAGAGAGCTTTGGGCACCAGCATGTTTTTATTTGCAAATTAAGCACTGAGAAGACTCACTTGAAGAAGAGGTTGAATTGTGAATTGGGGTAAACATCAGAGTGGCTCAAAGCTTGAAATTATCACCCTTTAGAATTTGTAATCACAGACCTCAAGGAAATATGTATGTGCTCAGATTGATATCAGGCAGTATGGCGGTTGTGATTTGTTGAGTGAGGTTTGACTACCACAGTTGCATCCATGGTGGCTGCTTGTAATCCCACACTATCAAGATCCTGTAATATTATGCTTGCATTCTTATGGAAAGTAGATGTCGTGAGGTCTCACGCTACAGGATCTTTAGTTTAGGCCCTGGCATTGTCACCCAGCACAGGACTGTCACTAATACAGCTGCTTTCCATCTCGCTTCACCAAAAGAGACTGTCCTTTGACCGAATTGACCGCCTCATCACAAAGTCTGATCTCCTTTTGTACCCAGGGTGACACTGGACTGTGATCTTGCATTTTGAATTCCACTTCAAAGATTGTTGACTGTCCAGTGCTCCCCTCTGTTTATCTGCAGACTCCCCAGGAGACCTATTTGCATGGTGGGTGAAGGTGCAGTTCTGTACCAAGGGTAAGGCAAGGGGGTCTCAGATGGGACTAGGTGGGAACTATAGTTTCAAGAAGCCATTGTGAACTAAGTCTGATCATCCTATGAGCCTAGAACAGGTGGAGTATCGAAGGCAGAAACCTATAATTAATTCTACAGCATGTACTCCGAAATGACAGTAAGAAACTATCTTTAAGAGCTGGTTGTAATGGGATTTGCAGAACATAAGCAAATATCATCATAAGTATCTTCAATATTAGTGTGGGATTTACAGCCATTTGCACAAATGGATACCACTGAGAAGGGCTGGCCTTATTTAAGGATTGTTATTTTAGGTATCGTATTGACATTTCCAAAACTGAGGTATGGACTAGAGCCAAAAACAAATTCTCCTGGAGGAAATACCTTTCCTGCTGAGACGGAAGAAACAAAAGATAGCAAATGCATTCGCACTTGGCAGGAATTTCATTTAAGCAAATATACTTTAGCATACTTACTAATGAGAAAATGGAATTCACACAAGAATTCCAGGAGTCATTTAGGGAAAACTGTGACAACTGCAGACAGCTGGGCCTTCAATGTAAGTCTTGAATAACATTATTTACATTTAAATTGTAGGAGTTCTCATGCATACCTTCACCACCCTGGATGTACTGGTTGTACTTCACATGGTAAACTGCGTCTACCCCATTACATTAATCACATCATATCCATATAGCAAAATCCAACACCAGGTTGCATCACTGTCATGATCACCATAATTGGTACCAGAGCCTGGGTTGGGTCAATCCTATATCAACTGCCAAAAAATTGGTCTTGATACATAGACCTTTCCCATTATTTTTACATGAAATCTCTTTTTTGGGTCTTGGCCATAGACAGTTTTAGCTATCTGTAGGTAGACATATTGTTTCCAATATACTTAGAGTGGGCTTTGGGAAACCCATTGATCACGATTGGATGGCTTTGTTATTTATCTCAATTGTTAGCTCCCGATTTCATGGATTTCATTCCTGTTCTTGCGATTGTAACCCCAGGAGCAGAGCATGTTGGTCTCACAAAGGTGTAGCAGTCTACTGCTTATGTGAGTGATCTTTTTTATTTTATTTTCAGCATTTCTTTAGAGTGAATATGTTTCCTTGCTCACTCTCTCTGTTTATTCCTGGCTTTGCTTTCTCCTCTGCATTCCCTTCTCACCTTTTCCCCCATGCTCCTGACCATGATCCCATCCTACTCCCAATCCTTCTTGTGTTGAACATTGATTTGTTTTTTGTTTTTTTCACAAAGGCCCAGCAGTTGCAAAGTGATACCTGACCACTCACACCCATCTTAGTACTTTGCACGCTCTTCTTTTCTGTTTTTTTTAATTTCAATTTGCCATTCTAGCATGGCCATCCATATGTTAGAAGAGTAAATTAAAATGGGCACATGCATATGCATGGATCATGATGCATGCATTCGCATCAGTCACAATCCTGGAACGGAAATTGTTTTAATACAAAAGAAATTTCAAGATTGTAAAAAAAGCGTTGGCAAAGCCAAACGCTTGGCTAAGCTGGGGCCTATGCCATTGCTTGTTTCTCCATTCCTGTTCCTTTTTGTTCATCCAAGAACTTTAAATAAACCTCGTCATTTTTCTCTAGAGTGTGATTATCTTTAAAACATATTTTGAAAATTATGCTTCAAGGTACCTTCTTAACTTCTCTTGTGGGTAAACAAGCTTATTTTTTGTAAAGAAGTGGCACATTCTATACCACTTTGTTCATTATTACTCTACTTTTCATAAAACGACCATTGTTTTTTAAAAACATAAATGTGGTCTGTTGAACTGACCCTTTCTGCAGGGTATACTCTGTCTTTTTAGCTTCTGATCTCCTGTTTTTGATCCTGCTCTGGATTTTGTTTTTGCTGGCTTTAGGACTCTGGACACTTTACCTCTGCTGACCAGTGCTGTAGTGCAAGTACTCTCTGTCTAAATGTTATTGGTGATTGGTTTATCCATGAATGGCATATTATAAAAGTAATGATGGAATTTAATCATGAAATACAATCAGGATTTCTATATAAATTTGGAGATCCTAAATACTTTAAGAAGGTGAGATTTAAAATAATGCAGGATTCAGCAAAAATGTGGTATGCGGTAAGGAGGTTCACTAATCTACCATATTATAGTAAATATGCGCCCCTTTGGGATTCACTGGGCTTGCCAGAATGGACCAAAGATGCTTTTGTACAATGGGACAAATTGTGTAATAATGGGGACTTGATTTTGTATGAGGACCTTAATATGGAGACATACGGGAACCTCTATAAATTTAAATATTTTCAAATAAGTAGTTGCATGAAGGGTGTTAAAGAAGAGGTGGGTGGTTCAAATGAGGTGGAAGGGCTACTTCATCAGGATATCCTCAAAAGGAAAGAAGTGCCAAGATGGTATTGGAAGTTGATGGAAACCACAGATGGAGAATTCATTATGCCAAAAGAAATTTGGGGAGATCATTTGCCAGGATCGCAGATAAGAGAATTATGGCAAGTACCTATTACCCTGTTTTATTCTACAGTCAAACCTGCCTGTTTAAGAAGGAATCTTATGTTTTCAATCCACAGGGCCTTCTGGACCCCAGAGAAACTATCCAAATTGAAGCAAGGTAGCTTGGTTAGTTTTTAAAAATGTGTCCTGAAATCCACAGGTGATTTACACATGTTCTAGGAGTGCCCCCAGCTCAGCCGGTTTTGGAAAGAGGTTGGTGAAAGAGTCAACAAAATTGTATCTATAAACTGTCAGGTAACCCCCTATTGGTTATTTTTGGTTGTCTACTGGATTTAACAAAGTTAAATAGAGACAGTGCCAAATTGCTTTTCTATATGATGCTATTGGCTAGGAGGGAGATATGTAAGAAATGAATTAATGCCTCTCCCCGACTGTGCTGGAGTGGAAAGATTTGTTAATTTATACCTTAACACTAGATGTAAGAGGAATGAGGAGGCAATTAATGGATTCTGGGATCCATTAAAAAGATGGCTAGAAAGGCAATAATTGGCCTGTCCTATGATTACACTAAGCGTTGGTCCTGGGAAATGCTTTGAAGGTGCGCTATTAAAGCTGTACCAAACTCCCCTGACAGGAGCATCCAAGGGGATATTGAACACAAACTAATTGACCCCCTAGATGAGGTCTCCAAGAAGTTGCCGGTTAAGTGAATGAGGACAAAAAAACGAATAAAAAAAAAAAAAAAAAATATATATATATATATATATATATATATATATATATATATATATATATATGTTAAAAAAAAAAAAATGGTTGCCATATTTGATTTACTAGTAGGTCCCTAGTATAGAGCATCATGTGTGCTCAGGGCCTGTAAAAAATCAAATGCAATTAGCGGGCCAGCAGCCACATGAGTGGTCCTGTAAACATCTCAGACCTGCTACTGTAGTGTCTGTGTGCACAGTTTTAAACTTTCATTTTGACATGGCAAGTGCACCCACTAGCCAGGCCCAAAGCTTCCCTTTTACTACAGGTAGGTCATCCCAAGGTAGGCCCAAGGCAGCCCCATGGGCAGGGTGAAGTGTGTTTAAAAGGTAGGAGATGTACTGGTGTGTATAACATGTCCTGCTAAATTTGGTTCTCTCTATTACAAGGCCTATCCATCCATAGGGTAACATGGGGATTGCCTTGAAATATCTTTTAAGTGTAATTTCTCATTGGCAGCAGATAGAGATGTGGGGTTTGGGATCTCTAAACTCACAATTTAAAACTATGGTGATCAGAATACCGCCAGGGTTAACATGGTGGGATCACCGCCAACAGGCTGTCGGTAATGACCGTCTAATTATGCCCATGGTGGTGATCCCTCCCATAGACAGCCAATGTACCACACCAACCGCCAGCGCAGTTGGAACACTGCAGGCAGGCAGAAGACAAGGATCCGCCCACCATAATATGACTTAGCACACCGCCACAATTTCCAGGGCGGTAGCAATGACACCAAAAACCTTGCAGAAACACATAATTTAAAAGTAGACACTCACCTTCAGGGACACACAGAAGTCCGCGGCCACCATGGAACCTGAACTGCAAGTATTCCCGATGCTGTACCACGCCATGGCCGTCCTAGAGCACCAAATCCGACGATGAGTACAGCGGACTAGCACACAAGGGTGGGAGAGAACAGGGAGAGAGTGACACACACACGCACAATACACACCCTACACACACCCAGAAACAGGGCAGGGATTTTGTTGGGACCTCCTTGGCCCTGGGTTTTGGAGGTGGACCCACCTTGCCAGGCTACTTGGGAGGGGGCGGCACTTTAGCCCTCTGTTTTGGGGGGAGTGTCCTTGGTGCGGGGGCCTGCTTCTCACTCAAGTGCCCCTTAGTGGCAGCTGGAGACTTTGGAGGTGGAGCTGTGTCAGACTGGGTGCTGGAGGTACTGGGCTGGGGTAGTGTGACCTTCCTTTTATAGGCGGGAGGAGGGGTGAGGGGGAGGGAAGAGGTCAAGGTGGGCAAGGAAAAGCTTCTTAGGAACAATGGGGTGGGATGTGGGAGGAGGGATGCGAGAGGAGGTAGAGGGAGTGGTTGTGCTGGACTTGGGTGCAGGTGTGTGGACAGTGTGCGTGTGTGAGGTGGATGGCTGTTGGAGATCTGAGTGTGAGGGTGTGTGTTAGTGGAGGGAGGGGCAAACAGGGTGGGGGAGGACAAACATGACGTGTGTATGGATGTTGTGGTGGTATCTGCAAGTGAGGTGTGTGTTATGCATGAGGTGGTGGTGGTGGTGACTGCGCATGTGGTGTGTGTGGTGCATGTCTGCGGGTCTGCTGTTGTGCTGACTGTGGGCAAGGCTGTGCAGGTGGCAGGATCTGGGACTGATGATGCAGTGCATGCAGGTGTGAGTGTGGATGTGACTGTGATGGAGGAGGAGGGGGGGACAGTGGAGGCAGTGGATGATGTTGTGTGTGCATCTGGGTGTTGGCTGTGTGAGTGCTTGTGGACTGAAGTGTGCTGCTTGTGTTTGTCTGTGTGAGTCTTGTGTGTTTTTTTGGGTGCATGCTTGTCAGAATGTGTGCCTGGGATTGGTTGGGGGTGAAGAGACTGGGAAGTGGTAGTTGCAGGATGGACAGATGAAACAGGGACACTGGCTGCAGTCAGTGAAGAGGCCAGAGTCTGAAACGATCTCTGTAGGGCCGCCAATCCACTGTGGATGCCCTCCAAGAAGACACTGAATTGCTGCATCTGGGATACTAGCCCCTGGATGGCATTCACAATGATTGACTGCCCTACAGAGATGGATCTCAGGAGGTCAGTAGCCTCCTCACTGAGGGCAGCAGGGCTGACTGGGGCAGGGCCTGAGGTGCCTGGGGCGAAGAAGATGACCACCCTCCTGGGTGAGCCGGCATGGGCAACTCGGTGGGGGCTACTGGGAGGGCGGTGCTGGTATGGGAGGTGGCAGTAGAACCTGTAGTTGGGGTGGTACCAGAGGGGTCCACCACCACCAGGGAGCTCCAATCGGAGGACGAATCAGAGTCAGTGGTGTCACCTCCTGTCCCTACCATGGTGCTCCCCTGAACCTCTGTGCTACTGGTCACCTCAGTGTTGGTGGACCCTGCCTCCTGGGTCCTATGGGCTGCAGCTCCCTCACTCACCGGTGCCCCTGCTCCTTCGCTAGATGATGCTAATGCACACATGGAGAGGATAACAAAAGGAGAGAGAGGGGAGAGAGAGAAAGGGAGTATGGGGTCAATCTCAGCATCAACAGCACAGATGGCAGACACATCACTGTCACACACTGAGACTGAGAATGGGCAGTATGGACCACACTGACATACCATTGGCTAAGTATCACAACAGGTAGGAGCCAAACATTGCCAGCTACACACCAACTGGGAGCAGCTAAGCCCTTTCTGACATGGGAAGCCACCTACCTGCTATTTAATACATGCTTTCCAGCCTATAACCTGAGCTAGACCACGCAGCAATATCTGAACTGGCATATTGGGGCATCCACTGACTAGTACCCTGCACCCAAATTGACAAACACACTTTACTCACCCGCTTCTGGCTGCTGTGATGACCTCAAGCGCCCATCTAGCTCTGGGTCGGCCACTGCCAGTATGCGGGCCATCAGGGGGGGTCAGATTCCGATGGGCACCCCTCCCTCATTGGGAGGCCATCCCCAGCTGGGCCTCTGCGGTCTTTCGGGCCCAGCGTCTCAGGTCCTCCCACTGTTTCCTGCAGTGGCTGCTCCGCCTGCTATAGACCCCCAGAGTCCGCACATCCTTGGCGATGGCACACCACAATCCCTTCTTCTGAAGGGCGCTGACCTGCAGAGGAAATACAGAAGGCAGGACACCATGAACCTGACAATCCAGCCTGTCACACATATGGCCCACAAGAAGCATTTCCCCTCATCAGGCACACACATGACCCGTACCCCTGCACTGACGCTGCCATCAGCCATACCTCCCACCTGACACACTGCCAGCACACACACACATCTCCATGTAGTCATGTTGCATGCAACGTGCCCATGGTGTACTCACCTGTTGATCTGGAGGCCCATACAGCTGGCCATACTGGGGTAGGACCCCGTCCACGAGGCACTCCAACTCCTCCAAAGTGAAAGCTGGGGCCCTTTCCCCTGTTGCACGAGCCATGGCAGGTTCCAGACATAGGTCACAGCAGCACATGCAGTGGAGATGTCGTACTGTGGAAAGTCAGGAATCAAGTGGTAGAAAGGAAATGGCAGTCATGTCCACGGCGGTGAACACCGTCACCACCGGCGTTGATCATCATTGGTTCCCATTATCCATAGAGGGCCATGTTAGCCAATGAGGAATTGCACATCAGTGCAGACTGACTTAAACCCCATCAGTGTGTGGTCGCTTCCACCTGTCCCTGAATACAGGACAGGTGGGTGCCAATTTCTAATGCCGGTACACATGTACAGATTAATTAGTGTGTTATTGTAGTACAATGGACTCACCTACACAGTTCCAGTGTGCAACATACAAACATGCTCTGTGTACACTGCTGTAGTGTGTTCATGGTTCCTGTTGTCACTCCTTTCTTACATTTGGATCCCTTAGTTACCAACCACTGCGGAGGAATAGGAGGAAGCGCACACCTGTGTACAGACCCCTTGTGGACTTGGCTACACTGGAGGACCGGCACATCATACTCACCTGTCGTGTGGACAGGGCCACAATCACAGAGCTGTGTGAACAATTAGAGCCTAATCTGCTACCTGCTATCCGTAGCACCCCCTTTTGTGCAGGTACTCTGAGCACTCCTTTTCCTGGCAAAAGGCTCTTTCCAGGTGACAGTGGACTTGGCTGCAGGGATGCCACAGCCAATGTTCTCTATTGCCCTTGCAAGGGTTTTGTCTGCCTTGCTCATACACATGTGCAGCCACATTGCATTCCCTCGGGTAGATGATTTACCCAATATGAAGGCTGGATTGTATGCAATGGGACATATATCACATATTATTGGGGCCATCGACGGGACCCATATGCCTTAGTCCCCCCCAGGGCCAATGAACAAGTGTACAGGAATTGGAAGAGTTTCAACTCACTCAATGTTCAGATGGTATGCCTTGCTGACCGGTACAACTCCCACGTCACTTCCAAGTATCCAGGGTCGGTGCATGATGCCTTTGTCCTGAGGAATAGCAGTGTCCCACAGCTGATGGCACAACTACAGAAGCACAGAGTGTGGCTAATAGGTGAGCCTGTGTCCCCACCTAATATTTGTGAGTGTATGCCTTCAGGAGTCATAGCCCATGCCATTGTGCAGTACTAATGTGTGTCCCTTACTTCTTGCAGGTGATTCCAGCTACCCAAACCTGTCATGGCTCATGATCCCTGTTAAGAATTCGAGAACAGGGGCAAAAATAGGTACTATGATGCTCATGGGCGTACCAGGAGGATTGTAGAAAGGACCTTCGGTCTCCTGAAGGCTAGGTTCAGGTGCCTCCATCTGACAAGTGGATCCCTATGCTACTCCTCTGAAAAAGGTGTGCAGAATCATTGTATGCTGCATGGTGCACAATTTGGCCCTCAGACGGCATGTACCCTATCTGCAGGAGGAGGGAGGTGACAATGCAGCTGTGGCAGCAGTAGACACTGAGGACAGTGAGGAGGATGAAGAGGAGGAGGAAGTGATCAACAGGTCATATTTGATCCAGCAGTACTTCCAATGACACTCAGGTAAGACTGTTGAACAAGACGTTTCTACATTTTAGTGTTGTACTGTGTGACTGCAGCATAATGCCAGTCATTCCCTTTGCATCCCACCTGAGTGTCACCTATGCCTTCCTTTATTGCAGATGTTGGTGTTGTTCCAACAGTGTACTGCTGTGATGCGTACAGACTGCTGAGACACATTTGTTGGATGGATCCACATGTTACTGTACATTTACGCAGGATCATGCAGTTCATTACAGTTCATTACATTGTAGATTACCTGCAGATAAAGCACTATTACTCAAGTTGTGTCCAAGGGTGTTTATTGAAAATTGTTCTACAATGGGAAGTGCAATAGAGTGGGGTGATGGTTGGGAATAGTCCAAGGTAGTGGACCAGTCTGTTTGTAGCACAGGTCCAGTGTCCAAGGGGCTATAGGAAGGGGAGCAATGGCAGTTCAAAGTGGACAAGGTGGCACAGTGGAACACAAGGGGAACATTCAAGAATGGCTCTTGGTCTTGGCTACTGTCTCTGGTGTCTGGGTCGCAGGGAACGTTAGGGGGGTGGTTCACCTTCTGCAGGGATAGGGGTGCTGGTGGCCTGTGGGTCCTGTGGCAGGGCCTCCTGTCCAGCAGCTGCAGCAGATGTAGAGTGCTGGTCAGTTGACTGGCTAGTGGAGGGGGCCCGTTGGTGTGATGTGTACTCCCTCATGATGTTGGCCATATCACCCAGCACCCCTGCAATGGAGACCAAGGTGGTGTTCAGGGCCTGCAATTCTTTCTTGATCTACAGCTGGTGTTTCTCCTGCAGCCGCTGGTTCTCCTGCATGATGTCTGTCACCTGACCCATCTTGTTCTGGGATTGTTGGTAAGCCCCCAGGACATAAGTGATTGCCTCCTGGGCAGTTGGTTCCCTGGGCCTGTCCTCCCCCTGGCGCACAGCTGTCCTGCGAGTGTGCCTGTGTCCCCTGAATGGTGTGCCAACTGCCACTGACCACAGGACCCTTATTGTCTTGCCTGTGAGGTGTGGACAGGGGTCCCTGTACAAGTGGGCACACTGCTTATTGATGTGTTCTGGGGACAGAGGTCTGGGGAAGTTGGATGGCTGCTGTGGTGTTGGACACTGAGGCGGGAGGCTCTGTGGTGGACTGGGTGTGGGCTAGGGTAGCCGACTGACCAGTGGTCTCTGATGGGCCAGGAAGTTCATCCAGATCCAGAACTCCAGAGTTGCTGTCATCACTGGGGACACCTTCTGGTTGGGAACTGGGTAGCTGTGGCACCTCCTCACTGCTGAGATTGGCTGGGTCACCTGTGGGGATGTAAGTGGTGTGTTACGCTACATGTCTGTGAAATATTCTGCATCTCTAGCTTCCCTATATTGTTGCTGTTGCCCTGCCACCTTTGTTTGTGTATGGTGATGTATTGTGCGATTGTTAGTTCTCCATGCTGTGCATGCATTGGTGGTGTGTGTACATGCAGGGCTGAACGGGATGTACATGCAGTGGGTATGTCATACAGGGCTTGGCATTTAGGGTTGTTAATTGTGGTGGTGCACTGTGTGGGATGGAGTGGAGTGATGGGTGTCAGGGTGAGGGGTGGTGGCATGTAGGTATAGGGGGGTGATAGGTAGTAAATGTTGACTCACCAGTGTCCAGTCCTCCGGCAACTCCAGTGAGTCCCTTAGGATGCAGGATTGCCAAGACTTGCTCCTTCCATGCTGTCAGCTGTGGGGGAGGAGGTGGGGGTCCTGGGTCAGTCCTATGGATAGCGAGCTGGTGCCTTGCTGCTATGGAACACACCTTACCCCGTAGCTCGTTCCACCTCTTCCTGATGTTATCCCTTGTTTGTGGATGCTGTCCCACGGCGTTCACCCTGTCCATGATCCTCCGCCATAGCTCGATCTTCCTGGCAATGGATATCTGCTGGATCTGTGCTCCAAACAGCTGTGGCTCTACCGTGACTATTTCCTCAACCATGCCCACAACTCCTCATCAGTGAAACGGAGGTGCCTTTGAGGGGACATGGGTGTTGCGTGGTGTGTGTGTTGTGCAGAGGGTGTTGCGTAATGTGGGGGAGTGTGGGGTGTGTGGTACGTGATGGATAAATGGGTGGTTGTGACATGCGTGTGTAGTTGTCTCTGTGATTTGCATGGCTAGCTATTGCGGTCTTTTCGTGTTAGCAAAGGATTGTGGGTGATGTGGGTGTGTGTTTTATAGTGCTGTTGGTGGGTGTGTAATTGTGTCAGGTATTTTTTTTTGTTTTGGACAATGTTGTCTTGTTTTGTATTTGGGTGGCCTTATCCGCCTCTGCGGTGTTCATCGCCAATGGTTTACCATAGTTGAATGAAGCTGTGGTGATTGGTGGGTCATTATTTGGAGGGCGTAGTATTGGTGACATAACAGTATGGGTGGTAGTACTGACAGTTTATCACGTTCAGTGGGTCTGGAGGATTGGTGGTTGTGGCTGTTTTCTCTCAATTTTGTATGTATGTGTCCACGATGGTATGCTGGTAGCAGTCAGCACAGCGGTATTTGGTATTTTCCGCCAAGGTCATAATGAGTACCTATATCTTTTGGTGAAGTTGGTTTTTACATTGAAAGTTTGAAAATGCTACTTTTAGAAAGTGGGAATTTTCTTTCTTAACCATTCTGTGCCTCTACCTGGCTGTGGAATACATGTCTGGGTCAGGATGACAGTTGGGCTGTTTGTGAATTCACTCTAGACAGTCACACAAAGGGAGCTGACGTGTGTCCTGCATATCCTGATGGGTCTTCCTGGGCTAAAGTGATGGGCAGAGCTGACACTTGCACCTGAATAGGGCTATATCTGTCCTTACACAAAGCAGTCTCCAACTCCCTGGAGTGTGCCTGGGGCCAAGGCAGGAAAGGCAGTGTCTTGTGCACTACAAAGACTTCTCTTTGAAGTTTGCCTACTTCAAAGGCAGAAATGGGTATAAGTATTGGACCTCTGAGACCACAACTTTTTAATCCCTCTGGATTGAGGACATTCTGCCAGAAAAAAGATGAGCTAGATGCTGTAGGAGGGACTGCCACTATGGCTGTTGTTTTGCTGTGCTGGCCTGCTGCTTGCTGCTTCTGTCCTGTGAGAGAAAGGACTGGACTTTGCTTTCTACATCCTTCTTCCAAATGTACGCAAAGGGATTGGACTGAGCTTGCCTCCTGTTAGAATTCTCAGGGACATCTGCCAGCACCTGGGCTCTCTTGCTGGGGGTCCTAACTCACCAAGTGGTGCCAAATCCAATTCCCTTCCTGGGCCCTTGGGAGTGAGTTCTGGTGTAACCAAGAAGAAACCAAGTACATAGACTCCAGAGTGGCTTCGGAACCAGCGCCAGTGTCTGACTTCCTGCTGCTGCCTGCAACGGAGCCATGGTACCCACTGAGTGCAACGACAGATGCCGCAGGCCCAATGCTGCTGCAGCGCCTCCGTAGTGCTGCCACAGCGTGAGTCTCGAGTGCCATATCACCAACGTCTGGGACACCTGATTCTGTCGCAGCACCTTTGGCCCCGTTATGTGTTCGCGACATCACATAGTTGACTCGTGTCATGACCCGCTGGATTAATTGACCCTGCCAGACCATAAGGAAACAACTCCTTGCCACTGACGCCCCATCACCTCCCCTGCAACTGTAAGGAACCGACATCTCACCTCCCCTGCCTAGCAGTAAGGAACCACGCCTCACCTCCCCAGTAGCAATAAGGAACAAAAGCCGCACTGGCTGCGGCGACGCCTCACCTCCCCGACTCCTAGCAACATTTTGTTTTCTCATTTTTCAGAGGTACTGTACCTAGGACCCATGCCACTCTGTGGCTGGCCCGCACTCTCTTGAAGAGTGGCGTTGGGCTGTTGAGAACGAGTCCGTCAAGACATCATGATAGCCCTAGTTGGAGCTATTGTATTTCTTACCGCTTTACTGAGATTTAGGGGGTCATTAAATCCCTGGCGGTCTTCGACCGCCATGGCTGTTATGGAGGAAGCGCCACCAACAGGCTGGCGGTGCTTCCAGGGGGGATTATGACCGCGGCAGAAGCGCTGCGGTCGCAGCACCGGGACCGGTGGTTTCCCGGCACTTTTGTCCCAGCGTGAGTAATCCTCCAGGGCAGTGCTGCTTGCAGCGTTGCTCAGGGGATTACGAGTCCCCCTCCCGCCAGCCTTTTCATGGCGGTAAGAACCGCCATGAAAAGGCTGGCGGAAAGGGGAGTTTTGGGGCCCGTGGGGGCCCCTGCACTGCCCATGCCACTGGCATGGGCAGTGCAGGGGCACCCTGCCACACCCGTCGCACAGCGGCAACACCGCCGGCTCCATTTGGAGCCGGCTCCTGTGTTGCGGCCGAGATCCCCGCTGGGCCGGTGGGAGGAAACCAGGTTTCCGCCCGCCGGCCCAGCAGGGATCTCATTATGGCCGCGGCGGGAGTGCGGCTGCATTGGCGGCCACCCGGCGGTCCAAATCACCCGCCAAGGTTGTAATGGCCTCCTTAGTCTTTAAAAAATCATATCTTTGCTTCTCTATTTTGAAGTTTTGTAGTTTTGGTCTTGTTTTACTCAGAAAATATTTGTTATTTTTCTAAACTGGTGTGGAGTACTTTTGTGGTGTTTCCACTGTGTTACTGTGTACATACAAATACTTTACACATTGCCTCAGAAATAAGCCTGACTGCCTGTGCCAAGCTACCAATGGAGTGAGCAGGGGTTATCTTATCTGTGTGGCTCCCTTGCCCTGACTAGAGTGAGGGTCCCTAATTGGACAGTGAACAAACCACTCCAACTAGAGACTCCATTTTTAACTTGGTCGATAAATCACAATTTTCTCTTTTAATTATACTACTTTTATCTTTCAGTGTGTAATGACACAAATTAAGTTACACACTTAATATACTATCCTTACCTTTTGTTTCACTGTAGTAGATAAAAGTGAGAATAACATAATTCAACTCTCTTTATTTGAATCATTCTGATATTTAAAGGTCTGCTTCCTACGTTTGAGATCACTTGCTATGCCACTGGCCCGTTCTGAGCAAGATCAGTATTAATGCCTTAAGTACAGACCTCACCAGGTGGAAAGCCCAGTGATGCTGATAAAAGTTTCAGATTGGGGAGTTCTGCCATCAATGTTACGTCACATCAGTCAAAAGGATTGTGAAAAATACAAGTGTCGCGTGAAGAGCAAGTATAGCAAATTAGCTAATCCAATTGAGCAGAAAAGTGGTATGGTTGCTGCATGTATTAGGATAGATTTAGGGACACACTGTCATACGCATATTACTAAAACAAGGCGTGGTAGCGCACTGCCATTTATAGACAGCAAATTTCATATTGAAATGTCCCCAAAATATGCACTGACATGCAATTTTACTGATAAAACTATATAGCATAGAAACAATAATGTGTGGAAATTGGGTTTCATCAAATATTTATCATTTTCACTTCACCATATGAAGTGTCTTGTTTTTTTGTTAATCCTATTAATATCTTTGCTTCCATCACACTTCAGAATAATGAAGAACTGTGCTTCATTTGTGCTTTTGCAACCGCAGATATATTTTGAAAAATGTGCACAGTTCATTTACATGTATTTAAATATTGTGTGGTAGAAAAAAACTGACATCCTAGAACCTTTTCTTCCGCACTCCCTATACACCAGCAAGATTGTCAGATCATTCACTTGACAAAATCATTTAACTTTAGAGTCAAAGAAAGAAAAGTAAACATCAATCTCCTTGCTAATAAAATAAGCAGCAATTGCTCAAAGACATAACCTGACATTTGACCTCTGCCTTTGAACCTGCGACAAACGTGACAAGAGAAAAACCCAATTTAAAAGTATCGTTATTGTTCAATCAACGTCTGAATGGTTATTTTTGGGATGCTGAAGCACCCCCCACACCTCTACTTCCAGCACGTATGAGAAGGTTTGAAGCTACCCTCTCTTATACGCACACTTCTGCCCTCAAGCTTTGCCCTATCAAGGGTGTGGGATAACCTTTGCTCTGCAGCTATTTGAACATATCCGCTAATGGACCTCTCACTTGAAAAGATACACCATCTCTCTTCGATCCATATCCGCTCTCCCTTCCCTTGTTTATACCCCTTCCAACCACTTGGTTCCTGTCTGGTGTAGCACATTTCGTACGTTCCCATTTTTGTGCTCTATTATTTACAGACAGACATTCCAGGCACAAAGGATTCTTGAAGACCGTCCAAAGGCCTATTGTCATCAATGTTGTGACTACCAAAGTTGTAAATAAGGGATCTTATCTGAATTCCACTGGCCCGAATGTCAGATTCGCCGAAGCCACTGCCGTGGGCATAGGAAGTGTAGGGGATGTGAGGGGATATATCCCCACCAGATTTTGGAGTGGGGGGGACACAGGGGACAAGGGTGGGGGGTACGAGGGGACAAAAGGAATTCCCCTTCTCTTCTCCAACTTGCGGGGCCATTAGGGCGAAAGCGCGACCTATATTGGCCCTGCACTTGACCTGTGACCTGCCTCTAGCTACCTGTGACTAATCTGATGGTCAGAGCATAGGGCATGTCACAAAGGCCCTCGCCCTCTGCCCTTTTGTTGTGCTGCAGCACACAAGGAATTCTTTCTCACCATGCTTCCAACAGCCCACAGCTGCCTTCAGGCTGCACTTCTGAGAACAAAGGGAGAGAGGCCCTTTGTTGATTGCTGTCTGCAATCCATTCCTTCCGCCCTTTAGACCCAACTCTGAAGAGAGCAGCAAGATTTGAATACGGAAGTTTGGGGAATTAAATAAAGTATCTCCCTTTCTTTTTAAATACAGAGCTGTGTTGCAGAGCATCTCCCTTTTTAAATACAGTATTGTTGATTCGCTGGGAGATATGAGCAGGGCAGGCTTTAGCACGCTGGTGGAACACTGTACGACAATGTTTGTTAGGGCCATGTTTCTGTCGCTGTCTGTCTCCCTGTCTCTGGGATCTCGACTGCCCCAGTGCTAATTATTGTCCCCTGAGGTGACATCCCTGCTTGAAAGTGGCTTTAAAAGCACCTGCTGGTTGTTCCTTGCCCCCAACAGTTTTTAAGCAACAATAAAAATCTAAATCCAGTGATTAATGCTCTTCCTGGAGATAGATTGAAGTTTTGTCTAGTGGAAGTTTTGAGTCATCAAAAGGTAGTGCTAGCTCACAGGGCAAATGTGCCTGCTGCAAAGAACTTCTACATGCATATCACAAAGTGCATATAATGTGAATAGGTCACTGGGTTACTGCTTTTGTCAGAGAGATCCTTTTGTACCTTGCAGTTTATAAGTTAAAACCTAATATAGAATAGTGAGCAATTAACTGCCATCAAAGAGCTGCATACAAACCGTGAGGTATAGAGTAGAGCGTTATGATTGTTTTGCAGTTTTTCATTAACTTAATGTTGCAAAACAGGTTCCTTTGAGTGAAAGTCAATTATTATTATTAAAGAGAACACCAAACCATGGTGTTATATTTTAAATTCCGAGTTTGCGCTTCTCCAGACAGAGCACTCTTAAACTATACCTGCTGCCAGCATGGATGTCCAGTGACTCCTACACCTTGTAGTCCTCTGTCTTATGTAACATTTCTTATAAACTGATTTACGCACATATCATGATTGTCTCTATGTAATGTCTGTGTGATGTAAAGTGCTCTGACACCCTACACTGGTATGAGGGATGTATGATGAAACAACACATGGGTACATCACGCATGCCTTAACAACACGGTCTCAACAACGACCGCGTCTTTACCACACATGCCTTTCCAGCACATTTTGTTGTAAAAGCATGCTTGGTAAAGTAACATGTATGGTAAAGTCTTCCTGCCCTGCCCTCTTACACCTGATACAATACTCCACCCTGCCTAAGCACTTAAAACTGCCCCTTCCGCCCCCTGCCCTGAGCCCTAAACCCCCCCGCCCTGAGCCCTAAAAGTAACCCTGCGCTGTCCTAAAATCTACCCTGAACCTTGCCCCACCCTGAACCCCAAAACCTACTCTGCCTGTCCTAAAAACTACCTGACCCCCTGTCCCGAACCCTAAAACCTACCCATCCCTAAAAACTACCTAAACTCCTCGTCCTGTACTCTAAAACCTACCCTGCACTGCCCTAAAAATTACCTGACCTCCCCCTCCTGTACTCTAAAACCTACCCTGCACTGCCCTAAAAACTACCCTGAACACCCTGCCCCCACCCTGTACCCTAAAACCTACCCTGCCCTGTTCTAAAAATTACCCTGACGCCCCTGAATCCTAAAGCCTACCACATCCTTGTCCTAAATATTACCTGACCCCCTGCCCTGAACCCTAAAACCTACCCTGCACTGCCCTAAAAACTACCCTGAACACCCTGACCCCGCCCTGAACCCTAAATCCTAACCCACCCTGTCCTAAAATCTACCCACACCCTGCCCCCACACTGTACCCTAAACCCTGCCCCGTCCTGTCCTAAAATTTACCCTGCCCCCACCCTGAACCCTAAAACCTGCCCTGCCCTGTCCTAAAAAATACCTGACATCCCTGTCATGTACCCTTAAACCAGAGGTCTCCAAACTTTTTAATGCTGCGCCCCCCCAGTTGAAAAATAAAAATCATTGGGCCCCCCTCAGAATTTGTCGCAATTATTTTATAAACATGGCAATGTTTAAATATGTCTAAACCTATTTAAACATTGCAGTTAAGTACTGTTACCTTTTTAAAACTGCAATTACATGCTTCTGCTTAAAACAAAGGCCTGTTATCTGTATAATATTTATTTTGGCCAGAGTCTGGGGCCCCCCCTGGGACCACTTCAGGCCCCCCTAGGGGGGCCCACCCCCCAGTTTGAAGACCTCTGCCTTAAACCTACCCTGCACTGCCCTAAAAACTACCCTGCCCCACCCTGAACCCTAAACCCACCCTGTCCTAAAAACTACCCAAACCTCCCGCCCCAAACCCAGCCCTACTTACCTCTCTCTCCTCCTTCCTGTTCCACCCACAGCTAGACTGCTTTCTCTGTTGTAACCATGCATATGCGTGGTAAAGGCATGCGCGCTAGACCCATCTGCGTGGTAATGGCAGCTTCGTCAATGGATTGCATTGATCGCGTTGTATGTGATGCTTCCCGGTATGAGTGGTGCTATAAAACCAGTCAAATGCATCTGAGAGAGAGTGGCTATGGATGGGAGTGAAGGAATCAGTGGGGGAGTTGGTCATTGGGGGCCACCAACAAACATTGTCGCACAGGGAGCAACCAACACTAAGGCCGGAGCTGTCAGACACCACAGCATTTCACAGGAAGGTGGCAACACAGAGACTGCCACTTGACAGTCAGAGAAGGACCTAGCAATGATCATAATCCTTATAGGACTTTATGGACAGGTGGGGGCCCAGAGTCTGGGACCGCCTGACTAGAAAGAAAGCTCCCAGCAGGCCTCTTAGGACTTCACAGGCGGACCGCATCACAGATCCTGTCCCTGCCTAACAGGCAGCAAAGGGCTCCGCAGACAGGGAATTGCCGCACAGGACCTGACTGGAAGCTCTGGGTCTGGCAGGCATCACAGCCTTATATGGACATCATAGGCAGGCGCAAGAGCACAGCCTGCCACCGCCTGGCAAGCAGGAAGTGCCCAACCAGTGGAACCGCTCCTGCCAGGAAATGCCTGGCAAGCAGCATTTAACAGGGATGATGCTCATTACTTGGCAGGCAGCACAAGACATAGAGGGTTTCACAGGCAGGTGGTTCAAGGCAGCCTGACACTACTTGGCATTCAGCAAAGGACCTTGCAGTCAGTGGCACTGTGCCCGGCACACCGCCTTTGACCTTACAGAAGTCCCAGTCCTTGCAGGAAGAACAGGGCCTGATAAACAACAGAGGGGCGCACAGACTCCGGCACAACAAAGTGCTTCACCAGAGGCACCGGGCGCCTCTTGACGCATTCCTTTTTGAGAGATGCAGAATTAGTCTGGCTGGCCAGGCCTGTCACGTCACTAACCTCTCAACCCTCACCTCTCTCTCTTACTCTTTATGGCCAGGAACAGCCGAGGCCTCCCAACCATCTCCAAGTTTTACCTCCAACATGTCTTTTTAGTCAATAAAACACACTTCTTGGGTTAGGGGTTGTAAACCCCAGCCGTATTTTATTTGTGAAGCAGCAAATTAAAATCAGTCATCACTAAAAACATTTATACGCAGTAACTCCATCATATTTACAGCTTAATTTACATGTGTAGATGTCTAGCCTTAACAGAGGTGCTAATACATCTGATTTCCTAATATTATCTAAATTCAGTTGCTGCGTATCCACTTCAGTGACTGCGGATGAGAAAATGACTGGCTCTGATGGTGAGTTCCAGGTTTGGATCCACCCCTCTGGCTATGTGGCCCTGGGGTCGGTCCCTCCATATGAGAGTGCTCCACCGCAACCCTTTAGGTGCAAACTTTGTGCAGGGGGCCCACCTGCCCGCAAGAAAAAGTACCTCAGGTGCCCCCTTCACCCCTCAGACTCCCACCCCCCCAAGGGCAAATGCTAGCTTTGTGTCCACTATGCATGCACTAGTGGTTGGCCCTAGGGACCAGATGCCAGCGATCATTTGCAACTCCTGCAACCCTGGATGTTGCCTTTGATTCCCTGCCACCACACCTTGGAGGGCTCCGTGACCTTTGTGTCCTGCTCAAGTAAGAAATGTAAGCTGAATTGCCCCACCAATCATGATTCCACCCCATGTTGAAATACATAAAAATACGACACAAATCATACTTTCATGATGTTGCCATCCGCTCTGTCAGGGAACAAAAAAGTGTTGATGCATTAAGTTTTTCTCCACCCTACAACCACAGAAACATAGGCTATAAACTTCTAGTATTTGGAAAACCTTTCTCGCTCTTCATCTTGTGCCCTGCTTAACCAAACATGTGTCAAAGTTTTAAGCCTGATGGTTTGACCCAGGGTAATGCTGTTGAAGGTTATGTCTCAAGCTCAGTTTCTTTTCTGAAGTGTGCCACCATTTAATATCTGAGCAGGACTGTCTTTGTGCCTCCCCTGAGTAACCAGCGCCTTTGCCAACTCCAAGTCCACAGACTGAGCTCCGGCTTACCTGAACTATTACCTGGTGGTAAGTCTCCAGAGTCCCTGAGCAGAAGGAAACACAGTGTCACCATCCACCAGAACCCAGCATTCGGCGACCAACAGACTAAAGTCAGTGCGTGGATCAAGATAACCGCAAAAAAGGGCCACTGCTGCTACGACTACTTCCAATAAGTAAGTGCACTATCAAGTTGTCTAGTGTAACAAATGTATAATTTTTATCCAATCTGTTTGGATACTTTTGTAGTCAAATTATAATAATGCGCTTCCTTTTTCAGCATCTCATCATGTGTGCATTTTCTCTTTCTATGCTGGGTACAGAACAATTCTGTAGCACTATACTTGTATTACTGTGACCAAAATCAAATGCCTTACAATGTCATATGATGTTCCCCAATAGATTCCTTTTTGCCACAAGTCCAAAAGGCATCACTTTTGGAGACCTGCTTGATCGCATTATCTGTCATTTTCAGCTAAAGGACCTTTTCCAGGTAAATTCCTCTGCCACTGTTAAGTATATGCTGGAGTGTTATATGTAATGCTGAAACATTCTAGTAAGGTAAATTGCTGAGTAGAATTTCTGTGGAAACCTAACGGTGTTTTAAAGCAGCTGGATAGACCTTCTAGGAAGCCTTTGCACATTCTAGCATCACTTCCCCTCACTGTCACGCGACACTGGGAGAGGATCCTTATGCTAGAGGCAGGTTCTGCTCCTAACACTTCCTCTGTTAATTACATGTGCGGATACACACAAACGTCTGTTTGCAACCTTTAAACTGCAGTTAATTATTCTGTATGTTCCCAAATTGCAACTGCTACAAACTTATCTTTTCTTTTTGCTCCTAGAATGGACATCCGGAAATTTTTTGTAAAGAAACGACCAAGTGAGTGACACTATTTTCAGACAACTCAAAAACAAATACAATTCATTGCAACAATATGCTGGATCTGCAGTGTGCAATTAAATATGGAGTTAGGGTGGACGATTTAGAAATATCAAGTGATTATGCCCCATTCCCAGGAACATTTTGTGATGTTGTCACTTCCTCAGATGAATCAAGCAACAGTTCTTCTGCAACAGCAACCAGTCTTCAGGATGAGGAAACACTTGGAAGCACAGTGGCATCAAACCAACCGTATGAGCGTACCATGCCTGTTCAAATCAAACACAGTCACAAACCAAGAAAAAACACATTGTGCATTTTCAGGGAAGGTGGTTCCAGGATTTCCCCTGGCTACAAACACAGCGACAGAGTGTCAGGAGTACTGTACTTTCACTGTGCAAAAGCTAAGTTGCTGAAATTAACAGAGCTTTCCAAGAACACAGAGGAAGCATTCTGCAGCACTTGTTATACTAACTGGAAGAAGGCCATAGAAATGTTCAAAAAGCACCAGAGCAGTTATGCACTGAACCAATTACCACAGCATAGTAGGTGCCAACCAATCAATCAACAGTTATCACAGCAAGTCTAGCAACAACAAAAGGAAGCCTGGATTTGTCTTAACAAAATCATTCGTACCATTACTTTTCTGGCAAAGCAAGGCCTTGCACTTCGAGGTCATGATGACAGCGATGGGAATTTCCGTGAGTTTCTTAGTGCACGAGCATAGGATGTACCTTCTTTGAAACAGTGGATTACACCAAATCGAGCAGAATATCTCTGCCCAGACATCCAAAATGAAGTCCTCCAGTTATTATCCCATGCAGTTTTGCATCAGATTCATAAGAATATTGGTGACAATCCATACACAGTAATTGTTGATGGCACACAGGCTATATCTGAGCAAGAAAGCTCTTGTATTTGTTACACTGACCAAGATATGTACCCTTATGAGCACTGTATTGGACTGTGTCAGGCTGATAATACCACTGGTACTGCAGTTGCTACAATTGTTAGAGATGTTTTATGCCTCCATAGTCTTTCTCTGTCAAAGTTGAGAGCACAAACATATGATGGTGCAGTAAATATGGCAGGGAAATACCATAGTGCACAAGTATTAATACGCCAGGAACAACCTCGTGCTCTTTATGTTCATTGTGGAGTACACTGTACAAATTTGGTTATGCAGGCTGCAGCACATAAATGTTCCATAATGGAAGATGCACGCTTCATGTCCAAGAACCTGGAAATCTGTTTGGGCAATCTTTGACATGTCTTACAATATTTACAGACCTCATCCAGCACAGTATTGAAGGCCCTACAAATGTGTTAAAAATAAAGCCACTGTGTCCAACACACTGAACAGTCCGTATAAAAGCTATACAAAAAGTAATGGATAATTATGAACCAATTCTGGAAACCCTAGAACAACTATCAACATACAAGTCCTGTGGTGATGTGTCTGCTCGTGGTTTGCTTGCACACTTTCAGAGAGGAACAACTGTCGTAGGTCTTCAGATCGCTCTCCAAGTACTGCAGCTTCTGGAATGTTTGAATATTGCCATGCAAAGCCACCAGCAACCTATATCTGGGCTCCTGGTTACTTGAATGTAGCAAAAAGTGCTATACTGATGCTTCGTAGTGATGAGTCATTCAACAGTTTGCTCGATTCCACTAACTACATGACTGCTAAGTACCATCTTAATGCCATTGAAGTGCCACGACTGCAGCAAATCCCTGAAAGAAAAGATGATGGAGCAGCAGAAATTTTTCATTCTGCAACAGTGGGGGACTACTATTGCCCTCAGTACTTTGAACTTTTGGATACAGTTTCTGTTCATCTCACTCAGCGTTTTGACCAGGAAGGCATCCAAACATATGAAAAAATTGAACAGGTGCTTTTAACAGGCAGTGGAATGGACTCCGTTGCTCTGTAAAAAGAAATTGACCCTTTGATGCTCAAAGCTCAATTAACTATATTATCTAGTATGTTCAAGTACTCTGCAGTCCCAGAACTGGCAGACATACTCCAAAAAATGCTTCCAAGAGAGAGAGCGCTCTTTTCACAGGTTGAGAAGCTACTGCAGATTCTTTTAATTATTCCAGTATCTTCTTGTGAGGATGAGAGAAGCTTCAGTGGTCTCCGCCGCCTGAAAACTTGGCTAAGGTCAACTATCTCCCCGAAAAGACTGAAAACTGTTGCCATATGCAATATACATAAAGAGATGATGGACTCAGTTGACCTACAGACAATAGTGAAACAATGTGTCCTCCGCAGTTAACGGCACAAGAAATTATTTGGCTTTTCAAATTGAAGATCATAATTTTATTATAGATACCTGCAGCAAGCAAAAATCATTTCTAATTATCTCAATAGCATGTTGAGGTTTAGGAATCTCACCAAGAGCATTTAGTTTATTCGTCCTTTTTTTGTCCCACCTTTGTTTGCTTGGTGCATGAAGATGCGAGATTCATAAACATGTTTTTTTTGCATTTGATCCAATCACTTTGTGAATGTGAATAACAATAAAGCATACTTGTAAACTGTGACTATATGCACGCCTTTCTCAATATTTGACTTAAAAACTACACGATTATATTTGTTTACCCGGGGTATGGTTCTCACACAATGGGTGATTTATATAGGGTCACTGGAAAGTCCTCAAGGTTGTCCCTGTCCCCCCAAGAAATTTAGTGTCTTCTACGCCTCTGGCTACTGCCTATTTTCCATTAGATCCTATAGAATATTTTAGATTTTTTTTTTAATATGACCATTTGCATTCCATCTACATCAGGAACTGGTATGCGCTCAACATTCTGTCTCTGCGATCGCTTTAAATTAATGTTTCTGTGAACGGCCCTTCTGGTTCAAACAAACATATTTTTAGTTTCATAATTATCAGACTACCACTTGGTAATTCACATGCTAGTCAAAGGATGCATACATAACAACTCAAAATAATCTGAATACTTTTAAACAAATGGCACATTAAATCCCTGGTTATTCCCTGATGGGGCATTAACAATACCACCTTTTAATACTCATAAGAATCCAGCTAAGATCCTATAGTCATTTGTGTTTGGCCGCATATCCTATGTAAAAAAATATGGTAATGTACATTTAACACATTAAAGCTTTTGTAATCCAGCCCATGTAATTGTGTGGTACTGAGCTTCTCTCATTATGATAGCCTGATGTGCTGCATATTCATAAAGTACTGTTGCACTCTAGTGATAATGCACACATAATCTGCCTATATAATAAGATGGCTCTGTTTATGCATCTATGTATTTAGCCAGGACTTTCGCAGCTTTCTCAACATCTCGCCAATGTATAACAGGTATTGATCAGGCGCCAAGTTCAAGGGTACAAAGATTTGTCTTGGGAATGGGGTCTTTGTGAGTCTAGACACACAACCAGAGACAGTCAGGACAATCATTGGCAAAGCCTGTAGGTCTCTGCTGTGAAACCTACTGACATTGGCAATGCTTTTTGGGCTTAGAAAGTGGCAGCAACTGTGCATGCACCCACGGCAGCCATCTTGGAATAGATATTAAAAGACTAATAAATGCATTATAGCTGCTGTGACCATCTTTGAATGCATTTTGGTTTATTTTATAAAATCCTATTGCAAAATGAGCACCGTGGATGGGTGAGCATTCGTAGCAGCCATTTTTGGCTGGGATTTACTCAAATGAAATAAACCCATTCAAAGATGTCCAGTGCACATGAACACACACTCAATCAATCAATCAATCAGTTTTTGTAAAGCGCAACTACTCACCCGTGAGGGTCTCAAGGAGCTGGGAGAGGGCCTGGGCCTCATCCGAGGAGCCATGTCTTGAGGTTGTTCCTCAAGATGGTGAGTGATGGTCTTTGTCTAAGGTGCATGGATAGGTTGTTCCTGCTCTTAGCTGTGAGGTAGGTGAAAGATCTTCCTACAGCAGTGGTTTTCTGTATGCATGGGATGGTGGCTAGTGTCTGCTGGGGAGGTCTGGCGGGGTTATGGAAAGAGATGCGATGATTAAGGCAGGCTGGTCCGATGTTGTGAATGGCCTTGTAGGTGTGGGTGAGTAGTTTGAAGGTGATTCGCTTTTCCACTGGGAGTCAATAGAGGGTCCTCAAGGTGTTGGGAGATATGCTCCTGGTGGGGGATATTTAGGACGAGTCTGGCGGCGGCATTTTGGATGAGTTGTAGTTTCCTGATGTTCCTTGTTGAGGTGCTGGCCACACTGGTGGCTCTTTTGAAATGTTCAAAAAACATGTTAAGGTATTCACTTGCCAATAGTGAAATAGGACAGCGGGGGCAAAAAGTGTTAGAACAATACAAGATGGTGGGGGGAGGGGTTCAAGAGGATGCTGGGTGGCAGAAAGAGGGAAAGAGAGGGGAAGGGGATGAGGGGGCAGCAGTGGGAGAGAGGATGAGAAAATATTCCCTTCCATGCACAGCAAAGGTCTGATGTCAACTGGATTTGGCTACCTTATTCAATCAGAACACTGTGAGACCGAAATACTCCTGCATGAGACAGAAAAAAAATAATTAGGAAAGCCATCAAGTCAGAAATAAGAAAGTGAGATACACAGCAAAACCGTCCAATAATGAACAAGGGGCTGACCCAAAGCACATTCTAAGTAAATGTAAAATAATGGAAACAATAAATCTCACCAACAGCTGATAATCTTTCTGGAGACAAGACCTAAAAAGAAAATTGGGGGATTTTGAAGACAGGCCACAGTAAACCTCAAAATTCGAATTGCAGAGGAGAGCAACCATTATTCTAGGTTCTATAGGGAAATTAGAAAAAAAAAACAAGGAAGGGGTGGGTTCAGGAAAATGAGATAGGAAATCCAGTTAAGCCTTCGCACAGGAAGACAGAAGCTCAAATATCTCCTCTCTGTCATTCACTCCCACTGTGATGGTCCTGAAGTCATTCAGATCCTACATAGACAAAGAGAAGCTTAGATATGAACTTAACCTTCAACTAGGGTATGATCTGGTGATTCACGTAAGTACTGACACTGTCTGCTTACCCCTGTCGTGCATGAAAGTGATCATTATGCTATCACAACCTGATAACAGTCACACACTCCAGGGTGCAGATGATCATGGCAGATGATCTTCTGTTAAGGTCATAAGCAAGGGCTCACCTGAGTGAAAAGGAGCCTCTCTCAGCAAGGGTATGTGTTATATAAAACTATATAACCATGATTGTCATTAGGTGAAGATACCTTTCTTAAAGGCACTCAAACTGCAAATAGACAAAAAAAAAGCATAAAGATATCAAGCTACAGTAACAGGAACATGCATGATGCAATCAAAAGAGGGTGGTTGGCTGGGCACATCCAATGTACAAAGGAGGGTGGTTGGCTGGGCACGTGCAATGTACAAAACTATCAAAATAGCTTAGTGTAAAAAAAGAACCAAAAGAAATATACCACCTCTCACAACATCAGCCATGTTACACAAGACCGCAGCTGGGGTTAAATAGTGTTGTATTTTTATAGTTTGACTAGAACACAATTCATTGGTCATTCATATCTTAGTGCTCATGCTGTTACTGTATGTTCTTTTCTATGGCTAGTTTGTGCACCTTCTAAATCCATCAGTTTTAATTGTGTTTTTGGGGTGTAGGCATGTGACACCTGACCTGGAGGAGTGGGATCGGGGTGTCACATAACAAGTAGAGAGAAAATACTGAGGGTCTTATTTACTAAGTTTTGGCGCAGGACAGCGCCCAAGCCTTTTTGCTGCGCCGCCCTGCATCAACACAAAGGGCCTGTCCTGGCACACAAATTGCTGCCTAGCGACAGCACAGGCACCCTTGCACCAGGGTGCCTGCATTGCAGGGATGATTGTTTATGTGAAGGAAGAAACACCTTCCCGAACATAAACAATCGTTAATGGCGTTTTCCTCTTTCTATGTGTGATGTAAAATGCAGCGCACATAGAAAGAGGAAATAACCGGGAGAAATAATGTTACTTCTCCCTGTTTCACCACGTCAACTGTAAATCTGGGAATGCGTCTGATTCCGTAGGATTCCATGCGTGTTGAGTGGGACCACCCACAGCAAAACCCGTGGAACAGCATTTTCACCGAGTGTTATGAGTGAAAGGGGCCCATATTTACAAGGCCATTAAAAGCCAAGTATGGTGGCTTTGCTTGGCCGTGAAAATGTGGGCCAGTACACTGCGCCACCAGAGGTTAAAAAAAATATAACGCTCCAGTGGCGCAGTACATGAGGCCCTATATTGTAAAGAGCCTGGATTCCAGAAGCTTGTGATAAGCAAAATGATTGGGCTAAGTGGAGGAAAAGAGGAATGTAGTTCCAGATTTTGGCATTAACAAAAGTGAGAGAACGGCTCTTATCATGCAAACTAGTGCATAGGGGGCTCTCTTTCTTTTTTCTGTCAACAATTCTGGAATTCCTTACAGAAAGTCTCGTTGGCTGTACCGTGTGGGTTACCTTGCCATTTTAATACTGTTTCATGCTCTCCGCTCGAAGTTGGAGTTCGCTTTCACATTGGCCTGTATTTTTTTTTTAAAGTATACCTTTATTGGCATTTTCAAAAGATAGTACATCAATACAGAATACATAACTTCAAGTTGTAGTGTAAGGTGTCTCAGTAGTCCATCCCTTTTCATCAATAACAGTACCTTGAAACGGGTAGCCAACACATCTGTGTTGCCATGAACTGTGTTAAACACCACACGTTGGCCTGTACTTTACTGATTCTTAGCCTTGCTCGACATGCCCCAAAGTCATTCTGTGATTTGTTGACAGATGCAAAGCAATTCCTGGTTGTCATAGAAACTCGTTCAAGAGACAATTCCTTTGTGGAGATCACCTGATTTCCACCAAGAGAAAAGGCAACACCTTGAACCTGACATTGAACACTGAACGCTAAGCATGTGCTTGTTATTGTTTTTCTGCAGTCTTCTGCACTTGACAGGTTCATGATATCTTCGTGCAAGGTGATTAGCAGCTTGCCCATTGTCACCTGCGCATTCCAATTACATTTTTATCACTTGACGAATGAGCATATAATTGGAACCCTAGAGAGGCGCCAAACTTACAGTCTGGCCAGGAATGCATACCTCCAAGAACTCAACAGAAAGCACACAAAGGCGATGAGCAGAAAACCTAAACGACATGTGGACAAATCGTTTTCTAAAGACAGGGGGGAACATTTACTCAACCTTCACGCAGGGCAGCAATCAAAGTTGATGTGCTGCGTTATGTGCAGACCAAGGAGCAGAAATGCTCCATATTTTCAAATATATGGAGCATCACTGCTCTCTCCCTGCACAGGCACACCGTGCAGCCTAGCGCTAAGGCAGCAGGCATCCTTGCACTATATTGCGAGGGTGCCCGTGTTAGGGGCAGGATAGTTTTTATGCAGGAAAATACACCTTCCTGCAGCACACATGGAAAGAAGAAATAACCGGGAGATGTAACCATATTCCTCCTTGTTGTGCCTCGTTTGGGAAGGCGCTGTATTTTGACGCATTCCCAGGTTTGCAAGTCTTTGTAAAAGGGGGAATGCGCTGGAATGCATGGGAGTAACCATGATCCTCTCCTGGGAAGCCTCCGAGTTTGAATTTTAAAGTAACGCAGCTCAAGCAGCTGCCTCCTACATTCCTTTACAAAGTCACACAAGTGCACAACCAGGCCTTGTGTGGCTTTGTAAATATTATTGCGTGACGTAAGGACAATGCAAATGCTTCATAATTATGGGCCCGGGATCGTAAGGACTTTTAGGATGGAAGGGAGACTCGTTTTGGACTGTAAACATACAAGGAGGTCCTTCTTATAGGCATTCCCAAAACTTGAAATCTGTTGGGGGGAATTGTGACCCCGGATCATGGCTAGTTCTCCAATCTGTGACTAACCTTGAAAAGAACCCAAGGACATATACATTCTACAGATTTCATAAAGTACATCGAAATTAACCTATTAATCCATTTACTCCGCGTTTTTATTCATTACAACAGATTTGTACCCTGTTCTGCTTTCCTACTTATCTCGTATCAGAGCTTACAGAACATATCAAGAATGCACTTCTGAGTTCAAAGAAGACCTTTATTGTTGTTAATTCTTCCCCACCCACAAGTTCGTGAGAGACGAATTAATAGATTTCAAGCACAAAAGTAGTCACAGCATTAAAACAAAATATATCTCAGTTCTTCTCAGTTGCAATGTACACAGCAGGTTATATATTTAATGCAAAGCATATACAATCAAATACTTCACCGTGTGAGAAACTATTTACAGCTTCATCTTTCTGGGGTCTGCAAGTTGATGACTCCGGTCAACTGCGAGAAAGAGATTATCTACCCACACGGGAGACTGGCAACTGGCACCAAGTTCCAGCCCGAAGTCAGGCAGATTCGAATCTAACTCTCTGTAGCCCGAGTCATCCCTACAAAAGCGTGCCCCCTCCTCTCAGACTCAGGAAAACTGTGCAAGCCTTTGGAGACTGGCCAGATCTCCTAGACTTCTCCTCTTCCCAAGCCTGAGCAGAAAGGAAAACACCAAATGTACTCTCTCTTATCATGTCTAGTCTGCTGTGCGAAGAAAACAGCTTGGTTCATCTTGTGGAAAAACACAGCTTGGAAAAATACAGCTTGGATTCTCAACTGCAATGTCTAACTCCACGTTAAAGGCAATAGGCAGCTAACCTAAATATCAAATGTAATGTCTAATGTCATGTCCAAGCCAATAGGCAGCTGAGCTGAATACAAAATGTAATGTCTAATATCATGTCAAAGCCAATAGGCAGCTAAACTGAATACAGCATGTCAAAGCCAATAGGCAGAATACAGAATGTAATGGCTAATGCAATGTCAAAGCCAATAGGCAGCTAAATTGAATACCGAAAGTAATGGCTAATGCCATGTCAAAGCCAATAGGCGGCTAGGCTGAACAAAACATATAATGTGCTACTGGTGAACATTGAGCAACTAATCTGCGCAGTGGTGAAACACAAAGTCATTGGTCAAACTCAATTAATATCATCACATTCCACCCTATGACCAATGAATTTTTGTGTCACATATCTCTTGTTTCAAACAAAAAAAAAACATCAGCACAATAAAAAAAACTTTATTAGCAAATCAGATTTGAATGATCAAAGCAATCACTGTTAAGCAATGGAGGTGGATTAACGTATAGATCTCATAACCTTTCACATCAGATACATCTACACAGAAAAGACTGAAACTTTTAGACTCTGAATGAGATTATAGTGTCTCTAAAATAGCAATTTGATGTAGCATGAGTTCTACTCATGTAAAGGTTCACGATCCACCTGAAAGGTTTGCTGGAAGGTAAGTGAAAGTCAGAGTTCCACACGAGAAAACACAGACAGTTAACTGTTAAGGTTGCTTAGTTCTAGTAGAAGAATGCAATCAAACAACTTGAACTTGAACTGAAGGCGCCATTTGCGCAAAATGGATCCATGGTGCTGGCACATTACTCAGCTAGGTTCAGGTTGGGGGTTCGGTCCGTTCCCCGACCCCACACGCACACATCCGAAGGGGGACCACACAGCACACTCAGGGACAGTGGCGAAACGTGGTAGGATCTGCAAAAGAAAAAAGTATGACTTTTCTGGCAAATAACATTTGTCATTTGAAATGTACCCTTCCTCTTCCTTTCCCTGTTTTATAATCAGCAGGACGTTTTTGGGGCCCTTTGTTATAATTTCTGCAGGTTCTGGAGGGTCACTTGGGGCTTCAACCCACACCTCAGCATAGAGGTTTTTATCTGCTGCACCAAAGATTCCCTTTTCTTGCACTGTCAGAAGGGCTGGGGCAGACTCATTCTTTACCAAACCTCCATTCACTGCACTTTTGCCAAGTTGGGCCATTCTGTCTCCAATTTGTATGAATGAATCAGATTCTTTTCTAGTTATCAGCATAATTTTGATTTCTCGTTGGTAATCTGCAGCAATCACTCCCCCTAAAACCTGATCAATTTGCCATATCTGTCCTGGTAACTTTCCTCTCCCCAACTGCTCTGTGACTGCTTGCATGACAGATTTCTTTTGTGCGTGCTGCACAGTTTTTATCAAATCTAGGGGAATGTGCATCTCTTTCATCTCTGCCCACCTGTAAGTGTCTTTTTCTCTCAGCTGTTCACATTTCTGGTGCACCCACTTAGCCACCCCCACTAAGTCAGAATTCTGGGTGAACACTTCTCTCTCTGAATTTTTCTCTTTAACATCTGCAAGGGAATTGAACCAGTTAGGTGCAAGCCATGTGGAAAACCAAACGGCTAAACCATTGGCAGTGAACCAAGAATCAGTGTAAAAATGACACATCTCACGCAGCTCTTGCTTTAAAATCTGACACACATTGTACAACGCTGTTCCTTTTCATGTGCCAGAAAATAACATTTCAGTCAATGAATCATTAGTCAAACAAACATGCTTGTTATCTTCAGTGGACACAAATTCAAATGGTGCACTCAATTTCACTAGTGACTCTTTTACCTGTGGTACTCTAGCCCTGTCTTGCAGGTACCAGATCCAGTGTATGATCCTAGCTAGGGGCGCTCTTTTTTCCCCTGTTCCTGATTTACATGTGAATCCGTGTTTCCCTCTTGCACTGCGCAGAAACCTAAAGTCTGCATTATTTCATTTGCCAAATCACAAGCGCGCAGCTGCATATAATTTTTCCCAGTGACCATATACCAAAGTGTTAGGATTTCACTTAGATGAGGGCTATTCTGTTTCCAAAAATCAAACAAGCTAATGAAACTCGGTGTCTCTGGCTTAGTGCAAACAGTAAGAAACTTTAAAATCTTTCGTTTTACTTGTGCATTTTGCGATGGTACCTCGTAAATCACATTCTGAGCTCCGTCCGTGTTATCAGTTAAGGAATGCACTTTGACTGCCAAAAAACCTGGCTCACACGGAGGCTCAGAGTAGCTCGAAGCTGTCTTAACCCCCTCATTACTGGAATGGGAAAAGACAGATTCTTCTAAAACAGCATTTTTATCACTTTCAGCATTATCTTGCATTAATGTATTCTGGCTAATTTGCTCACGTAAATTCTTATTTTCATGTTCCAACTGCCTACATTTCTCCTGCATTTCTCTGTATGCAGATAAAAGTATCCAAACCCTTCTGTCAAAAACAAAAGGATCATCATTGCTTCCAAAAGGCACATTTTCTAAATATGCTTCATCACAGAAAGAAAACATATTTCTCACAGCACCGTCAGGCAGTTTAACTACACATGCATTTTCAAACATGGTTTGCCGTGCTTCTGTAATTCTCCAAACAACAAAAAACAATTACACTTTTAAATTGCGCACGTAGAAATCTATAATTCGACCCTGCCCCACTTCTGGTACCAAAATGTTCTGCTTTCCTACTTATCTCGTATCAGAGCTTACAGAACACATCAAGAATGCACTTCTGAGTTCAAAGAACACCTTTATTGTTGTTAATTCTTCCCCACCCACAAGTTCGTGAGAGACGAATTAATAGATTTCAAGCACAAATTTAGTCACAGCATTAAAACAAAATATATCTCAGTTCTTCTCAGTTGCAATGTACACAGCAGGTTATATATTTAATGCAAAGCATATACAATCAAATACTTCACCGTGTGAGAACCTATTTACAGCTTCATCTTTCTGGGGTCTGCAAGTTGATGACTCCAGTCAACTGCGAGAAAGAGATTATCTACCCACACGGGAGACTGGCAACTGGCATCAACTTCCAGCCCGAAGTCAGGCAGATTCGAATCTAACTCTCTGTAGCCCGAGTCATCCCTACAAAAGCGTGCCCCCTCCTCTCAGACTCAGGAAAACTACGCAAGCCTTTGGAGACTGGCCAGATCTCCTAGACTTCTCCTCTTCCCAAGCCTGAGCAGAAAGGAAAACACCAAATGTACTCTCTCTTATCATATCTAGTCTGCTGTGCGAAGAAAACAGCTTGGTTCATCTTGTGGAAAAACACAGCTTGGAAAAATACAGCTTGGATTCTCAACTGCAATGTCTAACTCCACGTTAAAGGCAATAGGCAGCTAACCTAAATATCAAATGTAATGTCTAATGTCATGTCAAAGCCAATAGGCAGCTGAGCTGAATACAAAATGTAATGTCTAATATCATGTCAAAGCCAATAGGCAGGTAAACTGAATACAGCATGTCAAAGCCAATAGGCAGAATACAGAATGTAATGGCTAATGCAATGTCAAAGCCAATAAGCAGCTAAATTGAATACCGAAAGTAATGGCTAATGCCATGTCAAAGCCAATAGGCGGCTAGGCTGAACAAAACATATAATGTGCTACTGGTGAACATTGAGCAACTAATATGCGCAGTGGTGAAACACAAAGTCATTGGTCAAACTCAATTAATATCATCACATACCCTCATTTTATTATTTTTATTTTGCAATGGTGTGGTACTGGAACAACAAGCTCAATCCACTATGCTAATTTATTCACACTTGTTCCTCTACATGCCTGATGCATTTTCCGGGCTGCACAAAACGTAAATCGAAAGGCATAAAGAAAATAATTGAAGGTGGGCATCACCCCCTGTACCAAGTACTGAACATCTAAACAATGACTCTGGCAGTGCTTAATTTGAGCCGGTGGTTTCCTGGGCGGGGCACCAATACCTATTTTTGAGGGCCGGCACTTATTTTTCTGCATAAGGCGGTTACTGCGAACAAAAAAAACATCTGGGAAAGACGGCGGAATAGAAAAACGAAAAAGCACCATAACGGGAGAAAGCAGAAAGCTGAAAGAGTGATCTGAAGGGACATGGAATGGCGGTAAATGGATTAAAAAGGCTCGAGATGGCTTCAGGATTACCCTTCCTTGGTATTCTGTGCTCGCACATTTCATTGCAGCAGCTGCGTGTTTCAAAGGAGAGCTTTGGGCACCAGTACGTTTTTATTTACAAATGAAGCGCTGTCCTAATAACATGGACAACATATAAGGTGTTACAATTGATAACAATGTCTTTATTATGTACCTTGTGTTTATTTACTGAAGCATTATCACATTTTAATCCATGTAACCGATTTTACATTTTGTGCAGTAAGGGATTGCTTTGTGGAGTGACCAATTAGACTGTACAGGCTCCAGAACTTTAGACAGACTGAGCATCTTTCGCAAATTCTTGCTGTGTTCAAAAGCGATAAAACGTGCCATTGAAATTCTATATTTGAGATCAGTGGTATGGATCTTCCATCTCCTGCGTGTAATGTTGCATACGTGTGAGGGGAGATGACATTGGTGTGTCAATAACCATATTTGAGAATGTTCTGTGGATTTTGTTATTTTATCTGCCAGTAATGTGACTCAGTTTATTCAACATATCTCTGACAGTTATCCCAGCCTCAGACCTAGAGATCAGTCTGCCACTAATCTCTGCTATGGTGGTGTCTTATTCTTCTGAACTCCACTTTGGGGGATTAGGAATTAAGGCAAGAACGGAAAAACATAGCACATAACATTGAATTTCTAAAATTTCTAATGCTTTTTATGGAAAAAGTTAAATTCTATGTGTCCCTCATAAATGAAAACACAATATGAGAAAGGCTATCTGTTTATGCTAGATAAACCACATGTTAAATGTAATACTTATAAATTTGTCTGCGTAGCCCACAAGTTGATTTTGTGACTAATCCAGTTTAGGAATGCATCCTCAATGTACTGGCCACACTGTGACATGATCTGGAAGACTACCAATCTTAGGGGCCAGGCAAGCGCTTAAATAATTTGGAACAAATATGAGAATTGAGCTGCTTGGATGCTACTCATCCTACTATTCCACCACTGTACCTTTATTTAGATAAAATCATAGGATTATTGATGTTCCTTCTGTCCGATGTATTATTTGTAGGACATGGTCTTGAAAGGAAACTTCTCAGAGGATTTAAAAGCTTATTTGATAGCTTTTGTACACAACATACCTGCTTCCATTTAAGATTGCTTGGATATAACATCCAAATAGATGGACAATCTACGGGAGCCTGGAAGTCTTCTAGTGACCATCGATTTTTGGTTGTATTAAGTTAGTATATCTGTAATAAAGGCCTATTGTTTCCCTAGGCCATTGTTTTGTAACAGACTTCGTATATTATTGCTGGACATTATTAGCTTCATAATATTCAACACGTTTTTAATTTGTTAAAGCATTTATAAATGACCCTGTGACTCCCACTGGGTCTCCATTTTACCCTTCCCCACCCCACCTTTTTAAATTAATATATCAATCAATCAATCAAATATTTATAGAGCACGGCAAATTACCCGTGACGGTCTTGAGGCATTGAAGCTGTATGCTGCTGCATGGAGGAATTATAATTCGAACATCCAGGACTTTAGTTCTCTTCTGAATAGCCTGAGTGATGATGCAGTCCTGAGGTGCAGGGGAGGTTGTTCCAAGCCTTGGCTGCCAGGTGCGAGAAGGAGCTTCCTCCACAGTTGGCTTGACGGATCCATGTGGTGTCTGCGGGGGAGAGGGATATTTTCTGCTGTTCTCTGACACTCTTTTGCTGCTTCGAGGAAAAGCATTAGTCTCAGGCAGTATAAATGGGGGCAGGCAGTAATACAGGGCCAGACATGACCTACAAATTAAGCTGGGTTGGCTTCTGCTTGCTGCTTCACTGTTGCAACTGTCCTTTCTTCACCATGCTTATTTTAATGCCAGAGAGTACTCTTTAAACAATTATTCAGCAATAGCAGTTTTGGAACAGTGTGTGCGTAAACAACCCTCTTTAAAAGCAAACATAATCCAAGCCTGTTTTATGTACATTTCCCAGGACCCACAGTACACCACATCACTATTTACTTTAGGAGTTTCCTATTTTCTGTTTTCTGTGTGAAAAGCTTGATTTTGACAGCTGTATCTGTTTCGGATTTCTCTACAGCCAATCCACTGTGGATCACAGATTCACATCGTTACTACTAGTTGGCACCTTTGTCAATACTCTGAGTTTCCTGTACCATGTGTGAGCTAATAGACTCGAGGGCTTATTTCAAAGAGTGCCTCTGGGGTGCAGCGGGCATGTGTACCCACTTTGTGCGCCCCTGGGGTACTTTGTTATTACTGACAGGGCTGCAGATGCTTGTGCTACCCCTTCGTTAATGCAGATAGTGTTGGAACACATATAGCACTAGAACTATGATCAGGAGGGGTATCTTCATTTGTAAGGGGGTGTAGCCCCCATGCAAATGAAGGAATCACTTTGCCCCTGCACCCACGCCAAAATATGGATGCAGGTGGGGAGGCAAAAATGCCTTTAGGAGCACTGAATGTGTGCCTCCTAAAGGCAGCCCTCTGGAGGGGAGAAGGAGGGTCCCATGGACATCCCCTTGCAGACGGGTGCAGTGCCTCACTGCAAGGATACCTCTCTCCCCTCTTAAAAGTGCCGGTGGTTTTCTGCCTGCACAGTGTAACACAGAGCATCTTTGAAGCAGCCACTCCATATTTCACTTGAATTCACTTCCCCAAGGCAGCACAGTTTTGCAGCTGCCCTGGGGGCAGTGCGTTCACTGTAATACTGTGCACTTTCCCCATTGGCGCACAGCGCACCTATTCAAAGGTGTGCTGTGGCACAAAGGGGGAAAGTGCACCGTATAAAATACAATGCCGAATCCTTGATTAACAAGGGGTTGTCTTCGTTTGTCAGTTGAATACAGTGTTATCCATAATCTCATGCAAGTTCCGTCCAGTGAAATGAACTGACATGCAGGAGGAT
Organism: Pleurodeles waltl; assembly: GCF_031143425.1. Lineage (NCBI taxonomy): Eukaryota > Metazoa > Chordata > Amphibia > Caudata > Salamandridae > Pleurodeles > Pleurodeles waltl. The sequence continues at coordinate 713,960,905 of NC_090446.1, read as the reverse complement.
CAAACATGAAGCTGTGAATCAGTGGTGAGCCAAGGTTGCCATGGGCCATAGTCAAACATGCCTTAGTTTTACAACTAGGTAGCCAGAGATTTTGAAATAAACATTGGGATAATGGATTATTGTGTTTGACTTATTTTGTTGTAGAGACAATTTTAGGCAGTAGCCAGCTAAAATAAAGCCAGTTTGGAGTTTTAAAAAATGGGAGACTCCCCCATGAATTGGGTCTATTGTCATGTATGTAGTCTGTGGTCAAAGTGCTTAAAGAACAGCATTTGAACTGTGATCCTGAGTATAAGGAGGGAGGGGCCATACAGTGAGGGTGGGTTTAAGGAGTTTGGGGGTAGGATTAGAGGCATGGCTAAAAAGAAAATATTCTGTAAGTACTTTGCTGGCCGTTCACCTACATGTAAATGCATAGAAAATATAATGCACACACCTTAAATGAAAAACAAATGCAACTTAATATTATATATAGGAAACATATTATTCTGGTAGGAACGCTTGTTGGTTAATGCTATTAGTTCAGATATCTGTGAATGAAACCAAATGGAGACTCATTTGACTCATGTTCATTCACTGTGGAAATAGCAATGTGTATTTATAGTGTTAAGAAGTCCAACCCAGAAATGAATATATGTCAGCACTGTGAAAATGTAAGTCAACAGAGTGAGTATGTGAGTCATTAGTTACAAAATGTATTGCATATGGTTTAAGAAAGTTTGCACACAGTATAATTTGCCTGTCGCAAAAAGAGCAAAAATGGTATGTTTAAAGTCACAGTGCTTTTAAAAGAAAGTAATGGTTTTACTACGGTGATTGTACCTAGTGCAATTCATAATTATAAGTTTCCATTAAAAATTCAATATTCTATCAATTGAATCCTATACTGAATTCTGAGCAGCCTTTCGATTTGCTGATTAACCAATTGCACACATTTAGATTTCCTGCAGGAGCAGGGACCATGGCCTGCTTCAGGAGCAGGGACCCTGGTTTGCTTACTTCTTTTTAAACTGCCTCTCCTTTCTCTCACTTCACAGTATAGGAGAGACTTCTTCTCCCCTTTCAACCTTTGGCAACTCAACCATTACAGAATGGTGGTTTATATTAGTAAAAAAGTATGGAAACTGTTTTATTAAAAATTAATAAAGTTTGGGAATGTCCTTCCCACCTTTAAAAGCCCAATTCGACTTCTGGCCGTAGTGCAAACGAGGAAAAGGGGCCCTGTTATTGGTTAATAGCCCCAAACATCAGCAACCTCCGTCACTCCTCTAACTTCGCAGACTCTAATTGCACTCGGCCCAGTGCCAGTGGAGGTGAGGCCTGTGCTGGAGCTCAGTGGCGTAACAAAGGGATCTGCAGCCCCCACGGTGCAGAGGTGGGGGGTGGTGAGCTCCAGGTGGCCCTGTCAGCACAGTACCTGGCCTGAGTAAGTCCGTAGAGGGGGCCCCCCTCCATGTTCTTTGCAAGGGGGTCCCCTTCAATCTCGTTAGTCACTGCTGGTGTTGTGCCACTAGCTTGACATTTGTAAAGTAGAAAGGAATTTAACAACTCTTCTAAGGACAGTTTAAGGGATCACCACAAAATACGTTTGATAACAAGAAGTAAAACTGCTGAAAACATCAGATCAGACTCTTCCCTCAGAGGTTTTTTAAACTGAGAATCCTAGGCACAATGGACTAATGATGGTGTTTACCATTTACACTATACATTTAAAGACCACTTTAGAGGGCTTTGGGAACGATGGTTGTGCCTGAAGTAACTTTTGTTGTTTCTATATAGAAACTGTGCACTATAAAGCATATTAGGCCAATATCTCATAGAATATGAAATCTTTCGCCGACCTCCCAATAGGGAGTTTGCAGGTTTTTTCCAATGAAATTTTCGGAAAAACTTATGGTAAATTGTGCACTTCAAAATACACAAGGAATCTTTTAAAATCATTTGTACCAAATAGTGCATTTTAAAGTAGACTGTTCCAGTGATATTGATTGTACTAGAACAATATACAAATAATTTAGAAAGGGAACTTGAGGGTCCACACTAAAAGAAATGCAAACAAAAGGCTTAGCAAAGGTTACCTTTCAAAGCACACATACCCTGTGACATTGGTCAAAACCAAAAAAACATAAAAAATAGTTTTCCAGAGTGTTTTACAGTTCTCCCCTAACCAATCTTAAGATCTTAAAGAAATGTGATAATGGTGGGAGAAGCGATTTTATTGGATAACAGCATGGTCAGAACTGGGTAGAATATTATGTTTCTGTACACCTTTGTGACACAGAGAGGCATATTTAAGTAGCCCCTAGTGCCACCTTCCGCCACATTTGCATCATTTTTTTTACGCAAATGTGGGTTAAGGTGGCATTTCCCCCACAACATATTCACAAAGTGGCTCGGTGCTTGCATTGCGCCACTTTTTAAAACTTTGCGACACATTATGCCTGCGCCAGGCATAATGTATGCAAGGGGGGGGGGGGTTTCCGGCGCTAGGAGGCCTGAAAAAATGTTGCAGTGAAATGTGAAAGATTTCACTGCGTCATATTTTCCATCATTTTTAGCACCTGCTCAGAGCAGGCGCTAAAATGACACACCCATTAAAATCAATGGGCCTCCTTGCACTTTGCTACACTAGCATCAAAATTGTTGACGCTAGTGTAGCAAAGTGCCACAATAGCATCAAAAATGTTGAAGCTATTGTTCAAACGACAGCCATGGTGCCTCATCTTTTAAATACGGCACAACCATGGTGTCATTAGGTGCTGGTAGGGGGGCGCAGAAAAAGTGGCACATCAGAGCTGATGCGCCACTTTTGCTTGAAAAGGCCCACAGTTTCCTACAGAATCACATAAGAGACCCAAGTCTGTAAATTGAATTGAAGCACATAGTACGGCTGATGTTTGATGTTACAAGCATTTTCACCATGCTATCTCTGCAAAATGATGGATTAGGACGTCATCACATTATTTCCCTCCATGCTAATAGTGTTTAGGACGACCACTATCTGAAAACTATGGCCCATATTTATACTTTTTTTGCGCCGCATTTGCTTAATTTTTTGACGCAAAAGCATCGCAAACTTACAAAATATAATTATATTTTCTACATTTGCACCACTTTTGCGTCAAAAAATTACGCTAATGCGGCGTAAAAAAAGTATAACTATGGGCCTATATTTACTATCCCCAATACCCAAACCCAGTATCTCCACATCAACAACGTAAAGGGGCGCCCACATAATGCCTCACTGATACATACATTTAGAGAGTTTCTACTATGTTGATGTAAAGTACATAGTTCTTATGTTTACAATGCTGCAATAAATCACACATTGTTTCTGTGTCCACCGTGCAGCGTCACTCATGAACTCCATGACCTTTAGACATTTGGGGCCAGATGTACGAAGCATTTTTCAAGTCGCAAACAGCTAATCTGGCACTTTGCGACTTGAAAAATGCTATTTGGGATGTACAAAGCCCAAACTGCGATTTGGTAACTTGTTACCGAATCGTAGTTTGGGTTTTGCGATTCGTATTAGGAAGGGGTGTGACAAGGGCGTCCCTTCCTAGTACCGAATCCAGATGATATGTATGATTGTTTTGTGACCGCGAATGTGGTCGCAAAACAATTGCAGTTAGTACCAGTTTCAAACTGGTGCTAACCCATTTGCATTTTTTTTTTTTAAATGCTTTATTTAAAAGCAGTCACAGACATGGTGGTTTGCTGTCTCCAGCAGGCCACCATCCCTGTGAGGGCAGCCATTCCCAATGGGGTCGCAAATTGTGACCTACCTCATGAAAATTCATGAGGTAGGTCACTTGCGACCCCATTGGGAATCGCAAACAGTGTCATTGACACTGTTGTACATCAGGTTTTCCGACTCGCAAATTGTGAGTTGCTATGACTCACAATTTTCAAGTCGCAAAACCTGAATTTCGTGCATGTGGCCCATAGTTATTTATTTATTTGCTTTTGGGCAGTTTCATATAGACAATACTCAACATGGAGATATTGCAGGGGTTTACATGAGCACCAGTTATATTACACAAATACAAATTAACTTTTGGCACGAGGAGATTAAGTGATTTGCCCAAATCACAGGATGTTGAGCTGACAGGATGCTGGAACCTTTTACCCCAGTTGACAGCTGTGGGCGCTATGTCACATTCCCAGTTGACAGCTGTGGGCGCTATGTCACATTATCTCCCCTAGGATTATGAGCTGCATCCTTATACGGCACGTGTTATAAGACCTGTAAATCAATAACGACCTGCAGACAGTTTTAGCAAGAACGGCGTATCTATACTGACACACACAAGAGCTGCCCACTATCAGTGACAAGCAGAGCTTGTCTGGGGTGGCATGCCTATGGTGACAATTATATTTTTACAAGGCCTACACCAATACAGATGTGACCTGCACAGCACACTGTGACAGGACTGAATATTATAGGAGTCTGCTTTTCTAGACACTGTAAATAAGAATTATCACAATAGCAATCAGCCATCTTGCACACTGTGATGGGGACAATATCATTACGAAACGGCCATCTGGGACTCCATGAACGGGAAATGTGTTACTGTAGTTGTCTCCTGCACACTGTGGTTGGTCAGCATTTCAGTGATAGTGACCTGGACACTACCATACCTGTATTCTTTCGTATAACTCTATGTGAATTTAGTAGCACTAAGATGCGATAGTCACTGTCCTGAGTATCCATCACTGGGAAGTAACAAGCATTTGCAGTGCAATCGGTCTCGCATTTGCGAGAGTTAGAGCTATTGGCGTTGAAAATGACAATGTCATTTTACGGGTCACTTTAAGAGCCCTGTCCCCACACTAAACTTCCAGGCATGCTTCACAGCATAGGACTTTAACAATGAAACAGCCCACCTGCACTAATGTGCACAGTTCATTGCTGGAGGTATGTTTGCCAAAAGAATACTATCTGTGTTGTTCTGTAAAGAAACACTCTGTTTAGATATTTATGGATTACTGTGCTCTTGCTCTCTTTAACAATGAACTGTTTCAGTAGGAAATGAATACATGCTAATTTCTGTACAGTGTTCTGATGTCCATGAGGCCTGGTGCATGCTGTGGAAACCCCTACACATATTTAAAGAAAGAAAAACGTAATCACGCGACAGTGTCATTCTCTGTAACTGAAGCACACCCTCAGCTGGTGAAGATGAATCCTGTGTGATGACATTGAGGATGCGCTGGTGAAGGGAGAGGGAGCTCTGAAATGCTCCCCCCCCTCAGAAGGCCAAATAGTTAACCTTTAGGGCAGTGCTGCTGGATTCCATTTTGTTGCCATATTGGATGCGCGCATACAGCCCCGTTGGACTGGTTGTGCTACTGAGAGTTTGTGAGCTGTAACAGTAGACGTTTCCCACACACCTATTTGGCGCTGGCAGCACGGCATGATGACAAAAGCTAGTGGCCATCTTATGTGATTTCTCGGCACTTAGAAAATAAATAATTCAAAAGTCTCCATTGTCCATACTAAGGAGTCAGCGGTGTAGTGCTTTTGTGTTTAGGTGCATGCTGCATTTAACAATCCGCTTTAAAGGCCTCCTCAGGATTACACTGCAGGTGGCCCAAGAACACCCAGAAGACACAACTACAAGCATTATCTAGTTAATTAAAGTAATGAACAAATGAACAGCAAACGTGGAAAAGGAACCACAAAATGGTTAAAGCCGGATGGGGGGGGTTTAGTGTAGCAAGCAGCAACAGCTGGGGAGGTGGTGGTGTGGGGAAGGTACCGCACTGTGACCGGCGCTGAAGCAAGAGACAAGCAGGAATCCATTAACAAGGAATAGCAACCAACAACTTGTTGATGACAAAAATAAACAAGTTAATTGTCATCATTTGACAACATCGCCCACGAGCAAAAAAAAAAAAAAAAAAATGGCAACTGTGAAAAGACGACTTAAAGTAAAACGAAGTTAGCTTTAAATAATAAAATGTAGTAATTTTGTTTTTCTTGCTGTGCACGTTAGGAGGAATCACGTTACCGAAGCTGGGACACGCTCCCGCTGGCTCCCAGTGGAGCCAGGAACTAAACTGAAGTACATGCGCCTCATTTTCAAAACACACAAAAGCCTACGAAGTATTTACAAACTGCTTCCCAAAAGCTCAGAACACTCCATACTAAACTCGACGCGCAACCTCGTCTCCACCCTTTAGGACCAGTCTCTGGGTAAGCGTGTGCACCATATACGTCCATAAGGGGAGCAGCCTGCTACACCTTGCTTGCCCTTCAGAACTCCTCACTACTCCTGGTCGCAGGAATCCTGGCCCAAGAAACATAAAATAAGCAGGGGTTTAAAAGAGTTGTCTGTAGATTCCCATTGTATCCTTTCCACGCAGATTCAGCAAAGAAACGGTGGAAAAGGGTGACCCAAGGAGGTCGGTGGGTTGCGGGATGGCTCCGCAAGTTAGTCGTGCCCGCCTCTGAAATATGAAGTGTCAGGATTTCAAACTGACAGGACCAACACAGTTACGAAGCTTTGGACCTTTAAACCGGCGAATAGTAATGTCTGTTATTCACCGCGCTTTGAAACAAATGCGGTATTAAGCAGGCTCGCACCAGACCTGCATATGAAACGGACATACACGATGCACGCATTGCCTACGACCAAGAGGGTAAAGTCATCCTAACTGCCGTTTTGTTTGTTCGACCGTTTGTTTCTGCCTCAAAATAAACCATCACACGTGCAACAATTCTGGCTGGCATGTTTGACTCCAATAACAAGTACAGCGTTCGCCAAGGCATCCCGGTTTCACAGTGCAACAAACAGCATGGCTTGTATTCTGGGCATTGTCTGCTTCTTGCAGCCATTTGTGAGGGATGCACCAGCTCTTTAAATATGGCAGCTTCGAGGCTGCACCCTCAGCTGAGCACAGGGGGTAGAGCTGCAGGGCCCTGCGAGCAGTAAAAAACAAGCATTTGGAATGCAATAGTCTCATGTTTGCTCGAGTTAAAGCTCCTAACGGTGCATTCCACAGACCTTTAACACGCACCACTGGTACAGGACTTTTTTTGGCTGAGGTGCTACTACGTGACCTATAAATTGGAGGGGTGGGGGGTGGTTGGAAAGAGGTCAACGTTGCTCAGGAAGAGTTTCTGACGAACACTGGGATGGGTAGCTGGAGGGGGTCTGGTAGTGGAGGAAGAGGAGGTGGTTGTAGGAGGTGTAACTTTAGGTGATTTGGGTGCAGGTGCAGGTACTGGAGGCTGTCATGAGGTGGATGGATGTTGGGTGTGTGGGTGCCTCGTTTGTGTACTTTGGGAGGGGTGTCACAGACACACTGAGAGTGGACACAGGGGACGTGTAAATGGTAGTGGGGGTGGTGAGTGCAGGTGAGCGGGGTGTGGTGCTGGGTGTTCTGGTGTGAGTCCTAGTGCCTGTAGATGTAGTGCATGCAGGTGAGAGTGTAGAGGACACTGGGAGGGAGGAGGGAGACGACGAGGAGGGGGGCACAGTGGAGGCAGTGGATGTTGCTGTGTCTGTATGTGGGTGATGCTTGTGTGAGGGCCTGTGGGATGTGTGGTGCCTATGTTTGCCTGAGCTACTTTTGTGTGTTGAGGTGTGTGCATGCTTGTCTGATGGGGTGGTGGGATAGGCTGGGGTACAGGGGATTGGGTCTGGGTGGAGGAAGTTGGAGGGGGGAGGCTAGGGACAGGGACAATGGCTGCCATCAGTGCTGAGGCCAGAGATTGCAGGGTTCGATGATGGGCAGCCTGACCAGAATGAATGCCCTCCAGGAATGCATTAGTGTGTTGCAACTCCCTTTCTACACCCTGGATGGCATTCACAATGGTAGACTGCCCAACAGTGAGTGACCTGAGGAGGTCAATGGCCTACTCACTGAGGGCTGCAGGGGTGACAGGGGCAGGGGCTGAGGTGCCTGGGGCGAAGGTGATGCCCACCCTCCTGGGTGAGCGGGCACGGAGCGGAGGCTGAGGGGCTGCGGGGAGGGCGGTGCTGGTAGGGGGGGTGGCGGCTGTACCTGTAGAAGTGGGGGGCACAGATGGTGCCGCCACCACAAGGGAGCTCCCATCGGCGGACGAGTCCGTGTCGCTGTTTGCTGATCCGGTGACCGACGTGAAGCTCCCCTCGCCCTCCATCCCACTGGTGTATTCAGAGTCTGTGGTTTGGCCCTCCATGGCCATGTGGGATGCAGCTCCCTCGTGCTCCGGTGCCACTGTACCTCCGCCTGATGATGCTGATGCACAAAAGAAAAGGGAGAGCACAAAAAGGGGAGGGGACAACAGAAGAAAGACAGGTTGAGTGCATGGCTTACCGCTACCGTTGGCGGACAATACAGACACAGCAGCCCCCTGCACTACGCCGTGCTGTTGGCCTCTACAGATGCAATTCCTGGGATATGGCCTACAAGGCTATGAGTGCCATCTGTCCACATAGATGACACAGGGGCATGTATATCTGTACTTGGCACTCTACGGAGGTGGGATGGGGGGCCCAGGGCCATGCCTTACGAAGGGGCCTAAGCTACGTAACTCGCCCTGGCCTAGGGAAAACCACAGCCCTCCTCCCCCACCCAGGCCCCTCCACTGCGCGCAAAGTCCGCAGAATGAGAGTGTACTCGCCCCCTTGTGTCTGCTGTGATGCCCTCAAGCGCCCATCCAACTCAGGGTAGGCCACCGCCAGGATCCGGAACATCAGGGGGGTCATGGTGCGACGGGCACCCCTCCCACGTTGGGAGGCCATCCCCAGCTGAGCCTCCGCCGTCTTCTTGCTCCAGCGGCGAATGTCCTCCCATCTTTTACGGCAGTGGGTGCCCCGTCTCTGGTGGACCCCCAGGGTCCGGACGTCCTTGGCGATGGCACGCCAAATGTCCTTCTTCTGGTGGGCGCTGACCTACATGATATGTACAGGGGAAGAAGAGAAGTCATTACCAACTGCACCGTCGAAGTGAGTGGCCCCCATCCCTACCCTTGCCATGTGGCACATGCATTCACAGTCCTTCATGGTCGCAGAACTCTGCCCCCTTCCTACTGACATCCAGCCCTCTCCACCCAGCATAGCCCATACAAAGTGCTCCCTGTGTACTTACCTGTTGGTCTGGAGGACCGTAGAGTAGCGTGTACTGGGGGAGGACCCCGTCCACGAGCTTCTCCAACTCCTGAGCAGTGAAGGCAGGGGCCCTTTCCCCAGACGTAGCAGCCATTGTCTCTTCAAGACCGAGGTCACAGCAGCACTTGCAGTGTAGGTCCTCTCCTGTCGAAGATCAGGTATCGAGTGATTGAACAGATAAAAAATGGCGGTGACGTCCGCGGCGGTGACGTCCGCGGCGGTGCGTATCATCACCGCCAGCGCACTTCATCATTGGCTCCTGGGACCCATAGGGTCCAATGTTAACCAATGCAGCATTGCGCCGCGGTCTATGACTGCCTACCGCGACAGTGTACAACGCCAGCGCAGTTACCTCACATCCCATTGTCCCAGTTTAGAGGTCAGGCAGCCGCCATTTCAGGGGCCCACATGGCTTTATTTACTACTGCGTCACACATACCTAGGCCTACACTCAACACACATACAGGAAGAGTTTTGTATTTGGTGTAGTGTTCTGTGTAGCTGTGGGTACATATCTGAGAATTTGTTGACTCTGTGGTCGCTGTTGTCCTTCTTAGGCACAGTCAGCTGGGACATTTGAGGAGATGGCGGAATCCTCCGGTGTACCGACCGCTGGTGGACCTGTTAACAATGGAGGAGCGACATTTGATCATCACCTACAGGTTTGACTGTGCCACAATCCAGGAACTGTGTACCCAGTTGGAGCCAGACCTGATCTCACCAATCCGCCAACCCACAGGAATACCCCCTGAAGTACAGGTGCTATCAGTGCTCCATTTCCTTGCAAGTGGATCATTTCAAACAACAGTGGCCATGACATCAGGGATGTCCCAGCCTATGTTTTCCAACGTGTTGTCCAGAGTGTTGTCTGCCCTGCTGAAACACGTGAGGAGCTACATCGTTTTCACTCAGGTGGAGGATTTGGCTACAGTTAAAGGTGACTTCTATGCCCTGGGACATATCCCCAACATCATAGGTGCTATTGATGGCACCAATGTAGCTCTGGTGCCCCCTGCAGGATGAACAGGTGGGCAGGAACCGGAAGAGTTATCATTCGATGAATGTACAGATGGTATGTTTGGCAGACCAGTACATCTCCCAGGTAAATGCTATGTTCCCTGGCTCTGTGCATGACGACTGCATCCTACGGAATAACAGCATCCCGTATGTGATGGGTCAACTCCAGAGGCACTGTGTGTGGCTATTAGGGGACTCTGGTTACCCCAACCTGTCATGGCTATTGACCCCAGTGAGGATTCCCAGGACCAGGGCAGAGGAATGCTACAATGAGGCCCATGGGCGGACTAGGAGGGTAATCGAACGCACCTTTGACCTCCTGAAGGCCAGGTTCAGGTGCCTCCATGTGACAGGTGGTTCCCTATTCTACTCACCAAGGAAGGTGTGCCAGATCATCATCGCCTGCTCGATGCTTCACAATCTTGCTTTGCGACGCCAGGTGCCTTTTCTGCAGGAGGATGGTCCAGATGACGGTGTTGTGGCAGATGTGGAGCCTGTGGACAGTGATGAGGAGGAAGCTGAGGAAGAAGACATAGACAACAGGGAGTCAGTCATACAGCAATATTTCCAGTGACACACAGGTGAGAACAATTTTTTTACTATTACATTCACTTTCAAACTTCTACCTCTATCCTGTTTGTCAATTAGAAGCAGTATTTGGTAACTGAGTTGTACATTTCCATTACGGTTTCACAGGTGTGGTTACCAACGTGTGTCATCTGCTTGCAAACTTCATGGACTTGTGATGTGTGACATAGGTATGTTGGCATTACATTTGAAAACGCATTTTGTCACTGTCATTGCTAATACACATTTTCAAAATCACAGACTGACTCCAGATTGTTTTGTGGTTCAAGGGTGTTTACTGAAGTGCTAATTATTGGAGGGGGTAGCAAAATGGTGATGGGTGATGGTGGAGGAATGTCCATGGCAGAGTCCAGTCTATTAGTCTCACAGGTGCACTGCCCATATTGGCATAGGAAGTGGAGCTGGGGCAGTTCCAATCTGGACAGGGTAACAAAGTGGGACAGTGGGATGACAATCAGGGTGGTCTCATTGGCGGGGGTCTTGCCATCTTGCTCTGTCCTGTTCCTGGATCTCAGGGACCGCTTGCGGGGTGGTTCTCCGTCTGCAGGGGGTGTGGTGCTGGTGTGGTGGTCCTGTGGGAGGGTGTCCTGTCCACTAGCGCCGGCGGAGGTGGTGGGCAGTTCATCGTCCAAGCTAGTGTCAGGGGCCCCTTGGAGTGCCACGGTGTCCCTCATGGTTTTTTGTATGTCCTTCAGCACCCCTACGATGGTGCCCAGGGAGGAGCTGATGGTTCTGAGCTCCTCCCTGAACCCCAAATACTGTTCCTCCTGTAGGCGCTGGGTCTCCTGAATCTTGGCCAGGACCGTAGCCATCGTCTCCTGGGAGTGGTGGTATGCTCCCATGATAGAGGAGAGGGCCTCGTGGAGAGTGGGTTCCCTTGGCCTGTCCGCCCCCTGTCGCACAGCAGCCCTCCCAGTTCCCCTGTGTTCCTGTGCCTCCGTCCCCTGGACCGTGTACCCACTACCACTGCCCCCAGGTCCCTGTTGTTGTTGGGGTGGTGGGTTATCCTGGGTTCCCTGTAGTGGTGGACACACAGCTGATTGACGTGTCCTGGGTACAGAGGTATGGGCCCGCTGGGTGGGTGCTGTGCTGGTGTTACCAGAGGCTGGAAGATCAGTGTTGGGCTGTGCCTGTGCAAGGGGAACCGACTGTCCCGAGGCCCACGATGGTCCGGGCTGGTCATCTGGATCCAGTTGGCCAGAGCTGCTGTCGTCACTGTGGGCCTCTTCTGTGGGTGGGGTGGAGATGTATGGACCCTCCTGTCTGGTGACGTTACGTAGTGGTCCTGCAGGGGTATAAGAGCATGATTATTGCATGTGTGTGTGTCATGGTGTGCAATGGGTGGGTGTGCGTGTACCCCAGTGCAAGCATTCCTGTGTGGGGGCTTGTGTGATGATGGTTGGGGGGGTGGTATGGGTATGTGCAGTGAGCATGCTTTAGTGATGGGTGTCCATGCTTAGTTGTGTCATGCAGGGCTTGGTGTTGGGATGTGTGGTTTGTGTTATTAGTACATTAGTGAGGAGTTGGAGTGATAGGGGAGGAGGTGAGGGTGGGGGTGTGTGATAGCATGCCGGTAGGGTAGGGGATATGATAGTTAAGATTTGACTTACCAGTGTCCATTCCTCCACCGACTCCTCCAAGGCCCTCTGGATGCATGATGGTCAAGACCTGCTCCTCCCAGGTTGTTAGTTGTGGGGGAGGAGGTGGGGGACCGCCGCCAGTCCGCTGAATCGCGATGTTGTGCCTGTACACCACTGAACGCACCTTCCCCCGTAGGTCGTTCCACCTCTTCCTGATGTCCTCCGGATTTCTTGAATGCTGTCCCACAGCGTTGACCCTGTCCATGATTCTTCACCATAGCTCCATCTTCCTGGCTATGGAGATGTGCTACACTTGTGATCCAAATAGCTGTGGCTCTACCCGTACGATTTCCTCCACCATGACCCTGAGCTCCTCCTCGGAAAACCTGGCTTGTCTTTGGCGTGACATGGGGTGGTGTAGGTTATGTGTGGGGTGGTGTATGTGTTGATGAGTGTGGTGGTGATGTGTGGTGGTGTGGGGTGTTTTGAGCGTGGATGTTGTATGGGTGATGGTGTTGTGTGCCTCTGTGTGGTGGTGTTGTCTATTGCTGTGGTCTCTGTCTGTCGCCTTCGTCTATAGTTTTTGGTCGTAGGGGTTTGTGGGTGATGTGGGTGTGTGTTTTATATTGTGTTGGGTGTGTGGGAGTGGTGTTTGTATGTGTATCAGGTGTGTGTATTTTGAATTGTCCATTGTGGCGGTGTTTTGGAAATGTGTGTGTATTTTGAGCGCAGCGGTGTGTACCGCCAATGGAATACCGCGGTTGAAAGACCGCCGCGTGGATTCGTGGGTCGTGATAGCATGGGCGTGTTTCTGTTGGCGTGACGGTGGAGGTTTTGTTTTCGCCAGTTTATCACTGACCTTTGGTGTGGCGGACTTGTGTGGGTGTCTGAATTTCGGTGGAATCCGAGATGTGGGGCATGATAGTTGTGGCGGAATTCCGCGGCCGCGGAGGTGTATTGGCGGTCTTCTGCACGGCGGTAAGCGGCTTTTCCCGCCAATGTTGCAATGACCCCCAAAGTCTCTGTTGTTCAACCTTTTTTCTCAGACCACACACATCTTAATGAGTTGGAGTCTTTTTTTCAGTGTAGGATGGATTGCTAGTTTGCATGATAGGAATTATTAATGGCACACCTACTGTTGCAACAGACATAATTATTGATTCATTCAAAACCACAGAAACTGCCACGCCCTGTAGATCGCTTGCCCTATGTAACCTTAAAAGCAATACGAACCACATCTCAAACTATACCCATCTGCCAGAGAATTACCCCACCATAATGTCCCTTTAGTTCAGATCGCGTATCTTAATTTAGGGTACACCGATCCCCACACTGATTTCCCCAAGTTGAATTTTATCAGGAAGGCAAGCATGGGAATGCGGTTGCAAAACAATCGCAGTTGCCACCAAATTCAAGTTGGTGGTAACCATTCGCAACCCCTTTCTTTTGCTAATGGGGGGTGCAAACATTTTTAAGAGCAGACAGTGGTCCCACGGACCGATGCCTACTTTTAAAAAATGAAAAGAAAACTTTTCTGTTTTCTTTTTAGTAATGCATTCCATTTGCCTTTAAGGAAAATGGGCTTCATTCAAATAAAAAATTGCTTTATTTAAAAGCACTCACAAACATTGTGGTCTGCTGCCCCCAGCAGGGCACCATCCCTGTGATTGTAGCCATTAACAATGGGTCGCAAATTGTGAGCAGCCTCATGAATATTGATGAGGCAGGTCCATTTGCAACCCACTGCCATCACTAGAAGTGTCAAACACACTTCGAATTCAATAAGAACTTCTTTTTACAGATCCAGGGCACCTCGATGGGGAGCACTTTCGCACCTAGCCTAGCATGTCTATATGTAGATCACTTTGAGAAAGAAATGGTTCTCACTGAGGAAAACCCGTATTTCAACCAGATCAGGTTATGGAAAAGGTACATCGATGACATCCTGATAATCTGGAGAGGTACAAGGGAAGAAGCAACCTCTTTCATTACTTGGCTAAACACCCTGAACCCCTTCCTGAGATTTACAGCCACACTGGGTGACCCAGCTGTCTCCTTTCTTGATTTAGTAATATCCGAAAAGAATGGCTCCTTGATAACAGAGGTTTTTTATAAACCTACTGACCGAAACACTCTCCTGCAGTTCCAGAGCTTCCACCCACGCTCCCTCAGGGAAAACCTCCCAGTAGGTCAGTTTCTCCGCCTTCGGCGAAATTGTACCGAACTAACGGACTATAAAAAGCATGCACAGCAGCTCACAAGTAAACTTCGAGCCAGAGGGTACCCAGACCATCTACTAAGGAGGGCTGACAAACGTGCCCGTGTGAGCCCTAGGGAAACATTGCTGCATCCCAGCAGCAGAACCAATAAAAAAGACCCCTTGATCTGTGTGACTACATTCAACCCAGCGTCCAATGTGATCAAAAAGATACTCAATGAAGACTGGAAAATCCTCACATCTGGGGGTCTTCCCTTTCAAACCCCAATGAATGCTTATAGAAAAGCTAAAAGTATCCGGGACATGATTGTACACACCCGCCCACAGGTAAACCGCACCCCGAACAAACAAAGGACACTCTGGGACCTTCCTCCCGCTAAAGGCCACTTTCCGTGTGGCAGCTGCAGAGTCTGCGCATTTACCAAGAAAACTCTTACACTTGATGTGGGACTACGGACACCCTGGGAACTTAGACAACTCACGAACTGCAACAGCAAAAACGTGGTATATATGATCACATGCCCGTGTGATAAAAGATACATTGGGATGACGACAAGAAGAGTGGGTACACGCATCTGCGAGCATAGGAGCACCATCCGATGCAAGAGAGATGCCACAAGACTCACCGAACATTATGTGTCCAGCAATCACCACCCTGATCACATGCAATGGGTAGTGTTGGACCAACTAAAATCAACAGCAACTAATGCCACACAAAAACTTCTATTGTATGAACAAAGGTGGATATGGAGGTTGCAAACGGACATTAGAGGATTGAACGATAATATACAGTGGTCAGCTCTAAGATAAGAACTAAGAGCACGGCGACCCTTTCCCATGCGAGATTCCTCCTAAGGTCCCATCGGGGATCTCACTATCTAATCCCCATGTCACTAATCTTTGACCTGGGCAACGTCCATCTATTTCAGAGTTATTTTCACAACCCCAACCATTGAAGCTATTGTCCCTTTTCTCCCGCACCTTTTCCTTTCCCTATCCTCATATCCGTATCCAAGCTCCTACTTCCCTTTGCTCCCCCCTTTTCTCTTTCTCTATTTCCCTCCTCCTCTGCCCTGTGCTCTCCACCTCCCCTTTTTTTTCCCCCTGCCCCCCTCTGTTTTTTTTCCTCCCCCTTTTCTTTCTGTCTTCTCTTTTTCCTTATAGGCCTGTGTTGGCCTTCTATTTTCCCTTCTTTCTCTCTTTCTCTCTCTCTTGTCTTCTTCTTTTTCTCCTCCGACTGTTTTCTTTGACCCCTTTTCCTCTTTTCCTTTTTTTTCGGTCCTTTCACTTTCTCTTCCCAAACCACAAACACAACCCCCCCCCACCCCCCTCTCGTTTCCCTTTCTCTTTTCTCTTTCCTTGCCAGAATGCTTCTTCTCTTCTCCCCTTCCCCCCCCCTTCTGTCTACTGCCTCCCTTTCCGTTCCCCTTTTCTTTTCTTTCCCCCCCCCCCCCCTTTTCGCACCATGAAGTCCTACTGGACGCGCCACATTTGCTACACGGGACTCTAATTCCCAGAGTCCCGTGCGCCCTTTTGACGCGCCGCGCTCCTCGCGGCGCGTCATCACTGGGCGCCCACCGCCTCTGCAAACCGCATCGCGGTGCAGGCGCTCAATCTATACACGTTACTTCTCTACTGCTGGGCATCTCCCACCCCGCGGGCCTTTCTGGCTCAACGGCCCCGCGGCTTTAATTATGACGGCCCTATTCAACGATCGGGCAGCTTACTCTAGCATTTCACTCCGGCACAGCCCCCGAGGGGGTGCGACCGGATACAGGGCGTGGTCCCATAACGAGGACGCCCGATACACCTGATTTTCTTAATTAGTTCCCGCTCGGAGCCCCCTGCCGATTGGCTCTTGGTCCACATATATTTCAGAACAACCATGCAGTCAGTATCAGAGCGGCCTGGCTCCGGCATGTAGGTAACCCCCCTTGGTATTCCCTTTGGAGTGGTAAGTGTGGCCCCCTTGGGGGCCAGTTTTCTATTTTTTCTCTTTTCCCTCCATTCCCCTGTTTCCCCTCCCTTCAGCAGCCCTTGTTCCCCTTCTTACCCCTTCTCTTTCTCCCTTTTTTCCTTTCCCAGTTTTTCTTTTTTTCCCCCTTTTTTCTTTCCTCTTTTTCTTTTTCTTTTTCTTTTTTTCTCTGTTCCTTTTTCTTTTTTCTTTTTTCTTTCCCTTCCTTCTTTCTTCCTTCTTTTCTTCTTTTCTCCTTCCTACCCCCTTTGTCTTTTCTTTCTTTTCTCACTTGTCTTTCCCCTGGCTTAAGCTTCTTTCTCTTCTATATTTCCCACTCGTGGTTTATGTTTCCCTTATGTCTTGCGCATTCTTCCTCCCTTTCATGACCCTTCACCTGTATTCCTCCTTAACCCTTTATCTCCCCAGAGTGTGACTACAAGGGAAACCCCCCCCCTGGCACTAGCCAGACCAGAGGCAGATTGCCCCTTACCCTGGGGTAAGTCCCACTTGCATGTGTGTGTGAGTGTCTGGCACGTATTGTTCACATTTTGCTGTGTGCTTTGCAGTGGTTTGCCACGTTTTTCACCACATATATCTTCTGAATTAATAGTGGCGGATCCATTGATGCATTGATTCTTATCTACTACAGGCCTACCCCATCGTGAACTACCCGTTCAGGTAGGCCATATAGGTTTTTCACTTTTTGAGCACCCCACTTACTGCGTGTGCTCCGACCCTGACGAATGCCCCTGACCTACCAGCACTGAGTGAGGGCAGAAACATGTTGGTCATCCACTTTTTCTTTTAGACTCCAAGAGACATTATTCTCCTACGAGCCTTTCCCCTTTAGTTTTAGGCTTACCAGCATGCACCTTCATTAAAATTAGCAGAAGCTACTGGTGACATGCTTGGTATTTTTAGTATTCACCCCTTCTGGATCAATGTAATTATCCAGCCAGTCTAATTTCAGCACTCCCTCGGGTTCTTTTAACCACGAGGTTGAGTCCGCCCAAGTAGTATCATCTTACTTGGGTGGGGCTAGGTGGTCATGTGATGAAGCAAGACACTATTATGTGTGTGAGACCACCTAGTCCGTAAGGGAAATCCCCCACCCCCCTGTAGGCAACACAGCACCCCTTAGCCTGGACATTCTTCCAGCTTTGACGTCCCGACCTGAGGATCTACAGTGACCTTACTAACATCACTGAAAAATGACTGACCTAGTCTGACTTTCAATTCCTACTACCCCACACCATTAGTGGTGATATAATTTCTATAGGGAGGCGGTGTGGGCTAGCAACACTCCCATTGCTCTCTTTTTGTGTACATATATATCAAACACACTGTTGTCATTCATTACAGTTTGTGATTTCCTAATAGTGACACCTTAAGATTCGCTATCAGGAAATCACAAACATTATACTATATTCATCTGGCTCCAAGTTCCGAAAGTAGCGAAATGGTGCCAGATCGTTTATTGACATCTCTTCTTAAATACCTGCACAAGGATCAGAAACATTGTTTACTCTCAGGCTCGGCTGGCAACGCACTGCTGGACATACCAGCTATCCTTTGAGGTGAAATCACGTGACCTGTAAGAAAGCAGCGCCACGCCTCTGAAGCTGTCACCCGAGGCCAGAACACGAGCGGCATAGCACAAAGGGCGAGCGGCATTTGCAATGCGATTGCAATAAGCCACGTAAAGATGGAGCAAGAAAATGTAGGAAAACCGCAGAGGAAACATCTATTTCTGTAGGAAACTAAAGCTTATATGTGCAATACAGCAAGGTCCATAAAAAATACGAGAGATTTGCAGCTCGGTTTGGAATCCACCAAGCCTGCCAACTTTCAGACAACCTTCAGGATATGGAGAAACTGGGGGCATAAAAGGGCGTAGTATCTTGAGGGGGCGGGTACGTAAACCCATTGGGCCCGATTCTGACAGGGACTTATGGATAGTGAAGTTACGAATGCAGAGTAGTGGGTGGAATCTCCAGAGAATGCGCTCTGCAAAGAAGGCACCGTCCAGCAATTCTGCCCTGAGTGCGGAGATTCCACCACGAATGCGGAGACTCCACACTCGGAACTTTACTACACGAGTCCCATGAGTAACGGGGGGGCAGGGCTTTGTGCTGAGAACTGGCCCCTGCATCTTTACCACTCCAAAACCAAAACTCAAAAGGCTGCTGCCAATGTCCTAGGGAGTTTTCGATACTCCTCATGAACATCAGCAGAACCCCGTTTCCAAAAATGTGCTGAGAACCCACACTGCCAGGGGGCTCCAGCTCGTCTTATCCTCCACTCTGTGGTATCGGCTCCTTCCCAGGAGACTGTGTGAGCAAAGCCGATATCGATATCGTGTGACCCCCAGTGGGACCACATCTGGGTCTGGTTACAAGCTGCGTAGAAGACGGTCTATATCCTCTCCTCCCAATAAATACTGGTAGGTCCAGGAGGCGTGGTCACCCTGGGATCACAAGCTGGTCCCTGAAGGTCTCCTGAGAAACGGGGAATTAGTGGGGGAATCAGGAATACCCCACCCAATTCCGAAGGTTATTCCCCATTTCACTCAGTGATTTGGGTTCTTCATTTCAAGTTTTCTGCAGGCAAAGTGCTGAAGAAACAATCCTGAGCCACTTGCAATCAGGGGCATTGCATGGAAACACGTACTACAGTTGGTAGTCAGCAACACATATATGACCAGCGGCCAAGCTAGCCTTAGCCTCATGAATGCTTTTAGACAGATAGAAATAAATAATCACACAACGTGGCACCAGACCAACTTAACAGTAGTAAAATGATAGGTATAAAACCTGTTATGCCAAAAGTACATGATATCACCGATCACCAATCACTGGCAAGGGAAGTACAAGGATGTAGTTGATCAAGTGATCTCTTTGCAGTGCCATCATGTGAAAAATAATTGTGCACAGTGAAGGGCCGTAATGTTGGCGATGTACACTAGCATGGTACATGTAGGTTGCAGCTCAATGGGTGGACCAGAGGCCACCATGATCACTTATATATCTCAGCACCCCCCCTTCCTAAGGGAATATCACGATACTGGATGGCTTCTGCCCTTCCTCTAGTTACAGTTGCCGTTGGCACCACCAATAATGTAGGAAGATGGAAGTTTGCTATCCTGGCATTTACAGAGCACGTGCTGGAAATGCATTTCAGCATAGTTTAGCTATCATTTATCGTGATGATGTCAATGAAGGGTTGGAGACATCAAGGATTTGCTGTCAGGTCTTGCCATGAACTGAAGGATGTATGCCAGCCTATGCTTTATTGTTGTACCCTCTCTATTACACATGTTCTGCTACTTCTGGTGGAGCTTACCCCACCTATGCCAGTCTCCAGGCTACCCTGCTTCATCCTGCCTTTTGTTCCCTGCAATCCCTGCTCTTCTTCCAAGCCTCCACTGGAAGTCGTGTCCACTGTCACGCTAGCCAGTGAGTTTGTCACCGGGGCCCTAGTGCCCATTTGCTCCCACTATTTGGAACCTCAACATGAAACTGGTTGGCGTCAGAGGACCACAAAGGAGGCATTTAACCTCGCTGTGCGCCATCCCTCTTACTTGACCAGTACCGGTGCCCACATCAGACCTGCAGGCACTTGCCCACCTCCATTGATCTGATGTGATCTGCAAGGGCAGAAGTCTTCTAAATGTAAACAGAGGCAGGCTGATGGAGAGAGTAGAGTATCATAGCTTAATTTGAGCCAGTGGTTGCAGGTGAGGTCCAAGAGCACTCTTTTTTGTGGAATGACACTTATTTTTGTTTAACAGATTTGATTCGGGGCAAGAGAGTAAAAGATACAAAGGGGGGAAGAAGGAGGGAGAGAGAGAAAGACAGAAAAACAGTGCCAAAAGTAGAAAGGAAGGATGAGAAAAGAAGCTGCAAAAGTAAGATAAAGAGGCAGGGAGTGTCTGGTGGTGGAATAAAGAGGCACTGGGTGGATTCACGACTACACAACCTGCGTATTTAGTACCCTAATCTTCAAAAGTGCTGGTCGGGGGCTTCTGAGCGAAACTGTGGGCCACAACACGTATTCTTTAACAAATTAAGCAATACATACAAGGCTGCGTTGGGCATTTGGATCCCTACACTGAACAGTTTGGTTTGTACTGAAAACATGGGGATGAAATGAGATGCTGACTCAATACCAGAATATATTGGGCAGCTTTTACCATATGGAAACATACCTGAACAGACAGGGCTGCGCAAGAGCGTATGAGGCTGCAAAGAGGTGTCATTTCGATTCTGTGGTGTGTTTTGTGCCAAATTTACACATTTCCGGGAAAATAAGGACAGAAAAGTGCAGAATTGAAGACTAGAAAGCCTTTAAAACCTGGCTTTTTCCTAAATAAGCTGCGCCTCTGATAGTACTTATTGCACTTTTCTAACTATAGTATGCTGACCCTCTCGTTGTGGTATAGCACCAACATACTAGTTTGGTGGCAGCGTGCTCTACGGATGATATCAATAAATAAATAAATACATAAAAATAAAAGTGCAAATGTTTTTCCTATCCATTTGGAATAAGTTAATACTCCGTTCATTATTGTTTGCTTACCTAAACTCAGTTAGTACGTTTCCGAGCACAAACAGGAAAGAGTGTAATTTAGAATTTGCTTCTACTTGATGCTAGCACTAAAATAGATATAAGAGATTATAACTGCATTATTGTGCTGCACAAAACAAATGAGACAGCACCTTTAAATATAAGGTTGAAATTGTATAGTCTGAGTCTGGGCAGGGCATATTATTCTATACTTTGGATAAAGTAGCCGGTAGCCATACATGACTGCTCCTGAGTAGCTCAGACTATATCTGTGCTACTGATAAATGGAGGTCAATATTTTCTACATTGGACCTGCCATTTTCTACATTCACATTCATGGAAAGAAAAAGAGCAGCACAAGCACCGCTTCCAAATTCCTGTTACCCGCCAACTCTGCGCAGGACAATTCACACCAGTAGACTGCTCCGCTTTTCTGAACAGCTGCGAGGCAGCCAGTCAGACTGGTCTAAACATAAAGGCTGAGTGTGATCTGTCAACTGGAAGCCCATCAAGGCTGCTGAAGCATGTTTGCTGACAGCCCTTCAACCAATCAGAACTGGACCTTTAGCTTTTACCATCCAGCATTGAGTCAGTTGATTGGTGTAGCTCCATCTTCTGGGACCAGCTTTGCACTTATGGTAGGCTTGGGGGACTCAGGAAAAGGTAGACCAGAAGAAAACATTTGAAGTTTTTAATCTTCACTTGACTGCCCTACGACCATTGGCAGGCTTAAAAAAGCAGATTAAACCTGTTCCACATTTCAACAATAAATATCACTCACCACTCCTCTGGGCAATGGTCTCACAAGAAGTTGGATTTCAATCCACTGCTCGCTTGAGTGCTTTTACCTAGACATCAAGGCCGGGTAGCACTTCCCTACTGTTAAAAGTATTGTGGGAATAGTTGTGGTAATACAAAAAGCGTGCCCCTTGCTAGCGCAGCTGTTCTAATAAAAATTATTAATGAGAAGTTCATGTATTCTGAATAATGGGTTTGTGTAGAAAATAATAATGTAGAAAAATAATGCACGCATTTGAAAATGTGATTACGATGAGTGTCCGTCAATGTTCACAAAGTGTACTTATTAATATTCTAATTCTGTGAAATGTTGAATATATGTTTTGACTAATGTAGTAATATGCCATATTAAAGGTTACGCATTATATACTAGCTTTATTAATTGTAGGCCTTAACTTAGTGAAGGTCTTGGCCTACTTGCCAGGCCTTATGTCAAAGCTGTATTTCTTAACTTCTAATAAATAGCTGTCCTAGAGAGTTAGACTGTGATATTCCATTTGCATTGTTTAAATGTGCTCATAGCTGAAGAGTTTTCTCATGAGAACTGACTGGTGGAAGATGCTGTTCTTGCTAATGTAACATTTTGTGTGTAATGTATGTGAGACTGACTTTCTCAGGATGAGAACAATAGAGATACTGATTGGAGTACAAGCTGCAACAATATTGTTACCTGATAAGCAGGACGATGAGGATATTCCAGGACAACCAATTCATAGATTTGGAGTTTTAGTTTTATTGGACAAAGTGTGAACATGCGATTCATTGACCAATGGGGATTCGGGAAATAGTTTTGGTGGTTTTGATTTAATGAGACTGCACTGAGAGAAGACACTGTCGTTGCCCATTTTCTTGCTGGCTGAAAGGTCAATATTTTCTTGTGCGCCTTCACAAGGGACGTGCTTAACTTTATTGCCTAGAGACATTGGCCCTCATTACAACATTGGCGGCCGGCAACTGCCGCTCGCCAAGTTGTAACCGCTGTGCGGCTGCCAATGGGGCCGCGCGACTCCCCGTACTGCAAGCCTTTTCCTGGCAGTTCAAACCGCCAGGAAAAGGCTGGCGGTAGGGGGACTCGTAATCCCCTGGTGGCGGATTACTACCGCCGGGGCTATTGTGGTGGGAAACCGCCGGCAGTGCGACCGCGGCGGTCGTAATGACCCTGGAAGCACCGCCAGCCTGTTGGCGGTGCTTCCGTCATTTCAGCCCTGGCGGTCCTGTACCACCAGGGTTGAAATTACCCCCTTTGTGTTTTCTGAACTTTGATGCTGAATCCTGATGCCTTGCTGATCGACTGATGTCCTGAGGGCGAAGACTTACTCTGCTTGCTGGTCCACAATGAGGATAGGTATTATGAATTAGAATATTGATTATCATGCATATTTGTTCTTTCTAGGTACCAACCACACTGTTTTGATAGAGCCATAGTTAGATGTTTTTCCAAATTCGTGTTACTAAATTGTTTTGCATGAAGCCTAATCTGCTGATGCTAATTGGTGCTACTTAAGGAGCTTCACTAATGAAAATGTGTTAAAAGGGAATAATGTTTGATGAATTTCTCTGCTGAACTCAAATGTATGTAATCACTTTGACGCAAGGTGATTTTGTTATTAATTTGCACCATAACCTTAGAATGTGTCGTAGTTCAAGCTTTGATTAGATTACGTTTCTTTCGCCGCTTTGGACAGCCAGTATTGTTTCTGTATGTGTTCCATTTGCTATTGAGATTAATCTACATGACATTAGCATTGTTAATAGAGGGAAATAAATCTTCTAACTTTTACTAAAAGGTGTGGTTATTCATGACTAAAAGGTCATGGTGCGTGACAAGAACTGAGTCTATTGATTTTTACTGGTATTGATCATTGCTGATTATTGATATTGTGTATTGGTTATTGATTATTGATTTGCATGTACTGGAGTTATGGTAAGAACATCTTAATTGCGAGTCAAAAGGTTCATCGACCTATTAGCGTCCCCTTGCAAGTTTACTTTTCAAGGTCAGACGCGGTAACACCCTCTTACATTAGTGTTCTGCTCCACTCATACTCTTCTGCAAAGCTCAATGTTTCCAACTTCAGTCCTTCATTAGGGCCCCGTTTTTCATGAGAAGAGACGCAGCTGAGTCACACATGCTAACACTCCCAATTCAGACGACGACTGGTTTGGAGCAAAAAATGCATGCATATGATCTTTTTCCCATTTAAAACTTCCTCTACTTCAATGCAAGTTAACGGGTAAATTAAATTTCCCTGGTGATTTGTTTTCTAAACTTCCCTTTTTTTATATAGCTCAACACGTTTACATGCATTCTTGAGATAAGGAATTCACGTTATCACCATAAAGACCTGCTATTTATCTATGATTGTCCTTCTTTAT
Source organism: Pleurodeles waltl (assembly GCF_031143425.1). Classification (NCBI taxonomy): domain Eukaryota; kingdom Metazoa; phylum Chordata; class Amphibia; order Caudata; family Salamandridae; genus Pleurodeles; species Pleurodeles waltl. Next base: position 713,936,701 of record NC_090446.1, on the reverse strand, counting down.
TAGAATCTACAGGTGCTACAGGTTCAATAGAAACAACAAGAACTGTGAGTCTGTGTTTGAATATGTGATACAGCCATTGTGCTTAGAATGCTGTGAAATGATGGGTAAGCACTTGCATACCTCTTAACTCTTTCAATTACCAATCTAGGTTTCAGGGGCTGGGGACCCCACTGAAGTTCATGGGAGAGCATTTCAATGGGTTCAATGACCATGCTCTGAATTTGGCCTTTTTAGCACTCTCAGTATGTCCAGTTTTTAGGTCGAGCGTGCAAGTGCTTCTGACTTGTTGTCTTTCTGTTGGGCTCCTAACCATGCCCATGTCACACCATCACTTTCATTCGTTCGTGGGCTTGCCTTTTAAAATTTCCTTAATTTCATTTGTGAAAGGCATGCATACGCAATGCCTTTTCGAGCGTTTAGCCCTCCTTGAGAGCACTGGCCAATTACTGAAAACATACTCAGCTCCATGTTTTCCGTATTGTTTCTGAACTACGTTTTCTTTTTCTATGTAACAGTGTGAGAAATGTGATGAGCGCTCAAATGCCGCCAATCGAGTTTGCGCTGTGCGCGCTGTATGAAACTTCAAAGCGCCATGGCCGCCATTGAGTGCAAAGGGGAGAAACAAAATAAAAAAGATAGTTCGCCCACACTAAAGTATATCGGCAATCATGCAATAATCCACGTAACAGGGTCTGTCTGCAAGGCATTACAAAACTGCCTTAAGGTGGGAGAAACGTAAAGCATTTACCAATGGCATCAAGAGATTTTTGAAAGGCAGGCCCAGGAACGAATGAAAGTGATGGCCATGAGATGGGTGTGGTTAAAGCCCACAGAATAAAAGAAAACAATTTGAAAAGCAGGGCTTGCATGCTGCTATGCTCGACCTAAAAAGCACATTTTCATGTGTTCCAGAGCAGAGTTGTGTAGCGTACCCTAACCACAATTTAGTTAAAATGGATGATACTGTGCGTAAAAGTTGCATTTAATTTAATTTAGTTCCTCAGTGTTTTTGCATGTCATATTATAACTAGTTTTGTGCCCCCTACTCAATGAAAATTTTTAAACATATTTCTATGTCTGTGGAATGTCCCTTTTTTGTTTTTTGTTTTAAAGATCTTGTCACCCTACACAAAGGGCAAGGGAGGGTTAATAAATACATGTAGGCAATTCACAAAAGCACTTACGAGTACGGGAAGGAGTTCTATAGGAGTAATCATTTACATACTCTTGCATTTCTTTGCGAATGTGCACCAAAATGTCCAACTCTGTTGTAGTAAAAGTGCACAAGGGCACAATCCTTTCAACTTCTACAAGTTGTATATGTTTGTTACCGTATTAGATCTTGGGGGACAATTCACAAGGCATTTAAGTTTATGTGAAGGAGTATTGCACGCCTCCTTTTAGGTACTTGTACAAGCCTTTCAGAATTGACCCCAATGGTAACCAGCCTCCATCATTGTCTGACTCTCCAAATTAACTCTTTATGTTGATTCAGACGGCTATGAATTTCCAGAAAAAGGTTGGTACTAATGGATTCAAGTAACCAGTATTTCTATTTCCTTGTTACAGCACAGCTCATGTTGAACATATGTGGCGCTGGGATTGGCAGAAAGCAGCCCACAGTAATGACATCATGCAACCAGCCACAGCATATATGCTCTTTGAAGTCTGTCCACTTGAGCCAATATGCAACCAGCCATGGTATATGCACTGAAAGTCATCACAAAGTGTGTCAGGGGCAAAAACTCATACTATTGGGTATTATATATCAAGGTGTTATTCTGAAACACATACATCCAGCCCCAGCTGTACGTTCTGAAGAGTCCAGACAGGAACAGCAGAGAAGAAACCCTATACAATAGGCTTTATACAACCAAACTAAAAGTTCTAAAGAGTTAGTCTGAGAGCTGCAGGGAATAGCCCATAAGAATGGGTATTAATAGATCCTGGCACACTATCTCTAAAAAGTATGTCGGGGTATAGCAAAGGTGCAATCCCGGTCCTGCTCAGACAACCGTACCGTGGGTCCACCAATAAGCGGTGATGATGTGACTCAAGGAAATCAATGTTGATAATCCAGTTTGAAGGCCATTATTGTTAACCTTTGGCTGTAAACCATGTCCTGCTTGTCTCTATTGCTAGATCTGCTTGACAGCTTTTATTATTTATCATCCAGTCATTATTGCATTGTGGCATTGAATAGTTGGCATTGTTGCTACAGCCAGCGGAAAACATAATTTATATGTGTACAATTGCCGATATACTTTAGTGTAGGAAAACTACCTTTTTCTTTTGTTTCTCCTCTTTGCAGTCAATGGCGGCCATGGTGCTTTGAAGTTTCATACAGAGCAAACAGTGCAAACTCGATTGGTGGCATTGGAGTGCTCGTCACATTTCTCATACTGTTACGTAATCCGGGTCATTTCAATTTTGCTTTTGGCTCGCCCCTTATTTCTGATAAAGGCTTTTATTGGGTTTGCATGATAATGGTATATGTTTTATGAGTCTCTCCTTATTGCAATTATGACCATGATTCAGGCCAACTTAGCATCCTTATTACGCTATGACTGTGTGAACACTCTTGATATGTTTGGGTGACCCTTCTAGTTTATTTCTCTCGTTATTCCTCTCTGGCTGTCCTGTGCCTTTTTGGGGGGAAGTGTGTAAGCCAGCCAGCAACTCTGATAGTGAGGTGGTGAAAGTGAAATTCTATTGGGATTAGCATGGCAGATTTAAAGTAGGATGCTAAATTGCAACATTTTCATTTTTTGCTGCGGATAGAGGAAGAAGGTAAATGGAAGTGCTTTAGTTATATGCAGGGCCACTGGAATTGTGTGCCAGGAAAAGACCAAATTAAAAGCAGGGTTGACCAATTTATGTGGCAAGAAAAGTGCAGTTATCAATTTATAATGCCAATAGTTCTAACTAAAGCAAATGTGAGACGTATTACATTGCAAATGCTTATTTACTTTTCATTCTGGAACTTGCAGTCCCAATTTTATAACGCCATACATATCAACAGACCTGATTCAGGTAGGATTCTCCTGAGTTCAGCTTTCTGCCCCTAATATTGTCTTCACCTCAATGCAAGCCAGTGGTGAAAATACTTTTCCCTATTATTTGGCAAATATCCCACTTCTCTATTACCAAATGTTGAAATGTATGTAATGGGAAAACCTGGACTACAAGTTCTGGTGTGAACAGAAAAAACAGGACTGCTAGAGCTACTCTTGCATGACCCCTAAAAATATGGGAGTTCTTTTATAATAGTGCGGCACTTAGTACAATGTTTATGATTCAAGGGACTCTGTCTTTCATGTTAACACAACTACAGTTGCCACCTGACCTGTTTTATAACTGCACCACCAACATTTCAATATCCCGACGGTACAAAAATAAGCAAAATCACCTACAGTGCTGATCTGTATATACTTCAAAAAGCAAATATAAATAGAAGGCACTTTTAAATATGCTCTAGAACTGCGTTAAGGACCCCTCACTAATAATTAAGGCAAAAAAACACAGAAAAATCGTGTTACAAATGAATTCATAAGATTTTCTTTCAAGTTCAGTATCATTTCATAACCTCTGCACTCTTAACAACACAGAAAATGGCTGGCATTTTTCTCCTGGAAAGGTGGTAACCCTAGTCATAACAAAGTGTATGATCTTGAACATTAGATATGAAAAAAATATGATTTAGCTTTAATCTTACTTTCAAATAACCAGTGCTTAATTGGAGCCGGTGGTTTCCGGTGTGGGGCACCGGCACTTATTTTTGAGGGCCGGCACTTAATTTTGGCATCAGGCATTTACTGCGAGCAAAAGACACATATGGGAAAGGTGGAGGAAGAGAAAAATAAAAAAAAGCGCCACTAAGGGAGAAAGCCGAAAGCTGCAAATATGAGCTGAAGGGGCAGGAAGTGACTGTAAATGGATTAAGTAGACCCGAGATGGCTTCAGGATTACGCTGCTTAGTATTGCGCTCGCACATTTAATTGCAGCATCCGTGCCTTTCAAATGAGAGCTTTGGGCACCGGCATTTTTATATTCACAAATTAGGCACTGCACATCATTGTATGTAATGTTTGTGGACTGATGTCATTGTGTAATGCTTTCACAAGCTCGCAAATCAGAAAAAACTGACTCTATTTTTACAGCAGGTGAATGCTTCTAGCAAAGTTTTGAATCAGTTTGAAAGCGGTTATAATAGCAGGCAATGCTACACCTTGTGAACCCTAACTAGCAGGCATAACCCGGTTACCAGTTTTACTGTCAACAATGCTCTTGGACACAAGCGCTCAGTCGCTTCCTGAGTGGAAATCACGTGATCTTCTGCACAGTGCTTAGCGTGGCCCTTGGAGATTAGGTCATGTCTAGGGCTTGTCTGAATACCAATCTTTGCTAACTGCTGACTGAATATTATTGATGTTTTGCTATACCTGAGAACCACTTCACGGTGAACGAACGCAGTTTTTCCAGGAACCAACAACACCGAGTTGGTGCCTCAATTCAAAGCAGGGTTTAATAGTACCTTTAATTCCTGACTAAACTGATAAGATTCTAAGAACAGTATTGAAAGAAGGTGCACTTAGGTCGTTTTTTTTTTACAAACGTGTCAACCAGTGCTTCATTTGTGCTTAATGTTTCCGGTGCTGAGCACCGGCACTTATTTTTGAGGGTCAGCACTTATTCTTCTGCCCCCAGCACTTGCTGCAAGCAAAAGGCACGTATGGGAAAGACGAGGAGGAGAAAAACTGAAAAGTGTCTCAGTAGGAGACAGAAGACAGCTGCAAAAGTGGGCTGGAGGGGCAGGGAGTGAGTGTAAACGGATTGAAGAGGCCCGAGATGGCTGCAGGATTACTCTGCCTCAGTATTCCGTGCTCCCGCATTTAATTGCAGCAGCCACTTGTTTAAGAGGAGGACTTTGAGCACCAGCACATTTTTATTTGGAAATTAAGCACTGGTGTCAACTAACTATCTGAACATCACATAGATAGCCTTCTTCTCAATTATTAGCCTTTTCATCGAGACAAATAACAGTTTTATTTGTGGTCGCCTTTTGCAGACCTGCCACCTCACATGATGCCACTGTGTGTCCCACGATGCCTAAAGTGGCTTTTCAACTTGTCTTTGGATGCTGTAAGAAGCTGATGTCCACTAAGGGGTGGAACAACACTCAAGAAATCGATGAAAGCCTCAGCAAACCTTTTTTTTTGGAGGTAGTGGGGGAATTGGTGCGGGACAGAGTGCCTCTTAGGTAGCTCTCAGCACTTGGCCCCACCCGTCTCCTCACGTGTGAAATATGTAAATTGGAGTGTCTGCTTTTCTCTTGGTATGACTTGAAAAACTTAGGGTCCAGGTAATTTATTTAGCCTGGAGGGACTTGAAAATGCATTTGACTAACCAATTCATTTGGACAGAAGGAACAACTCCCAGAATTGGGTCTTTGGTGGGTTTCATTGAAAGAATTGTTTACAAAGCCTTTTTTAGACCAGTGAACACTGTTGTTCAAGCAAAGGTGGCGGTGTTTGGGAGAGGTGGTGGTGCTTTGTGATAGTAGAGAATTTGGCGCAAAGCAAGAGCTCCAGCTCACAAACCTCACAGAGGGTATGTTGGGACGGAAAAGTTCTCCCAGTGGTAACGGATCTAGGTGCCCCAACTTTATTGACGTCTAGATCCCTAATGCTAATTATGTGTGTTGGGCCTTTATGTGTTTAGGGATTAGGCATTTGGCTCTGGGGGATTTTTTTAGGGCAGTACATTTTTTGTAGTACATTTTTGGGCAGTCATTGGTGGTGGTATTCTCGCTAGAGTGTGGGCATGCTTCTTGCAGTGACCTGGTCAGTGTTTTAGGGGGCACACTACTCTTCCTAGTTTTTGATCGCTGACTAGGGTGCTAGGCTTACCTCTGAGACTGCATTGATTGGTGGAATTATATTTACTATAACTCGGGTTCTGGTCTGGCTAGGTTAGCGCAGGTGCGAGTGAGTAGCTTCCACTTATTGTTTCTGCAGCATGGCAGCAAATGGGCAAAGGGGCGCAAATCGCTCACACACGGAGGCGCTCTTAGAGGCCTTGATGCTTAGGATGGATGCTTAGGATGGATGCATGAACAATCCTCCAAACGAAACATTTCCCACAAGTATGCATTGCAGTAAAACATTATCCACGTTGACTCTAAATATGGAACCAGGGAGTGAATGGGATCATGTTATCACATGTTTAAGGGTGGAGAATTCCCCGCTACGTATGCATGTTAAATAAGATGCAAATGACACATATAAGGTACGTTTTCTGCTGGCTGCGGCAAAAATGCCAACTTTTCAATCCCTCAGAACAATAATGACAGGATGATAAATAATAAAAGCTGTCAAGCAGGTCTAGCAATATAGACAAGCAGGAAACAATAATGGCCGTCAAACAGGATTAGCAACATTGAGTCACATCATCACGCTTATTCGTGGTCCCACAGTAAGGTTGTCTGATCAGGACTAGGGTTGCACCTTTGCTACACCCGGACATACTTTTTAGAGATAGTGTGCCAGGCTGTATTAATGCCTATCCTTATGGGCTATCCCTGCAGCTCTCAGATTAACTCTTTAGAACTTTTTGTTTGGTTGTATAAAGCCTATTCTATAGGGTATAGGGTTTCTTCTCTGCTGTTCCTGTCTGGATTATTCAGAACGTTCACCTGGGGCTGGATTTATGTGTTTCAGAGTAACACCTTGGTGTATAATACCCATTAGTATAAGTTTTTGCCCCTGACACACTTTGTGATGACTCCTGAGTGCATATACCATGGCTGGTTGCATATTGGCTCAAGTGGACAGACTTCGAAGAGCATGTATACTGTGGCTGGTTGTATGATCCCCATTACCATGGGCTGCTTTCTGCCAATCCCAGCGCCATATATGCTCAACATGAGTTCTGCATACTTATCAACTATAAAAAGGAAATAGGAATACTGGTTATTTGAATCCATTAGTACCAACCTTTTTCTGGAAATTCACAGCCGTCTGAATAAACATAAAGAGTTAATCTGGAGATTCAGAGGATGATAGAGCCTGGTTACCATTGGGGTCAATTCTGGAAGGCTTGTACGAGTACCTAAAAGAGGCGTCAGTCAATACTCCTTCACACAATTTTAAATGCCTTGTGAATTGTCCCCAAAAGATCTAATACGGTAACAAAAATATACAACTGGTAGAAATTGGAAGGATTGTGCCCTTGTGCACTTTTACTACTAAAGAGTTGGACATTTTGGTGCAGATTCGCAAAGAAATGCAAGAGTATGTAAATGATTACTCCTAAAGTACTCGTTCCCGTACTCATAAGTGCTTTTGTGAATTGCCTACATAATTTTTATTAGCCTTTCCTTGCCCTTTGTGTATGGAGACCAGGTCTTTAAAACAAAAAACAAAAAAGGGACATTCCACAGACATAGAAATATGTTTACAATTTTTCATCAAATGGGGGGCACAAAACTAGTTATAATATGACATGTAAAAACACTGAGGCACTAAATGAAATTAAATGCAACATTTACACACAGTATCATCTATTTTAACCGGTTCTGTGCCGAGGACGTAATGGTGACATCCTGCGGCACAGTGCTGCTGTGCCCAGGACGTAACCATTACGTCCTGGGCACCCAGCCCAGAGGGAGCGCTAGCGCTCCCTCTGTGGGGTTCCTCCCCAACCCCCCAAGTCTGGGATGGAAGGGGAAGTCCTTCCCCTTCCACCCCCGACCCACCCCCGTGACGTCAGCGCACAAGCGCTCGGTGATTGTCACAATGCCTCCTCCTTCGCGTTGGAAGCTCAGCTTCCAGCGCGATGATCGGAAGAGAAATGCAAAGCATTCCTCTTCTGATCACGTGGAGGAGGCAGAGAGGCTTCAAAGGGAAGGAAATGTATTTCCTTCCCTTTGAAGTCTCTCTCTGCGTTTTGGCAGCCGGATTGAAAGCAATCCGGCTGTCAAAACACCCACTAGACACCAGGGATGTCTTTTTCAAAATGGAAATTGTCATAAGGGAGCGGCCCCTTGGGTAAGGGTCGCTCCCGGGGGGGACATTTTTTTAAGGCCATTTCTGCCCCCCCTGGGGGCAGATCGGCCTATTATTAGGCCGATCTGTACCCAGGGGGTGCAGAAACCTCTAGGCACCAGGGATAATTAATTTTTTTTTGTTTCGTTTTTGTTTATTTTTTTGTTTTAGGTGTGGGGAGCGAACCCTTAGGCAAGGGTCGCTCCCATAGGGGGTAAATTATATTTAGGCCATTTCTGCCCCCTTCTGGGGGCAGAAACCACTAGACACCAGGGAGGTTTTTTTTTTGTTCGTGAATTTCACGTAAGGGGAGCGCCTCCTTAGGCAAGGGTCGTTCCCCTGGGGGGCAAATTTATTTTAGGCCATTTCTGCCCCCCAGGGGGGCAGATCAGCCTATTTTAGTTAGGCCGATCTGCCCCCAAGGGGGCAGAAACCACTAGGCACCGGGGATTTTTTGTTGTTGTTGTTTTTTTACAGATGGGGAGCGACCCCTTAGGCAAGGGTTGCTCCCCTGGAGGGGCAAATTGTATTTAGGCCATTTCTGCCCGCTTTGGGGGCAGATCGACGATTTTAGGTCAATCTACCCCCAAGGGGGGGCAGAAACCGTAGGCAAGGGTCGCTCCCCTGGGGGGCATGGGGGGGGCAAATTTATTTAAGGCAATTTCTGCCCCCCCTCGGGCCGGCTGAGCTAGAGGCCAAAATCCACAGGTAGGCACTTTGCAAAAAACACCTCTGTTTTCTGTGAAAAAATGTGATGTGACCACGTTGTGTTTTGGGCCATTTCCTTTCGTGGGCGCTAGGCCCACCCACACAAGTGAAGTACCATTTTTATCGGGAGACTTGGGGGAACGCTGGGTGGAAGGACATTTGTGGCTCCTCTCAGATTCCAGAACTTTCTGTCACCGAAATGAGAGGAAATAGTGTTTTTTTGGGCAAATTCTGAGGTGTGCAAAGGATTCTGGGTAACAGAACCTGGTCAGAGCCCCACAAGTCACCCCATCTTGGATTCCCCTAGGTGTCTAGTTTTCAGAAATGTGCTGGTTTGCTAGGTTTCCCCAGGTGCCGGCTGAGCTAGATGCCAAAATCCACAGTAGGCACTGTTTTCTGTGAAAAAATGTGATGTGTCCATGCTGTGTTTTGGGCCATTTCCTTTCGTGGGCGCTAGGCCTACCCACACAAGTGAGGTACCATTTTTATCGGGAGACTTGGGGGAACACTGGGTGGAAGGAAATGTGTGGCTCTCCTCAGATTCCAGAACTTTCTGTCACCGAAATGTGAGGAAAATGTGTTTTTTTAGCCAAATTTTGAGGTTTGCAAAGGATTCTGGGTAACAGAACCTGGTCAGAGCCCCACAAGTCACCCCATCTTGGATTCCCCTAGGTCTCTAGGTTTAAAAAATGCACAGGTTTGGTAGGTTTCCCTAGGTCCCGGCTGAGGTAGGGGGCCAAATCCACAGGTAAGCACTTTGCAAAAAACACCTCTGTTTTCTGTAAAAAAAATTGGGATGTGTCCACGTTGTGTTTTGGGCCATTTCCTTTTGTGGGCGCTAGGCCTACCCACACAAGTGAGGTACCATTTTTATCTGGAGACTTGAGGGAACGCTGGGTGGAAGAAAATGTGTGGCTCCTCTCAGATTCCAGAACTTTCTGTCACCGAAATGAGAGGAAAATGTGTTTTTTTAGCCAAATTTTGAGGTTTGCAAAGGATTCTGGGTAACAGAACCTGGTCAGAGCCCCACAAGTCACCCCATCTTGGATTCCCCTAGGTCTCTAGTTTTCAAAAAAATGGGAAGTGTCCACGTTGTGTTTTAGGCCATTTCCTTTCGTGGGCGCTAGGCCTACCCACACAAGTGAGGTACAATTTTTATCGGGAGATTTGGGGGAACCTAGAATAGCAAAACAAGTGTTATTGCCCCTTGTCTTTCTCTACAATTTTTCCTTCCAAATATAAGAGAGTGTGTAAAAAAGACGTCTATTTGAGAAATGCCCTGTAATTCACATGCTTGTATGGGCACCCCAGAATTCAGAGATGTGCAAATAACCACTGCTCCTCAACACCTTATCTTGTGCCCATTTTGGAAATACAAAGGTTTTCTTGATAGCTATTTTTTACTCTTTATATTTCAGCAAATTAATTGCTGTATACCCGTTATAGAATGAAAACCCACTGCAGGGTGCAGGTCATTTATTGGCTCTGGGTACCTAGAGTTCTTGATGAACCTACAAGCCCTATATATCCCGCAACCAGAAGAGTCCAGCAGACATAACGGTATATTGCTTTAAAAAATCTGACATTGCAGGAAAAAGTTACAGAGTAAAATGTAGAGAAAAATTGCAGATTTTTTCACCTCAATTTCAATATTTTATTTTCAGTTGTTATTTTCTGTAGGAAACCCTTGTAGGATCTACACAAATTACCCCTTGCTGAATTCAGAATTTTGTCTACTTTATAGAAATGTTGCGGGTTCTAGGATCCAGCATTGGTTTCATGCCCATTTCTGTCACTGACTGGAAGGAGGCTGAAAGCACAAAGAAACGTAAAAATGGGGTATGTCCCAGTAAAATGCCAAAATTGTGTTGAAAAAGTGAGTTTTCTGATTCAAGTCTGCCTGTTCCTGAAAGCTGGGAAGCTGGTGATTTTAGCACTGCAAACCCTTTGTTGATGCCATTTTCAGGGAAAAAACCACAAGCCTTCTTCTGCAGCCCCTTTATCCCATTTTTTTTTTTTAAAACGACATTTTCACTGTATTTTGGCTAATTTCTTGGCCTCCTTCTGGGGAACCCACAAAGTCTGGGTACCTCTAGAATCTTTGGATGTTGGCAAAAAAAGGAAACAAATTTGGAGTGGGTAGCTTATGTGAACAAAAAGTTATGAGGGCCTAAGCGCGAACTGCCCCAAATAGCCAAAAAAAGGCTCGGCACAGGAGGGGGAAAAAGCCTGGCAGCGAAGGGGTTAACTGAATTGTGGTTAGGGTACGCTACACAACTCTGCTCTGGAACACATGAAAATTTGCTTTTTAGGTCGAGCATAGCAGCATGCATGCCCTGCATTTCGAATTGTTGCCTTTTATTCTTTGGGCTTTAACCACACCCATCTCATGGCCATCACTTTCATTCGTTCCTGGGCCTTCCTTTCAAAAATCTCTTGATGCCATTGTTAAATGCTTTATGTTTGTCCCACCTTATGGCAGTTTTGTTACGCATTACAGACTGACCCTGGTACATGGATTATTGCACGATTGCTGATATACTTTAGTGTGGGTGAACTACCTTTTTCTTTTGTTTCTCCCCTTTGCACTCAATGGCGGCCATGGCTCTTTAATGTTTCATACCGAGCGAACAGCGCAAACTCAATTGGTGGCATTGGATTGCTCATCACATTGATCACACTGTTACATAATCAGAGTCATTTACATTTTGCTTTTGGTACTCCCCTTATTTCTGATAAAGGTTTTTATTGGGTTTACATGAGAACGGTATATGTTTTATGATTCTCTCTTTATTGCAATGATGACCATGATTCAGGCCAACATAACATCCTTATTACACTATGACTGTTTGAACACTCTTGATACGTTTGGGTGACCCTTCTAGTTTATTTTCCTCTGTGGCTGTCTTGTGCCTTTTATTTGGGAAATGCCTTTTATTTTTTAAGCCAGCCAGCAACTCTGATAGTGTGGTGGTGAAAGTGAAATTCTATTGATATTAGCGTGGCAGATTTAAAGTAGGTTGCTAAATTGCAACATTTCTAATTTTTGTTGCAGATAGAGGAAGAAGGTAAATATAAGTGCTTTAGTTACATAGAGGGCCACTGGAGTTATGTGGCATGAAAAGACCAAATTATGAGGCAGAGTTGACCAGTTTATGTGGCAAGAAAAGTGCAGTTCAATTTACAACACCAATGGCTCTAACTCAAGCAAATGTGAGACCTATTGCATTGCAAATGCTTGTTTACTTTGCATTCTGGAACTTGCCGTCCCAATTTTATAACTGCATACATATCAACAGACCTGATTCAGGTAGGTTACTCCTGATTTCAGCTTTCTCCCCCTAATATTGTCTACATCTCAATGCAAGCCAGTGGTGAAAATTATTTTCCCCTGTTATTTGGGAAATATCCCACTTCTCTATTACCAAATGTTGAAATGTATGTAATGGGATAATCTGGACTACAAGTTCTGGCATGAACAGAAAAAACAGGACTGTTTTAGCTACTCCTACATGACCCTTAAAAATATGGGAGTTCTTTTATAATAGTGCAGCACTTAGAACAGTGTTTTTGCTTAAAGGGATTCTGCCTTTCACGTTAATAAAACTACAGTTGCCACCTGACCTGTTTTATAACTGCACCACCAACATTTCAATATCCCGACGGTACAAACATAAGCAAAATCACCTACAGTCCCAATCTGTATAAACTTCAAACAGCTAATATAAATAGAAGGCACTTTTAAATATGTTCTAGAACTGCGTTAAGGACCCCTGACTAATAATTAAGGCAAAGAAACACAGAAAAGTAATGTTACAAATTAATTCATAAGATTTTGCTTCAAGTTCAGTATCATGTCATAACCTCTGCACTAACAGCACAGAAAATGGCTGGCATTTTTCTCCTGGAAAGGTGGTAACCCTAGTCATAAGAAAGTGCATGATCTTTAACATTAGATATGAAAAAACAATTACTTTCAAATAACCAGTGCTTAATTGGAGCCAGTGGTTTCCAGTGGGGGGCAGCAGCCCTTATTTTTGAGGGCCGGCACATATTTTTTGGCATCAGGCATTTACAGCGAGCTAAAGACACATATGGGAAAGGTAGAGGAAGAGAAAAACAAAAAAGCGTCACTAAGGGGGGAAAGCAGAATGCTGCAAGTATGAGCTGAGGGGGCAGGAAGTGACTTTAAATGGATTAAACAGACCAGAGATGGCTTCAGGAATACGCTGCTCAGTATTCCATGCTCGCACATTTAATTGCAGCAGCCGCGCCTTTCAAATGAGAGTTTTGGGCACCTGCCCTTTTTATATTCACAAATTAGGCACTGCAAATCATTGTATGTAATGTATGTGGACTGATGTCATTGTGTAATGGTTTCACAAGCTCTCAAATTAGAACAAGCATTTTCAATGCAACGGGACTCGTATTTGCTCGAGTTAGAGCTATTAGCTTTGTAAACTCCTAACCGGAGTTTTCTTGCCACCCAAATTAAAAGAAAAAAACATACAACGCGGTTGTGCTATGTAAAATGCAGCATGATTGCGCTGCACGGAAAATAAACAGATAAAGTAGTCCAGAGACCATGCTGAAAACATCAAGCCTCGTATGTTTTTAGTAGTTTACCGGTGCAGTGTAGGTGGGCTAAACAATGAAAGCAAGGGATTTTAAAAGGTAAGTCCACAAACCAATGAAAGTGACTGACGTGACATGGGCGTGGTTGGAAACCCAAAGGGAGATTACAGCATGGGATGGAGCGCTTTGCGCTCGCCCATAAAAAACTGACCCGACTTCTACAGCAGGTGAATGCTTTCTAGCAAAGTTTTGAATCCGCTTGTAAGCGGTTATAATAGCAGGCAACGCTACACCTTGCGACCCGAGCAGAGAAAATCCAGTTACCAGTTTTACTGTCAACAATGCTCTTGGAAACAAGCGCTCAGGTGCTTCCTGAGTGGAAATCACGTGATCTGCACAGTGCTTAGCGTGGCCATTGGAGATTATGTCATGTCTAGGGCTTGTCTGAATACCGATCTTGGCTAACTGCTGTCTGAATATTATTGTTGTTTTGCTATGCCTGAGAAGCACTTCACAGTGAACGAATGCAGTTATTCCAGGAATCAACAACACTGAGTTGGTGCCTCAATTCACAGCAGGGTTTATTAGTAACTTTAATCCCTGACAAAGCTGTTCGATTCCAGGAATGCTATTTAAAGGTGCACCTGGGTCGGTTATTTATTTGGCAAACATGACAGCTAACTACCTGAACATCACACAGATAGCCTTCTTCTCAATTATTAGCCTTTTCATCGAGACAAATAACTGTTTTATTTGTCGTCGCCTTGTGCAGACCTGCCACCTCACATGATGCCACTGTGTGTCCCACGATGCCTAGAGTGGCTTTTCAACTTGTCTTTGGATGCTGTAAGCAGCTGATGTAAGGAGTTGGAAAACACTCAAGAAATCGGTGAAAGCCTCAGCAAACGTTTTTTTTTGGGAGGTGGTGGTGGGATTGGTGGGGGCCAGAGTGCCTCTTAGGTAGCTCTCAGCACTTGGCCCCACCCGTCTCCTCACATGTGTAATATATAAGTTGGCGTGTCTGCTGTTCTCTGGGTGTGACTTGAAAAACTCAGGGTCCAGCTGATTTATTTAGCCTGGAGGGATTGAACATGCATTTGACTAACCAATTCCTTCGGGCAGAAGGAACCACTCTCAGAATTGGGTCTTTGGTGGGTTTTATTTCTAGAATTGTTCATAAAACCTTTTTCAGACCAGTGGACACTGTTGTTCGAGCAAAGGTGGTGGTGTTTGGGAGAGGTGGCGGTGCTTTGTGATGGCAGAGAATTTGGTGCATAACAAGACCTCCAGCTCACAAACGTCACTAAGGGTGTGTTGGGACAGAAGGGTTCTCTGCATGGTAATGGATCTATGTGTCCCAACATTATTGATGTCTAGATCCCTAATGCTGATTAAGTTGTCATAGGCAAAAATTGATTATACATGTACGCCATGACGTAGGCCTGTCTCACTGTATGCAGTCTGCACGTGGCCACCCGAATTGGGGAACCCCGCTTATGGGGACTGCACTGGCCTGGAAGGGATGGGTGGTGGTTGGGGAGCGACTGGTACCTTGGACCCCACCCAGTACAATGGCGTAGCCGATTGGCTGTTGGCTGCTGCGGTCCCGGTTGCACTTTTGTGTTTCCAAAGCTGTGCACAACAGTGACGTCATGGGACCTGCCTTGAAAAGGCAACGACCCCGGAAAGCCCTTTCTCTTTTTTTCCCCCCTCTTTTCTGCAAGTTCACATTGAGAAGGAGGACGCGAGTTGGAGGACGACGTGAGCAGGCCAGCACGCCTCAAGGGGAGCCATACAGGTTCGAGGTGAGCTCACCTGACCGAGTTTACCTCAGTGGTGGCTCCTGGGGCTGCTGTGTGAGGGGCTTTTGGGCCATATGTGTGGGGTTACGCTGGGGTTCGTTTTTCCTCTCTAGGATAGGGCAGTGGGCCCCTGAAAATTCCAATTTCTTGTGTGGGGCCTTTATGTTATTAGGTATTTGGCTCTGGGGGAGTTTTTTATTTGGGCAGTAGAATTTTAGTAATATCTTTTTGGGCGGTCGTTGGTGGTGGCAGTCTTGCTGCAGTGTGGGCATGCTTCTTGCACTGACCTGGTTAGTGTTTTAGGGGGCACGCTACTTTTCCTAGTTTTTTGATTGCTGACTAGGGTGCCAGGCTTACCTTAGCTTAGACTGCATTAATAGGTGGAATTATATTTACTATAACTCGAGCTCTGGTCTGGCTAGGTTAGTGCAGGTGCAGGTGAGTAGTTTCCACTTATTGTGTCTGCGGCATGGCAGCGAATGGGCAGAGGGGTGCAAAGCACTCACGCACGGAGGCGCGCTTAGAGGCCTTGATGCTGACGATGGATGCTAGGAACCTGGCCATAGCATCCTTGAGGGCCCAGCCATCTTCTCCAAGGAAGTTTCCATGTGATCAGGCGGACAGGCCCGGCGAGCATGAGCACCGCCTAGGGAGGCATTTCCTCTAGCTCTGAAGAGGGTGCACGGCAGGGGAAGGGAAAGGAGGTGGGGAAGAGTGAGTGGAGGCCACCCCTGAGCAAGTATTTGACCGTGTGGACCAGCCTTTATTACAGTCCGTGGTTTGTGCATCCCCGGTTGTGAGTACGATACAGCCCACAAGTGATTGTATGGGTTAGGTGGCAGCTCAGACCACGACCCAGAGCGTCGTAGGGGTAGGACCTGTTGGTAATGTCTCTGTTAGGGATACAGGTGTTTCTAATCGTGGGAAGACCAGTCAGCTGGATCTGGTGGGACATTTGGCTTCGGTGTTGCCATGGCTGTCCGAAATGGGTATGCTGCCTACTGCTTTGATAGGGGGCCCATTGGCAGGTACTAGCGAAGGCTACGTTATGGACTGGACTCGACGTTTGGTTTCACATCTAGGTACTGGAAAAGGTAGCCATGGGTCCCAGGAGAAAGGACCGGGTCAGGCAATAGTGAAGGGGCACAGAGAGCCAGCTGTCTGTCCTTATCTCCTCCGGCAGGGCGGCAGGGGACTCCTGCTACAACGTCCTCTGCACAACAGGTTACTTCTGCATCAGGGGCAACCACTCAACAGTCGGGTAATGTGCCAACAGTGGTGACCCCAACAGCGTCGTCTTCTCTGGCCCGGGGAGCCGCAATTGCATGTACTGGTCACTCTTCTCCCCTTACGGACCTGGGCAATATTCGCTCTGAGCAGTTGGGGCTGCATGTACCAGTAGAAGTGAGGGAGAATATTTGGAAGGGGGCTTACATCGATATATTTGACTTACTGGTCGACAAATCTGATAAGGAGGAGGTGAAGCGGTGTAAAGAGTGTGTGCATTCGAGGGAGTGTGGTCATGTGCCTCAGAGGAAGAAAGTGGAGGAGTTTGTCCACCTGGGAGAAAGCTTTCTCCATTTATCAGGCCATTTTAGCGGAACGCTTCAGTGATTTAGGCTCTCCGTTAGTCTGTTACCAGAATAGGAACATGGGAGCGCATGATGAGTATAGAGGCACAGCATGGAAGACTATGATAGGGAATTCAGGAGAATCAAGGTCAATAAAGCATCGTTAGGATGGGATCAGATACACATATTTATCAGATAAACATATTTACTTGGCTGCGATACATGAATCGCACTCAGGGGCCTGGACGCCAGCCCTTCCATGGGACGTTGGGGATGGTCTTGGGCACCACAGGAGGGTTGGGGCCAAGAGAGGGGCCTGCTGGGATTTCAACCAGTACACTTGCTCATGGTCCCCCGGGACCTGCCGCTTCAAACACTGCTGTACTTTCTGTGGCCAGGCCTCCCACCTTGAATTCAAGTGGTTCAAGAAATCACAGGATAAGGGTGGCAAGAAACAAGACTGATGATTCGATAGGCAATGGGCAAAGTGTTTCTTTTTGCGTTAAGGCTTCATCCCCCATTAATATATTGGGTATGGTCCCTTGGCTTAATTCTTACTCCAATCAGGCAGCTGCACAGGTTCTGTAGCAAGGTTTTAAGGACGGTTTCAGGATACTAGCTCACGTCTATGTGGGCTCTCCCCATTGCAAGAATCAGTTGCCTCTGAGGTCCAACAACGAGTTGGCACGGGCCAAAATTCAAAATGATCTGGTATTGGGATGCGTAGCTGGACCTTTTGAGGAAAATCTCATGCAGGATTTGTTTCTGTTCTCTGTTAGGAGTAGTCCCCAAGAAAGAACCTGGTGAGTTTAGGTTGATACACAACTTGTCTGCACCGAAGGGACAATCAGTGAACGAGGCGATTGATGGGGCACTGTGCTCTGTCATGTATGCTTCTCAAGATCAGGCAATTCAGATGCTACAGGCGCTGGGGCCTGGAGCTCTGATGGCAGAGTCTGACATTGAATCCAAAATTGGTTGTTGTCGATTCCACCGATTTCCATCTATTTGGTTTTCATTTGGAAGGGAAGTATTATTTTGATAGGTGTATGCCTATGGGCTGCTCTGTGTCATGTTCTTATTTCGAGAAATGTAGTACTTTCATGGAGTGGGTCATTAGGTGCAAGACACAACACCAATGGGTTCTGCACTACCTGGATGACTTCCTCATTCTTGGTCCTTCTGGGTCTAATCAGTGTGCTGGTGCGTTGTAGGTCTTTAGAAACCTCCTGATGGGATTCGGAGTCCCGCTAGCAGAGGGCAAGATGGTAGGGCCCTGTTCTACGATTGAATTCTTGGGGATAGAGTTGGATTTAGTGGCAGGAGTGTCCAGACTACCTTTGGAGAGGGTCATTTCTTTCTCTCAAATGTTGCAGTCATTTTTGAGGGCGCGGAAGGTAACGCTTCATCAGCTACAATGTTTGGTGGGGCAACTCAACTTCATGCAGTGGATCATTCCCAGGGGGCACCCATTTTCTCGGTCTGTTGCTCAGGCCATGTCAGGGCTGAAGGTCAAGTCAAGCACCACCACACCACGCTTTCCAATGAAGTCAAGAAGGATATGAAGATTTGGGAGACCTTTCTACGTGAGTTTAATGGGATGGTAGTGTGGCCGAGGAACTGGGCCTTCTTACAGACGTGGCTGGAGGCGAAGGTTTTGGGGCTATATTTGGTACGGCCTGGTGTGCTCAGCAATGGCCCTTACAATGGGTCCAGGAGGGCCTGTTGGCTAATACCGTTATCCTGGAACTATTCTAGTGGCATTATCAATCTGGCCAGAGGGATTTTGGAACCAGCCTGTGATCTTCTGGTCGGATAATGTGTCGGTTGCGGAGAGCATTAACCAGCAGGCACCCAGGTGTAAGATGATCCTGAGGCTACTGAAAGAGATAGTGTTACTGTGTTTGAGGTTGAATGTGACTTTCAGAGCTAAACACGTACCTGGTGTTTTGAATAATGCCGCTGACGCCCTGTTCTGTTTTAAGATGCAGATTTTCAGGTCTCACCTCCCAGGAGCGAAAGAGTTCACAAAGCCCTTTCCGGAGCATCGGTGGCAGATTGGTGTCAAGGAATACTGGACCTTGTGGCAGCCAGCTTAGCACCCACAACAAAGGCTTATCAGGGAGCATTTGCGGCCTATATTATTTTCCTGGTTGGGGTGGGATCATCTTCTTGTTTTGTTGCATCTTCAGACTTGGCATTTTTGGAGTTTTTGAGGGGGAGGGGAAGTCTGTTGCATGTGCTTGGCATCACACTGCAGCTATTCCTTTCTTTGTGCAATTGTGGGGGTGCCTGATGAATCAAAATCATTCATGATAGGAAGAGCCCTTAAGGGCTGGCAGTGGATCCAGGGGGCTAAGCCAGACTCTAGGCATCCTATAAATGTGGCAAAGTTAGGGGCCTTGCTAGTGACATTAGATCGCATTTGTATCTCTCCTTGGGAGGTCGCCTTATTTAGGTCAACCTTTACCCTGGCCTTTTATGGGGCCTTCAGATTGGGCAAACTTGTGGCTAGGAATAAGGGGGCATCACAGGAGGGCTGCAGTTTGCAGATATTCATTGGCCAGAAGGACCTGGTTCCTTGGTGATCAACATCCCTCACTCAAAGACGCACCAAGATGGAACAGGGATCACATTGTACCGTGTAGAGTCCTGGGTTGTGCGTGTTGTCCTATACATAACCTGGAGGTCTTCTTGGCACAGCGCCCTCCAGGGTCCATGGGTGTGGTTTTGGTACATGCTGAGGGTACGCCACTCATCAGGTACCAATTCTCCCAGGTACTCAAGCGCTCCCTTTCAGCAACAGGTTTTGACGCCTGAGTTTGGCACTCACTCCTTTAGGATAGGGGTAGCCACTGCGACAGTGGCAATGAGGTTTTCTGGAGCGGCGGTTAGGAGAACTGGCAAGTGGTCCTCGGATTGCTGCAAGCGAAATGTGAGATTGCATATGTTATGAGTTCATGTCCTTTACACTTTGTTTTCTCTGTTCTCTCTGTAGATGCTTGTGACAACTGGTTGATGGCCCCAAAGGTTCTGGTGCACACTGGGGCTGCCGGGGTCACTGATGTGTGAGTAATCGGCCACTCTCATATCCGACGGGTAGGTGAACTATATGTAAGGAGTGCCTTTGCGTTACGCACATCGAAGGCTGGTTTCTATCTTTCTTTCTTTGGCCAAGGCAGGCTGCGGCTCACTCATTTAAGGACAGTTCTGGTCCATGCTGACCTCAGGGTGCTTGTGGCCAGACGTCATCATTTTGCATCTTGGGGGTAATGATTTGGTCTCACTAGGGCGCCGGCGGCTGTTTGAGCTGGTGGTATCGGAGGTTGGTTGGCCAAAAAAGTTCCGCAGGTGGTTCTTGCTTGGTTGAGCATGATTCCTTGTAGGCTGTGGAGGGGCAGTCTCTCAATTAAAACCCTCAATGACTCAGTGAGAAGAATCAATAGCAAACTGTCCAAGTTGTTTCGGACTCCAAGGTTAGCTGTGGTCTCACATGGCTGAATTCTTGGAGAAGGTTTCTTCCTGTAAGAAGGAGTACATCTTTCTCAATTCTTGGTTATGAAATGTTTTTGGAACACTTGCTTGCTTGGTTGTGTCATCGTACTTGGTAAGGGGACCACTGTTGGGGGTGGAGGCCACATAGTTGGTCAACTATGTGGGCCTGTGGCAGGTGAGATCATGACTGGCAATACAAATGGTTACCTTTTCTTACAGGAACAGGATGGCAAGCTAATTGGATCCTCCAAGGGGTGCTGACTGGGAAGGGAGGATGACATCCAGGGATGCGGGGTTGTGAGCGGTCGCTGGCATCCGCTACCTGCACATGCACAGAAGGTCTGAAGCGAGTACTGGCCTTTCGAGGGGTGGAGCCTGAGGGTGGCGGGGGCCCCCTGAGGAAGGTATCCTGGAGGGCAGGCGGTGCACCTCCAGGGTAATACAGTTTGGGAAGGGATACAAATCCCCTTATTGAGATCTAATACCTGGGATTCATAGCGCGAGGAGGGGCAGAGACGGGAGGTACTAGCCAAAACAGTCATGATCTCATTCACAACCACCAACATTGGGGCATGCAGGAACGAACTGTTTTAGTCCGTGTTAGGAATTTGGATGTATTAGCGTACTCTGCTAAGGCTAGATAGCCATCAGAATCCCTGTAAATACTTTGTGAAAATGATTGTGGTTACTGGGTATAATTTTAATGATTGTGATCAAATAGTGTATTGTGGACAATAAAATACGGCCCGGGGTTCACGACCTCTAAACCCAAAAGAAGTGTGGCTGAATTATAAAGCATGCTTGGGGGGGTGGATAAGTGGTAGTTGGTGGGAGGAGGCCTTGGCGATACCCGGCCATATGGTTGGACCAAGAGGGACGTCCAAAGCAGTACCCTCATAGCTGTGGAAGGCTACTGCCTTCACCAAGATCTAAGACACACAAGAGTGGCGGTTTCAGCAAACTGTGTAGTGATCAGTAGGGGTGAGCAGGCCCTCTTTAATCTCTGTCAATGGACTGAAGTCTATAGGCTCACTCGTTCAAAGTTTGGCTGCTGTGTGCATTAACTCACCCCTTTGCCTACATCGAGTTGATGTTTAGTAATATGCAGGCAATAGGTGATGTATCTCCTCTTGGTGTATGTGTGCTTGGGAAGGGTACAATACAAGGCTAATGCAGTATGGTGCAGTGTGTGCATGTTAAGCGCAGGTACTGGATGTATGTGTGCCTATGAGTGGTATAATAAATGAAAGAAATAAGGGAGTGCATGCATGTTAAATGCATGTACTGAATGTAGGTGTGCTTGTGAATGGTACAGTACATGAAGTATACAGTGCTGTTCAGTGCGTGTATGTTAAATGCATGTGCGCATTATATATGTACCTGTGATTGGTACAATACATGGCAGACTCTGGATTCCATTTTGGAACATGAGGAGAGGAAGTGGAGCAATCCTCTCAGGCAGATTTGTGTATTGCTGCATTCCTATTAGCTGGGTAGGACACATTGGAGAGGGAAGAGCCAGGCTTCTCCTGCACACTTCAAAGGTTGCTCTTTGATTCAGAGAGAGGTCACAAGGCAGGGCCATGGGTATATCTCAGGAGAGAGACTGGGCAGACCAGGGAATGATAAAGAGTAGGACTGAACCACAGAGCTAACTTTTTGATACACATATCACTGTGGCTGACCTCATGGTATGAAATCTAGTCACTCTGCATGGCCTGGGGTCTAAGGCTAGCAGATTTGGAGTCGCATTGACAAACAGCCCCTACATCTGGAACCTTTAAATTAATTATGAAAATTAAAGCTGACCCCACTTACAGCTTACCACCATGAGTCATTGGTTTAAATGATGTCAACAGAGCCTAAACGATAGATGCATATTCGGTTTCTCAACTGGGGCTGTTTTACTGGATTATTCAGTTCACGAGAACACAGTTTTAAGATCTTATTATTAAAATAACTGCTTTTGTCAAAAGCATGAGATGCACTGGGTGTGGAGAATATTTGGAGGAGCAGCGCCAGGCCTCAGGGGTGTAGGTATCAATTGTGCAGTTGGTGCAATGCACCAGGTCTCAGAGGTCTGAGGGGGCCCAACAACAACAGTTCATTGATCCCTGAGAGGGCACATAAATAACAATGCTGGAGTTCCAAAAGTGAACAAACATTAAAGATAACTTTCATTCTTGTTTTTATCTTGTTACATTTGCTGTGCATTTAAAGGTATAGGTCAAATGTCAATCTACATTTCTGACAAACTGCTGCCTATGTTTTTAATGTGGAGACTGGAGTTTACTTTACTTTTGCTTACCGCAAAGTGTGAGGATTTTAACTAAGAGAAAATCTTTCTGGTGTAAACGGAAAGCCTGTAGGATACTGTTTTCATCTAACAAACAACAAAACTTAAATAGCTATAAATGAACTGCACAAATATTTCAAAATAAATAAACAGAAAGGCATTAATTAATCAATCTCTTTTTCTAATTCTAAAGTGTGATGAAAACGAAGATTTTAATAGCATTAAACAAAATCAATACACTTTACTTGGTGATGCACAAATGACAAATATTCACTGAAATTCAAAGTCCAGGTATTATAGTTTGTGCGATGTATATATTTTTGTCTGTAAAATTGTATGTCTGTGCAAATTTAGTGGCCATTACAATGGAGAATGTTCTGTCTGTGAATGACAGCGGCTACCACACCATGCTTTAGTAACACATTTGTCATAGTGTGCTCCTACATGCAACACCAGCTACATGTTACACTCTTACAACTCTCCTGCTGATTGGGTGTAGGTTATTTGAGACACTAGTTCTTTGTGTGATGTTTGGATTTGTCAGAATCCCTATGAGTTCACTAATATAACATTAATGGCAACACCACCAATCTAAAATTCGTTCCGGCACCAATGCCTGCTAAGGCCACAGGAGCTCTTACAGCACTCAGAGCTTGCTGTTAGCTGTGTCCAATTTCCTCAGCTTCAGGAGTGAGACTTCGAACAGTAGAATCTTCTGAATCTACAGAAGCACCCACGGTGGCACTGCAAAGGCTCATTGCTTGTGCACTGAATGGACAAATAGTGTGAATGCTTACTTTATTAAATGCAGAGTTTGCTATTCAACCCGGGCTGACTGATGCCTGCAGAGGTCAAAGAAGAAGTGATTCTCATGCTGCTGTGTGGATTCTGAAGACATGACAGTCACAGTAATCACTGCTTTTCAGTCTGACAGGGGGAGGGCAGACAATGGTTATTATTAAAATAACATAGACTTACTTAGGACAGAGTGCTGGAACTGGAAAAATGAACGATTTGAGAGCTGATTGTTTCATTTTCCCTAAAACAAATTACAAGTAACTTTAAACAACTTCATAGAGCCACTAATACACAATTCTTCCTTATTAACCCCTTGAAGGCCATGTACGTAATGGTTACGTCTGTGGGTGTGCCTCTCAGACACCACGGATGTAACCATTACATCTGATTACTGGCCCTCGGGAGAACCGCTAGCGCTCCCCCTGAGGGCCGCCCCCCACCCTCCCAGGTCAGAGCTGGAAGGGAAATCGCTCCCCCGCCATGACGTCAGCACACAATCGCATGCTGACACCATGAAAGGGTGCAAAGACGCGCTGGAAGCCATTAGCTTCCAGCGCATCGACCACAAAGGAGGTAAGATTTGCCTCCGGGAAGGGGGGTATTCCTCTGAAAGAGGCATTGAGGGAAAGGAAACGGTTTTCCTTTCCCTCAACGTCTCTTTGAGCGTTCCTGCTGCCCGATCGCAATGCGATCGGGCCGCAGGAATGCCCACTAGACACCAGGGAATTAGTGTGTGTGTTTTTATAGCGTGGGAGTGCCACCCCTTGGGCAATAGTCGCTCTCCTTTGGGGGGTAATGTATTTTTCACCATTTCTGCCCCCCTTGGGGCAGAAAGCCACTAGAAACCAGGGATGGTTTTTATTGCTGATTTGTTTGTCTTGGGCAAGGGTCGCCCCCGAGGGGCAAAAAGCACTATTGGGCAGTTCTTCCAACCGTTGGGGGCAGATCGGCCTATTTTTTTTAGGCCCTTCTGCCCCCAAGGTGGGCAGAATCCACTTAGCGCCAGGGATCATGTGTGTGTGCTTTGTGTGGGGGAGGGGCCCCTTGGGCAAGGGTCGCCCCCCCAAAGGGAGCAATATAATCTAGGCCATTTCTGCCCCACTTCGGGGCAAATTGGCCTATTTTTTTAGGCCATTCTGCCCTTAGGGGGTGGGGGCAGAAACCATGAAGACGCCCTGGATATTTTTTTTTTTCTTTCGTTTTTTTTTGTGTTGGGGGGGGGGGCGGCCCCTTGGACAGGGGTCGCCTCCAAGGGGCAAAAAGCACTATTGGGCCGTTAACGCCAGGGATCATGTGTGTGTGTTTGTGTGCTTTGTGTGGGGGGGTGGCCCCTTGGGCAAGGGTGCCCCCTAAGGGGGGCAATACAATCTATGCCATTTCTGCCCCTAGTCCCTTCTGTCCCCAGAGGGGGCAGGGCAGAAACCATAAAGACTCCAGGGATTTTTTTTGTTTTTTTTTCTGTGTTTGGGGGGGGTACCCCGTGGGGCAAGGGTCACCCCCAAGGGGCAAAAAGCACTATTGGGCAGTTCTGCCCCCCTTAGGGGCAGATCGGCCTATTTTTTTTAGGCCCATCTGCTCCAAAGGGGGGCAGAATCCACTTAGCGCCAGGGATCATGTGTGCGCTTTGTGTAAGGGGTGGCCACTTGGGCAAGGGTCACCCCCCAAAGGGGGCAATATATTCTATGGCATTTCTGCCCTCCTTGGGGCAGATTGGCCTATTTGTTTTTTAGGCCCATCTGCCCCAAGCTGAGAACACTAGACACAAGGGAAAATTTAAAAATGGTTGGTGGCGGGTGTTTGTCAACTAGCGAAGTATTTGCATTTATGATAATAACAGTTTATTTCTCCTTTATGTTCTAATTCAAAGCTTTTGCTTCCTTTGCTGTGGATTGTTGCAGTTTTGGCAGTGGTTGTCCTGCGGTTTGTGTAGTTGCATGTTTTAGCTAAGTTAATAAATTTACTCCAAAGGAATATTGTTGCCATGCATGAATGACATGTTTGTAGGTGGTGTACTGAAAGCAGGATTGTGTGTGAAATTGTCCTTTGATTTATGCACAATGATTATTGTGTTGTCTTATGTCCAATTTGCTTTTTTTTCTCTTTTTAGTGGGATATCATTGGTGATTGCTGTGGCTGTGCAGAGTAGTTGCTGATGAATCAATCTTTTACAGGCAAGTGAGCGGTATAGTTTTCGAGTTTATAACTCTTAGTGATAAAGCTATACTTTGTTTGTTACTTATCTTACACAGTGCTGGTTGTTGGTGGTGCATTTGTCCAGTTACTTTTTGTAGGAAGGATCATGGCTAGCCGTAGGATAACCGTTCAGCAGGTTGTTGGTGTGCTTTTTGAGTCATCTTCTGACCATGATTATGAGACTGACTCTGTATCTGAGGCAGTGGAGGAAGTGCAAGATTCTGGAAGTGAATTTTCTTTCAGAGAGGAATCATCTAATCATGAAGCCACTCTCAGTGCTGATGAAGGGCCTGTTTTAGAGGAGGAGACTGATGTGCCAATGGTGCAGCAGCTAGCAGCTGAAAGGCTTTCCATTGGAAGACCCGACACGTGGGTTGCACCAAACATGGAGCAGCCACAGTTGCCTGCGTTTACTGGTTTCCTAGGGTGTTGAGTTAATTTGGAAAACCTTTTGCCTGTCAACTTTTTGGAGTTGTTTATGGACAATATATTTTTGGAAAGATTGTTGAGCAGACTAATTTGTATGCAGAGCAGTATTTGAGGGACAACGCTGCCACACTCTAGAGCTAGCCGGTGGATTCCCACAAATCTGGGAGAGCTGAAAAAGTTCTTGGGATTAACTTTTTGGATGGGGCTTATAATGAAGCCATCACTGTCTTCATATTGGTCTACTAGTCCCTTGATGGCAACTGCTATATTTCCTACAATCATGAGTCATAATCAGTATGAGCTTCTTCTTTGGATGTTGTATTTTGTGGATAATGCTTGAGCCTTGCCTCGAGATCACCCTGATTCTGAGCGTCTTTTTAAGATTAGACCTGTCCTTGATGATTTGGTAGATCGGTTTTCAGAGATCTATGTTCCAGGCAATGAAATATCTGTAGATGAGTCTTTGGTCCTGTTTAAGGGTCGTTTGGTTTTTAGGCAGTACATTCCTAGCAAGAGGGCATGGTATGGAATTAAGATGTATATGCTGTCTGAAAGTAGTACAGGATATGTTTATAATTTACGGGTCTACACTGGTAGGGATTCCAATATTGAAACCCCCCCCCGGTTGTCCACCCACTTTTGGAGTTAGTAAGAAAATTGTGTGGGAACTTGGTAGATGACTGTTTAACAAAGGTCACCATTTATATGTAGATAACTTCTACACTGGATTTCAGTTTTTCAAGGAGTTGTTCAGAGTGGACACTGTTGCTTGTGGCACAATCAGCTCTAATCGGAAAGGCTATCCAAGAGAGCTTGACTGTAAAAAATTTGAGAAGGGACAGTGCAGTGCCTTGCGGAATGATGAGCTGCTGGCTCTGAAATTTGTAGACAGGAGGGATGTGTACATGCTAACTACCATCCATGATGAGAGTACTTCACCTGTGGCTGTTTGGGGTCAAGTTCCTGAAGTGCGCAAACCTATGTGTATTTTAGAATATAAGAAGCACATGGGTGGTGTTGATAGAGTAGATCAGAGGTTGGAACCTTACACTGCTGCTCGTAAGTCTTATGTTTGATATAAGAAATTAGCGGTTCACCTGTTCCACTTGGCAACTTTTAATGTTTTTGTTGTGTTCAAGGATAGTTCTCCAGAGTCAAGGATGACATTTGTGAAATTTCAGGAGTCTGTCATAGCGAGCCTTGTTGTGTTGGAACAGGCAAGAGTTCCTAGAGAGGCAGTGGTAGAGGATGTGGCTAGATTGAAAGATCGTCACTTTGCTGAGCACATTCCTCCTACAGCCAAAAGAACTTTCCTGCTAAGCGATGTAGAGTCTGTGCTCGAAGAGGTATCAGGAAGGAGACTCGGATGTACTGCCCTGAATGTCCTTCAAAGCCTGGGCTGTGTGTGGGTGGCTGTTTCAGGAGCTACCACACACAGAAGAATTATTGGGAAATACCGTGAGCGTAAACTGCTGTTTTATATTTTCATATGTTCAGTTTCACGGTTGGCATTACTGTCATGTGTTCAGTTAGAGCTTTTGTGTTTGTAGTTTTCTACTTATTTATAATTAGTGGTTTCTTTGTTGTTTGAAAAAAACAAAAAAACGTGATGGCGGTGTGCGTGGGGTGGCGCTTGGCTGGCGGTGTGCGTGGGCTGGTGCTTGGCTGACCCCGTGTGTGGGGTGGCGCTTGGCTGGTGGTGTGTGTGGGGTGGCGCTTGGCTGGCGGTGTGCCTGGGATGGTACTTGGCTGGTAGTGTGTGTAGGGTGGCGCTTGGCTGGCGGTGTGCGTAGAGTGGCGCTTGGCTGGCGGTGTGAGTGGGGTGGCACTTGGCTGGCAGTGTGCGTGGAGTGGTGCTTGGCTGGCGGTGTAAATATTGACTTGCTGTTGGCTACTGCAGCACACTGCCAGGCAAACTCCAGTCCACACACTCCCATCAGCTGGTGTGATTGCTGTATTTGGCATGAGGGCGTATGTAAGTGATGGGCCCTTGAGTGGCGCTGTCTGTCGATGTGAGTGCTGTAATGTGCTGGGCCCGTGGCTAGCGGAGTGAATGGTCTTGTGCATGTCATGTATGAAAGGTGTGTGAATGGACTATAAAGCAGTTTCTGCCTTGTCATGGCTGTACAGCTCACGAGCTGTGAGTCATTGGTTCAGTTTTTTGGCCTTTCAGTTATTAACAGTGCATTTCATTACTGTGAAATCTCTTGTTAATAAAATTTGATCTACTGAACCATCACTCACCCTCGTGCCAAATCCAACCAGTATGTGTGGTAAAAATAACAAAACCTGCTCCGCTGTAATCAGGCGTTGCAGCACACCCGTGACACGCTAGGTGTCTCAGGTAGGACTCCAATGATGAAGCATGCCACCAACTTGGTTGGTGGGTGAGGGGTCTTTTTAACATAACTTAAGTGCTTTTTTTTTAAACAATTTTAGTGCTTGGAACATCACATAAGTACGTGGACACATCAAAATTATGTATTGCAAAACTAGCTGTGTTTGGGGGGGCACCTATGTTTTTGATTCTGGGTGCAGCCTTCATCTAGGGAAACCTCCCAAACATGACATGTTTTAAAACTAGACACCCCAAGGAGTCCAGGGAGGTGTGGCTTGCCTGGAACCCCCAACATTTTCTTGCCCAGACTCCTCTGCAAACCTCAAAATTTGCTTAAAAAAGCATATTAACCTCACTTTTCTTTGTAGGATGACCGTTCCAGCACAAATTTCCTACCACCCAGCTTTCCCCTCAGTCTCCCAAGTAAAATGATAATTCCCTTGTGTGGGTCCCAAAAGCAGAGTCAGCCTAAAAGATGTATAAAAGAAAAATATGTGCTTATCAACTCACTGTGCTAACTACTCAATCTCTACAGGTTATTGGCATTTTTCTGTTGCAGGCACCTGGGCCACCCACACAAGTGAGGTATCATTTTTATCGGGAGACTTGTGGGAACGCTGGGTGGAAGGAAATTTGCGGCTCCTCTCAGATTCCATAACTTTCTGTCACCGAAATGTGAGAAGGAAGTGTTTTTTTAGCCATATTTTGAGGTTTGCAAAGGATTCTGGGTAACAGAACCTGGTGAGAGCCCCACAAGTCACCTCATCTTGGATTCCCCTAGGTGTCTAGTTTTCAAAAATGCACAGGTTTAGTAGGTTTCCCTAGGTGCCGGCTGAGCTAGAGGCAAAAATCTGCAGGTAGGCACTTTGCAAAAAACAGCTCTCTTTTCTTTGGGAAAATGTGATGTGTCCACATTGTGTTTTGGGGCATTTCCTGTCACGGGCACTAGGCCCACCCACACAAGTGAGGTATCATTTTTATCGGGAGACTTGGGGGAATGCTAGGTGGGAGGAAATTTGTGGCTCCTCTCAGGTTCCAGAACTTTCTGTCTTCGAAATGCGAGGAGAAAGTGGTTTTTTTAGCCAAATTTCAAGGTTTGCAAAGGATTCTGGGTAGCAAAACCTGGTGAGAGCCCCACAAGTCACCCCGTCTTGGATTTCCCTAGGTGTCTACTTTTCACAAATGCACAGTTTGATAGGTTTTCCTAGGGGCCGGCTGAGCTAGAGGCCAAAATCCACAGGTAGGCACTTTGTAAAAAACACCTCTGTTTTCTTTGGGAAAATGTGATGTGTCCACATTGTGTTTTGAGGCATTTCCTGTTGCGGGCACTAGGCCTACCCACACAAGTGAGGTATCATTTTTATCAGGAGACTTGGGGAAATGCTGGGTGGAAGGAAATTTGAGGATACTCTCAGATTCCAGAACTTTCTGTCACTGAAATGTGAGGAAAATGTGTTTTTTAGCTACATTTTGAGGTTTGCAAAGGATTCTGGGTAACAAACCCCGGTGAGAGCCCCACAAGTCACTCCATCTTGGATTCCCCCAGGTGTCTAGTTTTCAAAAATGCACAGGTTTGGTAGGTTTCCCTAGGTGCCGGCTGTGCTAGAGGCCAAAATCCACAGGTAGGCACTTTGCAAAAAACACCTCCGCTTTCTTTGGGAAAATGTGATGTGTCCATGTTGAGTTTTGGGGCATTTCGTGTTGCAAGCACTAGGCCTACCCACACAAGTGAGGTATCATTTTTATCGGGAGACTTGGGGGAATGCTGGGTGGAAGGAAATGTGTGGCTCCTCTTAGATTCCAGAATTTTCTGTCACCAAATGTGAGGGGAAAGTGTTTTTAAGCCAAATTTTGAGGTTTGCAAAGGATTCTGGGCAACAAAACCTGGTGAGAGCCCCACAAGTCACCCCGTCTTGGATTTCCCTAGGTGTCTACTTTTCAAAAATGCACAGTTTGATAAGTTTTCCTAGGGGCTGGCTGAGCTAGAGGCCAAAATCCACAGGTAGGCACTTTGTAAAAAACACCTCTGTTTTCTTTGGGAAAATGTGATGTGTCCACATTGTGTTTTGAGGCATTTCCTGTTGCAGGCACTAGGCCTACCCACACAAGTGAGGTATCATTTTTATCAGGAGACTTGGGGAAACGCTGGGTGGAAGGAAATTTGTGGATCCTCTCAGATTCCAGAACTTTCTGTCACTGAAATGTGAGGAAAAAGTGTTTTTTAGCTACATTTTGAGGTTTGCAAAGGATTCTGGGTAACAAAACCTGGTGAGAACCCCACAAGTCACTCCATCTTGCATTCCCCTAGGTGTCTAGTTTTCAAAAATGCACATGTTTGGTAGGTTTCCCTAGGTGCCGGCTGTGCTAGAGGCCAAAATCCACAGGTAGGCACTTTGCAAAAAACACCTCTGCTTTCTTTGGGAAAATGTGATGTGTCCATGTTGAGTTTTGGGGCATTTCGTGTCGCAAGCACTAGGCCTACCCACACAAGTGAGGTATAATTTTTATTGGGAGACTTGGGGGAATGCTGGGTGGAAGGAAATGTGTGGCTCCTCTCAGATTCCAGCATTTTCTGTCACCAAATGTGAGGGGAAAGTGTTTTTCAGCCAAATTGTGAGGTTTGCAAAGAATTCTGGGCAACAAAACCCGGTGAGAGCCCCACAAGTCACCCCATTTTGGATTCCCCTAGGTGTCTACTTTTAAAAAATGCACAGGTTAGATAGGTTTCCCTAGGTGCCGGCTGAGTTAGAGGCCAAAACCCACAGGTAGGCACTTTGCAAAAAACACCTCTGTTTTCTTTGGGAAAATGTGATGTGTCCACGTTGTGTTTTGGGGCATTTCCTGTTGCGGGCACTAGGTCTACCCACACAAGTGAGGTATCATTTTTATTGGGAGATTTGGGGGAATGCTGGTTGGAGGGAAATGTGTAGCTCCTCTCAGATTCCAGAACTTTCTGTCACCGAAATATGAGGAGAAAGTGTTTTTTTAGCCACATTTCGAGGTTTGCAAAGGATTCTGGGTAACAAAACCTGGTGAGAGCCCCACCAGTCACCCCATCTTGGATTACCCTGGGTGTCTACTTTTCAAAAATGTACAGGTTAGGTAGGTTTCCCTAGGTGCCGGCTGAGTTAGAGGCCTAAATCTACAGCTAGGCACTTTGCAAAAAAACATGTCAGATTTCAATGTAAAATTGTGATGTGTCCATGTTGTGTTTCCTGTCACGAGCATTAGGCCTACCCAAGCAAGTGAGGTACCCTTTTTATCAGGAGACTTGGGGAATCACAGAATAGCAAAACAAGTGTTAATGCCCGTTGTCTTTCTCTTCATTTTTTCCTTCCAAATGTAAGACAGTGTGTAAAAAAGACATGAGAAATGTCCTGTAATTCACATGCTAGTATGGGCACCTTGGAATTCAGAGATGTGCAAATAACCACTGCTTCACAACACCTTATCTTCTGCCCATTTTGAAAATACAAAGGTTTTCTTGATACCTATTTTTCACTCATTATATTTCACCTTATCTTCGGCCCATTTTGGAAACACAAAGGTTTTCTTGATACCTATTTTTCACTCTTCATATTTCAGCAAATGAATTGCTGTATACTGGTATAGAATGAAAACCCATTGCAAGGTGCAGCTCATTTATTGGCTCTGGGTACCTAGGATTCTTGATGAACCTACAAGCCCTATATATTTCCGCAACCATAAGAGTCCAGCAGACGTAACGGTATATTGCTTTCTAAAATATGACATTGCAGGAAAAAGTTACAGAGTAAAACATTGAGAAAAATGGCTGTTTTTTTACCTCAATTTCAATATTCTTTTATTTCAGCTGTTATTTTCTGTAGGAAACCCTTGTAGGATCTACACAAATTACCCCTTGCTGAATTCAGAAATGTGTCTACTTTTCAGAAATGTTTAGCTTTCTGGGATCCAGCATTGGTTTCAAACTCATTTCTGTCCCTAACTGGAAGGAGGCAAAAACCACAAAAAATAGTAAAAATGGGGTATGTCCCAGTAAAATGCCAAAATTGTGTTGAAAAATTGGGTTTTCTGATTTAAGTCTGCCTGTTCCTGAAAGCTGGGAAAACGGGGATTTTAGCACCGCAAACCCTTTGTTGATGCCATTTTCAGGGGAAAAAACACAAGCCTTCTTCTGCAGCCTTGTTTCCCATTTCATTTTTAAAAAAAAACAAAATCTTCGCTGTATTTTGGCTAATTTCTTGGTCTCCTTCAGGGGAACCCACAAAGGCTGGGTACCTCTAGAATACATAGGATGTTGGAAAAAAGGACACAAATTTAGCATGGGTAGCTTATATGGATAAAAAGTTATGAGGGCCTAAGCACAAACTGCCCCAAACAGCCAAAAAGGGGGAAAAGGCCTGGCAGCGAAGGGGTTAAAACCAGATATTGGAATAGTTATTCTTGTCCGACTTTGGAAAACAATATGTTGCTGAGCAGAGCAAGATACTGCGAGGTGGTAACTCGGGTAACTGTAGTACACAATATTGTTTTACCGGCTATTAAAGTCCCAAGTCGAAGGAGTGGGCCTTTAACAAGGGAGCAGGACTTTAATGCCTGTATAGCCCAGCTACGGAGGACTATAAGGTTATTGGAACATTCTGCCACTACAGGGGAGAATGTTCTGATAAAAACAAAGGCCTCCCAGAGCCCTAGGGGACTGAAATCCCCTCTGGCTCCATGAGACCTTTTTTGAAAGCAACAGCTTTGATCACAACATTGGAATGTTGGAGCTTAGGGCTTCTACCGGCCATTAGAAGCCCAGAGCACTCCATTGTTTTCAAAGGAGCTCCCAACATTTCAATGTTCTAATACTGTATTAGAGGTGGGCGAGCTAATAAATTAAAAGGGACAGCAAAGCTAATGGTCTGTCTTGACTCTAAGAACCCAGGCATGAGATGAGCCATGGGAACATTTGGCATGGAAATTGTTCAATAAATATCATGTCAAAATATGATAAAGGACCTGATTATGACCTTGGCGGATGGGATTTTCCATCACAAACGTAACCGATATCCTGTTCGCTGTATTACAAGTTCTATTATATCCTATGGAATTTGTAAAACGGCAGGCAGGATATCAGTCACGTTTGTAACGGAGTATCCCATCTGCCAAGATTGTAATCAGGCCCAAAGTGTCTTCAGATTATATCATTACATTGAGAGGCATTTTTTAAATGTGATAGTTTTTAAAAATGAACTTTCATGCCCCCACCCACCACTCCGAAGACAATACCATTAGTGAACTAAGAGGCAAGTCAGTTGTCATGCACACCCTATATGAGAGCTGTATTCTTATTTTACATGGAGCAAGATTATAGTCCATTAAGTGAAACACAAGATAATTTTTTGTAGAGCACACATCCTCACATATTTTAAGGTTTTCTCATATGCAATAATTAAAACAATGGGAAGCACAATCAAATAAAATAATTGCCTAGGATCACACAATTTGGTCACGTGGCCAAGTGTAGATTAATACCAGGTTTTCTGGTCTCACAGCATGTAATTCAGTCACTAGATTGGTATCCGGCTCTAGCTCCTGTTTAACAACAAAGTTTAATGCTTTGTCTTTCATAGTTGGTGCATGGTGTTACTGTTGGCAGACAGAAGCCACAAAAATGTTCAACTAATTTTCGGATCAAGGACTCAAGAGGATCTCAAGCTGAACCAGAGCCTAGCATCTTGCTCACGGTTTGATTGGCTAACCCACCTCTATAGTGTTCTGTGGGTATTCTGAGCCTGATATAAGATTAAATGCTGCTGCCAGTGTGATATGGGTTTTGTATGTGAAGATAAGCCCTTGCACTGCTGATGATCATCTTATACCTGTGCTGCGTGTGAGAGGAACTTACACTGCTGCCACATGCTGCACAATGTGTGTGTGCGTGTGTGTGTGTTTGTGTTTAGATGCAGGCTTGGACTGCTGCAGATGCTGTCCATGTTCTGTGTATGTGAGGGAAGTTTGCATTGTTTCTGATCAGATAGGTCTGTGTTCTATGGGTGTAAGGGAAGTCTGTATTCCTGCCTGGTGCTGTACCTGTTTTGTGCATGGAAATCTTGCAATGCGTGTGAGTCAAGCTTTCACTCATATGCCGAGTGATGTTTATCACATTTGTACCAAACCTGAAATGCTGTTTGTTATATTTAAGGGAGGAGTTAAATGGTGCTGCCCAGTGCTGCACATCTTCTATGTCCTTGAAAGAAGCTTGTCATATCCTTGCAATACCAAACTATTTCCATGTCTTTGAAGCAAGCTTGCACTAACCCCGAGTACCACATAAGTTCCATGTCTTAGAAGTAAGCATGCACTGGTCCTACAATGTCACACTTGTGCCATGTTTGTGACTGAAGCTTGCACTGGGTATGCACTACCACATTTGCTCTGTGTCTTTGAAGGAATCTTGGACTGACTGGCCCTGCCGTATGAAACTTGTTTAATGTCTTTGAAGGAAGCTTGTATTGGCTAGCAGTGCAGTACCAAACTTATTCCATAATTCTAGAGGAAATTTGCACTGGTCCTCCATTATCACACTTGTTCCATGTCTTTAAGGGAAGATTGTGACGTTCTTATGGAGTGCTGTATGTCTTATGCACATGAGCAAAGGATCCCTTTCGTTCCTGCTCCCTGCGCTCTATTTCCATGTGTATTCGGTCTGACCAAAAGACTGTTTTACCTGTCTCACCAGCCTCAAGTTTTCTCATAAATAATACATAATCTTGCATAGAGAAAATGGGCTCTATGTAAGCCCACTTCAGTTATTCAACAGAAAGCATATCATTCATGTATTAGTTCAGAACAGCATACATACAACTGAGCAGTACATCAGCCCTCTTCAGCCATTGGCTTTGTTGCCAAAATTTGGCTCTGCCTAGCAGACAATCTCTGGCCTTTAGGATGTCAGATAATGTGAGCAATAGTATTTGACCTGCTTACTCTCTGTTACACTGCATCCAGAGAAGTCCAATCTCAGGAGATAATCCCTTTAGTTCGAACCTCAGCAGCTCACCTCCAAATGCATACTAGTGATGAGTAATGACCGTACAGCAGAGTTCCACAGCCATTGCTTCTCGACCTCAACTTTCAAATGCAGAGTGCCAGGCATCACTGCTGCAAGCTTCAAACCCATCCTACCATCATGAAATGTCATTCTGCATGCTTTGTCATTTGTCACTGTTCCAAGATAGCAGACCAGTGCAAAACTTTTTATTGAAGCACATGCTCCTCACATTTAGTTTGTATATTTTTTCTTATTTTTGGTTTTCTTTCTTTCATTTAGCTTATGCTTGCCCAACAAAGAAAAACACCACCTTGGTTTCTACAAGGCAAGTGGGATTTTTTTAGTGCAAAGGCTCATCTCTGCAAAAGTCCACAGAGAACTAACTCAAATAATCTGCAGTGCTGGCCCAAGTGTAGCTTACTTTAAGATCTTTGAATTACACTTGTGGACTGATGCACCAGATTCTCAACCTGTGTCTCCTACGCTACCATCTTCCAAATGTAGCTTTTTCCTAGTGAGCGGTGTACCTACATTTGAGCAGTGTGCTTGTGTGAGAGCAGAATAGCCATCATGTTTTGTGACTGCGTTATGAGGGATGTGCCTGTGCAAATTTAGGCTTAACATTGTCTTTTGTGAGCACAGGGTAAGTGGGTTATAGGTTGAAAGATGTGTCTTTGTGGGTACAGATGTTGAGTGTGCTTGTGTAACTGCAGCTTGATGGGTGTGCCTATGTGAGGGAGGCAGTGTGAGTGTGGGGTCCATGCATGTTATGTCTTTGTGTGTATGCACTTTACAGGGGCCAAACCTACTGTTTTGGTAATGCTTGTAAGGGTTATGGCTTTGACTTGCAGGAATGCAGTGCTTGGAGTGGAAATACAATAGTGTGTATATGAGAATGGCAGTGAGGTTTGATTTGGTAGATGCAGATTCTGTCAAAGGAGGTTGAGGAGTGTCGATGTCAGCTGACAGACAGATAGCACCCTAATGAGATAGCCCAGTTACTTTCCTTGCACTAGGGCTCATATCATGAACACTGCCTACACGTAGAATATCATGGGAAAAGCAGTGTCCAAACAACAAATCCCCAAATGAAATGGAAGTCAACCATTAAAGTGAGACGCAGGCGTGGCTGCTGGCTGGAAGGGCTGGTGGGGCAGTGCGTGGAGCGGGAGTAAAATAAAAACCACTTACCTGCTGTACCACCTTGCATCCGCCTTCCTCCCCTCCCTATCCAATCCAGACACTTCTTTCATGCTGTTACACAGCATGAATGAAGTGCCAGGATTGGCCTGAGGGGGCTGAAATGCTGGTCAGAGAGGGAATGGGCGACTGCACTTGGTCTCCACCGGCTGTGAAACACAGCTGGGTATAGAGTTCTAAGTGTGCATGTCAGTTTGGCCAGCCAAACTGATATGCACACTTGGAGTACACCTGGCACTCCTTTCCCCGACCCCCATGACGCTGAGAATACTGGACCTGCCCGCCCTACCAATGCAGAAAATAAATGATAATAAAAATTATCATTTTATTTTTTTGCTTCCTCCTTTCAGCAGGGGGGTGGTGCTCCTTTGCCATAGCAGGGGAGGCCGCCCCTGGTGCGACGAAGTACTAGGTAAAAAGTCCAAATTTGATTGAAAACACTAAAGAGTACAATTAGCCTCCTCAATGCCACTCACTTTAAGGAATCTGACTGTGCCCTATAGAGCACAGAAGAGCAAAGTACATGACAGACAAATGTATTAGAACAATGTTCGAACTTGAAACTGTCTGTCATAGGCGAGCCCAGAAATAAAAGATGGAGCTTTTGAGGTATGAATGGGATGCACATCAAAAGGAAATCTATACTGCATAATCCAGAATCATGTAAAATCACCCTGCTAGTGCTGAACAACCAAATTGACTAGTGATATGGATTAACTGTCTTTTTGAATATTCTAATCGAGATATGGGCAGAAAATGATGAAGACATGTGAATGATAACTCCTTTTTATGTATCTATGTACATACAAGGCATTCATTTTTATGTTTCATAGTTAGAAAGGTCCAGAAAGCTGTACAAGAAGTTGAGTTCTTGTTGTGTTACGACATTCTATAATGATAGTATCAATAAACAGTGCCTTCTGCAGGTGTCCCTTTCTTTTATACTCATGTTAGTGTTCACTTTAATCTCATAAAATAACCACTAGAGGGAGAAAGAAAATAAAGAATCAGCGAAGGGAGAAACACAATAAAAAAACAGGATGAATGTGATTCAGAAACTGAGTAGTTTCCCCTTTAAAAGATGCTGACAAAATAAGTCACAATGCTGTCTGTCACCACAAATAAAAATAGTTTTAGGGAAAAAATACTGCCTCATTATTTTGAAATAACATTGCACAATGAGAATTACATAATAATATGTATATACCCCCTGAAGGAAAATGTATTGGGAGCAATGATGTGTCCTTATTTATGCTAGCGCTGGCTATGTGCCTCACCTCAAGATGGTTGCCACCAAGGACTCTCTGGCACCCAGCAATGCCCTCTGCCAATGTTTTTACACTGAATAAATCAGTTACTGTCTGACATTGCCTCCTCTCCTGGGGAGTCACTCACTTCTGCTGTACAATGCAGTCTTCAAGTGTGTTCTTTCAGAGGCCCTTCTTATGTCGCGAGCCCCACTGTTTGAGGTGCCTGCATCTCACAGAATGATCAAACTGTACAGGGGATACCTAAAAGATCAACACGCAGAAGTGAGCTCAACGAGGAGAGGCAGTCATCAAAAGAACATGAGCCCCAGATTCCAAACCTGTAGATTTTTCTTTAAAGACTGACTTGCAACCTTCCTGTAATCGAGAACACCCTTTCAGACCAGAAGTCAAAACACCCCCAGTTATGCTTAATTTCTACTCACCACGGACATACGAAGGTACTCTTCATTAGTTTTGCTTTTATCTTGTTGGAACTGAGAGACCACAAACAATGGGACTATCCTGAGACGTAGGCTGTGCCGTCCCTCCCATAGCTGATTCCTGTTATCTAAGCGGTTTCTCAGCCTTTAAAAAAGGTGCAAACACGCACGCTGGCATACACACTGCCAAATCCCAACGCGACCGGCACGGGTGGTTTTTCCAAAACATGAGGCTTATCAGGGCCAGCTCTCATCTCTCCAGTACTAATTGACTTCTCCTAGAGATACATGACCACCAGCAGTACGTTTAATGCTTCAACCGTATTTTTATATACGTTTCACACATCAAAGCCTTGACAAAGTCTTGAAGACGAAACACGTGTTGGCTGTTTTGCTGTATGGACTTTTTGTTACATGTGGTCATCCTATTGTTACTCTGACCATTTATTACCATCTGGCTGTTCTGGATACATGGACATACTGTACAATGTAGTCTTTGTTATTGAGACTCTGACTACCTACTTGCATCTATAATAAATTCCTATACATCTTCTTTCCTGACCGGACATCTACTTAATTCCTGAACATTATCTGGATCTACAATACGGGTGTGCCCTGGCCACTTTTCTCCGGTTTCACATCTCTATCAATGTTGCTGGGGTTTTGGAATTCTAACTGTAATTTGTCTTCGGTTCTGAAATCTTCATGTACTACCTCTCCAGAAATGACACACCTACTAATAGATTTCCTGATCCATCATCTATTAGGATTCCCATTCAAATCCACCTCCGTTTTTCCCAACTTTGTTGGTTTGCAGGTTCCTTACGTTGTTTAACTTGGGCTAAAAGTACCTAAAGAGCTCTGCGCTTTCTGAATTTATGGCGATAGATCAAATCTACTGCAGTGGATCTGAAGGCAATTGAAGTTGTTTAAAACTTTAGTAAGTTGTCTTAAGATTTACACTCTTCCAGTTTTACTCCTACTGGTTTTTACTTTTATTTTAGTAAGCTATCATTGGGAGTAGTTTTTTTAAGCCTTTTGCCTTTCATAGGTCATTCTATACTCCTATCATGAAAGCATTACTTTCTTGTGTCTTTTCTGTTTTCAAGGCAGCAATCTTATTTCCTTTTTGGCAGATGGCCTACTTAGTCATAAACCCCTTTTTGGGAGGACTCAGAGCTATGTCTACTTATCAACCATTGCCATAATTCTCAGAAAAATCTGCAAGGTCTGTGATTAAGCCTCTTCTGTATTTGTGGCTAGTTGCTCATTTCTGCTTCTATAGTATTTGTTGTCAGGGTGTCAATCTGGGTTCATAACACACCTGGTCCTTAGTAAGTAAACTTACAAGGGGACACGTATAGGTCAATTAACCTTTTGGTCGCATGAAGTATCCTAGCCATGGTGTAACCAATGTTCATCAATAATAGGTACTCAAACCAATAACCAGTAAGCAAAACATTAATCAGTAGCTAATAATGTCGACATTCATGAATAACCACAACTCAATATACGTTTTGACAATTTTATTTCCCTATTAGTTACAATATTAAGTCATGAGGTTAATTCAAACTTTATTCAAACCAACTCAAGTTTAATTCATTAGTGACCACCAATAACATAAACTAATCAGAACTTGAGAAAACATGTGTTCTAATGCCTCAACATAAGCCAATAATGATGAATATGTTAACATGAGTAGCAGAGTTCAGCAAATCAGTCTGTCAATCATTTGTCAATGTATATATCAACGTCTCAGAATAGGAATCCTACCTAACCCAGATTAGCATTAGCATGTGGGACTTCATGCGAAAACAGTTTGGAACATAAATTTGGAAAAACATCTAGCTTAAGAAAAACTATTTAGACAGCGCAGTTGGTACCTAGAAAGAAAAGGCATAGAAGTCAATCAGTCACATTGTCATAGCTACCTATCCATGGTATGGATCAGCAACAAAGTCAGTCTTCGTCTTCAGGTCATCAATCGATCAGCATCACATCAGGCTCTCAAGAGCTTGATCCCAATGACAAAGTCTTGCATCAATTCCGGCCAAGATCTTTCCTCGATCATCTGCCCTAACATCTCTCCATCAGATCTGTAGTTTTCCCCCTTTGTCCTGTCATTATATCAAAGTCGCTCAGACTATCCCCCAATTCCTAAGTAATCAATCAGTCACCAGTTATGACTCTATCCAATGATCTTAGTTTTTCAAATCTATGAAGTCTAGTATTACACAGTTCTCAAGGTGTCTCCATTGTTCGAGTCCTGGGAAAGTACATCTGGTCTGCTTTACACAGTCCTTGATACATTTATGATTCCATCATCTCCTGTCTGTCATTCACGCATAGGATTTTTGCTGAGCAGATTTTATTAAACAATAAGCAGTTCGGGGTCAGTTCAGCAACTTAGCTTTTCTACATCACACCAATAATTCAGTTTCTGCA
Organism: Pleurodeles waltl; assembly: GCF_031143425.1. NCBI lineage: Eukaryota > Metazoa > Chordata > Amphibia > Caudata > Salamandridae > Pleurodeles > Pleurodeles waltl. The sequence continues at coordinate 713,896,095 of NC_090446.1, read as the reverse complement.
TGAGGCCTGGCAAAACTAGACCATAACTTCGGCTAAGTTAGCTCCACAATATAATGCAAAACACACGTTACATATCTCAATATGACATACTACTACATTGTTTTAATACATTTTCTATATTTCATACATGTTATTCATTTTAGTAGTACATTTGTGAATCTTGGTAATCGGTCTCCGAGGGCACATTTTCAAACGTGTACATTAATTCACTACATTATTTATTTCTACATTTTATTATTATTATCCAAAATGCATAAATGCTTATTAATATTTCTAATTAACATATTTGCTTCAACAGTCCCTCCTCTGATGACTAAATATGTCATCACATTACTTTTCCCATTAACATTTTCATAGCTCAATTTCTTCAGTATTTAGTCTCCTTCTCAAATCTTCCCTATACATTATTTCCCTGTTTCATTCTTCCCTCCTCTGATTATTTTTAGACCTTTTAAATTTAATATTTTGACACAATTTACATGTACCCCATAATTCTAATATGCAAGCAATCACAATTAATATTCCCTGTATAATTTTTAATAATACCCCATTCAAAATGTCACTAAGCCAATTTCTCACAGAAGCAAATCCCTTTCCAACTTTTTCCCAAACACCTGGTTCCTTCAATTCTTTCAAATCCTTACTTGAGTTAGTCAGGTTAGTAAGTAAGTCTCTTATCTCTTTACTATTGTTAGGAATGTACGAGCAGCAATGCCTAGAGTTAATCATTTTACAGACCCCGCCATCTTTTGCTAGAAGGATGTCTAAAGCAAGGCGATTCTGAAGCGTCATAGCTCTATCCGCAGCTAATTCTGTATCTTTCAGGAGTATTGACCCTGTCAAATTTGTCAGCATGTTATCCACAATAGTAGACAATTTTTGTATCTTGATTGAGTTCAGAATGACTCCCAGTGAAGGAATCACCGCACCAAATATATCTCCCACAATAGCAGAAGAGGATTCCCTCCTCTGATGCTTATGATGTAATTCAGTCAATTTCAGAAACTTCTTTAAGGGCCAGGGTGTCATTCTGGTATTGCTGGATTTATCAGCAGCATTTGATACCATCGCACCCCATATTCTCTTAGAACGATTATATCATACTGGTGTCAGGGATCAAGCCCTTAAGCTTCTTGAATCTTTCCTAACCAATAGGTGGTCTACGGTAAGCAGTAGAGATTTCAAATCCCCTGCTTATCTCTTGCCATGTGGGGCCCCGCAGGGCTCGTCTCATAGCCCTACTCTATTAAATGTTTTCGTTGCCCCTTTGGCTGAATTAATACGCTCTTTTGGCTTCATCCCTACCTCCTATCTAGATGACACACAACTTATCATTCCTATCAATAAAAATGTGGAGGAAGTTGCGGCTCGTTTTAACGCCTGTATGTTAGCTGTAAATAGCTGGATGAAGGCCAACTGGCTAAAACTGATCTGCGAACAAAACAAGATTCTCTGCTTTGGTATTAGCAGGGAACAGTGGAGTCCGATCTGGTGGCCTAAAGAATGTCACACTCCTCCCATCCCGGGTTCCACCTCAAGGAATTTAGGACTACTCTTTGATGACCATTTATCTTTCAAACCCCAGGTCAACCAGACCGTCAAAACCGGTATGTGGATCTTGAAGAAACTGAGAAAGTATTTCCCTATATTCAAAAACAATGGAGAGTCACAGCTACCCTGGCCCTTGTCCTGTCCAGATTGGATTACGTAAACACTCTTTTGCTCAATCTGGACAAAGGATCGCATAATAAATTGCAGCTGATGCAGAACACAGCTTCCAGAATGCTATTGAACCTTCCACGTTCGGCATCTGCTAAGGATAGCCTTAAATGTTTACATTGGCTCCCGGTAGCCCAACGGATCATTTTTAAATCTCTCTGTATCACCCATAAAGCTACCCATGGGATCGGATCTAAGTATCTGACGTCCAAATTACAGTGGTACAGACCCAAAAGACTGCTGCGTTCCGCCAGCACCCATCAAATTCAAGTCCCCCGCACCAAGAAGGTGAAATGAGGTGATAAAGCCTTCACCATCGCGGCTGCAAAGAATTGGAATTTACTCCCTCTGGAACTTAGGAGAGAGCACAACTATCTCCCTTTCAGAAAACGGGTCAAGACTTGGCTTTTTCCACAATAATTCTTGACCCTGATTCTTCTTTCCTTCAGAGCTTGCACAGTCTCACCTTAGTCAGTGCTTCGATGCCTTCGGGCTGGAACGCGCTTTAGAAATGCACTATACATACATACATACATCTATTTGATAAGTCTTTGGGAAAACTATCCCCAAATAACATGTCCCATACCATCCTCTTGGAAGATGATAATAAGCATTAAGTCCACAAATATAATAGATAACAGGAATCGCAGGGTCCTGACCATTCAACATAAAATTCCATTTACTCTGAAACAAAAACACATGCCTACATGCACTCGTTCCCACAAATAAAGTGTCAGTGCGTGATTTTGGCATATGTATACAAAGCTTCCCTACATGTAAGGCATCTAAAGCTAATTTCCCTTGCGTCTTAATTGCAGTGTAAGCATAATCATTCTTATAAGTTCTTTTCTTTAAACCTTTTTCTAATTTCTCCTTTAGTGCTTTTCTCCTGTCATCAGTATGCTCTATAAAGCTCTTCTCAAATGGTGTAAGCAAGCACGTGAGATTATTTCTATTCGCGTAAGCAGTTCCCAATGTTAGTGTAGGCTCAAAGGATCCTCTAACTAATACTATATCATGATCTTTAGCTACTCTACTCAAATACCTAATAATAGGAATAAACGAAAACACCAAATCATAGTTAGAATAAAAATAATGTATATACTCTTGATTATAGAACTTTGTTAGTAGCAGACTACAGCTTATTCTGTAGGTTATTGGAAGGCTGTGGTACGTAACTCCTTTCTCCACTGACGAAGGAATTTGCATATACACAAGACAATCCCTTGCATCCATCGTCTCAACATATTGACTGAACAAGCGATAGAAGACATTAGAAGAAAGCTCTCTTTAAGCATTAGTATAGTCATGCAAATACTTCTCATCTAACTTAAACCTCTCTAAAGCCGCTAGTGTAGTAGTCTCAAAAGCAGAAGCATGATTGGCTTCTTTTACATCAAGAACAGACATTTCCACAATCATTACTATAAGCAAAATCCCACACATAATTGCCAATCCAATACTCATATATTTACAGCGCCTAACATTCCTAACTTGATTATTTAACCCAGCCATGATCTGTAAAGAATCAGAAAGCAGAAATAAATCTTGTATAAAGTGCAGTAACAAAATCAAAAATATGGACAAATTCTTCTCTCACAGTTCAGTCTCACATCCAGGAATCCTTTTCCTTTGTCAAAATCGATTAGTAGCTTGTCACATCCGGGTTTTATGTCAAATCAGGTTATCAATATCTCTTCCGTTTTCATCAAAGTACTGACTCGGAACCTCTCTATCAAACCAAAAGGACATAAACTTGTGTTGCCATTCATTTGTAGTCGCGTACGCCCATTCAGGACCTGCGTAACGCCAACTTGCTATTCTCTTTCTTTTTAACTTTCGATCAGCACTTGATTCTCCTTCACTTAATTCTTCTTTTCTCGTGGTATCTGCGTCTTCTTCTATTGTTTCATTTATGACCACTTTCTTTCTTTTCTCTCCTTGCGATTCAGGCCAATTATCTCCTTTTCACAATCCTTCTGTTAATATTCTTCTCATGATTGGACTTTTCTCCTTTTCTTTCTCTATAGTGTTCTCTCTTGATGGACCTGCAAAAGGCTCAGGAGAAGTAGGATCACCTTGACTTTGATCCGTCTCAACTCCCTCTCCTTCTTGGTCTGGCACTTGCTCTGTTTGCTTCTCATCAAGGTCTGCTTCTGGGAGAACGCCTGCTGAACTAGGCTCTCCTGCTGTATTCATGGAGATTGATTCTTCCGCACCCTCCTGTAATTCTTTACTTTTGTCTCTTACAGGGGTCATAGAATCATCTTCCAAAAGCTCTTGTTCAATTTCAGGCTCTCTTGGTTCTTTTTCTGGATCAGGTACGGCAACCTGTTTCACTGTTGTTGGTGCTCTCAACAACACTTCTTCATGATCTAGTGGACATACCACTTTCTTCATATGACTTGCATTAATCCAGTTAGGGAGTCTTGCACACTTCACAGCTGTCGTAGTTGTTAAGACCACCTGGTAAGGCCCTCTCCAGCGTGGCTCTAAACACGTCTTGCGAAAATGTTTTCAGACAACAACCTAGTCACCGGCTCGCAGATTGTGCCCTGGATCATGGATGGGTGGCAGGGTAGTGGCCTGCACTTGCTGAGAGAAAGAGCGAACCACATCAGCCAGACCCTTGCAGTAGTCCAACACCGTATCATCTGTAATGTTTACAAGTGCATTTGCTGGAACTGCTGGTAATCTCATTGCTCTGCCCATGAGGATCTCATGGGGTGACAGCCCTGTCTTCCTGTCAGGTGTATTTCTCATCAACATCAACACCAAAGGCAATGCATCCGGCCATTTCAGATTTGTGGCTGCAAACATGTTAGCAATTCTGGATTTCAAAGTACCATTCATCTGTTCCACGACTCCTGATGCTTCAGGGCAGTAGCTACAATGCAACTTCTGCTCAAAGTTTAGTGCAGCACATAAGAGTTTAATCACCTCATTATTGAAGTGATTTCCTCTATCTGATTCTAAGGAGATCGGAAACCTGAAACGTGGTATCAACTCCCTGAGCAACAACTTTGCTACTGTGAGACTGTCATTCCTTCTTGTGGGGTATGCTTCAATCCAGTGACTAAAAATTCACACAATCACCAACACATACTTCAAACCTCACCATGCAGGGATCTCAATGAAATCCAATTGCATTCTGCTGAATGGACCTCCTGCTCTTCCAATGTGGCTCAAATTTACCACTGTCCCTTTTCGCACATTTAGTTGCTGACAGATTATACAGCGATGACATACTGCTTCTGCTGCCTGCCTAAATTTAGGATTGAACCAGTCAATCTTGAACAACCGAACCATTGCATCCCTCCCAATGTATGCCTGCCCATGATAATACCTGGCCATTTGCGACAATAAGCTATTTGGCAGGACCATCTGACCTTCCTCAGAAACTCATATTTCATCAGGCTTTTGAATACATTTTAGTTTAGACCAAAGTCTTTTCTCCTCTTTGTCAACATTATTTTGCAGTGTTTTCAACTCTTCCAAAGTATCGATCTCTATCAATGCAAAACTTGTACATGTATTATCTTCTTCTGACATCAGTTCCCACTTGTCTTTGAACGATATACAGTTCAATGCGCAAAACCTTGCGACTTGATCCGCATATCCATTTCCTAGTGAGATGTAGTCTTGTGACTTTAGATGTGCACTGCATTTCAACACGGCAATTTCTTCAGGTAAATGTTTTGCATACAGCAACTCCTTTATTCTGTCGCCATTTCTTACTGGTGTACCAGTAGAGGTTTGGAAACCTCTTTGCGACCACAACTGACCAAAATCATGGACGATTCCAAAATCCTTATTGGCTATCTGTGTAGATGGTAATTCTCAATCTTGCAGATACATGGCATGCTCTAGTAAGAGCTACCAGGAATATGTGACAGAACAACTAGGTCCTAAACAACTATAGCCTAAACCACTACTGCTAAACAACTAAAACGTCTCTACAACTAAGTACTGAACAACTACTGTCTAAACAACAATTGTGCCTGAATAACAATTGCCTGAACAACTAATATATATATATATTCTAAACAACTAATAAACCATAAAAACCAAAAAGAAAACCTTACCTTAAAATTAGTTGTTCAGGCAATTGTTATTCTGGCACAATTGTTGTTTAGACAGTAGTTGCTCAGTACTTAGTTGTAGAGACTTTTTAGTTGTTTAGCAGTAGTGGTTAAGGCAAGTAGTGGTTTAGACCTAGTTGTTTAGGATGTTTCCCGCTACCAGTTCTGCTACTTTTGCAGAATATACACCTCAAAGCCAAGAAGCTTCTAAAGTACCTGTAATTGTGCACACAGGATATCCTGCTCTCAATGTTCCTGTTCCATTTCTGAGACATGAACCACCGGCAAAGACAGTTTGATCATTTTCTTCCAATTGTGTATCCCTGATATCAGGTCTGGGTTCGTGCACCACTCAGTTACCTCAAGACAATCATGCTCAATGTCTTCTTCTTTTTCAATTTCAACAGTACCACTTGGAAGTAATGTTGCCGGGTTCAGCACTGTACATCTTTTCAATGTTACTTTTGGAGCACCTAGAATGCTCGTCTCATACCTTGTTAGACTGGCACCAGTCAAATACTGTGTTTTCGTCCTTGACAGTATGATCTCAACAGAGTGAGGTGCCATTACCATTAGAGGGTATCCCATTGTTACTGCCTCACACTGTGAAAGGCTTTGACCAACTGTGGAAACTGCATGCAAACAACCTAGTAAGGTTGCTGCAACTAGGTCTAAGGTAGCTGAAAAATAGGCTACTGGGCGATAATCACCTTCATGGACCTGTGTCAAGACAGACAAAGAACAAGCATCACGTTCATGACAAAACAATGTGAATGGCTTAGTGTAATCGGGCATTCCCAACCTAGAGCCCTGCACAAACTCTCTCTCAACTCAGAGAACACTTTCATCTGATCCTGATCTAAGGTAATGAAATCTGTAACATCCTTATGTGTCAGCTGCTGCAATGGTTTAGCAATCTCAGCAAAATTTGGAATCCATTGACGACAATAACCTACCATTCCCAGAAACACCCTGACATCCCTCTGTGAAGTCGGGGGACTTCTCTGCAATATCATTGTAATCCTTTCTCTGGAAATTCTCCTCGACCCTTTCTCAATTTGGTGTCCCAAATATTTCACTGACTTCTGACAATACTGCAATTTCAATGGTGACTCTTTATGTCTGAATTTTCCCAAATGTTTGAACAGGGCAATCGAGTCCTACTTACACTTGTCCCTTGTTTTGGATGCAATCAGTAAGTCGTCAATGTACTGCACCAGGGTTGATTGCTATGGCAATTACAATGACTCCAAATTCTTTTTCAAAATCTGATTGAACAAGGATGATGACTCTGTGTACGTTTGAGGAAGCCTGCACCAGCTGTAGACTCTATCAAGGAATTGGAAACTAAAAAGAAATTGACTATCCTCATGAAGAGGCACAGAAAAGAAAGCTTGTGACAAATCAACCACTGTGAAGCATTCTGCATCGCATGGAATCTGAAACAATATTACTGCTGGATTTGGCACTACGGGACAACACTTGACCACCATGTCACTCACTTTTCGCAAATCTTGCACAATTCATACTTTCCCACAAGGCTTCTTCAAGCCCATTATCAGTGAATTACATGGACTGCTCAACACTTACTTCAAAACCCCTTGTTTCAGAAAATCTCCAATTATCTGCACCACTTTCATGAGAATATCCTGTGCCATGTTATACTGTGGAAGATGCGGGAACACTACATTCGGCTTTAAAGTGATCTTAATCGGCTCCACTCCCTTAATCAAAACCCACTTCTTTACCTGTCAGGTCCCACACATTTTCCTGCACTGTTCCCTGCAAGTCTGCATGTAATTCTTGTACAGTAAACATCGGGAAAAATTCAATCAACGGGTACTCTTTATTAGTGGTTTCATTCTCAGTTTCAGGAGCTTGTTCTTACTCATCATCACTATTTGTTTGAACCCCTATTCCAGCAATTGAACAATTAATCGAACATCTGGTCTTGCACAATAATTCCCTTCCCAGTAGGGATACTGGACTTGAATCACAGACTACAAACTTATGCAGTCCCTGGAAGTTGCCAATCTGTACTGGATCTGTGATCAGATTTATCAACTGTCTATTCGCTACCCCAACAACCTGAACTGTCCTGCCTGAAAGAGGTAAGTTCGGAACTTCTGCACTTCTCACTGTAGAGTGCGTAGCTCCTGTGTCCACCAGAAATGAGACCCTATCACCCATCACTTTTCCTCTCACAAAGGGCCCTCCATGATCTACCTCTAGGGATGCTGCAAGCATGCATGGCTACTCATCTGAAATCTCACACATCCATGTGTTTTTTATTTCATTCTCACTATGTAATGGGAATTGATGCACTGTGTCACTACTTCTGTCTTGCCTCTGACCTGTGACCTGCTGAGTAAGCATCATCTGTTGCTGCTCCATCGGGGCTTGAGGTATCTGCATTTGCTTTCTAGGTACCATAGGATCCTGCAGCTGCATTGGTTGTAACTGTGTCATTTGTGCATGTGACATTTGTATCTGCTGCATGGGTTGAAAATTCTGCACTTGATTCATAATATTGTGAAAATTCGGATTAAGTCCTCTCATTCTAGAGACTTTAACAGTTTGAAATCTATTGACATCACCACTTTGCTGAACAACACCATCCTGAACCATCATCGGACACTCCCATTTCCAGTGTCCCATGTTTCTTCAAAGATGACATGGCAACATCTTTTTCATCCCTTGCACATCATTTTTAACCACTACAGTATTCAAATCAGGACCACGATTCATATTAGCTCCACGACCTCTACCTCTTACCTGAGGCTGGAACATAACAGTACCCTGCTCCTGCGGCATCTGCTGCACTAAAGCTCCCTGCACTCCTGTTTGAGCTGCCTTAATCTGCATCACCATCGATTTCTCCTTCAGCTTTTTCTGCTTCAATTCAAACTCATCACTACAGTATTTTGCATACTGCAACACCTCATCAATCAGTTTCGCTTGCCAGCAAATCAAATGACTTTTAATCATCTGACCTATTTCAGGTCTCAATCCTTCTACGAACCTGAACACAAAGTGCAAAATGTCTTTCGGCTCGCTTGCTTCCTTACCACTGTATTCCTTGAAAGCTTTCAACAACCTCTCATAGCACGCACGTAATTACTCTTTTACCTCCTGCACTGTCCTGTTAATTCTCTGTCAATCAAAATTTTTATGTGAGATTCTCATCTTCAGGAACTCAATAACCTTATAATAATGTTCCATCACTTCGGGTGATGATGCACCTGTAACTCTATCTCTTTCCGTTTCACTTGTCGGCCAATCTACTGCTCTCTTGCACTCAACCCTCAAATCAGCTGGCACTACTATCTCAAACAGAGTCTCCATGTCTTCCCACAGACAATACGAAAGCTTCACAAATCTATCTGTCTGCTGGTACCATTCAACTGGTTTCTCCCTCAGATTTGGATAATCATTTGTGAATGACAAAATATCACTCCTGTGCTATGGAACGTGAACAAATTGCCCTCCTGGAATTTCCCTCATTGGTAAAAGAATTTGTGGATCCTTTTCTTTCTGAACACTTTCAGACCCTTCTTGTGAATCTCGTTTCCATCTATCCTTCTTGCCCATCTTCCTTCCCACTTCTCTAATGCCCCTCCATATCTGGGCACTCTGCAATAGTTCTTTAAGATGAGCTTTCATCCCAGCTGACCTCATCTGTTCGAAATCTTTTGCCTCAAAATCTAACCTATAATTTCATTTCAAACGCTTCGTTTTCTCAATTTCTATGTCATGATTCTCTGCTAAGTCTGCCAATTTCTGATGTATCTTGCCCACTTCTTTCATGATTCTCGGACACAAGTGTCTCAGCTCTTCTTCAGTATAGGATTCTAACCTATTCACTCCCATTGATCCCTTGACTAATTCAGTCACTGCTGTAGCCAGCCTTACGGGATCAATTTTCTCTTCACCTTTGGATGTGTTTCGTGGGGTTGTCAGACTATCTAACCACTCATTTAACTGCTGTGCTGTCAATCCCTGTAATTAAATATTACTTGCGTTCTGCAATGGCACCTGTTGTACCACTGCTCCTGGAGTTTGTGGAGTCAAAAGCTTCAAGCTCTGACTTACACTCTAGCCATTTACGGCACCTGGAAGCGCAACAAGTGGACTAAGGTCCATTATTGACCTAGATCCATCAAAGGTCTGACCCATAGATGAAACAACTTGCACATGCTCACTCACCCCTCTCCTTACGAGGCTTTGTGACATTTCACCCCACTCTGGGCGAATAATGGTACCGCTGGACCAACAGTAATCGGTAGTGATATCACATCCGGTGCCGCTGTGACACCCGCATTTTGTCGAAGGACTACTCCCATGCTCTGATTCATTACTGGCGTCACATCTGACTGTGTCCCTGTCATTGGTGTGAACTTCGGCAAACCCTATGGCTGTGCCTGGGGCAACAACATTGGAGTCGGATTAGTATGAACTAGCATTGGCCTCTGACCCCCTTGTCCTGTAGGTACCACTAAGTTTGAGGTTGTCTCAAGAATCGGTATCTCTGGATAAATTCTCTGTACCTGTGGTGGGTGCATCTGTGCCTGGACTACCGCACTAGTCACTGCATTAGGAGTACTCTGCACTACCTCTTGTACATGTCCATTACCTACTTGCATTGATCCCGCTGTCCCCGACACTTGAAATGGGGCACTTAGAGCAGTACTAGTACTTGGACCCCCCCATGCAATGCATATGGTGGAGGTCGGTCTCTCAACACCCGAGTAATAAGATCCTCAACATCTGAATCCTCCTTTTCTACATAGGTCTTTTTCTTCTTCTTACCCCCTGATGAACTCTTTTCACTCTTGCTAGTTTCCTCTTTCCCTTCCGACTCATCTTCTTCTGAGATAGCAGGAAACAACTTAACACCCTGCAACGTCTCTGTTCTCCACTTTTTCCCAATCCCATCTTGCCTCTGCTAAAGACTTCTCTACCTTCCTTATTCTTCTCTGGAATTTGATTTCCTTGTTGCTGTCTCGCTATGAGCACCCAAACTGCTAATGCCTCAAACTATGCTGGTCTCGGAAGAGGCTTTGTCTCATATAGTCTCATTCGCAATTGATCCAAAATTCTCAAATTATATGTTTCATGCTCTGGAAATGCCCTGTTTCTCACTCAATTTGCACCACTGCTTTAACCAAAGACATGGCGCAACACCTCGCTCCTCCATCACAATATAAGCCGGAGAATAATCTGGTGGGGTAGGCTCCCCCTCTGTCGCCTTAATGTATGTATCACCTTTCATGGCACTCCTAAACGCTTTGAAAAACTTCATCTTTTTTCTATTGCATTTATTTGATTCAATAAGGAAATTACTTTTACTCCCAGGATAACCTTCACCCGCCTTCTCACCCAATTGTCTCTCACGGACGGCTGCCAATCTGCTTGCGACTCTTCTTACAAACAACCTATCCCAGCGCTGCTCACTCTGACGTCACACTCACACATTGTGGCTGACAAAGGCTTGCGGCTTGTCCTCCTAATCTTGAAATTCACACAAAACGAATGCAAATTATTTCGAACACTAACCAAAACCAATAACCAAAACAAATCAGCTGGTTTACTACAGGAGGGTACACAATCGCTTCAGAGACCTTACGGATTTTCACTGATGGCCCTTTTTGCTCATGCAGCTATTCCTCTTTCTCACTATCCCACATTTGCAAACAAAATTCGACCCATGAATTTCACTCTCAACTGATCAATGGGTCTGTCCTGGTGCACATAGGACTCGCCAAATCTCAGTCGAAAATTTCTCTTACCCACTTAACTCACACACCGACTTGTTGATCACGCCCGATCAACCTACTAAACCAGACAGATTACAACATAAACCCAAGTGTCTCCTACACTTGTCAATATACTCTGGAGTCTTAGACCATGCAGGGTACGTACATCACAGCCACACATGTGAAGTTAGATGACTTCCCTATTCTCATACTGCGGAGTACGCACACTCCGACTAAACCTCAACTGGAGTACGCAGACTCCCTACTTCCCTCACATACGTCACAATTCACCTGCGATTTGCATAAGCCTTTGCAAGCGAAACCTACCACTTTCACACTATCACTAAAACGCTGAGAACATACCCAACTTTACTAGCAGGATCCAGGATCTGGGAAAGTCATTTCTGGGCTTAAGGGGACATCATTCTTACTACAGTTGCCATTTCAGAAAACAAAATTCAAATCTCATTAAATGAATAACTAACCCTAATTTAAACTACCACCATAACCATCAGTCACCACATAACTAGTTCTCCAAGGAAACTAACCATCATGCTGCTACCAAAAACTGCTAATGCGCCTCGTCCTTAGTAAGTAAACTTAGAAGGGGACGCGTATAGGTCGATTAACCTTTTGAATCGCATGGAGTATCCTAGCCATGGTGTAACTAATGTTCATCAATAATCAATACTCAAACCAATAACCATTAGGCAAAACATTAATCAGTAGTTAATAACATCAACATTCATGAATAACCACAACTCAATATACGTTTTGACAAATTTATTTCCCTATTAGTTACAATACTAAGTCATAAGGTTAACTCAAACTTTGTTCAAATCAACTCAAGTTTAATTCATTAGTGACAACCAATAACATAAACTAATCAGAACTTGAGAAAACATGTGTTCTAATGCCTCAACATAAGCCATTAACAATGAATATGTTAACATGAGTAGCAGAGTTCAGCAAATCAGTCCGTCAATCATTTGTCACTGTATATGTCAATGTCTCAGAATAGGAATCCTACCTAACCCAGATTAGCATTACCATGTGGGACTTCATGCAAGAACAGTTTGGAACATAAATTTGGAAAAACATCTAGCTTAAGAAAAACTATTTAGACAGCGCAGTTGGTACCTAGAAAGAAAAGGCATAAAAGTCAGTCAGTCACATTGTCATAGCTACCTATCCACGGAATGGATCAGCAACAAAGTCAGTCTTCGTTTTCAGGTCATCAATCGATCAGCATCACATCAGACTCCCAAGAGCTTGATCCCAATGACAAATTCTTGCATCAATTCAGGCAAAGATCTTTCCTCGATCACTGCCCTAACATCTCTCCATCAGTTCTCTAGTTTTCCCCCTTTGTCCTGTCTTTATATCAAAGTCGCTCAGACTATCCCCCAATTTTTAAGTAATCAATCAGTCACCAGTTATGACTCTATCCAATGATCTTAGTTTTTCAAATCTATGAATTCTAGTATTGCACAGTTCTCAAGGTGTCGATTGGTTCACTGTACGATGTCCTCATCATCCTGCTCATCAGGTATCAAAAATGTTGCATCTTCTATTCCAGTCAGTGTCTCCATTGTTCGAGTCCTGGGAAAGCACATCTCATCTGCTTTACACAGTCCTTGATACATTTATGATTCTATCATCTCCTGTCCGTCGGTTCACGCATAGGATTTTTGCTGAGCAGATTTTATTAAACAATAAGCAGTTCAGGGTCAGTTCAGCACATCAACTTCTCTACATCACTCTAATATTTCAGCTTCTGCATGAGGCCAGGCAAAAATAGACCATAACTTTGGCTAAGTTAGCTCTACAATATAATGCAAAACACACGTTATATATCTCAATATGACATACTACTACATTGTTTTAATACATTTTCTATATTTCATACATGTTATTCATTTATTAGTACATTTGTGAATCTTGGTAATCGCTCTCCGAGGGCACATTTTCAAATGTGTACATTAATTCTCTACATTATTTATTTCTACATTTCATTATTATTATTCAAAATGCATAAACACTTATTAATATTTCTAATTAACATATTTGCTTCAACAGGGTCAATACCCAGTCTCTGAATCGTCTGTCACCACTTACTCCAGTTGGTGTGGTCGGACAAACTCACTTTAGTGCCCTTCCCAGGTTGAGCATGTCAGCTCTAATATCTCTTTAATTCACTTTAATTCTCCCTCTTCCTCTCCTGCCTCATATACTTTTTTCTTATCCTCCTCTTTTATTGGTTCTTCATTTGTGTTCATGATTTTCACTTCTGATTTCCAACACCTGTGAGATTATCAATTCAAAGGTAGGGAAAGCCCGGCACACAGTTCATTGAGGTCATCCATGAAATCTCCAGAATCCTGTTTGGGTTGACCCAGATTGGAGATGGTTGAGGGAATTATGCACTTAAGAGCAGTAACCTGTAGTAAACTCCTCCATGACTGCATCTGAATATTAAATAGGAGGTCTTCTACCTTCTAAAGTGGGGCACCAGACTTTTCTCATCAGGCCGATGAGGAGTATTGGAGCGCATCACATGAAGTGATGTAAAATCAGAAAGTGATGACTCGTGAATTTTGCCATGGAAGACATCACAGGAATTGACAGTGTAATGAGCTGAGAATACATTACTGCAGTGTAGTTGATGTAATTAAAGTGACCATTATCAATATGGCAGTTCATAGTGAACAATGCCATACTGTATGATAACATATTGAGCACTAGATTGCTTTTTATTTATTTCTATTGACAAAAAAACATGTTTTACAATTATTATTATTACTGTTTTTTAGCGGATTGGCTCGTTTTCTCCCCTGATCTCTTTCTAGTAATTTGTGCTCTCTTGCATTTGTTATATACGTGAATATTGACTCTTCCATAAAATTGGCCACTAGGAAACGTATTGGTAATGTTAAAGTTTGCCCAGGGTTCTCCCACGTGGCATATTGAGTAGCCCTTGTGTTTCATAACTACATCAGAAAGTGATACCACATGAACTTTGCCACGAAAGACATCAGAGAAGGTGACAGCACAAGAAGTGAGAGTGTAATCAGCTGAGAAGACATGGCTCGAGTGTAGTTGTTTACCACTGTAATTCAGACGAGGATGAAGTGAGGATCGATCCCTCTGTTGATGTGGGGGAGAACAGAAGAAAAGAAAAAGCTGAATTGATTTTATCCTCTGACAACAGGCGGCACGATTCCTTCATAGGTCTGCTTAGCAGCAGGGGACATAAAAATAAAGGGTAATATGTTCAGTTTAATTTTGATGTGGTGCACCCATGATCAACTCTGCAGCAGTAGGAAAGGAAAACTAAGGCCTGTTTATGCACCACTGTTGTATGAAAACGGTTACGCCTCTGCTTTCCAAAACTGCATAATTGCAATTTTTATGATGCACATTGTTATGCATAATAGTCATTCACAATACCACAACCATGCCCCATTGGCCCCTACCTATAGCCACAACCCTAGTTCCAAGTTCACAAAGGTGAGCTCCAGTTTCGTTAATGCTGGACAACCAACAGCAGCTCTCTAAACACTGCTGAAATCTCCTACGAAGCTATACTTAGCAACTGAGGGTGGTTGTGTAGTCCAGAGGCAGGTGGTGGACGTGTGCGATATCCTCTAGGTGTGTTGACGTCTGCACACACCAGTGAACGCCTTTCTCTCTGACTGCTGTTTCCGTGTCTATCCCACAGAAATGTCAGTCTGTGGCTTTGAGGGTTGCATGAAATATGTTGAAAGTTGTGTGCCAGTCCCTTCCTTCATTTACCACA
Organism: Pleurodeles waltl; assembly: GCF_031143425.1. Lineage (NCBI taxonomy): Eukaryota > Metazoa > Chordata > Amphibia > Caudata > Salamandridae > Pleurodeles > Pleurodeles waltl. The sequence goes on along the minus strand of NC_090446.1, from coordinate 713,880,739 downwards.
ATTTCCTGTACACATTCTGTCGTCTGAAACCACCAACGGGTCTGGTAGCTTAATGGGCTAATAAATCCACTGTAGGGACCTGTGTTTGACCTGCTGGGCACAGGTTCAAATCCCAGCAGACCCACTCAGCCTTTTATCCTTCTGAGGTCGATAAAATGAATACTGTTGAGTAACAATAAACATCTGCTATTCAGCGCCAAAATACCCTTCTGGGTGAACATGCACTATACAAATACACGTTATGTCTTGCTGTAAAACTCTCATGCTTTCTTTCATTGCCACAGGACAAGTGAGAGGATACCTCTAAAAACATAACAACCACCTAACCATATCCTTATTTGATGCTAATTGTACTTCATCCATGGCCATGCCCACATCCTCAGCTTCTTTCACTTCTCTGAAGGTTAGTGGGCGTCAAGCCTGACCTTGCATATCTATGTTTACAGCCACCCTTTGGGGATGCCCCTTTGCTATCCATCAGACTCCCTAACTTATGCTCGGAGCTCTTGATCCTTGCCAGTCACAACGGAGTGGCTTCCTCTCACATCCTGTGCCCCTGCCTACACTACTGACTGACATAGTCCTCCAACCAAAAGACTTCATGGAAAGTCTGCCCGTCGCTGCACTAGGAAGTTTCTTTCCATGGCTGTGTGGTAGGTCCAGTTATAGGTATTTACCAAGGCATTGGTGATTATTCCAGTGTTGGACCCCAGAAAAAAAGAGTAAAAACAAATGTCAGGGACACTACCTTCTTTGGAAAAACTGAGTTTATTGAAAGTAGAATGAGGCAACGCTCCCTACATTGGTCACGAAGCTTGAATGTCATACATTCACTAGTACATGACCTATTTCCATTTTCAGGGGCTACTATTTTATGAAGAGCTGGGCAGGGTCAGAGCTGAGCACCATGTTTTAGGGCTGGCCTGACAGCACAATTGTCGCCAGACCTTAAGTGATCTAAAAAGAGATTTGAGGAGTACTACAGAGAGGGACTGTGGCTCCACCTAGGTGCTGGATCTCGTGAGTACAGCTTCTGATTTGACAAAACCTTGTGTGCTTTCACAGAGAGACTGCCTAACCTCCAGGCAGCTGAAATCATTGTTTTTTAGGTCGAGCTTTATTGTTCGGCCTGCTGTATACTAAAGTATACAATAGAGTGAGTTCCAGCGTTCTGATTCGTTAGTTGCAGTGTCCTTCAAAAATCCTTGCTTGCTAGTGGTCAGTTTGCCTCTTTGTCCTGCCTTTTTTCACTTTGGGAGCAGCACAAAGTACTGTGTAATTACACTATGTCCTGTTTATCTCTTCTGTAAGGGACTTTTTTTTGGCATTTGCCTGTTTCACTTCAGCAGTGTGGGTGTTTGCTCAGCCCCCTCCTCCCCACCAGCTCCCTCTGTAAACATAAACCAACAACAGAGGGGGTCTTTTCCAGGGCCAGCTCACCCTCGCTCTCTTCCTTTTGTTGTTTTCAGTCTGTGTGGTAATAAAAGTCGAGTCAGTAATTTACAACGCTATGAGCTCTAACTCGAGCAAACAGAGACTATTGTATTCCAAATACTTGTTTCTTTCGCAGCTCAGCCCGGGAAGCAGCAGAGCTAGGTGCTGTACAACCCTGCTTATTTGGCGCCCTCCATGACCCAAAGCCCATGGCTTCCCCTCCTCCTCCGATAAACTTTAACAAATCCAGGAATGCAGTGATATCATCTGGTCATTCTCCATCGTTCTCCTTTTAACTTGGCTTGGGTGTGGGGGACATTATGATAATTTAGTTAAAATATCTTCCATCAACCCTATGCTCATGGGCATTTCCCGTTTTTAAATACATTACATTTTATAGCTCCAGGTATCACTGTGCAGAGAAGCACGCACGGCCGTCTTCATAGCAAATGATTTGAGCAGATGGGATTTTTTAAAAGGGCAAATGTTAAATAAAACAGCGCACTGGAAAATGTTATGTACCTGGGCAGGATAAATAAAGGTTAGTGAGGCGTTAAATGTGCCTTCCGCCAATCTGATATGTCCACTCATCTTTTCGAACAGAGGGAAAGTATTTAAAGGGGATGCGCAGAGTGAAATCGTCAGTGTTTCCGAAGCCCATTATACGTCAGAGGAACGAGCGCAATACCTCATCTCAACACCAACCGCTCTGCCAAAGTGATCCTCAGTGCACCACAAATCCACTGTACCATATTAACAAACCCAGTGTTCTCCTAGGCAAAGCACAAACAAAACTATAAGTCTGCGGCGTAGCACAATACTACCATGTTGGAATGCCTCATATTTGCTGAATTTCGCCAGCTATTCGACAAGGTGACAACTGCCAGTGCCAACTACTTAAACACAGATAGTGAATTTAGCCTAATGCCCATTTTCCGTGCAGTGATCTTCTCAGGTATCTCATTACTCCGTAATGTCATCACATCCGGGTCACATAAAAAGAACAGTGGATAGTCTCATCACCGAATATTGGGCTGCTTTTTTTCCGGGAGTGCTCGTTTTGTAGGCTGCCCCTGTTTTTATTTGGATAGTTTGGTATCTTTCCTTATTGGAATTTAGCTTAGCTCCGCCTTCAAAGTGAGGGTAGTGTCGCTGCTAGGATTTGGGCGTCAATGGGAGCTCGTCAGCACTGCAGGTCTAAGATACATTTCTGTAACCCTGATGCTGAAAGGACTCCCAAGAGAGGAAGGGAACCAGCAGGTTTGAGCGAAGCTCACATAGGAATACTAGCAGATCCTCAAGCATGCATGATCTTCAGTGTTCCTTTGGAGCGAGTGCATCATCCGAACTACAGACTTTGGAACCTGGTTCGAGTCTCGGCATCGGCTCAACATTCCTTTATTCTAGGCAAATCACTTAATCTCCCCATGCCTAAAAAAATAATTTGACCTTTCTTAATACAGCTGGTGCTCAGGAAAAGCGCTCCAAAACCTTCCGGTCAAGCTTGCTGTATATAAAATTGCAAAAAAGAAGAGGGGGACTCCAATCTCACACTGTGAGCAAACTTCCTCTACCTTTGCATGTACACATAATGAATGGCCTTTTCCGCTTGGAACGCTGTATTTTATTATTGTATTTATATGCTCCTGTTGTAAAGCATTGAAGCACTTTAAAAATGTGTTGCTTGAGTCGCAAACCGTGTTACACATACAGGGCATTGTGTAAGGCTGAATGATGATTGTGCAGATGGTGAACCAGTCTCATACTTTATCACATACTAGGGATACACAATATGCTTCTTGAGAAATTGCTGAATAAGCGATGTAGCATGATGTACCGTCACACAAACAAGGCAGAAAACACCTATCCTGTAACCCAGCACAGTGTGAAATGTCTCAGTTTCGTAAGATGTATTTCTACAGTAGCTGCAGACGTAGCTCATTTTATGGACAAATCGTGTATTCTGCATTGTGTTGTAGGAGAATTCATTTTAGACATCCAAGATTCACAGTGAATTATTCTTTTACTATGTACCCTGACGCTGCCAGGTCTTCATTTTTATTTACCCAGACTAGTTTTTATTGAAGAGACTGGTACGCTGCGGATTAATAGGCAAAGACTGGGACTCGGCTCAAAATTTAAGCAGCCAGTTCAGTGACATTTACCAATTGTTGTTAAATTGTGTTTGTTAAAGTTACCTTACATATTTTGAACATTTTGCTTAATAATTAGATATGTCATACGAAGTGTGCTGAAATAAAACACACTTTGGATACATTTTCTTTGGACTATCCACTTTTCTGCCTTTTTAACGCAATTTTAGCTTTTAAATGATTCTTTTATCAGCGCTCTGAGCTGTCGGGATTACTCTGTTAGGACAAGTGTCAGTGCCCGCCTTGATATCCCAGAACAGCAGTCTGGAATACTTACTTTTTAGCGCAGAAGGATAGAAAAACCCACATTTTCTGAATTGATATGTCAGCTGTATATAATGTTTCTAGTTGTGTTTTTTGTTACTTTAAAATGTTATGCAGTCATGGTCTATTTTCGTTAACCTTTGCTATATTTTCAGTATTTGCACATCTCCCTTAGTGTGACTTCTTAGCGGCTTATCCTGTTGGGATGTGTGTTTCTACAAGGTTGTTTAGAGACTTCTTAGAGTGGAAGCCAAGTCATTATCTGAAGATGTGGTTTGAGCATTATGTTCTGGTCAATATCTAAAAAAAACAGTTTGCTCTCCTTCGTAAACGATCGTGTGGATTCCTTATTTTTGATAAATACTTTTAACTGCATCCCAAATTCACCCAGGGACACCTTGGCACTACATTTAAGGCACTGATTGCTAAGCTGCAAGAATTCTATTTCCCTGCGATTTGCTGACCCATCACCCTGAGCAGATGGCGTACCCTTTCCACTCGGCTGTACATGGCATGTACCCTTCACCTAATTGCCTGATAATAGCCACTGGAGATACTTTTTTGTGATTTTTCATGTCTCACTAGCTAGATAGGACCTTGTCGGACGGCAATTGTTAGTGTGGTTCAAAGTGAATACCGATCCACATTCTATCCCCACCTGGGGGCTACAGTTTTGCTTTCTTTGAGATCTAGTATGTGGGGAGAGTCTGAAAGAACTGGCCTGTTTTTAGGTTGAAATTGGCAGCGCTGTCAGCAAGATGTGTTGTATTCAATATGAGCTTTTAACCACGCCAATTCTTGTGATTCATTCTTTGTTGTGCTCGTCTCAAATGCTTCATTTTTATTGGTGCATTTTGCTAAATGTTCTCTCCTTTGCGTGCTAAGTTCCCACCCACGAGATTTCACTAAGATAAAATTTTTGTTGGCTATCACACTAAGTCACACTTCCTCCTGTTACAGAGTGTGATGGCCCGTCCTCCCTCCTCCCGTTTGGTCCTCTTTCAAGTCAGTATGACGCAGAACTGCATGGTTCTGCATGGCGCTGTGGTCAAGCATGGTTCTCAAAAAGAGCAAGCCGCTTGATGAAAGAAGCATGGCACTGGAGTGCATCAATGCATCTGCATGAATGACTGCATCCCCTGCGGCACAGCACTACGATGTAACACTGCACTGTTTTGCAGTTTTTGCTGGGTTGGCAACAGATGCACAGCTGTTCCCAAAGCACTAACGTATTCTTAACCTGGTTTTATTGACACTCACTCGCTGCCTCTGGAGCAGTAATATATGTAAATTTGAAGTAAACTGTAAACACTGCTAAGACAAGCAGCTGGCACAGCCTCCTCCTGCAGCCCACTTTATTTCCCTGGAGAGGGAGAGAGAGAGAGGGGGGAGGGTAAGAAGGTGAGGCGCTGTCCTGGAGAGTGTGGGCAACTTTGAGTCCTGGCAGGCTCCCCTGCTGAGGGGCGATAATTATCTCTTGTTTATGTTGTGGCTGCTGGGGCCCAGATCACAGGGTGCTGTGAGGACATGAGAAGACTCAAGCCGACATTTCCTCAGCGGAGGCGAGCAGCAGCTTCTACATGTCAGGAAGGGCATTTATTTATTTAATTATTGCCTTGTAGAGTGGCAACATCACCCAGCAGGGTTTCAGGGCGCTGTGCACTGCATTACTAACAAGCTAGGGCAAAGCTTACCAATGGCTAGCCTTGGTGAGCTGGTGTGATATTTACATTTATAACTGAAAACATATGCCATCAAAATAAAAAGAAAGTAAAAAAATGAAAATACATCTCTACAGAAATATTTTGGCCATGTCCATGGTATAAAAATAAAACCGCCTTAAAAAAATTAGTACTTATAAAGTTAATGAGACAGTACCGGTGCCTTCTAGTAATAAATATAAAAAAATATAATAAATAATGGCAATATTTTCATTTTTTGCTGCAGATAAGGGAAGAAGGTAAATGGACGCTCTATGCAGGCTACTGGAATTATGTGGCAGAGAGGACCAAATTATGCAGGTTGGCTGACCAATTTATGTGGCAAGAATAGTCCAGCTATGCATTTACAACGTCAGTAGCTCTAACTCAAGCAAATGCGAGACCTATTGCATTGCAAATGCTTGTTGTGTTTATCGCCCTATGTGAGCCAGCTGGCTATTGCATGCGATGGAGCTCACTCTTTAGGTCACACACATGCCACTGCAATGCTATTAAACAGTGCCTCCTATATAATTAGATAGTTATGGTGTCTGTTCTCCTCTGTCAGGAGCACAGGAAGGAGACGCATAGTCACAAGAAAAGCCTCCTCCCTCTTCCTATTCCATTATCAACTTCAGAGTGGAGTTGTGTATTTCAAACCAGTATGGGGTGCCCTATCTACATACAAGTCGAATACCCTTCCAGTGCACCCCTTGATAGAATGATGGTTTATCTTTCTTATTCCTAGAACGAATGCCTTTGTATTGATGCTTGTGTTTATTGTGATATGCTATGTTGCCTGTAGCTTAAAGTGAAAGGTGCTTTAATAATAATTAAACAATACCTTGATACTTGTGCCTGATGGGTGAGTGACTAATGGGTGAGAGGTATACGAGTGGTCTGTGAGTGCATGGTGAGTGTGAGACTGCAAAGTAAGATATGTGTGAGAGTACAATGAGAGATGCGTCAGTGAGGATAAGAGGTGTATAAGTGCAAGGTGAGCAATGTTAATGCAGGGTAAGAGGTGTGTGGGCAGTGTGTGAGTACAATATGAGTGAAGTGATTGCAGCATGAGCGCAGTCTGTTCATGGTGAGCAGTGCATGAGTGCTGGCTCAGTGATGTCTAAGTGCAGCGTTCAGGACATGAGGTATCTGAGTTAGAAGTGTTGTGTTGCAGGGCGAGTCATGTATGAATATGCAAAGTAAGTGGTGTGTGAGTGTCGAGGGTGAGCAGTAATTGGCAAAGGGCGCAGTAGAGGAGGGTGGGCCAACAAATTAACAAGCGGTGCCAAGCCAGAACCAAGCCAAAGATCTGCCTGAGCTCTACAAAGCCTAGTACAAGCCGAGTCCTGAAAATATTTACCATGCAAACCATACAACAAACATCATGTAAAAATATGATAACGCTCCTTCAAAATTCAATAAAGAGTACTTCTTTAACATGCAGAAGGTTTCACTTTAGTAAACATGATTATATCATGGGACTGAGGCATTTTTTAAAATGAACTGCTTGGTAAGTCACTTGCCATGTGTACGATATAATACGTTGCCTCGCTTCTTAGGTGGCTCTACATTATAATCTATTAAATTAAACACAAGAAGTTTTTGTACAGCACACATCCTAATCTTGCATATTTGAAGTGTTCTCAATGTAATAGTTAAAAAAAAGGAGGGTAAGTAAAATAAAATATTTGTTAATGATCACAAAATTTCCTTAACTAGGGAAATAGGGATTGAGTCTACAATTCCGCCACCATATGAGTCTCTCTTTCTCTTGCCTGTTTTACACCAAATGTTACTCCTTTGCCTATAATTTTTGGCACATGAGGGTATGGGTTACATGGCAGTCAGAAGCCACATGAAAGTTTGGCTCACTTTGGACTCGAGCATTCAAAAGGATTTGAGCTGAGCCCGGGCCTGGCATCAACACAGTAGGACAATGGTCCCTTCGGGGGAAGTAGAGGCCTCAACTTCATTGGCAAATGTACAAACAATTGAAAAATTGGTTTTGGCAAAGATTTAATCTAGTTTATTTATTTCACAAACAAGAATAAGATATTCTATATGAACACATTATGTATAGATAGATAAGGGGCTCCAGAGTAAGTGAAGGAAGTAGACAAAGTGAATAGGTGAATTAAAAGTGCACAAGTGCTATATACAAAAACCAACGGCTGATGGAGATGTAACATTGAAAACACCACTCCACTTCAGAATGGGGTGTTTACCATCATATTTCTGAAATAACAGACCTCAAGTATCTTTTGGTCAATGTTTCAACCCTGTTAGCTGAATCTCAAAAGGGTCATCATCAGGACCAACAAAAAGGTAACACCAAAGAAGACAAGTGCTTTTTTAATCCAAAAATAATCCTTCCAGAAATGAATTTTCTACTATTTGCATTGAAAGTGGACATGACATAATGTTTCTGCCCCAGGATGAGATTATTAATCAAAGGGGTAAGCTCCCATTAATCTTGTGTTGATCAAGAACGTTCAGAAAATCGATCTTCAAAACAAATATAAGATCAGAATTAATTTAATTTTTATTTCCCCTGCCATCAGGATATCAGTAAAGAACGGTTAAAAAAGGGAGTTTAAATCTCAATATACCAGCATCCCAAATTACCTGATCAGTTTCTGACCAAGTACGCATTCTCCCCAGCCTGGGTACTGGTAAAGGACTACCCACACACGGAGCTTGGTCTAATACGTCTTTATTGCTCTGTTTGCAACATTCTAAACATGAAATCTAATCACCACACCCGAACACTTTCATCACCGTTCTACAGAGTCCATCAGGAACTAAAAGGGTCCCATCATTGATAACCCACAAGACACTACAGCCCATATTTATGGTTGGTTTGCACCATTTTAGCATCATTTTATTTGACGATGAAACGGAACAAACCTAATGCCACATTAATACTTTGACTCTAGACCTGTCTAACATGCAAATATTGGGATTAGCACCATTTCTAGGATGCGCCAACCCACCTTGCATGGATGAGATGCAAGGTGGGAGTTCCCGCCCTAGAAATGTCTCTAACCCGTAGCGCCATATCTATACTCTGGTGTAGGAACAGCACGCACGGAGTAGGCGGACCCAAATAATGGAGCTAAGCCTGCTTAGCGCCATTATTTAACGCCTTGGTCAGACCAGGAGTTAGGGTAGCTGTGGACCCATTTCCATGGCCAAACACCATGGAATGGGACCATAAATGCCCACCCTAAGCCCCAGGAACACCCACACCAGAGGGACACCACAGGATGGGGACCCCATCCCAAGAAAGTGGAGGTCTTTTTTTTAGTTTTAGGTGTGCCATTGGGGACACCTGTTGTGGGGCCCCCTTCCTGGCACTGGGTCTGATGGCCTTGCCCAGTGGACACCGGTCCCCTGTGCAGCCCAATTGGGGTGGTGGGCATGACTCATGTCTACACATAGATAGGAGTCATGTATGTGGTTGGTTGTGCATCAGAAAACAACGCTAGGATGGTTAGCGGCATATATTTTGCCGCTAACCAGCCTAACGTCATTTCAGACCCACTAGCGCCATAATCCCTAATGCCATCACTGCCCGGCTAGCGTCTTTTTTCTAGACGCTTGCCATTCCTTAGCGCCATCTTGCGTCATTCCATAAATATGATGTTAAGATGGCTTTAAGGAATGGCATTAGCCGGAGTTAATATTTTTGCCACAAAACTGCGTTAGCTAAATTGTGCGACAAAAAGCATAAATATGGGCCTACTTCTCCCCCTGTGTTCAATAAACAATATATATTTTTTAACATATATATATATATATTAACTCCTCTACAAGTCGTCGTGGAACTCTGACTAAATATCCAGATCATGGCGTCTGAGGCTGTGAAGAGAGAAGAGAAGTGTCCGTGACTGGCACAGGTGATGTAAGGACAGATGCAGTCAAAGACTCTCTACAGTCTCAATTGAACTAGTCTCCTCTCTGACATCAGGAAATGGCGAACAATGAGGCAGATGCCTGACGTACGAAGGATCTTACGTATTGTACTTTCCAGGACAGTGAGCAGTCACCATGTGTCCTTTGCTAGTTACAGTTTTGAAGGGTTCAGCATCAAAAGGATCATCAGATTTGCATTTATTCTGTTGTCGCACCAGTACTCGATTTCCTTCATTGAAAACAATGTCCTTGGCACATCAACACTTATTGACATATACTTTCATCTTTTGTTTACAACATAAGTTTTTTAGATGAAGTTCACCATCTGTTGTAGATCTTCTGTTGGTCCATTGTGGTAACTTGGTCATCATGACTCTCTCGAACATGAGGGTGGCAGGACTTTCACCTGTTGTTGTTTAAGGAGTTGACCGGTAAGCTCAATGAGTATCATAGGGAGCTGACTTCAGATCAAACCTCTCCAGTTTAGCACACCAGATAGCCTTTTTTAGTGTACTCATAAAGCATTCGATAACACCATTTGCTTGTGGCCAAAGAGGTGTACATTTCTGGTGGGCCACATTGAGATGATCTAGAAAGTCTCTGAAATCACGACTTTTGAAAGGTAGTCCATTGTCATACTTCAGAGTTAAAGGAAACCCCACATTGTAAAAATGTCATTTAAGTTCACGATGACTCTTTCTTTAGTAGTCCATTAGAGATATTTTACTAGTGCAAAAGAGGAGCATTCATCGATAATCACCATCAGGTGATGTCCATTGTCAGGAGGACCAAACAAATCAACAGCAATTCTGTCCCATACATGTTTTGGTAAATCCAATTAGTTCAAGGTCTGTTGAGTGACTTTGGGAGCAATTGCATGAATTACACTCTTTTTCAACTCTCCCATCAAGATGAGGAAGCCAAACTCAGCCTCGTAGAGCTCATTTAGTGGCAACAATTCCACGACATCCTTCGTGGGCCACTTCAATTACTTGTTGTCACAGACAACAATTCCTGAACCTCATAAGATAATACCTTCTTGAGTAACAGACAGCTTGTCTCTCACATTTTTAAACTTCTGATATTCACTGTCACGTGTGAGAGGTTGAGCGTGCTGTTCATAGGATTGATGTGCAAATATGTCACTGTCTTTACTCATTGTAGTAATAATTTGTTCCAACGAAATAGCAGAAGGGGCACTGGACTTTACAATGAAGTTAATGTAGGCTTCAGCAGCATTGGAAGGGGTATCATGAAACTGAACTGCACTTGCGAAAAGTAGTCAGCAGGTTGGCAATCTTTCCCTGGTTGGTGTACAATAGTTTAGTCATATTCCTGTAGTGAAAAACCCCAATGTTCGATTCTAGGAGGCTGTAGGAGGCTGGACTGGCTTGTAGTGAGTACCAAGGGGTACTTACACCTTGCAACAGGCCCAGGTATCCCTTATTAGTGTATAGGGGTGTCTAGCAGCTTAGGCTGATAGAAAAGGTAGCTTAGCAGAGCAGCTTAGGCTGAACTAGGAGACGAGTGAAGCTCCTACAGTACCACTAGTGTCATATGCACAATATCATAAGAAAACACAATACACAGATATACTAAAAATAAAGGTACTTTATTTTTATGACAATATGCCAAAGTATCTCAGTGAGTACCCTCAGTATGAGGATAGGAAATATACACAAGATATATGTACACAATACCAAAAATATGCAGTATAGTATTAGAAAACAGTGCAAACAATGTATAGTTACAATAGGATGCAATGGGGACACATAGGGATAGGGGCAACACAAACCATATACTCCAAAAGTGGAATGCGAGCCACGAATGGACCCCAAACCTATGTGACCTTGTAGAGGGTCGCTGGGACTGTAAGAAAACAGTGAGGGTTAGAAAAATAGCCCACCCCAAGACCCTGAAAAGTGAGTGCAAAGTGCACTAAAGTTCCCCAAAGAGCACAGAAGTCGTGATAGGGGAATTCTGCAGGAAAGACCAAAACCAGCAATGCAACAACGATGGATTTCCAGACGAGGGTACCTGTGGAACAAGGGGACCAAGTCCAAAAGTCACGATCAAGTCGAGAGTGGGCAGATGCCCAGGAAATGCCAGCTGTGGGTGCAAAGAAGCTGCTACTGGACAGTAGAAGCTGAGGATTCTGCAAGAACGACAAGGGCTAGAAACTTCCCCTTTGGAGGATAGATGTCCCACGCTGTGGAAAGTCGTGCAGAAGTGTTTTCCTGCGGAAGGACCGTAAACAACCCTTGCTAAATGCAAAGCTCGCGGTTACGGTTTTTGGGTGCTGCTGTGGCCCAGGAGGGACCAGGATGTCGCCAATTGTGTCAGGGGACAGAGGGGGCGCCCAGCAAGACAAGGACCCCTCTCAGAAGCAGGCAGCACCTGCAGAAGTGCCGGAACAGGCACTACAAAGTGGAGTGAAACGGTGCTCACCCGAAGTTGCACAAGAGAGTCCCACGCCGCCGGAGGACAACTCAGGAGGTCGTGCAATGCAGGTTAGAGTGCCGTGGACCCAGGCTTGGCTGTGCACAAAGGATTCCCTCGGAAAGTGCACAGGAGCCGGAGTAGCTGCAAAACACGCGGTTCCCAGCAATGCAGTCTGGCGTGGGGAGGCAAGGACTTACTCCACCAAACTTGGACTGAAGAGTCACTGGACTGTGGGAGTCACTTGGACAGAGTTGCTGAGTTCAAGGGACCTCGCTCGTCGTGCTGAGAGGAGACCCAGAGGGCCGGTGATGCAGTTCTTTGCTGCCTGCGGTTGCAGGGGGAAGATTCCATCGACCCACGGGAGATTTCTTCGGAGCTTCTAGTGCAGAGAGGAGGCAGACTACCCCCACAGAATGCACCACCAGGAAAACAGTCGAGAAGGCGGCAGGATCAGCGATACAAGGTTGCAGTAGTAGTCTTTGCTACTTTGTTGCAGTTTTGCAGGCTTCCAGTGCGGTCAGCAGTCGAATCCTTGACAGAAGGTGAAGAGAGAGATGCAGAGGAACTCGGATGAGCTCTTGCATTCATTATCTAAGGAAATCCCCAAAGCAGAGACCCTAAATAGCCAGAAAAGAGGGTTTGGCTACCTGGGGGAGAAGATAGGCTAGCAACACCTGAAGGAGCCTATCAGAAGGAGTCTCTGACGTCACCTGCTGGCCCTGGCCACTCAGAGCAGCCCAGTGTGCCAGCACTGTTTCCAAGATGGCAGAGGTCTGGAGCACACTGGAGGAGCTCTGGGCACCTCCCAGGGGAGGTGCAGGTCAGGGGAGTGGTCACTCCCCTTTCCTTTGTCCAGTTTCGCGCCAGAGCAGGGCTGAGGGGTACCTGAACCGGTGTAGACTGGCTTATGCAGAAATGGGCACCATCTGTGCCCATGAAAGCATTTCCAGAGGCTGGGGGAGGCTACTCCTCCCCTGCCTTAACACCTTTTTCCAAAGGGAGAGGGTGTAACACCCTCTCTCTGAGGAAGTCCTTTGTTCTGCCATCCTGGGCCAAGCCTGGCTGGACCCCAGGAGGGCAGAAACCTGTCTGAGGGGTTGGCAGCAGCTGCAGTGAAACCCCTGAAAAGGCAGTTTGGCAGTACCCGGGTCTGTGCTAGAGACCCGTGGGATCATGGGATTGTGCCAACAATGCCAGGATGGCATAGAGGGGGCAATTCCATGATCCTAGACATGTTACATGGCCATATTCGGAGTTACCATTGTGAAGCTACACATAGGTAGTGACCTATGTGTAGTGCACGCGTGTAATGGTGTCCCCGCACTCACAAAGTCCGGGGAATTTGCCCTGAACAATGTGGGGGCACCTTGGCTAGTGCCAGGGTGCCCACACACTAAGTAACTTTGCTCCTAACCTTTACCAGGTAAAGGTTAGACATATAGGTGACTTATAAGTTACTTAAGTGCAGTGGTAAATGGCTGTGAAATAACGTGGGCGTTATTTCACTCAGGCTGCAGTGGCAGGCCTGTGTAAGAATTGTCAGAGCTCCCTATGGGTGGCAAAAGAAATGCTGCAGCCCATAGGGATCTCCTGGAACCCCAATACCCTGGGTACCTCAGTACCATATACTAGGGAATTATAAGGGTGTTCCAGTATGCCAATGTAAATTGGTGAAATTGGTCACTAGCCTGTTAGTGACAATTTGGAAAGAAATGAGAGAGCATAACCACTGACGTTCTGGTTAGCAGAGCCTCAGTGAGACAGTTAGGCATCACACAGTGAACACATACCTATAGGTCACAAACTTATGAGCACTGGGGTCCTGACTAGCAGGGTCCCAGTGACACATAACAAACATACTGAAAACATAGGGTTTTCACTATGAGCACTGGGCCCTGGCTAGCAGGATCCCAGTGAGACAGTGAAAACACCCTGACATACACTCACAAACAGGCCAAAAGTGGGGGTAACAAGGCTAGAAAGAGGCTACTTTCTCACACAATCCCCCCCCAAACGAAGGACAATAAGGCTAACCTTGGCCAGTTGAGACTTTATTTTCTAAGTGGTGATAAATAGAGAGTAGCTCTGCAATAGACTGGTTGCTCCCTTTATCATCCACTATATGGTTACTTCCCTGTGGGGATGTAAACCACCCTGTTTGAAGTTTTTTAGGTAAGCAACAATGTGAAGATGTATTTTCAGAGTTTCTATCAGTAAGTTTTAGTTTAGAGCAGTGGGAATTGTCCACTGAACCTATTTGTAGTGATGGAAATGCCAGACAGGGATGCTGTCTCAGTAAAGCCATAGCTGGGCAAAATTGTTGTCCATATGGCTGGAAGAGGGAACAGGGATGCTGTTTCTCTTTAGTTGGAGCAGGGCAGGGATGCTGTCCTATGAGCTCCACACTAGGGCAGGGATGCTGTCCTAAGTGTTGTGAGGCAGTGCAGAGTTTTTACACTAAAGTTTCTCTGGAAGGGTTGGAGGGATGCTCCATGTTAACTAAAATGGTGCTCTTTTTCTCACCAATGTTAGTTATCCCACAGAGAGGTACTTCTACCTCAGGGAGTACAGCTTTGCCAGCTGATGATTCCCTTGGAACAGGTGCCACCCCAGGAGAGGTTTCTCCCACCACAGGAATGATATCCTGATTGGCAGGGTGGTTAGGGGATACTGTGATACCCTTTTTACCTGTTGTTGGAGAGGGATCCTGAGTTTTCAGGCCTTCTCTCCTTTGCTTTTTCATTTCAGTAGAAATGAGAGGGAACAATTCCTCTGGGATGCCCAGCATGGCTGCATGGGCATAAAACTCTACCTCAGCCCAACCTGAGGCCTCTAGGTCATTACCTAAGAGACAGTCTACAGGTAAGCTAGGTGATACTACCACCTGCTTAGGGCCAGTAACTCCACCCCAACTAAACTGAATTATAGCTTTGGGAAGAAACTTAGTGGAGTTATGGACATCAATAATCTTATACTGTTGTCCAATGATGTGCTGTTCAGGATGCACTAGGTTTTCAGTCACCAAAGTGATACTGGCACCTGTGTCCCTGTAGGCCAAGGCCTCAACACCATTTATTGAAACTGTCTGCCTGTACTTATCCATTGTAAGGGGACAAGCAGCCAGTGTGGCAAGGCCAATGCCGCTAGGTGTGACAGAAACTGTCTTGGAACTGACTACCCCAGTTTCTATGAAGGACCCATAAGTGAACCCAACTACACCCTTAACTTGACTGTTGCCAGCAGTCCCACCACTAGTACCACTACTGCTAGGGGCACTAGAGCTTGATGTATTAGTGGTGGTAGGCTCAGGGGGTTTACCTGGACAGGACTTATCCCCTGGCCTATGGCCTCTGTTTTTACACACAAAGCACCAAGGCTTTTTAACTTGTGTAGGTTGAGAAGAAGAGGAAAAAGTTGTTTTATCCCCACCCCCTGAAGAGTGTTTAAGATTTGAAGAAGGATCTTTGGTTTTACCCTTATCCCCATGCTTATCTTGAGATTTTTCACCATCTTTCTTCTTGCCATCCTTGTAACCACCTGTATGAACTTTTCTGTTCACTCTTGTTCTGACCCATTTGTCTGCCTTCTTTCCCAATTCTTGGGGAGAGGTCAGATCTGAGTCCACTAGATACTGGTGCAACAAATCAGACACACAATTATTAAGAATATGCTCTCTCAGGATTAAGTTATACAGGCTTTCAGAAACAGTAACTTAACTGCCATGTAACCACCCCTCCAAGGCCTTCACTGAATGGTCAACAAAGTCTACCCAGTCTTGTGAAGACTCCTTTTTGGTTTCTCTGAACTTCATCCTGTACTGTTCAGTGGTTAAGCCATAACCATCTAGGAGTGCATTCTTAAGAACTTTGAAATCATTGGCTTCACTTTCTTTCACAGTAAGGAGCCTATCCCTACCCTTACCACTAAATGATAGCCATAGGATAGCAGCCCACTGCCTTTGAGGGACATCCTGTACAACACAGGCCCTCTCAAGTGCAGCAAACCACTTGTTAATGTCATCCCCCTCCTTATAAGGGGAACTATCTTGTGCAGATTCCTAGAATCATGCTCTTTTGCAGGATGACTATTGGGAATACTGCTGCTGCCACCATGGGTTTCTAAACCCAATTTCTGTCTTTCTCTTTCCACTTCTAAGGACTGCCTATCTAAATCCAGCTGTTGCTTCTTGAGCTTCAGCCTGGTTTGTTCCACTCTCAATCTATTGAGCTCCCTTTCTAACACTCTGTCATCAGGGTGGGTGGGTGGGGCATTCCTTGAAACAGAAGTATGGTGAGAATGAACAGAAGGAGACCTGTCCCTAACAAATGGCACCCTAACAGCTTGGCTAACAGAAACGGCACTTCTACTATGATGAGAAGGGATACTCTTACTGTGATGTGAGAAACACTATCAGTGTGATGTGACTCTACATCAGTACCAGCTATGCTAGGTTGTCTGCTAATGGGCAGGCTAGGAAGTTTCCTTTCTAAATCTTTTGCTAGGGGTGCCCCAAGGTCAGATTGGGAACCATCAGCTAATTTCTCAACAGAAGTGCCACCTCTGGCCTTATCCTGTTCAACAAGCATATTAACCAACAGTTCTCTAGAGGGATTCTTCCCTACACTTAAACCTCTTTCTATGCAGAGACTCCTTGCTCCTTTCCAGCTAAGGTGATCATAAGCAAGTTTGGACAGATCAACAGTTTGGCCTGTGCCAGACATTTTAGAAAGTGTTTAAGTGATAGAAAAAGTGAGAAAAAGTTTTTAGAACTTTTTAAAGAACAGGAAAAACTTTTAAAACTTTTTAAGAACTTTTTGAAAGTTTTTAGAGGTACTTTTCAGCACTTAGAAAAGAAGTGAGAGAAGAAAAGCAAAACTTTTTGGTTAGGTGTACATACACTGAACTTGTTTTGTATATGTTTCTCTTATGAAAAGTACAATGACAAAAGTGGTAAGTAGTTGCAAAGTACTTATCCCACCGCTGCACAACCAATGTAGGAGGCTGGACTGGCTTGTAGTGAGTACCAAGGGGTACTTACACCTTGCACCAGGCCCAGGTATCCCTTCTTAGTGTATAGGGGTGTCTAGCAGCTTAGGCTGATAGAAAAGGTAGCTTAGCAGAGCAGCTTAGGCTGAACTAGGAGACGAGTGAAGCTCCTACAGTACCACTAGTGTCATATGCACAATATCATAAGAAAACACAATACACAGATATACTAAAAATAAAGGTACTTTATTTTTATGACAATATGCGAAAGTATCTCAGTGAGTATCCTCAGTATGAGGATAGCAAATATACACAAGATATATGTACACAATACCAAAAATATGCAGTATAGTATTAGAAAACAGTGCAAACAATGTATAGTTACAATAGGATGCAATGGGGACAAAGAGGGTAGGGGCAACACAAACCATATACTCCAAAAGTGGAATGCGAACCACGAATGGACCCCAAACCTATGTGACCTTGTAGAGGGTCGCTGGGACTGTAAGAAAACAGTGAGAGTTAGAAAAATAGCCCACCCCAAGACCCTGAAAAGTGAGTGCAAAGTGCACTAAAGTTCCCCAAAGAGCACAGAAGTCGTGATAGGGGAATTCTGCAGGAAAGACCAAAACCAGCAATGCAACAACGATGGATTTCCAGACGAGGGTACCTGTGGAACAAGGGGACCAAGTCCAAAAGTCACGATCAAGTTGAGAGTGGGCAGATGCCCAGGAAATGCCAGCTGTGGGTGCAAAGAAGCTGCTACTGGACAGTAGAAGCTGAGGATTCTGCAAGAACGACAAGGGCTAGAAACTTCCCCTTTGGAGGATAGATGTCCCACGCCGTGGAGAGTTGTGCAGAAGTGTTTTCCTGTGGAAAGACCGTAAACAAGCCTTGCTAGCTGCAAAGCTTGCAGTTAGAGTTTTTGGGTGCTGCTGTAGCCCAGGAGGGACCAGGATGTCGCCAATTGCGTCAGGGGACAGAGGGGGTGCCCAGCAAGACAAGGAGCCCTCTCAGAAGCAGGCAGCACCCACAGAAGTGCCGGAACAGGCACTACGAAGTGGAGTGAAACAGTGCTCACCCGAAGTTGCACAAGAGAGTCCCACGCCGCCGGAGGACAACTCAGGAGGTCGTGCAATGCAGGTTAAAGTGCCGTGGACCCAGGCTTGGCTGTGCACAAAGGATTCCCTCGGAAAGTGCACAGGAGCCGGAGTAGCTGCAAAACACGCGGTTCCCAGCAATGCAGTCTGGCGTGGGGAGGCAAGGACTTACCTCCACCAAACTTGGACTGAAGAGTCACTGGACTGTGGGAGTCACTTGGACAGAGTTGCTGAGTTCAAGGGACCTCGCTCGTCGTGCTGAGAGTAGACCCAGAGGACCGGTGATGCAGTTCTTTGGTGCCTGCGGTTGCAGGGTGAAGATTCCGTCGACCCACAGGAGATTTCTTCGGAGCTTCTAGTGCAGAGAGGAGGCAGACTACCCCCACAGCATGCACCACCAGGAAAACAGTCGAGAAGGCGGCTGGATCAGCGTTACAGTGTCGCAGTAGTCGTCGTTGCTACTTTGTTGCAGTTTTGCAGGCTTCCAGCACGGTCAGCAGTCGATTCCTTGGCAGAAGGTGAAGAGAGAGATGCAGAGGAACTTGGATGAGCTCTTGCATTCGTTATCTAAGGAAATCCCCAAAGCAGAGACCCTAAATAGCCAGAAAAGAGGGTTTGGCTACCTAGGAGAGAAGATAGGCTAGCAACACCTGAAGGAGCCTATCAGAAGGAGTCTCTGACGTCACCTGCTGGCCCTGGCCACTCAGAGCAGTCCAGTGTGCCAGCAGCACCTCTGTTTCCAAGATGGCAGAGGTCTGGAGCACACTGGAGGAGCTCTGGGCACCTCCCAGGGGAGGTGCAGGTCAGGGGAGTGGTCACTCCCCTTTCCTTTGTCCAGTTTCGCGCCAGAGCAGGGCTGAGGGGTCCCTGAAAGGGTGTAGACTGGCTTATGCAGAAATGGGCACCATCTGTGCCCATGAAAGCATTTCCAGAGGCTGGGGGAGGCTACTCCTCCCCTGCCTTAACACCTTTTTCCAAAGGGAGAGGGTGTAACACCCTCTCTCTGAGGAAGTCCTTTGTTCTGCCATCCTGGGCCAAGCCTGGCTGGATCCCAGGAGGGCAGAAACCTGTCTGAGGGGTTGGCAGCAGCAGCAGCTGCAGTGAAACCCCTGAAAAGGCAGTTTGGCAGTACCCGGGTCTGTGCTAGAGACCCGTGGGATCATGGGATTGTGCCAACAATGCCAGGATGGCATAGAGGGGGCAATTCCATGATCCTAGACATGTTACATGGCCATATTCGGAGTTACCATTGTGAAGCTACACATAGGTAGTGACCTATGTGTAGTGCACGTGTGTAATGGTGTCCCCGCACTCACAAAGTCCGGGGAATTTGCCCTGAACAATGTGGGGGCACCTTGGCTAGTGCCAGGGTGCCCACACACTAAGTAACTTTGCACCTAACCTTTACCAGGTAAAGGTTAGACATATAGGTGACTTATAAGTTACTTAAGTGCAGTGGTAAATGGCTGTGAAATAACGTGGACGTTATTTCACTCAGGCTGCAGTGGCAGGCCTGTGTAAGAATTGTCAGAGCTCCCTATGGGTGGCAAAAGAAATGCTGCAGCCCATAGGGATCTCCTGGAACCCCAATACCCTGGGTACCTCAGTACCATATACTAGGGAATTATAAGGGTGTTCCAGTATGCCAATGTAAATTGGTGAAATTGGTCACTAGCCTGTTAGTGACAATTTGGAAAGAAATGAGAGAGCATAACCACTGAGGTTCTGGATAGCAGAGCCTCAGTGAGACAGTTAGGCATCACACAGGAAACACATACCTATAGGTCACAAACTTATGAGCACTGGGGTCCTGACTAGCAGGGTCCCAGTGACACATAACAAACATACTGAAAACATAGGGTTTTCACTATGAGCACTGGGCCCTGGCTAGCAGGATCCCAGTGAGACAGTGAAAACACCCTGACATACACTCACAAACAGGCCAAAAGTGGGGGTAACAAGGCTAGAAAGAGGCTACTTTCTCACAGAGGCATCTTAGCTTTTGGATTGCTGAAGATGGCAAGCAATGCTTGATGATTGGTTACAAGAGTGAAAGGGTTCCCACATAAGAATACGTGGAAATGTTCACAAGCCTCACCACTACTAAACTTTATTTCTGAGGTTGTGAAAAGACACGTTGAGTTTGTGACAAACTTCTGCTTGCATATGCCACAATATGCCATCGAGCATTTTGGTGTCCACTGTGGTGGGCAAGGATTGTGCCCAACCCGACCCGGCTTGCATTAACAACAACCTTTGTATGAAGCTTTGGCTCAAAGCAGGCCATTTCAGTGGCATTCTCAATTACATGCTTGATTTTCCTAAAATTTTGTCCACATTTGTGCGACCAGTAAAATGAAGCATTTCTTTATGTTAAACCTCTTAAGGGAGCGCTTACTGTGACAAAGTCAAGTATGTATCTGGAACTTTACATGGCCATGCTAAGGAATACATGTAACATGGTAACATCTTGTGGGGGATTGGTGGTTGACAAAGCTTGTACTTTAGCTGGATCTGATATCATACCCCCATCAGAAAAGATATGGCCAAAGAATTTGTGAAAGTCACATTTCTCAGCATTCAGAGTTAAACACGCATCAGCAAGTAAACAACACACTTGTGTAAGAGCTGTATCATGTTTCTTCTGGGTCGCTCTGAAAACCAATATGTCATCACTGTAATTGAAAGCATTCATGACAGGTTGCATTATGCGTTGAATGACATCTTGAAACAGTTCTACAACTGATAACACACTGAAATTTAAGCCCTTATATCTGAACAAACCAAGATGGGTAGAAAAGGTAGTAAGGTACTTGCACTTTTCTTTGTGATCCAATTAATTATATCTTTTGTTCAGATCAAGGTGAGAGAAGACTTTGGCACCATTTAGCTGTGTGATCATGTCGGCAATATGTGGACTGGGATGATGTTCTCTTTCAAATGTCTTTTTAGCTTCATACATATCAACACAGATGCGCACAGCTCCTTCACTGTCCTTTTTGGCTCTACCACTTTGGGCAAAAACCATAGAGTTGGACCAGTAGATTGCTCAATGATATCATGCTTTAGTAAAGTCTCAAATTCTTTCTCAACAGCTTCTTGTAGATGACATGCAATTCGTCTACATCTTTAAGCAACAGGATGAACGCCCTCAATGATATGCAGTTTCACTTTCATGGTCTTAAGTTTTCCCAATCAATGAAATGCCAAAAACTGACATACTATTTTGTGATGACCATTCACGTTGCAGTTCACAAACATCAGTCCCATAGCAGAAGCAATATTGAAACTGAATAAACTGTAACTTGATGCAGTACCTTGAAGTACATGAATGGGTGCTTGTACTTTTGTCTCTTTGTGTCTCATGGTTGTTACGAATAAACCATAATGCCTTAATGGCATTGATGAAGCTCATGTACACAATTTAGTCTTCAAAGGTGTGAGACAGGGCAATGGAGACAGTTCATTGTATTTCTTCTCAGGCATATTGCTTATTGACACACCACTGCCACTAGTAAAAGGTATGGAGCAACTGGTTACTTTTAGTATAATCTTTAGACAATGACTGACTATTGGGATTTTACTCATTGACGTTTCTTTGACTCTAACTCTTATTTGCATGTGGCCAGTCGGACATGCACACTTTTTCTGAGGTAAATATTAACATGGCACATCTGTCTTCTTCACTGTCACTTGACAATTAAGGTGAACTCCTGGATGAAGATTAAGATAACGATCAACTTTCTTTGGTGTCAATTTGCCTCAGCTAATGTTGGCTCTTAGCCTTGTGGTCGTGCATACAATGTTGCTTCAGGAACGTTCTGGTGTCCATTTTGTTTTCTCATCAGTGCGCACTTAGCTTTTCCTTCACCATGAAATCTGTTACAATATGGTTCTCCCTCCCACAGCCTTTGCATACTTGTCCAATGGTGGGACATTTACCTTCGTGTGGAAACGAAAATCCACATCTAAAGCACATTTTCTTTTTCTTTGGAGACATCGCTTTGTGTCCTTCAGCTTTGTGTTTCTGCTCACTTTTCATTTTCGTGACTAACTCATTCTAGGCACCTCCAGCTTCCATGCCAGCAGCTAGTCGATCGGCAAGTTCCTCAGCTCTGGCAGCCATGAAAACTTGCTCCAGCCTAATAGTTTCTCTCAGAATTCATCCTCTGAATAAATAGACATCCGTCAATAATTTGGAGACGTATGACTTCTTCGTAATTGAATTAATTGAATTTACAGTGTTTAACGAGTGTATCATGACACTCAATAAATCTGTCGATTGTTTCACCAACGTTCTGTCATTCCTGACTGAAAATATATGTTTCCTAATCAGCATTCTGCATTTGATTGAACTTGAGATTTAACGCTTCTTTGATTCAATAGTATGTAATTTCTTCAGTTTAAAGCAGTTTCTTTAGTACATTTTTAACTTCTTCACCAGCAAGATTTATTTTCCGTTCCTGGTTGTTACTGCCTTTAGCATTTTTCGGTACCTGTTTGTCTCTGCCTTTAGCATTTCTCTGTGCCTGGTTGTTGCTGCCTCTAGCATGTCTAATGTGTAGCTCAGTGTCACATAGTGGAGCAGGCACTCTTTCACAGCCTTACTAGCAAGTCTTTGGCCAACAATGTGTAAACTTCTCAATGAGGCTTTTGTTATCTTCAACAGTTTCACACTGGCTGAAGAGGCCCTTTGACTCCACATACACCAAACAGCACTCTTCACTTTGACTGAGGCATGTGTGGCATGCACCAGCAGGTTGCTGGACCACTGCAAACTCTCTGGGAGAGCACTGTTGATCTTCGGGGTATGTATCTCGTCACCATTTGTAGCATCCTCCCAAGCCTGAGTACTTATAAATGACTACGCCACACACAGAGCCTGATCTTACAAATCTTTATTGCTCTGCATGTTACTGCAAACTCAACATTCTAAACACAAAACTATTCATCACACCCGAACACTTATGTCACAGTTCTACAGAGTCCATCAGGAACCAAAAGCATCTTGTCATCGCTAACCCACAAGACAGTACAGTGAGCTTCAGCTCGGATGCCAATTGTGGCCGAGTCTGAGTCAGGAATCTGATATTGAGGTCTCTACTTCCCCCAGAGGGACCACTGTCCTGATTTATTACTGTCCTGCCCAGGTCCCAGGGTTACCCCTTGTTTCTAACTGTAAGGTGTCAGGCTCAAGCTTGGCTGAAGCTTTCCAGCTAGAGTGGCTCACCCATTTCTAAGGAGCAGTATGTGAATGTGCAGGGTGAGCAGTGCATGACTATGCATGGTACGAGGTGTCAGTGTGTGCAGTGTGAGAGATGTGTGAGCGCAGGATGAACAGTCAGTGTGAGTGATGGTTCAGAGGTGTGCGAGTGCAGGGAAAGGTATATGTCAGTGTTGTGTGTGCAGCAGAAGCAGTGTGAGTGCAGGGTGAGCAATGTAAGTGTAGAGTGCGTGGTATGTGGGTGCTGTGCCAGCTGTTTCTGTTTGTAGAAAGATCGGTGTCTGAGTTTATGGTGATTAATGACAGTGCAGGGTGAGTGGTGCATGAGTATACAAGGAGGTCTGTGTCTAGGCCGAGGGCGACTGGAGTGCATTGTGAGCAGTGTGTGAATGTGCAGGATAAGCAGTGCAGGTGTGTGTTTGCAAGGTGAGTGGTGTATGTGGACAGGATGAGTGGCATGTCTGCATGCAGGTTAAGTGGTATGTCTGTGCAGAGCATGTAGTCTGTGTGCAGGGAGAGTGGTATATGTGAGTGCAGAGTGATAGATGTGAGAGCAGGGTGAGATATGTGAGTGGTCTGTGAGTGCATGGTGATATGTTTGTGAGCGGAAGGTGAATTATTTTTTAGTACAATGTGAATGGTGTGCATGGTGAAAAGTCTGTGAGTATGGATGAGACGCATGGGAGTGTAGGGTGAGCAGTCAATATGAGTGATGTATTAGTGGTATGCTGCTGTATGTTCAGTGGTATGTGAGCATTGAGAGCGCAGTGTCAGCGGAGTTAGTGCAGGGTGAGCAGTGTGAGTGCAGTGCAAGCTGTGTCTATGTACAGAATGAGCAGTGTTTGAGTGGAGGGTGAGTGACATCAGTATTGTTTCTGTGTAAAGGGTGAGCAGTGTCGGCACGGTGAGCAGTCTGCCTGTGTGTTAAGAGAGTGGTATGTGTGAGTGTAGGGCGTAATGTGAGTACAGAGAGTGATGTATGAGTGCAGGATGTGATGTGTGAATTCAGAGCGATAAGTGAGAGAGCAGGATGAGAGCTGTGCAACGTGTGTGTGTGTGTGAAAGGAGGGTGGTTTGTGAGTATAGGATGAACAATAGATGAGTACAGAGCAAATGGTGAGTGCAAGGTGCACCAGAGGGTTAACGGTGGGTGAGTGCTAGTGATCACTGAATGAATGTTTGGTGAGAGGTGTAAGAGTGGCATTAGTGCAGGGTGAGTGATGAATAGTGCAGGGTGGGCAGTGGGTGAGTGCAAGGTGTGATATGTGGGAGTGAAGCGTGAGAAATATTTGAGTTTGAGGTGAACAGTATGAGTCCAAGTAGAAGGGTGTATGAGCAGTGTTTACGTGCAGGGTGATTAGTGTGAGAACAGCATGAGCAGTGTCTGTTCAGAGTGAATGGTGCATTAATGCAGGGTGAGTGATTGTGAGTGCACTGTGAGTGTTCAGGATAGGAGGTATCTGAGTGCAGGGTGACCATCCCTTACTACTTGTTGAGTGGTGTATGAAGGTATAGCATTGTGTGAGTGTGAAGGCAGGGTGACCAGTGTGTGAGTGTGGAGGTTGAGAGATGCAAGTGTGTACAAGATGAGTGGTGTGTGACTGCTGGTTGAGTGGTTAGTGTGAGTGATGTGTTTGTTAGGGGTCAGTAGTGTGAGTGCAGCATGAGCAGTGTCTGTTTGCAGAATGACCAGCATCAATGTACAAGGTGATTATTGACAGCAGAGGGGGAGTGTGCAGAGTAAACACTGCCTGAGTATGCCCAGGTGTTTAAACCCAGGGTAATCAGTATGAAGGGTGTGTGGTGTGTAAGTGTGCGGAATGTTCAGTGTGTGAGTGTGTGGAATGAGCAGTGTCTTAGCAGGAAGTGACTGGTGTGTGACTGTGTATGGTGAGCTGAGTATATATTAACAGCATGAGTAGTGTGAGTGCAGAGTGAGTGGTGTGTGTGGGTGCAGGGAGGGTGGTGTGTCCAAGTGCTGAGCATGGTGTTTGAGCACCGGGTATGGTGTGTGAGTGCAAAGTGCAAAGTATGAGAGCAAGGTGATAGGTGTGTGATTTGTGTGCAAGTGCATGGTCACTGCTTTGTGAGGACAGGGTGGGTGGTAGGTTTTTGAGTGAGTCCAAAGTGCATACTCATTTGTGAGACGTACTGCGCACATTGGTAGCACTGCCTAGGGCCTTATCATGACAAGCTGTGCGTGCTAAGTGCACAGCCAAGCACTGTTTTTAGGTCGAGCGAGCAAGCGCTCTGGCCTGTTGTAATCTATCTGTGGGCTTCTAACCACGTCCACTTCACACCCATCACTATCACTCGTTCATGGGCTTGTAAATACGGCCCTTTCCCACGCAGCACTGTGTGTGGAAGGGGCGTGCAATGGGTGTTGCTGTGGGCGTGCCACAGCAACACCCACTGCATTTTGACGCTGCCTCAGATTTATGAAATTTTGTAAACCTGAGGTAGTGACAAAATCTAACGCTACCCCCAGGGGTGGCATTAGCAAGGCGCAACGAGGAGGAATACTTTTGTTCCTCCTCATTTTTTGCTTTTTCTATGCTAGCTGCATTCTGCTGCATGCATAGAAAAAGCAAAATGCCAGAAATGGTTGTTTATATGTGGGAAGTTGTCCCTTCCTGTACATAAACAATCATTTCAAAATGACCCTTTGGCACTTCTGTGTGTGCTGCATTTAGCACAGAAGTGCCAAAGCACCATTAGTGATTGTTTATGTGCAGGAAGGGACACCTTCCCGCACATAAACAATCGCACCCCTCAACACAGACGTCCTTGCGCGATGGTGCAAGGATGTCTGTGTTGGTGCTGGCAGCTAAATGTTGTGCCAGCGCAGGGGGAAACACAGGGGTGCGCCACATTCCCTTAAATACGGCACATCCCTGCATTTCTAAAGTGACGCAGCGCGGCGCTGCCAATTTTGGCATAGCACTGCGCTGTGCTACATTTCTTTAAATCTGGCCCTAAATTCCTAACTGGACTTTTCTTGCCACTTAAATTGAAAGTGAAAAGTAAAACAGTCAACATAGGTGAGCCGATTCAAAGTGCCACGCCCGCCATTAGCATGAGCTCGAAGGAGAGACACAGAGGAAAAACAAGTTTGCTTGCAGTCAAACATATCGGCAATCATGCAATTGTCCATGTAACAGGGCCGATGGCCGAGGCAGTAACAAACCTGCGCCAAGGAGGGACAAACGTAAAGCATTTACCAATGATAACAAAGGATTTTTGAAAGGTAAGCCCATGAACGAGTGATAGTGATGGGTGTGCGGTGGACGTGGTTAGAAGGTCACAGATAGATTACAACAGGCCAGAGTGCTTGCGCACTCGACCTACAAACAGTGCTTGGCTGTGCATTTAGCACGCACAGCTTGACATGATAAGGCCCTAGGCAGTGCTACAAATGTGCGCAGTACGTCTCACAAATAAGTAAGCACTTTGGACTCACTGAAAAACCTAAACACTTCACACAAACATAATAGTGAAATCAATAACTTTGAGCAAATGAGAAAAGAAAATGCATCACACGAGTCTAACTGTACTTAATAAGCAGAGCTGGTCTCAGCTTCGACCTGTCACCATACTTCTGCCAGCTCCCCTTGGATGCTTGTGGGATCCTAGCATGTTTTATTCCACACTTTTGCTTAAATAGACCCATAAAATTAAAAAAATAGAAGACTATAAATCGTTGCCCTAGTACCTTTTGGGTCCATTTTAACAGGATCTATGGTGTGTGTCAAATTGCCCTGAAACCACTGTATGTGGTCCTAGTCGGTGCTTAATGTGTGCTTGTTATTTCCTGTGCTGAGCACCAGCTCTTATTTTTGAGGGCCAGGGCTTATTCTTCTGCCTCAAGCATTTGCTATGAGCAAAAGACACATATGGGAAAGACGGAGGAAGAGAAAAACAAAAAAGCGTCACAAAGGGAGAAAGTAGAAAGCTGCAAGAGTGAGGTGAAGGGGCAGGGAGTGGCTTTATATGGATTGAAGAGTTTCCACTATGGCTTCAGGAGTACACTGCCTCAGTATTCCGTGTTCACACATTGAATTGCAACAGCCGCACGTTTAAGAGGAGGGCTTTCGGCACCGGAACCTTTTTATTTACAAATTAAGCACTGGTCCAAGTATGTTAATGGGGTGGATTAGCATGAGTATATTGTATGTAGTGTCCATTGAGGTTGACTGGTGCAAACCTTACCCATGAATACAAAATCTTTGTGGTAGATTGGGGGTCCAGTCCCACAGGAAATGTAATGTGAAATCCAGACTCTGGAATGGACCGGAGAGACGTTCAGACTCGACTTGGAAGTGTGTCAGAGACTGTTATGCTTATCCATTGGCTTACAGGAAACAGCGGTTAACCTCAATTGCTTACTTAACCGAAAAATACCCCTTGGTAAAGCCCCAGGATTGCATGCCGTTTTAAGGGCGAAACACGTCTTGGCTGTAAAATGGACAATGCCATGTAAATATGTGATGCTTGTATCAAGAGACTGGAACCATGTAAAGTGATGCTTGTACCAAGAGATTTGAACTACGAATTCCTTCAAAGCACTACTGAGAATTAAAACATATTTGGAATTGTATTCAAGATACTCTCTTCTTTAAGTTATTACTCTTAGCACATTTATTTCTCCATTTTCTTGGACTTTTGAATTACATTAAGCTGGGTTTTTATACACTCATTCGAGCACACAAAGTAATGGCACCTCCAGTCCGTTGCTCAAATTGTCTGGACGGTTGGGTAGTAGGTGCTTGATGTACATTTTCTAGTGTGTATTTGGAAGTAGGTGTTTATGCCCAGGAACTAAAACTGGAAACAACAGTTTACCAAAGGAGGGAATTATACAAGTAGTAAGTAGGCATTTCCATGTTAGTATGGTTTTTGACAGATCTCAGAATTGGTGCTCTTGAGTTTTCCACACTACATGTGGCACCACGTTGTGTGCCTCTGATACGTCCAGGGATTTGGACTGTCCCAGTAGAACTCTCTTAGTCCACAGATGATATTCCATGAGTCTGTGGAGCAGCGAGACCTGGCAGGAGTTTCAATGACTTGTATGAGGTGGACTGCATAGGCTGGCTCAGTTCGGAGATTGCACAGATCAGCCAGAGATTCTAGAGGAGTATTTGGTTCTAAGAAGTCAAGGGACAGGACAAATCTTTATTTTAGTCTAGTCTATCTTAGTAAAGCAACAAAATAACAAGAGAGTTTTGCAGTCATAATTACAACATTAGAACAGGAAAATATTAACAAAGAAAGCAAATACAATACCTAAAACTATCATGTACAATAATGTCTAATTTTCTGTTGCTTAGAGAATGGACTAAACCCACAAATGTTTCCGTACTCTAGTTTCTCTGACAGCAGCCATCATTTTTTTTCCCAATCAAAGTCAATGGGCAAGGGAATCTAGTGCTCCTCCTGCAAAATGCCCTCCAGCACAGTGATGATCAGTACAGGGTAAAGGGTGGGCTTAATAGACTGTTACTCTGAATAAAACTGTATGATCAGAGACTTATTTCCCTAAATGTTCGTGAGGATAGGATGTAAGAGTTCTACACTTCTAAGGCACAAAAATAAAAATTGGAACTCTGTATCCAATAATGTCTATCAGACAATTGCTAGGCATAGTATAAAAGTGTTATATAAAACTGTCCATGCATAATAAAACATCACAAACCAACCAGCCATCAGAGGTAAAGAAATTATACAATAAAATACATATTACATTGCTTAACCAAAAGTACATACTAAATCATAAGTCACAACCCAGGGTCTAAAGTGAAAACCGAAACAGTTGGATAGGAATTCCTATCCTGCTCCATGATAAAAAGCATGAGAAACAAACAGGCAGTTGGCAACCCATGTACGCTAAGCAGGCACCAGGGTATAAGGATATAAGAGGAGAACAAACTGGCTTCTATTCAGCTTTTTGGCTTTTATTCAGTATTTTGGTTTTAAGCTGAATTTATTTTGCTTTGTCTTATCAGACCCAATTTTATTTTCACTATATGACCCTTAGTGTAGAGCATAGGTCTTCAAACCGGGGGGGCGGACCCTGGGGGTCAATGGCTGCATTCCAAGCACCTCAGCAAAGAAATGTAAATTAAGACTACCTAGAAGTGAGATCTTCTTTATTGGGCACATGTCCAGGCTGTCATCATTTATAAACAAACCTTGAAATGCATTAAAAATACCGGAAAATGTGATCTGGAGTGCCGCAGGTGGTCACTGAGTGTCGTGGCTGTGTCAAAGTGGAGGCTAAAAAGAACAAAGGGCCTCATTTACTAAGTTTCGGCACAGGGCAGCGCCACAAGCTTTTTTGCTGCGCCCCCCAGCATCAAAACAAAAGGGCAGTAATGTGCTGTATCTATAAGATATGGCACATTCCTGTCCTTGTGCCCTGTGCTGGTGCACAAATTACTACCTAGCGCCAAAGCAGGCATCCTTGCACCATGGTACAAGGGTGCCCATGTTGCAGGGATGATTGTTTATGTGCAGGAAGAAATACCTTCCTGCACATAAACAATCATTAATGGTGATTTCTTCTTTCTATGTGTGCTGTAGAATACAGCAGACATAGAAAAAGGAAAAAATTGGGAGACATAATGTTATTTCTCTTCATTGCGCACTCTGGTGCCCTGAGGTGACATAGGAATCTGATGCATTCCCAGACTCCAAAACCTGGGAATGCATCAGATTCCTTCGGATTTCATGGGTGTTGTGTGGGAACACCCCAAGCAACACCCGTGAAGCGCCCCTTTCATGCAGTGTTTTGCATTAATGGGATCCATATTTACAAGACCATGAAAAGCCAGGCAAGGTGGCTTGCATGGCCTTGTAAACATGGGCCACTACACTGCGCCACCGGAGTGTAAAAAAAGAATCACGCTCTGGTGGCGCAGTGTGCCGCTAGGACCTTGTAAATGAGGCCTAAAGTATTCTGTATGTTATCCTTTTTGCATGAATGTAACTGCCTAAAAATAATGAAAAATAACTCACACACAGTGAAATTAAAAATAAATGCAAGTTAAACATCCTGTAATTCTTTGCAAATCACTCAATCTACCTAAGCCTAAAAAACATGAATGTGACCTTGTATAATGTAACTGGTGCCAATGTAAAGCATTCCAATACCCTCAGGTCAAATTCATGTCATAAAAAACTACAGAATAAGTCAGGTTCGAAGTGTGAAACCTGTTTTTTAATGTGATCACTGCATATGATCAGAAAGGCACAGAACGGAATCTTATTTGGTGCAGTGTGAAATAGTGGCTTTTTATTTAGAATGTTATGAAGTCCCAGCCTGTGACAGAGAGCATTGTAATATTCAAGTCATTATCTTAAAATAGTATTACACACACTGTAAGTTAGGCTGATGCATTTTTATTTTACTTTTTTCTGTTTTATATAGTGCAGACACAACCCAAAGGTGTTGGGGTGCTTTACATGAGCACCAGTTACACTACACAAGGTCACAATTATTTTTAGGCACAGGAAGATTTTAATCTTTGTAACCATGAAGCTTTAAGGGACTCCATCACTTAAAGTATAGCGAAAAGGCCTTCTTTCTTCCTAAGCTCTTTGTGCCCCACCACACCCCCATCAGTTTTAGGCAAGGGAACCTCGAGATCAACGTTAACCCAGGAACAGCTATTTTTATAAAAAGTGAGTCCAACAGGTGACAGGGAAGAGGCATCCAGTGCTGCTTTTAGATGCATAGCCTTCATTCTCTGGACCCCTGGGGCCATGGGGGGATTGCAGAGGAGACGCAGGAAAGGAGCGTGATCCATGGATAGTGTCAAATATATTGCCCAGAAGAGGGGACACCATATAGGATCTCATTTTGTCGTTCACATAGGAATAGACACAACTCCCTCAAAGAGATATCTCCTAGGAAGGGGGGAATAGAAATAGGATTTTTTAAGGGCCACCACTATCATTTGTGCAACAGGCACTGGGGTCAAGAGTGTAAGTGACCACTGTACCCCAATTATGATTGTCTTACTACAAAAAAGCAGGGCAGGCCCAGTGGTATGAAAAGGCAACTGAACCCCCATCATGGCGGTTTTTACTGCCCTCCTTTGTTTGCATTAGGGCCCAAGACACAATTGCTGTGCCAGTGTTGCTTTCAGCCTCAGAGCAATGACTCGAGGAAGGGGAAAAAATAGAAGCAGAGGCGATACCTTAGTTTAACCTCGGAGAGATGGCAGGGAGGGGGAAATGGCAAGATGGTAGTGCTATTTTTACCAAATGGCAGAGGAGATAGCCTGCTAGCACCTTGCTGAGGGGAACTCAAAGTAAAAAAGTTCGAAAGCCTCTGGTGTGGAGCCTGTTGCTCGTCTCCCTCTCCCCTCACAGTTCTTCATTATATTTTATTTCAGTTTATTTTCTAATTAATTTCCTTGCGTACTTGTTTTTCCAATTATACCACCTTCTTGGTATGTGGAGAGACTGCCTGATAGCCCACTTTCTGATCAGATCTGATCCATTATTCACATCCTGGTCATACTTTAACGTTAGCTTCCAGCCTAGCACATGTGCCACTTGGAAGAGGAAGCATGGTTACCCTTTCTGATGTTGTCTCAGCCACTAGTTTGAGGCTTTGACCTTTTTGGCTTCACTTTACATTTATTTTACTTTGTCTTCTGGGTCTCAATTTTATTTTCCATGTACATTCCTTTGAGGAGTTCCAGACAGTCAACTCCATATTCTCCTGTCCTTCTTCCCTTGAAGGCCTTTATTTATTTTATTATTTGCTTTAGGTTGCTTTTTAGTTTATTTTCCTGTATTACCTTTTATTTTCCTGCACTCTACATTCTTGGTGCGCAGAGAGAGTGCCTGATGTCCTGTTGCCTAGTTCAGCAGTGTGATCTGGTTTGTTACCTACATCTTTTACCGCTTCCTAAAAGTGTTCCACAAAGAGGGTGGGGTAGCAGAGATTTTTAAAGGCCATTTGGATTTGTGTGATAGTGACATTTCCAAGTTTCTTCAGTATATTGGCCGTCAGCTTTAAAGCCACCTCCTCTTTTGCTACTTCTAGTGTTTGGGTAACTAATATTTTGGCGTTCTTTTTCCTAGCATACCCCCTTACTTGACTTGATCAGCCGTACTGCCTTCAACTCCGCCATGATGACTGCGCTCAGATTTTTTTACATTTTGGCAGATACTCCCTCCTCACTCAATGCTTCAAACTGACTCTGTAGCTTGAATTCCTTTAGGATCTAGCAACTGGTGCGGGCACACAGTTTAACATATCCTGGATATATAAAACACTGCTTGCTTGTCCTGAGGAGGTGCAGACACAGGCGAAGGCTAGATGGGATGCGGTTCTGACTGCGCCACTGACACAGCGCGCATGGATTACAGCACTCACCTAGACACAGGAAGTATCACGTAACTCTCGATTTCAGTACACACAATTCAATTACCTACACCAAATTTATTTATCCCCACACCGCCTCAAATGTATGTTCCCACAAGCTAACCCGGAATGCCCGAGATGTGTGGATCCGGATGCTAATTTCTTTCATATGACGTGGGATTGTTCCCCGGTGCTGCGCGCATGGCATGATGTTACCTCAATGACGGCTGAATGGTCAGGACTCTCTTTATCCCCTACACCCGAATCCTGTTTATTGGGGATCCAATTGAGACATAGAGAGGGGAAGCAGGTGCACCGGTGCATAGACTTCGCATTCGTTTTCTTTTAACGCCTTCTGGTGATGCAGTGGAAGTCACCGAACGTGCCAGACACTCACCGCTGGTCAAACAAATTGTTGCATTGGGCTGGAGCAGAGGCGCAGGTACTGCACTCCCTCCGTGATAGGGGGGTGATAGTCAAGGGTGATAGTCAAGGGGGCGGACACGTGGGATTCTTTAATTATTCAACTGGAGAACAAGGATGATACCCGCCCACCTTGAAATTGTAGCCCCTATGTCCATACATAGCACACATTTGTGTGTAGCGGTAGACATGGGGTCGCGAGGCAAGGGTTGGGAATGATTAGACTGCTGCCTTAATGCCACGCAGAATTGCCCTTACACTCTGCACGGTGGGACCCAGTTCAACTGATGCAAACATGCGCCCCCCATCGGCCCCGCTCTTGGAGTTGGATCTTGAACTCATACGAGCATAAGGGGTCACACCCGCCTTGCTTCTATCTGTGGCTGAACTTTTTCTGGGTTGCTCCTCTGGTGTCCCTTCCTCTGTGTGGCCACCCCCTCCCCGACTCCCTCTTTGGGTCTTTCGCGAGCAGTTCTGTATTACCTTGTTAGTCCCTACATCTTTTCTTTTCCTTTTATTCTCAAATCTCTGATAACAGTTATTCTGTTCATACTCAGTGGTTTAAGTCATGCTGATGTACTGTCACGAGTGTTGATACTGTACCCGGTCGCATATCCGGATTGAAGTGTGAAAACTTAATAAACAGATTTAAAAAAAATAATAATAAGCAGCTGACAAGTTAGGGTATTGTAAGGGGGCAAGTCTGTGATGTGAAGGGAGGGTTAAATGGTACATGATTTAATTCCTCTATCCTTGGCGTTTTGGTGGGTTGATGCTCATGACAAAAAGGGCCTCCAGAAACGAAGTACAAGAATGAGGAAAGGGATCGAGAAGTGAAGTGAAAAGTCTGCTCTGCTGTACACCCTGGGGCCTGGGCCAGTGTGTGGGCGAAAAGCAGCAAAGAAACATTCCAACCCTCCAAACTTAGGCAGGGAATCACTTCATATTAAGCAAAAAAGGGTGCTATTTTGGAGTCCTCCCCTTAAAAGTACCTCTTCTCCAATCCATATAGGTAGACAGAACCAAACAGGCATCGACTGCACCTGACTGCAGCGTTTCAGGTCTAGCGGGCGTGTATTAAGAAGACCAGTATGATTTATAACAGGACAAACAGGGGATTCTGCTCCTCACATCACTGTCTCTGTAAATAAAGTATGAGCCTCCCTGTGAGCTGGGGTTGTTGGGACTCTCATGGACTTTATACGGGATTTCCAACAATCGACCGAATTTTCCCTATGAGAGCACTGCCGCTGGAAATTCCAGCTGTACACAGTAGGGCTAAATGGAGCAGCAGCCGTGCCACCGGCCTGGGAGGGGGAGGAGGGCGGGATTCCCCGAGCTGCACGCTGCAGTCGCAGCAGGATGCTCTTGCATCAGGCTGAGCTGGCAACGAGTGCTCGGTCTGAGTGGAAGTCATAGACACAGCCCTCGGTGTTGTCGCAGTGCGTGAGCGTGCTCGTGCAGCAGCGACGTGCAACGTGAGCCCCTCAGCCGTGTGATAACCAAAATGCAGGGTTTATGTCATGTCACTGGTGGGACACGACCGGGGCCCAAAGTTTGAGGTGCCCCCAATTCCGTTATACAAGTCATTCAATACAAAGCTAATGGTAATTACCATCTAGTCATCACGAGGGAAGCTGATGTCACCCTGCTTAACTGAGTCTCAGTGACTAAAGTAAGTAACTCAAGGTACTTTTCCAAAATTCTACCTCTTCTCAAGTGGACCACTCTGCGAACAAACCATTTCGTAAACATTTTGACTATGCCCCTAATTTAGAGATAAAGCCCGCTTCAAATAATGTTGCGAATCCATCCGAGAACGCAAAGTCACTCAGTCGGGCTCTGCCGCCTGGGTGTGGTGCTCTGTATTTTAATTCTCGTTCTATTTAGGGCACAGGTCTTTGTGCTGTGTCACTGTTTATCTTGGTTCACCTGCAGTTCAGTCTCCGTTTATACTGTCGTTCGCCCCCTGCCGGAGACTGTCGGCAACTGTCGTTTCCCAGAAGAGAAGGCTTTTCATTCACATCCATTTCGTTAGCAGGAAAACGAAACTTGGCTCCGATCACTCTTTCGTGGAAGCAGGAGGTGACGAGTGAGCAGGGGAATGTTGAGTGAAAAGCAGGTGGCTTACTCCCTCTTGCAAAACAAGCCTTGCAGGCTGCCGCTGCAAGACCACTGCCAGAAACGGTGTGATTTCTAATAAAAGCCCCAAGCGTTTTCTTCCAACTTAGATGCTCTTCGAATTTTTGGGGAATGATTTTTAACAACCTTGGTTTAGGAGGGAGGGACGTTCTTATTTGCAAAGCCTTTAAATATCTCATATATTTACAATTTAAAAATGAAAGAACTGTGTCAAAATTTCATGAAAGTACAATACCCACTGCCTCGGAGAAGCCAAAGTAAATGGAAAATTGTCTGTGCTTAATTTGTGGAGGTGCCCATAATTTTTATAATTTTGTCTTCTTTTTCTAAAGCGGCATCAGCCCACCTGCAGCACTAGAGAGGGCCCACATTCACCATAGCGAGGCCCACTTTCACCACGTGTTGCAGTAGCGCTTACTACTGCTTCCACCACGGGTGCAGCAACGTTTGCCCCTGCCTGCAAGGCTCTCAATACCTTTCTGGTTGTTGTTTGATTAGGGGTGGGGATGTTCTGCTTTAATTTTTAGCTTAGAGTCTTGCCTGTTGTGCTGATAATTCACACAAGAAATTAGCCGCTGACATTTCTCTGGGTAAGAAACCGTGAAAGATGTAGAATACTAGATGAACGGTGGTTGGTAGTCTTTGAAAGTACTCCTGCAGTAACTTACTCGTGATGTTTATTACTCTGAGTTATTATCCTTTACGTTGAAGTCCTCACATAATGAACCATTTTTCTCAATTTTTAAACATGTTTTATATTAAGCATTTTGCAAACAGTCTTGGCATCTTAACAGTGCATGTCATGTGCTTGTTACAATGACAAAAGCGAGGTAACAGTGCACAGTATTTAGACGTTCCAGAACAAGAGAAACGCGTGCACACAGTTACAGAAAAGAAAAAAAGAATTTGCAATGCCATAGGGTCTCGCATTTCTCCGAGTTAGCGCTATTAGCAGTTGTAAACTCCCAACCGGATTTTTTTGCCACATTAAATGGAAAAAAACAGCGCGATCGCGCTGCTACAGTTCACTCGTAGTGAAACCTATCTGCAAAAGTGCAATTAATTCTGTAACAGGGTCGATGTTATGCAAAGCACTCGACTTCTGCTAAGCTAGATGTGCTGTGAAAAATAGATAAAAAGTAGTCCAGAAACCTGACGGGAAACAGTGAGCCTCACATGTTTTCAGTACTTGGTCGCTGCGCTCAAGGAGAGCTAACCACCGAAAGGCATGACATATGCATGCCTTCCACTAATGAAAGCAAGCAGATTTTGAAAGGCAAGCCCACGAACCAATGAAAGACACTGACGTGACATAGACGGGGCTCCGAGCCCTTTTCTAATTACTAAAGTGTCTCGCAAGCGAAATGCATGCGCATGCGACGCAGGCTAGACCCTAAAAAGGGAGGAAAAGAAAGATGTACCTTCTTTCTCCATGATACAAATTTCACCCACATAGATAATAAAGCACAAGTGCCTCTCTTTACATGGCCCACACAGGACTTCTTTTTTTTTGTTCTCATACACCTCAGACTCGAAGCCATCTCCATACGGTATCCTGTTGCG
The DNA here is from genome assembly GCF_031143425.1 of Pleurodeles waltl. Classification (NCBI taxonomy): domain Eukaryota; kingdom Metazoa; phylum Chordata; class Amphibia; order Caudata; family Salamandridae; genus Pleurodeles; species Pleurodeles waltl. The sequence continues at coordinate 713,844,011 of NC_090446.1, read as the reverse complement.
CCCGCTCCAGTACGGGGGTGACCACTGCCGGGACGACGTAGTCTCTCTCACTTGATCTCATGGACAGGGATCATCACAAGAGGAGGAGAGAAGAACGGTGTATAATCATTGGACTGTAATATAGTACCTTGGCCCAATTAATGCCCTTATCCTTGGTATTCCCTCCACTCAACTAATGGTGACCATAGTTTTTCCTTTTTTTTTTAGATTTCCACCGCCATGCCCATTCTAAATGTTTTGAAAAGAGCGTTAAGCCACTCAGTGTGCATGGGAGTAGCTCTGACATCCACGTGTGGCACACCTCCCTTCTAACCAGAAGTATCATGCAGAAGAGCACATTCCTCACATCCCTGCTCCTTACTTCACCCTCCTCCAGTAGGCCAAAGAGTATTAAGGGAAGGCTTACAGAAATTTCTTGTTTCAGAATACTAGAGATAGTTTTGCACTCCTCTTCCCAGAAACGTTATACTGCTGGGCAATTCATGAACATTTGTATGTGTGATGCTCTCTGCAGCACGCTTTTTGCGCATTTGACCACTTACCCCTTCAATATCTTTGAGAGTTTATAAGGAGAGACAGGCTCTGTGTAAAGTAAAGAGATGCTTTCTCCTCAGTGGGGCAGGCTTTAGTATCCTGAACAAGGTGTGCATAGAAACTTGCCATCTTCCCTCTAACTGCTCAGGGTGCATGCTCTCTACCCAGAGGATACCTGGCAATTTAAAGTTGTCGTTGGATATGTCTGAGATTTCTTAATACCAGATTGATATCTTCTTAGGATCTCTGAGTAACTTATCCTCCAACTGACTTGCTGATCCCAGACTTGCACTGATCCCCTGTGCCCAGCCTTTCAGTTCTGGAGCGGTTCCCCCCTGTTAGCTCCATTAGCTCTTCCCAGGATAGAAGGGATCCATCCCTAAAAAGGTCCCCCCAATACTCTATGCCTGCCCTCCTAAGCGGCACCGCCAGAACATCCCACAGACACTCTGGGTAAGTGAGTGGCTATAACAGTCAATCTTCGCTCCCAGCCCTTACAACTAAAGGCGCAAATCAAGGGACTCTGCCTAATTTTGCTGATACAGATCAAACAACAGGGGGGCACGGGGCAAACCTGTCTAGTGCCTCTGGTTATCTTAAATGAGGCAGTTAACTTCCCATTCACCAATAACCTAGCCGAAGGAGCCTGATAAATTAGATCAATGGCTTTGCAAAACCTCTCACCTGTATTATATCTCCTAAGAATTGTATTCAAGTAGCTCCAGTTAACCCTGTTGAAGGCCTTCATTGCATCCAGGGCTATGACAGCTAAAGGTTCTTCATAGGTTGTGGTCATATCTATAGCTCCAATCAGATTAAATGTTAATTCATGAAGGAATCTATTTCTAATGAATCCTTTCTGATCTAAGTGTATCAGACCATTCACTACTTCACGTAGCCTATCCGCCAGTATTTTAGCAAACAGTTTATAGTCACTATTCAGTAGTGATATTGGCCTGTAAGACTCACATCGAGTCGGGCTCTTCCTAGGATTCAGAATGAGCGAGATAATTGCCTCATTCCAACAGGAATGCAACGGCACTTCCCACAAAATTTTCAGAAAAGAATTGTAATGTTGCCTTAACTATGGATTCTCGTAAAGCAATATAAAGTTCAACAGGGATGCCATCTGGACCTGCTGCATTCCCTCTTTTACTTCCTTTCAAAACCAATCTCATCTCCCCCTGAGAAATAGGATTATTCAAAAGGGCCTGCTCTTCCTGGGTAAGACTCGGTAGAACATCCATCCTTAACCAATCCCCGACTTTCTTCTTACCCACCACCTTCTCCTCTGTGTATAGCTGGGAAAAAAACCTCTGAAAGGCATTTTCTATATCCTCTAAACTACGGAGCTTAACCGTCGACCAATCAGGCACAATTTTCTTAATGTAGTTTTGCACCTGCTCCCCCATGATCCGCCAAGCTAACAATTTCCCTGCACTTTCTCCATATTTAAAATGAGCGAGCCTGCTAGCCTCTCTTCTTTTTGAGACTCTAGATTGCAACACATCCTCCAACTGCTGCAATTAACTGGTTTACTTCATTCTCCAAATACTGCCTGCCCCCCTCTTTGCCTACTTCATTAATTGCCTATTACATTGTTGTATTTCTTGTTCAATTCAGCTTATTTCGTTCTTATATTGCTTATTCCTCTAGCTGGTGAGACTCAAACACTTCCCCCTCATTACAGCCTTAAAAGTATCCCAAACTGTAATTGTGGAGGTGGACCCCAGATGGACCTTAAAAAACTCTTCTGTCTCTCTTCAATTTGAGAAATAACCTCCTCGTCCAAAACCAGAGAATGGTCCAGAGTCCATCTCCTCATACCTAGGTCCTGAGGAAGACTGATTTTTAAAACCACGGCTGCGTGGTCTGAAAGGTGATCTGTTGAATAAGCTATGTCCTCAACTAAACCACACAGTGTTTGGCCTACTAAAAAATAATTGATCCGAGAGGCATGGCCAGATTTGTTATTACAATAAGAGAATCCCTGTTTTGCATCCACACTTTACTTCCACAGGTCCCATAGCCCAAATTCTTTCATCATCCCTTTGAGATATTGTTGAGACTTCAGGGTACCTGCTGATCTACCATTTCTTGACCTGTCCAGTTTATTGTCCAAGACCACGTTAAAGTCTCCGGCCATTATAATGGAATCAGGAAATTCTAATAGATGGGAAAAAAATATTCTAAGAGGTTCTACATCGTCACAATTTGGCCCATAAAACCCTACCAATGTGAGACTCCAGCCGCATATTTGTAGTTTGACTATAACCCATCTACTCAACTTATCAGACACTGTCTCCAACAGCACTGTCTTAAACACCCGTTTGACCAAAACCGCAACTCCTTTAGTATTGAAGTTATGCCCTGTACAGGCAAAACATTGCACCCATTTCTGGGTTTTAAACAAATCAATACTCTCTTCCTCAGTTAATTTTGTTTCTTGTAAAATTATTACGGGCGCTGGAGAATCCCTTAGAAACTGAAGGATCCTGCTACTTCTCCCTTTAGTCCGTAGATCATTAACGTTACAAGACATTATTTGAATTAACCTGTTACTATCTCCCCGGCTTTCAATAGCCTTATCCAGTTAGTTACTGGCTAGCTGAGGTGTATGCTTTATCCCATATGCTCCCCACCCAGTGCCCTCCTGTTACCCACCTCTTTGCCTCCCCCCTCCACTCCTGGAGAACCCTCCCCATCATTTGCAGGCCGATATTGGCCCGGTTTTAGAGCGCCCATGGGACTCCCCACCAGTGTATCAGTATGTGAAACAGCCCTTCGTTTATGAATACTCCCATTTTTCATGGTCTCCAGTAGATCATCTGCTGCCACTTGGTCTCTGATATTATACATCTTATTATTGTACATCACTCGAAGACGGGCTGGAAATTTGATTTGGGCCGTTGCACCCGGTTTTTTAAACTCCTCAAATCATCTCACCAGCTCCCATTGCCTATTCAACGTTGCCCTAGACAGGTCCGACCTGATCTCTAAGGAGAAATCCTCTACTCTTAGAGTTTTCATTTTTAGAGTCTTTGCCAGCATTTTTTCTTTTGAGATGTTAGTTTGGAAATTTAGCAAGAACTTGCATGGCTTTTTACTATGAGGGTTCCTCCTGAATGTGTCTCTGTGGTTCCCCTGGATGTTGCTTGCAATTTCTTCCTTACTCTCATCCGAGACTGCATTCTTAATAAAAGAGGTACATACATTTTGAGGTAATCTCCCTCTGTTCCCTCTGGTACGTTATAGATTATTTCTTCTGGAATTATTTTCCAGCTGCTCTAACTTCTCCTGTAGTTCCAGCTTTTCCACCTTTTAACATTTGAATTTCTTCTTTATGCTTTCTGAGTTCCTCATTTATGGTACCAACTGACTCCTCCAGAGTTTGAGTTCTGATTGCCAAGAGATCAAATTTATTTTCCAGAGTCACACAAGCCTCCCTTATCTCTCCTTGGTTTACCTCGGAGACTGCAAACCCTTTCTTAATGTTGTCTGAAAGTGTTGAAAGTGTTAAAAATATCGCCTCCAGCGATGTGCTCATGGTAGGGGTGACGTGAACTAAATTTTCTGTAGATTCTAAAGCTGGCGGGGGCCTGACAACGCAGACAAATCAGATACCTCAGGGTCGGATCCTTTAGGGAGACTCGTCACACTTGTCAAGACCCCGCTGCCCTTTTTAAAAGTCACAGAGTTGCTCTCTTCAAGATTTAACCTGGGTCGGGAGGTGGGGCAACCGCCCTCTACACCTTTCCCCTTTCCCACATTATCATCTTCCAAGCTTAGCAGAGCAAGGGATCTATCTTCCGGATTTTGCTCGATTGAACTAGAGTTGCTACAGTTCATTACTACTGGTAAGGACTTAAAATATGCCCTCAGTGAAGGGGTGAGTCTAAGCTTAGGGGAGATTCATTTTTGTTTACTTTGGCTTATTGTATTAAAGATCAGCGTTTCCTTTCCGCCTGAACCCCCAGACAGCCAGTTTTGTGGTGCTCGGCCATCTCCTTTTCCACTAAAAACTGTATTGTCTTCCTGAAGCAGTCTGGAATGACCGCCTACCTTCTTTTGATGGCCCCTTAATGCTTTTCCTGGAGTTAAAGTTACTTCCCCCACCTTCTGCCGTGTTACCGCCCTTGCATCGCTCTTTGCTGCCTCCCCCAGCACCTTTGATGCTTTCACTGGCTTAGCCGACTTCTCGACCTCCTCTGTGATTGTTCTGCTGCCTGCGCTGACTCTGCCAGCAATTCCTCAGAGGGAAATGTGTGCAGCCGCCCTTCGGCTCTTCCGGAGCTCCAGGGTGGCGCGACACCAGCCTGCGGCCCCGCTGGGACTGCCAAAACCTCTCCCGAGGCACACAGACCTCCTCGCAGGCTGCCCGCATATCCTGTGCATCCATGGGAGCAGGAGCCAGCGGGAGTGACTACACACAGCTCAGGACGTGGCCTCGAAAAACACCATCCAAGAGTCCGGGTACGTGCTCTAGCGAGCTGCTACAGCACCGCCTGCCATATTTTCCTTCTGCTCAACACGACTTCTTGCACTGTGGCCAATAAAGGAGGAGACTCATCATTTGTGCTTCCTGACTATACCAAGCTCTTTTCATAATAGCAATTTTAACTTCACCTTCTTTATCTCTCTTAGAACTCTCAACCATTGTCTTGCTGTGGCCTCCTGGCACTGGAGAAGATTCCTCAATTGGAAAATCAACATCTACAGTTATACTGGTGAAAGGAAGGGTTTGTCCAAATCAGACCTGAATAATGCTCATATAAATTGTATATTTTGGACTGGTAGCAGAGAGGATTTGTTTGAGTCCAGAAGAAATGTGTGCTTCACGAGTGAGGTGCACACTAGACAAACTGCTTCCAAGACCCTTAAAAAAGAAGAAGCACATTTTAGCCAATCGGTATGGAAAAACCAGCAGTCGTCGGGAATGAAGGTTACCAACGGCTATCAATGGGATTGAGTCTTGAGGCTAGAAAACCTTTGGCCCGATGCTAGCCCGAATGGAAGCACACAACATTAGAAATGTTTTCCTAGGTTAAAGAACAATAGGAGCCTTTGTGACAGATGATTTACTGGAATATGAAAATAGTTGTGCAAGAGGTCGGTCTAGAGATACCAGAAAAGATGCCTGGTGCTACTAGAGGAAAATTATTGTGGAGTCTCACCATCTTGAAATGCCAAACGGACCAGAATTCTCCTGAAGACTTTTGTACCAAAATCCCTTCTCATCTTCCAGCACTGAAAGTATCACCTCCTTTTGTAATAAGTCCCAAACCCCTTTGAGCAGCCCTTGATGTTTGCCAGTATTGGGTGGAGCTTGAGTTATAACAAAGATGTCCTCGTGATACTCTGAGAAATGTATCTTCTATACTTCCTTTACCAGCTGAAGACCCCACAAGTCTAAGAAATCTGATTTCCAGACCTCGAAAAAAGTTTTGATAATTCGCCCACTCTGCTGAGATAGCCAGGATTTGGGAGGTGCTGGAGGCATAGCTGGCTGCTGCTGGGATCTTTCAACGAAGGGATTGCTCAAGTTTTGTCTCCTATCACAAAAAGGCTGGTTGGAACCCCTTGATGGAGATGCCTGATCTATTGTTTGTCAAAATCCAAATCCTTTTCTGCTCGAGAATAGACGAACTGTAGTTAGTATTTGCCGATCCTAAATGGATTTCTTCACTAATTCCTCTAAATGTCAACCAGTTTGGGTCCATAAAATGCAGGGTGACTAACCAAGGATTTATGTGAATTATCCACTGTCCAAGAGCAGATCTATAGGTGATGTCTAGCCACAGTGGCTCAACAACAGCGGGCAGTCTAACAAAATGTGAGATAGACATCTAACTTGCTGCTCCAACATATGAAAGTTCAGTGGTGCAATCCTCACCCTGTTCCCGGTCCTCTGCAAAGGCAGGGAAATCTTGCCGCAGTGACTGTGCTGTACACATGACAATAGACTCAGCTATGAGAGCAAAGTTAGAAGGTGACAATGCCCTTTTAATTTCTTCCTCAACCTTTATAGCCACCAGATGAGGGGTGGTCATCCTCAGATATGATAATGTCACTTGTTACTAGATCGGCAATCAATAAGTCTAGCTTGACTGTTGCTAGAACTTCTTCTAGAAAGTTCTCCTGGCAAGAAATCCGGGGAAACTGATCTCACATTTTCCCATTTTCTGGTTAGTAAACCATTAATGAGTTTATGTACAGACAAGGAGTCCAGTTCTTTCTTTCTACATTGGAAGAAGCAATCACCATCTTCCACCTGTGAGCGTGTCTCTGGGAATGCCAGATTTACCTTCAACCCTGTTCCTTGAATGCACCTGCCCCATTGCTCTCCAGGATGATCTGAGTCCATGTGCACAGGGGCAGTTATCCTAGTACTTTGGACAAGGGTTCACCCTCCCAAGCTGCAAAGGCTGCTTCAACCTCCTTATTTATGGTCGCTTCCACCAGCTCTACATCAGGCCCTGGATCCACAGTTACTGGGGTAGCCTCATCCCCACTAGTCTCTTCTGGAACATGATTTCCCTTGGAGAAGTGCTTGCCTTCCATCATTATACACCCTATTACAAGAGCAGCAAAAACCAAATGGTCTTTTAAAAAGTGCAAGAATGTCCCCAATAACCCTGTTGCCTAGCAATAGGCTGTGTTACGTGGAAGAGTCATGTGACCACCTCCATATCAAAATAAGGTGTCACAATGCCACAAATGTCAAAAAGAAGTTAAATCAACATGCCTCATGAAGCTAATCTTCAGCGTGAGAATCTAAGACCTTAACCATTAGGCCAGAAGTAACTCTTTAAAGGATCTAAAAGATATTGACTACCCTTTAGTCGCTTAGCAGAGGACGTAACTTTGGCACTATTGAGACATGAACAGCCTCACAATGAAAAACCCTCTTGTGCGGGCTTCTTCTCAGGGGCACAACATAATGCAGAGGAAAGCCACCCAAGCAGGCCTATCTGCTTCCGAAAGGCAAAAGAACAAAATGAATGTATTGAGCATACAAACAAATTGTTAGACTTATCACTATGGGTGAAATCCATCCAATGGATTGCAGAAACGGAAACAGCAAGTACATATGTGGAGGCTCCTCCTTTATGGGTCACATATGGAAGTCCTAAGTTGGGCATGTACAGAAGGGCAGAGTGTATCATAGAAACAGAAGGCTCATTATATGGTGACTGGGAAAAAGAAGATAGGGAACGAAGTAATAAGCTGTAATACTGCACCTGAATTGTGGTAAACAAGCAAAGCAAACATGCCTTCCTTAAGGGGAGCATAGAGCTCGAGCGGTAACGCCCCCTGAGAAATGTTTGAAACTGAGGGGGTAAATGATGCATTTAGGGGCATATTTTTTAAAAGTGACTGGTTAAAACGCTGGTGATTGAAAGGCAATTCTGGAGGGGCAATCATGAAGTATTTCAATTATTCATAGTGGCCCAGAAGTATTAGTTTATGCATCAGTGAATAATATAGCAAATGCATTATATAGTGATTTACTCAAAAGCATTGGGCAGAATGGCAATTTAAAAACAATGTGTGGTACCTGCTCTTAACAACCGTTTGCACAGGTACTCTCCCATTGCATACCAAGATATATGCCTTGTTATTGCCTGAAGTCTCCTGTGCAGCTTGAGCAACTGAGTACATCAGCTTTATAGGGTGTCCAATACTAACAGATTTGTATGAAGTGTGAAAGCTGGCAAACTAATATAGAAAATATTTATGTTTTAAAAACTCGTGGTAATCACATGATGCAGCAGGTCAAACAGCCGTGGCCAGACCTTTAGGGTGGAGGGGCCACGCCCCTTCACCTTTTGCCCCTCGTGAAGAGTGGCTGTCAGGATGAGCAAAGGTCAGCCTGACAGACACTCTTCATGTTCAGCTCAGACAGCCAGGAGAGAGACATGCGCGATTTGCGCAGACTCCTGGCTGCGTGAGCTGAACTTTGCTGGGCTGAAGAGGTCACAGCTCCTATGGGCGTGACCTCCATGGCTCAGCAAAGGTGCTTTGAGGCCCTCCCCCTGGGTGACGAGGGGAAGCGTCGCCCATTGACCCCGACCTGGGTGCTTCAGGTTTAACCCCTGAAGCGCCCAGGGTGAGTGTCAATCAGTGACACCTTTTCACAGAGTGGGGTGGGGTCAGCAGTCTTACTGACCCCATCCCACTCTGTGATGAAGTTGGGACTGCTGCCTTCCCTCATTGGCTGACCTAAGGTAGCAGTCCCAACCCTCCTGGTACCTCCGAGCTGAAGGTAACTGTGTGTGTGTTTTTTAAATGAATGTTTGGTGCTTGCGTGTATGTTTGAATGTTGATGGGTGTTGTGAAAGGATGTGCGTGCATGTGTGAATGAATGAATGTGAGTGTGCTACCCGCCCGCCCCCCTCCCTCCTAAAATTACCGGCCGCCACTGAGGTCAAAAGCTCTTACATAACACAGTATGCAATAGCACAAGCTCAGATCAAACTACACACACAGGTGTGCATCACAAGCGTTAGCACTATAGATTTGCATCTACAGCAGAGGCAACAAGAGCACAATGTTCGCTAGCACAACAGGCAAAGACAACATGGACACCAGCTTGGCTTTCAGCAAGCAAAGCTTAATTTAACCATAAAACAGTCACTTCAAAGGTAACTGAAGGGCAAGCTGCAGACACAGAATATGTAGAGCATTTGCTGGGCCACCAGAATTCTGCAATTCTGCAGCCACAGAAATTTCCACATAATTACGTATTTACCACACTTGCCACATACTCCACTATATGAGTGTATAATTTGCAGATTTCACGAAAAACTTTTCTAGTTCAAACAGGTCGACTCTTAGTAGACAAAAAGTGAAACATGTGGTCATGCACAGTGGCAGACCCTTTGCAAAAATTAACTGGTCATCTATCAGTTGTAGCATAATTCTGCCAACCCTACCTCATAATTTGGTCCTCCGCTGCTACATAATTCCAATAGCTCTGAGAATAGCTAGTAGAAACACGAGTTTCCCTCTCACAAACATGCAACATATCAAAGGCCCTTTGTTAGATGTGAGAGTAGAGTTAGTGGTATGCACACCACCCACAGCATGACTGCAACGGACTCACATGACCATTTACAATATTGGATGCAGCAGCACAAACCTGCACGTGAACAAAAAACATATATTACTTATATTGTGTTGTGAAATTTAAAATTAGTGTAGTTTCTAGCAGATGGAATGCTGGAACATAGGTGAGCAGGTGCACTGTGGGAAAATGTGGACTCAAAGATGTAATGTGGTTTCACTACACATCTCATCTTTGAGTCTGTCAAAGCAGAGTTGCCCAAAGGCTTGGAATATTTGATATGATTGGTCAGGGGCTTGTACACGCCTAACACATGTTTCAGCAAAAACTATGAGTCCAGTAACTCATCTGCTCCTTCGTGGTATGCATCCAATGCACACATGTTCACCTTTAGAAATGCAGCACAGGAAACCATTTTAGGTGAGTGCCCAAACTATTAAATAACCACTGCATACTTCTAAGATTATTTAGTGAGAACAGAATAAAGGCGAAGAGTAGAGAGGCAAGAGTACAATGAGGAATATTGACATGTGCCTAATAATCCATTGCTGTAGGAGGTGTGCACATGCTGTGGTATTAAATAGCTCGTTAGCAACTATTTGAGGATAAAAACACTATGTTTACAGCAATACAGAGAGTAGGCTATCTAATAAGACGAAGCCTGCAACTCTGATTACTGCAGATTGGGGTTTATGATAAGTAACCTTGTAAGTGAATTCATGGTTTAAAGGCAATGGATCCAGCCAGAAAGTGAGAGTATTGCAAGTTTGTTTACTTGATTCCAAAATGCGTCTTTTATTCTGGTTGTAGCCAAGACCTTTTGATATAACTAAAATCACATCTATGTAATTCTGACTTCCAGGGGTTTTCAGCCAGCCCTCATCATCCATTGGTCTGTTGTTATATTGTTTACTTACATTTTTCTTCTGCCCACTGCGCCATACTGCATGGGCCAATGGGTCAGCGTACTTCACCTATTTGCTAACTGTGAGTGATGTCATTCTGCCATTTCTCAAGGAGCACACCCATACACGAAGTCGATCAATTAAGTGCTAGGGACTATTATGAAAATGTGTGCTTTTATGACCAAAAATAATTGCACTTTTAGCCAGTATTATTTTTAAATCAATGAGGGTCTGGCAGATTCCCCAGAAATAAACTCCATCAAAAACTATGACAACAAAAGAAAAGCACTGTCAATGCTAAATAGTTGGTTGCTGATGGCAGACCTATTGGATTTGCCAATGATTATTGATGGTAGTGTTTGGTATAATCATTTGAGGAGGATCTTCCCTACTGAGTTGTAAAGGCTCTTCGGGCACTGATTATTTGGGATTTCGGTTCTCTTTTTCAGAGTTTCAAAAGTTTTAATTACTGTCAAGACAAGGCATGGATTGAACCTCTTCTACAATTCCCTGTATGAGTCTTGGAAAGACAGGTTGCATGCAGCTCAGCATTCTATGGCATAGAGCTTCATTCTTCACATCAGGTGGCTTTTACATATATGTGGAATTTATAGCTTAAGGTTTTATGTGCAGCTACAATAACCTCATAAATCTACTTAACCTACATATGACATTGTGTAACTCTAGATGTGACAAACTTTATTTTCTTGTTCAAATTAAACGTTTTTATGAGAATATACAAATTCCTCTTAGACGCAAACCTTCAAATCAGCGCATACATCTGAAAGGTGGCTAGAGAGGAAAAATAGCTTGAACATTCGTGGGTGCATCAAAGGCCAAACTAAGAAAAGACACTAACCTGCGGCAGCCCTGTAGTGCATTGTAATGCAGGTATAGCATGTACCTCCAGTCTCCAAACTCTGTTGAGTACGCACTAAAGCCCTGATCACGAGTTGCACATTACTGGTGGGGGTGCAAACTTATCATGCAAAATTTTACTTTAATGTGTGGTAACACCACCAAAGTACTGTGCAATTATCAGTTAAAAACCAATAGGATAGGGGATACTAGTGTAGGACAAGATTTTATGGTCTTAATACCACCCGGAATTCTTAACTCGATGAGGTTTAAGACATACATTTACCCCCTGTTTCCAGCAGGGGCTGAAGTGTATACTTTGGTCTCTATGTGGGATGAAGTTGGAGGGAGGGGGTAACTAATATTTTTTTTAATCTCCAAGGGGTCAGAAGCTTTTCCATGGTTTGCAACTAATTGTCGTCGCAACCAACTGAGCGATTAGATACACATTTGGTATTTTGGAAGGAATGCCCACAACATGCCACTTACAAATACTACATTCGTTTCTATTTAAAATCAAATTTTAGGAGTCAATACGATTTTACTGACTCCTAAAATGGGATTCATACATAGAGGTAACCTATTTTTTGGTCGGAAAAGCTCCTACTTTGCCATCCAGAAACTTTGCAACTACATTCTAGGTTAGTAGTCTGGTCTTTTATCTCTCTTTCAACTACTTAATCTCCCTTTCAAACTAAATTCTCAGTTGACCTCACCATTCCCTTCAAATCTCTTTATCTCTCATCTCTCGTTACCTTGCTCTCAGCCCTCTCTTTGTCTCACTACTCTATATCTCACATCTCTACTCAATTCCTCTCTCTACCCCGTTTATCTACCTCACATCACCAATACCTCCTTTCTCTCCACCCCGCCACTCGCTCTCATGGCCATTAACTCTCTATATACCTTACCATTCATTTACTATCTTCTCTACATTCACACTATTTTTACCCTGTTCAGTCCGCCTTCTTTTTTCCTATTTCTCTTTCTCTACCCCACCTCTTTTTCTCTGTCATTACTTTCTCTCTCATCTCCTTTAGCACTCCATTCTCTATTTCAACTTTCTACATCACCTCTGTGTCTCTGCCTCACCACTCTCTCTCTCTCTCTCTCTCTCGCTCTTCCTCTAAATCAATCTCATCTCTTTCTCTATTGCACCTCTGGTTCTCTACTTCACCTCTTTCCTCTCTACTCCTCATCTATTGTTATAAGCTACACCCTTCTCTATTTGCCTTTCTTTCTGCCTCCTGTCTCTATTTATCTGACTTCTTTCTGTTCCTGTTCTCATTTGCTCCTCCTGTACTTCACAGATCTCTCTACCTTGCAGCACTCTGTGGCCCAGATTTAAGAGTGCCTAGTGCCATTTTAATGCCACATTAGCATCATTTTGTTTACACTAATGTGGCGTTAGAAGGGAAAAAACGATGCACCATATTTTCAAAGTGGTGCATGCGATCCCTTTGTGTCCCTTTGCGCTACATTAAGCCTGTACCAGGCATAATGTATGTAAAGGGGGCAGTCCCCCATTAGGGGTGGCCGAAAAAATGGCGCAAAGAAATCTAAGAGATTTATTTGTGTCATTTTTTTGGGCACTTTTTTAAGCCTGCTCTGAGCAAGCATTAAAAGGAAGCTTCCATTAGTTACAATTGGCCTCTGGGAGCTTTGCAGGATTTGACGCTAATCCTGCAAAGTGCCAAAATAGTGAAAAAATGATGACGCTAGTTCATGGTGCACTGTATATTAAATACGGCACACACATTGCGGTGTACTAGGTGCAGCGCCACTTTTCATACATATGCCCCTATATTTCTCTCAGTACCTAACCTCTCTACCACTAATACTCTCTGCACCTGTCTAGCTCACCTCATTCCATCTTAACCACACTGTGTACCACATCTCTTTCTTTATTTTTCCATCTCTCTGTCTCTTTCGTCCTCATTCTAAAACCTTATGCATCTCTCGATATCTGCCTCTCTATAAGACTGTTCCATTTTGAACCACTGTTTATTTCTGGCTACCTCGCTTTTCTTTCTTTGCCATTTCTTCTCTCCCAACTACATCTATTTCACATTTTCATCTCTGTTTCTAGCGCCCTTCTCCTTCTCCTTCACCATTGTCAATATGTGGTCATTTCTATTCCTGTCTTCCACACTCCCATTTCATTTAGTTAACAATGCTAGAAGTCATTATCTAGCCAGGAAGGCCTTCTTCGTGACTGGCACATTAAGCTAATTGATTTTTTGGGCATGGTTAGATATGAGTTTGTTGTTATATCTTTCACTTACGTACACTTCACATACACAGACTGCAAGTTAAGCACAGAAAAACTGCCTTTTCAATTACTTTTTCAACAAAGCCTATTTTGGTGAATGGATTCTCAGAGTCTGCTACCACTGGATGTTGACACATTCTTAAAACGGAGGTTCTTCTTTATCTCTTTATATCTCTGCCAGTTCATGCTTGGATTGATGTGACATTGCCCATAGGGTCTGTAGTCCAGTCTTACCCAGAGAATGTTTTAATGATTATGGGTTTTTAGTGCTCTGCATTAATAAAATGAGGATCTGACCAAAAACAGTAACATACGGGAAAACTAAACATTGTTGCATGCAATTTGAAAAGTAGTTTTTGGCTTAGGAAATGCTAACTATGGAAAACAAAATAGATTTTGAAAACTAAAACTAACAAAGAGCTGTCTTTCCCTAATGTTGTTTGAAATTTAGTTTTACTCTTAGATGAGGGAAACATGATGTTACATCATCAATTTCACTCTTGTGAGATCCTTATTACCTCAACAGGCCCAGAGGCACTGGTCCTGACTATTGAAAGGTTGCCTAATCTTGTCTACACGTACCAAAGGGTGCCTTCCATTCATTTACCTCATTCACTACGAATAAATTGATGGGAAAACTAATACAAATCGTCTCCTGCATGTACCTCCCCAAGCCACTTACAAAGGCAAAACTCTCTCATTGACCTCAGACCCTCCTCTCTTTAATCTCAAGGTCAGTCCTGGACACCTTATTTCTTTATATCCCAGGGTCGTCCCATGAGAAATTACAATCCCTAGTCTGACCTCCCAACAACCCTTTGTAACCAAAGTGTGTGTCGTTACCTAGACCTAACAGGTTCAAGGCTAGCTTCCCAACCATGGACAGAAGCTCACCAAAGATCGTAGCTCCTTTACTGCCCTTCACTGTAACATTCTTAATTTAAGTATATTCTCCCACTGGCTCTTGAGTCACATAGAATTACCTTTCTCAGAAGATGTTTTCAGTTTCCTCTTACTGAAATATTTCCCTTATAAATTGTTGCACAACTTCCATTAGTGTAAGCAAAGTTATTGTCGATCCTAAAATGATGGTGTACCCCTGCCCTTAAGAGACACGCAGACAGGGTGGAGTGGAACCTAGTGGTGCAGTGTAAGCCCATCGCTCACTATCTTCAGGATGAAGCTCCACCCTCCCCCCCCCATCCCACCATCCCCAGCACCTTGAGACCCTCACAGGTGAGTAGCCACACTTTACAAAAACTGATTGATTGAAAAGTGGCTCACCACTGATTCTCACCAGGACTTGTCTGTGCTATGGGAGCCACTGTGAGGAGGCCCCCGAAGGGTACCGGGGCCCTTTACATCATTCGCTGTGAGAATTAAAGAGACCCCGAGGGTGGAACTTCTGTAGAACTTTGTCAGCAGGTATTACCCAGAAAAGCTAGTTCTAGTGAGTACCCTGGCTGGGTGTCCACTGTGGTCATCTCGAGCATAATACTGAGATTTATTATAACATTTGCTGGAGCGCTCAGACAGCTTAGCTGGAGTGGACCTGGGAGAACAGCCTGAGGGCTCTGAGGTGAAGGAGGTGCTGGAATGGAGATGCGGGACTTACTGAAATTGAATTTCATTTAGAGTATGCCCTGCCAAAACTGCAATTCCTAGTTACCGAACACAGGGGAGAGGTGTTCACAGCTCACCCTTGACAGACATATCACTGTTACCTGCCTGAAAGCCTCAGGAGCCACCGTTGCTTTTGGATGATTGTCCCGATGGAGAATCAACCCTGCTTACTGTGTGTGGGCAGAGTTTGGCTCCCACTGTATATTAGTGTTTACACTGTGGCTGCAATACGTCTTTCCTAACTGCTGACCGCAGAAAACATTGTGAGTTACAGTGGCCTGCCTTGCAGACCACGGCCAAAATGAACTAGGATATCTAAATCCTAAGCGGTACTGCTATGGGAGAGGCACCTAGCCCAGAGGCTTGTCTTGGAAAGGCACACTGCTCCTGCCCAGATATAGGGCCTCATTACGACCATAGCGGTCCAAAGACCGCCAGTGCCACAGGGCTGACGAGCCGATTGTGAATACAACCAAATTAGGAGTTTGTTCGGTTAGGCCGAAGCCAGACCACTGAGCCTCTACCCATCCCACCACTTTACCGCGTTCTGCTGGGCTGGAGGTGAGCACTTCCAGCACGGCAGAAGGCGTGATAACGCTCGTGGTATCACAAGGCGGGAGACCGCCAACATTTTTCTGCCGGTTGCACTGACAGAAAAATCTGGCGGTCTTGCACCCTGGCGACAGGAATAATAATTCCTGTCGCCAATATACACTTGCGCACAGGTCCACACACCCACACTCCCATACTCCCACACACAAACACACCCCCACTCACCCACGCACTCGCATCATAAACACCCATTCACACTAACATACATACACAAACACCGCACTCACGCATACATTCACTCACCCTTCCCCCAGCGCATACATACATTTACACCCTCCTCCCCCTGCACTGCATACATACATTTTCAACCCACCCCCCCTTGCACCGCATACATACATTCACACCCCCTCCCCCGCATTGCATACATGTACTCACCCGCTCTCCCTGTTCACTCACACAAACACGTACACCCCTTCCCCTTGCACCGCATACACGCACTCACCCGCTTTCCTAGTTCACTCACACAAACACGCACTCCCTCCCCTTCCACTTACACAAACACTCACCCCCTCCCCGTCCACTTACATACACATACACACGCACTCACCCCTTCCATCCGCTCAATCGCACTCACGCATTCACCCTCCTCCCCATCCACAAACATTCATCCCCAAACCCCATCCACAAACACTCACTCACCCCCACCCATCCACAAACCCTCACTCACCCCCGCCCCATCGACAAACAATCACTTACACACATAGACACACACCCACAACATTCACCACATTCACACACACATTCACAACATTCACACACACACTCACTGTGAGAAAGTAGCCTCTTTCTAGCCTTGTTACCCCCACTTTTGGTCTGTTTGTGAGTGTATGTCAGGGTGTTTTCACTGTCTCACTGGGATCCTGCCAGCCAGGATCCAGTGCTCATAGTGAAAACCCTATGTTTTCAGTATGTTTGTTATGTGTCACTGGGACCCTGCTAGCCAGGACCCCAGTGCTCATAAGTTTGTGACCTATATGTATGTGTTCCCTGTGTGATGCCTAACTGTCTCACTGAGGCTCTGCTAACCAGAACCTCAGTGGTTATGCTCTCTCATTTCTTTCCAAATTGTCACTAACAGGCTAGTGACCAATTTCACCAATTCACATTGGCATACTGGAACACCCTTATAATTCCCTAGTATATGGTACTAAGGTACCCAGGGTATTGGGGTTCCAGGAGATCCCTATGGGCTGCAGCATTTCTTTTGCCACCCATAGGGAGCTCTGACAATTCTTACACAGGCCTGCCACTGCAGCCTGAGTGAAATAATGCACACATTATTTCACAGCCATTTTCACTGCACTTAAGTAACTTATAAGTCACTTATATGTCTAACCTTTACCTGGTAAAGGTTAGGTGCAAAGTTACTTAGTAGGTGGGCACCCTGGCACTAGCCAAGGTGCTCCCACATAGTTCAGGGCAAATTCAAAGGGGAGGGGAGTGACCACTCCCCTGACCTGCACCTCCCCTGGGAGGTGCCCAGAGCTCCTCCAGTGTGCTCCAGACCTCTGCCATCTTGGAAACAGAGGTGCTGCTGGCACACTGGACTGCTCTGAGTCGCCAGGGCCAGCAGGTGACGTCAGAGACTCCTTCTGATAGGCTCCTTCAGGTATTGCTAGCCTATCCTCTCTCCTAAGTAGCCAAACCCTCTTTTCTGGCTATTTAGGGTCTCTGCTTTGGGGAATTCCTTAGATAACGAATGCAAGAGCTCATCAGAGTTCCTCTGCATCTCTCTCTTCACCTTCTGCCAAGGAATCGACCGCTGACCGCGCTGGAAGCCTGCAAAACTGCAACAAAGTAGCAAAGACGACTACTGCAACTCTGTAACGCTGATCCTGTCGCCTTCTCAACTGTTTTCCTGGTGGTGCATGCTGTGGGGGTAGTCTGCCTCCTCTCTGCACTAGAAGCTCCGAAGAAATCTCCCGTGGGTCGACGGAATCTTCCCCCTGCTACCGCAGGCACCAAAGAACTGCATCACCGGTCCCCTGGGTCTCCTCTCAGCACAACGAGCGAGGTCCCTTGAATCCAGCAACTCTGTCCAAGTGACTCCCACAGTCCAGTGACTCTTCAGTCCAAGTTTGGTGGAGGTAAGTCCTTGCCTTCCCACGCCAGACTGCATTGCTGGGAACCGCGTCTTTTGCAGCTACTCCGGCCTCTGTGCACTTCCGGCGGGAATCCTTTGTGCACAGCTAAGCCTGGGTCCACGGCACTCTACCCTGCATTGCACGACTTTCTAAGTTGTCCTCCGGCGGCGTGGGACTCCTTTGTGCAACTTCGGGTGAGCACTGTTTCCCTCCTCTTCGTAGTGCCTGTTCCGGCACTTCTGCGGGTGCTGCCTGCTTCTAAGAGGGCTCCTTGTCTTGCTCGGTGCCCCCTCTGTCCCCAGACGCAATTGGCGACATCCTGGTCCCTCCTGGACCACAGCAGCATCCAAAAACACTAACCGCACAATTTGCAGCTAGCAAGGCTTGTTGGCAGTCTTTCGGCGGGAAAACACTTCTGCACGACTCCCCACAGCGTGGGGGATCCATCCTCCAAAGGGGAAGTCTCTAGCCCTTGTCGTTCCTGCAGAATCCTCAGCTTCTACTGTCCAGTAGCAGCTTCTTTGCACCCACAGCTGGCATTTCCTGGGCATCTGCCCATCTCCGACTTGCTTGTGACTTTTGGACTTGGTCCCCTTGTTCCACAGGTACCCTCGACTGGAAATCCACCGTTGTTGCATTGCTGGTTTGTGTCTTTCCTGCAGAATTCCCCTATCACGACTTCTATGTCCTTTGGGGAACTTTAGTGCACTTTGCACTCACTTTTCAGGGTCTTGGGGTGGGCTATTTTTCTAACCCTCACTATTTTCTAATAGTCCCAGCGACCCTCTACAAGGTCACATAGGTTTGGGGTCCATTCGTGGTTCGCATTCCACTTTTGGAGTATATGGTTTGTGTTGCCCCTATCCCTATGTGTCCCCATTGCATCCTATTGTAACTATACATTGTTTGCACTGTTTTCTAAGACTATACTGCATATTTTTGGTACTGTGTACATATATCTTGTGTATACTTGCTATCCTCATACTGAGGGTACACTCTGAGATACTTTGGCATATTGTCATAAAAATAAAGTACCTTTATTTTTAGTATATCTGTGTATTGTGTTTTCTTATGATATTGTGCAAGTGACACTAGTGGTGCTGTAGGAGCTTCACTCGTCTCCTAGTTCAGCCTAAGCTGCTCTGCTAAGCTACCATTATCTATCAGCCTAAGCTGCTAGACACCCTATACACTAATAAGGGATACCTGGGCCTGGTGCAAGGTGTAAGTACTCCTTGGTACTCACTACAAGCCAGTCCAGCCTCCTTCATTGGTTGTGCAGCGGTGGGATAAGTGCTTTGAGACTACTTACCACTCTTGTCATTGTACTTTTCATAAGAGAAAAATATACAAAACAAGTTCAGTGTGTGTACACATATACAAAAAGTTTTGCATTTCCTCTTTTCACTCTTTTCTAAGTGCTGAAAAGTACTTCTAAACTTTCTAAAAGTTCTTAAAAAGTTTTAAAAGTTTTTTTCTGTCTTTTTCAAAAGTTCTGAAAAACTTTTTCTTCACTTTTTCTGTCACTTAAACTCTTTCTAAAATGTCTGGCACAGGCCAAACTGTTGATCTGTCCAAACTTGCATATGATCACCTTAGCTGGAAAGGAGCAAGGAGTCTCTGCATAGAAAAAGGTTTGAGTGTAGGGAAGAATCCTTCTTTGGAATTATTGGTTAACATGCTTAAAGAACAGGATAAGGCCAGAAGGGCCCCATCTGTTGAAAAAGTAGCTAATGGTTCCCAATCTGATCCAGGGACTCCCCTAGGAAAGGATTCAGGAAAGAAACTTCCTAGCCTGCCCCCTAACAGACAGCCTAGCATAGTTGGTACTGAAGTAAGGTCACATCATACAGATAGTGTGGTCTCACATCATAGCAAGAGTATTCCTTCTCACCACAGAAGAAGTGATGTTTCTGTTAACCAAGCTGTTAGGATGCCTTCTGTAAGGGACAGGTCTCCTTCTGTCCATTCTCACCATACTTCTGTGTCTAGGAATGTCCCTCCCACCCACCCTGATGACAGAATGTTAGAAAGGGAGCTCAATAGATTGAGAGTGGAGCAATCCAGACTGAAGCTTAAGCAGCAACAGCTGGATTTAGATAGGCAATCCTTAGAAGTAGAGAAGGAAAGACAGAAATTGGGTTTAGAAACCCATGGTGGCAGCAGCAGTATTCCCCATAGTCATCCTGCAAGAGAGCATGATTCAAGGAATCTGCACAAGATAGTTCCACCTTATAAGGAGGGGGATGACATTAACAAGTGGTTTGCTGCACTTGAGAGGGCCTGTGTTGTGCCTCAAAGGCAGTGGGCTGCTATCCTATGGCTATCATTTAGTGGTAAGGGTAGAGATAGGCTCCTTACTGTAAAAGAAAGTGATGCTAATAATTTTACAGTTCTTAAGAATGCACTCCTGGATGGTTATGGCTTAACCACTGAACAGTACAGGATGAAGTTCAGAGAGACCAAAAAGGAGTCTTCACAAGACTGGGTTGATTTTGTTGACCATTCAGTGAAGGCCTTGGAAGGGTGGTTACATGGCAGTAAAGTTACTGATTATGAAAGCCTGTATAACTTGATCCTGAGAGAGCATATTCTAAATAATTGTGTGTCTGATTTGTTGCACCAGTACCTGGTAGACTCTGATCTGACCTCTCCCCAAGAATTGGGAAAGAAGGCAGACAAATGGGTCAGAACAAGGGTGAACAGAAAAGTTCACACAGGGGGTGACAAAGATGGCAATAAGAAGAAAGATGGTGAAAAATCTCAAGATAAGCATGGGGATAAGGGTAAAGCCAAAGATCCCACTTCTAATCTTAACCACTCTTCAGGGGGTGGGGATAAAACAAATTCTTCCTCCCTCTTCTTCTCAACCTACACAAGTTAAAAAGCCTTGGTACTTTGTGTGTAAAAACAGAGGCCATAGGCCAGGGGATAAGTCCTGTCCAGGTAAACCCCCTGAGCCTACCACCACTAATACATCAAGCTCTAGTGCCCCTAGCAGTAGTGGTACTAGTGGTGGGACTGCTGGCAACAGTCAAGTTAAGGGTGTAGTTGAGTTCACTTATGGGTCCATAGTAGAAACTGGGGTAGTCAGTCCCAAGACAGTTTCTGTCACACCTAGTGGCATTGGCCTTGCCACACTGGCTGCTTGTCCCCTTACAATGGATAAGTACAGGCAGACAGTTTCAATAAATGGTGTTGAGGCCTTGGCCTACAGGGACACAGGTGCCAGTATCACTTTGGTGACCGAAAACCTAGTGCATCCTGAACAACACATCATTGGACAACAGTATAAGATTATTGATGTCCATAACTCCACTAAGTTTCTTCCCTTAGCTATAATTCAGTTTAGTTTTGGTGGAGTTACTGGCCCTAAGCAGGTGGTGGTATCACCTAGCTTACCTGTAGACTGTCTCTTAGGTAATGACCTAGAGGCCTCAGGTTGGGCTGATGTAGAGTTTTATGCCCATGCAGCCATGCTGGGCATCCTAGAGGAATTGTTCCCTCTCATTTCTACTGAAATGAAAAAGCAAAGGAGAGAAGGCCTGAAAACTCAGGATCCCTCTCCAACAACAGGTAAAAGGGGTATCACAGTATCCCCTAACCACCCTACCATTCAGGATACCATTCCTGTGGTGGGAGAAACCTCTCCTGGGGTGGCACCTGTTCCAAGGGAATCATCAGTTGGCAAAACTGTACTCCCTGAGGTGGAAGTACCTCTTTGTGGGATAACTAACATTGGTGAGAAAAAGAGCACCATTTTAGTTAACATGGAGCATCCCTCCAACCCTCCCAGAGAAACTTTAGTGCAGAAACCCTGCACTACCTCACAACACTTAGGACAGCATCCCTGCCCTAGTGTGGAGCTCATAGGACAGCCTCCCTGCCCTGCTCCAAATAAAGAGAAACAGCATCCCTGTTCTCTCTTCCAGCCATATGGACAAAGTTTTTGCCCAGCTATGGCTTTTCTGAGACAGCATCCCTGTCTGGCATTTTCATCACTACAAATAGGTTCAGTGGACAATTCCCACTGCTCTAAACTAAAACTTACTGATAGAAACTCTGAAAATACATCTTCACATTGTTGCTTAGCTAAAAAACTTCAAACAGGGTGGTTTACATCCCCACAGGGAAGTAACCATATAGTGGATGATAAAGGGAGTAACCAGTCTATTGCAGAGCTACTCTCCACTTATCACCACTTAGACAATAAAGTCTCAACTGGCCAAGGTTAGCCTTATTGTCCTTCGTTTGGGGGGAGGGGAGGGTTGTGTGAGAAAGTAGCCTCTTTCTAGCCTTGTTACCCCCACTTTTGGCCTGTTTTTGAGTGTATGTCAGGGTGTTTTCACTGTCTCACTGGGATCCTGCCAGCCAGGACCCAGTGCTCATAGTGAAAACCCTATGTTTTCAGTATGTTTGTTATGTGTCACTGGGACCCTGCTAGCAAGGACCCCAGTGCTCATAAGTTTGTGACCTATATGTATGTGTTCCCTGTGTGATGCCTAACTGTCTCACTGAGGCTCTGCTAACCAGAACCTCAGTGGTTATGCTCTCTCATTTCTTTCCAAATTGTCACTAACAGGCTAGTGACCAATTTCACCAATTCACATTGGCATACTGGAACACCCTTATAATTCCCTAGTATATGGTACTAAGGTACCCAGGGTATTGGGGTTCCAGGACATCCCTATGGGCTGCAGCATTTCTTTTGCCACCCATAGGGAGCTCTGACAATTCTTACACAGGCCTGCCACTGCAGCCTGAGTGAAATAATGCACACATTATTTCACAGCCATTTTCACTGCACTTAAGTAACTTATAAGTCACCTATATGTCTAACCTTTACCTGGTAAAAGTTAGGTGCAAAGTTACTTAGTGGGTGGGCACCCTGGCACTAGCCAAGGTGCTCCCACATAGTTCAGGGCAAATTCCCCGGACTTTGTGAGTGCGGGGACACCATTACACGCGTGCACTACACATAGGTCAATACCTATGTGTAGCTTCACAATGGTAACTCTGAATATGGCCATGTAACATGTCTAAGATCATGGAATTGCCCCCTCTATGCCATCCTGGCATTGTTGGCACAATCCCATGATCCCACGGGTCTGTAGCTCAGACCCGGGTACTGCCAAACTGCCTTTTCAGGGGTTTCACTGCAGCTGCTGCTGCTGCCAACCCCTCAGACAGGTTTCTGCCCTCCTGGGGTCCAGCCAGGCTTGGCCCAGGGAGGCAGAACAAAGGACTTCCTCAGAGAGAGGGTGTTACACCCTCTCCCTTTAGAAAAAGGTGTGAAGGCAGGGGACGAGTAGCCTCCCCCAGCCTCTGGAAATGCTTTTATGGGCACAGATGGTGCCCATTTCTGCATAAGCCAGTCTACACCGGTTCAGGGACCCCTCAGCCCTGCTCTGGCGCGAAACTGGACAAAGGGGAGGGGAGTGACCACTCCCCTGACCTGCACCTCCCCTGGGAGGTGCCCAGAGCTCCTCCAGTGTGCTCCAGACCTCTGCCATCTTGGAAACAGAGGTGCTGCTGGCACACTGGACTGCTCTGAGTGGCCAGGGCCAGCAGGTGACGTCAGAGACTCCTTCTGATAGGCTCCTTCAGGTGTTGCTAGCCTATCCTCTCTCCTAAGTAGCCAAACCCTCTTTTCTGGCTATTTAGGGTCTCTGCTTTGGGGAATCCCTTAGATAACGAATGCAAGAGCTCATCAGAGTTCCTCTGCATCTCTCTCTTCACCTTCTGCCAAGGAATCAACCGCTGACCGCGCTGGAAGCCTGCAAAACTGCAACAAAGTAGCAAAGACAACTACTGCAACTCTGTAACGCTGATCCTGTCGCCTTCTCGACTGTTTTCCTGGTGGTGCATGCTGTGGGGGTAGTCTGCCTCATCTCTGCACTAGAAGCTCCGAAGAAATCTCCAGTGGGTCGACGGAATCTTCCCCCTGCTACCGCCGGCACCAATGAACTGCATCACCGGTCCCCTAGGTCTCCTCTCAGCACGACGAGCGAGGTCCCTTGAATCCAGCAACTCTGTCCAAGTGACTCCCACAGTCCAGTGACTCTTCAGTCCAAGTTTGGTGGAGGTAAGTCCTTGCCTCCCCAAGCCAGACTGCATTGCTGGGAACTGCATCTTTTGCAGCTACTCCGGCCTCTGTGCACTTCCGGTGGAAATCCTTTGTGCACAGCTAAGCCTGGGTCCACAGCACTCTAACCTGCATTGCACGACTTTCTAAGTTGTCCTCCGGCGGCGTGGGACTCCTTTGTGCAACTTCGGGTGAGCACCGTCTCACTCCTCTTCGTAGTGCCTGTTCTGGCACTTCTGCGGGTGCTGCCTGCTTCTAAGAGGGCTCCTTGTCTTGCTCGGCGCCCCCTCTGTCCCCAGACGCAATTGGCGACATCCTGGTCCCTCCTGGGCCACAGCAGCATCCAAAAATACTAACCGCATGATTTGCAGCTAGCAAGGCTTGTTGGCGGTCTTTCGGCGGGAAAACACTTCTGCACAACTCCCCACAGCGTGGGGGATCCATCCTCCAAAGGGGAAGTCTCTAGCCCTTGTTGTTCCTGCAGAATCCTCAGCTTCTACTGTCCAGTAGCAGGTTCTTTGCACCCACAGCTGGCATTTCCTGGGCATCTGCCCATCTCCGACTTGCTTGTGACTTTTGGACTTGGTCCCCTTGTTCCACAGGTACCCTCGACTGGAAATCCACCGTTGTTGCATTGCTGGTTTGTGTCTTTCCTGCAGAATTCCCCTATCATGACTTCTATGTCCTTTGGGGAACTTTAGTGCACTTTGCACTCACTTTTCAGGGTCTTGGGGTGGGCTATTTTTCTAACCCTCACTATTTTCTAATAGTCCCAGCGACCCTCTACAAGGTCACATAGGTTTGGGGTCCATTCGTGGTTCGCATTCTACTTTTGGAGTATATGGTTTGTGTTGCCCCTATCCCTATGTGTCCCCATTGCATCCTATTGTAACTATACATTGTTTGCACTGTTTTCTAAGACTATACTGCATATTTTTGGTATTGTGTACATATATCTCGTGTATATTTGCTATCCTCATACTGAGGGTACACTCTGAGATACTTTGGCATATTGTCATAAAAATAAAGTACCTTTATTTTTAGTATATCTGTGTATGGTGTTTTCTTATGATATTGTGCAAGTGACACTAGTGGTACTGTAGGAGCTTCACTCGTCTCCTAGTTCAGCCTAAGCTGCTCTGCTAACCTACCATTATCTATCAGCCTAAGCTGCTAGACACCCTATACACTAATAAGGGATACCTGGGCCTGGTGCAAGGTGTAAGTACCCCTTGGTACTCACTACAAGCCAGTCCAGCCTCCTACACTCACACACACAGACACACACACACCCTCCCCTGTCTGACGATCCACTTACCTTGTCCATCGAGGAGGTCGTCCGGGAGGGGACAGGACCTGGCGCTTCCACCGCCGGGAGCGACTCCCCATCTGGACACTGCCACACCGTATTACAAATGTAATAAGGTGTGCAGTCTCTTTTTGGCATGGCAGTACTGGTGGCGGTACTGCCTCTGCACTGCTGACCACCAGCAAGACTGGTCTTGGAATTCCACCCGATTTCAGATGAAATTCAGAGATCACTCGTATTAGGGTGGTCTTAAGATCGCCAGCACTAGCGGTATTTCGGAGCTGGCGGCTTCGACGGTCTTTGGAAAAGACCGCCGAAGTCGTGATGAGGGCAATAGTCCTATATGAGCCCTTGTTTTGCTCCAGTCTGTGCCATCTTTGAACTGCCACGGTTTTACTGCATCTCTTCAATTGGCTGAAGGTACTTTTCTTTCTTTAATCAATGGCCACCATGGGTAAGACAACTACAGCAAGTCTTGCAGACAGCATTGTGCACTGCCTAGACTCCACCTAAAAAAGGGCGACATCAAGTTGGACAGTAGCAAAGTCCTGAGTTTTCCTCACTTCATGAAGAAGGTGCAGAACCAACGCTCGTCATTTGTTGACGCAAAATTGCACCTCTTTCACATGGGCATTGTGTACACCATGTTATTTCTTGCTCGACTGCGTGTGATAAAGCCTGATGGCATGCAATTCTTCTGTTAGTACCAGGAAGTAAGGGAATGGATTGATCCTCACCTGACCGCGGGACCCAGCCAAGGACTCCCAAAGTGATTATCTAGGAGGCAGAGAATGAGGTGCAAGGAATGGGGCTCCCAAAGATTAGCCCGTGAGGGGAAGAGATACAAAGAGAACAGCAGCCGGCACTGGAGGTGGTGGCAGCGGCACTGAGTGGTGGGGGTACAAGCCCTGCTACGTTTATGAACGATGATGAGCCCTGACATTCTGAAATGGAAAAAGACTCCAGTTCCTCAGATGATTCTGATGTGGAGATGCCGGTGGTGATGTGGGGCACTGCAGATAAACTGATCTGATGCAGCCGCTGAAATGTTAGACTGGGGCTTTTTCCTGGGTGGGCAAACCAAATGTAACTCTATTGAGCATATGTATGCTGTTGATGTACTGTCACATCACCTGGGCACAGAGTCTAACCCCATTTATGACTTACCTGATGGCTGGAGGGTTGTTTGGGACCGGAGCTGTAGGAAGATCCCAAAAACCCTTTCTGGTTCCCTGTTTGTGAGAGTTTTTGTAGGTACACCCACGAGGTTTGATAGGCTAGTTGTGAATTTGGATGGAAGGTGTTAACCTGCTTGACCCGGGGACTTGGAGTTGAGTTGTTTGCAGTTTGAATGTTACTGGGAGTTAGTCATGCCATGCCCCTGAGACAAATCTACGATCGACTCAGAGGTTAAAGGTCACATATGGGGTATCAAGAACTACACATGGAATTGCCTCTTTAGCTCATACTCTACCAGATGGGACCCCCGTAACCTATAGGGTAATATCCTGGAACATATGGAGGATGCGCACCATGACCAAAAGATACAAAATATTCTCCTAACTTACGAGGGGTCCAGGTAGCCCTCCTCCAAGAAACACATTTGATAGCCAAAGAAAAGATGGTCCTACAACATAGATATAGGGGTCAGGCGAACTATACAACATACTTTGTATATGCTTAAGAAACATTAGTGTGGGTCACTCCAGGTGTTCCCTTCCAGTGAAAACGAACAGGTATTGACTCCTTGGGCAGATTTGTAATGGTGGTGGGCCAACTGGAGAGAATGGCTATGCACCAAACAAAGACCAGGGATTGCTTTTTACAGCCATCTCAAGAGCTCTGACCCCTTATTAAAGAGGATCACTCTAAATGGTAGGGGACTTCAGTTATGTAGAGGACCCCAGTACTTCCCACCCAGTTGAAAGACTCCCCCATGATTAAAGAGTGTCTTGTATGTTCAAGG
The DNA here is from genome assembly GCF_031143425.1 of Pleurodeles waltl. Taxonomy (NCBI): domain Eukaryota; kingdom Metazoa; phylum Chordata; class Amphibia; order Caudata; family Salamandridae; genus Pleurodeles; species Pleurodeles waltl. The sequence continues at coordinate 713,816,696 of NC_090446.1, read as the reverse complement.
ACTGGCAGACAGAATGGAGACTGCTTGACTCCTGGCACGTACCTCACCCGTATGAATGAGACTACTCTTTATTTTCATCATTACATGATTTGCATTTACAACTTGATGCGTTCCTATGTACCCTAGTTGTACACAACACAGTAGACAGTGTTGAGAATCTTTCTAGAACTCTGTCAGAACATAACCCAGTTTTACTTGCTCTGGGTTGGGGGCAGTGGCGGCCGGCAGTTTTAGGAGGGAGGTGGGTGGGCAGGAAGCACACTCACAGTCATTCTTTCACACACATACGCCCGCACGCACACACGCTTGCACGCACATTCATTAACAACACTCATCAACATTCAAACATACACGCATGCACCAAACTTTAATTAAAAAAGATCACAACCACACACACACTTACCTTCAGCCTTGGATGTCCCAGGAGGGTTGGGACTGCTGCCTTCCCTCACTGGCTGACCTTAGGAAGGCAGCAGTCACAACTTCATCACAGAGTGGGATGGGGTCAGTGAGACTGCTGATCCTACCCCACTCTGTGACGAGGTGTCAGTAATTGACACTCACCCTGGGCACTTCAGGGCTCAAACCTGAACCGTCCAGGTCGAAGTCAATGGGTGATGCTTCCCTTGTCACCCATGGAGGGCCTCGAGACTCCTTTGCTGAGCCGAGGAGGTCACGCCCACAGGAGCTGTGACCTCTTCAGCCCCACAAAGTTCAGCTTAGGCAGCCAGGAGTCTGTGCAAATCGTGCATATCTTGCTCCTGGCTACCTGACCTGAACATGGAGAATGTCTGTCAGGCTGACCTTTGTTCAGCCTGACTAGAATTCTTCATGAGGGGCAAAAGGTGGGGGGGGGGGCGTGGCCCCTCCGCCATAAAGGACGGACCGCGCCTGGTTGGGGGCATTGCCCACTATTCCAATGTGGAAATTGAGGCCAGATTCCCTTGAAGACCAGGCTTTTAGGGCCGTGGTGGGAGAGGGCATCCACCAATACTTTGCCGAAAGTACTGCACAGCTTCCATAGATGTACCCAGGGCCTGTAAATTAAATACTACTAATGGGCCTGCAGCAGTGATTGTGCCACCCACATACGTAGCCCCTTAACAATGTCTCAGGCCTGCCAGGGCAAGGCCTGGGTGTGCAGTGTCACTGCCACTTCGACTTGTAATTTAAAAGTACTTGCCAAGCCTTAAACTCCCCTTTTTCTAAATATAAGTCACCCCTAAGGGAGGCCCTAGGTAACCCATATGTTAGGGTGCTGTGTAGGTAAAAGGTAAGACCAATACCTGGGTGTTTTATATGTCCTGGTAGTTCAAAACTCCTAAATTTGTTTTCCGCTGCTGTGAGGCCTGCTCCTTTCATAGGCTAACATTAGGGCTACCCTCATATACTGTTTGTGTGGTAGATTCTGATCAGAAAGGGGTAGACAGGTCGTATTTAGTATGACCAGAATGGTAATATAAAATCCTGCTTACTGGTGAGGTTGGATTTTATATTACTATTTTAGAAATGCCACTTTTAGAAAGTGAGCATTTCTCTACACTTAAATACTTCTGTGCCTTACAATCCAGGTCTGGGTGGGGCTGGTTGACAGCTCCCTTGTGCATTTCACCCAGACAACCACAAACACAGGATGCTCCATCAAACCTGCACACATCTGCATACTGAATGGGTCTTCCTGGACTGCAAGGGTGGCCTTTCCTCACACAATGTACTGCCAAACCCCTACTGGGACCCTGGCAGACACGGTTGTACTGAAAGGGGACCTTGTGCACTTCAAAATCACTCTTTGAAGTCTTCCCCACTTCAAAGGCACTTTAGGGTATATAATCTGGGTCTCTGACCCTACCAATTTAGACCCTTCTGGGCACTTCAAGATACTCATTGGGACAGACACCCTGTCCCACAAATTGCAACCTGCCAAGAGATACTGCCTGGCTGTCCAAAGGACTCACTTGGACTGCTTTTCTGAGAAGGACTGCTGCCTTGCTGTTGCCTGGCTGCCTTGCTGGCCTCTGGCTCTGATGCGAAGTGCTCTTCAAGGGCTTGGATTGAGCTTGCCTCCTGTTGCCTGAAGTCTCAGTGCCAAAAAGACTTCATATCTGCAAAGAACTCCTTGTGTGGTGAAAAATTGATGCACAGCCTGCCGGAAACAACGCATAGCCTGCTTAGCGGGGAAAGAATCTCTGCATTGCTGAACCGGAACGATTCAGCCCGGCTTCCCGAGTGGAGATCGACGCAGCGCCAGCGTTGCGACCGGAACTTCGGTGCACAGCCCACTGGATCGACGCATTGTCGAACCGGGACGACGCAGCCCGACTTCCTGCATGAGGAATCAACGCAGCACCTGCCGTGCAACAGAGACCCCAACACATCCCCCACCTGATCGACGCTGCCCCTGTGACTTCATCCTGCTTGCCCAGGATTTCTCTGCATCGTCCCTGCGCGTCAAAAGACCCCGCATTTCAAAGAGGATTCAAGCCTACATGCCGGAATTTGACGCAAAGCCCATGCTGCGTGGAAAAGAATCAACGCATTGTCTGCGTGCACCCGGAAATATGATGCACACCCTTTGTTTTCCACGCATCTCCTCCTCTGCGGTCTCCGTGCGTGTAATTTTGACCCAGACCGGGTACTTTGTGCTTGCAAGAGACAATTGTTGCTTTTAAGAACTTAAAAGTATTCCCATTGATATCAAAAGTGATATTTTTAACTTGAGATTATCCAATCTTGCTTGTTTTTTACCTTAAATTAATCAGATAAATATCTTATATTATTTTCTAAATCTGTGTGGAGTATTTTTTGTGGTGTTTCCACTGTGTTATTGCATGATTTATTGCACAAATACTTTACACACATTGCCTTCTAAGTTAAGCCTGACTGCTCAGTGCCAAGCTACCAGAGGGTGGGCACAGGATAATTTGGATTGTGTGTGACTTACCTTGACTAGAGTGAGGGTCCTTCCTTGGACAGGGGGTAACATGACTGCCAACCAAATACCCAATTTCTAGCAAAGGGAACATGCGGAGTGTGACAGTACGGGATCCCGATTGGCTTGGCTTGCGAACCACACTAAGTGAGACTCTGTAGTGATGGAGCTTGAGATGGACTGAGGCCACAGTGTTTACAAACAAGTCGATATAAACTCCAAGTTTGATGACTACTACTCGGTACTCTATAGAAGCACTACCTGTGGGCCCATCAATATAATGTATGCTTTTTTAGCACAGTTAACACTCCCAACCTTGACCCCTACAGACATGAAAGAGCTTGTGGAGAGATCACACTGCAAGAGTTTCAAGTGGCCATTAAGGGAATGGCTCGGGGCAAACCACCTGGAACTGATGGCTTCCCAATAGAGTCATTTAGCAATGACTTAGACCCTAAATTGATGGGCCTATACAACGCAGCTGTCGAGATGGGACTGTTACCGCCATCCACCTGAGAAGCTTTAGTAGTCCTACTGCTAAAGCCAGGTAAACCTGCCTATGATAAAAAAAAGCCTATTGACCGCTGTGGATGTTAAATATAAATTATGAGATCCACAGTTGTATCTTGCCTACTAGACTACTTCCACACTCATTCATTCAGACCCAGTGGGATTCATACATGGCCACAATACAGCACTTAATATAAGGAGACTCCTCACAATCCAAGAAGTGGACACTTATAATCTGGCCGAGGTAGTAGTGTTTGCTGTGGACATAGAAAAGGCATTTGATAGTCTGGAGTGGGAATTCCTATAAGCAATCATGCAGTGCTTTCAATTAGGGCATGGTTTTGTGAAGTGGACTAAACTATAACAAACGGACCCAACAGCCAGAGACCAAACAGGGGTCACCCTATCTGATAGCTATCATGTGGACAAGGGAACCTGACTGGGGTGCCACTCTTGCCCCAGTTATTATTGTTGTGATGGAGCCACTGGTGTGCATGCTGGCACTGGAACTGTCTGTCAGGGATAGCAATCACAAACCATATCCATTCTATAGTGTTATATGTAGACAATCTAATTGGCTTTTTGAGGAACAGAACCACAGAGTTCGAGAGAGCATGCACGTTGTTGGAGAAGGTCAGAGAGTTGTCAGGGCTGCAAGTGAACTGGCAGAAGTTGCATATTTTTCCACACAATTGCACCTAGTTCCTCCCCCCCTCTGATTTAGCCATATTAGCGTGAGAATCCTGCTACTTACAGTACTTGGGGGTGCAGATATTCCATGACCCACAGGACCTGCTTGAGAGTAACGTGATGAAGGCGATCAGGACCCTTAAGATGACTATGGAGTTTTGGTCCACACTCCCCCTGTTGGTGGCAGGCTGAGTGGTGCTGTTGAAAATGGTTGCACTCCTCCGACTTTTATACTTCTTTACTGTGCTGCCAGTCTGAATACCCTGAGCGACATTTACAGAACTTAATTCCCTTATTATCACATTCATTTGGGGTGCAGGCCGAAGATGAGTGGCTTTGACCGCACTGCAGCGACCGACAGAAGGTGGGGGCCTTGCAGACCCTGACTTCGAAGAATATTACCTATCTGTGCAGCTTCAGTGGCTGGCCCAGTGGGTAGCAGGCAGGGTTAACACCCGGAAAAGTGATGGGCCCCTTTGCTCTGAACAAGAGTGGTATTTGCAAAGCCTTATACAGCTTAGGTGTCCCAATGAGAATGACACTGCAGAATTTAAAAGTGTTGTGTCGCTGCTGGGCTCGATGTTTGCGGAAAACACATATAAAAGTACCATACTTTCCTGATTTTCCAATTACATTATTGGAAGTACTCCCCCCCTAGAGGGGACTGGCGAAGGTTAATGGAGTGGAAGGATGCTGGAGCGGCTAAGTTAGGAGGCTTGTTTGAGTCAGAGGAACTGCTCCCATTTGAGGCGTTCCGATCGGGCTATGACCTGCACCCGGGCCACTTTCTGCTGCATGTGGTGTCACCGTGGTGGTGTGTAAGCACTGGAAGACAGGCCTGTCTGAGCCTCCGACAGATAAAAGTTGCCACTATATCCTGATGTAATTGGGAACTTTTAAGATGGTTACTTGTCTAAATAAGGGAGGACATCGTGCACCCACTCGCCACCCTCCAAACTCTTTATGAGAAAGACCTTGGGAACCCCATTCCTGAGAAGGATTGGAAAAGTATATTGGAAGGGATTCCTACAATATCAAGGAATGCTTGCTTTAAATTGATTTTATATATTGCATAGTGTTTATCTCACCACAGAGCACTTGAATCAACATTTTCATATAACCACAGCGAAATGGCCGAAGTGTGGGGAGGGGAGGGCTGATTTTATCCACATGTTTTGGTCTGACCAGACGCTCATTCAGTATTGGGAGGAGATTACTAGCGGGTTTTCGGAGGTGGTGGAGAGAGGTCCCCTGCACCCCGGGACAGTGTTCATTACATTGATTCCCTCACATCGCTAAAACTAAAGCCACCAGTTATTTTCAGGACATAGCTCTCATATTAGCAAAACAAGAAATTACACTGAACTATAAGACACAGGGAGGTCCATGCATAGCAATCTGGCACAGAGAATTGGAATGGTGGCAGAATATGAGGGTGCAGTACTACTCTGTGAGGCACAGCAGGGTCGAGGTTCACTTGACTTGGCCAGAGCTTAGGTCGCTCTGCTAGATAGTATGAAGATACCCCCATCCTCAGTGGTGTCAGGAGGGTCCCCTTAGAAGGGAGATAAAGATAACTGACTGCATTCCCCGGAATGAGGGACTCAATGAGCACAGCACTACTAAACCAGACTGGATTATATGAGGGTGCCTATAGTTAACTACAGGTAATCTGCCTAATGAGGATTAAGCCTGCAATCAAGATATTTATGGCGTTGCATGGCGTCAGGGCATGGCTGGGGAAGGGACAGATGGTTAGGTTCTAATGGGGGATGAGAGGGCCAAGTTTATGCACTTGTTATGCTCAACATCGAATGTGGAATAACTGGATTACTTCTACTATGTACCCCAGCTTGATGTATTTAACTATGCAAAACCAATAAAGTTTGTTACAAACAAAATGTATATGAAAACACAACATTTTTTATTTATTTATAAAAATGTTAAATGTATAACATTTTTCTACTAATTTATTATAAAATTGCATGAACTTTTAAATGTTACCTGTACTTTACCGTAAGGAGATCTCTGCTCCGACTGTGTACTCTCTATATGGTATGAATATGGAACAGTTAAAAAAAAGATTTTGCTAAAAAAATTGTAAAAATAATTTTGTGGTATATATTAATGTAAATAATTTTATATATTTATTTTACTTGTAGATGAACATGCTACAGCACTATTAACATAATCTTGAATTATATCTTTATTTAATTTAAACATATTAAATTAAATTAATATAACGTTTTTGAAGTTCAAAGTAAAAAAATTAATGCCTACCTGAAATAATAATGAATTTTATTTAATATGCATTAATCATTTCTTAAAGTGGTGTATACAATTAATTAAAAGTAATTTAATTAAATGTGAATAAAAATGTTACATAAAGGTATACATTCAAAAATGTTGTGAAAATATTTTATAATAAAATAGTAACTACGTTTTATAGTTAGATTTTTTTAAATATTAAATTATCTTTATACATTAATTTACATTTATTTGTATGTTTACAAATTTTAAATAATTGAATGTAATGTAACATTATTTCATATGGGGTTTTATTTTACATTCCTAGCTTATCTTCTATGTGAGGATGTTGCAGTACCAGTGGTTAGCCATGTGTGGTGCTGGATTTACTTCAGCTAATTTACTCCTATTTTGGGTTCCTTTTAGCCATTGTAGCTTTAGCAGTGCAGTTTGCTATTAACAATGGGGTCACTCTTTTGTGGGTGACTTCATGTCCCTTCCTCTACCCATCTTTAAACCCATTCTTACTCCTTCCTAAACCCCTCCCATTCCATTTAATAGTCCTTATGCTCATTTTTCCTGCTACTATCCCAATCCCACCCCATTTATTACCAAGAAGTAAACTTTCACATGTGAAGATCTCTTTATAGAAAAGATAGACGAGGTGAAGGTGGAGATTTGTCCTTGTAGGTTTTGGACAGCATTTGTAGAACTTTAGTATTACTACTAAAGTACTACAAAATGCAGTTTGTGAAAGGGCCCTTAGTGGATAATGCCAGGTCCCGAAGGACTACAATTGAAACAAAAACTTTTTACAATTACTACAATTTTCGGAACTGTGAAATATTAAAAAAGAAATGGGAGATGCATTAGAAAAAGCCAACATGAATGGTATTGGCAAAGCCAGTAGGTCAGGGATTAATGTTCTAATGGATCCAGAGTTACCACATTAGAGCAAGACACATTAGAGGGAGGCAGCAAGAGTGATCAGAGAGAGAAATCAGTATAAAGGAAACCCTCACACAGTTCAATGAAACACTGGAATGGAGGCAGAAGGATACATCCAAAAAGCCAATACCATTAGATGGAAGATGAATGCTCCATTGGCCGGAGCAAAGACGTGGTTGACAAAGTTTCAAGCTAGTTACAGAAAGTCAATGGCTGACAGGGGCGGGCTCAAAGCCCATTCTACATGAAATTGGCAACATGTATTGGACAGCTTTGCTGTCCAAACCGGACCACAAATGTCACAGAAGTCTATTTTCTCTGTCATCGTGACCCATAAAGAAAGACGTGTAAGGGAAGGATGTTTGATTTGGGGGCAAGACATCACAGAGGAAAGCAGGTATGGAGGATTGGGGCAAAGGTGGATGCAAGAGAGAAAGAGCGATGTGGACGCAGTAGTAAAGGAAATAATACAGAGAAGAAGGAATAGGGTCACTAAGGGTTACAGCAAGAAGGAATAAGAAAAATTATGAGGGATAAAATATAGGGTTAGGTTTAAGGAGACTGCCAGCAACACGAGAGGGAGAATATGTAAAAAGGATGTAGTTGTGGCACAGTGTGTCCCTCATTAAAAGTCAACAAAATAATCTATGCAAATCTGACAAATAAATGTCTGCAGGCAATTCGGTATGGTACAGCGCATTCATCAAGTTGGATATATATATACAATATACATATAAATGTTTCTAATTTTAAAAATATGTGGAGATGGGTTGGTGAATTGATTGCCAGAATATGCTTCCATCAGTTAATTGTTCATCACTAACATCCATCCCTTGCCACCTGTGCTTCACCTGTTATTGACATCAACAACATCCGTCTTCACTTCTTGCACAAGCTCTAGCCTTGTCTCCTGCACTACGATATTTCATCTGAGACGTACCATTAGTATGTCTGAAATAGGCCTCATACTCTCAATTTCAAACTGAGTTAAGAGCGGGTGCCTCACCTTATGCTTTCCACAATGAACATTATTCCTCCTATTCGTACTACCCGCATTTTGAAAGTTTGCCAGATTTCTGCCTTCTTTAGTTGGGCCTGTTTGTGCTGGCCATAGGAGTCTGTGCACTCTGCTCCTACTAACCAGTGGTAAAGTAAATGCGCATACACCTAATTGGTGTAAACTGCCATTTCAAACTAGCAAAATAAACCTTTTCATAGACATAAATCTTCCTTTTTATTATCTATAAGTCACCCCGAGGTATGCCCTAAATGCCAATAGCTAAGGAATGGTGCATGTATTTAAAAGGTAGAACATGTGTACCTATGTTTTACATGTCCTGGTAGTGAACCCCTCCCCCCCCAAGCTGTTTTTCACTGTCACCATCTGATTCCTCCATAGGAAAACATTAGGTTGCATTACAACAACTTATGATGCCAAATTTTAGTTTTTGAGCAGTGTGAAAAATGAGTCAATGACTTTATTTAATAGTAATTTAAAATACAATTAAATGGTCAAGTCAGATTCTATATTACTATTTTGAAAATTATACTTTTAGAGTTGTAATTTTCCTGTCTATGCCAAATGTGCCTTTCTGCCAGCGTTCAGTGTCACCTGACTGTAAATGGCGCCTCTGTAGTGAGATGTATATTGCTCCCACATAGTGGATAAAGGGCTTGGGCATGGGGACAAAGATTTTCCTCCCTGAGCAGGAGGCCTGGGGGCTGTGCACAGCCCTTTTACATTTTGAAAAGGTGGATATGCTGTCACTGGCAGATGTAGTTCGAACCTATGCCTGCCTCCGTTTTTTCTTGCTAGCTAGCTTGATTCTAAACGTAGCAGCTGGCAGAGCTGCTCCATTAATGGTTTGGAGTGACCACAAAAGAGAATTTGTCCATTATCATAGCCACACCTCTGGGTGAGCACAGGGAGCTCTGACCAGTGGAAGGAAAGTTCTGCCATGTTGGATTTAGGCAGAGTGGGTCACTGTGGGATAGTTTACAGTAAAATACACAGGCAGTGCTGTAAAAGTAGGTAGGGTCACCCATGGGAACGTTTACCCCATTTGCTAGAGAGTGATCATGCATATTCCCCACCCACAGGCTAGCACTGGGCATAAATGCAGAATTCCCAGCACCCCCCAGAACATCTCTTAACCCCTGAGGATCAGAAAAAGGACTTCCTTGATCTCTGTAACCTGAAGAAAGACTAGACCCACTTGCCTTGAACTCAGGATCCCATAGGGGTGTCCAAGGGTCAGTTGGATGACCGCCTGTTAAAGCTACAGGGATACAACAAGCTCCCAAAAGTCTTTTCCTGCAACTGCACAGCTGACCACTCCCAACTGCAACTGCCCTGGACCCTGCTGCTTGCTTTTTTGGAGTGAGACCTAACACAAAGTGGGGCCCCAACTCCTTAGACCCTTGGCTGGTGTCAGAGCAAACTCCTCCTGGCCCCAAACTTCAAAAGCTGTGACTTTAAAACCCTTAGGCCAACTATCTGCCTGGAGAACGGTCAGAGACTGGGACTGCTGCGAAAGCTGCAGACAAGGAGGTCAAATTGCTGGTCTGCCTCAGCTTTCTGGTATGATTTGATGAAGGAAATCTGACTTCCTGTAAAGTTTTAAACTCAAATGCAGGAGGCTTCACTGAGACTACACTGAGCTAAAGCCCATTGATGTCGATGCCTCTCCAATCACAGACTTCAGACTTCGCCCACTCTTAGCTTTCCCGTCTTTGTCAATAACGGCCCCAGGACCCCCCTCTTTAGCAACCTGCATTGTTCAGCCCTACTCAAGATCCAACTTGCAGCTTGCCCACAGACGACTCGTCAACAACCACTTCTTTTCCAAAAACCTTTCTATGTCAGAAGATAAAATTGTCACCAAGGTGAACCTTGGCCATGTATGTGACCAACACGCCAATGTGGTCGGCCTGAACTTTTTATTTTGAGCTGGTCTAGCGCAATAAGGCAACCACGTTGATGCTTTTGTGCTTTTTGGTGCTACTTTTAACTAAAACTTTTAACATTAATATCACTGTTTTTACTTATCGGATTTTTGCCATTATGGTATCATTTTATTTATTACAATATTCCCTATTTTTCTAAATTGGTTTGGAATTTTTGTTGTGTTGTGTTTTCGTGTAGTTACTGTTTGAGTACTGAATAAAGCTGCAGGAATCAGTCTGAAGCACTGTATAAAAAGAGATATTTAAATTACCTACCCCAAATCTTAGGTTTCTTGAAACTGGACTTACATCTTCAGTACCTACCCCAGGACACTCCTTTTCCATCCTGCAATCTCAAATACTCTGAACTTCCTGACAACATTAATAATACAAATTTCAGTATGGCAGTGCACACAGAAAAATTTGTCATAGTAGGCTTTGTCCTATTAGCCCATTTCCAATGTTGCAAAGAATCTATGCCCCATGTCCTTACCTCCTCACCAGTTGGCCCATCTTCCCAAAGTCATTTGTTTTTGCTACTATTGTTGGGGAACATTTAAGGTCTGGCTTGACAACACGGATATCTACTTAACCTATTGTTACCAATTCTTCAGAATATATATGCAGTAGCTATGGGACCAGCAAGAAGATTAATACTCTTCAACCTCATGCTATCGGCCGTTTGGTGTATCATTCAACCTTCCAGGAAGTGGACTGTTTTACAACTGAAAGTGCACTTAACTATCACACTGCTTGTCACATTCATGACTTTATTTAAACATCTTATTTGCAACAAATAAGCAATATTTGAGAACACAACATGTACTGCCACGGAGAGCTACTATGAATAAAATGTGTTAAATGCAGCATAATAAGTCAATTTCATCAATGTACTAATATGGTGTTACACAATGCTTAATTGATGACAAACGTTGATTATTGTCATCATGATGATTGAAATGAGTTCATTAAACAACTAAAGGAATGTTAAATATCCGAATAATCAATAGCAAATCCTTATACAAAACGTAATTAATGACAAACGTTCATAATTTATTAATATAAAAATAACATAGTTAAAAAGAGTTCATTAAACTAGTAAACGCATGTTAAAGTTCGGAATACTCTATAGCACATTGTTACCGATGAGGCTGAAAGAACCATTGCTGACTGCTCTTATACTCCCCCTGAAAACGATGGTCTTATGTATTTTTTTTTTTTTTTTTAAATATTTTCCACAAACATAGGCATTGCCATCAATTGCATAGTTAACAAGTTTATAGGCACCTTACACAGCAGGATCAGAAGGGTAAAGAAATAGCGTTTGATGGCACTGTAAGGGGTACATCATAGCGTGATAACACAGAGGTCATAGACAGTTATTGGAGGCCGTTCTCCTCAGGAAGACAACATAGGAACCTTAGGGGAGGGCAACAGGGGACTCCAGCATGGGGCCGGTTGTGGTTTCATGGTGGTGTAGCCGGTGAAGAGTCATCTTCTGAGGCTCCGGCCTCGAGTGTGAGCAGGTTGTCTTTCTGTGGCTGCCAGATATCTTTGGGACTCGATATAGGGAGTTACACCGACATATATATCTTGCTGGTGCGATCACTTCACAGAAGATCAAGTCTTGCAGCCAGCCAGTTTTAGTGTGAACCCAAGCATATTGTGATCCAGAGCTTGGCCATCAGTAGCAGCACTGCCACAAAATGTCTTATACTCACCGGTAAGGGTTTGATATATCCCAACAACATCACCATAGGATCCGGTTCAACAGTGAGCCCAACCCTCACAGAGAGGGTGTCCAAAACACCAGGGTAATGGGATAGTTCCATGTGAGATGCATACTTGTTTGAGCGGTGCAGGAATGTATAGTGCACTTTCCTATGTCGTTGATGGAGAGACACAAGGTTCGTCTTGGTACAGCGAAAACTCTAGACCTTATCGGAGATAGGCTGGCCAAAGTCACGTTTCCAGGCTGATTGTGGCCCGCCCCCACCCATCGCTTTCAGGGCGAGGCGGGAATGGTAAAGTCGGGACACAAGCTGTAAACCATCTGTCGCTTTTGGGTACAAAGGCAGCCGGTCTCAGTGTGCTTTGGAGCCGTCTGAGGATAAAGGGGTCCATGTGAGGGGGAGTTCCTATTTTTGCGAGTATGTCGTGAGTGCTAACCTGTCCATTAGGAAGATGGTCCATCAGTGTGTCTAGTTTGAATGTCTTGAGTGTGTGTTGCACCAGCCGCTCCTGCGTCAGTGGTAGCCATGGTCTACCCCTAAGCGGTATGGCAGGGTAGTAAAATCTGTCTGCACCCCGGCAAAATGGAGGATAAGGGGACGTGTCCTGCCTGGTCACATTCCAGCCTGAGGTAGGGGATGCGCACATCAGGGTGGTCCAAATACTATGCAAACAACACTGTGCTCCTAGATAGTTATGATGGAAATCCAGCACCCTTAGGCCTCCACGCTCATATGATAGCACAAGAGTCTCCCAGTGAATGCGGGGGCATGACCCGCCCATGCTGGTCTAATTAAAAAGCTGCATAAGGTGGCAAAGAAGACATTCGTGATGAGTATGGGAATGTTGAGAAACAGGTATAAGAAACGCGGGAGCACTACCATCTTAATGATGGCAATGCGCCTAGCTACAGATAGCGGCACCTGATTTCAGCACTCCACCTGTAGGGTCAGTTTCTCATTAGCTGTGCCATAGTTAAGGTGGAGCACCATCTCCCTCTGCCCATGGGGAATAATGCCCACATACTTGGTTGAGTCGTCACACTACTTCAAAGGGCAACCCATGACTCTGGGTGTTGTGCATCTGTGAGGAGGAAGATTTTAGACTTATTCCAATGCATTGAGAATTCGAAAAGAGCACCGAATTTGGTGATTTTGTGGATAAGAGGGGTCAGTTTCTCACTGCAGTCCCGAACAAACAGCAGGATATTGTTCGCGTACATGGAGATAAGTAGCGGGCCACTGTGAAGCCACAATCCTCTGTGCAAGTGTCGTTCCTGGAACTGGCGAACTAAGGGGTACAGGGCAATATTAAAAAAGTAAGGGTGATAAAGGGGAACCTTGACGGGTCCCCCTGGTGACTGGAAAGTAGTCAGTGAGAATACCATTTATTCAGATTCTTGCCACAGGGATGGCTTACATGAGTTTAGAGAGGTTCTGAAACCCACGAGGGAGACCCAATTTAGTCAGTGTTGTTTGTATAAACCACCACTCCAGGGAGTCAAACGCTTTTTAAGTGTCCAGCAGTCCTACCACTGCCGGAATGTCTGGGGAGATTTGAAGCAGTACTGCAAAGGTGGTCCAAAGGTGGTGGAGCGATGCAGGCAAAACCTGACTGTACAGGGGATATGATCTGTTCCAGCAATGGGGAGAGACACGTCCGTCTCACTTTGGCCAATATTTTATTGTTTAAATTCAGAAGAGATAATGGTCTTAAGACACACAGGAGTGTGGGGGTGTGCCCGATTTTAGCAGCACAGTAATCGTAGCCTCCCTAAGAGTGGGGTGAGTTCACCCATCGAATGTGCCTCTGCATAGACCCCTAGGAGGTGTGGTGCCAATATATGTTTACAGGCCTTGTAAAAACCACAGCCAATTAAGCCATCGAGCCCTGGCACTTTCGAGGCCATCCAGGGCATCGACTGCCTGAAATAGCTCCTCGCTCCTTATAGGAGCCACAAGGACTGCTGCTGTCCATTTGTAAGCCATACCATGACCGCCTCATCCAGATAAGATGTTATGTTGTCAGAATCTGCGACGAAGCGTGCAGTGTAGAAGTTGTATAGTATGTCAGGAATTCCTGGGCTATGTCGCCTGTGGAAGTCACTGCAGTGCCAACAGATGTATGGACTTCTGTGATATAGTTATCATGTTTATTTGGATGTAGCTGTCACGCCAATTTAGTACCTGGTCTTTTACCCTCACCATATCCGCGAGCTTGGGGGTACTTCCTGAGTAAGTCAATTTCACGGCCAGGTACCGGAACTCATCAAGGTGATGCTATTTCCGTGAAAGGGAATTTTTGCTCCCTCACTCTGTGGCCTTTTGGTTCAGGTCTCACTGTGCCTGTTCGACCCTGGCGAGATCACCTCAAAGGGATTTCAGGATACTGGCATGCTTGGGTATGCACACACCATGTATGTAGGCCATGAAGACTTCCAAAAGGACAGCATAGATGGAAACAGAGCCAGCATTTTACACAAAATATTCATCAATGGCTTTCCTAAGTTCAGAGCGAAAGACTGTTGTGTAAAGCATTTTCAGGGAAACGCCATTGCCTGTCTGGGTTATCGACACTGGGCATGGTCAATGTTAACTTGATGGGGTCATGGCCCGAAAGAATATGCAGTAGGTGAGAAATGTGCCCAGAAAATGAACCAGTAGTCTGGAAGTGTCCAACCATTATGAGGGGTCGAGTAAAATCTATATTCAACGTTAGTTGCACGATGCGATCATCACGCATCTGTTGATTGGTGAGTGGCCACTATGTCCATCATGACACAGTGGGCATGAGGTTTACTGCTCACAAGTGAACCAGAGGAGTCCAAGGATGGGTTATATGCCATGTTAAAGTGACCACCCGTCAGGATGAAGGTCACGTCAGTTTAAGTCATGGCTATGGAGAGATTGTGGAAGAACTCAGGTGAGCCTACATTAGCTGCATAAACACTGATCAGTAGGACTTTGTGACTGACCAATGTTCTATTTAGAAGCACATACCTGCCTTCCATGTCTATGATACTACTGTGACAGGAAAAGGGGTCGCTCTTATGAATTAGGGTGCAGACTCCATGAGAATGTGAGCTATAGTATGTAAAGTAGTGGTTGCTGGCTCATGTGTCTGCAAAGGTGCATTCGCTTTTTGCCGATGTATGTTTCTTGAAGGAAAGCTAGTTGGACATTGTGTTTAGTCAAGTATGAGAGTACCTGCGTCCCTTTCCTAGGATTGTTAAGTCCCCGGATGTTCCAGGTCATGGATGTGAGTTCTAATCCAGATACGGACCTATGGAGGTTCTCTATAGCGATAGGTGATGGTGGATGGAGAGTGTAAAAAGTGCAAAATAAGTAGCATAGTGCAACAACAATCAACAGGAAGAATGAGACGGTGATCAACCCTAACGTAAACACACCGTCCCTTCACCCACACAAGAATTATACGTATCTGGCGAATCCCAATAAAACTCAAAACAAAAAGAATCGTGAACATTATGGTGTACACCTCGGTGGAATGGCAACGCCCGATAATCAATGCCCACTCATGCCAAGGTAACATATGTAAATTGATGATGGACCATAGTATAACACAATAGTGCACCTCAGCAGTGGCTCTGTATGAGTATCATGAGGCCATCACATGGACACAGCAGGATATGGAGTCCAGTATTAGCAAGAATCAAGCAGGGCGGTCCTCAGTGATGTTTAGTACAGCACCATCTGGAGATCAGACAGAAGAGTCATGTCAAGGTGAACCATCCACTCTGCCACAGTGCTTGCAGAGGGTGATGATGTCAGCAGAAGTGGTGAAGTTGTGGTGCTGGCCATTGATTACCACCAGCAATTGAGCAGGGTACATCTTGCTATACCTCAGCCAGTGTTTCTGCAAGACATTCTTGGAATCAGCAAATTTGCCCCTCGCCTCCTGGAATGTGAGGGTGAAGTCTGGATACTTGGACAGCGTAGAGCCTTGGTAATGCAGTGGATCTTGCTCGTGTGCTAGACGTAGTGCCTCTGTCCCTGTTGTTTAATAAACGTGCAATGATTGGCCGGGTGGGATGGGTCTTGGACTATGGGCACGCTCCACAACAAAAGTGTCAATAAATTACTGTTTGCCAAACAGTTCTATGAGCAAATTCTTGACAAAAAATCAGAGCAGCCCATGTTCGTAGATTCAGGTACACCTGTTATGCGGAAGTTGTGGCATGACCGTGACTCCAGTTCCTTATTCTTATCCATAGTTTGTTTCAGGAGTCTTTCAACCTTCTTCAAGTGCTTCATGGTGTTGACGGCATCGTCTTCCATTCCAGAAATGCGGCACTCAGTACTATCCAGACAGGTAGTGTGACAATCAATGCTTTCCCAGTGGATCATTGTATCGAAGCAGGAGTTGATGGACTAGAAGCAGGCCCACAAATGGGCCATCATGGTGGCTGTGCCCTCAGAGGGCGTTGCTGGGATGCCCTCATCCATGTTGGAGAGGGAATGCCGCCACTGTTGTGCACACCTAGGTGGGTCAAAGGTGAGTTTCTTTTGGCGAGGGTCTCCCCGCCTCATGATGATGACGGTTGTAGTGGAGCCTTGGGTGGCGTATAAGGAGGAGGGACAGGCAGAAGGGTAGTTAAGAACATCCCACAAGCAATCAATTATTCTATTGGTTTGAAGGTAGGGCTTCTGTGCTGTGGCAGATGCCTAGTGCCAGTGAGAACGATCCTGTTGCCAGTAAGTCTGGTGCAATAGCAGACTTTGAGCATTAGTGTTTGGGCTACTAGAAAAACAATAGCATACCTCCTGTATCTGTAGTTGGGAAGAAGTTGCCTCTAAACTTGCTGAGTCCAGAGTTGTCCAGGGCCGGAGCCCCAGTTTGTGACTTCAGTCCATGTAAGGATTACCCACTATGCCCAGGGTCTCAGAGTGGCCTCACATGGGTGAGGATGGTGCAGTCAGCCTGAAACTTGTTATGAGCATAGCAGGGAAGGTCGCCTGGAGACGTGATGAATCCCCCAAATCTAGATGCTGGAAGGTATGGTACTGGGAGGGGGATGGCCCCAAAGCAGGGACACATGCTGGGCCTATGCCAGGAGAGGCAGTAGTAGGATGCAGTCTGTAGTGGGAGCAGGATTATGCGTGGCAGCCAATTACATCAGAAACAGAGGGACAGTTTCAGGAGGGGAGGGGGCTCCTCAAGCAATCACGCTCGGAACAGCAGGCTCCAGTTGCAGGAGGCCCCAGTTGTGGCAGGCAGCTTCATCCAAGCAGTCGGGCACACCTCACCAAGGTGCAGGCCCAGTGCTCTGCCTTAGAGTTACCCTTAAGCACAAGGCCTCGTGCTGGGTGGCAGGTTCTTATGGTCTGCCCCTCACCTCATTAGCAGCAGCATCGACGAACCTCTGTGCAGCAGCAGAGGGTCAGCACCACAGGACGATCTTGTGGATCCTGCCATCTGTTGGTGTGAGCAGCACGGCAGCAGCAGGTATAGTAGAGGCTGCAGTCCAACAGCACCATTTCCCATCTCTGCTTGATTCAGGTGACATGTAGGGGGGGTCGGAAGGTGATAAAGAAGAGCTGCAAGTAGGAGCAGCGACCCTCTCCCCAGGCTTGCCTGTGACCCCTGTCACAGTGGAACTTCAGAGGACTGCGTCAGGTCGCAGGGTCTGTGATGCTATTAATTGTGTTTGACCAATGACTTTGTGTTTCACCACTGCGCATATTAGTTGCTCAATGTTCACCAGTAGCACATTATATGTTTTGTTCAGTTTAGCCGCCTATTGGCTTTGACATTGCATTAGCCATTACATTCTGTATTCTGCCTATTGGCTTTGACATGCTGTATTCAGTTTAGCTGCCTATTGGCTTTGACATGATATTATACATTGCATTTTGTATTCAGCTTAGCTGCCTATTGGCTTTGACATGACATTAGACATTACATTTGATATTTAGGTTAGCTGCCTATTGCCTTTAACGTGGAGTTAGACATTGCAGTTGAGAATCCAAGCTGTATTTTTCCAAGCTATGTTTTTCCACAAGATGAACCAAGCTGTTTTCTTCACACCAGACTAGACCTGATAAGAGAGAGTACATTTGGGCGGTCATTCTGACCCTGGCGGTAATTACCGCCAGGGCCAGGGTCGGCGGTAGCACCGCCAACAGGCTGGCGGTGCTCCGCCGGGCATTCTGACTGCGGCGGTACAGCCGCGGCCAGAAGCGGAAAGCCGGCGGTGTACCGCCGACTTTCCCCTGCCCATGGGAATCCACCATGGCGGCGCAGCTTGCTGCGCCGCCATGGGGATTCTGACACCCCATACCGCCATCCTGTTCCTGGCGGTTCGCCCGCCAGGAACAGGATGGCGGTATGGGGTGTCGTGGGGCCCCTGGGGGCCCCTGCAGTGCCCATGCCAATGGCATGGGCACTGCAGGGGCCCCCATAAGAGGGCCCCACAAAGAATTTCAGTGTCTGCTTTGCAGACACTGAAATTCGCGACGGGTGCAACTGCACCCGTCGCACCTTCCCACTCCGCCGGCTCCATTCTGAGCCGGCTTCGTCGTGGGAAGGGTGTTTCCCACTGGGCTGGCGGGCGGCCTTTTGGCGGTCGCCCGCCGGCCCAGTGGGAAACCCAGAATGACCGCCGCGGTCTTTTGACCGCGGTACGGTCTTCTGGCGGTTCCCGCTTGGCGGGCGGCTCCCGCCGCCCGTCAAGCTTAGAATCACCCCCTTGGTGTTTTCCTTTCTGCTCAGGCTTGGGAAGAGGAGAAGTCTAGGAGATATGGCCAGTCTCCAAAGGCTTGCATAGTTTTCCCAAGTCTGAGAGGAGGGGGCACGCTTTTGTAAGGATGACTTGGGGCTTCAGAGATTTAGATTCGAATCTGCTTGACTTCAGGCTGGAACTAGGCGCCAGTTGCCAGTCTCCCGTTTGGGTAGATAATATCTTTCTCGCAGTTGACCGGAGTCATCAACTTGCAGACCCCAGAAAGATGAAGCTGAAGATAGGTCTCAAACGGTGATGCATTTTGATTCATACGCTTTGCATTAAATATATAACCTGCTGTGTACATTGCAACTGAGAAGTACTGTGATATATTTTGTTTTCATTGCTGCGACTACTTTTACTCTTTTGAACGTGTGCTTGAAGTCTATTAATTCGTCTCTCAAGAACTTGTGGGTGGGGAAGAATTAACAACAATAAAGGTCTTCTTTGAACTCAGAAGTGCATTCCAGAGATGTTCTGTAAGCTCTGATACGAGATAAGTAGGAAGGCAGAACATTTTGGTACCAGAAGTGGGGCCGAATTATAGATTTCTACGTGCGCAATTTAAAAGTGTAATTGTTTTTTGTTGTTTGGAGAATTACAGAAGCATGGCAGACCATGTTTGAAAATGCATGTGTAGATAAACTGCCTGATGGTGCTGTGAGAAACATGTTTTCTTTCTGTGATAAAGCATATTTAGAAAATGTGCCTTTTGGAAGCAATGATGATCCTTTTGTTTTTGACAGAAGAGTTTGGATACTTTTATCTGCTTACAGAAAAATGCAGGAGAAATGTAGGCAGTTAGAACATGAAAATAAGAATTTACGTGAGCAAATTAGCCAGAATACATTAATGCAAGATAATGCTGAAAGTTATAAAACTGTTGTTTTAGAAGAATCTGTCTTTTCCCATTCCAGTAATGAGGGGGTTAAGACAGCTTTGGGCCAGACTGAGCCTCCGTGTAAGCCAGGTTTTTTGGCTGTCGAAGTGCATTCCTTAACTGATAACAGGGAGAACACAGCTCAGAATGTGATTCACGAGTTACCGTTGCAAAATGAAGTAAAACAAAAGATTTTAGAGTTTCTTACTGTTTGCACTAAGCAAGAGACACTGAGTTTCATTAGCTTGTTTGATTTTTGGGAACAGAATAGCCCTCATCTGAGTGAAATCCTAACACTTGGGTATATGGTCACTGGGAAAAATTATATACAGCTGTGCGCTTGTGATTTGGCAAATTAAATAATGCAGACTTTAGGTTTTTGCGCAGTGCAAGAGGGAAACACTGATTTATATGTAAATCAGGAACAGGGGAAGAAAAGAGTGCCCCTAGCTAGGATCATACATTGGATCTGGTACCTGCAAGACAGGGCTAGAGTACCACAGGTAAAAGAGTCACTATTGAAATTGGGTGCACCATTTGATTTTGTGTCCCCTGAGGATAAAAAGCATGTTTGTTTGACTAATGATTCATTGACTGAAATGTTGTTTTCTAGCACAGGAGAAGGAACAGTGTTGTACAATGTGTGTCAGATTTTAAAGCAAAAGCTGCATGAGATGTGTCATTTTTACACTGATTCTTGGTTCATTGCCAATGGTTTAGCCGTTTGGTTTTCCACATGGCTTGTACCTAACTGGTTCAATTCCCTTGCAGATGTTAAAGAGAAAAATTCAGAGTCTGAAGTGTTCACCCAGAATTCTGACTTAGTGGGGATGGCTAAGTGGGTGCACCAGAAATGTGAACAGCTGGGAGAAAAAGCCACTTACAGGTGGGCAGAGATGAAAGAGATGCTCATTCCCCTAGATTAAATAAAAACTGTGCAGCACGCACAAGAGAAATCTGTCCCACAAGCAGTCACAGAGCAGTTGGGGAGAGGAAAGTTACAAGGACAGATATGGCAAATTGATCAGGTTTTAGAGGGAGTGATTGCTGCAAATTACCAAGGAGAAATTAAAATTATGCTGGCAACTAGAAAATAATCTGATTCATTCATACAAATTGGAGACAGAATGGCCCAAATTGTCAAAAGTGCAGTGAATGGAGGTTTGGTAAAGAATGAGTCTGCCCCAGCCCTTCTGACAGTGCAAGAAAAGGGAAGCTGTGGTGCAGCAGATAAAAACCCCAGTGCTGAGGTGTGGGTTGAAGCCCCAAGTGGCCCTCCAGAACCTGCAGAAATTATAACAAAGGGGCCCAAAAACGTCCTGCTGATTATAGAACAGGGAAAGGAAGAGGAAGGGTACATTTTAAATGACAA
The DNA here is from genome assembly GCF_031143425.1 of Pleurodeles waltl. Taxonomy (NCBI): domain Eukaryota; kingdom Metazoa; phylum Chordata; class Amphibia; order Caudata; family Salamandridae; genus Pleurodeles; species Pleurodeles waltl. Next base: position 713,795,701 of record NC_090446.1, on the reverse strand, counting down.
ATGTTATTTGCAAGAAAAGTCATACTTTTTTCTTTTGCAGATCCTACCACGTTTCGCCACTGTCCCTGAGTGTGCTGTGTGGTCCCCCTTTGGGTGTGTGAATGTGGGGTCGGGGAAGGGACCGAACCCCCAACCTGAACCTGACTGAGTAAAGTGCAAGCACCATGGATCCATTTTGCGCAAATGGCACCTTCAGTTCAAGTTCAACTTGTTTGATTGCATTCTTCCACTGGAACTAAGCAACCTTAACAGTTAACTGTCTGTGTTTTTTTTTCGTGTGGAACTCTGACTTTCACTTACCTTCCAGCAAACCTTTCAGGTGGACCGTGCACCTTTACATGAGTAGAACTCATGCTACATCAAATTGCTATTTTAGAGACACTATAATCTCATTCAGAGTATAAAAGTTTCAGTCTTTTCTGTGTAGATGTATCTGAGGTGAAAGGTTATGAGATCTATATGTTAATCCACTTCTATTGCTTTACAGTGATTGCTTTGATCATTCAAATCTGATTTGCTGATAATTTGTTTTTGTGCTGATGTTTTTTTTTTTTTTTGTTTGAAACAAGAGATATGTGAAACAAAAATTCATTGGTCATAGGGTGGAATGTGATGCTATTAATTGTGTTTGACCAATGACTTTGTGTTTCACCACTGCGCATATTAGTTGCTCAATGTTCACCAGTAGCACATTATATGTTTTGTTCAGTTTAGCCGCCTATTGGCTTTGACATTGCATTAGCCATTACATTCTGTATTCTGCCTATTGGCTTTGACATGCTGTATTCAGTTTAGCTGCCTATTGGCTTTGACATGATACTAGACATTGCATTTTGTATTCAGCTTAGCTGCCTATTGGCTTTGACATGACATTAGATATTACATTTGATATTTAGGTTAGCTGCCTATTGCCTTTAACGTGGAGTTAGACATTGCAGTTGAGAATCCAAGCTGTATTTTTCCAAGCTATGTTTTTCCACAAGATGAACCAAGCTGTTTTCCTCACACCAGACTAGACCTGATAAGAGAGAGTACATTTGGGCCCGTATTTATACTTTTTGACGCTAAACTGCGCTAACGCAGTTTAGCGTCAAAAAGTTTTGCGCCGGCTAACGCCATTCTGAAGCGCCATGCGGGCGCCGTATTTATTGAATGGCGTTAGCCGGCGCAAGCGGACTGGCGCTGCCTGGTGTGCGTGGAAAAAAAACACGTACACCAGGCAGCGCCGGCGTTGGGAAAAATGGCGCTAGGGCGTCTTAAAAATGGTGCAAGTCAGGTTGACGCAAAAAATCGCCTCCACCCGATTTGCGCCATTTTTAACGACGCCCAGACGCCATTTACATGACTCCTGTCTTAGTAAAGACAGGAGTCATGCCCCCTTGCCCAATGGCCATGCCCAGGGGACTTATGTTCCCTGGGCATGGTCATTGGGCATTGAGGCATGTAGGGGGGCACAAATCAGGCCCCCCTATGCCAAATAAAAATATAAAAAAACAAAAAAATTATACTTACCTGAACTTACCTGAATGTCCCTGGGGCGGGTCCCTCCATCCTTGGGTGTCCTCCTGGGATGGGCAAGGGTGGCAGGGGGGGTCCCTGGGGGCATGGGAGGGCAGCTGTGGGCTCATTTTGAGCCCACAGGTCCCTTAACGCCTGCCCTGACCCAGGCGCTAAAATCCGGCGCAAATGCGGGGTTTTTTGCCCCGCCCACTCCCGGGCGTCATTTTTGCCCGGGAGTATAAATACGACGCATTTGCGGCGCAGTCATTTTTTTAGACGGGAACGCCTACCTTGCATCTCATTAACGCAAGGAAGGCGTTCACGCAAAAAAATGACGCTCTTTCCTCATACTTTGGCGCTAGACGCGTCTAACGCCAAAGTATAAATATGGTGTTAGTTTTGCGCCGAATTTGCGTCGAAAAAAACGACGCTAATTCGGCGCAAACGGAGTATAAATATGCCCCTTGGGCCCGTATTTATACTTTTTGACGCTAAACTGCGCTAACGCAGTTTAGCGTCAAAAAGTTTTGCGCCGGCTAACGCCATTCTGAAGCGCCATGCGGGCGCCGTATTTATTGAATGGCGTTAGCCGGCGCAAGCAGACCGGCGCTGCCTGGTGTGCGTGGAAAAAAACCACGTACACCAGGCAGCGCCGGCGTTGGGAAAAATGGCGCTAGGGCGTCTTAAAAATGGTGCAAGTCAGGTTGACGCAAAAAATCGCCTCCACCCGATTTGCGCCATTTTTAACGACGCCCAGACGCCATTTACATGACTCCTGTCTTAGTAAAGACAGGAGTCATGCCCCCTTGCCCAATGGCCATGCCCAGGGGACTTATGTCCCCTGGGCATGGTCATTGGGCATTGAGGCATGTAGGGGGGCACAAATCAGGCCCCCCTATGCCAAATAAAAATATAAAAAAACAAAAAAATTATACTTACCTGAACTTACCTGAATGTCCCTGGGGTGGGTCCCTCCATCCTTGGGTGTCCTCCTGGGGTGGGCAAGGGTGGCAGGGGGGGTCCCTGGGGGCATGGGAGGGCAGCTGTGGGCTCATTTTGAGCCCACAGGTCCCTTAACGCCTGCCCTGACCCAGGCGCTAAAATCCGGCGCAAATGCGGTTTTTTTTTGCCCCGCCCACTCCCGGGCGTCATTTTTGCCCGGGAGTATAAATACGACGCATTTGCGGCGCAGTCATTTTTTTAGACGGGAACGCCTACCTTGCATCTCATTAACGCAAGGAAGGCGTTCACGCAAAAAAATGACGCTCTTTCCTCATACTTTGGCGCTAGACGCGTCTAACGCCAAAGTATAAATATGGCGTTAGTTTTGCGCCGAATTTGTGTCGAAAAAAACGACGCTAATTCGGCGCAAACGGAGTATAAATATGCCCCTTGGGCCCGTATTTATACTTTTTGACGCTAAACTGCGCTAACGCAGTTTAGCGTCAAAAAGTTTTGCGCCGGCTAACGCCATTCTGAAGCGCCATGCGGGCGCCGTATTTATTGAATGGCGTTAGCCGGCGCAAGCAGACCGGCGCTGCCTGGTGTGTGTGGAAAAAAAACACGTACACCAGGCAGCGCCGGCGTTGGGAAAAATGGCGCTAGGGCGTCTTAAAAATGGTGCAAGTCAGGTTGACGCAAAAAATCGCCTCCACCCGATTTGCGCCATTTTTAACGACGCCCAGACGCCATTTACATGACTCCTGTCTTAGTAAAGACAGGAGTCATGCCCCCTTGCCCAATGGCCATGCCCAGGGGACTTATGTCCCCTGGGCATGGTCATTGGGCATTGAGGCATGTAGGGGGGCACAAATCAGGCCCCCCTATGCCAAATAAAAATATAAAAAAACAAAAAAATTATACTTACCTGAACTTACCTGAATGTCCCTGGGGTGGGTCCCTCCATCCTTGGGTGTCCTCCTGGGGTGGGCAAGGGTGGCAGGGGGGGTCCCTGGGGGCATGGGAGGGCAGCTGTGGGCTCATTTTGAGCCCACAGGTCCCTTAACGCCTGCCCTGACCCAGGTGCTAAAATCTGGAGCAAATGCGGGGTTTTTTGCCCCGCCCACTCCCGGGCGTCATTTTTGCCCGGGAGTATAAATACGACGCATTTGCGGCGCAGTCATTTTTTTAGACGGGAACGCCTACCTTGCATCTCATTAACGCAAGGAAGGCGTTCACGCAAAAAAATGACGCTCTTTTCTCATACTTTGGCGCTAGACGCGTCTAACGCCAAAGTATAAATATGGCGTTAGTTTTGCGCCGAATTTGCGTCGAAAAAAACGACGCTAATTCGGCGCAAACGGAGTATAAATATGCCCCTTGGTGTTTTCCTTTCTGCTCAGGCTTGGGAAGAGGAGAAGTCTAGGAGATCTGGCCAGTCCCCAAAGGCTTGCGTAGTTTTCCCGAGTCTTAGAGGAGGGGGCACGCTTTTGTAGGGATGATTCGGGGCTTCAGAGATTTAGATTCAAATCTGCTTGACTTCAGGCTGGAACTAGGCGCCAGTTGCCAGTCTCCCGTTTGGGTAGATAATCTCTTTCTCGCAGTTGACCGGAGTCATCAACTTGCAGACCCCAGAAAGATGAAGCTGAAGATAGGTCTCAAACGGTGATGCATTTTGATTCATACGCTTTGCATTAAATATATAACCTGCTGTGTACATTGCAACTGAGAAGTACTGTGATATATTTTGTTTTCATTGCTGCAACTACTTTTACTCTTTTGAACGTGTGCTTGAAGTCTATTAATTCGTCTCTCACGAACTTGTGGGTGGGGAAGAATTAACAACAATAAAGGTCTTCTTTGAACTCAGAAGTGCATTCCAGAGATGTTCTGTAAGCTCTGATACGAGATAAGTAGGAAGGCAGAACAGGGTCCCACACTCCCAGTCAATCTGTTGCCATCCCACCTATAACCTCATCAGAGGGCAGATCTCCTTGCACAGGAGAGCTTAAGGCATTATATTGCTGCTGGGGCCACAGTATAATGTTGAAGAACATAAGGTCTGTCTGTTCTTGAGGCTATCGGCATTGGAGCTTCACTGCCGTGTGGCTATCTTGGTCAATGGCATATCCACGTCCCCAGTCTTATGTATATCTGCCATCCTAGGTGCAATGTCGGGCATACACAAAGACAACAAGAATGCGATTGATGGAATGCTTGAATTAATCTCATTCACTTTGCAAACCCTTTGGTCACATCCCAATCCATTGTTTCATGCCCACCATGTCAAGTCAGGTCCTCCCCGAACTGGAATACAAGCAACCTAGGACCAGTTTCCCCCTTACTATGGGCTCTTCAGCCATATATAGCTTACTGTGCTATTGGAATCAAGCTATACCTGGCCGAAGAGCCCATAACAAGGGTGAAACCGGTCCTGGGTTGCATGTGTTTCACTTCAGGAAGGACCTGGCCTGCCAGTTTGGGCTGGGCTGTTCCCCTGAGGAGCAGACTCAAGGCTGATTTGCATATGGGTGGGTCCAAACTGAGGTGGCAAGGTGTATAAAAAACGATGGCTTGGGATGCAGCCCGTGCCATCGCCAGTGGTAGAGGTTAATTCAAGCGCCCCATCCATCATGTTCTTTATGGATATCCTATGTATGGCAGCAGTGCCCAGACGTTGGTCCCGTGCTCACTCTGCCCCTGGAATCAAGGTATACCTGGCTGATGAGCCCATAATAAGAACAAAACCTGTCTTGGGTTACTTGTGTTCTGGTTCAGGGAGGACCTGGTCTAGCAGCTCGGGCTGGGCTGTTCTCATAAGGAGCAAGGTCAAGTCTGATTTGCATATGGCTAAGTCCAAAATGAGGGCGCATGGTGGGTGAAAAATGATGGATTGGGGCTCAGCCTGAGTGATCACATGTGGCTAAGGTTAGTTCAAGCACTTGATCCATTACTTTGTTTTTTGAAGTAGTTGAGACAGTACTGGTCCTTGTTTCAGGCATAGTCTCACGCTTGTGATGGATATACCCTTGTGCATTTCAAAGAGCAACTGTACTATAGTTTGAAGACCAATTCAACAGTTAATAGACTATAGTGATATCTCTATAAAATACAGAAGATAAGTCTGCTATTTTATATCTTAAACATAGAAGATGATAGTTTTTCTACTGTGTTTAGGAGCTGAAAAACAGCTTGAGCAGATAGTGGGCTTGCTACTCTGTTTCAACATGGACTCACTATATATTTGCAATTGAAATGCATTCTTGTACTATGTTGGTGGCATAGTGTGAGAAATTGGAATACTGGCTGAGAGGGGATGAATCCCTACTCAAGTAGCAACCACAATCCTTATCAGGGTGAAGTCACAAACAAACCCCACACTAACCTACACTCAGCACTCTAGTAGCTTGGCACAGAGAAGTCAGGCTTAACTTAGAGGCAATGTGTAAAGAATTTATACATCGCTTCAAACAGTAATAATGTGAAAACACAACACTAGAAAAATCCCACACCGAATTAGACAAATAGAGTACATTTTAATAAGTAAATAACAAAATAGCAAAAATCCAATCTGTAAAACCGGAGAGATGCAAGTTTAAAGATTTCAGCAAAAATAGCACCAAAAAGCACGAAGCACAAACTATGATTAGACCGTTGTCCTGGATGAGGCAAAGTCATAAGTTCAGGCCGGTGGAGTGCGGGCCGGCTACTGGGACCCACTTAGGGCTACGGAACACAGTATCTTAATCCTGGTTGCAAAGAGATGCAGAGTCCCATGTTGAGGATACGTCGCACAGCACAGGCGATGCGAGGACCGAGCAAGAAGATACGTTGAACAGCTGCAGTTCCAGGGAACTGTGAAGAACGATGTGACATCCTTGCGTGGAGATGTGTCATGCAGCTGTGGTTCAGAAGGGGTGTGTTGGGTGAGGCGAAGTCCATGTGTGGAGATGCATGGAGCAGTGGTGGATGTGATGGGCTGCGATGGGCAATGCAAACTCCCTGCACCTGGAAAGTACGCACAGCAGAGACGATGTTTCGGTTCTGAGGGCAATGTGTCAAGAAGCAAAAGGTGATGTACCTGTTCTGCAGGACATGCGCCACACAGGAGATGCGTTGGTTCTGCTGAATCTATAAATGGGCTTGCAGAGCACCTTAAGGCCCACTTCCAGTGGTCCAGGACTGGGGTGGCACCAGTTGGGAGGGCAGGATTCCCAGATGGCAGAATGCAGGTGCTGGGTTCAAGGCTGTTGAAAGCCTGTTCTGTCCCTGAGGTTTCTGATCAGCAGGCCAGCCAACTAGCCCTTGTCGTCACTCTGGGGTCCTGGGTTTAGAAATGCAGGTCCAGTCCCTCTCACCCATGCAGGAGGGCAGCAGAGCAGCAGGTTGGCACAGCAAGACAGCAGTCCTTCAGCAGAACCTCTTTCAGTCAAGGTCCATAGGTCCAGAAGTCTATTGAAGAGTTGGGTCTGAGGGTCCAATATTTATATCTGTACCCACTTTGAAGGGTAGAAAGCTTTTTGCAGTTTCCAGTGCCCCTTTCAGTGTCAGGCATCCATTATCTCCCAAAACCTGGCCCCAGCTTATTTGGGGTCATAAGATAGTGACAACACCCTTTGTGAGAGTGCTCAGGCAGAGCCTTTTTGATGTGCAAGTGTGGTACCCTCATTAACTCTTAGTGGCCCATCCCACCAACACCTAGCTTCTCTTGTCTCTGCCTGGGAGCAATACACAAGGACAAACTGTTAGCTACATCTTGCAATGTTACCCAGAATCAGGATGCCAACACCTAATGGTTAGGACTAGAACATGCCAAATTTCGAAAAGTGTCATTTTCGAAATTGTGACTAAAAATCTAACATAACCATTAAAGAGCGCTTTTAATTACTATTATTTCCACATCACACTCAACCTGTCTACATGCTTCCAACTGGAAGTTACAGCTTATTAAATGTAATAAGGTAACTCCCATGTTATCCTATGGAAGGGGTACGCCTTTCAAGAGTGAAAACCGAATTTCACCTCCAGGACATGTAAAACTCAAAGGTACATGGCCAACTTTTTAAATACACTGCACCCTGTCCTCTGAACTGTTCAGGGCCTATGCTAGGGGTAACCTATATATATTAAAAAGTAAGGTTTGGGCCTGGAAAAAAGTTTATTTTGCCAGGTTGAAATGACAGTCTAAAAGCTGGACACACAGGCGGCAATGAAAGGCCTAGGATGTTTAAAGGGCTACTTAAGTGGGAGGCGCAATCAGTGCTGCAGGTCGACCATTAGCATTTAATTTACAGGTCCTGGGCACATGTAGTGCCACTTTACTAGGAGCATAAATCAAATTAAATATGCCATTTGGGTGTAAGCTAATTCTACCATGTTTTAAGGAGACAGTACAAGAACTTTAGCAGTGGTTAGGAGTGGTAAGATGTGCATCGTCCTAAAGCCAGAAAAAACAGTTAGAAAACCAGGAGGCTAGGGAAGAACCATGCCATGGGTGCCAGGTCTAATATATATAAGAGAGAGACAGCGGACATTTCTTTCTTTCTCAACATTTAGGAATCACTGCCACCTGCCTCTATACACTATAGCAGGTGATACACTATAGAGATAGCCCATGGTTTACACAAGAATAAGGGGTATGACCTCCATGCAGGGCTTAAACAACTAAAAATAAATTCTGCAGTACCCTTCTCATCCCAAAAGATGAATCTCAATCATCAGGTAAAATTAGAAATGAATATGAATCCAAGTAATTGAAAAGTGTATTGATTCACATCCTGCATTTGTTCAGCCATTACATTTTTCATCTACGTCTATCCTTTCCAGTACTCCACAGTACGTTTACAGTCTTTACACTGTGCTATCTTCTCCTGCTTTCTGTCTTGTCTTAGCTTATCTTGGTCTTTTCTGAGTACTCCTTCAGTCCCTCCGATCCTAGATGCTGTCCAACCCATACTACTGCCCTTCACCTGAATCTTCTCTCTCGGCACCCTAAGAGGTCATCCCTCTCGTAGCCTATCTGTGCACCTCTACTCACTGTGTCCCCTTTGGGCATCTGGGATGGTTCACTAATCCTTCCCCACCACCTGCTGCTCCCTGTTTTAGGGGTTGCTCACAGTCTCTTCCCCACTGTCTGGCGACCTCCACCATCTGCTGGCCTCCCTAGGCCTAGACATCAGTTTAGTTTGGTCTTATGGGGTGCAGCAGCTCGCGCTGCACTCCGTCCACCTCCTTCCCTGTTTAAGGATGTGGGCTGTGCACTGGCTACTCCTTCCTTCTCTGCTGCAGCTTGGAAGGCAGCAATGTGTCTGGCTGTTCCTTTCATAATAAAGGGAGACTGTGTGTTGGCCTCCTCACTCTTGTTGTTTGCAACAGGGGAGGTCGCATTGTCCCAGGCCACGATATTCACACTACAGTAACGCAGTCCAGTGGACATCTCTCTACACTTCATCTGACTGATAGACAGCATTACACCGGTTTATATTTCTAGATTTTTGTAGAAGGGACCATGTAGCCCTTTTCCCACTGCATATATCTGCACTTTCCCCATAGTAGGATGACACATCCGTCCTCTCTGTTTACTAGTCTCTCCTTTCTGGTCATTATCATTCTAGTGGGTATTCTCAATACCCAAAGATGCCACCTAAGCTAGCTACTTCATGGCACAGCAAATGGAAATTAGAGGAAAGGTCAACTGAACTGTCTGTCTTCTTTTGTCAATATACTCTCCGATCAAGATCTTGAGACACACTATCAAATGTTGACTTACGTTATGTTATGTAAAGAGGAAGAAATATGTCCCCTTTCTACAGAGACTTTTATATAATGCAAGAAATCAATTTGATATATTTGTCTACTGCGAATGATAATCACAGTGTTGAGTACACTTATTTTTTGTTAAACTCCGAATTGCGATTTTCTCTTACTCAAGTTTCACGCAGGAAAAGCTAAACACACGTGTCCCTCTATACACTCAAACAGAAAAGGTGCAGCCACTGGTAAGACGTCTTCCAGCGTGACCCTAAGGATAATTTCCATTTCTAATTGTTGAGAAAATGACAATGGTCTTCATGTAATCAACTCAAGCAGCAGAAGGAAATTCATAAGGAGACTGATATTTTTGGAAAAAGCTATTTTCTTGAACCATAAAAAGTCAGTATAGGGTTGTGTTAATTAAAATTAACCTTCCCGTCCATAACAAAAATATTGAAAATATGCGCTCTGTGCCCTTTTAGCTGCCACATGCAACACCACGACTTCAGAAAGGAGAAACAGATCACATGATTACTCAAGAGCAGTTGAGTAATTTCGGGGAAGAGCTCTTAAGTGTTTATGTTAAAGTAAAAAACCCGGAGATATGATCAATGCCGTTGGTTTAGCCAGTCTCGTTCTCTACAACTTGTATTACACAACGTCACTTCATCATATGCGTTCTCCCTTGACATAGTTTCCATTGCAGAAGTGGCTACCGGAAGAGAGGTAAATCAAGAGATGCCCAGGCTGTGTTGCATTTGGCTGACTTTTCTAAATGGTTCTACAAGGCATAAACTGGAAGACTGTGTTCATGCTGGTAAATGTATTAGCATATAATGGAAGGAAATAATCCTACTAGATTTATTTGCTCAATCCTCACTCACTCCAAGAGCCAAGGACCAGACCTCGTAATCATCCCTCATCCAGAATATTTTTCTGTGGTCATCAAGAATGATCTGGACTAACTAATCTCTTACTCCCCTTCTTCATAACTTTCATTCACCTCCCAAAGCAAGAACAACCGCTTAGACAACAAGCTCCAAAGAAATCACAACATCATTTCAAACCACTCTTAATCATACCTCCAACACTTGCTTCTTCCACCTCCCTCGTGACGTGCAGTGAACTTACCTGCAACACCCTCTCCATCCTTTCTTTCAGAGCCCCTCTGCAGTGTGAAAACCAAGGGTCATATCATGTACAGCTGCTTTGAGCTAAGTGTCTGAAGTGTCTAAAGTTCATACATTTAATTTGGAATTTTTCCGAGTTAAGATACATGAATTTTAGACAGATGAGGCTTGAAGCAGAAAAAAATTCTGCTCACTGTTTCCACTTTGTTCTGTCTAAGGTCATGCATGAACTCGAAGAAATTTGAATTAAATGTCTAAACTTTATATGCCGCAGACGCAACAAACAGGCACTCCGCACTGTACTGACCCAGCACACCTGCTTATGACTCAGTCCCAGGCATCTCATCACCAGTGGTGCCTCATTGAGTCCTCCATTGTCAAGTACCTCTGCTGCTACTTCAACGGCAGAGGGTGAAACTAAGTAGATACAAAATTTAACATACTCCTCCCTTGCAGCTCTTTCTGAGGCATAATTCGACACTTCAACACTAGAAAAACACTAGAAAAAACCCGCAGTCATTAAATCCAAGCTTGTATTCATGACCATACAGAGTTGCCTTAACCATCTCAGCTCAGAATTCCCCATTCCATTTCCCTGTAATTCTGTAATTCCTTATCAAATACTCTTCTACAATAAAGTCCTCAACATTAGACCACCCCGTTGTTGGCCATCTATAACACTGAAAAATCTGAGGAAATTCTGTTGGAATAAATACCTGATAAAGTACAATTCCATCCAGTCCAAATACAGTCCCTATGGGATTGTACCCTGGTCACACCTGAGTCCAATTCTCAGTCATTATAATCCTATGTAACTCATTTGTTATCTTTGACACAATGTCCCTTATCTTCCTAACTATTAAAGATAGCAACAGCACCCTCGATGCCAACAATGGATGGAGCCTTCTAGATTGATGAACAAGACACTTTAATCTTGAAATTCAAATGAACCATTTTGGGCATTCCAAAAGGCTCCCTGCTTCCCCCATACCAATATTTGTCTGCGCATTCTCAACAATCATGGCATAACTTTCCACTAATACATCACTGACACAAAATCTATCTCAAAGGTGTTGACTTATTGTTCATGTTCCACTCACCTAACACAGTCAACAGCTTCTTTAGTTGACCTGTCTTACAGACCTCTTCAGCCAAAAGTCTTGGAGACCACCTACTTGATGATCTAAGTACAAAACACTCACAGCATCTCTGTCACCATTCTGCAATTCTTCCATATCCACCAGCACAGACCATGCCTCACCTAACATACCCCCAAAATGCAAACAGTGGATAACAGCACCATCAATCCCAAACACTACAATTTTACCATACTCTGTTCTGGAATCTATGACTACCATTTTTTAAACTCCATAATACCCACAATAGAACCACTTGCCTTATCAAAGTTCTGCATGAAATCAACCCTACATGCACACCCAACAGAAGTTCCTATGTCTCCCTGTCATATGCCAGATAAAAAAAAAAAAACTTTCCTTACCTATTATTGCCCCATACTCTTTCAGCAAAAAAACAAAGTGCCTCAAACTTTTTAAAATCATATTGTCTGTCAATCAACTCACCTACTGGATGAGAGAACAGATTATCCTCTATTCAAGTCCTGTTGCTCAGGCAGAATAAGTTCTTTCTGACTTTTTCTAATGCTCCTTGATCAGATTCACAACCTTATCTCTTCCTCAACAAATTTAATGAAAGACTATCTTCAAACCATGTGCTCCTGCCCCGCTTTCTAGTTGTAAATCATCCCGTTCCTTCAGACCAGCCATATGTGTAACTTTACGATACACGCCTGTATCCTTCACACCCCATGCCACGTGTAACATCCTCGAGTTTAGTAGATGACCTTCAACAATCTGCATGAAACGACTTCCGTATAGAAAATGTATAGGGGTGATACTGTAGCAATGCAAAGCACCATACCTTGACATTTTTCACTCAATTGTGGACAGTAATATTCTTATAGAGATATTTCAGATTCCAGTTTGTAATATACAAATCTCCAAATTAAATAATAAAATAAATAAAATGCCTACAACTTTTAAGTTCAGGAAGTAATGCAATTAATTTTTAGTTCACAGAGTTACAATGTTTGTGTCTCATTGCTGAGTCATGGTAAAATCCTACTTTCCATTTCTTTTAACCAGTGCAGGTAAGGAGTCTGATCCAGATAAATCCCAGATCCGGCATGCATTTTTCTTCTGGATACAGGCCAGCCCTAGTAAAATATCATGACTTTGTACCACTGTAATTTGCCAATACCAGGGCATGTTCAAGGGACCCACACTTTGACTGTCTTGTGGTCAGAGCAGCAACCTCCAAGGGATAATGGAGGTTTCTTATTTTCAGTTCAAGCTAGCCCTAACACAAATGTCTCACCTAAGTGGCCTATTGTTCACACAGGCTGGGAGCTAGCAGGAGCTTCACACCTTGATGCCTTGCTGTAATGCCACAGAAAGATTAAAAACATTTAGGGGTCAATTGATTAGTGGCAGATGGAGTAATATGCATTGGCCTAGCACAGTGCCTAATGTTTGCCAGGCCGAGACTACCCCACCTGCCACATTAGAAATGACTGCCATGCTGGCAATCATTTCAAAAGCATTGCCAGAACCTGCCATCAGAGCGGTTCCTGGCAATTTATTTTTGAAGTTTGGTGCAAGGCTCTATCAACATGATGGAACCCTGCACCAAACTGTTTTCTTTTTTACTTTCAAAATGAAAATCTCAAAGTGGGATTTTCTTTGTGAAAATGAAAAATAAATTTCTCCCCTCACCAAGGCAGTTCTCTCCCATAGTGGAAGGAACATTTACAAGTTTTAGCTGCTCCTTACTGCCAGGCTTATCCTGGCAGTGATGAGCAGTGAAAAGTGACCTCTAATTATACCCATCTAAATTAGATGGGAGGAAATAGAGGTCTGCCTCCAATGGGCCATAATGAAAGTAGAGACAGAGTAGGTCCTCCTGCAGTTACATTTTGGCAGGCGGACCATTAGCTAAAGGGGTAAAGATACACTATTGCCAAAAAAGTATCTATACCGCCAAGATATAAATTGGCACCTAAATGTTTTGCAACTTCACAACTGCTTAAAAGACAAATTATGATTTGGAGGCAGGTTTTTGACTATTCCCACCTCCATTTGTAAGAAATATACATGCACTGAAAGAGTGTTAGATTTATCTGTCTGTGTGATTAATTAACCTAATAACTATTGCCAGAGCGCACATGGAAGAGGAGGGTTATCTCCATCCGATGGACCTGATAGCTGACTGGGAAGCAAGAGAGTTAGCAACAGATTTACGAATTAATTTTCATGAAGGCCATTTGGCCACACAATGAGCACCATGAATCATTAGGGAACATTTAGTAGGTTATTATAAATTAGTAATCAATCCAAAATACGTGCATACCAAAATCAAATTATAAAAGTACAAAATCAGAGCCTGCAAGCTGCCAGGCCAAAATAAATTCAGTCTCAATAACATAAAGTATACAGGGATTACAGACATAACAATGCAGAAACTAAGAAACAGGAATCGACAATCCTTAAAGGAATTCGGATTACTCCTCCTAAACTTAAATTAATCTGAGGTCATCTAGGTCAGGTTCTAAGCTAAGGTGGCAAAGTGCAGAATAAAGTCTCAAAGGATTCAGCATGAAGACTCCAGTAGAAGTATTCTAAAAAGAGAGATCAGTGTTAGCATAAAGCTACACACTCACAGGGCAAGCAAATGTGGAGAGGTCTGTACCTCTGAAAGTCCAAAGGAATCTGCTGTAACTCAAACAGGGTGAACACTAACCTAAAGTGAAAAGTTCCAGGAGCATTCATATATACACAAATAAAGGCTATCCCTTTTGGGGAGATGATAAGAGTACGTCGCAATTGCAGTGATACGGGAATTTTCAAACACAAGCTTGAAAGCTTGGCACAACGTTTCCGTGACAGGGGCTACACAGAAGATCTTATTTCCTTGGCGAGCAGATGCATTTCCTCCAAAAACCAACTCTCACTATTGGTTAGAGGTTATAAAAAAGCTCGCACAGATAGATCCAACAAGAGGCCTGTTTCTTTTGTTACTCAATATAGCCCTGCCAGCAAGACAGTATTACGCATTCTCAAAAAGCACTGGCATTTGTTACTCCTGTACTCCAGTTTGAAATACTCTATTGGAGGCTCACCAGTTATTACACACAGTAGGGGTCGTACCCTAAGGAACATCTTGTGCCCCAGTTTCCTTGCTCCTCCGATACAGATACATCCCTCGTCTTGGATTCCTGGTAAACCAAAGGGTTTTTTTAAGTGGGGTTGCTGTGTGTCTTGTCAACTAGCCCTCAATAAAACGGTGTCCTTATCTTACAACACGAAGATCATCTACCAGATCAAAGAGTTCATGAATTGTAACACTAGGTATACGGTCTATTGCATTATTTGTGTTTGTGGTTTGATTTACGTGGGCAGCACTATACGTCCATTGAAGGAACGTATTCAGGAACACGTCAGAGCTATCAGAAATCACAACACAACTTATCCCCTTGCAGTTCACTTCAACTCACAACATGGGGAAAAAGATCTTCTCAACGTCAGATTTCATGGCATGACTCAAGTGTCCAGTTCACCCAGATGGGGTGATAGAACTAAAGACCTTCGCAAATGCGAGGCGAAATGGATTCTGAAACTGCGTGCAGCTGAATACTGACCATGAACTACATGTTTTCCTTACATGACTTTTTTCCAACTGTTATGTCCTCCGTTTTACATTCATTACATAAACACCGCAATTTCTTACCATTACTCTGTATTATTGAATGACCAGTGCTTTACCTAACTTATACCTATGGCCCTTACTGATTGATACATGGCCCATGATACACCTGCCATTCTCCTATTGCCTTAGTATCTTGTACTTTCTTTGTTGACTATTTGTCTTAATTGATCTTTTATTGCTTGTGTTAACCATAGTCACTTTTGGACGTATAGTCCCATGTTATGTTCATCTTCTGAAACTCTATACATGTGGTAATCCCTTTGGTTTACATCTGTATCTACCTCTACCTTGTTCATACTGTAACTTTATCATGATTTTCCTCTTTTTGACTGAATCATGTACAATATTGTTAGATACTAACTTGTGCTACCAGGCAGCCTTCACTGCTGACCTTTTGATCACTACTGACTTTGACCACATTATGGGATTTTTCTTCCACTTGCATGACTCTCTCACCTTTCCCTTCACCTCAAATACAACCTATTTTTTTCCCATTACTCCAATATGGCTGCCATCTTGCCCTATCAGTTCAAGATCTTCTACACACACTTTTCAACAGCGCTTAGTCCTTCTCCAATTTCTACCATTGCCGACACACACGCCTACTTATATGCCGCATTTGCAGACTAGTACCTTCGTATTCAAATCGACCAGACCACTTTTCCGGCACCGCACCACGACGCGGTAAGTTTCCAGTTCATGTTTGTTCCTTTTCCTTTTTAAACGCTCCGCTGGACGATGATTGCTCTAGAACTGCGGTGTCATTTTTAACTGTTAACAGTTTTACAGACTGACGTGTGTCAACACGAACACTGCATGCTCACCATTGCCATGTGGCCTTTTGCATACAAACCTGGTCTTCTTCATGTGACTTATATAACCATGGCAAAAAGGCCAAACTATTTTTCTCTATGCGGCTTAGGTCGCATTCAGTTTAAATTTGGGACTAATTTTTTACGATTCAAAACCGAGGGGCTTTTCCCTTTTAGGAGCACTTATTGGAAACTTCAAGCAGCATTTACGCATTTTTCATAGCTTAACTTATGTTTCCCAGCATTCAGTACTATAATATGGTCTGTTTTGGGACCAGTCCGTGGTGTTATATTTTTTTCGTTAACCATTCGCTACCATCTTATTAATTTTTTCGTCTCTGCTTACTTAAATACTGGATAATACTTATTTCACTTCTCTTTCTCACCTCCATGGAGGTCTCTGGTGGTTGAGGCTTATCAGGGCCTTGACAAGTTTTCACAGTTATTTCTGCAAGTCCAAATACCCCATGGTCTAGAGATACTACCGTTAACAGACCTTTCCAGGTATTCTAGTACCTTGAATATATTAAGATTTTTTTCCCATGTCTACCTCTCTTTTAATTTCACAGTGGCCAATTGACTGTCAACTCCTAATTCTTATTTTTTCAGATCTTCAGGCACTAGCCTCCTACTGGCACTCCAACATCTCCTAGCTGGCCAGATGGTCTAGGTACATTTGTATTTTTAACCCTCTCACCTACAACAAGAATTCCTCACTTTTTTCTAACACGTTCTAGTTTCAATATGCACTCACATTGCTAATCTGGAGCACACACCCAACTTGTCAGCAAAATGGCTACTTTCTATATGCTCCTAAGAATATTTTCCACTTTGGGTGTCCCTTTAATTACACAATAACCCAAATGTCGTTTTTGTTTGTTTATCGTGCCATGCCTTTCCTCTCTCTTCTCTTCTCACTGGGGTCGCACATGGTTTGCTACCTTCCTTTGTGTACATAAATTACGATTTTACCGGTTTACACAACTTGTGTTTTATAAAATATGGGTATTGTTACATACAAGTTTGCTTATATTATTGTCTTACAGCCTTGATGAAGTCACGAAACACGTGTTGGCTGTATTTTGAAGAATGCACTATCTATATTGAGGCGAACTCTGCCTCCAATTAAAGACACCTTCTTCAATGGATTGGGGACACTTATGTAGTATTTCTACAACTCCTGCATCCTACCAGGGATACGATTCCTTGTCACCTGACCAGACTTTACATTTGTGTGCTGTGGTCACATTGTGTATGTCTAAACACGTCACCAAAAACCCCAATGATTTCTCTTTCCCATCAGGCAAATCTACCCCATTTCTTGATTTTCCCATCCCACAATGCTTGGATGACCAAGTTAACCTAAAACACTGTCGTTCCTGGTAGTTGATGAATAGGAGGCTTATTCTTCTCAGTAAATCATCCTGTTCTTGCCAAGATTTCTCTTCTAAAGCCTCTCTATCAGTAACACACAGTACTCTTTTCTCCTACTAAGAAACCACAAGTACGCACCTGCAAAAGAAGAAACATGCAGAGCATGGAAAAATACATCTCATATAAAAAAAGGCCTAGTTGAGCTAACTTAAAAAAATAATTTTGAATATGCACTTCCAATACACAATTATAGGTGCACACATAATGTGAATAAATGCAAAAAAGTGAATAAAGAAATTCATGATTACGTTTGCAATGTGCGTTTAATAAATACAATACATCAGGATACAAGTGTAAATGTGAACAAGAACTGCAAATCTTCATGTTGAAGTTAAACAGAACCCGCATATATGACACTCTAATTTCTACAATGATTACACTTTCAATAATACATTTTGATGATTAACTTTACATTAATAATGTTAAGGCCCACAGAGAATATGATGTTGGTTACACATTTGTACTGCTTCTGTGACTTGTAGGAGTGAAGCCAAAATTACGCTGCTAAAATCACCCCTCTGATGGTGAATCAAACTAGCACAATCAAGATAAGACTCTTATCAGATGGACACTTCAAAACCACAAAAGTTTAATGTATTTTTGTCCAGCCTCGTCCAGATGTTTCATCTCATCATAATATCTACACTGACTCTCCTCCAACTCTATGTCTTCTCACTTCCTTTTCACTCCCCTCCTTGCTTATATCCTCTTATACGCCTTAAAGATCACAAGTAGAGATATCACACACTGAGCAATTATCACAAGCGATCTCAAAATTGAACCCTCTATTCCAATTCCCAAGTTTCCAAACCATTTGCCAAACGCAGCAAATCCATTTTCAATTGCTTCCCACATACCTGTTGCCTCTAACTTCTTTGAATCTTCCTTCAAACCTAAAATATCCTTGATATATGTCTTCAAATTGTTGCTCTTGTCAGGTATATAAGTAGAACATTCTTGGCCCTTTGACATCCTGGGGACTCAGCACTCTTTGGTGAGAAGACTGTCTAACAGAAGATGATTTTGCAAAACCATGGATCTCATAGCTAGCATTCTGGTACCGTACAACCCATTTAGCTCCTGCTGTACTGATGGACAAGTTATCTACTATGGCAGACAGCTTTCTAATCTTTGTTTCATTTTAAACCTCAGCTACAGATGGAATCTTTTCACCAAACATATCTCCCACTACTTCTCCAACTCTAGCACCTTGTTTAGATGTATAATTCATTTCCCTTAGAGGATCATTAAAATGCTCCATATGATATCTTTTTGGGAAAACTACACCTAAATAACATACACCATCCCATCCCATGGACAACTTGAAATATACATGTTCTCCACAAATATAATAAACTCTGGGGATAACAGGATCTTCTCCATCCAAAACAACCTCCAGGTTCCTCTAACCTCAATTGTGTGATCACAGTCACTCCTTTCCATGAATGTAGTGTCAACTTATCTGTATGTATGCACAGTTTCCCTTTTTGGTTCCAATCCAAAGTCAATACTGCTAGATTTCCTGCCACTTGATGCTCAATTTCTTCTGTAGTTTATTTATGCTGACCCTTAAGGTCCTTTTGTACCTTCAATTTAAAATCCAAATTTCTCCTCCAGTCTTCAACTAAAATGAGAAATTTCTTCTCAACATCTGTCAAATTACAAGTCAAAATATTTTGGTGAGCATAGACAGTATCTAATGTCGTAGTGGTTTCAAAGAACCTCACAATTATCCCTATCTCTCTTCAGGGGCAACACAACGATTCAAATGCTCCAGTGTGGGAATCTCTGAAAGAAGAAAGGCCTGATTTAGGTCTTGGTGGAGGGGAATACTCCGTCATAAACATGACGGATATCCCGTCCACCGTATTACATCTTATTGAGATCATAATATGGCAGACAGGATATCCATCACGTTTGTGACTGAGTATTCCTCCTGCCAAGATATAAATCAGGCCCTTAATCACAATTTGAAAAATAATACTGGAAATGCCCTGTCCCATAAAACAAACTCAACAAAATGATACAAGTAACACCATAAGCAAAGGGAAAATGAGGGTTTGTGTTGGGCCTGGCCCTTTTTTCAGTGCCATCCACAAACTTCTTGTCTCTTTCCACCTAGTTTTTCTGACCTGTTTTTGTTGGCTTCAGGACTCTGGGCACTTTACCACTGATAACCAGTGCTAAAGTACATATGCTCTCTATCTCATTTGTATTGGTGATTGATTTATCCATGATTGGCATATTTGATTTACTGGTAATTCCCCAGTATAGGGCACCATGTGTGCCCAGGGCCTGAAAATTAAATGCTACCAGTGGGCCTACAGCACTGATTATGCCACCCACATGAGTAGGCCTGTAAACATGTCTCAGACCTGCCATTGTAGTGTATGTGTGTGCAGTTTTACACTGCCAATTCGACCACTTGCCAGGCCCAAACCTTCCCTTTTACTGCATGCAAGTCACCCCTAAGGTAGGCCTTAGGTAGCCCCATGGGCAGGCTGCAGTGTATTTAAAAGGTAGGACATGTAGTGGTGTGTTTCCCATGTTCTGATAGTGAAATACTTCTAAATTCGGGTTTCACTATTGCAAGATCTATCTCTCCCATAGGTTAACATGGGGATTGCCTTTGAAAATCTTTTAAGTGCAGTTTCCCATTGGGAGAAGATGGAGTTTGGGGTCTCTTTTTAACTAGCAATTTAAAAATACATCTTTCAGTAAGGTTGGTTTTTAGATTGTCTGTTTGATAATGCTACTTTTAAAAAGTGGGCATTTTCTTGCTTAACCATTCCGTGCCTCTGCTTGTGTGCTGAATACACATCTGGGTCAGACTGACAGTTGGGCTGTTTGTGAATTCACTCTAGACAGGGGCACAAAGGGAGCTGAGGTGAGTCATGCTTATCGTGATGAGTCTTCCTGGGCTAGAGTGGGAGGGAGGAGCTGACACCTGCACTTGAAAGGACTGTGTCTGTCCTCTCACACTACAGTCTCCAACCCCATAGAGTGTGTCTGCGGCAGGGCAAGGAAGAGGCAGGGTCTTGTGCACTACAGATACTTTCCTTTGAAGTTTGCCTACTGCAAAGGCAGAAATGAGAATATATAGTGGACCCAAAACCCCAGACTATTAGATTTCTTCTGGATCAAGAGGAACCACTTCCAAGGAGAAGAGCTTGATGCTTGAGGACGACAGCCCACTCTGTCTGTTGCTTTGCTGTGCTGGTCTGCTGCTGTTGCTCCTACCTGAAGAGGAAAAGGACTGGACTTTGCATTCTGAAATCCTGCTTCTGAAGTTTCTCCAAGGGCTTGGACTGAGTTTGCCCTCTGTTCTGAAGTCGCAGGGACGTCAAAGACTTCATCTGCCAGTGCCTGGGCCCTTCTGCTGAGAGTCCTGACTTGCTAAGTCCTGCCAAATCCAGTCCCTGGGACTTTAGAAGTGGAAGCTGGTAACCTGCGAGAGAAAATCCACGCACTGCTGTGTGTGTGTGTCACAAAAATCAACGCAGCGCCTGTCCCACAGCTGAAAATTCGACGCAGCACCTTCCTTGCGGCTGGAGAATCAACGCTGCACCTGTTTTCAATGCGGACCCTTCGCACAACCCGTTTGAATTTTACACGCATCAACCCTGGGCATCAGAATCTTTCACATCACTGCAAAGACCTTGTCCAGAAATCAAAGCATCCTTTCCCTGCAAGGAAACAAGGAAAAACTTGACGCATGACCTTACTTGCGAGTAAGGAATTGATGCATGGCTTGCTTTTCTAATGCATGCTCGCCCTTGCGGCTTTATTTTTGATGCATACCAAGTACTTTGTGCTAAAACAACGCATCCATTGATTTCAATGGATTAAGGCTCTTTTTACTTTAAAAATTCATATCTTTGCTTGTGTATGTTGGATTTTTGTAATTTTGGTCTTGTTTGATTTAGAACAATATTGGCTATTTGTCTAAACTAGTGTGGAGTCCTTTTGTTGTGGTCTTTTTAGTGTGTTGCTATGTGTGTTTGTACAAATACTTCACACATTGCCTCTGAGATAAGCCTGACTGCTTCTGCCAAGCTACCAAGGGAGTGAGCAGGGATTGTTTGACCTGTGTATCTCCCTTACGCTGACTAGAGTGAGGGTCCCTACTTGGAAAGGATGTAAGCTCACTGCCAACTAGAGATCCCATTTCTAACACTACATGATACCTTCTGCAAATAATGGAGGTAATTGTGTGCAGACCTATCAATCCCTTGCATCCAGGGTCTCAATGTATTTAAAAAGTAACTTAAAATAAGCATTTGAAGAAAACTCTCCTCTAGATGTGTCTACACGTACTTCTTTATCATCTAGTGCATGTAAACTATTATCTATAGGACTCAGGATCAACGGGGTATAGGTGAAGATAGTCCTACAAGAAGAACAATTAGTACTACAAAGGTGACAAACAATACACAGGCTAATCCATATTTATATCTATTTGTGTTATTAGTTTCCATAACTTCTCTAAAACCAGACCACTGGGTGGAAAATAGAAGCAGCAGAGTGTTCTCTCTCGCTTTCCACCTTTGCAAATGGCAAAATGAAATTCAACAAATATAATGATATTTACAAAATCGTCATGAGACTTTCTTAACCCTACTCCGTGTTCTTCCAAATGACACCCACATGTTCCTTCAGTTGCCTCTGGCCTACGTAATCTTCTTAATTCCCTAACAATATCTGGTTAAATGTCTCTAATATGTACACAGTTCAGATATCACAGTAACAACAAATCGGGTCAGTCGATTCAGTGGCAAGGTAATTCCAGCACACAGTTCAACCATAAAGTTCAGTGCAGGGAGGTTCAGACGGATTTGCCCTGTTATCCTCAAAATCCCCAAATTCTTACTCTCCCGCATTAACAGCAAAGTCTGTCCATTCAGGTGAAGAGTACTTTTGACGGGGTATTTTTGCTCTTTTCCACCTCCTTAGTGCAGATGCCTCATCCTCACAGTCATTCAGGCCCGAATCCTCAGTATGCTCTGGAATAGGTTGAGGTGCACATCCCTCAGGCAGACTAAGGCCCTTATTATGAACATGACGGTCCAGACCACCATGCCGGCAGTAGCGGAACTTACTGCCATGGCGATCTGGACTGCCATATTATGAACAAGGGAGGTCCGCCACAGATGGCCACCGCCAGGCTACCGCCGACAGGCGCCTGACGAAGGCCGATCTCTTTATCCGACAGGTATAAAGAACCCTTGTTTCCCCAGCCTTTCCCTGGGGGGTTCCCCCTCTAGGGAAAGGCTGGCAGAAGGGGTGCTCTGGGGCCCCCATGGGGGCCCCTGCACTGCCCATGCACTTGGCATGGGCAGTGCAGGGGCCCCCGTACACAGCCCTGTCGCGCAGGTCACTGCCTGATTTACGGGCCGTGATTTGCACGACAGGTCTGCTGCATCCACCGCACTGAGGCATTGACGACGGCTCCTTGTGGAGCTGTCGGCAATGTCCAGGCCCAGCATTCTGCTGGGCCGGCGGGCAGAAACACGGTTTCCGCCCTCCGGCCCTGAGGAATGTTCATTATTGGGCCGGCGGAGTCCTCAACAGGCTGGTGGTCTATGTTCAGACTGCCAGCATGAACAAGGCGGGGATTCCTGCCGTGCTCAGAATTAGGTCCTAAGTTTTTGTCTCTCCAGCCTTCTTGGCTATCCATCTCTAGCTCTCGCTTATGTTCTCACTGCCCTGGTCCTTTGTCAGTGTCTGAATATGACTCATTCAGCCCCAATAGGACGAGACTCTCTTGTCTCAGCTTCAGCTGTTGACTCAACTAGACCCCCCTTGAGACCAAACATGTGCTGTTTCAGGCTATTCTTAGTCCCTGACACCTTATCTAACCTGCTCCTGCTTTCTCTCTACCACAACTGACACTTCTAGGAGGGATGCAGTCACATCAAGGAGACATTCAACTCAGCAAGTGTGGGAGGCATGAATCCAGTTGGAAAACCTCTGAATTTGACAGCAGATGTCATTATCAGATAGACTTGGTGAGGCCTATGCCAACGAGGTTCTAAGCATGTTTTTTGCACATGCTTCTTCACCAGGACCCAGTCACCGGGACTGACGTTGTGGCACTGCTCCTGATGTGACAAAGCTGTGGTTGTTCCGACCAGGTAAGACACAGAATGCACCACGTCAGCCAGTCCTTTGCAGTAATGAAGAATCGTGTCATCTGTAATGTTTACAATTGCATTTGCAGGTACAGCTGGCAGTCTGATTGCTCTGTCCTCCGATCAGGAATACAGCGAATACTCATCAACACAAGAGACAAAGCATCAGGCCTCTGCAAAGATGTCGAAGCACACTTTAGGTAGTCTGAATTTTAGTGTGCTGTTAACCTGTTCCACTGTCCCTGAAGCCTCAGGTCGATGTCTGTAATGTAATCTCTGCTCCACTTGTCATACTATACAGCAGTTTCAAGACTTCATTATTGAAATGAGTCCCTTAGTCTGACTCCAGAAAAGTCAGGAAACTGAACTTTGGGATCAATTCCCTCAGCAACAGTTTAGCTACTGCAAGGCTGCCATTCCTCCTAGCTGGGTAAACTTCAAACCAACACAGGAAGATGCATACAAGCACTAGGACATGTCTCAGCCTGTTGCACACAGGCATTTTGATAAACTGCAACTGCATCCTGTTGAAGGGACCACCTGATCTTCCAATGGGACTCAATCTTTTCAGTTTTTTTCCCTACATTCATCTGTTGCCACACAACACACCTGTAACACAATCCTTCAACCATCATTCTAAATCTGGGGTTAAACCAAGTCTGTTAAAACAAAGAACCATGGTATCCCTCTCTACATGGACAGGACAGTGAAAATGTCTAGCCATGGTAGGGGAACAGAGTATCTGGCAGCATGGGCCTTCCATCTGCAGAAACCCAAATGTCATCATCCCTTTTGACACAATGTGCTCTGATCCAACCATGCTGTTCTGCCTCTGGTACTTCCTCATGCATCCTCTTAATGTCTTCTCATGTATCAACTGTAGTTACCAAAAGGTTGTAATTGGTCTCATCTGTCGACTTGTTGGAATATACACCATTGAATGTACAAGCTCAATGAGCACAATATCTTGCGACTTTGTCTGCCTACTTGTTAAACACTGTCACATAGTCATCTCCACTGCAGTATGCAGAACATTTCACAACTGCAATCTGAGTAGGCAACTGATAGCCTCAAGCACTCTTTTCACATATTCCCCGTTCCTTATCAGAGAGCCTGAAGGGGTCATGGAACCTCGCTGTGATCATAACTGTCCAAAATCCACACTGTAAGAAAGTGGAGTATTATGTGGTGTGGGAGCTAGTCCTCATAATGTAATACTCTCATAATACCCCAGAGATGGTCCTTGGATTCACACTAATAAATCTTTAGCCCAGTCCAGGTACTGTGGGAAAGAAGAGTCAGGCTTTACTTACAGGAAAATGTGTTAAGCATTTCACATTACAAACATGGGCAATAACTGACACAACTCCGACACAAATTTATAAAAATAGAGCTCATTTTTAAAGAAATTTAGAAACCAGAATTAACAGTCTAGGTATAGTAGAACCGGAGATACAGATTACAGAAGCAATAGCAAATCATTGCAGAAGTGGCAATTAACATTGCACTGAAGTCAATGGCAAGAATAGCATGTTCTGCAAAAATGCTCTTAAAAGACGAGTTGCATTAAACCCTGGGGGCTAAGCTAATGTAGTCCCTGGGACTGATCACAACAGTCAGAGCAGTTGTACCTGGCGTATGGAGTTCAGGTGCAGAGTTGTCCTACTTGTCCGTGGTGCTGAACAAGACTTGCGTTGAAGCCAATGGCAGGGATGCCACTGGTGACAAATGACCACTTGGAGGTTGGGCTGTAGTGAACCCTTGAAAGGGTTAAGGTAGTGGGGGGCCGAAAACCAAGCCACAACAGTCAGTTCACTTCTACCAAGTCCGTGGGGTCCTGGTGCAGAGCTGTCCTGGCTGTCTGTGGTGCTGAACGGAGCTCGCGCTGGTCCTGATATTACCATACACACGGTGCTGCGGCAAAGGGGATGCAAAAGCTCAGCTGTGGAGACATTACTGACATCAGTCACAGCTGCTAGGCAGTGCCTTTCTCTTGCAGCGTCGAGTTAAGAGATCAGTCACCTGGCTGGTGACCAACAAGCCTTGTTAGTGGTAAGCACAGCAAGATTCTTTGGAGACATCTGGAGGTCTGGGGGAGTGTGGCAGCAGCCTGTAACTTTTTGGAAGGCCAGACTATGACTCCCACAATGCACTTCACCAACTGGATCCAGTCAATCCCTCAGCGGGCCAGATGGCCAGTGATTCTTTGGTTCCAGAGCTTCTTGTTACCTACAGTTTGCCAGGGACTGGTGCCACCAGCCCAAGGGAGACTAAAGGTACTTCTGGCTTCCACAGAGGTCCTTCTGGTCTGGAGTGACTAGTTTCAGCCAAGGATGAAGGTCGATCACACAGTTCCCAGTCTGTTGCCTCAGGGACAGAGTTTCCCTCTTTTGCTTTGAAGCAGTGGGCAGAGTCCAGCTGTCGGTGATGAAGAGCTTCTCTGTGTCCTTCTTTGAACTTAGTCCATCAAATCTGAGGTTCTGAAGTTAGGGGTGTCTTTTAAATCCTGGATTTATGGGAGTTAGGGGTGTCGAGACTAGTGGCCAATGGGCAGCTAGCTGCTACAGCTAATCCGCCCCTTAGGTGACCACATCTGGTGGGAGAGGTCACCATTAGCTGCCCAGAACCCTCTATCCTGCCACTCCTACGATGGCAGAAATCAAAATTTAGACCACAGACCAGGCTGCTCACCCTAGTGGTGTGATCGGGCCATTCCTGCATAACTAATTTCCCACCTGTCCATGAGCAAATGTGCCTGGAGGCAGTGGGGGGATGTCTATTTCTTGCTGGAGGACAGCAATCATATCAGTTCTCCACCTTTTTTGTTCCATATCCCATTTAGCATCTGCACACGTATGCATTGCCTTTTGGCCTCTTCTCTGATATCTTTCCTTCTGCCTAGCATGGGCTGCGCGTTCCCAAGCATTAAGTGCTTTGCACTGTGTGGGTCTAAGTTGTAGTTTCATCTTGTACAATACTATCCTCAAATTTTCAGTAATTCTCAAATTAAATGTGCCATAGCATGGAAACCTCAATACACCTTCTTTCTCCATGATCTTATGCCACTGATTTAGCCAAATACATGTGTGATGACCCACATTTATAGCCATATAATTGCCTGGTGTATCTTCGGGTGATGCCTCTTACCCCTCCCAAACAGGTATTTTCACATCTCCACTCTCTAGATCTCGTATAGCCTTAAGACATTTTCATTTTTCAGCAATATTTTCAGCAATCACAATTAGAAATAGTTCTGCACCAGGAAATAGCTATTTACCCACATTTTGTGTTCTACCCCAAAAGCAGTGTGATACTCTAAGATGTAGACATCAAATAACAACATGGCTCAACACCAACTGACCAATACCAGCATGGCACACTGTGATGTCAGCCTCACGCCGGCTCACCCTCCTTTACAATTCTTCATGAACACACTCTTCTCACCACTAAACACATGTGACAAAAAGCAAAGCAAATTCAACAAAATAACCTTGTCTGCTCCACTAAAGAAATTGAAGTGCTCGCTCACACAAGATATGATCCGGAGGAATATTTTCCAACACACTCTGACTCTTACTTGAATGAAACCTCCACCAGCGGGGAATCACCCTGATTGGTGCAGCTTCTCCCTGTGCACTAGGGATTCGCCACATCAACCACACATCACACTAGCGCAAAGATAACTGTCCCTATCTCAACTGTGCCATCGACGATGTCTCATGGCAAACACCACAAAATTGAGCAGACAATTGCAACACGGTGTCTTCTACACCAATAACTTATTACTATCCTAGGATCTTAGGCTACATTGAGCCCAATGACAACTTAAACTTCTCTGCATCAAGCGCCACACTCACTCAAAAAATCAAAACATTACTGCATCACACTACACAGTCTCCAAAAAGCACCGCAAGCTAGACATAAGCAATTGCAACATGCAGCCCTTTTAACACTCATTCTCTCTCCCGAACTGCTGAAAATCCATCAGTCGTCCAAGTCAAACCGTGGGCTTTAGGGGCATGGACTGGGTTTGGGCAAATCTAGAATGGGACGCCCTGAATGACTACAAGAATTCATAATTACATATGCAATGTGCTTTCAATAAATGCAATGTATCAAGATACAAGTGTAAGTGTAAACAACAACTACAAATCTTCATGCTAAAGTTAAATATTAGAACACACACATATGAAAATCTAATTTCTACAGGGAATACACTTTCAATAATACATTTTGGTGCTTCACTTTACCTTACTATTGTTAAGGCACACGGTTATACATTTGAATTGCTTCTGTGACGTAAAGGGATGAAGCCAAAATTACGCTGCTTCACCATCCATAGAGTACCTCCTAGTTTATTTTTCTTAATGTAATTTCTTTTATAGGGCTATTATGCCAGAGTGCTTTACAATGAACGGATATTATACTGAAGCAATGAATTGTACAAGTCAATGTACAGGACTATACAAGAAAATGAGAAGGTCTAGGATTCACACATCATCAGTACTGGGAAGCATAACATGTTAAGAGTGCTTGCTCCAGAGAA
Organism: Pleurodeles waltl; assembly: GCF_031143425.1. Lineage (NCBI taxonomy): Eukaryota > Metazoa > Chordata > Amphibia > Caudata > Salamandridae > Pleurodeles > Pleurodeles waltl. The sequence goes on along the minus strand of NC_090446.1, from coordinate 713,767,674 downwards.
ACACAAAATCAGGACTAAAAAGGTGTGTGGGGTTACAGAACGCTGTGGTTGGGGTTGTCTGAACCAACAACTTTTTATAACATAACAGACCCTTTTTAGCAACCTTAGATTAATGGAAGATTGCCCTTGTTGTCAATTTCTTTGAGGAACAGTTTTGTAAACAAAAAAAGTAAATGTATGAGCTTTCAGGCTCCCTTTGTAGCCGTTCCCCTCCGAGTATTTTCTCCATTTCTAGCAGCGATTTTCACTACGGCTTGCAGGACAATTTCCCAGGAAATGTCGTCAGCCCCACTCTTGGGATCAGCCAGGCGACTACCCAAAAGTCACTTTCCACGAACGCAGATTGAAAAAGCTGTATCGCCATCAAGGTCCAACCCCAAGAAAGTAGGCTGGTAGTGTAGGCCAGAGGCAGTGTGTATTACACACCCAAAGTATGTGAATGTAGTTTTTGCTACCTTTTTGCACATTTTTCCGTCTAATTAGTAGCCTCCTTACCGACATCATGTAGAAGTCATATAGAGGACGGCACGATACATCGCAAATCGCATTTCAAAGAATTGTTTACAGATTCCCCTGAGTCTAGCTGCTCAGATACTGATCCCTGGAGTGACTTGGCTATATGTGTAGCAAAAAACACACTGATGCAAGCCACAACAGTTATCAAATGATCTAGAATGAGTTGCGTATTAACTACAGCTTCTGGGAAGATACATTCAGCTTCTTAATCGGCTCAAAGGTACATTTCGAGGACCTACTAATTACTGGCTGATTGTCGAATGAAATGAAAAGCAATGTGCTGCTTCCGGCAGAAAATGTAGCAACATTAGTTAACATATCTAAAATACAGAACACAACAGAATAACATACACAAAGCAAAATAGCATCACAGAACGTAACAGGGCACAGAAAAACGATTACAACTAAATGCAACAGGCCACCAGAATACAACACAGTAAGATCACATTCCAATAATACTACAGGAAACACAGGAGGAGTTAAAGCAGGAAAGCAGACAACAGTTAAGAAAACATAAAAAATAAAAAAATATTGCTGCAAGGGCTATGGTGTGCATATTTTTGTCTTCCTTGGTACACGTTCACTTTAGTGTATGTGTGTATGTCTATGCGTGTGTGTGTGTGTGCCAGAGATAGCGGGACTTGTTATTTTCTGTGGTGTCAGGCTTGGGCCAGGCCTAGTTAACTTGTGTGCGTATGTTAGTGTGTCTGTGTCCATCTTGTTTGCATTTGTATACATGTGCATTTGCGTAAATTGTAAGTGTACATGTGAGCATGTCTGCATGTAGGTGTTCAAGGGAGAGTTGCTCTAATGTATACACATCATTATTTTCTATTCAGGTCTATGTGATCTATGGCCTATGGCCCTGACCTGTGATGTATAATTTTTCCTTTACATAATGCTCTATATATTTTCCTAACATTATGCTGTTGTTTTATTATTAGCAGTTATGATATCTCAATCGTGTTCTACATATAGTGTATATATACATATTAATTATACCCAGAAAATTGCTCTTAGACTTGTAAGGTGAATATAGAAATCTTTTTATACAAGTGCATTTCTTATACATTTTCTCACGCACGTGTTCACAACACACTTCATGATCCTAAGAGAACCTTCCTCCGCATTCCACTGTGAAATGTTACAAATGTGCATCGAGGTATGCCTTCGGCTGGAGAGGACTGATCCATCCAGGGAGCAGCAGCTTCAAGTACATTTGGTACTTGACAAAGACTTAACCAGGCATAACTGTAGAGTATTTAGGTGTTCAGGTTACATAATACACCTCTTCTAGCGGAGGATTTTCTAGCTACTCCTAATTGGAGCTAAACTATCAATGGCAAATATACAAAGACCAATACAATGCTCACTTTGTTTATTCTGTATACATGACTGGTGTTTGCTATGACCAATGTAGTCATAATTTACCTAACCGTTGAGCTACATATGTTTTGTACTATTATGACATTTGATAAAAGCCTTTAGGGTTCCAATCTATGGGCTTCCATGTGTGCACTAACATTCAGGATAGGCCGAGGAGAACTCAGCAACGTGTACAGTCTGTGGTAGGGCTGACTCTCCGTCTTAAATTCGGCACTTCTTTGAGCAAAGTATGGTGGAGGAGTCATAGCCCACCCATCTGTTGTCTTTGTCCTGCATGGCAGATAAGTATAGCTCCACTGATTGGGGGCAAAAGATATATGGCAGATGTGACTGAAATCAGTGCTTAATTTGAGCCGGTGTTTGAAGTTGTGACCCAATAGCACTCATTTTTGGGAACCAGCACTTTTTTTTCTCATCATCATCATCATTGACCGAGAAAGAAAAAAAATTGACAAGACAAAGCAGGAACCTAAAAGATCAAGAAACAGAGAATGCCTAGAGGGGGAGAAAAGAGACAAAAGATGGAATCAAGACTAAGCAGTGTTGGTATTGGGCATTCTGACCTTCGATATAGTGCCAGCAGTGGGCTTCTGAGCAAAACTTTGAGTCCCAATACTTAGTATAGAAGATGGTGTCCAGTCCTGGGATAATGCTGGTCCTGGCATATCGTTGATCATCCTAGGCATAGCATTGGCATCCACAGAATGATGGTGTGCATCAAAGGCAAAATAGTAGCCTTCACATAATGCTAAAAATTGTTCTTCTGTCTATGACATGACGGTGTCCACCTCGGCACAGTGCTTCTAATGCTTGGAGTATTGCAGGTGACCATGCTGCAATGGAATAATACTTTCCATTGTCATGAACACGGTCCAATCATGATACATGTTGATACCTTGTACTATTCTTAATCAAATATTCCCCTTCTCTGAAATAATGTTTGACTTCCTTGGCATGTAGTTCTGAGGTATAGGCATGTAAGGCAGAATCTGACCCTTTGTGACAGTGGTACATGGGGGTATTTCATATAAATAGAAATCATATGTTTAGGGTCCAAATGTGTATCTGCTAAAAATAAAATAAAACAATATTTCAAGGCAAAATCAGAGGTTTCCAAGAAAATACGTTTTGTTTGAGGAGGACTAAGTTTATTTTTCTAAAATGAAAACGTTTGTTTGAAAGCAAAATGTGTGTATTTTCAGAAACTGCCAAGGTGATTAAATTTCCAAAGTACATTAAAAGTAGATATTTGGATGGTTATTTGTGCTGAGTTCGTGAAGCGTCTTGTTTTGTCACCTTGCAGGAAACACCTTTTCTTACACTATAATACTGCTGCCTTAATCCTCATTGTGTATGATAGTGGCATTGTGACTGCTGTTTAAAACGGTAATCTCACTGCAACCTCCTGGTATCACTTCTGTTGAAGATCTGTTTAATGCTCCCGCTTCTGGCTTCAGTTTGAGACATCTCTGTAACTTTAAATTTTCGTAGTCGGCCGATTCCAAGCAGATGTTCCGTGGTAATACATGACTGTGAATCTTCAAGAAAGGGGTGGGGTGAAAAACAAATGGAAATGGATGTTGGAAGTGACAAACATTTTCTTTACATTTCCAACAACAATAAGCCACGATTTTGAAATGTGTGTAATGCCTATGGACTTTTGGTTAATTGGAATGGAGAATGTATCAAAACTGCAACGTTTTACTACCATTTTTCAAGGTTGTGCTGTGGAAGGATGAATATCTATAATACCTGAGTAGGCAGGCTTGCTTAGCACACTATGAAGGTATTACCTTATTTAATGAGTGGAACCTCAAAACCTGACCTTTTTTGTAATATGTTTGTAATTGTTTTGTGTAATATTAAGTAAAACATGCTCTAAAATGTACATTTAGAATATTTGTTCCACATTTGCGCAGAAACCTCACCAAAGCATACTTATTTAACACCCCAGTAGAAAACTGGTGGCCCGGTTCATATAGGTAAAGTTAAACCAAAAGTCCAAGTTTAGGCCTAAAATCTAACTTTACACCAGAAGTCTAAGTTTACTTTTCGGTATTCACAAAGGTTAGTTACTGCTAGTAACTTTACTGTTAGTAAATTTACTAGTAGTAACTTACCTTTGTGAATACAGAAAAGTAGTAAAGTTAGACTATTGGTCTAAGTGATACTTGGGGTCTAAAGTTAGACTTCAGGTCTAAAGTTAGACTCTAGGTGTAAACCTAGACTTCAGGTCTGATCTTAGGCTTTTGGTGTAACTTACCCTTTGTGAATTGGGCCCTGGCCTTGCTCTATTCCTTCAATAGGGGGAGACTATTTCCACCTTCCCACTCTCAAAGTATACTAGCCATCACTGCTTCCGTCGCTCTTGTTAGACGAATTCTTCTTTTTTGCGCTTAGTATTTTTTTGCTACATTAAAGTATCCGGGGCCGAATGTTTTATCATCCTCATTACTCCATAGTTCTGTGTTTGCACAGAATCTGCAAGTGATGTAATGTAAGGTGGATTTGTAGAGTGCTGCTGATCTGACAACTTCTTTGTGTTGCACCAGATGCACTAACCTGACACCGCACAAGAGCCCATATGTAAGGATTCACAGGAATTCTACCTCATTACTTGTCTTGAGATATTATTCTGTTTGCAAATTATTTCGAATGTGTTAGTGCATCTGACCTTATTTGGCTTCTCTTCACAAATTTATAAGGGGGCGCGTTAGAGGTTCGTTGGATCTTTTGACTGCGCTTAGAGTAATTCCCCCCATAAGACTCAATTTCAATATCAATCAATAGAATCAATAATCTTGGGAGTCAGTAATTACCACTCAACATGACCCCTTTTGCCATGAATAACCACACCTTTATATAAAAATTAGAATGTTTATTTCCCTATATTAACAATGCTAATGTCACATAACTCAATCTGAAAATCAGATGATATACATACAGAAACAATACTGGTTAACCAAACCTTCTAAAGAATCTCAATTTAATTAAAGCATGTATGGTAGTGCATTCTAGGATTACAGTACAACTCAATAGCAAGAATAACTGGGCAATAGAAATAGCATACATTTAGGCTCGGCAAAGAACTGACATCAACTGTTGTTAGTAATTAGCAAACATCTTCTGTGAGTCTCCTAACTAACCTGATTAGAATAGCATGTTTGAGCTTCTTGCAAAACAATTTAGTCAACACAAATTTGGAAAAACATCTAGCTATGGCTCTATCAAATCAGGGGTTGGTACCTAGAAACAAACAACAAATTACATCAACAATAACATCAGGCTAGTACCGCTCCTCAGTATGGATCAGCAAGCTGCGACAGTCTTCGTCAATTGAACATCTGTTTTGTCAGCACCACCATCGGAACATAGCAATAAAGTTAAAGATAGAAATGTCTCTGGAACCGGGATAGTCAAAATGGCACCTCTCAGTAAAAGATTAAGAAAAGAAATGAGCTCCTCTCCCTTTGTGCAGTTGCGCTAAGTTAAAACCATCCGGGACACTTTCCACATTGCTATTGGCCAAAGAATCATACGTTTACATTTAGTCCAATGAAAGTAGAACTGCAAATCTAAGATATAACTAAACTGTCTTTCACACGTCGATGATTGGCTCCTGTTCCCCTGTTCCCAACGTCAGACTCGTCAGGTATCAATATCGTATTGTCTTGTACTCCAGTCAGTGCATCCATTGTTAGGTCCTGGGAACATCACTTTCACACACAAACTTTACAAAGTATCAATAGCTAAGACTGCGTATTCTAGCAAGCAGGTCTCATAGGAAATTTTTTTTTACTAGTGTTTGGTCAACGCAGTGGAATAATACAAGTATTCATTTTTCTACGCAGCCATTTTGTGTGAATCATTCAAACAGTGCAACTTATCATGAGGCTGCACAACTAGGCCCAAGACCTCGCTAACTTAAGGCCTATAATTAATAAAGCAAGTACAAAATACATGATAATTAATATAACATACCACTGCATTAATCTAAACATGAGCACGACATTTCATATTAATATGCAGTTAATAAAGACACTTTGTGATAACTGACGGCCACTCAAGTAGGCACATTTTCATATTGTGCATTATTCTCTATATTAAGTCATTTTCTTTGCAGATTCATCATTTGGAATGCATGAATATTTATTAGTAAAATTCAGCGTTAACAATTGTCAGAGGAGACAGAAAAGGAGACCTGTAACTGACCACAAGCTTCCATTTCCACAGTCACATTCGGAAAGTTCTGGCATTGCTGCGTCTGTTTTAAGGAAGTGGGACCACAATACTAATAATGTTAACACTTTGCAAATGTGGCATTCGGGTAGCAGGCAGCAGCGTTTGCGACCTTTTCCTCCTCCATCTAATGCGAGCAGCTGTCACTCACAAAATGAAGGCTGTTCCTCAGTGACAACATCCACTTTGGGAATAGTGTAAACCAGCAGCTCTTAACCTTTTAACTTCTGTGGACCTCCACTTAATCATGACTGGAATCCAGGGACCCAACTGAGACCTTGATTATAAGTTTGGCGGGCAGAAAAGCCCACCCGCCAAACTCCTGCGGTCGGGTTACCTCCTACGTAGCAGCCCTCCCACAGCCCCTATTACGAGTTTCCCGCTGGGCCAGTGGCCCACTGGCTCAGCGGGAAACAGCCCACAACATTTACGCCGGCTCATAATCGAGCTGGCGGCAGTGTTGCGGTGCATCGGGTGCAAAAGCACCCGTTGCGCTTTTCACTGTCTGCTAGGCAGACAGTGAAATGCGTGACAGGGCTGCCCATGGGGGCCCCAGCATTGCCCATGCCAGGTGCATGGGCAGTGCTGGGGCCCCCAGGGGTCCTCTGGCACCCCTTTTACGCCAGGTTTTACATGGTGTTGCAACTGCCAGGTAGAAGGACCGCCAGACTCATAATGAGGGCCTGAGTCATTATTAGGAGCCAGCCTAAACAATTTTGATGTTTTGAACTGCAAAACAATAAACAAAAATAGATCAAACTAGATACATCAAACAAATGCACAAATAATGAAATGTTTCATTTAATTAACTAAAATACTTTTTAAAAACGTAATTTGAAATGGAATGTTTGAGCTTTTTAAGTTCGATTCAGGCCATCTATAATCTATAATACATTCTCTTTAATGCACTTGCTCCTATGAAACAATCATCAGTCTGAGGACAACAACTTAATTTTTAGCCTCCAATTTCAAATACCTTCAAATTTGCAGAATTTTTTTAATTTTTAAATTTTGCAATTTGCTCCTTTATTTATATAAACTGTATTAGTCTGTTAATATTATTTAATGTTCTAAGAAGAAGCGGACCCCCCTGGTTTAAACTGATAAAGACATGTAGTAAGTGTTCAGCTGTTTTGCAACAACAGGGTCAGTCCCACACCACGCATACTATTCCTTGAGAGTCACTGCCTCGAAAGACATTTGCAGCAGATACGTTTTAAGGAATGGGTAAAGTGGGCATTGGCTCAGGGCCCCAGGCTTTCAAGTGGCCCCATGATAGACCCAGCTCTGGTCCGCAGAGAGTCTTGCGCTGATGAACTTGAATAATTCTTATTCAAATCGTTTCAAATACCATTTTCCTTTCATTTATTTTTAATGTGGGTAATGTGTGAGATCCTATTACAGACATTTTGCAGATAAATGTTGTGTTTATATTGCATGCAACATCCATGAAAAACTTTCTTTTAGATATAAACAGGACCTCACGTATAAGAAATGGGAGGGTGTCCAGAGATTTTTTGAAATAATATTAGTGAGCTGCTGCTTGAAAACAGACGTCAGTATCCCTTAATATTGGATGTAAACACATTTAGAAGTTGAACACGTGGGCCTGTGCACTGTCATTGCCTCAGCCAAAAAAGTGCATGCAACGTGAAACTGGATCCCAAATTCAAAAATGTTCCAAACAGGAGCACCCAAAATATGCTTGAGCCAGGGTCCCTAAAATCCTTAAAATGTCCCTGATTTGCAGCTTGCAATGTTACTTTGATAGATTGTTTTTTTTGCCCCATTATGCAGCTGACATTGAGGTACAGTAAAAACTTTCATAAGGTCCCTGACCAGGAAGAATGAATTGCAGGGAGATTTGAAAAGTTTTCACATGTTTACGTTTTTTTCAACATCTATTCAGTTACATATACGTATATCTCCAAAATATAGAATTATAAGCCAGTGCATTTTTGGAACTGTAAGACACAAGAAAAAAAGCTGGTTCTTTCAGTATGTATACATAGCCTGTAAATCAAAGGGGCTAGGGTTAACAGCACTAGTTGGTGTTAGCAACATGTAGCTTAATGCTTGCCATTAGTTGCAAGTGGTGGGCACTAGGGCACAGTTCGGAAACCAGGACTTGTTTTTCATCATCTTTGACCCAAAGCAACAGAGGGGCAAGTTAGCAAACAATGCAAAAAGTAAGGTGGGAACGTTTGGAAAACAATGACTAAATTAGGGATGAAAGAGAAACTACAAGATTGAGACTGTGTCAGGATGAGTAAGGTATTGGAAGAAAGTAGTATGAGGAGTAATCAAGATTAGGTAGCTTTAGTGTTCGCACCCTGTCATAATGCAGTGCAGATGGCGGGCTCCTAAGAGCAACTTTGGTCCCATATGGTATCAAATAACATTTGAGTCTATGCTCACGGACATCAGTGAAGCAGCTTCTACCCCAAGTTGGCCCTTTGTACCCTCAGAACTGCTCTTTGACCTCTGGTCACAAAGGTCACAAGAGTAATAGCAGGGACAATAAATAAGCACTCTGCCATTCGCCTAACCTATCTGCAGCAAAACGCTTTTGAGGGACAAAGGCTGGGGAAAGGTGGTCAACATTATGATGTCACTGTAGGTTAAAGAGTCCTTGATGTCACTGTTATTACCCCTTGTGTTTTGGCGAGCTGGCATCTGTCACTGTGCTGCCCTTTGTTTTGACAACCTGTCTTTCTTCTCAGTTGATTTAAATGAAAATCCAGAGAACACAAGTTCTGAACGTTTTAAGCTCCTGATCTTGAGGTAGGGCTTTTATGTGATAGCAGCTCCTCCTAGAGAACAAATAATTGACACCAGAAGGTAAATACACCTGGAAACCGTTGATGATTGACAAACTGTGACTGGTTCCTCTATTAAACAGGGTTAGTGAAGTGAAAGAAAGGAAGAAAGCTTCCATTAAAGTGCTAATGAAGAATGTAAACCACGGGGAAATGACAATAAGCATATATGTGTATTTTGTGATATTCTAAACCTTAAAAGAAGAATGAGAACTTTTGGTTTCTGATTATGATGCTTTTTGTACAAGTATAAAAAGCATGCCCTGTGGCAGCTCGAGGAAAATGAGTCTGAGGGCATTGTTGTGCCCACTGCCTTCTATCTTGCTGGCCAGCAAGCCTTGATACCTATAAATACATTTTGTCTGTCCCCACGCAGCTGCTGTGACTGGTGCATTTCTTTCATCTCTCTGGGGAGGGTTGTAAATGTTTTCTTCAACAGATGGTGCTGAGGGACTCAAAAGCGTTTAATGTCACACAGGTGTGTGGTGAGTACCTTGCCTCTGTGGCCCTCAAATGCATAAAAGTAAAACAGGATTTCTTCTTTCCTCCTCTTTGCCAGTGAACCAGGGGACTGAGGAGCAAACTACGAGTTTGTGCCAATAATTTGATTGGCAGTGGCTGATCACTTCGGGGGGTCATAACCCACATATGAGAGCCTGTGCCAGAGGAGATTTGGGAACGTTAGCAAGGGCACCCACCCCTAGTAGGGGGAGAGGAGCATTAATTGGCAGGTTGCGGTGGAGCATGGGGAATTGGTTTTGCAGTGTTCACAAAGGAAATAGGTTATAGATCAATAACTGTATTTGCCTTACATGTTGCCTGATGGTAATGTGTAGCTGTGCTCTCCGTGCAATGTTTTCTAAAATTATATGTGAAGTAGTATATTACTGTATTGGATAAACAAACTGTTTTATGTGTTGTCTCAGAGTTGTCAACAGCTGTTGAGTATTTCTCTCTCTCTCTCTCTGTCCACTGCCTAACAACTTTTTTTTGCAAGACACAACTTGCTGTGCTTCTCTTTCAGAGTGTAATTTGTGAGTAAATGGCACAAAGGGTAATGGTAATTCTAAAGGAAAAAGGAAGGTAATTAGCCCTGGTATGCAGAAAAAGACTAACCAACTTTTTTAAACAGTTGCAGGAGAGAAAGATTTTAAATTACCACAAGGTAGCCCTGCAGCTCAGGTTGTTGAGGAGATAAATTGTCTAGAATATGAAGCCCATTCTGCGCACTGGTAGGGAAATGGACTGGGAATGAGAAATGTCCTTGATTTGGCTCTCTTGAGATAAATGATGTTAAAAATTTGTCAGAGACTATAGAATTACAGGATATCCTATCATGGGACTCGTTTTCTTTCAAAGAAGAAAGGCCAGGGAATTACCCCCATAGAGGCCAGGGACTATTCTGCAGTATCAGTGTGAACAGTGAGGGCACAACACCCAACAAAAACACAGAACAAGGGAATAATTGGCCAACAACATCTAGCCAATATTTATTAGATTTAAGTAACTGTGCTCAAACAGAGCAGCATTTTCTGTCATTGTGTAAACACAGTGACTTTACAAAAGCTGAGGTAGACAGGGTTAAAGCAATTCCAAATGCCACTACTTCTAGAGGGCTGCTGCTCTGTTATGCATTTGAATGCACAGGCAAGTGCACATTGACATAAATAAATTGAACAAACTGTTCTCGTCTCTAAGCCTCAAGGCCTTTATGTCAAACTAGGAGAAGGAACATATGGTGAGCAAATAGCTGGGCATACATAGACAGAGGAGGAGATTTTGGTGTTAGCTGAGGAAGAAAGGAAAAGACAAAGATTAAGTATAAATGGCGAATTCAATCCTTGGTTCTCAGCTAAAGACAGCAATGAGAGCAGTCACCCGACACCAGGACAGAGCATCCATTCTGTGGGGACTGCTCGGCCTGCACCCCATTTTCAGCTCCTCCTCAAACAACTTCTATTTATCCATCTCTTTCAGGCCCCTACTTACAACGTATGAGGAGCAACATACCTGCATAGACATGTGCTTCACCAGTGGGCTGTGTCCTCTATTTCCATATATCCCTGAAAGGGGATTTAACTAGGGTATCTGGCATGCCAACTGGCTCCAGAGAAAATGGTTTCAGAACCCTGCTCCTGAATGGTCATTAGGAGGGGACATTCCTTGTGTTTTTGAAACCCCAGCTCCAACTTCAACTTTTCACCTGGGGGAGAATATAGGGTTGAGTGCTGGAGAAAAGGAAAATGAGGAGGAACACGAGAGGTTAGCTTAGCTGAGGAAGGAGGCAGATGAGTTCCAGGAGTCAAAACCCTGACAGGTTAGAAATATAACGCTCCAGTAATAAACTAGATAACAGGGAACAACTGATACTTACACAGTCACACCCAAGGAAAGGGTGAAACCATATTTTCAGATTAAATACTATTGAACACCAGAATAGGTGACCCTGTTTTGGGTGGGACAACAATGTTAGAGCCGTTGACTCCCTTAGCGGCGGCTCAGATGACTAAAGATGCACCCAACCCGTTCAGAGCCCATGTGAAATATTATGAGTGGCTTTATACAATATGCATTGCCTATACCCCACTTCCTAGAGATGTAGAAATTCTATTAAAAATTGGATCCAGTAGTAGGTGATCTATGGTCGAAAGCGCGTATTAAATTGCACAAGAAAGCGATTGGATCACACTGACTAATGATATGGATCTCACAGAACGTAGGATGATTAATTGGTTAGAGTCTGTAAGGGGCACTGTAAATGGCTAAGCAGTAAAACAGTGATTTTTCTCAAGTTACTGCCATGTTACAGAAGGCAGGTGAGTCAGTGGCTGATTACATTTTAAGATACAATGAACCATGGAACAAAAGTGCACGGGTTGCACAGACAACAGAGGTTCTATAATGTATTAGCCATGGAGACCCTTATGAGAGGGTTGTTAGCATTTGTGCCCCATAGCTGGAAACTGTGCTCCCCTGATTCGTCTATGTGGTATTCTGTGTTCTTTAACCTGGGAATGTAATCTGTGTTCCGTAACTTGGGAATTATGTATATAGTATTCTGTAACTAAGGGGTGATGTGGGACCATTCTAGAATGTATATTTGATAGCCAGTTGCTTGATGATTCTGCCTGGCTCTGAATGGGAATGGGGTCTCTCCGGATGGATGACTCAATAAAGGAGATTTGCACCACCTCTGAAGGTTGTGAGACTGTTATCATTCCAAAGTCTACCAAAGGATATCAAGAGTTGTGTACCCTTCTGATAAATATGGAATGGGATAATATTTTCAAGGTACAGAAGGACACAGCTAAAACTGACAAAGGGATGATGTTGCACCAGTACAAAAAGAGGGGAGCCCAGAGGAAATGTGCTATCAGGGACACACAATAAACAGGATGAAGGACAAGGGTGCCAGGGAAGAGACAGAAGTATGTATCAGTGTTATGTTTGCCAGAATTAAGGGCACTAGGGCTGAAATTGTCAAAATTATAGAAAGAGAGATAGTAGGAAAGAAAGATGGGGAAATAACAGAAAAGAGAGATTACACAAATTATAGAAATGACAGAAACAGCAGGAATGAAAGGGTTGATAGGGATGAGGTCCAGCCATTAGTACCCCATGCCCAGAGACATCCAGTAGACAGCAATCCATAAGGCGCCCTTTCCGTGGATCACAAGGATCAGCATAGGGCAACATGTAAAGAGAGACAGCGCCCCAACTTGCAGAAACTCCATCCCAGTGCTTTATGATGACGGAATCGGACACACCTGAGGAGAATCCCACATTTTCAATTAAGGCAGGAGATAAAGAGATTGACTTCTTCATTGATAGCAACGCAACCTTATCAGCAGTAAGAAACAAGGTTGGCCCCAGCATTGGCAAAAAAGTGACCACTGTAGCTGTGAATTGAATGCTGATGCATGAAGAATTAAGAGGACCCCTACCAATATCATTTGTTGACTATAAAATTACCCATTAGTTCCTTTTATCACCAGATGCACCCATCAATTTGCTGGGGAGAGACCTTCTCTTTAAATTGCATGCAACATTATATTTTTCACAAAATGTGATTTACTTACACGTTCGTGAAGACAGGTTAGAATTGGTGAATAGAGCGGTGAGTGCTTGTAAATTAAGTGAGGATTCTGTGTTGTGTGCTCCCTCTGTCTTGTCTCTCTCTCTCTCCAACTATACATTAGTGTATACTGTATCAATTGACTGCATTACAGGGAGATTTCCATAATGACATTTTTGATGAACTGTCTAAATACAGCCCTGACATTGATAGTGAATTGGTCACTCATTTAATGCAGTTGAGATTAGTACCAGGGTCTGTACACCTTATGGCAGCATTTTTCACGGGGCGAGTACCTAAATGGTATACTTACATGGCCAACAAACATCTGTACTGGACAATGGAGTTACTAGAGGGCACCTTGTGTGTGGGCAAGGAAGGGTGTGCAGTGAGCACAGGAAGAAAGGTTATTTCAAGTGCTAGTTTCCGAGCCACACATGTCTATAGCTGTAGCATCAGGTTTCTACCCTAAAGATTTGGGGGCCATTGTCAAAAGCCTTCAGAACTTAGCAAGAACTAAGGATTTTACATTTCCATTAGGAGTTGTCTGTGTTGGGAGATGATGAAGGATGGTGTTGGACTTTTGGAATGCTCAGGAAAGACAGGACTACAGTTTTTGACAAGCTTAAAGGGAATATGGCTTTATAGCTGACCAAAAACAAAGTCCTTGAGCAAGTGAAGTGAGAAGTTTGGGCAAAGCATAAATGAGGCAGGATTGTTGAAATCATGCCCTCCCCATAAAGTGACACTTAAGGAAAATGCAGAATTGCATCAATAAAGACTGTCACCTCATGCAGAGAAGGGAATAAAACCTGTGATTGAGTCTCTTTTAAACAAGGTTTCATTAAGAAAACCAGTAGCCCCTGCCATAGTCCTATTATCCCACTGCCTAAGGTCAATACTGGACAATTTAGGTTTGTACAGGACTTACACTAGATAAACAACATTGTGGTTATCTTAGCACCTATTGTGCCTGACACCAATGTTATATTATCTTCTATACCTATAGAGGCAGAGTACTTTTTGGTCATAGATCTCTCCTCTGCCTTTTTCAACATTAGATTTCATCCAGACAGTGAGTTCCTCTTCGCCTTCATGCTAAAGCATACCCAGCACACTTTCACACGATTATCTCAAGGCTTCACTGAGAGTCCCACGGTCTCTGCACAGGCAGTAAATAGAGACTTAGACTGCCTACACCTGCAAAGTGGTAGCATTGTGTTGCAGTATGCTGGTGACCTCCTTGTGGCATCTCCATCACTTGAAGCCTGCGGAAAAGACACCATAGCTCTGCTAAACCACCTCTAGGACAGAGGACACAAAGCCTCATTGTCAAAATTCCAATGCTGCCAAAGAGAGGTGACTTAACTGGGTTATGTGGTATCCAAAGGAACATGCCATATATCACCTGGCAGAATAAAAATGATTCAGAGCAGGCAGCCCCCTTCCAACAAGAAATGAATGATGTCCTTCCTGAGAATGATAAACAACTGCCGCCAGTACAGATCCTGTGATGCCATTTTGAGACAATGTACACTAAAAGATGCACCCAACAACATTGTATGGACTAATGAATGTGCAGATTGTTTCAAGAAACTGAAAGAGATATTGTGCACTGCACCACATTTTGGCTGCCTGATTACAAACTGCCCTTCCATCTCTATATGTCAGAGCAAAATGGCATTGCAAATGGTGTGCTGACAAGGCAGCATGGCTCTGCAAAAAGACCAGTAGCATACTATGTGACTTTGCCTTCAGCAGTGATTGGGCATCCGTCTTGTTTGAGAGCGGTGGCCCAGCAGCTGTGATGGTAGATAGGAAGGCTCCCATTGTGTTGGACTATCCTTGTATTTCTTATGTGCCACATTCGGTACAGTTGTTGTCATCTGCAGCAACACAACACTTTTCGGCAGCTAGTTGTTGTCTAACACTAATATCACTATTAAAAGATGCCCACATGTTAATTTGGCAACATTATTACTTGCAAAGGTGATTCTGATGAAACCCCTGACCATGACTATGGTGAGGTTGTAGATAAATGCACCACACCAAGACCAGATTTACAGCGGGAAACCATTATAAAAGGCAGGCTATGAGCAGTACACTGATGGTTCATCCAGCAGACTAACCGACACAGATTACAAAGCAGGGTATGCTATTACAACAGTTGACATCATAGTTGAAAGCACAGCTCTGCCCCCCGATACACTGACCCATCAAGCTGAGCTGTATGCTGTAACAATAGCATGCACCCTAGCTGAAGGGAAAACTCTTAACATTTACACTGACTCACGTTATTCTTTTGGGGTTGTCCATGATTTTGGCCAACTGAGGCAAAATCGTGGTTTCATAACAGCAGCAGAGATTCCCATTCAAAATGGTCCTTTAGTAGAGAACTTGTTAAAAGCAATAGTACTACCCCTGAGGACAGTGGTAATATAATGAGAAGCCCATACAGGAGCTAACAGTAAGATAGCCAGAGGTAATGCCATGGCTGACAAAGCAGCAAGACAGAGGGGGTTATTCCAACTTTGGAGAAGGTGGTAATCCGTCCCAAATGTGACGGATTTACCACCAGCCGTATTACGAGTTCCATAGGATATAATGGACTCGTAATACGGCTGGTGGTATATCCGTCACTTTACCGTCACTTTTGGGACGGATTACCACTTCCTCCAAAGTTGGAATAACCCCCAGAGTATGTTACAGCCAATACAGATGGTGCCTTCAATAGACAAATGCATACTGAGAATTCTGTTAATTCAGAAACAATTGTTGCTAGCTGATGTGAAGGAAGCGCAATGGTCTGCAACAGCCGATGAGGAAAGAGTGTGGATTGATGCTGAATGTGAGTGAAATGACGACGGATTGTGGGTTCACCGTGATGAAAGGCAGTATTTTCTTTACCCTTACAAGGCTTGTGCATGGACCCACACATATAGCACATGGGGAGATGAATGCCATAATTAGACAGCAATGGTTTGTACCGGGGATAACAGCGTTCATTGCACAATTCTGTTCTCAATGTCTTGTCTGTGCCCAACTTTCTAAGGGTTGGTCCATGCAACACGTGATCACTTGCCATACCACAGGGTCCCTTTACCAACTTGCAGGTTGACTTTGCATATATGCCCCCAGTGAATGGATTGAAATATTTGCTTGTGTGTGTGGATCGGTTTTCAAAATGGGTGGAAGCGTGTTCCACAAGGAAGAATGATCCAGCAACTGTTGTGCGATGCTTGATGAGAGACATCATACCCAGGTTTGGGTCCCCAGGGCATAAATAGCAACAGAGAGGGTGGGTTTGTGGCTGCAGTGCAAAGATGTGTGACTGTCTGGGAATAGAGTGGAAACTGCATGCCCTTTACCACCCCAAAGCTCAGGCCCTGTGGAATGGTTGAATCAGTGAAAAATAGATTAACCAAGCCAACTGATACAACAGGCGTCAAATAGCCTGATGCTCTGGCTTTAGTGGTGCATTCGATAAGGGCAACACTGTCCAGGACAACTCTTTTGTTCTCCTATGAGGTACTAATGGGGCTGCCTATGTCAGTACGGGTGAGGTTGTCTCTCAACGCATCCCAAGCAGCACTGCTGTGGATTGATGAAAACATTTCCGACCATGCTGTACAGTTGTTAGAAGTCTTGAGGTATCACCATTTCTAAGTGAAGGAAACTTTGCCCCATCCATCCTCAGAGCACACACACCTTTTTAAAGTTGGAGACATGGTAATGGTGAGAAAAGTAAAACATGTTTCTTTCACTTCTAGGTGGACGAGACCATACCTCGTTCTCCTGGAGATGCGGACTGCAGTCAAAATAGAAGGACATCCTGAGTGGATACATGGGACAAGATGCAGAACTGTGCTAACAGCGCCTGAGACAACGCTCCAGTAACTGATAATTAGCTGTGTGACATGTCAGATAAGAGGGATACAGACTAGACCACTTCCAGGAGCCATGCTGAGTGCCCACCGCCAAGTGTCATAGGGACGGTGAGACCAACTAATGCTGTTGAATGAAGCACACAAATAAGTTTTGAAGATAGGTAATGTTCTGCCCATGCAGAAAACTAGATTGAAGAGGACACCACAGGCAGGTCTGTGAAACCGCCTGTAAATGACTGCGAACCAGGAGGAGAAGCAGATGACAGCACACTGCTTACCTTTGCATTGCTGACACTTAGAGAGTGTGTCCTAGAACTGAGTGACAGAAAGACATCCCATATCAATATTTATCACTTTTGAAAAAATGCATCGCGTAGTACAAACAATATTTTTTAGTCCCCTAATTATGTGTGTGCTATGTGTGTTATGACCTCAACTAGGCCATCCCCTCATAGCAGTCCATGTGAAAGTAGCCCAGTTTTAGGTCTTGGGGATTGCTGTATTTGTAGCGGGTTATGCAGACACCCCAGCGATAATATTGGACTATATGTGGCACCTGTGCCTTTGCAGGATTATGCGCAAGGAACAGGATGCCCTATATCGGATGTAACATGGGATTGTGGAAAAGGAAGGACAGGATAGTACCCACTATATACCTTACTGCCAAATATTCAGGCCCAATACCAAGTGTCACCTGTGGTGGAACCAAATGCAGAGAACAACACATTCTCTGTATGCATTAAGCATAAGGTTTCAGGGTGTGGCCCAGCTTTCTAATACGTAGGATATTCATCAAGTAAGAAGTGCCCTAACATATTGGAATTTGGTATAATAGGGGCATGCAGTTAATGAGTAGGAACTTGAACTCTGAGGTCCAAGGGATACAAGTCAACTATACTTCATATTACTGGAACATCACTATAGAAGGGGAGACATTGTTGATAACACCTGATGATATCTTATATGACCCATTAATTGAGAGAGGAAATTATCAAGCTATAGCACCAAAGATGATTTCTAAAATATTAGAATATCAATTATGGTCAGGTCACTGCTCTTACATGGCACCGTGGGCCAATGTTACACTGATAAATTCAGTTTGGGTTGACTACAACTTATCTTACACCAAACATTTCCATAATACAGAGCATTGCAGCACATGAGCCATTAAATTTGGGGAGATTTGCTTATAGGTATAAGAGAGATTATGGAGACTAGACAAGGTCTATTTTTGAGCTAATGAGTGTATAAATGCCTGGATATGGTGTATATGATTTAGAACTGGCCCTTGTTAACATGTCTGCTGAGTTAGCCATAGCACTGAGTGCAACAACAGATGCACTTCAAGAGTTGCAGGCAGAAGTTAATTTCGTAGCGGCCATGACTATTTAACATAAAATTGCACTTGGCCTTCTAACATTGCGACAAGGAGGACTTTGTGTTCTATTGAATTCCTCTTGCTGCTGTTTTGTGAGTAAAAGTGGAAATATAGCAAGGGATTTAGCACAAATTAGGCAGGCAGTTCAAATATTCAGAGGAGCAGAGAAAATTACTGAATCAGGGAATTGGTCCTGGTAATGGTCCTGGCTACCAACAGGATGGCTCAAGACCCCAGTTTCTATAGCCATGGTTACACGTCTGGGTTATCTTCTGTGCTATTGCTCCAAAGGGACAGCATGTCTGTAATAAGAGCATCCCTCTAATTTCTGCAGATAAAGTTCTGTCTCCTTTGGAGCAGGAATTAGCATGCTGATATCATAGAATACACAGGAAGAAGTAGAGGAAGCTCACAAAGAGATTTTTGAATTAATGGCTTTTGACATATAGCATATATAGAGATTCAATACTACTATATCATAGTGTATTTGTTGGAATGTTGATTCCATTGTATATGTGTATCTGTGTGCCATGATATTCATTTTATCTCAGCACCGGGGAAAGCCGTCAAAAGCTGCGCAGTTTATTGTTTTTATATGGACAGATAGATAGATAGATATTTTTTTAACTACACTAGTGTATAATATATATATCATAAAAAGGGGCAGTGTTTTTGCCACCTGAGTTACTTAAAAAAGTTATGTGTATATATATATATATATATACAAAAGACTTTGTCACTATCTAGCTCGGCGAGGATAGCACTGTGCTAATCCTATGCTTAAAGACTTTGCTAGATAAGCAGACATTTGAGGTGAGCAAATCTAGAGTGTCACTGGTGTTGCAGGGTGCTCCTTACTAAAGCAGCTCTCCACCTAAAATTGGGAACTTCCCAGAGTTCTCCTTTGTTTTTTGCATAATTTATGCATCACTCTATCCCTGAAAGGGCCTGTGTGTGTGTGTGTGTGTGTGTGTGTGTAAAATACATATTTAGTTCCAATCCTCATTTACACTGTCTCAACCCACGCATCTGCTGATCACCTCTGTCTGCACGAGCTGAAAACAAGCTCCCACACAGTGCTCTCTGAGCGGTGTCCCCCTCCTTCACAAATCTATTTCAGGTCTGAACATAGGCCTACACACTGACCTCTCTGCCACCTCCAACAGCTGTGCACGCAAACCACTGCAAGACTCCTGGCCTTCCTGTCTCTAACGACAATCGACAAGCAAGGTCATAGCTTCCTTTAGATGGGTACAATGTACATCTGTTTCTTATGTTTTGCTTGTACAGCAATTTATATATATTATAATTGGAACTGTGCCTTGCACTCATTTTGCTTCACCTACAAATTCTACATGTTTGCCCATGTTTGGCACTGAACCTCCTTTGGTTTCTGATGCTGATGCTTTTTGTATAAGTATAAAAAGGCTGCATCCTGGCAGCTCGAGGAGAAGCAGTCTGGGATCATTTTGTCTGTTTCAATTCAGCTGCCTCTGGTGCTTTTCTTTCATCTCTCCGGGGAGGGTTGTAAATGTTTTCACCAACAACTGAGCATGGATCCTAACTAGTGACTGACTTCCTATAGGATAATCAGGCAGTGCCTGATGAGCGGTCTGATAGACCAGTGTGTGGGCCGTTGTATTAGCAGTTTGTGAACCAGTGTTATGGCCAGGTGGGTCAGTTTCCACTGTTGATTTCCCTGATATTACCAAAAGCATTGTATGCAGAAAATACAAATGCATGCAGTCTCCCATACCTTGCAGATACTTATGCAGTGTCAGGGGTGTGGAATTTAATAAAATATCTACTTGTCCATGGGACAGGTTGCTTCTTAAATCTACTTGTCCTGTGAAAAAATCTACTTGTCCTTTTGGTACCATGTTGTCGGGTGACAAATTATGGTAGCAATCTCATTATGTAAGAACTCTGATAAAACCTCTCTGATTATGCCAGGGCTACTACTATAGTAAGGCTTGAACACTTGCTATTTCAATCCCTTCTATAGAAATGTCCTTATTTTGACACCTTTCCACAGATTTACATACTGGTGTGGAGGAAGCAGTAAGCAACAGTTCCAGGGATGTAAGGCCTTTGAGTCAGCAAACCTATTACCTTGCATGTTTTAAGGATTTTCACCAGCTTTTCTCTAATCTTACCCCATAATTAGAAAGGTTGGAAATGTACTCCTGACAATGGCAGAAGTAGATGTTCTTCCAGGGTTGGAAAAAAGGGGTTGGGGGAAAGTGAACTTGTAAGTGCTCAATAGATTTTCCCATGACCATATCTACACATGCATATTTGCTCGTGCTAAAATACAGTTCACAAATATTTTCTACGAGTACGATTTCCTGGTCTACCTCTGTAATTTCTTGTGAATTAATGAAAGCCACTAATTCAAAGACATATACCCTGGGTGCACTTTTGTGACTTTCTTTAAGAATTGGGTCTCTAATGAGGTCTGGCGTTAACAAAGACATTTTTTTTATTAAACTTCTATTTCTCTCTCTATTTATGGCCTGGTTTGAGTGATCACATTCTGCTCTTCCACAAGGAGCAAATTGGCACACAAAGTAGTTTTGGTCAGTGCCCGGAACTACTGTGGCAATCAGTGGTGTAACAAAACAGGAGAGGCCCCCCCCTGCGAAGAACACAGATTGCCCCCCCCTGGACTCATTCAGGGCAGGTGCTATGCTGAGGGGGCTCCCTGGAGAGAGGCTATGGGGCCTTTGTTATGCCGCTGATGACAATGTGTGCTTTTTGAGACTAAACACCTTTTTTGCCAGTATTTGTTACACTGGTGAGGGCCTGGCAACTCCCACAACAATAGAGTGATACAAAAGCCATATCAGAACAAGACACATTGACAAAACCAAAAGACTAAAACAAAATGTTGATTCAGTTGGCTTTTCCACTGCTCCTTTATTATCATACTTCCCATAATCTTGTTGAAAATGATTTCACTTACTTTCCTTTAGGAATATTTTTGGGAAATAGTAGCATTTTACTAAATGACGCTTCAACGAAAGAGCACCTAAAATTTCATATTAGCAAAATGTTTTTTTCCTAGTTGCATTTTTTCAGAACATTTTCTTTTGAGAGTTAAGAATCATCACTCTTGCTTACAAGCTTCTGCACACATTTGCATCTATCAGAGAGCATTCTGGGAACATTATACTTAGCCTCATATTGTTAAACTTTGAAAACGTGTGAATACTTTTTTTTTTACTGTAACCACTGGCAGTAGTGCAGTGTGACCTTAAAAGAGCTCACCATAATAATAAAGGCTTTACATTAATGAACCATAAATACAAGTTCAAATAGCATTCACGTAAGAATGCACAACTGCAGACACTTCCGTTCCCTATAAGCTAGCTACCAAAGTGTTTGTGTTGCAGGGGTTTGGGCTTTATGTGTCCCAAAGCACAAAATAAACATGGAATCTTGTTGCCCTTGATCACAAACAATATGTGTCAGCTGACAGGAACTCCATATCTCTGAGTTTCCCTTTACAAGGTCAAAACTTGCCTCGTTTGCTAGTAGGGGATGCTTTTAATTTGGTGCCCGGTCCTGTTTTTGTGCCAGTCTGACCCTGATCCTAATCAAGATCATCCATAGATTTTTGTGGCACCTGGGAGACTCTCACTGCCACAAATGGCTGCAAGCTGAAACAAGCATTTGTAATGCAACGGGTCTCGTAATTGCTCGAGTTAGAGCTATTAGTGTTGTAAACTCCTAACCGGATTTTTCTTGCCACATAAATTAAAAATTATCAGTAAAACAGTTTCACATAAGCGAGCCGATTCACAGTGCCATGGCTGCCATGAGCATCAGCGTGAAGAGAAACACAAAAGGAAAAAGAAGTTTGCTCGCAGTCAAACATATCGGCAAAAGTGCAATTAGCCATTTAATGGGGGCGAAGGCCAAGGCGGTAACAAAACCTCCCAAAGGAGGGACAAACGTGAAGCATTTACCAATGATAACAAAGGATTTTTGAAGGGCAAGCCCACGAACGAGTGGTAGTGATGGGCGTGAGGTGGGCGTTGTTAAAAGCCCAGATACATACCAACACATCGGGAAAAGCAGCGCTTGTGCGCTGCTATGCTCAACCTAAAAAGATAGACAAGATTACAAAGACAACAAGCCTTGGCAAAGCCGATAGGTTTCATCTATGCAAGAGCTATTGACTTTTCCAATGTGTTTTAGTAATATTGTAAACCAGCTTGGCTGCTGTTCAGTTTGGCTAAACGTTAGTGGTGTAAAGGAGAGTGGATTGTAACAGACAGGAATGGCGAAGAGTGGAGTAGAGTGTCGAAGAAAGGAGTGGCATACAATGTTGTGTATTGGAGCATTGTTGCATACAATGGAGTAGGGTAGAGTAGAGGGGACAGGTATAGAGTGCATTGGCATAGAATGTTGCAGAGTATAGTGGCATAGAGTGCAGCAGCATAGAAGTCAGCAGCGTACAATGCAGGATCGTACAGTGCACTGGCCTAGACTAGAGTGTTGCATAGTGGAGTGCAGTGGCATAGAGTGCATGTGGTGCAGAATAGAGTAAAGTGGCATAGAGTGCAGTGGTGTACAGTAGAGTGGCAGAGTGTGCAGTTGTGTAGAGTGGTGCAGAGTAGAGTATAATGCCATAGAGTGCAGTGCAATAGAGTGCAGTGGCCGAGTGCAGTGGCGTAGAGTGACGTGATGCTGAATGGAGTGGCATAGAGTGCATTGGCCTAGAACACAGTAGTGAAAAGAGTAGAATGTCGTCGAGTGCAGTGGCATAGAATGCAGTAGTGCAGAGTAGAATTTCGTAGAGTGCAGTGGTGCAGAGTGATGTAGAATGCAGTGGCATAGAGTAGAGTGATGTTGTGTAGAGTGGAGTAGAGTACAGTGGCATTGAGTACAGTGGTGCTGTGGCACAGAGTGCAGTGGCGCAGGGTAGAGTGCAGTGGCAGAGAGTGCATCAACATAGGGTGTTGCAGAGTATAGTGGCATAGAGTGTAGCAGCATAGAATAAAGCGGTGTACAATGCACCTTCATAGAATGCAGTGGCATAAAGTGCAGTGGCATAGAGTGCAGTGGTGCAGAGTAGAATGGCATAGAGTAGAGTGGCAGAGTGCAGTTGTGCAGAGTGCAGTGATGCAGACTAGCGTGGCATAGAGTTCAGTGGTGAAAAGTGCAATGATGAACAGTAGAGTGTTGTAGAGTGCAGCGCTGTAGAGTGACATAGAGTGCAGTGGCATAGAGTGGCATAGTGACCAGTGCCATATAAGCATGTGGTGCAGTGGTGTAGAATAGATTGTTTCACAGTACAGTGAAGTGGCTTAGAGTGGAGTGGTGCAGGGTAGAGTGTAGTGGCATAGAGTAGACTGGGGCAGAGTATGGTGGTCATTCTGACCTCGGCGGTAAAAGGCGCCTACCGCCGGTCAGAAATCCTCCATAATCCCGCCGCGGTCGCGGAAACCCGCCACGGTCATTCTGACCCGCAGAAGGCAAACCTCCGAAAATCCGACCGCCACAACAGACCGCCAGACCAGCGGTCGGCGGAAAGGTGGAGGTGACCAAACCTCCACCGCCACGCCAACAGAAATACGCCCATGCCATTACGACCCACGAATCCACGCGGCGGTCATTCAAACGCGGTATTCCATTGGCGGGACACACCGGCGCGGTCAGAATACACACAAACGAACAAAACTCACCCACATTGGACGATTTGAATCCCACACACCTGATACACATACACACACCACTCCCACACACACAATACAATATAAAACACCCACCCACATCACCCACAAACCCCTACGCTTAAAAATTCGTAAAGAAGACAAGAGCGAGACACCAGCATCCAAAACATAACAGCCACAGCCACTCAACACCATCACCCACACACTATCCACACACAAAACAACACACACCACCACACTCAACTCACTTAAATACACATACTCCACCCCACACATCATACACACCACCCCATGGCACCCCAAAGACAACCCCGCTTCACAGACGAAGAACTCAGGGTCATGGTGGAGGAAATCGTTCGGGTAGAGCCCCAGCTGTTCGGCACACAGATACAATACACCAGCATTGCCCGGAGGACGGAGCTATGGCAGAGGATTGTCGACAGGGTGAACGCAGTGGGACAGCACCCCAGAAATCGGGAAGACATCAGGAAGCGATGGAACGACCTACGGGGGAAGGTGCGTTCCATGGTATCCAGGCACAACATCGCCGTGCAGAAGACTGGCGGAGGACTCCCACCTCAACCCCCACAATTCACATCATGGGAGGAGGAAGTCTTGAACATCCTGCATCCTGACGGCCTCGCAGGAGTCGGCGGAGGAATGGATACTGGTAAGTTGAAGCTTCAATACTGCTTCCCCCCCACCTGCATGCCAAATCAGACCCCAACCCTCACCCCCATCCTCGAACCCCACCCTCACCCCCACCCCCATCCTCACCCCCACCCTCACCCCCACCACCATCCTCACCCCCACCACCATCCTCACCCCCACCCCCAGCACACCTATTCCCCGCCAATGTCTCACCATCACAACCCACACATCCCAAAACCTAGGCCTGCATGCGTCCACTAAGCATGGACACCCATCACCAAAGCATGCCCAATGCATATACACATCCCCCCCACAAGCCACCCTCACCAAAGCCCCCACACACGAATGCCAGCACTTGGGGACACGGGAACCCACAGATACACCCATATGCCACACATTGAAACTATAACCATACCTCTATACCCCTGCAGGACCCGACCGTCAACACACCGCGGCGGAGGGGCCAGAATTATCCACACCCCCCACCCAAGAGGCCGTCAGCGATGACAGCAGCTCTGTCGATCTGGACACCGATGACCAGCCCGGACCATCGGGGACCTCTGGACAGTCGGTTCCCCTCACACAGGCACAGGCCACTATAGACCCTAACCCCTCTGGGAACACCAGCACAGCTCCCACCCAGCGGGCCCATGCCTCTGTCTCCAGGGCGCGTCAATCTGCGGTGTGTCTACCACTACAGGGCACCCAGGATAACCCACCACCCCAACAACAACAGGGACCTGGGGGCAGTGGTAGTGGGCACACCGGCCAGGGGGCAGAGGCCCAGGGAAACAGGGCAACTCGGCGGGCAGCTGTGCGACAGGGGGGGGAGGAGAGGCCCAGGGAACCCACTCTCCACGAGGTCCTCACCACCATCATGGGAGCATACAACCGCTCCCAGGAGACGATGGCGACGGTACTGGCCCGGTTCCAGGAGATCCAGGTGCTGCAGGAGGAACACTATCGGGGGTACAGGGAGGACATCAGAGCCATCAACACCACCCTGGTTACCATGGTAGGGCTGCTGCAGGACCTCGTAAACAGCAGGGCGGACACTGAACAACACCCAAGGGCCCCTGCCACTAGCCTGGACCAAGAACAGCCATCCACCTCCGCCGGCGCTAGTGGACAGGAGGCCCCCGCACAGCAGCAGCCCACCAGACCCCCACCTCCTGCAGGAGAAGAACCACCCCGCAAGAGGGCCCTGAGATCTCGCAAGAAGACAGAGTAGGATGTCAAGACCCCCGCCAGCAAAGGATACCACCTGATGTCATCCCACTGTCCCACATTGTCACCCTGTCCATCCTTGAACTGCCCATGCTCCATCTCTCCACAGGCCTCTGGACAATGCACCTGTGTGACTGTTACTCTGGACTCTGCCATGGACATTCCTTCACCATAGCCCCCACCCACTTGAAACCACCCATCCCATTTTGAGCACTTCAATAAACACCTATTTTGCACCAAAATATCAGGAGTCTGGCTGTGATTTCAATAGATTGTAATTGACATGACAGTGCAAATATGTCCTTGTACATGGTGAAGTCAACAAACAGCTGCCACAAAGCTGTAGTCCATGGGGAAACGAAGCACAGGACTCGTAGTGGGGACCCCAGATCTGAAATAGGGAGGGAAAAGCCAAAACTCAGTCATCATACACTGGGGCAAATAGACAGGCAGCAGAGATGCTGCAGAGTAGTTAACATTTACTAAATTATCTTTGAAATGTTACCTGTGTCCTATTGGAAGTACTGTTCAATGATTCTGTCCCTGTTGTCTGTTTCAGCCCCGTCGTCTTCCTCCTCGTCACTCTCCTCAGGTTCCACCGCTGCCACAACACCACCGTCTCGACCATCCTCCTGCAGGAAAGGCACCTGGCGGCGCAAAGCCAGGTTGTGAAGCATGCAGCAGGCCACGATGATGTGACACACCTTCTTAGGTGAGTACATTAGGGATCCACCGGTCATATGCAGGCACCTAAACCTGGCCTTTAGGAGGCCAAAGGTGCGTTCGATCACCCTCCTAGTACGCCCATGGGCCTCATTGTACCGTTCCTCTGCCCTGGTCCGGGGATTCCTTACTGGGGTCAGTAGCCACGACAGGTTGGGGTACCCAGAGTCCCCCACTAGCCATACACGGTGTCTCTGTAGCTGTTCCATCACGTAAGGGATGCTGCTATTCCTCAGGATGTAGGCGTCATGCACTGACCCTGGGAATTTGGCATTTACATGCGAGATGTACTGGTCAGCCAAACACACCACCTGGATGTTCATTGAATGGTAACTTTTTCTGTTCCTGTACACCTGCTCCCTGTCTCTTGGGGGAACCAAAGCCACATGGGTCCCATCAATGGCACCAATTACGTTGGGAATATGTCCAAGGGCGTAGAAATCACCCTTCACTGTAGCCAATTCGCCCACCTCAGGGAAAATGATGTAGTTCCTCACGGATTTCATCAGGGCAGACAACACTCTGGATAACACCTTCGAAAACATGGGCTGAGACATCCCGGAAGCAATTCCCACGGTTGTCTGAAATGACCCACTTGCCAAGAAATGTAGTACTGACATGACCTGCACCAGAGGGGGAATCCCTGTGGGTTGGCGGATGGGGGACATCAGGTCGGGCTCCAGCTGGGCACACAGTTCATGGATAGTGGCACGGTTAAGACGGTAGGTCAGGATAATGTGGCGTTCTTCCATTGTCGACAGGTCCACCAGCGGTCGGTACACGGGAGGATTCATCCGTCTCCTCGCCCAACCCAGCGGACGGTGCCTAGGAAGGACAACATGGAGCACACAGTCAGGCAACCCACAGGTACGTACTCACAGCTAGCACAGTATACGATTCTCTATGCAGTGAATGGCGTGTCTGAGTGGCTATGCAAGGCCTAGGCCTGTGTGACGCAGTTGAAATTGAGCCATGTGGGCCCTGGAAATGGCGGCTGCCTGACCTGTGAAGTGTGACAATGGGATGTGAGGTCAATGCGCTGGCGTGGCACACCGCGGCGGGCGGCGGGCGAAGACCGCGGCGCGAAGCCGCATTGGTTAACATTGAAGCCTATGGGTTTCAGGAGCCAATGGCGAAGGGCGCCGGCGGTGGCGGGACGCACCGCCGCGGTACGCACCGCCGCGGACGTGACCGCCATTTTCTATCTACTTATCCACTTGCGACTTGAACTTTCACAGGAGAGGAACTATACTGCAAGTGTTGCTGTGACCTCGGTCTGGAAGGGACAATGGCTGCTGCGACTGGGGAAAGGGCCCCTGCCTTCACTGGAGAGGAGTTGGAGAAACTTGTGGATGGGGTCCTCCCCCAGTATGCGCTACTCTACGGTCCTCCAGACCAACAAGTGAGTTTAATTCAATATGGATTTGGGGCCACTGGCTGGCTTGGGGGACTGGCGGGGATGGGGGGCATGTTGGGGCTGGCGGGTGGCCTGGCGGGGGGCCTGGCGGGGATGGGGGGCATGTTGGGCATGGCGGGGGGCATGCCCGGGATGGGGGGCATGTTGGGCCTGGCGGGGGGCCTGGAGGGGATGGGGGGCATGTTGGGCATGGCGGGGGGCATGGCGGGGGGCCTGGCGGGGATGGGGGGCATGTTGGGCATGGCGGGGGGCCTGGCGGGGATGGGGGGCATGTTGGGCATGGCGGGGGGCATGGCGGGGGGCCTGGCGGGGATGGGGGGCATGTTGGGCATGGCGGGGGGCCTGGCGGGGGGCCTGGCGGGGATGGGGGGCGTTGGGCCACTGGAAAGGAAAATGCTGAGTAACTTGAACGTGGTATTTCTCCCTCCCTGTACGTGTCACATAGGTCCGCGCCCATGAGAAGATCGGGATTTGGCGTGCCATCGCCAAGGAAGTCCGGGCCCTGGGGGTCCACCATCGACGGGGCACCCACTGCCGCAAGAGGTGGGAGGACATCCGCCGCGGGACCAAGAAGACCGCCGAGTCTCTGCTGGGGATGGCCTCCCAACGTAGGCGGGGTGCCTGCCGTCAACTGAGCCCCCTGATGTTCCGGATCCTGGCGGTGGCCTACCCTGATTTGGATGGGCGCGTGAGGGCAGCACAGCAGACACAAGGGGGTGAGTACAAGCATTATCTACTCTGTTGTCGCGCAGTGGAGGTGTCTGGGTGGGGGAGGAGGGCTGGGGGTCCCCCTAGGCCAGGGCGATATCTGTAGGCTGGGCACCCCCGTAAGCCCCTGTGTCCCCAGCCACCACCCTCAGTAGTTTGTCAGTACAGCCATCCCTGGGCCGTGTCATCCATGGGTGCAGTTGTCAACTCTAGGCGTGTAGGGCATGTTCCACGGAATGCGTAGCATACCCCAAGTGCGCAACTTAGTGCAGGGGGCATCTGTGTCTGTCATGTCCGCTAACTGTACCGGAGATCCATGTACTCAATATCCCTTTATTTCTCTCTCCCCCCCCCTTTTTGTTTGTCTTTCTGTGCTTGTGTGCATCAGCATCATCAGGCGGAGGAGAAGTGGCATCGGGGCAGGAGGGAGCTGCATCTCACATGGCTCAGGAGGGCCATGCCACAGAGTCAGACTGGACCAGTGAGACGGAGGGCGAGGGGAGCTCCACGACGGGGACGACTGGAGCCTGCAGCGACACGGACACGTCCTCGGAAGGGGGCTCCCTTGCGGGGGTGGCACCATCCGTGCCCCCCGCCATTACAGGTACAGCCGCCATCCAGCGCACCATCTCCGCCCTCCCAGCAGCCCCTCCGCGTTCGCCCCGTGCCCGCTCTGCCAGGAAGCCGGGCATCTCCTTCGCCCCAGGCACCTCAGGCCCTGCCCCTGTTACCCCCGCTGCCCTCAGTGAGGAGGTCATTGACCTCCTCCGAACGCTCATTGTTGGGCAGACTACCCTTTTGAATGCCATCCAGGGGGTGGAGAGGGAGGTTCATCGCAGCAATGCGTACCTGGAGGGCATTCATTCGGGTCAGGCTGCCCATCAGCGATCGTTCCAGGCTCTGGCCTCAGCACTGACGGCAGCCATTGTCCCTGTCTCCTGCCTGCCTCTACTAACTCCCTCCTCCCAGTCTCCTGTTCCTCTGCCTGTCCCACCCACACCATCAGACCAGCCTGCACACACCTCAACACCCAAGAGAAGCTCATCCAAACATAAGCACCACAGATCACGCAGACATTCACACACGCAACATTCCGATGCAGACATGCCAACAGTCACTACCACCTCTGTGACCCCCACCTCCTCGTCTCCCTCCTCCCTCCCTGTGACATCTACACTCACACCTCCATTCACCTCACCATCAGCCAGTGTTTCCATCACCAGCACACCCTCCACTCCAGTCCGCACACGTGCAGTCACCACCCCCACTGCCATTTACACGTCCCCTGTGTCCTCTCCCACTGTGTCTGTCACCCCCTCTTCCACACCACACAAACGCAGCCACCCACCCACCCAACAGCCATCCACCTCACGACAGCCTATCCCTCCTGCACCTGCACCCAAAGACAGCAAACGTGACTCACCTACAACCACATCCTCTCCCTCCACTCCCATTCCCACTGTACCTACCACTCTCCATTGTCCCAAGAAGCTCTTCCTCGCCACTACTAACTTCTTTCCTGACCCTGAGCCCCCCCCTCCTTCTCGTCGGGGTAAGAAGAGCACCTCAGCCACCACCAGCCCTGCAGCCCCCTTGACAAGGGTGCAGGGGGATTGGAGCCCGCCAGCCCGCATGTCTGGATCTTCGCCCAGCAGCAAGGGGACAGCCAGCCCACCCCCTGGGAAGAGGAGCAGAAGGCGGAAGGGGCGCCGCAGGAGCCCGCCTTCTACATCCCCCCCCGGACACCACCCAGAGACAGTCACCAGCCACAGCTCCAAAGGGAGGAAAGGGCCACAGGCCGACGACTAAGGAGGGCAAGGGCAGCAAGTTGGAGAGGTCAGGCAGCAGGCCTGCTGCCCAGGAGGAGCCCACAACCCCCATAGCCGCTGCCCCGGGAGGAACCGGCACAGCTGCCCCGGGAGAGCCCACCAGCCCCATAGCCGCTGCCCAGGGAGGACCCAGCCCAGCTGGCCAGGAGGGCCCCACCACCCACAGCCCAGGTGGGCAGTGAAGGAGCACCATCCCCGCTGCCCAGGAGGGCACCACCAGGCATTTAGCAGTTGGCCATAGACCGTCCGCCGTCTCAAGAACCGCTAAACTGGGCCCCGCCGTCTCAAGAACCGCTGAACTGGGCCCCGCCGTCTCAAGAACCGCTGAACTGGGCCCTTCAAGGCAAGAACCGCTGAACTGGGCCCCGCCGTCTCAAGATCCGCTGAACTGGGCCCCGCCGTCTCAAGAACCGCTGAACTGGGCCCTTCAAGGCAAGAACCGCTGAACTGGGCCCTTCAAGGCAAGAACCGCTGAACTGGGCCCCGCCGTCTCAAGAACCGCTGAACTGGGCCCCGCCGTCTCAAGAACCGCTGAACTGGGCCCTTCAAGGCAAGAACCGCTGAACTGGGCCCCGCCGTCTCAAGAACCGCTGAACTGGGCCCCGTCGTCTCAAGAACCGCTGAACTGGGCCCTTCAAGGCAAGAACCGCTGAACTGGGCCCTTCAAGGCAAGAACCGCTGAACTGGGCCCCGCCGTCTCAAGAACCGCTGAACTGGGCCCCGCCGTCTCAAGAACCGCTGAACTGGGCCCCGCCGTCTCAAGAACCGCTGAACTGGGCCCCGCCGTCTCAAGAACCGCTGAACTGGGCCCTTCAAGGCAAGAACCGCTGAACTGGGCCCCGCCGTCTCAAGAACCGCTGAACTGGGCCCGCCGTCTCAAGAACCGCTGAACTGGGCCCCGCCGTCTCAAGAACCGCTGAACTGGGCCCCGCCGTCTCAAGAACCGCTGAACTGGGCCCCGCCGTCTCAAGAACCGCTGAACTGGGCCCCGCCGTCTCAAGAACCGCTGAACTGGGCCCTTCAAGGCAAGAACCGCTGAACTGGGCCCCGCCGTCTCAAGAACCGCTGAACTGGGCCCCGCCGTCTCAAGAACCGCTGAACTGGGCCCCGCCGTCTCATGAACCGCTGAACTGGGCCCTTCAGGGCAAGAACCGCTGGCCCTTTGGCAGACGTGGCAGGGCAGGATCTATCTCGGGCAGGGCTGCAGGATGTCCTCTGGCCAACTTGCCTCTTCCAGTGGCAGTGGGGTCTGTTATGGACTGTATGGACTGTGGCTTTGCTCTCCCCAGGATGGCCCAGTGGGCAGGCCACCCACTGTATGGACTGTTTGGACTGTGGCTTTGCTCTCCCCAGGATGGCCCAGTGGGCAGGCCACCCACTGTATGGACTGTTTGGACTGTGGCTTTGCTCTCCCCAGGATGGCCCAGTGGGCAGGCCACCCACTGTATGGACTGTTTGGACTGTGGCTTTGCTCTCCCCAGGATGGCCCAGTGGGCAGGCCACCCACTGTATGGACTGTATGGACTGTGGCTTTGCTCTCCCCAGGATGGCCCAGTGGGCAGGCCACCCACTGTATGGACTGTTTGGACTGTGGCTTTGCTCTCCCCAGGATGGCCCAGTGGGCAGGCCACCCACTGTATGGACTGTATGGACTGTGGCTTTGCTCTCCCCAGGATGGCCCAGTGGTCATGGAGTCCCCTCGTGGATCTGGCGTCGTGTACTCAAGTGGCTGAGGTGCCCCCCCTTCCCTTCCCCCTGAGGTGCCTGTCCTATTTTCTTTCTGATGCCCCTGCAGTGTTCTCTCCGTGGAGTTCTTGTCGTGGGACTGGGCCTTGCCCCTTTGCACAGGACCCCTGTGATCCACGGACAGTGGTTGGACTACATTTAGTAGCTGTATATATTTTGTACATAGTTTATTTATTTATTGGGATTAATGGCGTACATATTTAAATATATCTGCCCGTTTATGATCTCTTCTTTTGGTCTTTGCATTATTTCGGAGGGGGGTGGTTTGTGGGTTGTGACAGTGATCTGTGGGAATGCATTGATGTGTGTGTTGTAGTGGGTGTGGGTGGGTGGGTGTGTGCCGGTAATCTTTTCCCTCCCCTGTGTCGTAGGTGCAGTACTCACCGATGTCTTCCGCGCCGCCGGGCGTGCTCCTGGTATATGAGGAGGAATAGGAGTGCGGGGATGACCTGTAACTCTGGCTCCATACTGCCGGAATCTCGCGTGGAGTGCGTAGAGGTGAGCGTTTTCCCGTTCGTAGTCTGTTTCCACCGTGTTCTTATCGGCGGTGCTCCCGCCCCGGAAAAGGTGGCAGATTGGTGGGTCGTAATAGGGTGGGCGGTACTTTGTCTGCCGCCGGGCTGTTGGCGGGAACCGCCGCGCTGTTTGTTTGTACCGCTGTGGCGGTCGGAGTGTTAAGTTGGCGGGCTGTGTTGGCGGTTCCCGCCAGGGTCAGAATTGCATATTTTAGACCGCCGGCCTGTTGGCGGCTTGGCCGCCGCTTTATCACCGACCGCCAGGGTCAGAATGAGGGCCTATGTGTTTTACTAATAAAACTATACAGTGATCAAACAATAATGTGTGGAAATGGCATCACCTAGTATATTGATTTGTTTTGATCATGTTAAACACATTTGTTTTGATCATATTAAGCACATTTCAGAATTAATAATAAATTTGCTTCATTTGGGCATTCCAAATTCTGATATATTCAGACGTACTTGCACAGTTCATGTAAATGTTATTGTGTGTTAGAAAAAAACATTCCTACCTCCAGTACACAGCATGATTGTAACATATATTCTCTCACTCACAAACTGATATTTTACCTCTGTCTTTGAATGCACAGCAGATGTGTGACAAGAACAAGATTTACAGGCCTATTAACAGAAAGGAGCCCTTGTGGAAGAATACAAGGAGAGGTAGGGTTAGAAGGCTTTGCTCTTTGGGTGGGACAAACTCACAGACTGGACAGTCTCAAACAAATAAAGCCAGCACCTCATTTCTCAGTCTACTGAGAGTTTCCAGCAAAATTAGCCGGCAGTGCCGCTGCAGCAAGTTCCTTTCTTGATGGACTTCCCTTTCCTTTCAGACATTTCCAGTGCGCTATGCATACTACTTTTAGCACAAACCACTTCTGTGCAGCAAAAACAAAAACACTCATAATCACATCACTCTTCTCCAAAA
This sequence comes from Pleurodeles waltl, assembly GCF_031143425.1. Classification (NCBI taxonomy): domain Eukaryota; kingdom Metazoa; phylum Chordata; class Amphibia; order Caudata; family Salamandridae; genus Pleurodeles; species Pleurodeles waltl. The sequence continues at coordinate 713,733,946 of NC_090446.1, read as the reverse complement.
CTTGGGCATTGCCAGATCTACATGTCTTATATTTGGAGAGAACACTGGCTAAGCATGTGCACTAGGGCACACTTAACATAGGGCCACTCACACTTGTTTCTCTCTTCCCTGAGTATGCTTGAACTTTAATTTATTAAAAAGTATTTTCATCTGTGCATTTGTGGCATCATATTATGGCTGCCCTCGATGTATCAAGAATTACCACAACTAAGCCAGGACCATTATTTTATTAAGATGAGTACTTTATGTCATGCACTCCCACAACATGTCATGAATTGTTCACCACCATAATGCAGGGGACAGTATTTTTAGTATGTGTGGATGCCATGGATGCCCCCTAATATAGCAAGAGTAGTCAGCATTAACGCAATGGATGTCCAAAATAAAGTAAAAATAACAGTCATCCTCCCTGGACCATTACAATGACATGGATGCCCAAAATATTCAAGAAATTACCACCATTGGCCCAGGGTGAACATTATGCTGGCGTTGGGCATTACTGTGCAATGGATGCCCACAATATGCCAATAAACACCACCACACGGTCTCGGCTGCTGTCAGGCCATGGGTGAACAGCACTTTACCCTGGATGCCACTTACGTCAATAATGACTAACATTATGTGGGATCGGCATCTTGCCAGAGATGGGCACTATCATACCACTGATGCCCACAAAGCAATAAGAATAACTACGATTATTTAATTACCAGGATTTTAACAGGGTGTGAGCAGTATGTCATGGATGCACACTAGCTGCTATGAATTACCACTATTATGAAAAGATCAACACTTTAACAAGAGTGGACAATGGGTATCCTCCTGTGGATGCCCACTAGTTGTCAAGAATTACCACTGTTGTGCCAAAGCAAGCACTCTACCACATCTTGCTATAGATTCCCGTAAGTGGTTATAAATTGCCACCATTGCTTCAAGGCCTCTTATTTAACAAGGGTGAAATTGGATATGACATCATGCAGGCACACAAGATGTCAAGAATTACCACCATTGTTGTAGGGCTATTATTTTACACGGGTGAGCAATGGGCATCACCCCATTAACACCCAAAAGTTACCATACATAACTCCCATAGCAACAAGCCAGCATTTTACCAGGATTGGGCAATGTGCCATTGATGCCCACTAGCTGTCATGATTTGCCACCATTGTTGCAGTACCACCATTTTACCAGAGGTGAACAACATGCTATGAATGCTCATACAATGTCATGATTTCCCACAATTGTCCCTGGGCCAGCATTTTACTAGGTTAGGAATATGCATCTACCTGTGGATGCCTACAAGCTGCCAAGTATTACCACCATTGTTCCAGAGCTAATGTTTTACCAGGATGAGCAATGAGCACCACCCAGTGGATGCACAAAAGTAGCAGGAATTGTCACCATTTTGCCAGGCCCCGGCAATTTACCAGGCATGGGCAACATGTCATAGATGCCTACCAGCCACCAAGAAATATCTCAATTCTGCCTAGGCCATTATTTAACCAGGGGTGAGCAACGACCATCACCCATCAGATGGTCATTAAGTGCCACAAATTACCACCATTATGCAAGAGGCATTGTTAAACCAAGGGTGGAGAGTGCAGCCTCATCCTGACTTTTTCTGTGTGGCAATTTTAGAAAAGTTCTCAGTTCCCCTGGCCCTAATTTATTCTCTCTCTCAACAGCCTGTACAGGCCACTCTAGTGCTTCAGCACCTGCAGTTCTAGGGGGTTCTGCTGAGTGCATGAGGGGAAGTGCTACCAGGGGCAGCTCCACCGCTATGGCGGAGGAGCGTCACCCCTTCCTCTCCAGCGGTGCAGCTGCAAAAAAATATATATATATGTTTATTTTGTTTTTACTGTGAAAGGGGCGGGCAATGGGTGTGACAGGGACGGGGGGGAGTGCACAGCACTCCTCTTGGCTGGCCGTCTCGGGCCAGCCAAACATACATGTGCACTAGGCTCTTTCCAACCCGGCAACAGAGTGTAGGGTTGAAGAGAGCAGGCAGAGGCTTCCACTCCTCTTCGGAGTGCCCTGACTTGGTGCTCTGTCCAATCCTAACGCTACTTTCATGGCTCTATCAAAATCAGGCACAGCCAGATGGATAGTCAAATGTATAAAAACAGGTTATACAAAAGCCAATAGGGCTTTGCTTATTCCTCCAAGAATCCATTCTACACGTAAAAAGGTGGCCTTCCTGGGGTTCATTGCCATAGCTTACATCCGCAAATCAGCTACCTGGTCTGCACCAAATTGTTTCACAAAACACTATTGTGTGGATGTACTAGCATGCCAACAAGCCAGTGTTGGCCAGGCTATACTCCATACGCTTTTTCAGTCTACTGCAACACTCACAGGCTAGCCACCGCTTATGGGAGTGTTGCTTTACAGACTATGCATATCATGTGTATCTCCAGTCACACGTGCCTCAAACAGAAAATATGACTTAACCTGTTAGCATCTGTTTGTGGCATAATAGTGCTGTATATTCACATGCGCCCATCCCACTCCCCATAAGCCTCTGGCTACTGCAGTGATCATTCATACTTTTTCTGCATGGTCATCTCCCCCTCTGTCTCTCTCCTGTATCTCTTTGCTCCATCTCTTTCCTCACCTCACCCACCGTGTTGAAAACAATCTAACAGCGGAGCCTATGCCCACGCACACTATCAGCAAGAGGTAGTCATACTACCTCATGACTCAAGAAAACGTCTTTATAGAAAAACAGCGTTAAAAAATCCGGCCCTAACAGTAGATGGCAGGTGTATGCACAGCATGTGAATCTAGATCACTACAGGCCACTCACAGATGCTTATAGGGTACATAATATTTTCCTTCTGGAGGATACTATATTTTCCTGATTCCTTAGTAAACTCTGTCCCTTCTGCGTTAGTATCACTCATTATAAGGTGCAGCATCACATGATGATGTATAGCCACCATATGTCATATGCAACCTCCTTTATGAAGCCAGTGTGCCCAGAAAAGCCTCATGTACTTAATACAAAAGGCTCATGTGCTTCTAAGAAAACTCTTAGGCCAGTTGTGGTCTCATAACACTGTTTACAGCCTTCTATAACTATTTATGTGTCCTATACCCATGTATATGCTCCTGTGCCAAGTGGAGTACTCTGAGTCCAAACACTGTCCTGCATGGTGGGTCTTACATTTATTTAATTTCAATCAACTGATGCTTATCTAGGTCATCCCCATCTAACAACTCTCAAGCCCTATGGCAAAGATCTTCTGTACACACCTGACTTTCAGATACATCTATTTGTCTTCTGTATACTACTAAAAACAAGAGTTCTTGGGTAGATAAATGTGGTTTTATGTATTACATGCTCACTACTAAGTAGATATCAGACAGCCCATTAAGAAGTACTGAGGGGGACACCTAGCTTCATTTACTTCCTGGCCTCTTGGTGTTGCAGTGTCCCTGACTTAAAGTCTTGAAGTCGGGGACAGGTCTAATTTGATGAAGAGGACATAATTATGGTAATAAGCAGAGCACCGGCACTTTTTTATTTTGAAATGGAGAGTACCTGCACTTCTCAAGAAAAAGCACTTCTGTTTTTCCATTTCAAGCACTGATTGTTCCTAGTTTCTTTTAATGACATAATACTGCACTGTTTAAACCATCCGGCTAGTACAAAGACTGGGGCATAATGGAAGGCCGTGTTTGAGGTTTTCCTGGAGAGACACTATGGAGTCTCTTGGGTTCTCAGACATTCAGTCAGTAATGGCTGGTTCGACTCATGCTTGCAAAGTGTTTTTTCTCTTGGACCAATTCAGTTATTGGTAATGTTTATGTCAGAAGACAGCTCAGATTTTCTTTAAACAAAATAACGGAGATGAGGAGTACGTTGGATGTCCTGAGAAAATCATAAGAGAATGTTATGCACTAATGTTAGCATTTAGATGGTTATTACAACCCTGGCGGTCGGTCTTAAAACTGCCAACAGGCCGGTGGAAAAAAAGGAATTGCGACTGTGGTGGAAACCGCCAACATAGACAGCCACTTTAACACTCCGACCGCCAAGGCAGTACAAACAAATACCGCATCGGTAACCACCAACAGACAGACGGAGGCCCACATTATTACAATGCACCAATCTGCCACCTTTTCCGGGGCGGATACACCGCGAACAAAAACACAGCGGAAACAGGACTTGGAAGTGAAAACGCTCACCTCTACCCATCCCACGAGGAACCAGGATGCCATGGAACCGGAACTTCAGATTCTTCCAGCCTTTATCTTCCTGCTCCTCTACCAGGAGCACGAACGCCGGTGGCGAAGATCACGGTGAGTACTGCACCTACGACACAGAGGAGGGAAAAAACAGTGACACACACACGCAACACTCCCACCCCCAACCTCACCCACTACAACACACACACTAATACATCATGATACATCATAGTTACACCTCCCAACCCCCCCTGGAAGAATGCAAGGACAAAAGGAAATGAGTTGAATGATTGTAATATATACGAAGACAGTAATCAAAAAAATATACATATATTAAGATATTCACACTATAAACAAATATATATACACCAAGAATCCAAGTCCAAGGTATTCCATTATCATAGTCCGTGGACCACTGGGCCCAAAAGGCATGGGCGAGGCCCACACCCAATATCCGAACAAGACGGAGAGAACACTGCTGGGGATCAGATAGAAATAAAACAGGCACCTCAGGGGGAAGGGAAGGGGGGGCACCTCAATCCTGGAGAGTGCAAAGCCACAGTCTCTCAAGTCTCTACAGTGGGTGGGTTGCCCACTGTTCAATCCTGGTGAGTGCAAAGCCACAGTCTCTCAAGTCTCTACAGTGGGTGGGTTGCCCACTGTTCAATCCTGGGGAGTGCAAAGCCACAGTCTCTCAAGTCTCTACAGTGGGTTGAATGCCCACTGTTCAATCCTGGGGAGCGCAAAGCCACAGTCTCTCAAGTCTCTACAGTGGGTGGTTTGCCCACTGTTTAATCCTGGGGATTGCAAAGCCACAGTCTCTCAAGTGGATAACATTCTCCACTGGTTTCTGGAGGGGGCTTTGTGCCCAGAGTGCTTCATCCTGCCAAGGACTGTGTGAGTGGATGTGATACTCCACTGGTTCTGGAGGGTGCTTTGTGCCCAGAGTGCTTCATCCTGCCAAGGACAGAGGTAGTGGATGCTGTTCTCCACTGGTTCTGGAGGGGCTTTGTGCCCAGAGTGCTTCATCCTGCCAAGGACAGAGGTAGTGGATGCCTTTCTCCACTGGTTCTGGAGGGGGCTTTGTGCCCAGAGTGCTTCATCCTGCCAAGGACAGAGGTAGTGGATGCTGTTCTCCACTGGTTCTGGAGGGGGCTTTGTGCCCAGAGCGGTTCATCCTGCCTGTGGCGGCCTCAGTAGCGTCAGAATCATTGGCGCTCACTGGCCTGCGGTGCTGCTGGCGGTGTCCTGGGCAGCGGGGCTGGTGGCGGCGGTGTCCTGGGCAGCGGTGCTGTTAGCGGCGGTGTCCTGGGCAGCGGTGCTGCTGGTGGTGGTGTCCTGGGCAGCGGGGATGGTGTCGGCGGTGTCCTGGGCAGCGGGGCTGGTGGCAGCGGTATCCTGGGCAGCGGTTCTGCTGGCGGCGGTGTCTGGGCAGCGGGGCTGGTGGCGACAGTGTCCTGGGCAGCGGTGCTGCTGGCGGCGGTGTCCTGGGCAGCGGTGCTGCTGGTGGCGGTGTCCTGGGCAGCGGGGCTGGTGGCGGCAGTGTCCTGGGCAGCAGTTCTGCTGGCGGTGGTGTCCTGGGCAGCGGTTCCGCTGGCGGCGGTGTCCTGGGCAGCGGTTCTGCTGGCGGCGGTGTCCTGGGCAGCGGTTCTGCTGGCAGCATTGTCCTGGGCAGCGGTGCTGCTGGCGGCGGTGTCCTGGGCAGTGGGGCTGGAGGCGGTCTTGTCCGCCGTGCAGATCTTCCCAGACTTACCGGTTTTACTGTGCCCCTTCCCCACCTTGGATGGTAGCGCAGCTGTCTCCACACCCCCAACTGTACTCCTGGGAGTGGCTTTGGTGGCTGATTTCTTTCCCCTCTCCCGCTGGGCACTGGCCAACTTTTTATGCTTTACAGGTGGGGGACTGTCCCTGCTCTGGCTCCTTGCCATACTGGTTGCCCTGCTGCCTGGCGCACTCCCGAAGCCGGTTACTACTGGCACCACTGGTCCCGCAGATGTTGTGGCTGAGGTGCTGGGTTGGGACCGGGAGAGTCGGGCGCTAGGAGACTGAAGGGGTGGGGAGGTGAATGAAAGAGGTCAAGGTTGGACAGGAAAAGTTTCTTAGGAACACTGGGATGGGTAGATGGAGGGGGTTTGGGAGTGGAGGTAGGTGTAGTGGTTGTAGGAGGTGTACGTTTGGTGACTTTGGTTGAAGGTGCATGGGCTGGAGGCTGTCGTGAGGTGGATGGCTGTTGGGTGGGTGTGTGGCTGCGTTTGTGTACCTTGGGAGGTGGCCTCACAGACACACTGGGAGAGGACACAGGGGACGTGTGTATGGTAGTGGGGTGGTGACTGCACGTAAGCGGGGTGTGGTGGTGGGTGTGCTGGTGATGGACGTAGTGGCTGAGGATGTAGTGCATGCAGGTGTGAGTGGAGACGAGACAGGGAGGGAGGAGGGAGACGAGGAGGAGGGGGACACAGTGAAGGCAGTGGATGTTGCTGTGTCTGCATGTGTGTGATGCTTGCGTGAGTACCTGTGGGATGTGTGGTGCTTATGTTTGCCTGAGCTTCCCTTGTGTGTTGAGGTGTGTGCATGCTGGTCTGATGGTGTGCTTGGGATAGGCTGAGGTACAGGGGTTTGGGTCTGGGTGGAGGAAGTTGGAGGGGGGAGGCTAGAGACAGGGACAATGGCTGCCAGTGGTGCTGAGGCCAGAGTCTGAAAAGCTCGCTGATGGGCTGCCTGACCAGAGTGAATGCCCTCAAGGTATGCATTGGTTTGTTGCAACTGCCTCTCCACACCCTGGATGGCATTCAATATGGTAGACTGCCCAACAGTGAGGGACCTGAGGAGGTCAATGGCCTCCTCACTGAGGGCAGCAGGGGTGCCTGGGGCGAAGGAGATGCCCACCCTCCTGGGTGTGCGGGCATGGGAGACACACTGAGGGGCTGCTGGGAGGGCGGTGCTGATGGCGGGGTGGCAGCTGTACCTGTAGATGCAGGGGGCACAGATGGGCCCGCCACCGCAAGGGAGCTCCCATCAGAGGAGGAGTCCGTATCGCTGGTGTCAGCTCCCGTCCCTGGAGCTCCCCTCGCCCTCCGTCCCACTGGTAAATTCAGCCTCCGTAGTGTCGCCCTCCAGGGCCATGTGGGATGCAGCTCCCTCCTGCTCCGGTGGCACAGCTCCTCCGCCTGATGACGCTGATGCACACAAGAACAGGGAGACCACAAAAAGGGGGGGGGGGGGGAGACAGAAGAAAGACATGTTCAGTGCATACAATACCGCTACCGTTGGCGGACACTACAGACACAGAAGCCCCCTGCACTACGCCACGCACTTGGAGTTCCCTATTAAATCCCAGGGACATGGGTTACAAGGCTATGCCCGATTGATGCACACATGGATGTCACAGGAGCCTGACTAGGTGTAGTTGGCACTGTACACAGGTGGGGTGGGGTGCCACAGGGGCTACCTTAAGAAGGGTCCTTGCCTAGGGGAACCCACAGCCCACCTCCCCAACCCAGACACCTACAATGCGTGCTGAATCAGCAGAATGAGAGTGTACTCACCCCCTTGTGGTTGTTGTGATGCCCTCAAGCGCCCATCCAACTCCGGGTACGCCACCGCCAGGATCCTGAACATCAGGGGGGTCATGGTGAGACGGGCACCCCTTCCACGTTGGGAGGCCAACCCCAGCTGGGCCTCCTCCGTCTTCTTGCTCCAGGGGCGAATGTCCTCCCATCTTTTCCGGCAGTGGGTACTCCGTCTGTGGTAGACCCCCAGGGTCCGGACTTCCTTGGGGATGGCACGCCAAATGTCCTTCTTCTGGTGGGTGCTGACCTACAGGAATAGTACAGGGGAAAAAGAGAAGTTATTACCGTCTGCCCCGTCACTGTCATTGGCCCGCATCCCTACCCTTGCCATGACGCACATGCACTCACCGTTGTTTCATGCACGCCTCATTCTCACCCCCCCATCTTCCATCCACACCACTCCACACAGGCATTGCCCATACAGCATGCTCACAGTGTACTTACCTGTTTGTCTGGAGGAACGTAGAGTAGCGTGTACTATGGGAGGACCCCATCCACTAGTTTCTCCAACTCCTCCGTGCTGAAGGCAGGGGCCCTTGCCCCAGACACACGAGCCATTGTCTCTTCCAGACTGAGGTCACAGCAGCACTTGCAGTGTAGGTCCTCTCCTGTCGAAGATCAGGTATCAAGTGATTGAACTGAGAGAAAATGGCGGTCACGTCCGTGGCGGTGCGTACTGTCACCGCCGGCGTACATCGTCATTGGCTCCTGGGACCCATAGGTTCTAATGTTAACCAATGCAGGATTGCGCCGCGGTCTTCGACCGCCTACCGCGACGGTGTACAACGCCAGCACAGTTACCTCATATCCCATTGTCCCACTTTACTGGTCAGGCAACCGCCATTTCATGGGCTCACATGGCATTATTTTGGACTGCGTCACACATATCTAGGCCTTGCCTAAACACTCATACAGGCTGTTAGACCTGACAGCCTTAGGGTGGTCACCCCTAACTTTATGCCTGCCTCCCTCCACTTTTTGGACACTGTTTTTGCTGGCTTTTAGACTCTGCGCACTTTACCACTGCTAACCAGTGCTAAAGTGCATATGCTCTCTCCCTTAAAACATGGTAACCTTGAATCATACCTGATTGGACTATTTAATTTACTTATAAGTCCCTAGTAATGTGCACTCTATGTGCCTAGGGCCTGTAGATTAAATGCTACTAGTGGGCCTGCAGCACTGGTTGTGCCAACCACTTAAGTAGCCCCTTTTCCTTGTCTCAGGCCTGCCACTGCAATGCCTGTGTGTGCAGTTTCACTGCCACCTCGACTTGGCATTTAAAAGTACTTGCCAAGCCTAACCCTCCCCTTTCTCCACATTTAAGCCACCTCTAATGTGTGCCCTAGATAACCCCTAGAGCTGGGTGCTGTGTGGGTGAAAGGCAGGACATGTACCTGTGTAGTTTACATGTCCTGGTAGTGTAAAACTCCTAAATTCGTTTTTGCACTACTGGGACCCTGGCAGACTGGATTGAACTCAAAGGAGACCTGGTGCACTTCTTAGCCACTCTTTGAAGTCTCCCCCACTTCAAAGGCACATTTGGGTATAAAACAGGGCCTCTGCCCATCTCATCAGACACTTGCTGGAGAAGAAACCTGAACCAGAACCTGCATCCTGCCAAGAAGAACTGCCTGGCTGCCTAAAGGACTCACCTGACTGCTTTCTACAAAGGACTGCTGCCTTGCTGTTGCCCTGCTGCCTTGCTGAACTCTTGTCTGGCTGTAAAAGTGCTCTCCAAGGGCTTAGATAGAGCTTGCCTCCTGTTCCCTGAAGTCTCAGGACCAAAAAGACTTCTCTTTTTCACTTGGACGCTTCGTGCGCCGAAATTTTCGACACACAGCTTGTTCCGCGGTGAGAAAAACACTGCACACCGATGCTGATCGACGCAACGCCTTCGGGACGACCGACCTCCAGAGGAGAAATCGACGCAACGCCTGCCGTGAGAGCGAAACTTCGACGCACAGCCCCGCAGAACGACGCGCAGCCGGTAAACAAGCAGGAGAATCCACGCACAGACTCGGGACATCTGGTAATCCCCGCTATCCACAGAAAGAGACTGTCTGCGTGCTGGAAAACGACGCACGACTTCCCCGCATGAAAAATAACGACGCAAGTCCGTGTGTGCTGGGGAGAAATCGACACACACACCCTTTTTCCATGTATCTCTTCTTCTGTGGCCCTCTGAGGAGATTTTCCACTCCAAACCAGGTACTTTGTGCTTGAAAGAGACTTTGTTTGCTTTTTAAAGACTTAAGACACTGTATATCACTTTTCAGTGATATCTCTACAAATTCACATTGCAACTTTATTCGTTTTGACCTACAGTTATCCTGATAAATATTATATATTTTTCTAAACACTGTGTGGTGTATTTTTGAGGTGCTATATGGGGTTTTGTATGATTTATTGCACAAATACTTTACACATTGCCTTCTAAGTTAAGCCTGACTGCTCGTGCCAAGCTACCAGAGGAGGGGCACAGGATAATCTTGGATTGTGTGTGACTTACCCTGACTAGAGTGAGGGCTTTTGCTTGGACAGGGGGTAACCTGACTGCCAACCAAAAACCTCATTTCTAACACAGGCATATGTTGATTTGCTAATATTTTCAGAGTAAGCTGTGTTTACGTACCTCAGAGTTGGTTGACTCTCTGCTCGCTGTTCTCCACCATAGGCACCGTCCGCTGGGGCATGTTCGTAGATGGCGGCATCCTCCGGTGTACAGACCGCTGGTGGACCTGTCGACAATGGAGGAGCGACATGTGATCATCACCTACAGACTTGATCGTGCCAAAATCCAGGAACTGTGTGCCCAGTTGGAGCCAGACCTGATGTCAGCTATCTGCCATCCCACAGGCATCCCCCTCAAGTGCAGGTGCTGTTGGTACTCCATTTCCTAGCAAGTGGGTCATTTCAAACTACAGTGGCCATTGCATCAGAGATGTCCCAGCCTATGCTTTCCAACCTGTTGTCCAGAGTGTTGTCTGCCCAGCTGAAACACATGCGGAGCTATATCATTTTCCCTCAGGTGGAGGATTTGCCTACAGTGAAAGGTGACTTCTATTCCCTGGGACATATCCCCAACATCATAGGTACCACTGATGGGACACATGTGGCCTTGGTCCCCCCCGCAGGGGTGAACAGGTTGTACAGAAACCGGAAGAGTTACCATTCGATGAATGTGCAGATGGTGTGTTTGGCAGACCAGTACATCTCCCATGTGAATGCCAAATTCCCTGGCTCAGTGCATGACGCTTACATTTTGAGAAATAGCAGCATCCCTTATGTGATGGGGCAACTCCAGAGGCACCGTGTGTGGCTATTAGGTGAGGACATGGACCCAATACAGTGTGAATAGTTGTCTGGGTCTGGGGATGTCCCTATGAGTTAGTGTGTGTCTAACAGTTGTCCCTCGCCATTTGCAGGTGACTCTGGTTACCCCAACCTGTCATGGCTACTGACCCCAGTTAGAAATCCCAGGACAAGGGCAGAGGAATGCTACAATGAGGCCCATGGGCGAACTAGGAGGGTTATAGAGAGGACCTTCGACCTCCTGAAGGCCAGGTTCCGGTGCCTCCATATGACAAGTGGTTCCCTATTCTACTCACCAAAGAAGGTGTGCTAGATCATCGTGGCCTGCTGTATGCTTCACAACTTGGCTTTGTGACGACAAGTGCCTTTTCTGCAGGAGGATGGTCCAGATGGAGGTGTTGTGGCAGCTGTAGAGCCTGTGGACAGTGATGACGAGGAAGCAGAAGAAGAGGACATAGACAACAGGAACACGGTGATCCTGCAATATTTCCAGTGAGACACAGGTAAGAAGACAACACAGCCTGCTACATCTGATTTAATTCTACTACCTCTCATCTGTCTGTCATTTTCACCCAGTGTATGGTCACTGAGTTGTCACTTTCCCTTACGATTTCACAGATGTGGGTCCCACTGTGTGACATCTGCTTTGTTTCCGCATGGACTAGAGCTGTGTGACATAGGTATGTTGACATAACATTTGATATACCATTTTGCCACTGTTATTGCAAATACACAATTGTGAAAGCACAGACTGACTCCAGATTGTTTTTTGATTTAAGGGTGTTTATTTAAGTGCTCAATAGTGGAGGGGGTTGTAAAATGGTCAGGGGTGATGGTGGAGGAATGTCCATGGCAGAGTCCATTCTATTAGTCTCACAGGTGCATTGTCCAAAGGGGCATAGGAAGTGGAGCTGGGGCAGTTTAAGGATGGACAGGGTGACAAAGTGGGACAGAAGGATGGCAATCAGGGTGGTCTCATTTCTTGGCGGGGGTCTTGGCATTGTTCTCTGTCTTTGTCCTGGATCTCAGGGACCATTTGCGGCGTGGTTCTCTATCTGCAGGGGGGTGGGTTGCTGGTGTGGTGGTCCTGTGGCGGTGCCTCCTGTCCACTAGCGCCGGCAGAGGTGGTGGGCAGTTCATCGTCCAGGCTAGTGTCAGGGGCCCCTTGTTGTGCCACAGTGTCCCTCCTGGTGTTCATGAGTTCCTTCAGCACCCCTACAATGGTGCCCAGGGTGGAATTGATGGATTTGAGTTCCTCCCTGAAGCCCAAATACTGTTCCTCCTGCAGCCGCTGGGTCTCCTGAAACTTGGCCAGTACCGTTGCCATTGTCTCCTGGGAATGGTGGTAGGCTCCCATGATGTTGGAGCAGGCCTCGTGGAGAGTGGGTTCCCTGGGCCTGTCCTCCCCCTGTCGCACAGCAGCCCTCCCAATTGCCCTGTGTTCCTGGGCCTCTGTCCCCTGAACCAAGTGCCCACTACCACTGCCCCAGGTCCCTGGTGTTGTTGGGGTGGGTGGTTAGCCTGGGTTCCCTATAGTGGTGGACACATTGCTGCTTGACGTGTCCTGGGGACAGAGGTATGGGCCCGCTGGGTGGGTGCTGGGCTGGTGTTTCCAGAGGGGGCAAGCTCTGTAGTGGCCTGTGCCAGTGTAAGGGGAACCGACTGTCCCGAGGTCCCAGATGGGCCGGGATGGTCATCTAGATCCAGTTGGACAGAGCTGCTGTCATCACTGTGGGCCTCTTCTGTGGGTGGAGTGGACATATCTGGACCCTCCTGTCCGGTGACATTGGGTAGGGGTCCTGCAGGGGTGTAAAGGCATGATTATTGCATATGTGTGCGCCATGGTGTGAAATGGGTGGGTGACCCCGTACCCCAGTGCTTGCATTCCTGTGTAGGACCTTGTGTGATAATGGTTTAGGGGGGTGTATGGGTATGTGTGGTGGCCATGCATTGGTGATGGGTGTCCATGCTTTGGTGTTACATGCAAGGCTTGGGTTTGGGATGTGTGGTTTGTGATATTGGGACATACGTGAGGAGTTGGAGTGATGGGGTGAGGACGAGGGTGGGGGTATGTGATAGCATGCAGGTAGGGTGGGGTATGAAGTAGTGAAAGATTTGACTTACCAGAGTCCATTCCTCCTGCTACTCATGCGAGGCCCTCAGGATGCAGTATAGCCAAGACCTGCTCCTCCCATGTTGTTAGTTGTGGGAGAGGAAGTGGGGGTCCGCCGCAAGTACTCTGTACTGCGATGTGGTGTCTTGAGACCACGGAACGCACCTTCCCCCGTAGGTCGTTCCACCTCTTCCTGATGTCATCCCTAGTTCTTGGATGCTGTCCCACTGCGTTGAACCTGCCAACGATTCTTCACCATAGCTCCATCTTCCTAGCTATGGTGGTGTGCTGCACCTGTGATCCGAATAGCTGTGGTTCTACCCGGATGATTTCCTCCACCATGACCCTGAGCTCCTCCTCAGAGAACCTGGGGTGTCTTTGCGGTGCCATGGGGTGGTGTGAGTGATGTGTGGGGTGGTGTGTGTTGTGATGTGTGGGGTGATATTTAGAGGTGTGTTGTGTGAGGTGCGTGGATGTTATGTGAGTGATGGTGTTGAGTGCCTGTGAAAGCTAGTTTGTAGATGGTGGTGTCTCTCTCTAGCCCTCAGTCGCAATTGTTGACGTAAGGGTTTGTGGGTGATGTCAGTGTGTGTTTTATATTGTATTGGGTGTGTGGGAGTGGTGTGTGTATGTGTATCAGGTGTGTTTATTTCAAAATGTCCAATGTGGTTGTGTTTTGTATATGTGTGTGTATTTTGAGCGCAGCGGTGTGTACCGCCAATGGAATACCGTGATTGAAAGACCGCCGCGTGGATTCGTGGGTCGTGATAGTGTGGGCGTATTCCTGGTGGCGTGACGGTGTCGGTTTTGTTATCGCCAGTTTATCACTGACCTTTGGTGTGGCGGACTTGTGTGGGTATCTGGATTTTGGGGGATTCCGAGCTGTGGGTCATAATGACCGTGGTGGAATTCCACGGCGGTGTGTTGGCGGTCTTCTGCACGGCGGTAAGCAGCTTTTACCGCCAATGTTGTAATGAGGGCCTTAGTGCCCGGTGCTGCCATGTTATTACGCAACGGTTGTAGAGAGGCCAGATGACAACTAGGTTCTGGGTACGTATGGGTCATGCTCAACCCAACACCAGACGACTTGCTCCAGCTACTACCTCGCGTTTCAGCTTCCCATCTGATACAAGTACAGGCTGGGAGGTAGAAGGTCACCAAATATTCTGCTGCAGGGCTAAGCACCATAAAAATTTGGCTTGTCTTCCATTTACAGAGACCTAAATCTGCCCTCTTCAGCCACTGCTCAGCTGTCTGCATTGCCACAGATACGAGGGAGTTGGTCAAACCGGATTCGGGAAATTAGTAGCACTTAGTTGTGGCTCGGGGGAGGGAAAAGGGACAGGGCGGTGTGGGGGGGCTGACAAAAATACCCCATAATAATTTTAAAAAACATACCTTTTTCGATGCGCCACTTCGCTATGCACCGTGACAGTCTTGCATTGGGGGCACAGGCCTGCCCTGCGTCCAATCCTAATGCTACTTTCATGCTGCTGGCAGCATGAAAGTAGCGTTAGAATTGGACGGAGCACCCAGCCTGTTCTACTTCCAAGGGAGTCTGTTTTTTTATAACTGAGTGAATCCCCTAATACTACCAATCCAGCAACCTGGTGCAGAAAATTTCATAGATGTTCAGAATCCCACTCCACCAATATGGGAACAAACTAACTCTGACTTTGTAAAAATATTCTAATCCAGGCAATAAAGGTTAAGATCTTTTTTTAATTCAAACAACCCTTCGCCCTGCCTACTTTTATTTTAGATAGCTCCTATGATGATCAAGATTCATTCCTTGAATGTGCCTATCACAAGATCTAAACTTTATAAGCATAGCTGCCTCTTCTCAGAGAATATTGCCCACAGTCAATTATAGCTGATTCCAAGCTTCCCAGCCAGATCAATGTGCAACAGTTATGTGCTAGACTTCTACAAATGACTTTCCATCACAGTCTAAAGATATTTTAAGACTATCCAAAAATATTAAAATATAACATGGACACTCAAGTTTTTTCATTCTAACGGGCTGTACATCATAAAGTGAGAACAAACAGAAGTGCCAGAGTGGTGGTACTTTACCACTTTAATGGTAAATGGTTGTCACTGGAACTTTAACGTGTTCCATGCTGAGGACAGAACGGTTCCATCCTGAGCCACGGTGGGCATGTGCTGAGGACAGAGGCGTCCATCCTTACACCCACCCATGAGGAAAGCACTAGTGTTTCCCCTGTGGGTCACCCCTTTAAAATCCTCCACCGGGAATGGCAGTGGAAGTGCTTTTGCTGCCACCCCAAATCCCCCCTGTTGGCGATCTGATGACATTGCTACGTGCATCCCCCACCAACATCATCAAATGCAGCCGGCGACATGCTGGAAGCCATTTTCTTCTAGCATGTGTTAGGGAGAGGACCCTTTCTGGTAAGTTCTTCTCTGGGACAGATGGGGGAGGGGGAGAAAACAGACACAGATGGGAAAGGAAAGAGTTTTTCCTTTTCCCCAGTGCCTGATTGGAGTGAGTTCCTGCTCCACGATCACGTGAGGGCCACAATCGTGGAGCATAAATCCAACCACTGGACTACCAGGGATATTTTTGAGTTGGGGAGCCATCCCCTAGACAAGGGTCGCTCCCCTAGGGAGCAATATATGTATTTATGTTTCAGCCACCCTTGGGGGGGGCAGATCAGCTGTTTGTTTTAACAATCTGCCCATAGGGGGGCTGAAATCCACTAGAACTCCAAGGATTTATTTATTGTGCCTAAATTATGGGGCGCACCCCTTGTGGAAGGGTCGCTCCCCTTGGGGGAAACTTTACTTGCGCTATCTCCCCCAGTGGGCAGATTGGCCATTTTTAGGCCGATCTGCCCTCTAGGAGGGTGGAAGCCTACTAAACCACCATGGATTTTTTGTTGTTGTTAGGGGAGTCACCCCTTGGGCAAGGGTCACTCACCTTGGGGGAGAATATATTTGGTTATCCTCCCTCTCCCCAGAGGGCAGACTGGCCGTTTTAAACCCTGCCTACCCTCTGGGGAGGTGGGTGGGGGTGGAAGCCCAGTAAACCACCAGAGATTATTCTGTTGTTTGAGGAACGACCCGTTGGGTAAGCGTTGCTCCCCTTGGGGAGAATTGTTTTGGTTATATTACCCCACAAAGTGTAGATCGGCTGTTTTAAGGCTGATCTGCCCTCTGTGTGTGGGGGGGGGGGATGGAGGCCCACTAGACTACCAGAGATTGTGATTGTTTTTTGTTGGGGGACCATTCCCTTGGGCAAGGGTCGCTCCACATGGGGGACTTTTTTTTATATTCCAGGGGGAAGGGGCAGAAGCCACTAGACACCAGGGATTTTGCTCAATAAGCGCAATTAAGGGAGAAGCCCTTAGATGTTTGGACATATATTTTGGCCATTTCTGCCCTTGGGGACAGACTGGTGATAGTTTAAGTCCCACTGGACACCAGGGAAAGTTTCTCTATGTGTGAACTGGAGTTCGGCTGAGGGTCTGCATGTACTGGCGTTTGGCTGGCTGTGTATGTACAGGCATTTGGCTGGAGGTGTGTGTGGACTTGCGCTTGGTTGGCAAGGTATGTGGAATAGCAGTTGGCTGGTTGTGTGTGCAGACTGGTGCTTGCCTGGTGGTGTGTATGGACTTTCACCTGCCTGGCAGTGTGTGTGGACTGGTGCTTGCCTGGTGGTGTGTGATGTCTGGCGCTTGGCTGGCAGCTTGTTTGAACTGGAGATTTTGCTGCTGTTGTGTGTCAACTGCCTTCTGGCTCGTGTGGCTGGCATTTGGGTGAGGATGAGCAGACACAGTATTTTATAATTGTAACTGTTTTCTTTCTTGTGATCATTTGCGTTTGTTATTAGAATGTTTTATTTCTCCTTTTTATTCTAGTGCTAAGCTTTTGATTTCCCTTTCTACTCGCGGTTTCGGCACTGGTAGGTCTGCAGTTTGTGTAGTTGCATATGTTTGGTAAGAAAATGCTTTTTTTGCACTGTTTACTCTAAATGAGTATAATATCCTTGCAGAAATTGTTTTTTTTTTGTAAATTGTGTAATAATAGCACCATATTTAGCTTTTTGTGTGAAATGCTCCTTGGATTTGTGCACTATGTGTATTGTTTTGTTTTGTGTGTCATTTTCTTTTTTCCTAGTGGGATATCATTAGTGCTTGCTGTGTCTGTGCACAGTAGGTGCTGGTGAGTCTAGCTGTCTCTGGCAAGTGAGTAGTATAGTATTTGAGTATACAGGTCTTTCTGTGTTTTGTAATGATTGACTTTTCCTTCCAGATTACCAATAGTTTTTCTTTCCGTATTATAAAGCTACACTTTGTTTATTACTTAATTTACACAGTGTTGGTAATTGTTGACTTATTTGTCATGTTACTTTTATTAGTAAGGATTGTGGTTAGCTGCAGGATTACCGCTCAGCAGGTTGTTGGTATGCTTTATGATTCTTCCTCGGACCATGATTATGAGACTTACTCTGCATCTGAGGAGGAAGTCCAAGATTCTGGCATTTAATTTTCTGTCCGAGAGGAATCATCTGATGATGAAGCCACTAAGTGCGGAGTAAGTGTCTCTTTTAGAGGAGGAGATGGTTGCATTTGGATTGCAACCTGGGACTGAAAGGCTTCCCATTGGAAGTAGTGAATTCTGGGTTGCCCCAACATGGTGCAGCTGGTGTTGCCTGCCTTTACTGGTGTTGTAGGGCATAGAGTGAATATTGAAAACTTTTTGCCTATAACGTTCTTTCAGTTGTATATGGACAATGTATTGTTGAATAAGATTGTTGACCAGACTAATTAGTATGCTGAACTGTATTTAAGGGTCAACAGTGCCAGACTTAAGTCCACTCTAGAACTAGCCAGTGGACTGACACAAATCTGGATGAGTTGTAGATGTTCTTGGGGTTAAGCTTTTTGATGGGCTTGATAAGGTAGCCATTCCTGGCTTCATATTGGTCTACTAGTTCCTCAATAGCAACAGCTATATTTTCTGCAACCATGAGTCATGTAAGATATATATGGTGTCTGAGAGTAGTACTGGATATGTTTATAATTTCAAGGTGTACACTGGTAAGGATTCCACTATTGACACCCCTGGTTGTCCGTTTTCTTTCGGAGTTACTGAGAAAATTGTGTGTTAACTTGGTAGATGACTTTTTAACACAGGCCACCATTTATACATACATAATTTCTACACTGGTGTGCAATTGTTCAGGGAATTGTTGAAAGTGGAAACTATTGTTTGTGGCACAATCCACCTAATCGTAAAGGTTACCCTAGAGAACTGAATGTAAAAATCTTCAGAGGGGACAGTGCAGTGCCTTGTGTTGAACTTTGTAGGTGTGATATTTTCAGACAGGAGCGATGTCCACATGCTGACAACAATTCATGATGAATCTACATCACCTGTGACCGTTTGGGGCCAGGTTGCTGAAGTGCAGAAATCTGTGTGCATTTTAGACTACAATAAGGTGGTTTTGATAGAGTACATCAGAGATTGGGGCCTTACACCACTGTCTGTAAGGCTTACATTTGGTATAAGAAGTTGGCAATCCATTTATTCCATTTAGCAACCTGCAATGCTTTTGTTGTGTACGAGAATTGTTCTCCAAATTCAAAGATGACATTTATTTACTTTCAGCAGTCTGTGATAGGCAGCCTTGCTGTAGTGGAACAGGCAAGTGCTCCTAGAGTTGGAGTGGTGGAGGATGTGGCTAGATTGAAAGATCACCACTTTCCTAATTACATTCCTCCCAGTAGGAGATGTAGAGTCTGTGTCCGAAGAGGTGAGAGGAAGGAGAGTCCTATGTACTGCCCTGAGTGTCCTTCTAACCCTGGGATATGTGTGCAAGCATGTTTTAAATTGTATCACACGCAACAGACTTATTGGGAGCAACCGTGAGCAGGTCTATATCATTTTATATTTTTTGTTTGGATTTCACGGTTGGCATTAGTGTGATTTATTTAGTTAGAACTGCTGTGTATGAAGGTATAGTTTTGCATCCACTTCCAATTTGTGTGTTTTCTTTTTTGTTAAAAACAATGTGATGGTGGAGTGCATGGACTGCTGCTTGGCTGGCGGTGTGCGTAGACTGTGTGTGTCTGGTATGAAAGGTTTGGCAATTGCCTGTAAAGCGGGTGGTGCATTGCCACTGCTTTACAGCTCACAAGCTGTGAATCATTAGTTCAGTTTTTTGACATTTCCATTATTAACAGTGTATTTAATTTTTGTGAAATCTCTTGTTAGTAAAATTTTACATTTTGAACCTTCACTCACTATCATGCCATATCCAACCAGTAGGTGTGCGTACTTGAGGATTAGAAGGCTGTGAGGTAGTATTTATCTTTTTTGTCTTTCTTTGTCAGGGTCTACATTGTCTCTAGGGAAAATCTACTAACTTGAGATATTTTCATAAACTAGACACCCAGAGGAGTAAAATGTGGTGTGATTCTCATGGATCCCAACAGGTTTTTTTTTTACCCACAATGCCCTGAAAACTGCAAAATTTAACTAAAATCACATGTTTTCCTTGCATTTCTGTGCCGGTTTCTTCCAGACTCAGAATGAAACCACAAAATTGCTACCACTCAGCATTTTCCCACTTGTCCCGATAAAAATGCTGCCCCACTTCTGTGGCTGGGTCAGGTGCCCAGAAAAGGAACTGATCAAACTAACATCAATGGGAGTCCTTGCAAGGGGACCCTCCTTGACCTTAATTTGAATTGTTTTGGTGCTGGCACTATGCCCAGCCGCACAAGTGAGGTCCCATTGTTATCGGGAGACTTGGAGGAATGCCAGGTGGAAGGAAATTTGGGGCTTCCCACAGATTATAGATCTTTTCATCACAGAAATGTGAGGAAAATGTGTTTTTATTCAAAGTTTGAGGTTTGCAAAGAATTCTGGGTTTCAAAAATTGGTGAGAGCCATGCGAGCCAGTTGACCCTGGATAACCCTAAGTATCTAGTTTTAAAAAATGTACAGGTTGTCTAAGTTTCTTGTGGAAGAAAAAAGAGGGTCAGTTTTGGGTGGAAAAATGTGCTGTGACCATGTTGAGTTTTGGGCCGTTTCCTGTCTCAGGCACTAGGGCTACCCACACAAGTGAGGGGCCATTTTTATCAGGAAACATGTGGAAGCATAGAACAGTAGAACATTTGTTATTACCAATAGGGTTTTGCTGCACTAGTGCTTTTCAAACGTAAGCCAGTGTATAAGAAAGATAACATTTTGAAAAATACCTCCAAATAATACGCTAGTACAGGTACCCGCAAATTCATAAATGTAGACATAACCACTGCTTCTAAACTCTATATTGTGTGCCCATTTCAGAAATACATACGTTTTCTTGATACCCATTTTTCACTCTGAGAATTGGTCTATGGTCAGTACTCAACAAAAACCCACTGTACAGAGCAGCTCAGTTGTTTGCTCTGTGTACTTTGGGTTCTTGGGGAACCTACAAACCCTATACATCCCCACAACCACAGGAGTCTAGGGAGACATAATGGTACATTACGTTTGTCAATCTGCCATACTGACAAAAAGTTACAGATGTAAATGTTGCCACAAATGCAGGGATTTTTCTACTCATTTTCTGTATTTCTTTATTTCAACAGTTATTTCCCTTGGGAAAACCTTGAGGGATCTACACATATGACCACTTGCTGAATTCAGAATTGTGTCTATTTTAAAAGAAAGGTAAAGCTTTTCTGAATCACCCAAGGGTTTCACAATGGTTTCCACCATAATCTGGAAGTAGGTTGAGAGCACAAAAATTACGGAAAATAGGCTACCTCTTGCAAAACCTGTGGTGCAAAATTAGAATTTTTGATTCAGCTCTCCATGTTTCTGAAAGCTGGGAAGATGGTGACTTTAGTACAGTAAACCGTTCATGGGTGCCATTTTTAGGAGAAATAAACTAGAAAAAGCACTTTTTTCCTATTTTTAAAAAAAAACTCAACATTTTGCTATTTTTTGCATATTTTTGCTGTTCCCTTCCAGGGGATTCCACAAACCCAGGGTACATTTAGAATCACCAGGATGTTGGAAAAAAGTTTTTGCAAATTTGGCATGGATACCTTATCCAAAAAAAGGTTATTGAGCCCTGAGTACAAACTACCCCAAATACCCAAATAGCCAAGAAAGAGTTCAGCCTGGAAGGGTGGGGGAGTGGGAAAGGGGGCTAGCAGCAAAAGTGTTAAAGAAATTTGCTTCTGTTCACTAGAAAAGGAGCAGCATTTGTTGACATCACAAAAGTAAACAAAAGAAACTTAACACAATAATATCTTGTTTGGGGTCACTGGCTCTGTGTCTTGATTGTTCTACAGGTATGGTTAGTTTTATTGTAAGGTGACATGCTTTGATGTACAGAATGTACATATAAGGTTTTACATACTGCTCGGCATGCATACTGGCACCCTTTTAATTAATGGAATCGTAATCTGTTTCACTGCACAGCAAAGTTGTTGCCCTGTCTTGTCAACAGCGCCTCCAGTTTCTTAACAAATCTACATGTGGGGGTTGTCTTTCCGTGAAGTCATACAAAAGACATGGCAGATTCCAAAGTGCAGCATTTCATAGACGGAGGTGGCATGCATTCACCTGACAAACATCACAACAAAGCTCTGGTTTTGGGCAAGAATAGTTAGGATTGTTTTCTTCGATCTGGCTCTTGATCACATATTTTTTTCTTGTGCAGAAAAATACATTATCCAGCACATTTAAAAAAAAATGCTATGCCAACTAAAATTTCAATACCAGATTTAGGATATTTGTACCAATATTATATAGCATAAATGGAATCCCCCAACAGTATCTTTTTTAACATTTGTAAACAAATCCTTGAATTGTGTAGTTTTTCTGCTTCACATGGCAACTAAAGATTTCTTGCATTCACTCACTTGGCAAATGTTTAGAACCCTGGCAAATGGGTGAGGGAGCCTGAAAACCCTGTTGGTTGTCTCACTCCACATTTTCTAGTAGATGATGTTCTGTTGAATATCAGCTGTCGGACACCTTGTGCCTCTGTTCAGCAGACTCTGGGGGCCTGATCTTGACACTCTGAAAACTGCACCATTGAATTTTATTGGAACCGGATTCCTACCTGGGTGTTGTTGTTTTGGATTGTGGGATATATGGCCTGTTTTTAGCTGAAGGCTCAGTGATGGGGGCCTAAGCCCCAACAGGTTCCCCAATTTTGTAGCGTATGCATAAAGAAGGAGGACAGCACAGGTCAGATATAAATGCTTTGAGCCAGTTGCAATCTACAGAATGAATTGTACTGGTTTGCTGCTTTAACTATTGTCTAACCTTTTGCCATGAGCAGAATGTTATATTGTTTTTGCAGTACCTTAAGGGTTAGAGTAATATTTGGACTTGAGGCTTTGACCAGGAGTGTTTTGCTGCCATCTGGTTTTCTGTATAGAATCTGGTTTACCTGCCCTGTTTTGTGTGCCTATGAATGGACACCTACTGTTCTTGGAGGAGTCAGCATTAACTTGACATTCAGTCTGTTTAACTGTGTGTTGTTTGTTGTGTTGTGCTCTATCTGTGTTTCTGATGCTGCCTCCTCCCGGAGCAGGCCTCAGATGATCAGCTTCACAGCTTCCATGTACGTCAGTGGTAGCAAGTTTGTTATCTTGTTGGAGTCCACAAATCACAGTGTCCGTGGGGCAACAGTGGTGACTGGAAGTGCCCACCACAATAAAGGTTAGTGGCTTCTGATTGCCCTAAGGCCTGCACAAGTGGCTCTCACGGGCCATCAGATTAATCATGTTCATTGTGACACTCATTACATCTGGAAGTTCACCTGATTCGTATGTAAGTGTTGGGTTGGGTGATGTGTGTGGATATTGAAGAATAGGCCGGATAATAATGAAGCTGGTGGTACTGATAAGGCTCCCAATACAAAAAATAAAACCTAATAATTAATACTAACAAGTGAGAGAGTCGTTAAAACGAAAACTGCCAGTGCTTTGACAGTTTAAAAGCATGCTCTGAACTTTACATACCCTTGCAGCTTGAATTGCAAAATTCATTAGGCGGGCAAATTCCTGAAGTTAAATGTTTCTTTCATAATCCTTGTTTGACTTATAGGATGTTACAAAATGTTGCCCTAAACAATGGAATTAGTATTATCTATATCCTTTTCCACCTACTAACCTGCTTTGGAATGTGCTTACATGCATAGAAAATAACCAATATTTATATGAATGACCTTATATTGTGAAGTGATGGGCAAAGGCATTAGAAATTAAACATCTGTCTGCATTATTTTTCTTGCAGAAGCAATAGGCGTATGAGAAAAGTGGGACATGTATCCAAACCCTTATGCTTGTCAAGACACTCATCACTAATTGGTCCCAGGTATTCACAAAAACGTAGATATTTCATTTTGAGAGTTTGAACATTGGATAGAGGAAACGCCAGAGGTCCTTCTTCTGAGAAAAGTCTAGAAATTCTCTCAAGACAGCGCTAGGGCTAAGTGTTTTTTTCCAGAGGTTCGAAATTTGAAAAATGAGTGCAGGAGGGCAGAAAGGAAATGGAGATTGCACTACGACGAGATAATGAAGGTCAATTAAAAATAGAATTAAAAAGATATCCACACGCCATCAGGAGAGCTAGAGCAGAGAACTTCCCTGAAATAATCAATCAGTTCTCCTAATCTGCAAAAGGGATCTATGAGGTTGTGAACTCTTCTCTTAAACCTGGAGTCACTGGAGCAGGCCCTATTCCATTGAAGGAGCGCTGCGAGCAGCTAGCAAACTACTTTTTTTTTTTTAACAAAGTCTGTCTCAGAGATCTCAGTTAATTCTGAATCAGCCACTTTAAATTTCAAAAGCCACAGCAGTTCTATCTACCTTCCCTCAATTAAGCAGAAATATTGTTTTGACAACCACAAAGACAGTAAAATCAGGCTGCTTTTGGAATCCAGATACCATTGATATTCTATTAAAAGACGGCGATGCCATTATGTCTACTTTGACATCCATTTACAATCTATCATTGGAATTGAGCCAAATCCCTGACTCCTAAAGTATGCAAGCATTTGTCTGCTACTGAAAAAGCCTACTTTGAATCCTGACAAGCTAGAGAACTATAGACCTATTTTCTTGCTTCCAGGGGTCAATAAGGTCATGGAAACACTGGCAAATAGACACCTGACCAATTTTCTGGAATCAAACAATGTCCTGGACCAGACACAACTAGGGTTTGGATAAGGCTTTAACACTGAGAGAGCCCTTCTTCTGGCTACAGAAGAACTTAAGAAAACACTTGACATAGGTAAAACCTCTGCACTCATTCTTCTTGATCTGAGATCAGCTTTCAATACAATCTCTCATCCCATCACCCAGTGCAGGTGGACGATGTACAGATTATTGTTACTATGTCACTTAACATCAACTAGACATCAGAGAAACTATTCAGCTGCCTGGGGCAGATAAATAAGTGGATGGCCACTAGTTGCCTGAAACGTAATGGTGACAAAACAGAGCTCATGGTCTTTAGAAACAACTCTTTACTCTGGAGCCACCTTAACTGGCCAGCCTGTTTAGGCAATAGTTCCTCCCCCAGACCAGAAGTAAAGAACCTAGAGGTAGTATTGGACACAGAGCTGACCATAGCCTCGCAGGCTAAGAAGATGGCTTTCGACTGCTTTGGCCTTTTTACAATCTCTCAGGAAGACTCTCAAATAGCTTCCCGTAAAAAGCCAGCAAATAGTTATACAAGGCCTAATACTAATTCGCTTCGACTATGGCAACTCACTGTTCACAGACAGTCCTGTATATGTGCTCAGTAGGCTGCAATTGATTCAGAATGCTGCAGAAGAGTACTGCTGGGAATACCTAAATGACAACCCGTACATTCTTGTCTTGTGCATCTGCACTGACTACCTATAAAGAAAATAATTGAATTTAAAGTCATCTGTACAGTGTCCAAGGTAATACATGCCCAAGGTACAGCCATTCCCAATCACCTTATTATCCCTTACCATAACCGTAGTGAGCAAAGATCTAATAAACTGTCCTTGATATCTATTCCCAGAATCCAAATAGCAAGGAATGGCACTCGATCGTTCACCTATCTAGTGCCTAAGCTCTGGCACTCCCTGCCAAATCAGTTGAGAACCAATGGTAATCTGCTGAGCTTCCGGAAGCACCTGAAGACTTATCTGTTTGCCTAGCCAACAAAGTCATACGTGTCCTGTGATCAGGAGTCAGTTCAACTACCTACTTGCAGTCATTGCTGGGAACCTCGTTGTCGGGTAGCTATGCGCTTTACAGAAAACTATAATAATAATAATAATATTAATAATAATATGCAACCTGTCTACAAATGCTAATAATTGTGGACATCATTGTGCTACTTTGTGGGGGTGACTGACCCCTAGAGCCTCGAAGGACCCCTTCAGGGCCTTTAATGCCAATGCGCTCAAAAGCACCCTTGACATTCTGCAGCCTGGGACATCATTGTGGTACTTTTTGGGAAGGAATGACCGCTAAAGCCTCCAAGGACCCCTGAGGACTTCAGACTCTATCCTGCAATGCACCATGAGGCGTGGCTGCTGTCTGTGTGTTACCTGAGGGGGCGGGGCCTCCAACGCTGAAGCCCTCAAAAGCATTGTTGACATCGTGCAGGGTTGGACATCATTGTGCTACTTTGTGGGGAGGGGACTGACCCCTAAATCCTCCAAGGAACCCCATGGACTTCAGACTACGTCCTGAAATGCACCAGGAGGCATAGTTGTTGCCTGTGTGTTACATGAGGGAGGTCCACCAATGCTGAAGCACTCAATAGCGCCCCTGACATCCCACAACACAGGACATCATTGTGCTACTTTGTGGGGGAGACTGACCCCTAGAGCCTCCAAGGACCCTGTGGACTTCAGATGCCATTCTTCAGTGCACAAGGAGGTGTTGTTACTGCCTTTGTGTTACCTGAGGGGGTGGGGCCTCCAACTCTGATGCTCTCAAAAGCGCCCTTGACCTCCTGCAGAGCAGCGCATCATTGTGCTACTTTGCAGGGGGGACTGACCCCTACAGCCTCCAAGGACCCCCACCAACTTCAGAATTCATCCTGCAATGTGCCAGGAGGCGTGGTTGCTGCCTGTGTGTTACCCGAGGGGGCGGGACCTCCAACACTGATGTGCTCAAATGCACCCTTGACATCCTGCATAGTTGCTGCCTGTGTGTTACCTGAGGGGGTGTCTCCTCCAAATTTTCTGGAGAACGCTTTTAGCACTGGCCCAGCTAGTGGGCTGGGATCATTGGGCTCATGTGTCCCTTTTATTGAGAGACGCCATTTGTCCTGTACCAGATGGATGATCCACAATGGTTTCTATATTCCCAAAATGTTAGGGGAAAACCTGTGCCTCGGTTTACCTCTTGCATGTCCCATCTGACTATGGGGAGTAGAGAAGATAATGATTCACCTACTAACAAGGTCATCCACTGGTTTCAGGAGGTTCAGCATTGTTACTCAATTATTAGGAGCGATATTGCAAGTATAGAAAGTATATCCTCTCCCAACGAGCCCTATGATGGGGTACTGGTGGTTTACTACACAGAGACTAGGTGGAGGGCCTTATGGCCATTGACTCCTGAACAATCTCCAGCATTACTACTGGGATTTTACTCAAATATTGACCCCGTCCACATCAGTGTGGTCGGGCAGCTGTGGGGAGAGGAAAAGGCTGGGGGAAGATGGTTTAGGAGTCAGTAGGAATTTCCATTGACTGTGCCCTGTGGCTGTCTCCAGATGTGACAGGAACGTGCTGTTATATGGTGAAGTCGTGCAATCTTATACTATCCCATCCCACGCACTGCCCAGTGAACCCAGCAATGTTGGGGCTAGTTTCCCAGGGCCCAACCCTAATTGCTTATTGGTTCAGGAGTCTACTTAGTGCCTAGCCTCCCTGATGCTCCATGATGCTGGTCTGAAAGGAAACTGAAGTGCTGGCATCTACCCACAATCCCATAAAGAAGCTATACTGCATCATAAGCCATTGATAAAAATTGGATCCTGGAACGTGGCTGGGGTATCCAAGTTACGTTAGTGGAATGGGGTTATTTTATAGACTGTTTACATATTTGCCTATTTTAGGAGACGCAGTGTTTAACCCCCTTTCACAGGAGTGGATGCACATCCTCTTGAGTGAATACATCCAAGCCGTCAGGGGTAGGCCCTCAGGAGGACTAGGAATATCGGTTAGGACTACACTCCAATGTGATATAAATATTTTCCCCATTGATTCTCTTGACTTTTTAGGGTTAAAGTTACTACTCCCCTTGGTACTCCCCTCTGGCCTATTGTAAAGATTTTCAATGTTTATAATAGAGCAGGTACGTGTAGTGGAGAGTCCATGGTAATTAATGTACTAGAGCATACCTGGAGACTTTGGGCCTGATTATGAGCTCAGCAGACAGTTTTACCCGACTTCCGAACTTAGTGGCTACCTCCCCACCGGGTCCATTGCGAGTTTCCCACTAGGTTTCCGCCCTCCAGCCTAGCGGGAAACACCCTACTGCATTGTCTCCGGCTCTGCTGTAGGATGCAAGGTGCACCAGCACCCTCACAATGTTCACTTTCTGCAAAGCAAACAGTGAACATTGCGATGGTGCTGGCAAGGGGGGCCCTTGCCAAGTGTTACCGCCATTAAATTGCTGGCTGAGAATTAAGTTGTTATCCCCAGGGAAGCGCTGCTTGCAGCGCTGCCCTAGCGAATTAGGACCGCCACAACCGCCAGACCGCCGGACAACTAATTCTGGTGGTGCTGGAGATCCGACCACGGCACGACTACCCCAGTCATAATGTGGTGCTCGGACCGCCACATTGGCAGTGGTCCAAATGCCACTGCGAGTCTGGCGGTGAGTAGACCGCCACACTTGTAATGAGGCCCATTAATTGTACTTTCAAACCGCTTGCTGCTATCCCCCATGACCTGACTGAAGAATGGGATAGACAGTGGGGAATTCTACAATCTAAGCTACCGACCGTAAGATGGTCAACCAAAGCTGCCCAGGTTCTGACATTAACATTAAACCATGGTCTTAGAGCCACAAATGGCTGAACACCCTCAGATCGTCAGGGCAAGATTACTTTTAACAGGCTGGATTGTTGTAACAGAATAGACTACTTTCTGGCCGATGAAAAGCTCTGACCAGTTATCCAAGACATGGACGTGGTGGACCATGTAGACAGTGACCACAATGTCCTAAGTCTGACTCTTAAGGATACGCCCAGCACAACATTTGTAAGTTGGAGAAAGAAGGACCTTGGAGAACTCTCATACACAAATAGCCGTAAGCACATTAAGTGGGACAGGGTGGAAATAATCCAGAGACACTAAAGGCAGTAATGCAAAGAGTAAAGAAGGAGGTTGAAATCTTATCTCAGCTACCGCTCAAGTGCAGGACTCATGGACCTACAATGAGTCATGAGTTATTATTTACCCACATTAGGGAGCTTATAGGAAAAGCCAGTGGCAAGTGAAAACCAGTGCACAATACTGATATCTGGTACAATAGAGCATGTAGGCTTGCCAAAAGTGAGCTCTGAGCTCAATCAAATCAAAGTTCCAACCTGAGATAGCTATGTGTAGGTCACGCTATCAGCAAACTTTGGCCCAGGCAAAAAGAGATTGGGAAAGCTCTATGATGATGTTTCGACATGTTGCCCTTATCATTAAAATTATACGAATTATTTGAAGACTGCTGCAGTTTGACTTAGCGGCCAGAAAGCAGCATTAGAATTTTGTGTCCAACCCCAGGAGTGGGTGGCACATTTTAGCAAATTGTACACTATTATGGGTGACACAAACAAGGAAGCCAGGGAGCTGTTCGCGAAGAGTGGTTCCTGTAAAGCTAACATCCTTACATTTTCTCTCAATGAAACAATAGATGCAAGTTATTCTTGTTTCCCAGCTCGTGTCCCGGGACCCGATAGGATACCAAATGATCTTTATAGGGCAAATCCAGAAATCTGGGTGCCCTATATAAACACACTTTCTAACTTGCATCTCACTGATATAGATATCCCTTCCTCATGGAAATTAGCAGAAATCATACCTATGTATAAGAACGTGGAGTAGTCAAACCCAGGGAACTATTGGCCGATTAGCCTTATCGATTCCCTCCCAAAAAGTTTTGCAAGCAGGTTTTGGTACATCTGCAAGATTGGATCAACCAAGAAAGTGTCTTGTCAGATTGCCAGGCGGGCTTTAGAGCCAATGAAGCACTGTGGACCAGATGTTATGTTTTACCTGTGTATATTTGAAAGAGGTGATAATCAACAAAGGCAAACTTTATGTTGCCTTTGTTGATCTCCGGTCTGCTTTTGACCTAGTGCCAAGAGGAAAGTTGTGGAAGGTAATGTAAGAAATTGGCATGTCATCCACTTTATTGAATATCCTAATCAGGTTGCACATGGACAACTTTGCCCAAGTCAGATGGGGTGAAGGAGAGACACTGACAGATCCAATTCAGGAGACCAAGGGTTCAGGCAAAGATGAGTTTTGGCCCCTACTTTGTCCTCCTTATACATTAATGGGGTGATCGAGTACATGAACAGGGATAGTTGTGATGTGGTCAAAATAGGTCGGATGAGGGTCTCTGTCCTACTCTTCAATGACAATACCCTGTTGATTTCTAAGATCTCAACCCAACAGCCACAAGTGTTACAACAGCTACTAGCGTCCTTTCAGTCTATCTGTGATGAGTGGGATTTGGAGCTTAACAACTCCAAGAACAAATGCATGTTTTTTTTCCAAACAAATGGTAACCAGATGTAGGAGACACCTGTTGGTGGGCGATACCATTATAGATGCAGTGGCTGAATTTGACTACTTAGACATTAGACTCACCCGAGGTGGACACCGCAGTTAGAAAGGGTACAGTTGTCCTTAATCCAGCACACTGTCAGCATTGCAAAAATACAAAGGAGACCTATTTCCAGGAGGGTGGCCACTGCCCTTGAGATTTACAGCATCAAGGCCCTGGGGTTGGTTATATACAGGGTTGAGATCTGTAGCTGTACTAATAATCAGTCTTACCCTAGTAGAGCACAGGTTTTTAAGATCCTTATTTAATCTTCCTGCGAGGACCCCATTGACCCCTCTTTTTCTAGACCTGGCCCAAAGGAAGATTTTTCAAAAGATTGAGTGCAGAGTTCTTACTTTTTGGCATCAACTCTGGACTTTACCAGCACTAGGTTCCTAAAGGGTGGGGCTCACAGACCCTATGGCTTTCCAGGCTGTTGATAAATTCCCTGGTTTCTCAGCTTTAAGGGCCTAATATGGAAATACGCCTGGACCAATTCAGTTTTTTCCCCCAGAGAAGTTGTGCAAGATATCCAGAGCCAATATAAAAGCAAATTACTGGGAGCATGTTGCTGTCGAAAACATGCTGAATTGCAAAAGGTTGCTATCGCTAACCTTCATTGATTTTAAACCCAGTACGCAGTGTGAGCACACAATTGACAAAATTGTTCCCCACTTGGCATGGAAGCTGTACCTGCAATTTAGGTACGGATCTTTACCCATTAAAACTTTTAACAATAAATGGCATGAAAAGGGCATAACAGATTAACTTTGGGCTGCTTGTCATGTACTTTTCTTTTGCTCCAACCTATCACTAGCTTCGGAAGAAGTGAATGGTGCCATTATGTAAGAACTTAGACACCAGAAAGTACATGGAAGCATTTAGACTACTGAAAACTGATACTAGCAGAGTAGTGGTCTTCGGCGTAGCCAAATACCTATTTGCTCAATGGGTAAGCTGAAAAAAGTATATAAATGGAAACCAGTGCTCTATTAGCACGCAGGGGAGCACTAGTAACTAGTACTCCATGTAGGGTCAGAACTGCGTGGGTTTCAAACCAATAATTTTACTCTAGTACTGTATTATTTGTGGTTGACATGTTTTGTTCTATTTTGCACACTGTTATTCTGATAGTTCTATGTACCTATGTACTGTATTGGTTATCCTATCAGTCCTATGTTGATGCATATTGTTGTAGGATTTTATTAATTGCTTAGCTTTTTGAGTCCATTACTAAGCTGCTTATCTTCTTCTTTCCTTGGAACCATGAATTCCTTTTTGCTTTTATGATGTATTTGCTGCTTGTTCCCCATTTTATGCATTTTTAATGGTCTTAGGCTATCTTTTTGTAATTTGTACTATTTGACCTTTGGCTTGTTGACATTGCACTTTGATAGTTTACTGGATTCTTTTAAACTAATATTTATTCGATTAATATTTTTTAATGTTTTGTATGATGTATTGTGATGTACTTTTATGATCGCCGTGAACGATAATAAAGGCCTTGATTATGATGTTAATAATTGTAACTATCAATGATGTATAAAAGGTGTCTGAGTGAAAGACTGAGTAGGAACGGGTCGCTCATATATGATGCAGATGAGAAGAAAGCAGAAGGGAGTTGATGAGCTGACCTGTGGTTGAGACGCCATTATCGACTACCACCTTCTCTGTGTAAGCTGTCTGGCTCTTTGGGTTATGTGAATATGAGATCGTCTTTTTCATTCCACTGTAGAATAGGTTTAGGCATGGTACTGAGACATAGAGGACTCATTAAAGAGTTTCAGGGTAGAATGATAGCAGTAAGCACATGGAACAGATAGATATGGGAAACAATGTTAGAGAGGGAAAGAGAATACTCGTTAAATCGGCTATGCGAATTTGTTTCTATAAGTATTCTTTCATTCTGTAAGGCAGCGACAAGCAGAATAGGAACAGATTCAGGACACACTGTATGCTTGTTTCTTTATAATGCTATTGATTATTAAATAATTTTACTAATTGATTCATACAGTAAATATTTTAAAACTCTATAAAAATCTCTTGATTGACCTCAAAATTAAAAACAATAATTTCAGTTGAAGCACATAAGTATTTCTGTTGCAGGTTTTTAATACCTAACGGCCAACTCAAAGAATGATCCATGCCGAGGGCCCAAAGAATAGAAGAGTAAGTGTAGGCAGGGAAAAGTAGCAGTCCAACTGTAATTGAGATGGTGCTGCTTTGATGTGTGTGCACCCAGCAGAACTTTATGGGATATTCAGCGAAATGATTATTCCATTGACTCTTTTCCATTTGCTGACTGCCATTAGAAAGGAAGGATATAATGCTTTCCTGGATGAGTTTGGAAGACCAATTTGTCAAGCCTTTCAAGCAGTCTGAGAGGTTTAAGTAGTGTGAGGGTACATGTCTTGGAGGGATATTAGGAATAGCTCACAGATGTGAGAAAAGGCTGCTTTGGCATGCCATATGGGTGTGCAACCTACCGAGTACCGTACTTTTAATATGTGATGATGCTCAGTATACTGTTGAAGTTGTCTGGTTACTTCATTTTTGATAATCTTGCTGGAGAATGGTAGGTTAGATAAAGGTTGGTAAATGTAAAGAACCTTCTAATGGTTTCTTGAACAGCACTATGTGATGATGATAATGGAACATTTCAGGGGTTCTGGGATACCTCAAAGATTAAAGGATAATGTGTCCACAGCAGTGTGGTCTTTCTCTGGAAGCTGGAAGGAAATATTTTATGCACACTCAGTAGGGCAAAGCTGTGCTATAGATTTTGATCATTTTACTTTTTGAGCATGTCTAGACATATTCTCCTTAGTCATTGAAAGGAATGTGATTTGAGAGCACTGAATCAGAGGTGGCGAGGTGGGGACAGCGAAGATATGATCATGCATGAGAAAGAACCTCAGATTTTAGAAATTTGTGTAGGCAAGCTCATTGTAGAGCTTAAGTATCTCCCCCATATGGTTTGGTGCCTCATTGATGCATTTAGTTTTCTTGACAGCTCTGTGGTAACTTTCCCTGTGATTTGTGCTTTTTGCGTTCACTCTTAAAACTGATTCATCTCAGTATGAATGTATTGTCATGGGGTTTTGCCATGGAATTAGCTCAGTACACACTGCAAACTAGATGGAATCTCTGTGCAGAGTCCTGCTTTATCGAACAGTCCAAGTCATTCCACTTGAGCAGTGTGAGGTTGCCATCTAATTAAATTGCAAGGTTAGTCATTAAAAAAACACAGATGCAACACAAATGTGCATATTCATTCAGACTGAGCTATAAGTATGAGATACCACTGTTGATTTTGTATTGTGTTCATATCGTTTACTGGTTAATGCCTCTCTAACATTAAATGTATTGATCTACAAACATTTAAAGTTAAGGTAATGCTATGTTTGTCTGGAAGACATAATTTCACCATTGTTTCAGGTTGAAATGGATTTGCTTATCTCGCTTTTTGTAGTTTCTTATCTATGTCCACGAGAAGCTAGTTTTCCGTCTACCCTCACACTACTTAAACCTCTCAGACTGCTTGAAAGGCTCTGTTTTTGGCCAGATTCCATAGTATGATATTGAGTGGGTGTAGCTGGCATGCACTCACATAGCTAAACAGTGCAGCATAGCTGTCGGGTCTTCTCGGAAACAGCAGAGGGTTTCATGTAAATGTCTCCCAAGGTGTAGAAGAGAGCGTGACTCTATGTTGGGAGCTCCAGCTCCCAGGACCTGTTTTTCTTGTGAAACTGGTGAGTTCAATTACACTTGTTCAAGTTGTTAATCTGATGAAGTTGTCACTTGTGTTAATGAATTGTCAACCAAAGTTTATACCTTCCAAAAATACAGCTGAGTGAAACTCAAATAGCAGGTTGTGTAGCACTTGCTAGCACCTTTTTTTATGTTTCTACAAGATCCATTCAGCTTTACAGTTGAATAAGAATCATTCTTGTTCACACTTGTACAAGAGTTATCCTTCACTATGTAGTTCTGCTTCACCTGATATGAGAGAACATTTATTCCATCCGATTAGTTAAAGTGTATGTGAAAGTTCCAGGTCATACAAGTGGAGGTCTACAATCCTACTGACTCTATTCATGATTTAGCTGTGTCCCACAGTCACGCAATACATGATATCCTTCACTACATCTAAAGAAATCTATAAACAGGTAGCCTCACCAGATACTGAAAAACATTTATTGCATCAATGTATAAGTCATACGCAGCAGTTAAAGAGAACTGATATGTCTGACGTTTGTACAAAATTGGTGCAGTGTGAGTACAGGAAAGTGATAGAAGGAAGCATTTTGATCTTGGTACCTATTTTACTTTATAGCTGCATACACAGCAGATGCCAGGTCAAGATATAAACATCAAATCTAACTGTGATCCGGTAGTGCTGTGCAGAATTTGAGATTATTGGCTTGTTTGATGTTTTCTTTCTTTCCTGTTGAGTATCTCGTAAATAATAGCTGATCCTGATTTGACTTTTAATTATTATGTTTGGAAATGTGCAGAAGTGTTTAAAATGATGACAGTTCTATAACGTTAGACTATTTTCAACTTTCTTTTATCATGCACAGATGATGTAAAATATGAATTTAACTATTACTACTTCAAAAATGACATGCCCATACTTTCAACAAGAGGACATAAAATTAAGATTGGTAAAATGAGGTGGAAATCTTTTTGAAACATCTTTTAGGGCTTTCTTGTTGATACACTGTGGTAGTGAGTGCTGGTTGTATCTTTGAATAGTGTGAATGTTGAGAGAAACAAGAGGAACGTGTTAACAAGTGAGAACCTGGCTGACTATTAGTTTAAATGCACACAGTAGTTTAAACAAGCATTTACAATGCAACGGGTCTTGCGTTTGCTCATGTTAGAGCTGATCGCGTTGTAAACTCCTAACCCGACTTTTCACCTATCGGGCAAAAGTGCATTTATGTACACAACCCGAAAAGTGAAATTAAATATGTAAAGCGCTCGACTTCTGCCAAGCGAGATCGCGCTCATAAATTAGAGAAAAAGAAGTCCACGAGCCCGATGGAAAACAGCGAGCCTCGCATGTTTTCTGTACTTGGTCGCTGCGCTCGAGGAGGGCTAGCCACCGGGAAAGCCATGACGTATGCTTGCCTTCGACTAATGAAAGAAAGCAGATTTTATTAGGCAAGCCCACAAACCAATACAAAACACTGACGTGAAGTTGAAAGGGCTCCGAGCCTTTTTCTAAATACAAAAGCGTCTCGCTGCGATATGCATGCGCTAGCGCATGCAACACAGGCTCGACCCTAAAAAGGGCTCCAAACGCTGTGCATGGCAGAGAATACCTACATCGTTTGCAGTTATACGGATCCAGACATTGTGCACTCCGAGTACTAGTAAAAAGAATACATGTACCACATATTTGTCGGTGGGGAAGATGGAGAGTTGTTTTCAGCTTTGGCATTTCCCCAAGGCATAGAAATAGAACATACTGTTGTCTTATATGAGGAAGAGGACGTACAAAACTATGCAGACATGAGCAATAAACGGACCAAATGTTACAGTTCATTTCAAGACCATGAAATTAAGACTCTTCTTTCGTAGTCTTCTATCAATAAAACATCCATGGTGATTTTCTAAATAAACAAAGTAATGACTAGAGCTTCTTTCGGAGCTAAGACCACCAACAAAATTATGTCAGGTATAATTCAGGTTATGCAATTGTTCACCACCAATATAGAAGGGTCTTGCTCCAACAGAGGAGCAGGCCGCAGTTCATGTTGTGATCCCAAACGGTGACTACGAAGGTAAAAACGCCTGGGAGTCAAACTGTGCAAGACAAGAACTTGTTCTGCATTAAAACAGGAAGTCTGCTTTGATATTAAGGCATTTTAATGTAAATGCCTACTTCCCGGTTACATTTTTGTTTATTTGTTTCTTCTATGTTATTGTTAAGCTAAGTTTTAATATTCTAAGTGATGATGTCGGTGGTTCACTAAATACAAAATTGATGCTCGGAAATGTATAATATTTAATTGAATTTCTTTGACTCTTTTAAGAAAAAATAATAAAAATTAGTTTTAAAAAATAGAAAAATAACTCACATACTTCAATCGAGGAGGCAATCTCCGAGGTCTTGAGAGGTGCTTGAGGTTCAGGTTTAATTATGAAGAGTTATTTCATTATATTCACCAACTTCCTATCCATGTTCATGTTATAGGCTTAGGTAGCATTTACGTCGCCGTAAATCAGGCAACATTATCAGAAGGATAGTAAGATTTGCTTCAATATATTCTGACGGAGAAATGCTTGTTCCGGAGTTAGTTTAGGTTGGTTCATATGTTGCTTGTCTTTTGGGATTTATACACGGATGACTCAGAGCAATCAGAAAAACAGCAGACAATGAATGTTTGGTAAGGTAGCCCAACACATCCCTAGGGCCTGACTCGGTAGTAGATGAAGCCTGAGTAAATAAGGGACTGCTCATGAACACAGATCTTCTTCCATTATCCAAACTTAAAGAGCTCACCTTCTATGGTTACCAATCACTAAGGTGGATTGAAGACGTTTTATATCAACAGGAATGCCACTCTGATCAGGCAAAGGTAAACAGAAGCAGAAAAAATCCCCGGAGTATGCCCTTTTTCATGAGTAGAGCAAATTACAGACTGGTAAACCCAGCTGAGGAAGAGGTACCAATAGCATGTCCTGTGGTACAGTGTGAGGGTTTGTTAAACCAAATATTCAAACCATCTAGTATGACAGCATTGCCAAATTCTGCAACGATTAGTGTTGTTTTATCAGTCAAAATGTCATTTGTCTAGGGAGGGGGCTTTAGAGGATCATACGCTAACAATGCATCACAAAAAAAGGAGGATTAAGTATTTCACTTAGGTCACAGAACCTGTCTGTCATGAGACCACCGAGGTGAGGCCAGTCATTCTAATTGGGATTTTTTTCCAAAAATTAACTCTAGGCCATCGCTTCATTAACCAATGCTGTTATGTCTGGCTACTTACTAAACAACTAGTCAGTGGTGGCTAATAATCCCTGAAAGTGGTGGGGCATAATATTTGCCTTGGATGCACCTCTTTCTTTTCAAAATTTGTATTCATGCACTAACATTCACTGTTTCCTTCTCAGAAACACACTTGCACACACTCACTTTCACAAAGACTGAATCCCTCAGTCACAACTACTGGTGTACACAGGCTCTTATTGGAACTCCTGAGGTAAAGGTTTTCTGCTTTAAAAGTGCAGCAGGTACAAGTGCACCAGGGTCCCTTCGCACCATTGATAGAGACACCCCTGAATCACCCACTCCGTCTAACAACCCCCCTTTCCCATTCTCACTGCTTTACTCATCCCCTCACTTTTCTTTATTCATACTCACCCTCACTCACTGATTGTATCTCACTCTTCCATCCTCACTGGCACTCTCAAATGCATTAAAATAACACATCTTCTCATTAAATCACATTCTCTCTCAATGACTCCCAAACAACTTTCACTCACACATAAACAGAGAAAAAACACTTACAATTGTTGTTACTTACTTTTTTTTCCTTTGCTGGCAACTCAGATGCTTCCTAGCAGCAGCAAGGAGTGTGGGGGGTGGGGGAGCATCTGGGGGTGGAAAATCCGGTGCTCCGGTGCGGGACATAGGAACCAGCAAGCTATGATTCCTAATGAGGAGTCAGACAGAGCAGCATGCCAGGTTTCAGAAGAAGACCCGCCTCAAGCCCTCTTCCTGCTACTTAATAGGATAGGAAGAACAGTTCTATCAGAGGCTGGGACAGGGCTGGTGGTGGTATCCCTGCTGCTCTATCTGGCTCCTCATTGGCTTCTGCGATGCACTAATGTGCAGCCTGACAGACCCATTTTAGCAGATATGCTGTGCTGTCTGAGGCATGTGCAGTATGTCAAGAGTGCCTCCCGTTTTCCCAGACTTTGATCTTTTCCAGGATTCTTAACCTTGACTGAACCAATAATATCTTCGATAATTAAATGCGCCTCCTGTGAT
The DNA here is from genome assembly GCF_031143425.1 of Pleurodeles waltl. NCBI lineage: Eukaryota > Metazoa > Chordata > Amphibia > Caudata > Salamandridae > Pleurodeles > Pleurodeles waltl. Next base: position 713,695,942 of record NC_090446.1, on the reverse strand, counting down.
CACTCAGCACGTTTTTTAAGAGTTTACAATTTCTTTCACATAGAATTGATATTTTCGTGCCTTACATAAGGTTCTCCAGAAGAATAGTTACTACTCCCATTCTCGTAAACCCCATTTGATTGTCCACTGTAAACTCAACCCAAGCAGTATGTCAGTGTTTGCTATATCCACCCACATATCTAGCATTTTATTTTCCATTTTCTCATTATTGATTTGGTTTTACCCATTTGGGACACCCTGAGGCCAACAGAGCTCTTTTCAATTGCTCTCCTATTGTTATTTTTTTTGTAAAGTTGTCATTCTATTTCCCCATACAATAGACTTTCCACTGGGTAAACAACCACCTCCATAGGCTCAACTCCTGCTGCCTTATGTAGACCCAAGTCCTATTTGAAAAACATTGAGGTTCTGTATGTCGAGGGAGGAATAGCAGATCCTGGAGTGATCCCGGCATGTGTTGCACAATTAGTTATATATTTTTTGTAGAAAACATGTTAGGAAGACGTCTTTTCCCTGGTCCTACTGGAGATGCTCTCGGAAAAGGTTTGAAGTCCAGGACTCAGTGGTTGGAGCATGCCCATTCAACCACCTTCTTGAGAGTTAAATTAGGGTGTTGTCATGCCGAGGTTAGAGTATTTCCTGGAGGGTCTTCGAGGACTCTTTCTAAATATATTTATAAAAGAGTATATATTTGTAGAAGAATGTATAAAAGAGTGCTTTTGGAGTATGCTCTGGTTCCCATTTTCGAGCTTGTAATATCAATCGCTATGCCCATGAATCTCCCCAAAGATTTACTAAAATATATATCTTTACCTCTACATATGGTTGAGAAAACGCTATCATGTATTTTTGTTGTCTTCCATGTTAATGTTTCCTTGCACATGTATATTACAACATGCACTGATATAGAACATAATCGAATTTGAATATCGCTGTTATATTTACTTGAAGTGCTCATCAGTCTTAAAATTCATTATTTCATTTTGTGATTCTCATAGGCACAGAAGCCATTTTATTTGATTTAGTACATCTACACCTTTCATGCATCTCATTGTTTAGCATAGCCTCACTGTAAATGTTGGCAAATAATTATGTGTATGTATATCTATCTTCAATTCAGGTAATTCTCACATTCTTTTTGTGAGACGATCCTACCTCCTGCTCATTATATAGTTTGATTGAGTTAACAGTTTCTGTCGTGTCTTTTTGCTCCATAGATTTGTATTTAGAGAAAAGTGTATAAGAACCGTTCAAAGTGCGCACATTTTAGCATTGCACGCTGTGACTGGCTTTTTGAGTTAGAGCAGTGGTTGGCTGAAATGACAATTGTTACCTTATTATGGTCTGAGCCTTTTGCTATTTTTGCACTAAATGCATGTTAAACTTTCAGGTTTCCTGAAGTGTTGTGTATTACTTTAATATGATGTATTGTCATCGAGGTTGGTAGTCAGGTTAGTGGAAAAACAAGTGAGCAATATATGTATCCCAGAACTTTGGGGGTTGGCTGCACTGGTATCTTCCCTTTCAAAATTTACAAAAAACATTCAGAGTACTCTCCACCTTAATACTTCTGGAGAACTGAACAAGAATGTTAGGATGACTCCTTGGATGTGCAATTAGTTAGTCTAGGTAAGGTGGTACACTGACCCTGTTTTTATCATTAATTAAAGTTGCCTGATCACATAAGGCAGCTTGAAAAGTATCCCTATCTTGCTTCACAGTCTTTGTGTTCTCTTCCACTTCTAGCTGCAGATCCTGTTAACCTTCAACTAGTTGTTGAATCATGGGGTAAAGGGTTAATGGCTGAGACATTGAGGAAGATAAATCCCACTTCTGATACCAGTGTCATAGCTTATAGCCACTAGAGCCTTGAAGAGTTGATTTGCATGCGGCTCTTAACTGGAAATACTATATGATTCAGCCTGACAGTTTCTTTTAGTCCCAGTCTTAGTTTTAATCCACAAATTGAGCACTGGGTGGAAGCTTTGTCACTTTCCTCTTGTTGTTATTCCTAGCTATCTCCCCGAGAGATTAGCTGTTCCTCAACCAAAAGTGAAAAGACAAGAGTAGAGAGCTCTAGGATATGAGAATCAGCTATCTCAACCACCACTGAGGCGCTCAGAATCTAGGGCAAGTTCTCCCAAAAACACACAACACACGTCTTATTGCCTTTGCGCTCCATGTTGCTCTTAAAATGGTTCAGTGCTCCCTCACTTCTCTATGTGACATTTCGAAGCCCCACCATGTGGCCATAGTTTCCTCCTGGAACAGTGGTAGCCAGGAACTCAGCACCCTCTCTCCTGGAGTGGCTGAGTTTCTCCATGGCTTTTTGTCCCTCAACAGGGTTATTGGCGTAACCGCTGCAGCTCCCATGCTCCGGCTATCCTCTAATAGCAGCTCCCTCTAGTCTTGTCAGCTTCTGACCTCTTATTCTTCACCTCCATTTAACTAACACTGCTCCTGCTTGATTTTTAAGCGCACAATGGAGTGCTAATTGGACATATTAAGTCAGGAGCCCCCTTTGATCCCTTTCCTCCCAAGGTAGGGCAAGACTAGCAGACAGTTTTGCCCCAGTCCTAACATCTTTTATTAATATAATTATTTCAGCAGGTATTTTCCCTTCAGACTGGAAAAAGGCTCCAGTTTTGCCCCTATTACAAAAACCTTCAATGGATCCTAAGGAAACGAAAAAGTACTGTTCAACTTCATGCTACCCCATGCTGCCAAGCTACTTGAAAACCACTTTAACACCAGACTGTCAGATTGCTTGGAAGAAAACGACTTTCTGGATAAAGTGCAGTATGACTTTAGATCAGGGTACAGCACAGAGACAGCCTTGATAACAGTCTAATAAGAGATCAGATCAATTAAGGATGAGGGTGGAAGAGCTGCAGTGGTCCTTTTGGATCTTTTTTGCACCATTTGACATAATAAGCCATGCTGTTCTGTTAAAGCGCCTGACAAAATTGGAATTACTGGCCCGGGACATGATCTGCTCTCATCATTTTTGAGGGACAGGGATCAGTCTGTGGCACTCAGGGAATTTAACTCTAAACCCTTTGCCTTTCAACGTGGTGTCCCTCTGGGGTCCCCACTTAGCCCTATGCTTTTTAACATCTATATGGTGCCGCTGGCTAAGCTGATTCACTGTTTGGGGTGAGCCACAGTAGCTTATGCAGATGACACCCAGATTATAGTATGAGTTTCAAGTAATGTGGAGGAGGTTGCTGATAGATTTAAGTGGGGAGTGAGTGCCTTCGTTAAGTGGATTGCTCAATTGTCTGAAATTAATTTCGTACAAAACGGAGGTTCTTATATTTGGGAAGGAGACCAGTTTTTGGAATTATTTTTGGTGGCTGCAGGCCCTTGGCTTTTTTCCAGAGTCAGTTTCCAAGGTAAAGAATCTTGGAGTAGTCTTTGATGCCGAATTGTCCATCAGAGAACAGAAAAACAAATTGACATCCTGCTTTTTTATGCTGAGATCCAGGAGGAATGTAAGCTTTTCATTCCGTTTCAACTTCAAAAATCGGTGGTTATTGCCCTGGTCCTATCCAGGATTGATTATTGTAATTGCCTTTCTATGGGCATTCAACAAATGGAACTCAAAAAGATCCATTTGCTGCAAAATGCAGCCTCCCACCTTCTTAAAAAAACTCCCAAAACACAAGTCATGTCTAATGCCTTGGTAGAGCTTCACTGGCTTCCTGTAAAGAAAAGGGTAGTTTTTAAGGCACTGTGCTCGACTCACAAACCCTTGCACTGTGCAGGACCCAACTATACCCCTAAGAAATTTAGGTGGTACCTACCAAAAAGGTTGCGGTCCGCTGCCTCATATTCAGTTTTTGTCTCCAGAATAAAGAAAGGTTCTTGAGGAGGCCGTAGCTTTGTGTTTTATACCTGCCAGCTATGGAACAAACTGCCTCTACATATAAAAAGCTAGTTGGACCTTCTCAGCTTTATCAAACAGTTGAAATCTCGTTTTCGCCCCCACTTTAACCCTGTAGATTTTTTCAATCTGTTATAGGTTCCTTAGCACCAAGACGCCTTCAGGTATTCGTGCACTCTAACAATTTCAAATCAAATCAAATCATTGACTTCTACTCCTTGAGCTACCCTCCTGCCACTCACCTTTGATCCACCTTCCTCTCAACTTCTTCCACTCTTGCTTCGAGAAGACTCCCACACTTTCAAAATAGCTCCTCCATCGACATTCCTCCCTGTCTTTCCAAACCATGACCTGTAAGCAGTTACTTCACTACTTCCTCAACCTCATAGTGCTATTTAATTTGAAAATTGTGTCTATTCAAGTTTTAAGATATAAGGTGCAGCCCATTGCTGCTCTGTCTGTTTTTAATTTAGTAAAGGCTTTGCAAGGGCGTGTTATTAAACAAGAAGGCTAGGCCCTTGTACAGAGGTCAATAAAAGTAATTGTCTTCTCAAGCCATCTGACCAAGAACAAGAGTGTAACTAATTGACTTGCTGCACCAAGTTGCCTGAACAGTAATGGGTGACAGATGGATCACAAACATAACAAATTGTGTGCGGTATGATGTTTTCAGGAAATTGAGGCAAGGTATTTTGAAAAGCAGATGCTTTGATAGAAAGTTTCTTTCTGGATGGTAATTAACAGTGGGAGCTGTCTTAAAACATATTCAAGTCAGACAATTATCTTGAAATCTGAGGGTTTGGGCAGACTAAAAGGGTCTGGGCAGATAGCTGAGGCACAAAAAGGCATCACTGGTCTTATAAACCAGTAACACCAATAACACTAGTCCTTCCTGTGACATCTAAAAGAACTCTGATGCGATTCTTACCTGACAGCGCGACCGAGATACAAGTTGGTATAAGTGTTCTGGTTATAGGAATTCAAGGTAGGCCCGAGGAACCTTAAGAGCCTCATGACATACAGCATGTAAATGTTAAATAGGAGAAGTGACAGTGGCGAGAATTAGAGTTCCCTACAAGGGACTGGGATGATGCTCCTGCATATGGTTGAAGAAGTAACTGCAGTCCTCCAGGCTAAAGACTGAGAGCCCCATGAACATTGCCGGGTAGTTCAGAAAGATTAGTTTCAAGATGATGTCAAAGATGGTCAGCAGATCCAGGAGGGCGCGAATTAATGGTGATGCTTTGTTTATGAGTACAAGACTGTAATTTCAGGCTTGTGTCAGTGACAAGTGAGCAGAGAGGTGACTGGCACGTGTTGAAGGCAATAAGAGCTTTGATGAACTAAGTGAAAGGAAGCCTAAATGTGCAGGGTAAAGGAAGAGCTTCTACAGAAGTGATATGACAACATACTTCTTGACCCCCATAGAAGGGTTATTGCTAAAGAGGGAGGACTCTAATAGGAACACTATTGTGGTAGGTAAAGCAAGTAAGTTGGTACACGCTCTTTAAAGTGAGGATGGGCCTAGGGTCGGCACACACGTTAAAAGCTTCAAAGAAGTGGCTCTGATCAGTGATGGGGCCTATCCTCTATGTCTCATCTGTAGCTGACTTCAAAAAGGTGATGCAGGAAGTTGAAATCAGAATATTCATAGACATCAGAAACCCAAATCGAGTGAAAAAGCTGGAGAAGCACAACACTCTTCCCATAAACGGCATTCTGTGGAAATCAAGGGAGCCTGAGGATCTAAAAAATAAACTTCAGTTTGGCAATCGTAAAGTTGCACAAAGACTCTAGTTGTATTGCCATATTTTCCAGACACACAGGTCTCTGAAGATTCAAGTGGTTAAACTTAAGACTTCCTGCAGCCACTGATATCTTCCAGATTGCCTTCCAGGAAGTACAGTCCAAGGTATGATGAAAGCTCAATGACAGCAATGATATTCCCATTTATACCTCTTCACAATAAGAGGGCATCAATGGACTCAGAGCCATCTCTCGAATACTGCCAGACTGCCAGAAATCTTGACAGCATTGATTCAAGACTTAAGAGAGGAAGCTGCCACTATCCCCTCAAATAAAAGAGACCAAACTAAGGCCCGCATTTATATTTTTTTTGCACTGCATTTGCGTCATTTTGTGTCGCAACAAGTTTGCGCCGTTTTGCATCAAAAAGCGGCGAAAATGTGGCGCTAAAAAAGTATAACTATGGGCCTAAATGTGAATTGGAAGGGTCACTCAGTGGCCCTGAGAACATCACAGTGCCTGAACCACAAATATGCATCCTGAAGATAGGGAATCAGAATCAAAATCTGAATCAATTTGGATCATAACAAGCTACAATCAGAACAAGTAAGGATAACTTACCCAACAACACAAGAAGAGACTGCAACACCTCTCGCTCCATGGAACCACAGGAAGTCACAATTCCACAGGAGGATAATATTAAAGTACCCCCAGAGACAACTAATTACACAATTAAGGAGTATCAATGGGAAAGCATATCAAGGAAAAATAAAAAGCTCGTTCAAGGAAAAATAAAAAGTGCTTAAAGAAATTAAACAAGAAAGGTCCAAAAACTAGACACACATATAACATGCTCTTTACACAGTGTTTACACAAAGGAGGAATCAAGACGTTCCTTGTGAACCCTCTGAAAGCAGGAGACAGGGCGAAGAGAACTGATCACAGCAAAAAATGACCAAAGGCCAAAAGTATGGACTCAGGCACCCAAACAGCAGCACCTGCTACCTCCGACCAAGAACTGAAAGTCACCGAAGCACCGCCTAGGGTGGGTGCAAAACAATTATCTGAACTGTCAACAACGTTAAACTGGCCTGGTAAAGAACAGGAATGAGAAAGAAAGTCAGAAGCATGGGGGGAGTGCTAACAACCATCTGTGAAGCCACTCCTTACCCAAGTCGCAACAAAGATATCGGTGACAGAGGCAACCTATCCACCACTGGACCCCTCTATGGGCCAATTTACACTGCGGAGGCAAACCAGTTACTACAGGTAATACAGATACAACGGGCCAATGACAATTGGAGTCATGTAAAGGTGTAATTTAATGCTTCGCTATACCGGAGTATGAATCCAGCAGCAAATGCATTGGTGTAGATTAGAGAGGTGCATTGTAGAGTGGAGTTGTGCAGAGTGGAGTGGCGTGGAGGGCACAGAGCGGAGTACCACAGAGTAGAAAGGGGCACAGTAAAGTGGTGCAAAGTAGAGTGGTGCAGAGTGGTGTAGAATACAGTGGCACAGAGTTCAGTGGTGTAGAGTGCAGTGGCACAGAACAGAGTGGCATAGAGTGGTGCATAGTGTAGTGGCGTAGAGTTGAGTGACGCAGAGTGTAGTGGCGCAAAGTAGACTTGAGTTGCATAGAATGCAGTGGGATAGAGTGCAGAGCAGAGTGGCATAGAGTGTAGTGGTATAGAGAGGTGCAGAGTAGAGTAGCGCAGAGTGGTGCAGAGTAGAGTATAGTGCCATAGAGTGCAGTAGCATAAAGTGCAGTGGCATAGAGTGGAGTAGCGTAGAGTGGAGTAGTGCAGAGTAGAGTGGCATAGAGTTCAGTGGCGGAGAGTTCACTGTTAAAGAATGGAGTGTCAGAGTTCAGCAGGGTAGAGTGGAGAAGAGTGGTGTAGAGAACAGCGGTGTAGAGTACAGTGATGCACAGAAGAATGCAGTGGCGTAGAGTGCAGTGACAGAGTGCAGTTGTGTAAAGTGCATTGGCGTAGAATGCAGTGTTTAAGAGTTCAGTGGATTAGAGTGCAGTGTCAGAGAGATGAGTGGCGTGGAGTGGAGTAGAGTCGAGCAGTTTGCAGTGGTGTAGAGCAGATTGTTTCAGAGAAGAGTAAAGCGGCATTGAGTAGAGTGGGGCAAGTTAGAGTGCAATTGCGTGGAGAGACATCGAGTGTAATGTCATAGAGTATAGTGGTGTAGAGTGCAGGGCCATAGAGTGCAGAGGTGCAGACTAGATTAGAGTGGTGTACAGTGGATTGGCATAGAGCGCAGGAACATAGAAATGAGTGTTACAGAGTAAAGGTTATTGGGGTAGAGTGTATTTCCATAGAGAGCAGTGGCTTAGAGTACAGTGTTGCAGAGTGACGTAGAGTACAGTGGCATAGATTGGGGTTGTGCACTGTAGATTGGTGTGGCCTGGACTTGAGGGGTGTAGAGTTCGGTGGCGAAGAGTGCAGTGGTGTAGAGTAGAGTGGAGAAGAGTGCTTTGGCATATAGTAGAGTGGAGTAGAGTAGAGTGGCATAGTGTGAAGTGACGTAGAGTAGAGTAGCATAGAACAGAGTTGTGCCAAGTAAAATGGTGTAAAGTGGAGTGATGCAGAGTAGAGTGCAGTGGTGTGGAGTGCTGCAGAGTAGAGTGGAGTGGCGTAGAGTGGAGTATTCATGGTGTGGTAGCATACTGCCATTACAAACAACACATTATCAATTAAAATGACCATTATATTTGCACAGACATACAGTTTTACTAATAAAACTATACAGTCCACAGACAAAAATGTGTGAAAATGTCATCATATAGTGCAGGGTTCTGCAAAGTCGGTCCTGGAGAGCTGGGTCCATGCCAGATTTTTAGCATATCCACATTTAGAAAAAAATGTTTCAGAAATATACATTTTTCTAAATGTGAATATGCTAAAAATCTGGCATGGACCCGGCTCTCCAGGACCGACTTTGCAGAACCCTGATCTAGTGTAATGATATGTTTTGATCATATGAAAGTATTTGTTTCCTATACACTTCAGAAACAACAAAAAATGTGCTTAATTTGTGTTTCTAATTTTATATATTCTGAAATTCTTACACAGTTAATTTAAATGTTGTCATATGCTAGAAAAAACTCTTTCCTGCCCCCAGTATCCTGCAAGATTGCCACATAAATTCTCTCACTTTAAAGTCAGAGAGAGAAAAGTAAACAAACTTCCTTAGAAGACAGCACCTAACATTTGACCTTAGTTTTTGAATGCACCGCAAATGTGATGAGATATGAACAAGATTTACAGGCCTGTTTATAGAAAGGGGGCACTCAGAAGCATACTGTAAATAAGTTTTGGGCAAAGGAAGATACAAACTCAAGCTGGAAGGCTTAAAGCAAAATTAAGTCAGCAAACAGAAAGCAAGAAAATGTGATTTATATACCACAATGACAATGTCACACAACTGGCAGAATGCATTCCCAGGTCAGCCTTCTGAATATCCCCAATATGTTGTTAGCAAACCAGATAGCAGTGCTGTATGGTAGGCTGCGACCTACAAACACTTGCCTTGTCAAAGCACCAAAGCATTATTGATAGTCATGGGATGCAAAGTGATGTCTACAATGTCCTACAGAGTAATCATGTTTAAAGACAACTTACATGGTTGGAGTGATGGATATCAGAGTGTGCTATCACCATTTATTTGCTCTTCTGGATTGTACCAGCCAAGCACAAATTAGGCCTGAATGCAATCTACCCAACCAGAATATGGTGCAAAATAAGTATCATATAGTCTAAAATTTAAATCAGTTAAACCCAGCATAATGAAAGAACTTCTGTGGAAGAAAATTCAGAATCCTCACCCAGTGTGAGGGTTCTTACTTACTAACTCCAGTACAATATTTTTTAAACTTTTTTTTTTTATTTACACACATATGGAGACTTAGGTGCACTAAGTAGTCAGCGAGTAGATGTCTACATGGTTATCATTCAGGCAAATCTCAACACATTACAGAGGGCAAATTCCAATTCAGGGAAGAATCATAGTCAACTGTTTCATCACATTGTTTGATAATGGAATAACCAGAAAATGCAATGAATGAGTGGATTAAGACTTGCATTGGTCAGGTACAATCAGATATATAGTTAACCATCTGTGTCTCCTTCTTTGTCACCTGGTACACTCTCAGGAGCTAGAAAACGTTCACACGACCCCACCCAGACTTCTATGTCGTCTTATACCTTCTCATCGGTTCTATTGGTCTTCATATGAATTTCCTCAACTGGAGACCACTCAGTGACATCCTTCACTCAGTGGGCCAGCAAGGGCGCCCTTCGCCCCATCCACGTAATAGCCAGTTTCAGGTATTTGTAGGATAGCTTTCTCCACTTGGGTCTTGCCATATTACCTAGTAGGCAACAGCAGCATGAGAGTTCCCTGCAGTGTTGTGCTGTACATGAGCCTATACACGACCTGGTTCCAGGAGTCTTGCACTAATGGGCAACCCCAGGCCAAAAGTAAAGAATTCACCCCTTCAATGTTACAATGAAGACAGGAAGAGACACTGTCAAGATAGAAGCCGCACAAAGATGTGTGATGGAGGAAGTTGAAATGAACCAACTTAAACCACGCATTGCTAGAGACTTTATGAGTCAACACACACACCTGGGCCCAGTCGTCATCCATCAGTGGGTCCCCAGGTCTGCATCCCAGGCTTCCCACACCCATGGCACCCTATGAACTACATCTGCCCTCATGGATTTATATAAGAGAGACACCAAGTGTCTCCCTGTCTCACAAGTCAACATCACTCCTCGTGTGCCAGATAGGAGGGGCCGCCAGGAAGGTCTGCCAAATCTCTCTGGCAAACTCAGCCAGTCCTGCATACTGCCAGAAATGGCCAGATCCCACACTGAACTCCTGCTGAGCGTCCTCAAAGGAGATAAAGAGCTTGTTCAGGTACAGGTCATCCCCAGGTCTCACAGCCTCCGTCCTGCCTCACCTGGTATGTCATGGTGTCCTCCATACAGTGAATAAGGACAAGCATTGCCACCGTTAACTCTCTGTGGAACGGAGCCCTGTGTAGAACCACATGCAGTATCCGGTGCCACACTATAGCTGTCTGCCAGATCACATATGGGTGGTCTCTGGAGACTCTGGCGTCCTACATTAGTAGTATTGGTGGGTCCTCGGCACCCACACACCCTGCCAGTAAATGTTTCTCCCAATTATCTCCCTCCGCCAATCATCCCACCGCATGCTGCAGCATTGCAGCAAAGTAATAAAATTATAGTTGTGGTGCTTCTAACCTGCTCTTCTCATCAGAATACTCTTAGCTACACTACTTTGCATGACCGGCCATTTCAAGAATGTTAGGAGTGTACCCAGCTTTTTAAATATTCAGGCAGGGAGGGGGCAAAGAGAGTGTATCTTAGTGTGGAGACAGCAGGGGAGAAGCACCATCTTCGAAATGGCAATCCTGCTCTTGAGTGAAAGTGGCAAGGTGGTTTAAAAAGCATCAGATACATTCAGAGCGTCCAAGACTGCCCATGTTAGATTGCATTTGGGCTTTTCTCGAGTGAGCAACCATAATCCCCAGATAAATTGTATTTATCCAGCTCCTGGCAAAGGCCCAGATCAGGGAGACCTTCCACCGGGATCCCAACCAATGCTGCAAGAGTAAACAATAAATTATTTCCTCTGATTCAAGTGCAGACTGGAGACCGTAGTGGGCCTAACCTAATCTGCGTTCTTGGGCCCCAATCTACTGTGTCAAACGTTTTTTCTGTATGCAGCGACCACGGCCATCTCCTCACTATTACTCTCGACCTCATGCAGTATATGCGTAAGCCGTCTCAAGTTCATACCCATGTTGTGAACCTGGTTAAACCTGCATTGATCTTCATGGAGCAGTGCACTCGCCACTGAGCCCAGACAGAGGGCCATCATCTTACAAACGATCTTCACATCCGTGTTTAACATGGTGAGTGGCCGGTAGGCAGCTAGCTCCCTTATGTCCCTCCTGGGCTTAGGTATCAAACATAAATCTCCCTCCCTCATCGTCGGGGGCAATATCCCCTTGTCGCGAGCCTCAAGAAACACTTCCAGGAGTGCTGTTGTGAGCGCAGTTGAGCAAGTCTGAAAGGACTTTGGTGGGAATGCGCCCCCTCCAGGAGGCTTGTTTTTGGAAAGTAGCTGGAGGGCCACCCTCATCTCCTCTGTAATATGGTCAGATTCCAAGTCTAGGTGCACCCTGCCCTCCACCATGGGAACTGTGGGCCCCCCCAGGAAAATCTGTATCCCTGCCTGTGTGATCCATGGGTCCTTTTTACATACCCCTTCTAGGTGTAGTTTGAATATGCCCACCACTGCTTCCTGTGTGACCTGTAATGCACGATCCTGTGCCTTCAAGTGAACACCCGGAGCCGCCGTCACTTTCCTACGTATGATCCAGGCTAGTAGCCTCCCAGACTTGTCACTCTCTCTATGGAGATGCTGAATATATCGCTTCAAAGTTTAACTATCCAGCCTGTCCCAGAGTTCTTCTATGTGGTGCTGTAATGCCACCTCCTCTCTGTGGCTCTCTTCAGAGTTCATGTCACCAGCCTGCAATGCCGCCAGGTCCGCCTCTCTTTCCCCAAGCTCCCTTCCCAGTTGTCTCCTACCCCACACATCAGACCCAAACATTGCCCTCACAGAACTGCCTTTATAGCCTCCCACTCATTGGCTCTGCTGGCTGTACTTCCTCAATTATGTTCCATATACTCTGTCACTTTAGTACCATCATCTCTCTCCTCTCCAGATCAGTAAGGATATCTTCTGGAAAGCTCCAGTGTAGGCAGCTCCCCCGCACATCTCCCCATCGAAAGTCACATCTAACTGGTGTAAGGTCTGACAGGAACCTGGCCAAGTAGGACACAATCACACGCTCCCCCACTGGGAGCCCAGTCAGAAGCACCCGGTCCAGTCTGCTGTGTGTATTATGTACCAGGGGGCAACAGGTGTACACCTGTCCCTGTGGGAAATGTGCTCTCCACAGGCCTACCAGTCCCATATTTTGCATCACTGCACACAGTGCAGCAGTCATACGGGGTTTAACGGCCATCCAGGGTGACAGGCTATCCAGATACCCAGTCAACATACAATTAAAGCCCCCAATCCAAAGTAGCAGTACGTCAGCATCCCAACCAACCAGCTTTTGTACTCCATAGAAAAATTCCTGATCGTCCGTGATAGGTGCTTAAGAACAGAGATTTCCCACCCATTCATTAAACCCTGTATAAGTGCATTCCGGTTTCTACGTCTGCCTCCGAGTATGTCAGAGAGATGGGGGCACCAGGCGCAACCCAGGTCAACACACTTCTAGCGTCCTTGGAATAAGAAGCATGGTAGACCGTCCCTTTCCTTTTCTTAGGGATTGTACATGCCTCTGTATCATTGAGATACGTTTCTTGGAGAAATGCTATTTGGATCTTGTGCTGTTTTAGAACGAGAACAACCTGAAATGTTTTGTATGAGTACCAAAAGCCGGTACATTCCACATCAAACATCTATAATTATTCCCTCAAGTGATCCTATGAAGGAGAACACCATACACCCCATGTACAGCACATTACGACCTTCCAGCATGCCTCCAACATTATATCATAAACAAACCCCTACCCAAAAGTATTCTCCCACCAATGGATCCATATTAGAGCAATGGAAGCCTAGATACAGCCCCCCCATTAAAGTGCCAGGACCAACACGTCCACCCATACCTTGTCCAACTGGAACAAGTCCCCGATGGTCAGTCCTGTCCCCCCCCACCCTGTCCCTATGATAGCCATAGAGGTGGTAGAAAGGACCGAAAAGAGGTGAGGACCATGGAGAGACAGGGGTGGGGAGGAAAGAAGGAACAGTGTGGAAAATAGAGAAGGGGAGTTAATGGAAAGACAATCGGTCTCAGTCAGCTGCACAATTCAGTTCCACCAGCATCTATAAGGATAAATACCTCCTCACAAACATAAATACCAGATGGGTATGCTGTGTCAGTGCCCCAGTGCCCTCCCCCCTCAACACTCAATCTTTGTGGTGCGCACGGCTCCGGTAGGCCCAATGGCCCCTCCCACCAGCATCTCCCACCTTGCAGGTCCGACCAGCCAAACACTGTGCAACCAGTCCACTGATACTCTCCCGGTGCTGAAGAGGGATGCAGGGAGACCAATGGTCCAGTGAGATCTCACCGCACTCTCCTCCAAAACCCCACTGGGTAGGGTAGATCTTCTTCAGAGTGCCGACCCTTTCCAAGAGGCTGTGGTGTGTGCCGATCTCAGGCCGCACCACACCCACAAACTCAACGGGGACAGACAATGGTGGAATTACGGCACCTCCCTCAGTGGGTTAAGGATTCCTCTGCCCCTGTATTATGGACAGGTGGTCACAACTAAGGATGTCTTTCTTCAATGTCCAATTCAGTGGGCATTAAGGCAGGATTTAGTAGGATTAGGTCAGAAGGGAAGGAAGCATGCTTGGCTACGTCCTGTTGTCCATCTTGCTCGGCCACGCCCTCAGCTCCATTATGATATTGCAGCTGGAAGATCTTATTGGTGTAAACCTGCCCAGCAAAGTGACAGCTAAACTTCTCATGAAGAACGCATAATCATTATCTGCTGACCAAGACTTAAGGGACCTAAAGTTCAAGGCCCACAGTAGCTGGGCAGGAGACCTCTACACTCCAGGGTACTATCTGATTACCTAATACTGCCTCTTCCCAATCAGACAAAGTAGAAACTGATGAGACTGCGTTTTGGACTGATTCTGCTAAGATGCTATTGGTATGGAGGTATGAATGGAGAAACTAGTAAACAATGTAGATTATGTGTGCAATTGAATGAATCACTGATGTATGTGATATGCATTTGTGAAAGGCTAAAAACCCAGAGGCAGCTCTAGGTACACTCAATGTTCCAAGCCCAGAACATCAGATTGTATATGGCTTCAGTTCTTTACTGCCGAAAAGAGGAATTGTGCCAGCTTTCAGGGCGTTTTCTTAAGATTTAGGAAAGCGGTTGCACAAACACAGCAAAATGCAGCAAATACAGCAATATAACAATAAGTTATCTCCAGATCGAAGCGGATTAAGAGAAAAATTGAGATTGGAACTTTTCTAGGAGCATCTCACCTAACTTCACAATAACCATACACTTTGGTGAACTTCTGCATAGATCTGGGCACATTAATTTTGTGTTTCAGGGTGATCAGGACATTCTGGCATGGGTGTAATTAGGTCAGTAAGATTGGGAGTGCCTAAGCTTCAGATTTCCCAACAATCATACTGCCATATCAAGGTAATTACATTATCTAAGAAGCAGGTCATGAGGGGGCCGTGGAAAGGGAGAGCAGTGCAGATTGTTAGCAGTAATCAAAACAAAATATTTTGTAAAATACTCAACATTTTTCAGAACTTCAAAACATTCGAGACAGTGTGTGTTTTAGTCTGTGAGTGGATGCAAAAATCCTAGGTGAAACCCGACAGACACTTTACTGTACCCAAGTGAAAGCACCTGTATCCAACTATTTACTAGAGAATATATTTACTGGCAGAGGAGTGGTGGGGGGTGCGAGGGGTTAACACGCACCTGAAGCTACACCACTGCATCCTAGATGACAGCGAGTTTCACTAGATTATGGAGAACAAGAGGAAAGCTGAATTAATCAGTCATTCATGAGATTGTTCCCCCTGAGCAAATTTCTTAAAATCTTACATTTCCTTCCTTCTCTCCATCCTTCTGTAAGTTTTTGCTTCCCTTTCTCTGACTTGGCTTGTCTTTTTTCCATCATTCCTTTTCAACTGCAAGAAATCCTTTTTATCAGCTTCTTGGAGACTAGAGTCTCTGATCATGGTTAAACGTGCCATAAAATCCGCATACGTTGCATATTAGACAAAAATGGAGAGTGACACCCACCCCATCCCGCTCAAGCTTCTAAAGTGGTGGGTTACTGTCTGCTGCACTAAAGGGAAAAATAAAGCCCTTTTTTTCTTTCAAAGATAATGCCCCATATTACAACTCTGAAACGCTATCTATTGCAGCATTTTTAAATCAGTGAAACCTATTAAACAACGTGCAGAGACTGAGGCCCATTTTTATGGACTTTTGGCACTGGGAAGCACAGCAAGTTACCTTGCTTAGCTGCCCTGCATCAAAGGGAAAGAACAGGAATGCGCCATATCTATGGAATATGACGCATTCCATTCCTTTCTCACTGCGCTAGCGCATTTTTGGTAGCCTAGTGCCAATGCAGGCTCCCTTACACAATGGTGCAAAGGTGTCTTTGTTGTAGGAAGGATTGTTTTTATGCAGGAAGGGGCACCTACCTGCACAAAAACAAACCTTGGAGGCTTTTTCCTTTTTCTATGTGTGGTGCAGAATGCAGCACATAGAGGAAAAAAATGAGGAGAAATAAAGATATTTCTCCTCGTTACGTCCCCCCCCTTGGAGAGGCGTAAGGCTTTGACACATCCCCAGGTTTACAAGGTCTTGTAAATCTAGGGAAAGGCCAAAATCCATGGGTGTTGCATTGGAACACCCACCGCAACCCCCTATAGAACACCTCCCTAACGCAGAGTAAGGCAACACAGTGATTTATACTTCTTTGCCTTACTCCATCTCTATGAGGCAATTCAAGCCATGCCGAAGTAGCTTTGTGCGGCCTCATATATATCATTTCAAGGATTGCGCCACCTCTGCATCACAAAAAGAGATGCAACAGCAGCGCAAGGGGCTCGCACATATGCCCCTCAGTTCCAAAAAATTAAGGGGCATATTGACAAGAAAGTGTTGAATCAGCTATGATGCACCACTTTTCTTGCACCCCACCTTCCGGCACCCAAAGACACCATGGTTGCGCAGTATTTACAATACAGCACATCATAGCGCTCCTTAGAACAATAACGTCAACATTTTTTATGCTATTGTACCACTTTGCGACACTAGCGTCAACAATGTTGACGCTAGTGCAGCAAAGCACAGGGAGGCCCACTGATGGGAAAAATGGTGCAGTGAAATGTTGTAAACTTCAGTGCGCCATTTTTTCATGCCTCACCTCACCGTAATGTCCCCCTTGAATACACTGTGGTGCAAGGGTTTACAAAGTGGCGCAATGCAGGCATTGCACCACTTTGAAAATATTACATGGCAGACAATCACTTTAGTGCAGCCTTAGCGTCAAAAAATTGACGCTAGGGCGGCACTAAGGTGGCGCAAGGGGCCTGTAAATATGTCCCTACATTTGGGAGACTCACAAATACCGGGCGAACTGACAAGCAAATGTACAGAGATCAGAGAAAAAGTTCGACTACATTAGTTCTAGCAGCTGGTCGGGGCTCGTTGCTTCTTGGCACGTGCGTTTTAGTGCTTTGAGCGCCGTGAGTAGCGGAGACGCGCCCACGCTGCACAAGACGACAACAGCCAAACCAGGATTGTTTAGAAAAGGGCGGCCTCCTTCATTGGGGAGGAGAGGGAGGAGGGTGTGGAGTTCCCCGGCAGCTCTGTTTTCTACAACAGCATGATTTCCCCGAAATGATGCCACATCTAAGGCTACCAATAGGGAGCGCGCGGGCCTCTGATTGGCCCGGCTTACCACGCGTCGGTCTGGGAACTCCGACAATCACAGGTTATAACTGGGTGCTCGTGCGTGTGGCTAGCATTGCAGACCTTGCAGAGGTACGCGTGTGACACGGCTGCTATACAGAGGATCAGCTCCGTACCCCGCCGGGATTGCACGCCTCAGATCTACAGGTGGGCAGCGCAGACCAGCGGGGGTGCACTTGTGCATTACTGTGTGCGTGGGGGGTACCACGTCTAAGGCATAGAGACAGAGCGCACGGAAACAGAATGGGATGTGTGCAAGGGGAATTACGCGCACACACCTGTGTCAATGCACACAGCCAAAGGAACTGTGCACAGAAGCCGAGGAGAGTGCACTTCAGCGGAGAATGTTACACTCATGTTGTGAAGCATGCCGGAAATAGCCTGTGCAGAAAAGAACGGTTTTTCGATGGACGAACTGTGCACATAGTGCACTCAGGCAGTCTTTTGAGCAAGCAGCACAATAGTGCATCTAAGGAACGGGCAGGAAAAGTGATTAGCAAAGAGTGGTGCATTTAGCAGAACTTGTTGCACATTGTAGCGGAAGCTGCAGAGTTCATTTAGCTCACTTCGTGTTAGAAAGGGGAAGGGGTGTCTCTCATTGGGTCCACTTTAGAGGGTTCTGGGGATATATGGGAGTTCAAGTACGTGACATTTAATCCCATTATCCGACTGTTTATTGACTTGTAAAGGGGCATATTTGCAAGCCCCTTGGCCCCCTAGCATCATTTTTTTACGCTAAGGGGGCGTTAAGGAGGCTTTTCTCTCCAGTGCTGTATTTAAACAAATGTGGCGCAATGCAAGCATTGCGCCACTTTGCAAATCCTTGCGCCACATTAAATTATGCCTGCGCCAGGCATAATGTATGCAAGGGGGCGTTCCGACGCAGGGAGGCCTGAAAAAATGGTGCAGTGAAATGTATAGCATTTCACTGCATCATTTTTTCCATCATTATTGGCGCCTGTTTAGGGAAGGCGTTAAAATGACGCACCCATTTAATCAGTTGGTTTCCTTGTGCTTTGCTGCACTAGTATCAACATTGTTGATGCCAGTGCAGCAAAGCGCCACGATATGATCAATAATGTTGGCTCTATTCTCCTAAGGACCGCCATAGTGCATACGGCGCAACCATGGTGTCGTTAGGTTGGGCCAGCAAAAAAGTGACGTATCTATATGCCCCACTGATCATAAAACATATTTATTCCAGTTATCCTCTGAGCACTTCCGGGAATAGCAAAAACACCACAAGCGTTGGTGCACATTTGCTCAGAGGAATTGTAAGCTTGCCTTGACGGTGAACTGGCGTGCACGTGACCCTTTCTTGAATTTTTCCATAACTTGGTAGGCTACTTCCTTCCCCTGTGGTCAGCGTGTTATTATTGTCATTCCATAGTCTGTAGATGTGTACGAATTGCCAACAGTGTTCCAGTTTTGTTTTACTACTTTTTAACGGTGACGATGTTAGTTTTAGCTTCTGTCAATAAATATATTGCTCCGTTTAGTTCTTAAAAAATCTCGTGACCTGCAAACGCCTTTAATGTAGACGATGAGTTTCAAAGTAGCTCTTTATCTGGAAACTGTAACTGCTACGTACCCAAAAATTAAAGGCCACACCTTCTTCCACTAATCCGGGGTAAACCACTGGTAGCCTGGTCGGTGGGGGCATCCTGCCGCATTGCTGTTGCAGCATTTATACTAGACCAGGAAGTTCAAGAAAACATACACAGAACGCGTGCCCGGGGTGCCTCTTTTGCAAACGACTGGGAGACACGCTGCCGCTCTGCAAACTGTTTTCGATGCGACGGCGTAATTTTTCTCCACAGACGTTAAACTCCCAAGCATGGCTCTGATACTAGGTTTATTTTAATTCTTTAATCGGATGGTAAACTATGTTTCCCATGCATTGCAGATGAGCGACAAGGGCCCTCTTGCTTTTTGCAAACTTGACTGCGCGAGCTCCTTTTTTGTTCATACATTTAAAATAATTTGCTGTCAGAGTCCAAGAGCTGCCACAGTCTTACAGGTTCCTAGCACTACCATAAGTGAGAAGTAATGCCCTCCCAGGTCATGTTATGTTAGATTTGTTAGTACAGCGCACAACTCGCCGGGTAGGGTATCCTGGTACTGAAGCAGGAGCTGTATGGACCGAACCAGGGTCGAAGCTAGGTGAGGAGTCAGGCCTTCAGTTTGTTGCAGAATTCAAGACCTGAGGAGGGGGCTCTGATGTACAGAGGCAGGTCGTTTGAGGCTCCAGTAGCCAGGTAGGAGAAGGCTCCACCACCATCAAACGCTGCAAATCATTTAACAATGAAAGGATAATAATCTACATTTATGATCCTTTCATTGTTCAAGGGACGGGGCATTGGGGATGACCCCTCCTCCTTGCATGCTACCCCACCCCCTGTAGCCCCTGCGAGCCACGACTGGCCAGCAGTCTTCTAGTCATTTGAGCGTTGGTTCCAGAATACAGAAATTGCTTTTACATGGCTGGTGATGGTGAGTTGATTGTTGATTTCTATTATGCAGTTCTATGAGTAGGTTGCCTGGTGACTGTGGGTCAGAGTTCAGCAGGCCACCAGGTGGAGCTCCGTAGGTGAGGTGTCTTTTCTGAAGATTACTACTTCTTTCTCGTCTGTGTTGAGCTAAAGGCAGTTGGTTTTCATCCTAGTTGGTGGTTTACCTTGTATCAACCTTTGTCAGATGGAAGCGTGAACCAGCCAACAAGATGTTAAATCTTTTAACTTCATGTTATGAACGGACACCTACCCTAGTTATGGTGCATTAACCTGCTGAGCTATCTTACACAGTTGTTGTGATTCTACCCATACCACTAATACCTTTTATGTCACTTTATTTTCCCCAGTTAAAACAAATAAATTGCATTAGTCAGTGATCCCTAGGTGCTTGAAAGGGGCTATAAGTTAAGACCTCCACTCTGCAGAATTGCAGTGTTGTCTGTGCATGTGGCTGCACGTTTCCCTGCACATCAAGCCTGGAGTAGAGTGCAAAGGTCATTACTTGGTTGGATGTTATTACTGCTATCTATCTATCCACCAACTCAAGTCAGCAGTTCATTGTTGAAACTGTTCTTAAGTGGGGCAAAGGTTAGGTGAAAGACACCTGCCTGTTCAGCTGTCTTTTAAACAAGCAACTAAAATTAATAGTTTGACAATCAGAGTGAAAGCTGTTCATTCTTTATTGTATTTGTTTTTTATGCATAACCAATTGATGAAAACTAAACACTGATCTTTGGTAAATTTGTGACTCCGACCGCTCATGTTATAAAAATTCAGTTCTGGGTGTGTAACCACAATACTTTATTTTGATTTTCTAGGTAGAGAAATGGCACCCACAAGAATGCGCATGAGGCCTTGGCTGGAAATGCAGATCAACTCTGAGGAAATTCCAGGCCTGTGCTGGCTCAACAAGGTGGGCTTTCCATTTTTGATGCCATGTAGATGGTGAGAGAGAAAATGGCTCTTTGTTTGCATTCAGTATATTAATGTGACCAGTGCAGTGTTTATGCTAAAATGTGGGGAAGAGGAAGGTTTGGGGATGACGGGTCAAAAAGGCATGGCTTGACTTCCAGGTGTTTCCACATCATGTGTAGGTGTAGTTATCCATGCCCCATCCCACTAATGTTCAACAGTATTTTAAGCACATAATTTAGTTTCTTAGCTTTGCGGAGTGCCAGTAATTTCAGATGCACAGAGCAGTATTTGCACAACACACTGTTTTGCAAAATGTCAGCTGGTTGATACGAGAAACCACTGGCTGTTGGCTTTTTTGAGCTTGCTAGGCGCTACCTTGGTATAGCAAGGGTGCCCTGTGTCCTACTGCAAGGAAAATAGACTCGCATCCCCAGTTTAGGCTATAATTGGGGTACAGTGGGCCCCTCAGACCTTTAGGCTGCAGTGCCATGGCATCTGCTGCACCATTGCTAGCTACACCCCTACTGGGTGCTACCATGCATGTTTCATTCTTACTGCATAGGTTGCCATGCAAAAGGATGCTGAGGTCCAAGTATTCAGAGCCATATTTATCAAGGTCTTGCATTGCCCCTTTTCACACGTGGTGAAACAAGGGCAAAGCAGGCCCTTAAATAAGATTTACTATGCTGTGTGGAGCCAAACTTCATGGAATGGGATATCTGCAGTAATGCAAGGTAGCACAAGTGCTTTGCGTTACTCTGCCCTGGGAAGGCGTTTCATGGGTGGAGTTGTGGGTGTTCCCACGCATCGAGCCGTGGTTTTTGGTGCAGTTCCAGAGTTACTAACACTAGGAATGCGTCAAGATTCTACCCCTTCCAAAGGGAGGCATAATGAGGAGAAATCGCAGAAGATTGTTTTTGTACAGGAAGGTGTTCCTTCTCGCATGCAAACAACTGTCTGTAATTCACGCACACTCTTGCACCATGGAGCAAAGGGTGCCTGCTTTAACGCTACACTGCACTCCGTGCACCAGTTTAGGGAGACTAGGAATGCATCATAGCTTATTAGATGTGTAGATTCTTGCGTTCTCCCTGCCACGTAAGACAGTGCAGCAAGTTGTCTTGCTGAGTTGCATGATTTATTAGCAAATCTGCCTTTCAGTGTCCATAGTGGTGCACCGCATAGCGTTAATCTGGCTGCTCTCGCACTGGATGTACAATCAGTCCGAATGGCTTTTTCCCTGGACAGGGTCTGGGCACGGTGCCTGTTGAAGAATCTCACCACTAATGTTTTTCAGAGCTGTGATGCAGAGGTAGTTACCACAATTGCAGGTTTCCATGTTAAGGCACCAAGAATGAGCATTTGTCACCTGAGAGCTTGATGCTCCAAAATGAAATGGTTCGTAACTTGGAAGCTCTGCGCTGACTCTCGTGTGCATCATGTGTTAGGATGTTACCGCTCTGCCTCATTGCTCGCCAAACCATACTTCTGCTGATTTTGTAGCAGGTGTTTAGTGAACAATAATCCGGTGTCAAGAAGATAATATGAAGGCCTTTTTTGCCTAAGTTACTCCTTCAGGAACATTTGAGTCATTGGTTGGGTAAGGTTGGCAGTTGTATATGGTTCTGTTCTGTCAGTAATCAGAAATGAGATGCAATCAAGTAGTGTTTTTTTCATGGTATTTCTACAGCCATATGCTCAGATTGGTACTTTTGACGTACACATCCTCATTTAATTGAAACTGTTGAAGTCTCCAGTCTAATGTGTGCACTCTTCTATACCAGGATGAACAGATCTTTCAAATCCCATGGAAGCATGCAGCCAGACACGGATGGGAAATGAAGAAAGACGCTTGCTTGTTTGAGAAATGGGCCATTCACACAGGTACATTTTTGTAGTACAGAAATCTGCATAAAACAACATAACGAGTAAATGTAGCGAACGAGTGACTTACCCGCTCCTCTTTGATGAAAGAATTGAGCATAAAATCCTGTCTGCCATATACAAGTTTAGTCACAGTCGTGGGACATGCCATCTAAGAAAACACACCTTTTGCTTTGGCTTAAAATGTCGTAGACCACACAGGCGGACAGTTACAAGAAAAGAGGTTTAAAAAGTGTTCCTTGCTTTTAGCAAGTCCCTTATGGAATTGTTCAAATATTAGCTGTTCCGTGTCATATCTGGAGCTTCCGGTGGCCATTTTAATGTTGTCTGTTTCCGTAGCGAGAAGAGGGCAGTTTAATCCATTCATTCACAATAATCTGGGCTACTAATCGTTTGATAGGTATTGTATATATTACCAGCATTTGTTTGGGGACTTTAGAGAAGTGAGCTTCCTTTTCAGAATGCAGTTTCATTGAGTATAGTGTGGCCACCCACAGGCCGCACCGTGTGGTGGAACAACATGCCACAAGTAGAAGCCGCTCGGGTTTGGAATAAGAGCACATTTTATTGCCCATCGCAGTGCAAGCACAATGGTACGAGAACCGAAAAGAGAAAATCCCATATGTAAACCTTCAGAAATGGTCATACTGTTAACGACAGTCTTAAAACAGGTACACCACTAACAAAGGATGGACTTTGTCCACAATCACGTCTTTTTATAGTCGCATTATTATTGCAATAGGAATATTGCAGATTAAACCATGATTGCATAGAAATTAAGTTGCTGCTAATGTTTTTTATTTCTGTTGGTGATAAAACGGATTGTGATAGTGAGCTTTTTTGCTGTTGCAGGAAGATACAAGGTCGGTGAGAAGGCCCCAGATCCCAAGACTTGGAAAGCCAATTTCCGCTGTGCCATGAACTCGCTGCCAGACATAAAGGAAGTGAAAGACAAAAGCATCAACAAGGGCAGCAGCGCCGTCCGGGTCTACCAGATGCTGCCGGCAGCTGCGAAGACCGAACTCAAAGGTAACCAGACATGGAAACATCCGCCAGGAGTTGGTAGGGGCGTGCCTCCCCGGCGCCGCGAGCTACTGCAGGCAGCTTCTAGGCGGCCCCGTACCGCAGAGGAGGGCAGGCCTCCCTTTGAGCTGCTTCTCCTTTGGTACCGCCCGTGGCAATGGGCCCCGTGGTTGCGTCTGGCCCACTCACCATCTGTGTTTGCCAACAGTTCTCTTCACTGTTTCGGCGGCGTTAGAGTGCGTTTCTTGGTGCAGCATACGCCTGGCGAATGTTAGGCGTGGCTGTTATGAGATTTCTTATCGGTTGACCGTTTTAGAAACGGGAACACGCATGCTGCAGTGAGCGTGACTAATGCACTTCAGGAACAAAGGCAATGGGACGTTAGTTCACAGGCTGAAAGATGTGGAATTGCAAAGTACGTTTTAAATATTTCCAGCTTTCTAATGCCGAGAAATGGACTTGTAAACAGTTTGTTGTGGAATTTATTGTAAATGCACGTTTTTTGCATGTGCTTGGTGTTTACTTCTTTTATAACCAAACATAAAACACTTTGTTTAAACAAAACAAACCTAAGCACTACATTGGTGCGGCGCGGGGCTCTTAAATAGATAATTATTGTGCAGTGTGGGCCTCTCATATGAATAATTAGCCAACATATCACTTTAGAACCCACAATTATTCTGATACACCTCGTAATACACCCTAGCATGAAGACGTTCCTCTTGCGCTGTTCCACACTTAAGGCGTGACTTTACCCTCTGTGACCTAGTGACGCTCATTGGTCTTCCTTTCTGCCACTCCTGTGATTCTCTCTGATCACAGTGCCTCAGTATTCAAGCACAGTTTGGACAGCGCCATCTGGTATCTAACCTTCATTCTGATGGATCCGTTCTAATCAAAGCCTGGAACGTCCATGTCCCCTTATCTCATACCTATGCCTCTGCTAGATAGGAGCGTTTCTTCACCGTGCTCCCAATATACCTGGGTATTCAGAAATCTTTTCTCCTTGTTAATCCAGTGCTCCAACTTCACCATGACTGAAGGTGCAATTTGCTATTTTAATGCTTCCTATAACTTCACAAATTTAGTTTCGGGATAATCTTTAAATAGAATATTTGAAATAGCTTTTTTCTGTTCTCCATTATTCGTTGGAACTTGCCCTGGTTCCTCTTTCTCATCAAAAATTACACAAAGCAAGATGGTATTCCCACAGCCGATACCCGCTTCACTCTCTGTAGCGAATGAGCCTATATTGAAAGACGGTGAACTTAAAACTCCAACATTGGCTAAGCTGAGGCATGTACTCAGTAGGGCTTGAGATAAAAGATCTCTTCTGAGTAAGTTGAGCATCATCATGAACCGCCTGCTTAATACGAGGAAGTCTTCTGCCTTCCTTGCTAGATCTTCTCTTTTGGACTGGTGTGGGTGCAATGGATGCAAACCACTTTAAAAGTGATGACACCACTGCTATGGTGTTAGTCCATTGTAATTGCTTCAGTCGGGGATAAAATGTCCTTAGACCAAGAAACAAGAGCCCTACACGGCTGAAAATGGTTGGTCGAGAATGGGAAGTTTAAAGTTATCAACAACAAGAAGATGACCATGTGATACATTCAGTGCAGTATTGTTTGTTGTTCGGCCCTGACTCCTGTACAAGGCTATTTGTGGTCCCCTTGAGCTCAGAAAATATAACACAGTTTGAAGACCTCGATCTGAAAGCCGTACGTTCACTATATAGTGGGGCAGTAGTTTGTCATAAACTTGCGACTCCAGTACCGTGATACTCCCACAGCGCAACTCACCCAGAATCTCTTGCTACGGTGACATACCCTTCATGAAAGTAAAAACGCGGGCAACCAAAATTCCAGCATGTACAAAAGGAAAGCAAAAACTTTGGGGAAAAAAATCAACAAGAGTACAGCAACCGATTTGGTGGTGTAAGGGAGGGGAAGTCTCCACTGTAATTGTTTTAAAATTTGACATATACCTCAGATTTCCCCAAAAAGTAAACGGAGCATAAAACTAAACTTATAAAAAAAAATCCAGAGGTTGATCCTAATATCAATTACCCATGGCTTAATCCAAAAGTGATTAATTAACCTAAAAAATAAATGAAGCTCATGTAACTTTTGCATTGTGGGTGTTTGGGAGGTGATTTTTTGAAGTGCTTTTAATTTATTGCTGTCTTGTGAATCTCACTTTTTTTCGAAGCGTAAAGACAAATGTATCTTCTTTTTGTTTTCCAGAGCGAAGGTCCAGGTCATGCCGAGACTCAAAGAAAAAGCCCCCCAAAATGGTACTTTTCCATTATGAACATTTTATTTGCTTTAATGTTGTTAAATGAAGCTGCATGTTTCTTCTACTAATCAATAATAATAACATTGACACATCGCTTTAAAACGTTGTCTGATCATAACAAGGGGGTTCTGGCTCTCCTGGGGAGCAGATCTAGACGGGTCACATGCACAACAAGATTTAAGGCATGGAGTGTTAAAGGGGCTTTCTACTGATTGATGTCAAAATAGGTTTCACATCTCAACCAGACGTCATCAAAAGATAAATCCTGAATCTTTATTTTTGATAATTTAAGGCAAGGCAAGCTTCATCATTTTCCTTAGATGGCCCCTTTACACCAATGACAAAATGCTATGATGTACTGTTGCGTTACTACTGGCGATGACTAACCTAACGTGGCTGCAATAATGTAGTGTTTCACCAGTAGACATTCAATGAGATTTCTATAATAAATATTTTTACTTTTCAAATGTATTGTATACCTTCATGGGCGGATTTTTCATTACACACATTTTTTTACAGGAGTTTGAGAATAATTGCTCAGAACATATATCAGACATCGTGCACATAAGCAGCATCGACGAACAAGGACGCTACACAGACCACAGCTACTCTGGGCAGGAAATGGACGTTCACAGCACTAGCACAGGCCTGCCTTCAGGTGGGGTTCTCACTTCTGAAAGCCACATCCTTAAGACGAACAGAATTTAGTATTCTCTGACTTGGGTGAAATGTTGCACAGCTGCATAGTTTTGCACCATAGCTGTAAGAGATTTGGATACATTTTCTTCTCATTACCAGAATCCAGTCAATGTCATAGTGGAGATAGAATCTGCCAGTGAAAAAACTCTTGTGCAAACCTTAGCCCTTCTTGTTCGAAAGAAGACAAGCAAGCTTATTCCCACCTCTGTACCTCATAATCTGTCCAGTTCTTGCTGTGCATTGCCTTTAGTAAGCTGAACCACAAGATAGTCAGGGCTTTATCTGACCAGTGGTAAAATCACTTCTCAGGTCCTACTTGACTTAACAGCATAAAGGGTACCCTTCGTGCAAGCCGCAGTGGGGTTTTATGCGCTCCAGGTAAGCGGTGAGCCATTGCCAGCTTCAGGCCCTTATGCTTCTGCATCTGTGACTTCTTCGAAATGTGATGTAGCCGTTTTAGTGCTGGCCAGTATGTTAGCATTGTATCTGCTTTCAAGAGTGATTCATCAAAACACCTAAAACATCTCTGGTCAGCAGTATGCTAAATATATCAAATCCAAAGAATGTACCTTTAAAATAATCCCATAACTGTTGAGCAACTTTCACTTGATATGTGACAGACGCTGCAACATCTTGCAGCCTACATGAACAGCATTGTGCCCTGTGGGAAGTCATCTTGGCCCTTTGAAGATCTTGCATTAGTCCTACATTTGTGTTTGTTACTCTTTTTACAGCACCCACAGAATGTGATGCGAGCAGTCTGGCAGCCCTTGGGAATGGCTTGCAAATATCAATAGCGGACAGTACGAACGACCTCTATCCATTCCAGGTGTCGCCATCGTCTTCCTGTACATCAGGTTTGTTTTTACATTGCTGTACTATCCATTGCAGTATGTTCACAAATGCCTGCATGCTAGTGACATGTGATCGCTGAGACAGCTGGTGCATCTGCATCATAGACCTTACTGTAAGCAACCAGCAGGGCAAGGGGTCGGATTGTATTAGGGACAACTTAGTCTTTCTTTCTTCTGAGGTTAATAACATGAGGGCCATTGAGCTGGGCCGCAGTGACATGTCTGTTGTTTACACTACAAGCCACATGTCTGTGGCAACAACCACTCTTACCCATCATGTTTTGATTGACTTTAATAGGTCAACAATAGATGTGGGGCCAGGGTTCAAATACAAAAACATCATGTGGTACACGCAATCATGTACAAACCCATTAAGTAGTCCACAGCTGCCACACACTAAAGACGTCCTCGACTCCTCCCTAGTGCGCATGCGCAGAACGGTACACTGTGGGCACAAATCCAAACACAGACTCGGAGGCGTCAGGCTAGAATGGTCTGAAATACACCCACCCTTCTCCCACTATTCCCGCCGGTACAAACTGGCAACCACCTATCCGGGAAACACGCGCTCTTGTCCTGTCTGTCGTGTGTAATGGAGGCCCAACATTCGTGTGCCACCCCGTCCACCCTAAGCAAACCATTCAAAGTTGATTTTCTGTTATAACATCTACACAGGACGTAGTATTGTACATAAATTGCCATTACAGTGTTGAGATTGTTGTCTGATACACTTTCTGGCCTAAAAGGAGCACATGCGTATATACCCGTTTGAAAAGTAAATTAAAGTTGAAATTTAAAAAAATCACATTTGATATTAAAGCTCCTGGTATTAAGGAATGTATTTAGACTTTCTTTCCCAATTTACACTTTTATTATAATTTTTTACAATGTGTAGATTAAGGGCCTGATTACGACCTTGGCGGATGGGATACTCAGTCACAAATGTGAGGATATCCCGTCCGCTGTATTACAAGTTCCATAGGATATAATGGAACTTGTAAAATGGCCGAAGAGATATCCGTCACGTCTATGACAGAGTATCCCATCTGCCAAGGTCATAATCAGGCCCTTAGTGTTTAAATCAGAATCTTTAATGCTGACTTGAGAGCAGTTTACTAGGTTACTATCTTTCCAGGTTCTTACCTGACTAAAGGAGAACTTTCCTTGAGATTATTTTTTCAGCAAATGGTCAGAAATGCACTGAGTACATAACTAAGCGATGCTGCTCCGCATTTCCTCCACACCGCTAGAAGCCCATACCAAGTAGACATGTGCCATCAGTTATTGATTAGCCCCCAGAGCACTGCTAGCTGCCACAGAGCTCTTTGTTGGATCATAATGGGCATTTAATGTTTTTCATGGTTGGTACAGTTTCTGACATTTCATTCAATGCTTATTCTCAGCAGAGCCTTTCCCATTACAAAGTAAAGGTTGTGGGACAACATTTACATGTAATGCAAGCAAGATAAAAAGTTGGAAGTATAATACTAGTTCTATAATTGAAAAGAAACAAAGATTTCAAAGACTAAATTAGAAGGCAAAGTTTCTGTGGCATTGCGATGCGAAGAAGCATTCAAAGTGCAACGTTGTGTTGTAGGGAAGAAACGAGCAAAACTGAATTAGAAATGAATCTTACCAGAAAAGTGCGTCGACAAATAAGACAAATTCCCTCTGTTGGACATCATTTGACCCTCTGCTTACAAGCTATCCATAAAAAATGCACAGTCCCATTTTGATTCTTTAGTAAATGCCAAATTTTTGCAAAGGCCTTCTTGGGGTGCTTCATTTTTACATACAAGCACTATCCATTATTTTCTTAGGTCATCAGTAAGGCAGAAGGAAAATATGCTGCATAAGAGTTTCATTTGGGACATCTGCAAAACACAGAAATCGTGGATCCATTGAAAAGAGACTCGCGTCTAAGCATTATATAGAGTCTCTTTTTCTCAGCCAGAGGACATATTTCTTCTTGAGCTGTTCTGGATCTCTCCATTCACACGTTTTCTTACAAAATTAAACAAAGTGAAAAATAAACTTGATTTGGACAAGGGAGTGACCCATTCGTCATAGACCAGTCTATACATCCTGTTCATGCCACAATTGAATCAATGCAGCCATGTAATTCATTGCTTTTATTTAATTCACCATATGTCAAGCAGCATCTTTCAATAAAAAAATCAAATTACATTAAAAATATTATCAGGTTAGAAATATTGTTTGAATAGATAATTTCAGTGCACACCCTAGCCGCATTTTAGTATAAACGCAATTGCTCCTTTTGCAGTAGACCAAGTTATTCGGTCTCTAAAAATGTAATTTGCAAGTGCAGCCTGAAACACCCTCAGTCATCCATTTTGTCAGACATTCATGGGCAGCAGCAAAACCGAGTCCCTGTGGCCCACACCCATGTCCCTCCATCTTCTTCAGCCAAAAAATGAAACTCATTCACTGCAGAGCATCAAACAGTTACAGAAGTAACCTGCTTTTCAGATCCAAAACCATCAGAGCTCTCATCTTGGAAAACCTGCAACATTTAACTATTATTGGATATCATATAAATTATTCTAGGTATTTCCTTCAAACCGCAGTGCGACCAAAAATAAGTTGAAATAAAACAGCCAAACTTTAAAGCAACGGGACAGAGTGGAGGTTCATTAGAAAACGAAAGACAAGATGTCAGGTAACCCTAGACCTGGTGGCAGTAGCTGGAACCAGAGTCGTACTAGGTCCAAAGCATGTTTTATAAATGTGGTTGATGCTGCACCACCCAAGATCTGCCCCACCCCTTGTGAGTCGATCCCTCGCTGATGGGCACCACTAGAAACACGTAGCACTCACATCTTGGAGGCAGAACCACATCCTATCCCCCAGGCATACCAGCGCTCAGATGTTAGTGGGATGTGCTGCCGAGGCCACTAGAGTGAGTCAGAACGGATGCTCCCCCTTCTGACATTCTGTCAGGATGCTAAGTGGTATGCATGTCTGGGAGCAAGTGCTTGCGCATGCTCACAAATGACAGTTTTTTTCTAATAAATGAGTATTTTGTGTCTTATTTGTTATTGATTACACTTCTTTTCTTGGGGGGCGGGGTGAATAATATATCAACGTACCTCTTAAGCCATTTATTTAAAAAGTGAGTTTCTGGATATTATTAACACTTTGGAAAGGAAGGAATTTTTTCTTCTCTAGAGTATAAGCTGAACTACTTGCTGGATCACTTCTGGAATTTAAATTATAAAAGTAATTTGTGTCTTCGATTTCTTCACAAAACAGCAACGGAAGAAGAGGAGGAAGAAGAAAGAGCTCTTACAGAGGACTTACTAAAGGTAAACACAGAAACATTTTTCATAACCTGGAGACATCTATAAAAAGTAAAAATATCGAATACACATGTTATATTCTCTTAACAATGTACAGCTATGGTAAACATTAATTTTATTTTCATTAAGAGACTAATACAACGTCAGGAAAAATAATGATGTTGCGAATTAATGATATGGAAGGGCTAAGCGTGTTTAGGTGAATAACTCCAAAACATAAGTCTTAAGGTTTGTAACTACCTTAATTGATGATTAGTGTTGACAGGAAGGTGTTGGTCACACGGGAATCCTCTTTTGAAAGAAGTTCGGTAGTTCGCATGCCGCGCCAAGAATGAGTCCGGTCTCATGCCATTTGGGGAAACAAGTCACCCTATAAAATAAATCCATGGTGTTACATAGTTACTAAAGCTATTGCACACAAGTTCACTGGATTGAGAGAAAAGGGCCTTTGCTTTTTAAGCAGTTTTTGGAATGCAACTATTTCCCCTGCTAACTTTTGTGGGTGCGTGGGCCACTGTAATCGTTAGCTATCTGGATAGCTTGGCTTAGGTGCTGCTTGTAATCTGTAGAATCATATTACAGACATTTACTCCAGCAATCGGATCAGTGTTGACCTTTGCAAGCCTTGTATAACCGGTGTCCGTAAATGATTATTGACGTTTTGTCCACAAGTTGGATCTCTGTAAGTGGCATTGGTCTTTTAGGGAATCCAGGAAGGGGCAGGGTGTGGCTACTGCTGGCTGCCTAGTGGCGAGTTTGCTGGCTTGAAGTGCTTTTAGTGGGATAGTTTGAGGGTGGGCCTGGGTAGCATGGCACAAATGGATAAATACCCTGAGGTAACTTTGACTTGCATGAAGACGGCAAAGACCTGTCCCCTTCCAATAAAACAGCAAAAGTGGACTGAATGTCAGTTTTTTTTTTTTGGTGCTTATTTTTTTCCATCACTGATGTAGCTTTGATACGTTTTTAAGTTACTGTTTAAATGATGAAAATGTGCAACAACATTCTGCTGACCACTGAGTATTTTTGAAAGTAAACATAATTATGCAAACCTGCGGTGTTACTTTTACAGAGTGATCTTGTTTAGCACACCATAGGGCAGTTTTCGAAAGATTTCCTGTTTTGTGTCAACATTGAGATGAACATAAACTCTATAGGAATGCTTACGTTTCTTTTTAAATCTTACAGATGACTTACCCAACAGCATCTTGGCATCAGACAAATGTAGATGGGAAAGGCTACCTAAGCAATGAAGCAGGTGTCCAGTTCACTGACCCCAGCACTAGGGATCTTACCGCAGAGTTTGAAAAAATGGCAGGTACTGTTTATGCTACTTTAGGTAGAGGCATAGTATCAGTGATTTCATTCTGTGCTTTTGGGAATACATCAGTACTTCAAGTATTGTACTACCTCTTATGTAAACATAAATAAGTAAGCTAAACCCATTGTCATGGGATTGTAGCCGGTAGAACCCCTGCTAAAATGTAAACATTAGAATCAAATCAGTACATTTGAGATCTGTGATAACTACAGTAATCAGTTTTAAACTTCTTGTTATGCATATACCAAACATGTCATTCCATCATTTTCAAAGGCTGAGGGACTTTGTGTATTGTAAATGAGAGGTTTGTAGGGGGCGTGTTTTAGTTATATGTCCTGAGGAACGTAGGATGATTTTTGTTAATGAAGTTTATATAAGTAAAATGATTGACTGTCGAAAAGTATAATTAAAATAGTATGACTATGATGGAAATAGTATGAATTTAGTATATATTTAATAAAAAGTTTAAAACTGATTACTATAGTTGTCACAAATGGCAAGTGTGTTCATATGATTATAATATTTTCATATTAGTGGGTGTTTCTTGTTTTGGTCTGTCAACACTGTCTCCTTCGCTCACTTCCATTAAATTACTTTTTGCTGGTAACCTTTTTTGGTAGAACCTACTGCCGACCACTGCCAGCGGAAATTCATAAAGACCTAGCAAACAGCCAATTGATTTGTACAAACACTGATTATTCTGGAAATTTGTAAATCTTAAAGTTGCACCCACGCGAACAGAGCACAAAATAGGAAGCACCTGGGCATGGCCATCTCAACTTAGATTATGTGTTTGCGGTCAAATGTTCCCCAGAAGTTAGATGTCCAGTAACGTTAATATCGGGAGTAAGTTCCAGCGTTTACTGATACAAGTGGCCGAGAATAACATACACCTTTGTTTTCCTTCTTTGTTATAGGGGAAATAGAACTCCGATTTTGTACTGACATGAAGACGACAGCTGACATTCTATCGTGGCTGGATCCCAATTACGGATCTTACCTTCCGGCAATTACTTGCATGTATTAGCTCCCCTGGACTATGGACTCTAATAGTGCAAATGCTTTGTGGAAAAGCCGGTGCTCGCCACTGACGGACAGAGCCCATTCAGCAACGTTTATCTTACACTGGCCTTTCAGGAATATGGACAATTAAAAGGCGTTTAGTAAGGAAAACCCCACTACTATGGACCCTGTCTAGAATGCTGCTTGACCGCTGTGGGTACTTTTGACTTGTCCTTGGCATCTTACATCAGGAAGGAAAATATTTGTTGCCCAAGATCACCTGTGAAGATATTCTTATCAAGACTATTCTGCTATATTTTGCAGACATTTGAGGGGAATATTTAATAAGTTCAGTGAAGGAGTTTGTTAGAGCCCGCTTATAGAGGGGTTTCTCGGTATCCTGGTGTAGTTGTCATACACACAAAGCCAGTGTGATTTAGGCCGTCATGCATTTTGTAGAAGCTCTTCATTTTGGCAATAAGGCCATCTTTTGTTTATTGCACTGTTTTTTTGTTATATCTGGCAGAAATGTTTGGTATCAAGCTTTGGCGCACTTAAATGTGATATTCACATCCAAGCTACTCCTACAACCCTTACATCACATAAACAAAATGTTGTAACTTTTCTGTATATACAATATGTGTTGTTTTCGCTGTGTATTCTAAATTAGTTTTGATACAAAATTCAAAAATAAAAAATATATTGTTAAATATAAAATGCAGATTTACGGAATTTCCTGTGTCATTGTTTCCTGCAAGGAAGTTAAAGTGTGTAACTCAGCATTTTTCTAAAACTACGTTATGTATTTAAAATCAAAATTCACAACACGCATAATGAGAACAATAGTGGTAACACTTAAAGTATTTGGAAGCAAAGTGTTTCCGTTTTACAACAGAAAAAACTATACACACTGTTCTGCAGAAGGAATAATAGGCTAGGGTCAGAAATAAAGAGTTAAAATAGGAGAGGGAAGAAAAGGAGAGAAAGGGAATGAATAAGAACACGACTGAAGAAAACAGATCATTTCAAAGCATAGGAGAGGCTCTATTTTAGTTCACGTGTAGTTTTAAAAAACTACCCCTAAGGGTTTTGAAAATACGAGCTGTGTCACTTTTGGTGTACTGTTGCTTTTCCAGTGCTGTTTGTGTACACATATCCAAGACGTATTTGCAGGGAGTCTCTTTTTCCGACACACAACATGACTTTTTTGGCTGTCTTTATGGGCCTCCCTTATGAAAGGTCGGTGAGGAATGCCATTAGATTGGCATCCTTTAGAGATAGTAAGTTTGTTAATGAATGGGTTTTTTTGTTGGATGCTTTTACTTATAGATGGGTGTTCCATAATCTGTGTTGGCTCATAAATTAAATAGTATGGGCCTCATTTACAAGGGCCATGGCACAGGGCGGCATAGCAAGTATCGTGCGCCCCCCTGCGCCAACGAGATAGGTCAGAAATGCACTTTACCTACAAGATATGCTGCATTTTCTTTTATCTCCCCCTGCGCTGGCACACAAATTATTGCCTAGTGCCAACGCTAGCACCCTTGCACTATAGTGCAAGGATGCCTGCATTGCGGGAATGATTGTATTGCGCAAGAAGGTACGCCTTCCTGTACATAAACCATCACAAGAGGCGTCTTCCTCCTTCCATGAGTGCTGCAGAATGCAGCTCCTATAGAGGAACTAACGGGGAAAAATAAATATATTTCTCCCCGTTGCGTAATTCTTATGCCACCAATGAAGTGGCGTACGAATCTGATGCATTCCCAGACCTGTAAATCTGGGAATGCATCAGATTCCTCTGGGTGCCATGGGTGTTGCGTGGGAATGCCACCCATGGAATGCCCCTATCATGCAGTGTTATGCGTGAAAGGTGTCCATATTTACAAGGCAATGAAAGCCACACAAAGTGGCTTTGCGTGGCCTTGTAGTTATGGGCCAGCACACTGCACCACTGGAGCGTAAAAAATAATAATTATGCTCCGGTTATGCAGTGTGCCACTAGGGCCTCGTAAATGAAATGAATACTCCACATGCTGACCCAAGGCGTGATTCACAAAATCAGGAGCCGATGGCCAAAAGAGGCTGGTTGAAGAAAGCCAATAGTTAAAAGGGGTGGACCCAAGGCCCACTCTTCGTATATTGTTAGCAAGAAGACACTTTGACAGCTGCATTATAAAAATCCAGATCTAAAGACAAGTTTTAGATAATTATGTCTGAATTTCTAAAAGTGCTCCATGATAGTCACTGAAAGTACTTAAAGATCTTTCAGCTCATATGAACTGCATCTATGTGACCTGCCAGGGTTGTAGATGCATTAAAGTAACTGGCAGAAACATGAAGGCAAAAAGCAAAAATAAACTGGAAAGTACTCTTAGCTGCTTTGGCACATAGATGCAATGCCTTGGCGTTACACCATTGGAGAGGGAGTAAAAATGTCTCATACATGTCAATATTCTGAAATGGGAACCAGATTAGAGCAATGATAGTCATCCTCCCAGATGACACCATGACATATGTCAATTGATCTGCTATAACTGAGTCAGATTTGGTCTCTTAGTTCATCCTTAACCCAATAACACTATCGGCGATTTCTGCAGCAGCTGAGCTGTGAGGCATGCATTTAAAATATTTCACAACTTTCAGAAGTTTCTTAGGAATTAATGATCTGGCGTTTACCCCCCTTAAACTCCCTCCTTCAGCCCAAGCTATACTCTCTTGCACCATCCTCTTCATGTACGTGTGTTCCCTCCAGTGCTTAATTTGAAAATACTGAGGCAGAGTAATCCTGAAGCCACCTCGGGACTCTTCAATCAACAATCTACATTCTCCCTTTGTGACACTTTTTCGTTTTTCCCTTCCTCCGTCTTTCTAATATGTGTCTTTTGCTCGCAGCAAATGCTTGAGGAAGAAGAATAAGCCCCGGCCCTTAAAAATAAGT
The DNA here is from genome assembly GCF_031143425.1 of Pleurodeles waltl. Taxonomy (NCBI): domain Eukaryota; kingdom Metazoa; phylum Chordata; class Amphibia; order Caudata; family Salamandridae; genus Pleurodeles; species Pleurodeles waltl. The sequence goes on along the minus strand of NC_090446.1, from coordinate 713,659,937 downwards.
GCAGGTGCAGAGCACCGGAAACAACAATCACAAATTAAGCTCTGGTTCCCTCCAGGTTCCATGGTCTGTTGTTATTTGAGAAGTCATCAGTGATTTCACTTAACTCATCATTAGTGATTTCGTGAGGTCGTGAGCAGTGAATGATGGGGGCACAAGTTATTGTTAGCTCGGTGAACTATAACCAGTGAGTTTCAGTGTTTTTTTGTCAGTTTTTAAGCATTAGATTTCATCTGATTAATGCCTAAATATAATGTCACTTTAACTTTTTTTTTTCCAGTGAATTTATGGAGTTTTTTTAACGCAAGTGAAGATCTTATTGTCATTGTTAACTGTAACATCACACACATTAACATTTGTTATTTGTTAGTGAATTTCTAGTTGTTATTGTTCATATTAAATTTTGAGCATGCACCCAACCCCATTGGGCAACCCATAGTCAACGCCCATGCTTTTTTTGGGTGTGTGCAGCGGGAAGTTGGTCGCAGGGCCTGGGTTGGAGTGAGGGCCTGTCTGGAGATAGGCCCTAGCTCCAAACCCCACACAGACAGCCCAATTTGTTTTTCATTTTAATGTCTGAAGAAAGGGGGGTCATCTGCATCTCCACCACCTAGTGCCTGGAAATTATGGCATCCCTGCCCTGTCCCATTATACCATTTAGAACATTTTCTTCAGGATATGAGGACTGAGTCCCTGAGTCCTGTAATGATAGCTGCAACATTTTGTTCACAGTTGCTCCAAGCCAGTCTAATTGCTGGGCACTGTGAGACTGCACTATAATAAGGCCCTATTGCTTACACTTTCAGTATAGTGGGACTCCTGCGAGACCTACCATCTGGATATACCCAACTTTTTAAATTCTTGATACCCAACCCGAGACTCGTTTTAAATGCTAATTTCTCAAAAATGGATGAACAGGTTTATACCAAACCACAGCAAGCAATGGCAAAGCCAGTAGGTATCAACCTTGCAAGTGCTACTGGCTTTCCCATTGTGTTTTAGCTATGTTGTACACCAGCGTGGCTGCTGTTCAGCATGGCTAAATGTTAGTGGCATAGAAGAGAGTGGCGTGCAGTGTTCTAAAGTGGAATGACAAACATCGGAGTACAGTGTTGCAGAGTAGAGAGGCAGAGAGTGGTGTATATTGGAGTGGCATAGTGTGCAGTTGCGTAAAGCGGCATACACTGGAGTGGCAGAGAGTAGAATGGACTGGTGTGGAGTACATTGGCGTAGAGTGTTGCAGAGTATAGTGGCCTACAGTGCAGTGGTATTGAGTGCAAAAGCACTGGATTCAGTGGTGTACAATGCAGTGTCATAGACTGCAGTGGCATAGGTTAGAGTGGTGCATAGTAGAATGCAGTGGTGCAGAGTGGAGTGCCGCAGAGTAGAGTAGTGAAGAGTAGGGTGGTGCAAAGTGAAGTGGTGAAAAATGGAGTGGCGCAGAGTAGAATGGCACAGAGTAGAGTGGTGCAGAATAGAGTAGAGAGGTGTAGAGTGCATTGGTGCAGAGTAGATCAGCATAGAGTGGTGTTGAGTGGAGTGGCATAGAGTTGAGTGATGCAGAGGGCAGTGGCAAAGAGTAGAGTCGAGTGCCGTAGAGTTGATTGGCACAGAGTGCAGTGGCATAGAGTGGTGCAGATTAGAGTAGCATAGAGTGGTGTAGAGTATAGTGCTGTAGAGTGAATGCAGTGGCATAGAGTGCAGTGTCATAGAGTGGAGTAGTACAGAGGCATAGAGTTCAGTGGCAGAGAGGGCAGTGTTGTAGAGTAGAAAGTCAGAGTGCAGTGGTGCAGAGTGGAGTAGAGTGATGTAGAGTGATGCAGAGTAGAGTGCAAGGACAGAGTGTAGTTGGTTTAGAGTAAATTGGCGTAAAGTGCAATGGTGAAGAGTAGAGTGGTGTAGAGTTCAGTGGCATAGAGTGGAGTGGTACAGAGTGGAGTAGAGTAGCACAGAGTGCAGTGGCATTGAGTAGATTGTTTCAGAGTAGAGTGAAGTGGTGTAGAGTGGAGTGGTGCAGGGTAAAGTGCAATTGCATAGAACGGCATATTTTGTTATTGCTGTCGAGTGCAGGGGCATAGAATGCAGTGGTACAGCATAGATTTGAGTAGCGTACAGTGGATTGGCATAGAGTACAGGGACAGAGTCGAGTGTTACAGAATAATGTGTTTTGGCTTGCAGTGGCATAGACTGCAGTCTTGCAGAGGCCGTAGAGTACAGTGGCGTAGAGTGGAGTTGGGCAGAGTAGATTGGTGTGGTCTAGACTGGGGTGGTGTAGAGTGCAGTGGCGAAGAGTGCATTGATGTAGAGTAGTGTGCACAGGGTATAGTAGAGAGCGGTAGCATGAAGTGATGTAGGGTGCAGTGGCATAGAAAGGAGTGATACAGATCTCAGTGGCTTTGAGTGGTGTAAAGTGGAGTGGTGCAGAGAAGAATGCAGTGGTGTGGAGTGGTGCAGAGCCGAGTAGCGTAGCAGAGAGTGGAGTATTCATGGTGCGGTAACACACTGCCATTAGAGACAGCACAGTTTCTATTGAAATGACCATTACATTTGCACAGACATAGTTTTACTAATAAAACTGTACAGCGCACAGACGAAAATGTGTGGAAATTGCAGCACCTAGTGTAATGTTTTGTTTTGATCATAGTAAAGTACTTGTTTTCAACACACTTTGGAAATAACAGAAATTGTGCTTCATTTATATTCCTAATTATATATATTTACTTAATTTAAATGATGTGTGCCAGCCCTAACCACAGCATCCCACAAGATTGTCACATTAATCCTCTCACTTTGAAGTCAGAGAAAGAAAAGTAAACCAGCACCCTCAGAAGACAGCGCCTGACATTTGACCTCAGTCTTTGAATGCACAGCAAATGTGATGAGATAAGAATAATATTTACAGGCCTGTTTACTGAAAGAGAGACCTGGAAAGGATACTGTGATTAAGGTTTGGGCAATGGAAGACACAACAGCCTAACACAAATAAAGGCAGCAAATGGAAAGGAAGAAAATCTGTGTTACAAACCACAAAGCCGATGGCAAGCAACGGGAATAATGTATTGCTAGATTAATTTCCTGAATGTCTCCAAGATCGCTTCAGAAAACCAGACAGCTCTGCTGTCTAGTAGATTGTGACCTAAAATGCATGATTTCTGAATAAAGTTCTAATTTGGTGTAATTCCGTTCAGAGATTATTTCTGTATTGGAGACCAAACTTTCCCATTTGTGTAGGAAAGTACCCTTTTTAGGGTTGAGCCTGTGTCACATGCGCTTGCGCATGCATTTCGCTTGCAAGATGCTTTAGTCGTTAGAAAAGGGCTCGGAGCCCAGTCCACGTCACATCAGTGTCTTTCATTGGTTCATGGGCTTGCCTGTTAAAATCTGCTTGCTTTCATTAGTGGAAGGCATGCATTCGTCAAGCCTTTTCCGGTGGTTAGCCCTGCTCGAGCGCAGTGACCAAGTACTGAAAACATGTGAGGCTCGCTGTTTTCCGTCCGGTTTGTGGACTACTTTTTATCTTTTTTCGCAGCGCAATCTCGCTTGGCAGAAGTCGAGCACATTCCATGACATCGACCCTGTTACATAGTTAATTTCACTTTTGCCGGTTACGTAGATAAGTGCACTTTTGCCGATAGGTTTCACTACGAACTGTAGCAGCGCGATCACACTCTTTTTTTCCATTTAATGTGGCAAGAAAAGTCCGGTTGGGAGTTTACAACTGCTAATAGCTCTAACTCGGAGAAATGCGAGACCCGTTGCATTGCTAATGCTTGTTTGGCATGTTACCCCCAATTTCTGCCTGATGTCAGTGTATTTGACTGTGTCACTGGGATCCTGTTAATCAGAACCCCAGTGCTTATGCTCTCTTTCCTCTCTAGTTTGTCACTGCATACTGGTAACCCAGTAGTTCATCCCAAATTGGCATACTGGTCACCCCTTATAAGTCCCTAGTATATGATACTTAGGTACCCAGGGCATTGGGGTTCCAGAGGATCCCTAAGGGCTGCAGCATTACTTTTGCCACCCATTGGGCGCCCATGCAAAGGCCACTACAGGACTGCCATTGCAGCCTGTGTGAAATGGTGCATGCACCCTTTCACTGCCATTTACACTGCACTAGGTCGCTTATAAGTCGCCTATATGTCTGGGGTTCCAACCCTGAAGGCTAGGTGCGGAGTACCTGTGTGTGAGGGCACCCTGCTCTAGCAGAGGTGCCCCCACATCATCCAGGACCATTTTCCTGGACTTCGTGAGTGCGGGGATGCCGTTTTATGCCTGTACTGGACATAGGTCAATAACTACGTCCAACTGCACAATGGTAAATCAGAATATGGCCATGGAATATGTCTAACATTGGAATTATACCCCATTACTGATTCTAGTATTGGTTGTATAATTCCATGCACTCTGGGGGATCCACAGTAGGACCCTCAGAGTTGCCATACCAGCCTTCTGAGGTTTTCCAGGCAGCCCCGGCTGCTGCCACCTCACAGATCAGGTTTCTGTCCTCCTTTTGCTCAAGCAGCTCGAGCCCAGGAAGGCAGAACAAAGCATTTACTTTGGGAGAGGGGTGTTTCACACTCTCCCTTTGGAAATAGGTGTTACAGGCATGGGAGTAGTAGCCTCCCAGAGCCTCTGGAAATGCTTTGAAGGGCACGGATGGTGCCCTTCTTGCATAATCCAGTCTACACCGGTTCAGGGATCCCAAGTCCCTGCTCTGGCACAAAACTGGACCAAGGAAAGAGGAGTGACCACTCCCCTGTCCATCACCACCCCAGGGGTGGTGCCCAGAGATCCTCCAGAGTTCCCCTGGGTTTTGCTATCTTGGATTCCAAGATGGTGGGGCATTCTGGGAGCATCTGAGTGGCCAGTGCCAGCAGATGACGTCAGAGCCCTTCCCTGATAGGTGCTTACCTGTGTAGCTGACCAATCCCCCTTTCAGGGCTATTTAGGGTCTCTCCTCTGGGTGTTTCCTCAGATTTGGATTGCAATACTCCATCAGGAATTATGCATCCCTCACTTCACCTTCTACCAACAAAACTGCATCTGGACCCCCCAGGAACTCCACAAACTGCAACAAAGAAGCAAAGATGACTTCTGCAACATTGTATCTTCAGCTCCTGCCAGCAACTGCAACTGTTTCCAGGTCATGCATCCTCCAAGGACTGCCTGCCTTCAGCTTGCACCAGAAGAACAAAGGAATCTCCCTTGAAGTGAAGGAGCCACTTCCCTGCTTCAGCAGGTACCCCTCTGCAGCGACGACCAGTGGTTTGAATCCCCTTTCCTCAAGATGTGCGTGGATCCAGCAATACGGGTGGTGGAGTGAAGTGGTCCCAATGGACCTAAGGTCCAGCTGTCCAACTTTGGTGGAGGTAAGAGCTTGTCTCCCCATGCAAGACAGTACCCCCTTGCACCACTTGTTTTGCAGTTGCCAACGCTTGTTGGCATCCTTCCATGAAGTTCTTCATGCACCATGCAGCTCCAGCCCCCAGCACTCTACCCTGCGGCACACAGCTTTCTTAGTGGTTCTCCGGCGACGTGGGATCCCTTTGTGTACTGCTGCGTGGGCCTCCTTTCGCACCATCTTTGTTCCCATGCTGTGGGACTCCTGTGCATGCTGCCTGGTTCCTGGGCTCTGGGGTGGGTTCTATTACTTACCTTTGGTGTTTTCTTACGCTCCCAGCGCCCCTCTACACACACTACACTTGCCTAGGTGGGAAACCGACTTTCGCATTCCACTATTTTAGTATATGGTTTGTGTTCCCCCTAGGCCCATTGCTATCTATTGTGATTTTCAATATTTGCACAGTTTTCTAACTGTTTTTACAGCTATTACTGCATTCTAGTGTATATACTGTGTATATTACTTACCCTGTAAGGGAGTATAGTCTCTATGGTATTTTTGGCATTTGTGTCACCAAAATAAAGTACCTTTATTTTTGTAACACTTTCATGTGTGTAAGTACTATGTGACTACAGTGGTATTGTATGAGCTTTGCATTTCTCCAGGATAAGCCTTGGCTGCTCAGCTACAACTACCCCTAGACAGCCTGGCTTCTAGACATTGACTACATTTCACTAATAAGGGTTAACTGGACCTGGTATAAGGTGTAAGTACCTTTGGTACCCACTACAAACCAGGCCAGCCTCCTACAAATGCCATTAGCATAGGAAATCAACATTTTGGAACCCTTCCTTCTTGTCCTCCGTTTGATAGATCAGTGCGAAACTTTCCATGAAGGAGCAAAGGCGGGTGAACTTTCTTTGTGAAATGTTTTGTGGAGGTTTATCAAACATCATCAAAGATATTGGTGAAAAAACTATGTTATTGGACCTTAGGTTGTTTGCATTCTGATACTTGTCCTGAAATTATAATGGGATGAACTGGACTACAAGTACCAGGATACACAAATGCTTTGGCTTACGCATGAACCTGGGAGATTTGAAAGACCGGCTTTTGTATAACCAGGTGAAGCCTCCTTCTGCTACTCACAGTGTAGGGTCACCAAGCTCCATACATGTTACCAATAGAGGTTTATGTTGTCAAAGCCATTACTAACCTCTTTGTTTTAGGGTGGCTATATGGAGTTCTCACATTTCACAGATCCATGCATGAGAAGGTCTTAAAGTCCAGATTTTCATGTTAGACTGTAGGACTTTTTATCCTGCTCACCCCATTATAAAACCAGGACTAGTTAATGCATGGACCTCAGAAACTTGAGAGCCCTGGTTTATCCACATCCCTCTGGGCTTGATCCCTGGTGGGAGCTGTCCTTACTTTATCTGATTTGATATAAACATTCAATGATTCATGAATCAGACTCCTGAAAAGGTGCAATGCAATTCAGATGTTGTGTGTGATAATTTCCTTACTGTGCCAAAGCCCTTCACATGTCTTTTCAGGCACGAGTGCCTTCTCTCACATGAAATCCGAGATGCCTAGCTGGCACTGGGAAGGAAGTGACGCAGACACGCCTTTCCTGTCACGCTCTCAAGCACTTAAGACAGGTAAAGCTGGGCTTGTCACGCGGTGGGGGTTCGCTTCCAACCAAGATCCACATTGGCATTTTCAGCCTCATTTGGCGAGAGGTCATCTCTCTCAATTTCCATCCTCACTCCACGTCCACTTCGGGAGTGCACGTTGGCACCCGCCAGCTCTACTTTTGCAGTAACCCACAGACTCGACTTTCATGGGGTGATACATGTAGAACACTGTGTGGATAGCTGGCAGAAATGTGCGCCTCTCCCTGTGCATGTAGCATGAAACATGCGATGTGGGATACACATCTTCTGTCACTGGCTGGGGGCTGACAACTTCTGACACAGCATTTGATCTTGCATAAGGGCTTGCCACCCAGACAGTTCAATAAAACTGCCATGGTTGGGCTCACACATTTGACTTCACTTCCCTTCTAAGCTATCCAAAGTAGCCATCTTCCTTAGAGCCCTTCAAATATGCCATCAATTCTGCTGAAACAAGCACATTTATCTGCTGAACTAATCTAAAGGCTGGGGATTTAGCTAGATGGTGGTGATGGTCTGCGCTCCAACTGAGACACACAACCTAATTGAGACAAAGAGATTTAACATTCAAAAGATACAGTACATTGTCTGCTACAAAATGTGCATGAAATTGCCTTTGAAACTATTTTTCTAGGTTTTCAATGAGTTTACTACCAGTGTCTAAACACATTACAAAAACGAATCCATGCCGAAAACAAATGCGAACAAATGAGGAAGAGGAAAAATGAATCATACATTTAAGTTTAAGGTTTCCTGAAGTTAGACAACTGTGGTAAGTCTGCACGCTAGTTCCGTTCTCACAACTGCTGCTCACATGCAGTGTACACTTGCGCGCCCCTGGCTGCAAATGAACTTCTGTTAACCTCTTAGCTGCATGGGAAAAACAAACCACAGGAAGAGACTACCTGTTATTCAAGCCACATCTACGTGTTCTTTCGCGTGCTCCTCTTCACGGTCTGTACAATGTAACGATGCCACCTGCCTGTGTGTGAAGCGAAGAACTACAGGCTTCAAAACCAAAGTAAGTGCCTGAATGAAGAAAGGTGCCTGATAACAAACAGCGGTTGTTTTAATTTACTCAATGGCTCTTTATAGTTTCTAAGGTCGCATGCCTTAAATAGGTAGCATGGCATTAACACCGTGGTTTGTGAATACGAAAAAATACTAATCTTACAAAAACGTGTACGTTTACCTTTGTTAATCAGGCCCATTGTTTTTAAATGGTACGATACAGAGTTAACAACCGAAAACCTAAAGCCAGGCCTGTTGAGGCCGCACTAGGGTTGGTGTCTTACCTATTGTAGGTACGGGGTGATGGCTGCCAGAAGTCTTTTTGTGTAGAGGATGTATGTTGGTGGCGTCTTCATCCAAAGCTTAGGGTCCCAGCTATACACAAACGTGAGGTTGGACAACCAAGTAAGAGACTATGGACCTGATCACGACCTTGGTGGAGGGGATTACTCTTTCCCAAAAGTGATGAATATCCCGTCTGCCGTGTTACAAGTTCCATAGGATATAATGGAACTTGTAATATGACGGGCGGGATATCCATCACGTTTGTGACAGAGTAATCCCCTCCGCCATGAGCGTAATCAGGCCCAATATCATACAAAATAGCATAAAGGGACCTGCAGTGCTGTTCAAAGCTAAAAGCATGCTGAAAACCATAAAACTGCAAGTCTGTCTCTTACATTTCATGATCCAACACACTGCTACCTGCTGCATCACATAACATGATACTCGCACCTCTGAGGACATCACACACACCATGGAAACACTTCCCACATAGGTTCAAAACAAAAACAACACCCTGCCAACCTCACACCTTCCATGGTGTAGAATGCTACCCATGTAGGCAGGTGCTACAGTGTCTCACACACAGGGTTAATAAAGGCTATATAATTGCTGCAATACAATACACTGAATAGAGAAAAACACAGAACATAATGATTAACTTTCATTTACTCATACTATACACATCACAAGAACTCCCATTCAATTGGGGGGGGGGGGTCAAGGGCTCAATTGTTCCAAGCCACACATGTACCCAGCAGACTACATACACCTTGTGGGACACCATAACAGAGCTAGCATAAATATTGTTTATGGTTCATAAGGGGTGTCAATCTAAATCTTGAAGTACATCAATATTCAGCTGTGGTTTTCCTAATTGGTCAAATCACATGTAGGGTGACCATCACCCTGACTAGGAAATGTAAACCACAGCTTCTTCTAGCTAGATAATCCTGTCATTCTACTAGCAAAAATCTGAACCATGTATCCCTATCCTTTCTACACCTTTAGAGGACTTTCTAAAGTCCAATGCTCGATGGTTCATTAGGTGTTCAATGTTCATTTGCTGTCTTTGAGTCCACATCCTTGTGATTGATCTGTGTCTAAGGAAACTAACATGTGGAATGGTGGGTGCAAGGCAGACAGACCACTAGGGTTTGGAAGTGTTGCATAGCAGTAGCTAAAATATGTTTCAGCTTTGAGCTAAAGTTCAACAAACTGATTTTTATGTCAGCTGGAATAATAGAACAGCCAAATCATTGTAATAAATGCTGGTTCACTCAAAAAGCGCAGCCTCTCGACTACACTCTCTCCGCTCTCTCTACCCCCTTGGAATGTCTGTTTGGGGACATAATAGGAAGGTTAAGATAACATTCACACAGGTGTGGCATGTACCAAAGGGGTGAAGCTGAAAAAGGGTCACACCGAATCCTCCATGGTAAATACAGCAGTGAGACTCACTAAGGAGCAAATGAGAAGGAAGGAATTTGAAATAGAGGTCACTGGAAATGTTTCTCTGTGTATCAGAAATGCTGAAGAAGAGCCTGAGAAAGAGTCTGGGGGAGCACCACAGAAGGCTTCACCACAATTTTCAATTGTGCAAAAATATACTGGATTACTAAATGTCTAATATTTTGAGGGCTTTTTATTTCAAATATGGAGAACGCTCCTTCTAACCCCTTCTAAAGGTATACCATGCTTTGGTAACAACAATGCTTTTTGAGGTGTTCCAATCTAGTTTCTCCATGTAAGAACCTCTATAGACCAGCTAGAGTCCCTGCTTGTAGTAAACTTCCGGTATTACGGAAGAATATCACAATAGGACTGATCAGACTGTAAGCTGGTCTTAGACTCATTGGATCTGTTACTTTGAATTTCAAAGTTCTCTGGCATTTTTCTTATGTAGCACGAAAACCAATATCTCTTGGGGTTGGCTCTATGAAGAACTCACACACATTGAGAGGTGTTATGAGAGCTCTTGTATCGCTAGTGGTTGTATATAGATTTCACTCCTGGGTCCTGGATAAAGTCTTTTATGATAGACACAATCCATTCAAATTGATGACTAAAAGAATGTTGTGGAAGTTAAATGACATAAAAGACCTTGATTACATCTCCACCAAAACGAACTTTCTCTACTTATTGTTGAGTACTATGCTGGTGTGCTCTAAGTCTGCAAATATGAAAAACTGAGTTTTCAATTGTGTTCCTAATAGAGTAAATTCAGATAGGACAACCCTTTTTGTTGGAAATGGTTTGAGCATGGCACAGGCTACTGTTGAGTGGTAGGTGCAATGCATTTGAATGGATATAATAGATTAGCTGGGTACATTTTACTTCACTGCAGTTTCCTTAACAAATCTGTATTGTTCCTTACTTACTAACAAATACTACTATCGCTCCATGAAAATTTCTTTCCTAGTACTAAACAGAGCTAGAAAGAATCCACGGACATGACATATTTATGACAGCAGTGTTTTTTATAAAACACTGTTGGTTGATTGTAATTCTTTATTTTTATGTTTGTAACCATATATTGGAACTAAACAGTGTTATTATTGGCAGCTGAGGAGATCCTATGTTATAATGAAAATCCTGTATTTATATTGTATTTATATGTATGTTCATGTGACTTTTAAACCAAAAATAAACTTACAAATACCCAGTCCCAATCCTACTTCTCAACAAGGTTCCATCACAAGTCCAGATGTAGAATCAGGACTATCTGAGTTTTCACGAGACCTTGTGAATAATTGTTAGACTGAGTCGAAAACCAAATCAAATAACTTACTCGAGACAGGATTCCAGGTCAAACCGTATAGATTTATTAAAAATGAAGGTCATTACAGAAGGTAAAAAATAGTTACTTAATCAGTTATGTTTAGCTGAAATAAAATTGTCAAAGTCATAATCTGCAAGGGGACTAACATTAGATAACTTTTGAAGCAAGCCAAAAGCCCAAACTAAATATCAAGCAAATAAACAGACTGACATAGTGTAAGCCAAGAAAGTAAGCCATATGTTTATGTATAAATCAATTGACAGTCTAGCGCAGAGTCTGCTCTATTTAAAAGCACAAGAGAGTCTGGTACAAATGCCAAAAATCATCTTTTACACGGTTTAGACAGAGAAACTACATACAGTCAATGGTGAGATATGATGTAATACGGATAAACTAGCAATGTTTCCCTTTAGTAAACCAATGTACATTCAAATACATAACATACATTCAATAAGATACATCTAGAAACACCTCCTTTACCAAGGTGATCCAATGAGGTGTGCATAGGAAATAGAGGAAATGACATGACATTTACATAATACAGAAACACAATAGACAGTTCCGCTAATGAAAATCCACAGAAAAGATGCAAGCAAAGCATCTTGAAACATACAAAGACAGGACCATTCTGAGCATGGTTTCCTTGTAAGGAACACACATTATGGCAACTTATTAATACAGAAGCCATTGCTTAGGATTCTATTTTGCCGATTTTCTGAAGTGAAAAAAACACATATATTTGCATGTTGAAAGGCTTGTTCACATAAAATAAAAATGTACTTTTCTTTTTGCAAATACGAATAAATATCAATGCAAGCTGTGTGAGGCCTAGCCAGGCTAACCAAACCATGTCTAAATTAGGTATAATTTTCTAATTAGTAAAAATGTTCCTCCAAATCCATTGTACAATTCAAATATGTGGTGACCTACATATTGATCAGCAAAAAATATATATAGACAAATAACCCACTTACCTGAACTGTCTGGCCAGGCTTCTATTTGATGTCCGTCAGCTGTTTTAAAATATGGTCCTACTGATAAAAACGCAACAGCCAGAAAAAAACAGAAGCAAGTCCTTAGTTCACAAAATATTTGTAATAATGTCCCTCGAACACTGTTATCTCTAATAAAGACAGCCCCTTAAAACCATTTCACATTACATGCATAACAAAAAATTCACTTTAGTAGGACAATCAGGTACTAACAGGAAAGGGTGACAGGATACTAATGGAATATTTATGCCTGGATTCCCAACTCAGTGTTGGTGGTAAATCTGTATGGTGTTGCTTGCCCTGGCTATATGCAAACTTTAAAATGAACATTTCATTACAAAGATCTACGTCAACTGTGATCATGCATGTTTTAACATGAATTGACAGCTGAGAGATGCTCCTATTTATTGGTTAGTTAAATGTTCAAATGTCAGTGTTGCTTCCCCTAGTGGAAATTGGATTTATTTATTAAAGATACTATCTTTGCATACTTTATAAAAGAAGCACATGGGCCCATATTTATACTTTTTGTGTGCTGCATTTGGGTCATTTTTCGACGCAAAAGCGGCTCAAACTTACAAAATATAATTGTGTATTGTAAGTTTACAAAAAAAAAAGTATAAATATAGGCCTTGTTGGTTCTTTGTAGCATTGATCATCTCTTAATATAGGTGTTAGGCTCTCTTATCATCTTTTTTGACAGGTCATGTATGTTTAGTAAAATTGGCACTAGTTCACTGCACCGATAATGAACATCAATTGTTCTGCCACAGCCAGCTGTCCCACCTCCAATCATTACTCCAGGCCAGGAGCAAAGTGGCTCACTGAGCAGCTTTGTGCACCCTGATCTCCACAGAAGCAAGCACCTGCAAGGGCAGTGCTGCCAGCAGTGCTTAATTTGTAAATAAAAAGGTGCCGGTGCCCAAAGCCCTTGATGGAGCAGGTATGCTAATTCAAGAAATTACTAATGATTAATGTGTGTTTATTGATGAGAAAAATGCATAGAGAAATTAATTTTAGAAAATAACGTGCGTATTTGAAAATGTGCCCTCAGAGAGTGGTCACCATTTGTATTAACAGATTCAAAATAATATAAAAATCTATGAGAAAATGTACTAGTATGTCATAACGAAAGGTATAACCTATGTTTTATGTAAATTCATATTCTTAAATTAGCCGGACTAAAAGGCCTGGAGACTCCGAATGCCTTGCAAGGACTGGTAACTGGAAGGAGAAACCTTGAACTGCTAAGAGTTCAGATGGCTTAGCTGGAACATTCTGCAAATGTACCAACGGACAGCAGATGATGAAGACAATTTGATACAATTATGTGTAGTGTAGGCTAAATGTGCTTTGCCAGGACTTGAACAATAGAGGCACTGACTAAAGACTCATATGCAACAATTTTGTTACCGGAAGAGCCGGATGATGTTCTCATCACAAGAAGAACCAATCAATTTTATGGGACACAAGATATATACAAAATTAAAGATTTGGTAAACAAAAACTATAGGTTAGAGTCATAACTTCCGACAGACTGACCAATTAGCAATTAGTGGGATGGACTGGGAGACCCTAATAAAAAGTCGTGCCAAGGGGTGAGGAACCAGAACTGCGAGGAGAAAGTTGATGACGTCAGGAGACGCTGTCCGAGGTGCTTACATTGGGCTTATACTCTGTTGAGCCTGATATGTAGCTGACCATTGATGACCTGAAGATGAAGACTGACTTGTTGCTGATCCATCTTGGATAGGTAGCTATGAAAATGTGACTGACAATTTTGTGCCTTTTATTCTAGGTACCAACTGCGCTGTTTTGTAGAATTCCTCTCTTTTAGGTAGATTTTTCAAAATTAATGTTTTTCTCTAAATTGTTTTCGCATGAGGAGCTACATGCTAATGCTAATCCTGGTTAGGTAGGCTGACAGGGGAGATGTTGACAGTGACAAATGACTGACAAATTACATTGCTGAATTGCATCATTACTGCTGATATACACTGACTTATGATTTGCATTGCTGCTCATGTTTTTCTTAAAAGAAAAATGTTTTAATTTGATGAATTAATAAAGATCGATTAATAAAGGCATAATTAACATTTGATTAGAATTGTAATCAATAGGGAATAAAAATAGTTAACCTTTTTCATGAGTGATGATGATTTCTGATTAGGGTGGGTTTTTTTATGTGGTCCTTAAGGTGTTTTATCTTGTTCTATTGATGTTGATTATTGATTCAGTGATCACTGTATGACTTGGATACTCCATGCAATTCAAAAGATTCATCGACCTATATGCATCCCCTTGTGAGTTTACTTACTAAGGACCAGGCGCGCTAGCAGTTTTTGGTAGCAGCTTGATGGGATAGGTCGGCTAGTGAGAAGAGCCGCAAGCGGATTGGCAGCCGTCTGCAAGAGCCAATTGGTTGAGTAAGCGGGTGAAGGGAATCTTCGGAGTAAAAGTCATTTAATATTTTGAACCAAAGGTAAACAAAGCAGGTAAAATGAAGTTTTTCAAGTCATTTAAGAGTGCGATGAGGGGTGATACTTACATTAAGGCATCAGTGGGGGAGCCGACCCCACCAGAAGATTCTCCGGCTTATGTTGTGATGACGGAGCGAGGTGTAGCACTGTGTTTATGGTTAAAGCAATGGTGTAAGTTAACAAAAAAACAGGGGTCTTTAGCGTTTCCGGAGCATGGAACGTTTAATTTGAGAATTTTGGATCAATTGCAAATGTCATTGTACGTCATGAAGCCATTACCAAGATCAGCACAGTTTGAAGCCTTAGCCGTTTGGGAGCTAGTGGCCAGACAGCAACAAGAGATTAACGTCATGAGGAGGATGAAGTGAGTAGAAAAATCATTAGCTGAAGTGAGATGGGATTGGGAGCAAAAGAGATGGAGAATGGTGACATTACAGGAGGTCAAACTATTTCCTGCTATTACAGAGGGAGACGAGGCAGAGAAGGAAGATAGTGTTACAGAGGATGAGAGTGGAGGGAGAAAGAAAAAGCGAAAGTCTTATGTGGATGATGATGATTCTGATGTTGAGGATCTCATTACGCAGCTGTTAAGAGATCGACCTCCACCTTTAACAACCTATTTGGGGGTCCAGGCATTAATGCTACTGCCCCTACAGCAGCTCCGGCACAAGCCCAGGGAGCTGAGGGAGCTGTACAGGCAGAAGGCGGACAAATACCAGGGGTAGTATAAAGTACACCTAATGCAGGAACTACTACTGTAGTTCAAGTGCAGATACACCCACCTTCGGTGCAGAAAATCTATCCAGATGTGCCTTTTATTGAGACAGTCTTGAATATAATGGTGCCCAGGGAGCTAGTGCTTCCAAAGCCAATGCTGAGTCAGACAGATCCGAAACCAATGTTATTGCCTTCAGCTCAAGCACAGGTTCTACCGAAGTTTACACCACTGACAGGAACACAGTCAGATATCTCACCAGTTATGAATCAGGCAATGGGGGTAACATTCCCGCTAGGGCAGCTCCAGATGCAACATCGTTACCAATTACTGTTGGTCCATCGGTACCCTTATATTGCACAGAAGAAGTCAGATGCAGGGGAGCAGAATTAAATGTCACAGAGCCTCGTAAGGAGGGGATCCTGCGCAGTTAATGTCGTCTGCAGGTCAAACTTTCAATGGAACTAGACCTTTAATGGATCTTAGTCCACTTGGAGCCCTTCCAGATGTAGTAAATGGCCCGAATTCAAGTCAGAGTTTGAGACTTCTGACACCACAAGCTTCAGGTGCAGTGGTGCAACAGTTACCAGTGCCAAATGAAAGTAACATTTCATTACAGGGATTGTCAGCTCAGCAATTAAGTGAGTGGTTAGATAGTCTAAACACACCTCAGAATGCATCCAAGGGTGAGGATCAGATAAATCGTGTAATGTTGAATATAGAAGCCACTGAATTAGTCGAG
The DNA here is from genome assembly GCF_031143425.1 of Pleurodeles waltl. Taxonomy (NCBI): domain Eukaryota; kingdom Metazoa; phylum Chordata; class Amphibia; order Caudata; family Salamandridae; genus Pleurodeles; species Pleurodeles waltl. Next base: position 713,643,913 of record NC_090446.1, on the reverse strand, counting down.
GGAACAATGGGTGTGAACAGATTAGAATCTTACACAGAAGAAGAGCTGAAATATTTATGCCCAAGGATTACAAGAGAAGTGAGTAAAATACATCAAAAATTGGCAGAGTTAGCAGAAAAACATGACATTGACATTGAGAAAACAAAGCATTTGAAACATAGCTACAGATTAGATTTTGAGGCAAAGGATTTTGAACACATGAGATCAGCAGGAATAAAGGCACCCTTGAGAGAACTGCTGCAGAGTGCACAGATTTGGGGAGCATTAGAGAAGTGGGAAGGTAGGTGGACAAAGAAAAAAGATAAAAGAAAACGGGATTCACAAGAAGGGGCTGAAGATGTCCACAAGGGGGAATCAGTCAAGATGCTTCCAATGAGAGAAATCCCAGGAGGGCAGTTCGTTCATGTTCCATGGCACAGGAGTGACATATTGTCATTTACAAATTGAGAAAGAAGCCGGTTGAGTGGTATCAGCAGACACAGAGATTTGTGAAGCTTTCCAAATGTTTGTGGGAAGACTTGAACATGCTATTAGAGATAGTGGTGCCGGAAGACTTGTGGGTCGAGTGAAAGAGGGCTGTAGATTGGCCAAGAAGTGAACCGGAAAGGGATAAAGTAACAGGTGCACCTTTACCCGAGGTAATGAAACATTATTTTAAAGTGATTGAGTTGCTGAAGACAAGGATTTCTCCCAAAAACATTGATTGGCAGCGGATTGATAGAATGGTCCAAGAGTCTAAAGAGTCAATACATACCTACTATGCAAGATTGTTAAAAGCATTCAAATAGTACAGTGGTAAGGAAGCAATCAAGCCGAAAGATATGTTGCATTTCGTGTTCAGGTTTGATGAAGGTCTGAGGCCAGAGGTAGGGCAGATGATTAAGAGTCATTAAATTTGCTGGCAAGCAAAGCCGATTGATGAGGTGTTGCAATATGCGAAATACTGTAGTGACGAAATTGAATTGAAACAGCAAAAGTTGAAAGAGAAAGCGATGGTGATGCAAATAAAGGCAGCTCAAACAGGAGTGCAGGGAGCTATATTACCACCTTTACCGCCGCAGCATAGAGGTGTTATGTTCCAACCTCAAGTGAGGCGTAGAGGGCGTGGAATGGACATGATGCGTGGTCCAGACTTAGGGACTGTGGTTGTTCAGAATGACATGCAAGGTATGAAAAAGATGTTACCGTGTCATTTGTGTGGGAACGTGGGACACTGGAAGTGGGAGTGTCCGTTGATGGCGCAGGATGGTGTGATTCAGCTAGGTGACGTCAGTAGATTTCAAACTGTGAAAGTCCCAAAAAAGAAGGGGTTCATTCATAATGCTCAGAATCGAGGACAACATTTCCTACCAGTGCAGCAAATGCAGGTGCCGCACGCACAATTTGCTCCATTACAGCCAGCACAGCAGCAGGTCCCCATGGTACCTAGACAGCAAATGCAAATACCTCAAGCCCCGAAGGAGCAGCGAAAGGTGATGATTACTAAGCAGGTCACAGGTCAAAGACAAGACAGTAATAATAACACAGTGCATCAGTTTCCATTTTAGAGTGAGGATGTAATAAACGAAGAATGGATGAGTGACAGCTCGGATGAAGGAGCTTGTATGCTTGCTGCTTCTCTAGAAGTAGATCAGAGAGGGCCCTTTGTGAAGGGGAAGGTGATGTGTTACAAGGTCTCATTCTTGGTTGACACAGGAGCTACGCGCTCTACAGTAAGAAGCATAGAAGTCCCAAATTTACCTCTTTCAGGCAGGACAGTTCAAGTTGTAGGAGCGGAGAACAGGCAGTTGACAAATCGAATCACGGAACCAGTGCAGTAGAAATTGGAAATTACCAAGGATTGCAAAGATTTGTGGTGTGCAATTCAAGTCCTGTATCCTTATTGGGTAGAGACTAAGGGCCAGATGTAGCAATGTCAGGATTTGCGATTCTGAAATTGCGAGTCGGTGCGACTCGCAATTTCAGAATCGCAAATCCTGATGCAGAACGGTGTCTCAGACACCGTCTGCGACTCGCTATGGGGTCGCAAAGACCCACCTCATAAATATTAATGAGGTGGGTCGCATTTTGCGACCCCATAGCGAGTCCCTGCACTCACAGGGATGGTGGACTTCTGAAGTCAGCAGACCTCCATGTCTGTGACTGCTTTTTCAATAAAGCAGTTTTTATTTTTTATTTTGCAGCCCGTTTTCCTTAAAGGAAAACGAGTTGCAAAATAAATAAAAAAAACGAAACCATTTGGTTTCGTTTTTTCAGAGTAGGCAGTGATCCTTTGGACCACTGCCTGTTCTGAAAAAAACTTGTGGGCAACATTCACAAAGGGGAAGGTGTCTCATGGGGACCCCTTCCCTTTTGCGAATGAGTTACCACCAGTGTGACACTGGTAGTAACTGCGAATTGCTTTGCGACCGCATTCGCGGTCACAAAGCAATTCTGCATTGCGATGCGAGTCGCAAATAGGAAGGGAACACCCCTTCCTATTTGCGAGTCGCACTCACAATTTGCGAGTCGGTACCGACTCGCAAATTGTGAATGTGCATCGCAGAAGGCTGTTTGCATGGGGCAAACTGCGATTTTCGCAGTTTGCACCATGCAAACAGCTTACTACATCTGGCCCTTAGGCCCTTATTTGTACTTTTTGGTGCAAAACTGCACTAAAGCAGTTTTGCACCAAAAAGTTTAGCACCGGCTTGCACCATTTTTGTGCACCAGCCGGACACCATATTTATGGAATGGTGCAAGCCGGTGCAAAGGGTAGGCTAGAGTAAAAAAAAAAGGACTTTAGTCGGGTGGGGCTGGCGGTATAGAAGAAGGGAGTTTAGCACCAAAAAATGCTTTAGGCAGGTTAGAGTAAAAAAAATGACTCTAACCAGATTAGCGTCATTGTACGGTGCTAAACCGACAATGCCACATGAGTCCTGCCTTAGAAGAGGCAGGAGTCATGCCCACCACCACAATGGCCAGCACAGGGGACAAGGGTCCCATGGGCATGGCGACTGCACCCTGTGCCATGTATGGGGGCCTATTACAAGGCCCCCTATAACACTTTAAAAAATAAAATGCAACAATTACCTGTACTTATCTGTACTTACCTGGGGTGGGGTCCCCCATCCTCCGCAGTTCCTCTGGTGTGGGTGGGGTGCCCCTGGGGCCTGGGGAGTACACCTGCATGCTAAATAGGCTTACAGGTCCACTAGCGCCTATGTCCTGACCGAGGTGTTAAAAAACGAGGCAAAGCAAGCTTTGCACCATTTTTTGACCCCTACTCCCTCCTGTGCACCATTTTTGCACAGGAGTATAAATATGGCGTTAAAGCCATAGAGTCATTTTTTGCATGGGAACGCCTACCTTGCATCTCATTAAGGCAAGGTAGGTATACACTTACAAAAAAATGACTTTAACTCCATAAATTTGGTGCTCGACGGGTCTAGCACCAAAGTATAAATATGGAGTTAGTTTTGCACCGAATTAGAGTAAAAAAAAAAAATGACGCTAATTTGATGCAAACAGAGTATAAATATACCCCTTTCTGTGCAAGACCAAATGTTCCATCAATTGTTCAGACACAGGTATAGAAGTCCAGACAAATAGTGATGATGAAGAAGAGCAGGCGACTGCAATGATAGTTAACAATGCCCATGAAGAATACCCACTGATTACATTTTTCCCAATGTTCTCTGTGAAAGAATTGCATGCAGATTTACAAGGAACTGTGTAGGAAGAAGCTGGGATCTGACAGGAAAGGAAGTAGGTCTGATTAAGGGAGTGGAGCCGATTAAAAAAATCACTTTGAAGCTGAATGCAGTATTCCTGCAGCTTCCACAGTATAACATGGCACAGGGTGTTTTAATGAAAGTGGCACAAATAATCTGAGACTTTTTAATCAAGGAGTTTTGAAAGAAGTACTGAGCAGTCCATATAATTCACCGCTAATGGGTTTGAAAAAGCCATGTGGGAAAGTACGAGTTGTACTAGACTTGCGAAAAGTGAGTGACATGGTAGTTAAATGTTGTCCGATAGTGCCCAATCCAGCAGTGATACTGTTTCAGATTCCTTGCGATGCAGAGTGGTTCACAGTGGTAGATCTGTCACAAGCTTTCTTTTCTGTGCATCTTCATGAGGAAAGTCAGTTTCTTTTTAGTTTCAAATTCCTAGACAGAGTCTACAGCTGGTGTAGGCTTCCACAAGGGTAATCAGATCCTGAAAAAGAACCTGGAGTAGTTGGAATTGCCATGCCAATCGACTCTTGTGCAGTATATTGATGATTTGCTAATCGCAATGGATGAGTGTAAACATGACTCGATTGCCCTGTTGAAACATTTGGGAGAGGTTGGGCATAAAGTCTCACCTGTGAAATTGCAGTATTGCCAAAAGTCAGTGAAATATTTGGGACACCAGATTGAGAAGGGATTGAGGAGAATCTCCAGGGAGAGGATTACTATGATTCTGCAGAGAAGTCCCCCAACTTCACAGAGAGATGTCAGAATGTTTTTGGGAATGGTGAGGTACTGTAGAGAGTGGATTCCAAATTTTGCTGAAATTGCCATACCCTTACAGCAGTTGACCCATAAGGAGGTTACAGATCCCATTACCCTAGATGAGGACCAGATGAAAGCATTCACCGAATTGAGAGAGAGTTTGTGCAGAGCTCCAGGGTTAGGAATGCCTGATTACACAAAGTCTTTCACATTGTTTTGTCATGAACGTGATGCTTGTTCTTTGTCTGTCTTGACACAGGTCCATGGAGGTGCTTATCGCCCAGTAGCTTATTTTTCAGCTACCTTGGACCCTGTTGCAGCAGCTTTACCAGGTTGTCTGCGTGCGAGGGGGTAGTCAAGGGATACCCTTTGATGATAATGGTACCACACTCTGTTGAGATTTTACTGACAAGGACAAAAACACAATATTTGACGGGAGCAAGACTGACAAGGTATGAGACAAGCATATTGGGTGCTCCAAATGTAACATTGAAAAGATGTACAGTGTTGAATCCAGCAACATTACTTCCAAGTGACACTGTTGAAATTGAAAAGGAGGAAGATATTGAGCATGATTGTCTTGAGGTAACTGAGGTATGTACAAAACCGAGGCCTGGCATTAGAGACACACGTTTAGAAGAAAATGACCAAATTATCTTTGTTGATGGTTCGTGTCTCAGAGATGGAGCAGGCACATTGAGAGCAGGATATGCTGTGTGCACAATTACAGGCACATTAGAAGCTTCATGGCTTCCAGGTGTGTATTCTGCACAAGTGGCAGAATTAGTAGTTCTTACTAGGGCTTGCTATGTTTCTGCAAGGTTAAGAGTCACAATCTACACTGATAGTCAATATGGATTTGGAATTGTTCATGATTTTGGAATACCAGTGAGAAATAGTGACTGCATCAAATAATTGTTGTACTCAATTTAGTTACCTGAAGAAATTGCTGTGGTAAAATGCAGTGCACACCAAAAGACACAGGATTAGATTTCCTTGGGAAATGGATATGCGGATCAAGTCGCAAGGTTTTGCACATTGAACTGTATATCGTTTAAAGACAAGTGGGAACTAATGCCTGAAGAATAAAATGATTGTGAAAGTTCTGCTTTGAAAATAATTGACACACTAGAGGAATTGAAGACCTTGCAGGAAAATACAGACAAGGAAGAGAAAAAGCTTTGGGTAAAACTTAAATGTATTTAAAGACCAGATGAGTTTTGGGTTTCTGAGGAGGGCCAGATGGTACTGCCAAACAGTTTGTTGACCCAGATGGTCCGTTACTATCATGGCCAAGCACATATTGGAAGAGATGCCATGGTTAGATTGTTCAAGGTTGATTGGTTTAATCCAAAGTTCAGACAAGCAGCAGAGGCAGTATGTCATAGATGTGTGATCTGTCAGCAACTAAATGTGGGAAAAGGGACAGTGGTGAATTTGAGCCACATTGGAAGAGCAGGAGGACCATTCAGCAGAATGCAGTTAGATTTTATTGAAATGCTTGCATGTGGTGTATTGAAGTATGTGCTAGTGATTGTGTGTGTGTTTAGTCACTGGATTGAAGCATACCCCACACGTAGGAATGATAGTCTCACAGTTGCAAAGCTATTGCTTAGAGAGTTAATACGACGGTTCGGATTTCCGATCTCTTTAGAATCAGATCGGGGAGCGCACTTCAATAACAAAGTGATCAAACTCTTATGTGCAGCATTAAACAGTGAGCAGAAGTTGCATTGAAGTTATCGCCCAGAAGCATCAGGACTTGTAGAGCAAATGAATGGTACACTGAAATCAAGAACTGACAAAATGTGTGCTGCAACAAATCTGAAATGGCCAGATGCATTACCTTTGGTGTTGATGTAAATGCGAAATATACCTGACTGGAAGACAGGACTGTTGCCCCACGAGATTCTCATAGGCAGAGCAATGAGGTTGCCAGCGATTCCAGCAAATGCTCTTGTCAATATTACAGATGATATGGTGTTGGACTACTGCAAAGGTCTGGCTGATGTAGTTCGATCTTTCTCTCAGCAGGTGCAGGCTGTTACCATGCCACCCATCCATGACCCAGGTCACAACCTGAGAGCTGGAGATTGGGTCGTCATCAAAAAGCATGTTCGAAAGACTTGTCTAGAGACACGTTGGAAGGGCCCATATCAGGTGGTGCTGACAACTACGACAGCTGTGAAGTGTGCTGGACTACCGAACTGGATATATGCGAGCCATACCAAGAAAGTGGTGAGTCTGCAAGATCATGGAGAAGTGTTGTTGAGAGCACCAACAGCAGCAAAAGAAGTGGCTCTTCCTGAGCCAGAACCGGAGCAAGCTGAGCCTGAAATTGACCCAGAGCTGGTGGAAGACGGGCCAATCACACCAGTGAGAGACGAAAGTGCAGAAGTACAAGAAGGTGAGCAAGAGTCTAACTTAACAGAGACAACCAGACAACCAAGCACAGGAAGGGTTCTCCCAGAAGTAGACGGTGCTGAAGCACAAGCAGAGGAAGTGCCAGATCAAGAGGGGGAAAGAGTTGAGACGGATCAAAGCCAAAGTGGTCCGACTCCTCCTGAACCCGTTGCAGGTCCATCAAGAGAGAGCACCATAGAAAGAGGAAAAAAGAAGAGTCCAATTTTGAAAAGAATATTGAGAGAAGGATCAAGGAAAGGAGACAATTGGCCTGAATCGCAAATTGGAAAGAAGAAAGAATTGGTTATAAATAAGCCAATAGAGGAAGAAGTAGACACTACAAGAAAAGACGAACTAAGTGAAGGAGAATTAGCTGGAGAACGAAGGTTGAAAAGGAAAAGAGTCGCAGGTCAAAGATTCGCAGGTCCTGAGTGGGCATATGCAACAACAAGTGAGTGGCAAAATGAGTTCCTGTCCTTTTGCTTTCACAGAGAAGTTCCGAATCAGTACTTTGATGCAACCTGAAGGGAATCAAAAGACAGAGTTGTTGAGCTAATCTGAAGAAGAATTTAAAAAGAGTCTGTTGAAATAAACCCAGAAAAGACTTTGATAACCTGATATGACATTTGAAACCTGAATGTGACAAGCTGCTAACTGATTTTGATAAAGGAAAAAAGGGTTCTTGTGTGTGAAATTGAACTATGAGAAAGAAGCATTTTTGATTTTTCAATTTTGATTTTCCTGTTGCACTTTAACTAAGAGTTATTTCTACTTTCTGATTCTCTACAGATCATGGCTGAATTAAATAATCGCGTTAGAAATATTAGATATTGCAGATATTTTAGTGTTGGAGTGACAATCATGTGTGGAATAATGTTTATAATAATGATTGTGGGAATGTCTATTCATGAGATGAAAGAAGCTGCTATTACTCCTGATCTTGAGACTACTACACTAACAGCTTTAGAGAGGTTCAAGCTAGATGAAAAATATTTGCATGACTCTACTAATGCAAGAGGAGAGCTTTCTTCGAATGTTTTCTATCGGTTGTTAAGTGAGTATGTGGAGACAATGGATGCAAAGAATTGTCTTGTCTGTACGCAAATCTCTTCCTCTGTGGAAGAAGGGGTTACGTACCATAGTTTACCTTTGACGTACGGCATACCTTGTAGTTTGCTATTAACCAGATTCTATAACCAAGAGTATATTCAGTATTTCTATTCTAATCATGATTTAGTAAAAAAGGGCTGTAGAAAAGGACTTACAACAATGACTATGCTTACACTGCTATTAAAACACAAGGGATATTAGCCTTAGATGCACTACACGTAGGGAAGCTTTGTATATATATGCCAAAATCGCGCACTGACACTTTATTTGTGGGAACGAGTGTGTAGACGGGTCTCGTCGACCTCGTCTTCCAACTCTGCGGACTGGCGCCTTTCGCGTGCCTCGTCCGGAACCCTTGAGCTTTTCCATGGGGACGCACGAACGGCACGAGAGTCGCCGACACCGGATTTCCGCTTGTCGGAATTAAAACGGACGACGGACCTCAAGGAAGGGGAGGAGTTCCCTGGAGACAGAATCGACCGCCGAACGAAGGGAGAACGCCGCGAGAGGAAGACGCCGAATCCGGAGCAGAGGAGAAGACGGCTCGCCGGAACAACGACGAATCAGGAAATCAGGATACAGACGACAGCAGGCTCCGCCACGACCCCAGAGGGTCGTGGCTTCACAAGGTACGGTCTTTGATAAGGGGACCGCGGCACTCTGTAGCTAATATTAAGAACAGGGGGGGTAGTAGAAAAGAGGGGAGAGTGGAGACAGGGGGGGTCAAAGGGGACAGAATCACAGAGGATGAGATGCTGGGCTGAGCACTAAAGCAGCTTGACACAAATGCCTCAGGGAAATCCCCACCACTCCCTCACTATCCGTTCTATTCCTCTACCTGTTCACCCGTAACATGCCACTCTCTTTTTCTTCTCCCCCCCCCTTGCACGTTCCCTACAAAACAGCACCAGAGCCCCACAAAGCCACTTACCTTTTGTTTGTTCCTGTGTTCTTGTTTTTCCGGTCCCACTGGAGGAAGAGATGCAACCCAATAAACCGCAAGACACCTAAAGGAGAAGAAAAGACAGAGACATTAAGACAAGGAGAACCTGCGTGGAACTGTTCCTAACAGACATTTTGGTTGCTACCTTATACGAACATTCTTTTCCACTTAATCTTCCTAAAAACAAATAAAAACCCTTTCTGTTCCCACATTTATACGGCCCAGAGTCCTTTGTACCGCCAAGCCTACCACAGTGGTGTCAGAAGTGGGATTTGGTTCCCTGGCGGTACATATAGACAGACAAAATGGGGGAGAAGCCCACACTGGAGGATATGATCAAACAATTGGCCGAGGGTCAGCGCCACCTCCAACTGGTATGGGAGGCCCATCAAAGAGAGGCAAAAGAAGATCGTGAGGCCCTTCAAACAGCACTGAAAAGCCAAGCCACCATTATGGCTAGTAACCAGCTGGTACACGAGACTGCACTCCAGAAACTAACTGACACCATTGCAGCCAGCAAAGTCCACCCTAACGTTCCCAGCTCGGTACTACAAAAGTTCCAGGAAGGAGAGGATCCTGACTCCTTCTTCACAAACTTTGAACGTGTGGCCTCTTTGGCTCAATGGCCTGAAGAACGGTGGGGCCAGTATATCGCACCCCTCCTGACAGGTATCCTTCAAACAGCCTATCAGGCTGCGAATCCCGGTGGCACTACCCCTTATAAGGATATTAAGAAAAGTATTCTAGAAAGGGTAGACCACCATACCGAGTATTATAGGATGAAATTTAGGAAAGTGAAATGGGGACAGAGTGAGGATCCCCGTACTTTCTATTTTAGGGTTAAGGATTTAGGTCTGAAATGGCTGGGCCCGTTAGGGACAGACTGAGAAGACGTCATTAAAGCAGTTATCCTGGAACAATACCTAGACTCTCTTCCCGGTAGTACCAGGAATTGGATACGGCAGCATCCCAAGATAGACACAGAACTGGCAGTCGATCTGGCATGCGCCTATCACCGGTCTGTGGATGTTAAGACTTTAGACCCCAGGAACCCAAGCAAACCGGCCATAGGGCCCCTCAAATATCCTCCCCGACGGACTCCCGAGGAACCAGGAAATCCTAGAGCCGGAGAATCCAGTCCCATGCAACAACCGCAATGCTTTAGTTGCGGAGAATGGGGCCACATTGCAAGAGGATGTCCCAGGAAAAATGAAGGGGTTGAACCTATGGAAATAGGGGTCACCCGGGGTAGAGTGTTGTGTATTGGAAAAGGGAATCATACTTACAAACAGACCATAAAGGTAAATGGAACACCAATAGAGGCCTTGATTGACTCAGGTTGTAGTCAATCAGTGATCCGCAGAGATTTAGTAAGTCAAGTAAGCCTGACCCCGAGCCAGTGGGTTACTATATGTTGCATTCACGGGGATAAAGCAAACTACCCCCTAGAACTGGTCAGAATAGAATGGGGGAGTATCACGATTTCCTTCCCATAGGGATTATGGACAAGTTAATAGAAGATTGCGTCATAGGTACAGATTATTCTCGGTTCACTGATCTCTTAGCCAAATAAGAACACCTGAACAATTTCCTGACTGGTGGTCCGATGCGTCGTTTGCCAACAGTCCCATTGAGGGGTCTTCACTTCGGAGGAAACTAACCCGTAAAGAGAAAAGGCAACAGAAACGAAAGTACTCAACAGGCCGACCTGAGAATTCCTCAGAGAGACTGGTAGCCAGTCTTGACAACGTCTCCGTCTCTTTTGGAACTAGTCAGCGGGAGGACCCTACCCTCGTACATGCATGGAAGAATGCCAAAACGGAATCTACCAGGGAGGTGGGTCCCTATTTCCTAATTCACAAAAACCTGCTGTATAGGGTCACTATGACCTCAAACGGAGAAAAGAAACAACTAGTGGTACCAGAGGTCTACAGGACTCAGGTCCTATTCTTGGCCCATAATCAACCAGGGGGTGGATATTTTGGCCGAGAAGAAACTGAAGAATACTTATTGAGGCGCTTCTATTGGCCAGGAGTTTATGCCCACATCAGAAAATACTGCACACAATGTCCTAGGTGTCAGTTAGTAGACCCAGGCGCCTTGAGGAAGGCCCCTTTACAACCTCTACCTATTATAGACACTCCATTTAGACGCATAGGTATGGATCTGGTAGGCCCTCTCTTACCATCATCTAAAGGGCACACTTATATACTCGTCTTGGTTGACTACGCTACCAGATATCCTGAGGCCATCCCTCTTACCAGTATAACCACGAAATCAGTCGCCCAAGCCATGATAACGTTTTTCTCCCGAGTAGGTTTTCCCCAAGAGATCCTAGCTGATCAAGGGACTCCTTTTGTATCGGCCCTTATGAAACAGATATGTAAAACACTAGGGGCCATATTTATACTTTTTGACGCAAAACTGCACCAACGCAGTTTTGCGCCAAAACAATTAGCGCCGGCTAACACCATTCTGAAGCGCCATGCGGGCGCCGTATTTATTGAATGACGTTAGCCGGCGTTAGCCGCCGGCGCTGTCTGGTGTGCGTTAAAAAAAACGACGTACACCAGGCAGCGCCGGCCTAGGGGGAGAATGGCGTATGGGCGTCCACAAATGGTGCAAGTCAGGCTGAGGCAAAAAAATCGCCTCAACCCGATTTGCGCCATTTTTTTACGACGCCCAACCCCCATTGTAATGACTCCTGTCTTAGCAAAGACAGGAGTCATGCCCCCTTGCCCAATGGCCATGCCCAGGGGACTTCTGTCCCCTGGGCATGGTCATTGGGCATAGTGGCATGTAGGGGGGCACAAATCAGGCCCCCCTATGCCACAATTTTTTTTAAAAAAAAATACTTACCTGAACTTACCTTAATGTCCCTGGGGTGGGTCCCTCCATCCTTGGGTGTCCTCCAGGGGTGGGCAAGGGTGGGAGGGGGTGTCCCTGGGGGCAGGGGAGGGCACCTCTGGGCTCATTCTGAGCCCACAGGTCCCTTAACGCCTGCCCTGACCCAGGCGCTAAAATCCGGCGCTAATGCGGGTTTTTTAGACCCGCCCACTCCCGGGCGTCACTTTTGCCCGGGAGTATAAATACGACGCATATGCATCGGAGTAATTTTTTAAGACGGGAACGCCTACCTTGCATATCATTAACGCAAGGAAGGTGTTCACGCAAAAAAATGACGCTAACTCCATGAACTTTGGCGCTAGACGCGTCTAACGGCAAAGTATAAATATGGAGTTAGTTTTACGTCGAATTTGCGTTGAAAAAAACGATGCACATTCGGCGCAAACGGAGTATAAATATGCCCCTAGGGATCACTCAGATAAAAACCGCAGTATATCATCCTCAAACGGACGGTTTAGTGGAAAGATATAACCGCACCATTAAAGCATTACTAAGAAAAACAGTAGATGACTCCGGAAAAGACTGGGACCAGAAACTGCCTCTGGTTCTCTATGCTATCCGGACTAATGAACAATCTTCCACTGGACATAGGGGGTCCGCCAGAAGACCGTACCGCGGTCAAAAGACCGCGGCGGTCATTCTGAGTTTCCCGCTGGGCTGGCGGGCGACCGCCAGAAGGCCGCCCGCCCGCCCAGCGGGAAACCCCCTTCCACGGGGATGCCGGCTCCGAATGGAGCCGGCGGAGTGGAAAGGGTGCGACGGTGCAGTTGCTATGCAGACACTGAAAATCTTTGTGGGGCCCTGTTAGGGGGCCACTGCAGTGCCTATGCCATTGGCATGGGCACTGCAGGGGCCCCCAGGGGCCCCACGACACCCGTTCCCGCCAGCCAGGTTCTGGCGGTCAAAACCGGCCAGAACCAGGCTGGCGGGAAGGGGGTCGGAATCCCCATGGCAGCGCTGCCTGCAGCGCCGCCATGGAGGATTCTTCAGACCAGGGGAAAACCGGTGGGAAACCGCCGGTTTCCCTTTTCTGACTGCGGCTTTACCGCCGCGGTCAGAATTGGCCTGGATGCACCGCCAGCCTGTTGGTGGTGCATCCGCGGTCCCCGGCCCTGGCGGTCTATGACCGCCAGGGTCGGAATGACGCCATAGTCCTTTCGAACTGGTATTTCGGAGACAACCCCGTAACCTTCTTGACATGGCAGCCGAAATGTGGGAAGAAGAGGGTAATGAAGAAAGACCCCTACTCGAGTATATCCATAAGTTAAAATCACATTTGCAGACTGTTTGGGAAGATGTACGAAAGCATTTAGAGAAGGCACAAGAAAATCAAAAAGCGTATTACGATCAGGGCTCCAAAATACGCGTTTTTCAACCTAACGACCAGGTTCTAATAATGCGACCCACCTCAGAACATAAATTATTGGCTAAATGGCAAGGACCCTACCGCGTATTAAAGGCAGTTTCTCCCGTCACCTATCTTATTGAAATTAATACACACCCAAAAAGGACTCAAATCTATCATATTAATCTGCTAAACAAATGGGAAACACCTGAAGACACTCCTAGCCTCTCTGCTACTGGGTTCCTAATAACACCGAACACTGGGTTAGGCCTGGACCTTTATCCCACCACAAGCACAGAACAGGGGGTAAGTCCCTGCGTAAACAACTCTCTTTACAGAATAGAAAAAAGTCAGTTATCCACATTATTACAACAATATTCCGATTTGTTTTCAGAGACTCCCGGCCGGACTTCTCTGATTCAACACCATATTAGAACACCGGAGGGCCAAGCCAATCGCCTACGGCCCTACCGGATTCCCGAAGCACGTAAGCATATCATTGAGGAAGAAATAGCAAAAATGTTAGCCCTAAAGGTTATTGAACCGTCCACCAGCCCTTGGTGCTCTCCGATTGTTCTCGTTCCAAAACCGGATTTGTCTATCCGGTTTTGCATCGACTTCCGGATGTTAAACGACATATCCCTTTTTGACACATATCCTATCCCACGAGTGGACGAGGTGCTAGAGAAAATAGGAAGTGCCCGCTATATGTCCACTCTGGACTTAACGAAAGGCTATTGGCAGATCCCACTGGCCCCTTCCGACAAAGAAAAGACAGCCTTTGCAACCCAGTCTGGTCTTTATCATTTCACTGTCCTTCCCTTTGGCCTTCACGGAGCACCTGCTACATTTCAACGCTTGATGGACCGGCTCTTAAAACCGTTCCAAGCGTTCACGGCAGCATACCTGGACGATATCGTCATCTATAGCAACTCTTGGACTGAACACCTACATCACCTCGACAAAGTATTCCACACTTTAGCCAGGGCCGGCCTTAAGGCCAATCCAAAAAAATGCGTTTTAGGTCAAACACAAATTGCTTATCTTGGCTACCTTATTGGTAACGGGGTCTTACGACCCCAAAAAGATAAAGTTGAGGCCATCTTACAAGTACCTGTGCCCCAAACCAAGAAAGAACTTCGTTCCTTTTTAGGGTTGGTAGGATACTACCGCAGATTCATTCCTCAATATTCCACAATTGCAGCTCCCCTAACCGACCTTCTAAAAAAACACTACCTCACCAGACTACCCCTTTTTACTGACTCTCAGCTTCAGGGGTTTAATATGCTCAAACGATTCCTTACGACGGAACCGGTGTTGAAGTGTCCGAATTTTTCCAAACCCTTCCACCTGTACACCGACGCTTCCAACGTCGGTCTCGGCGCTGTTCTCTCTCAGCCCGACGGGATGGGTCACGAACATCCTATTGTGTTCATTAGCAGAAAGCCTCTTCCCAGAGAGTGTCACTATCCTGCTATTGAAAAGGAAGGCCTAGCGATTAAGTGGGCCATTGAATGTTTGCAGTATTATCTCTTGGGCAGGCCTTTTGTCCTCTTCACCGATCATGCCCGGTTGACGTGGTTGGCCTCACATAAGGACACTAATTCGAGAGTCTTGCGTTAGTTTCTTGAGCTCCAGCCTTTTACCTTTCAGGTCCGCCACATATCTGGGTCCCAACAATGCCCTGCCGATTTCCTATCCCGGTGCCCCGACTCTGCGGTCCTCTACCAGTCCCGATCATGGGATGGGGAGTGTAGACGGGTCTCGTCGACCTTGTCTTCCAACTCTGCGGACTGGCGCCTTTCGCGTGCCTCGTCCGGAACCCTTGCGCGTTTCCATGGGGACGCACAAACGCCACGAGAGTCGCCGACACCGGATTTCCGCGTGTCGGAATTAAAACGGACGACGGACCTCAAGGAAGGGGAGGAGTTCCCTGGAGACAGGAATCGACCGCCGGACGAAGGGAGAGCGCCGCGAGAGGAAGATGCCGAATCCGGAGCAGAGGAGAAGACGGCTCGCCGGAACAACGACGAATCAGAAAATCAGGATACAGACGACAGCAGGCTCCGCCACGACCCCGGAGGGTCGTGGCTTCACAAGGTACGGTCTTTGCTAAGGGGACTGCGGCACTCTGCAGCTAATATGTTATTATATTTGTGGACTTAATGCTTATTACCGCCTTCCTAGAGGATGGTATGGGACATGCTATTTAGGGGTAGTTTTCCCTAAGATTTATCAGATAGATGATTTAAAGAAAATACCGAAAGTGACTGAATTACATCATGAACGGCAGAGGAGGGAAACCTCTTCTGCAATTGTGGGGGATATTTTTGGTGCAATAATTCCTTCCGTAGGGGTTATTTTGAATGCAAACAAGATACGAAGATTGTCTACTGTTGTGGATAATATGCTGACAAACTTTACAGGGGCAATACTCCTGTTAAATACTGAATTGGCTGTGGATAGAGCTATAGCTTCAAAATAGGATTGCTTTAGACATAATTTTAGCGAAAGAGGGCGGAGTCTGTAAAATGATTAATGCCAGGCACTGTTGTTCATATATTCCAGAGAATGATAAAGAGATAAGAGACTTACTTACTAATTTAACTAATTCAAGCAGGGATTTTAAAGAATTGAAGGAACAGGGGTTTGGGAGAAGGTTGGAAATGGATTTGCTTCTGTGGGAAATGTATTTAGTCAAATTTGGAATGGAATATTATGGAAAATTGTCCATGGGAGATTAATTGTAACTGTTTCCATATTAGGATTATGGGGTACATGCAAATTATGGCAAAAGATAAAATTAAGGAAAACTAAAAATGATCAGAGGAGGGAAGAATCACCTAGGAGACACATTTATAGGGAAAACTCAAGAAGAAGACAAAATACATCTGAGACAAGTTTGTAAAGTGTTGACAAGAAAGGTGTGATGACATATTTAGTCATCAGAGGAGGGACTGATGGAGCAGATATGCTAATTAAAGAAATTGCTAATGATTAATGTGTGTTTATTAAAGAAAAAATGCATAGAGAAAATAATTAGAGAAAATAACGTGCGCATTTGAAAATGTGCCCTCGGAGAGTGGTCACCATGTGTATTAACAGATGCAAAATAATATAAAAATCTATAAGAAAATGTACTAATATGTCATAACGAAAGGTTTAACCTATGTTTCATGTTAATTCATATTCTTAAATTAGCCGGACTAAAAGGCCTGGTTTCACTGGGCCTTGCTTGCTCATAACATGGAGACTCCGAATGCCTTGCAAGGACTGGTAACTGGAAGGAGAAACCTTGAACCGCTCAGAGTTCAGACGGCTTGGCTGGAATATACTGCAAATGTACCAACGGACAGGAGTTGCTGAAGACAATTTGATACGATTGTGTGTAGTGTAGGCTAAATGTGCTTTCCCAGGACTTGAACAATAGAGGCACTGACTAAAGACTCGTATGCAACAATTTTGTTACCTGAAGAGCCGGGTGATGTTCTCATCGCAAGAAGAGCCAATCAATTTTATGGGACACAAGACATATGCAAAATTAAAGATTTGGTAAATAAATACTATAGGTTAGAGTCATAACTTCCGACAGACTGATCCATTAGCAATTAGTGGGATGGACTGGGAGACCCTAATAAAAAGTCGTGACAAGGGGTGAGGAACCAGAACTGCAAGGAGAAAGTTGATGACGTCAGGAGACGCTGTCTGAGGTACTAACATTGGGCTTATACTCTGTTGAGCCTGATACGTAGCTGACCATTGATGACCTGAAGACGAACCTGACTTGTTGCTGATCCATCTTGGATAGGTATCTATGAAAATGTGACTGACAATTTTGTGCCTTTTCTTCTAGGTACCAACTGCGCTGTTTTGTAGGATTTCTCTCTTTTAGGTAGATTTTTCCAAATTAATATTTTTCTCTAAATTGTTTTCGCATGAGGACCCACATGCTAAAGCTAATCTTGGGCAGGTAGGCTTACGGGGGGACGTTGACAGTGACAAATGACTGACGAATTAAATTGCTGAGTTGCATCATTAATGCTGATATTCACTGACTTAAGATTTGCATTGTTGCTTATGATTTCCTTAAAAGAAAAATGTTTTCTTTTGGTGAACTAATAAAGATCGATTAATAAAGGCATAATTAACATTTGATTAGAATTGAATTCAATAGGTAATAAAAATTGTTAACCTTTCACATGAGTGATCGTTATTTCTGATTAGGGTGTTTTTTGTTCTGTGGTACTTAAGGTGTTTTATCTTGTTCTATTGATGTTGATTATTGATTCAGTGATCACTGTATGACTAGGATATTCCATGCGATTCAAAAGATTCATCGACCTATACGCGTCCCCTTGTAAGTTTACTAAGGACCAGGCGCGTTAGCAGCTTCCTCTTAAACATGAGGCTGCTGCAACTGAATGGGTGAACACGGAATACTGAGGAGACCTAATCCTGAAGCCATCTCGGGCCTCTTCAATCCAAGCCACTCCCTGCCCCTTCAGCTCGCTCTTGCAGTTTTCGAATTTCTCCCTTTGTGACGCTTTTTCGCTTTTCCCTTCCTCCGTCTTTCCCATATGTGTCTTTTGCTCGCAGCAAATGCTTGAGGCAGAAGAATAAACCCGGCCCTCAAAAATAAGTGCCGTGCTTAGCACCGGAAACAATAAGCACAAATTAAGCACTGGCTGCCAGTTGTCATCCTGTTACCGATGCGAGGCTGTATACCATGTGGGAAGTGACATTTGAAGTGTTTTACCCCTTGAAGCGAGCTAAAATGGAGTTGGGATTCGTCCTGCTCCATGAACCAAATGGCGGTAAGTGCGGGTAAAATAGCAGCAGCAACCCACGGCTCGTAATCTTATCTTCCCCATCTGACCTAAATGCCGCTCTCCTGTCACGGGCAGTATGGTTTTGATGCTTAGTGCTTGTCAAATGCGGGTACAAACTATGTGGTAGAATTCTTCGTTTAAGTCTCCCTCAGCAAGCTACAAAAATGAGTGGAAATCGCTAAGGATGAAAAGAGGTTTGACTAACCTCCTAGCTGCCTTTAAGCCGTAGTTGGGGAATCCAGACTTATTACGAGGACGTGACAGAGAAGTGTTTAGGAGCTGTAGGGCGTGGAAGTGTGTTTAAACTGGAGATATGTTATATGTAGGAAAATATGAAATCTGCTTCATCTTTTCTATTTTGGATGCAATGAAGCATTTCTCGCAAAAAATAGCACCATAAACACATGTGCTACATACAGCAGAAACTCGCATTTTGATCATTCTTCGTGTTCACATTTTCCGCACTATAATTTTGCCTGAAACGTGTACTTATGCGAAAAGGCATTATTTTGTTTAATAAACAGAGGGCCAGATTTACAAGGCCATAGTGCCTCCTTGCGCCACACTAGTGAAATTTTTTTAAAACGCTAATGTGACTCAAGGCGGCAATTTTGCCACGCCATATTTACAAAGTGGCACAATGCATGCATTGTGCCACTTTGCGACTCCTTGCGCTGCATTATGCCTGCACCAGGCATAATGTATGCAAGAGGGATGTTCCGGAGTTAGGAGACCCGCCAAAATGGCGCAGTGAAATGTACAAGATTTCACTTCGCCATTTTTTGCGTCATTTTTAACGCCTGCTCAGAGCAGGAGTTAAAATGACGCACCCATATTAACCTATGGGCCTCCTTGCACTTTGCTCCTCTAGCATCAACATTTTTCACTCTAGTGGAGCAAAGCGCCACAATAGAGTTAAAAATTCTGACGCTATTGGCCTAAAGAGCACCATGGTGCGCTGTGTGGTAAATACGGCACACCCATGTTAACATTAGGTGGGGCAGGTGCAACGCAAGAAAACTGGCACATCATAGATAATGCGCCAGTTTCTTGTAAATCTGCAATTCCCAAAATTACACAAATTACTCTAGCATAATTTATGGGGCAACGCGTAAAACAATTTGAACAGATTTGGCAAGGTTACAAACTGGGTGAATCGGAAATATTAATTTACTCTCTGATCAGACACTAGGGGTTGCATTTATAGGGATGTCACACAGTACAGCAAGTCACCTTGCTGTGCTGCACTGTGTGACTGGGAAGGGACAGGAATCCTCCATATTTAAGGCAATACAGAGCATTCCTTCCTTTTCCCATGTCTGGTGTCCATTTGATAGTCTAGCGTCAATGTAAGCACCCTTACACCATAGTGCATGGGTGCCTGCTTAGCATGCAGGATTAATTTTGTGCAGGAAGGAATATCTTCCTGCACAAAAACAATCCTGAGAGGCATATTCCTCTTTCCAAGGTTGCTGCAGAATTCAACACACATAGAAAGAAGTAACAAGGAGAAATAAAGATATTTCTCCTCGTTATGACGCCCCTGAGAAGGCGTATCTTTTTGGTGCACTCCCAGGTCTACCAGTTCTGGTAAGTCTGGGAATGCATCAAAAACCATGGGAGTTGCGTGGGAACACCCATGCAACATCCATGGAATGCCTTTTCAGGGTAGAGCAAGACAATGCAGTGATTTGTGCTGTGTTGCCTTATTTCAGATTAATGGAGTTACTGATGGCCAACTAAAGTGGCCTAGTGGATCTTCATAAATCTCACTTAAGGTTTACATCATGCATGTACCATGTTGCATGCTGCATAGTGTAAACGCAACGCAAACCTTCTCATAAATACGTCCCTAGGTGTTACACCTTGAGATGAGGCAGAGGTCGATGACAGAATTGACACAATTCGAGAGACTCGTGCAGAGATTCTCAGGCAATTGACACCTCATCTCCCACATGTATAAAATAGCGTTAGGGGTTGGGAAACAGAAGTAGAGGTATCTGAAGGCTATTGAGGAGTCATTATGCATATTATCAACAAATGGACAACACACGTGCAAGGCACAGAAAGTACTACCACAATGGCACTTAACACCAATGCACCTAACAATAGATCATTGCCACTCAGATACTTGTTGTAGGGAAGTGGGTAAAAAAAAAGGCACAATCACCCTGACGGAACCTCTTTCAGAGGGCCACAGGCATGCAGGGGCTATTGGGCCCAACAAAGGTAGTTTAGGCCTTTCACTCTTGTTGTCCCGGGGCCTGACCATCTATGGTTCTTGAGCAACTGGATGAAGAACTCCTTCTGCGCTTGACTCTCAGTAGTAGCTGTGGACGAGCAGTCAAAGGCTCCCTTGGGGGGAGGGAATGTAGATACAGGTAATGTCCTGTCCAATACTTACTTTTATAAGAAAAAAAGTATTTGATGTCTAATACTACACATTCAAAGGAATAACAATATTAACGAGCAATAACACAATCCTCTTAAGATCGTGGCTCTAGTAGTTGCCAGGCATGTCCACCTTCTTGCATATACTGTGGCTGAGGGTTGCTCCCATTCACTTGTGGCCACATCCAGAGAATGCACACTAATAGGCCGTAGTCAAAATTTCCACTTTGCCTCTTAGGAATTAGTAAGAATTGTCTTTGGTGACACAGCACCTTCCGCAGGAAACCCCACAGAATTGTTCAGAATTACAGTGGGAGCCTTGAGCATGGACACTACTCGGAGAAGTTGTGCTACTTGCGACAGACATGGCAACAACCAGCAGGCTCCCTTGCCCCAGTTATCAGAGCAGCTTCCAGCTTGTGAAGATGCAGTAAGTAAATTTTTCCCCAAAGAGGGGGTACGGAGAGTATTCAATCCTTTGGCTCATGACTGGACTCTTGCAAGGGTGCGACGTCCTCTCAGCCTTCGAGGGTCAGTCAGAGTAGATCTTCTTGGGCAGGCTTGACCAGCTGGTCACATCCTCACTCTGGACCCGGGCAACAGCCCAAAATCCTTGGCGAATTTGTACCTGCAGCCTCTCCTGGCACACCACACAGGATTGCCGCACTGGCATCTGGACACAATGTAGACCCCTCCGGTGCAATCGCTCAAACCACGGTGGTCCCTCCTGGCACATGGGGTTGCCACACAGGCATTCACAAGTCCTGGCACACTGATCACACAGCTAATTCCATGGTGGCCCTCTCTGGCATACGTAGTCACCTCTACGAGGGAATATGGGCTTGGCTATCCCCGCACAGTGCTTGTTGCACGGCTCAGCCTATGGTGGACTTCTATTGGCATTCTGAGTCACCGTAAAGAATCTTGCACAAGGGCTACAGCCTGATCAGTGCACAACCAAAACTTCACACCTCAAACAGGGAGCCCTCCAAGTAGAGCTGCCCACTGGACCTCCTCCCTCTAACGCTCTCCTCTTCCTCACACAGCACACTGGTCTTGGCAAGGAGGCAGGCACTGGTGCTCCGGAGTAGGGGATCATGGTTTTCCCTGGTTAATGTCCTCTCTCCCAGCAAGGAGATTAGCAGGATTTGACACCCAGGCCTGGCCACAGGGTGAAGTCTTGCAGAGCTTCCTTTACTCACACAGCCCATCTGGCTGCTTGGCAGATGAAACATTTTGGGGTCTTAGCCACCCTGTTCTTATAGTACCTTTCTAGACACCAAATGTGATTTAGGGTCTGAGTCTTTGAAGTTTTATGTTGCGGTTCTGCTTCTTTCGAATTGTCAATTTCTCCATTTCTTCTTTCATCCTGAAAGGAGGCCTGTCACAATAGGCAAGACTCCGAAGCTGATTGACCAACAACTCAATTCATGGGCGTGCCCAGAGTCCACACCTGGATGTCAGCCACAGTGATATGTGCTCAAAAATTGTTCCCAGGTTCACAGACCTACTGTTTATGATTTCCTTATCATCCCCATCTCCTTTCCTGAGATGTGTCCAGGCCTCTTCCTTGTGAACCTTTTGAAGTGTAAAGGGAGAGTGTATCCCTCCCAGCTCACAGGAATGCAGCAATACACAAATCTGTCTGTGAGGATTCCTGTCCTCCTCATGTCTTCACCAGACAGACCTAGGCTTCCTAAAATGGAACCCAGGGTCCTCCATGTAATGTACCATTAAAGGCACACTTGCACTTAGTGTACTTTTTAATTACACTTACATACTCTCCAGCACTGTTACCTGCATGCACTGTAGCACTGCAGCCACACATGCATTCAGCAGACACATTCAGTCTGCATGCACTGCACAGTACTGTAGCCTTTCTGTATCGTACCAGGGTGTGTTATTTACAAGCACACACCCGCCAGCACCCACACTCACCATGTGTGAGCTGCACAACACTTCACCGTTCAAGTATTGTACTTCACACAAGCACACATACACCCAGCACCTTTTCATTACGCATGTGCTGCACAGTACTACACCTTTTCATAACATATTTGTTGCATGCATACACACTCAGTACATGTACTGCTCTACCCTTCTACTCTACCCTTCCCAGACACACATGAAACCAGAGCACTGTGCAGCACTAAATATCTATCTGATGTAGTCCAAGGGTGAGTTAACACAGAACAGTGGAACTTTTAAAAAGTGAGTGAGCCTGTAGGCCATGTATCATAGAGTAAAAAGGACCGGATCACCACTCGTGAGCTTGTGCTGCTTAACTCTAGGTGAAGGTGGGAGCCTTCCACCACTATAACAGTAGCGCTTTGGGTGTCCATCCCTGCCCAACAAGACCACAATCTGTGAGACAGTTGGGCACTCAGGGCAGGGATACACATCTTTAACCATGCATAGAAGTTTCCGTCCCAACAGCCCCACATTTTATGGAAAAGTGATGTTTTGAAATACTTCTGTGCAATGTCTTGGATAATGTTGAAATGATTACAGCATTTAGGGTGTCCCCTTTTTCAGCTAGTAATCCAGTGGTTCCCAAAATGTGCACTGCAGCACCCCAGTGCATCGTTAGAACTAGCTAGGGGCACCACACACGTCTTGGGAATGTGGAAAAGGTAGGTTCTGAAGAATTTTTTTGTAATGTGCAAAGTTAGTGAATTAAGGGGCAGATTTATGGAAAGTGGCGCTGCACCGAGTGCAGCACCACTTTCTCTGTGCCCCTTTGCACCCCCCTACCGCCAACATTGTGTGCGTCATATTTAAAATATGGCGGACCGTGGGACAGGGTAGGGGGCAATAGCATCATCTTTCATGACTCTATTGATGTACTTTGCAGGAGTAGCGCCAAAATGCTGGCGCTACTCCTGCAGAGTACATAGGGCCCCAATCTAAAGAATGGAAGGCCCCTTTTAATGCCTGCTCCTGAGCAGGCATTAAAAGTGCTGTAAAAAGTGGCATAAGGAAATCTCATAGATTTCCTTACGCCATTTATCCAGCTCCCCTAACGAGTGAACGCCCTCTTTGCATACATTATGCCTGGCGCAGGCATAATGTAGCGAAAAGGGTTACAGGGTGGCGCAATGTATGCATTGCGCCACCATGTAAATACGGCACAGGGATTTTGGCCTCTTTGGGGCATATTAACATCCGAATAAATGATGCTAATGTAGCGCAAGTTAGCGCTAGGGGCCTATAAATAGGCCTCTTAGAGTATTTGCTGCCCAGAGTAACCCATTTGGGAATGTCTTGTGAGGGAGATACGGAAGCCCCACCTGCCAGCGTCCGGAGCATGGTTTGGCCTTGCACACCTAACGTGCTTCAATGTAATAAACAGCCTCCGCTTAGGTAGGTTCAGGTGCAATCAGGACCAGTGGCAGCTCCTCCGCTATAGTGGAGGAGCATCACCCCCCCCCCCACCAGCAGTAGCAGCTGCAAACCTTTTACTACAAAATGATAATAAACTGTGGTTGTTATTGTTTTGTAGTTAAAGGGGCGGGGCATTGGGGATGACAGCCACGGAAGGGAGTGCACAGAGGACTCCCCTCAGTGCGCATGCATGTTTGGCCGGCTGTCTCAGGCCGGCCAAACACATATGCACTGTAGGCTCTCTCCAGCCCGGCACCGTGTTTCCAGGCTGGTGAGATCAGGCCCCCAGTCTGTCTGGGAGCGCTCTGGTTGCTCTGAACAGTGTCAGGATTGGCCGCAAGGCAGGCTAGGAGCCTGTGCCTGCACTGCAAGACAGAGGAGCAGTGGTGCGGAGAGAAGAGGAGTACATTTTTTTACATTTGTTTTAAAGTTCATTAAAATTCCTCACACCTCCACTCCTCCCCTGCGCGCCACCCAGCCCCCTGCAAACTCGGTGAGACACAATTGATCAGGAAACAGGGATGCCAAATGTTATTGCTGTCCCTGTTCTGCAGCGATTCTAGGCTACCATCATTACAAGTAGGGAAATTGGGTAATAATGTGAGATTACCTCAAACTCTATACCACTCCTTCTTTTAACTGATATATGTATAGGTACACAAACTCTTCGTACTCATTTTACTAAAAGACAAAGAGAATCTGGAAAGTAAATCACCTGTTCCTAATTTTTATTTACACAGTTCCCAAAGTCAGAAAACAGCCCACCCATTAGTGGGACTTGTGTACTTGCCCTTGTACCTGATGGAGGAGATGCATGAGGTGAGATCTCGTCAAACTGGACTTTTCCCATTTGACACAGTCATTTCCAAGCCTTGTCACAATTGCAAAGTTACCAAAACACCCACTCACACACAAACACTGCAGTTCTCACGCACTGCAGCCTCCCTAAGAGGCACTAATGAGCACTGAATGAGTATGAAAAGTACACTCACTTATGTGTTAATTTAATGAATAATAATGCAACAGTTCCCTTCCCTTTGAATGGCACAGTAAAAAAGATGTTAATTAATTCTGTGGAAAGCATGGGAGTATATACACAGCACTGACTCGACATTCAACGCCACATTAAATCATTTCAAATGACACACACGTACAGGCATAATACATGTGGTAACTGACACATATGGCAATATCTAGTGATCTGGAGCAGAGTTCAGCACTTATTAACGCCGGGCCATGTAGTATGTGGGCCAGATTGTTGTGATATCTTCATTTGCATTTTCTCTTTTTGCTATCTTTCACATTAACATTCCATTCTGGTACCTGCCAGGTATAGTTAGAATGCCCAGATTGCGGGAGTCACCTGCAGGTGTACGAACTGTGTGACTGTGTGCAGAATGAAATAAACTACATTTCTGTGTTTCTCGTAGCCTTGTGATGGGGTCACATTCCAATGAATACAGTCACAGTGAAATAAAATGAGATAGTGGTTTCAAGGTTTTTGCTGGGGCGCTAAAAACGCTTTATCTCCATAACAGCTGATACATGTTTTGGGAACTAGTAGTAGATAGTGGATCAAATCTCAATTTTCTGGTGGATCCTCGTTGCCTGAGAAACGGCACACCCGAAAACAAAATTACATAATGGGGAGGCGCGGCCAAGGGCCAACAGGCCAAGGGAGCCACAGGTCGAAAAAGTTTGGGAATCCCTGTAGTAAACTATTAGGATGAATGCCAGGGATAGGTTGGGCAACCTCTAGAGGAGTGCATGTGTGGGTACCACTCATTATTAGTGGCTAAGGAGGCAGTTCTAAGCAAATGAGACATCCCTGCTTCTTCAGGCATTCTACTCAGCTATCTTAAACTATAGCATTTATATTTACAGAGAACAAAAAAAATATCAAACGATCTGCAAGGGCAGGAACTGAACTTCAGTAATCCATGGGAACGCTCTGCATTTCTTTGCAAGAGCAGTAGTTCCTAACTTGTGGTCTAGGGACCCCTAGGGGTCCTCAAAGCCTACTCAGGGGGCCTGCAACTCTTTAGAAGAATAAATAATATTAAAAGATTAATAAAGTATATAAGAATAAAAAAGCAAACTATAACATTGAAATGTTTAAATCAGTCGGTAAATGTGAAAGAATTTGAAATTGGAGGCTAGAAATTAAGTTAGTATACTGGTAGCAGCGAGAGTGCATCAAACAGAATATAACTTGGACAATGAGTGGCCTTCAATGAATTTAGAAAAGCTCTAACCTTCTAATTAAAATTAAAATTGCGATTTTGTTATGTTTATTTGTGAATTAAGTAAAATATCTAATCATTTGTGTATTTGTTTGATGAATGCTTGTTTCTGTACTATTTGCATATTTTTTGACCTTCAGTCATTGAAAATGCTTGGCCAGCCTCCCTGAATTCCAGCATTGACTTAGTGTGGGTCCCCAGATTCCAATAATGACTCCGTGGGAGTCCCCGGCTTCCAGTAATGATTAACTGGGGTTCCATAGAGTTAAAAGTTTAAGAATCGTTGCTATAGGGAATTAACCTGAAAGGAAACGCCCCGAGTTCTGCAAATCCTATCTTCTGAGTGCCAGCAAGGTTCTGAAGTTTGGTACACAGTTGTGATTGACCACTTCATCCAGGGGGTTGAAAGCGGCATCATAATGTTGATTAGTCCCTTGAACATTACTGATTTTTTAAAGGCACAGTGCAGTAATTTTAAGGCTTGATTGAATGGAACTAAGGGGTGGTGTCAAATTGCTTGTTTACGTACCTTGGTAAATGTCTTTAAAATACTGAAACACTGAAGCAAATAACCAGACAAATTGTAATATAAATGAAATAAAATTGGGGAGTAACGTTTCGTTTTAACAAGCTGCAAAACGCAATATTATCCTTCATAATAAAGTTTGTTGAAATGATGAAGGTTACGTTTAGGTATGAGGAAAGTAGCGGATCCCTTGTTTGTTTAACCGCAAGTCTTTGATGTGCACTGGCGAGCAACGCTGTAAGAGAGGCCTCCTGGAAAAAGGAAACCTCTCTTTGAACCCACCGACTGTTCCTATCTATTCCAGAGGAACCGTTAACTTACAGGGGGCGAGGTCTTTCACACAGTCACACAGAGCCATAAAACAGGCTGCCCTGCTCCAGGGCCGAACAGTAAAATCCCGAGAGACTTTCTATGACCTTCCCCAGGTTTATGTTTTACTAACAGTTTAAACTGCACGGAAACAATTTATCACCCTTCAGTATCCCGAGACCTAGGTTAATTGACGTTTATTGCACTGACAGGCATCCTGGCTTTTGCTAATAATGAGGAAAGTGTGGGCAATAGTATCACTGGACCAAAACAATAGCCAGTTACAGTTTGTGAATAAATTAAAAGTGATATGGATGTTCCGAGACAATAACCTCATGCGTGTATGATTGTGGTGCACAAAGTGAAAGCCCATGAGTAAAATCTGTTTGTTTCTGAATTTTCACCTTGGGCATATTGCAGGATAAGTGGAAGTAGTGCTGATTCTGAGGTTTGTGCTTGCAGTTTTTAGGGTCTAGCGCAAAGCGCTCGTCCCAGGTGTAATCTCTCTGTGGGCTTTTAACCACGCCCATGTCAAGCTCATCAGTTTGATTGGTTTATGGGTTTGCCTTTTATAATTAGCTTGATTTTATTAGTGGAAGGCATTCATATGTCATGCAGCTTCTGGTGTTCAGCCCGCCTCCAGTGCACTGGCCAACTACTGAAAACATAGAATGCTCCATGTTTTCCGTATAGTTTCTGCACTATATTTTCTCTTTATTTCGTAGGCAGTGCAATCTCGCTGGGCAGAAGTTGAGTGCTTTGCATAACATAGACCCTGTTACATAGATAATTGCACTTTTGCCGGTTACATGGGTAATTGCACTTTTGTGGTTACATGGATAATTGGACGTTCGCCAGTAACATGGATAATTGCACTTTTGCCGATAAATTTCACTGCGAGCGGACTTCTGTTTCATTGTGTGTATTTGTTTTGCGCTTATGGTGGCCGTCGGCTAGCCTATGTGAAACTGTTTCACTTTTCAGTTTATGTGGCAAGAAAAGTCTGGTTAGGAGTATACAACGCTAATAGCTTTAACTCGAGTAATCGCAAGACCTGTTACATTGCAAATGCTTGCGACATAGATTCTATGGGAGTCCCATCATTTTATTAGGCCCTGGCCTGTTGAGTAAAAACTAAACGAATGACAATGTTTACCTTTAGATGAGGATGGTGCCCCTCAGGAAGGCGCTGTGCTGTACTCAGTTCCAAGGTCCTTTTTCTGGCTGAGGAGGAAGTGGTTTAAAACATGTCCTTCAGTGAAGCGTGTTATAAAGAGAACATGATTGAGCGTTATTCACACGCAATGCAATGAACATATCAGACCGAGGACCCAGCACAAAGGGTTGTATGTTACCACCTAAAATACAATGGAGCCCACATACCGCTACATAGAATCTAATACTCTGAGATTACCACTCCTGAGGTTACCACTACTGTGATTACTACCTCTGAGAGTACCAGTGCAAATATTAGCTCTACTGTGATTACTACCTCTGAGATTACCACTGCAGGGATAATCACTGCAGGGATTAGCACTTCTGAATACCACTCCTGGGATTACTTCCTCTAAGAGTACCACTGCAGGGATTACGACTGCTGAATTACCACTACTGTGATGAGTACCACTGCAGGGATTACAATTGCTGAGGTTACCACTACTGTGATTACTAACTCTAAGATTACCACTGATATTACAACTACTGTCATTACTACCTCTGAGATTACCCTGCAGGGATTACCATTGCTGAGGTTACCACTACTGTGATTACTACCTCAGAGATTACCAGTGCAGAGATTACCTCTGCTGAGATTACCACTGTTGAAATTATCACTGCAGGGATTATCACTGCTGAGATTACCACTACTGGTATTACTACCACTGAGATTACCACTGTAGGAATTACCATTGCTGAGATTACCACTGATGTGATTGCTACCACTGAGATTACCACTACTGACATTACCACTACTGTGATTACTACCTCTGAGATTACCACTGCAAGAATTACCACGGCCAAGGTCACCACTACTGTGATTACTACCTCTGAGACTACCACTGCAGGGATTACCATTGCTGAGATTACAACTATTGTGATTACTACCTCTGAGAGTACCACTGCAGGGATTACCACATCTGAATTACCACTATTGTGATTACTACCTCTGAGAGTACCACTGCAGGGATTATCACTGCTGAGATTACCTCTGCTGTGATTACTACCTCTGAGAGTACCACTGCAAGGATTATCACTGCCGCGTTTACCACTACTGTGATTACTACCTCTGAGATTACCACTGCTGAATGACCACTACTGTGATTACTAACTCTGAGATTACCAGTGCAAAGATTACCTCTGGTGAATTACCACTACTGTGATTACTACCTCTGATAGTACCACTACCGGGATTACCATTGCTGAATTACCACTACTGGGATTACTACTTCTGAGAGTACCACTGCAGGGATTACCACTGCTGAGATTTACACTGCTGTGATTACTACCTCTGAGATTACTCCTGCAGGGATTACCACTGCTGAAGTACCACTATTGTGTTTACTACCTCTGAGAGTACCACTGCAGGGATTACCACTGCTGAGCATACCACTGCTGTGATTACTAACTCTGAGATTACCACTGCTGCTATTACCACTACTGTGATTACTACCTCTGAGATTACCAGTGCAGGGATTACCTCTGCTGAGATTACAACAATTGAAATTACCACTGTGGAGATTACCACTACTGTGATTACTACCACTGAGATTACCAGTGCAGGAATTACCATTGTTGAGATTACCACTTCTGAGATTACCACTACATTGAGTAAAATAGATTCAAGAGTAAGTGTACTGACCCTATGCTAACCTACACCTTAATATGAAACCTTACTTTATAACTACCCACCACCCTATATGGCCATACAGAGCCCTCTCCTTAACCCAGTGGTTACATTGCGCCAGGGGGTGCCAGTGGGCCCACCAGTACATATTTTGGAGGACCATGACTCTTCCACTCTGTCCCATGGTGGTCCTATTGGTCTTTAGAATGCATAGGCCAGCCCTGTCCATTATTCCCACCCAGACCCAGGCATAGACATGACTGTAGCATTCTCAAGTGGCAGGGACACCAAGTGCTTCATTTTCCTGCATCCATTCTTATGTTAAATCATTCTGTGTCCTGGCAAAGACACGCTTTCATTTTCATAAAAAAATATTTTGTATACCCTGTAGCAAGTTCAGCATTTCAGGATTTTTATTGAGTATTTCCCTGTTCTTTGTCCATGTAAACAGGCATGCTATCAGTTTTAGGTGGACCAGTCCCTTTGATATTTTAGTAGATGCTGCTTTGTTTTACTCTTAGCCTTTTTTTCGGTAGAACACTAAAAATGTGTCCCGCATGTTCTACACCTGCTTCATGAATCTTGTTTGGGAAGAGGCAGCTGCATTTACGTCTTCACTTCCTGTCTCTCTGCAGTTCTAAATTGCTGGGTACCTCTCTGACTCACTCTAACTAAGCATTCTCTCACTTACTCATCCTCACTCCCACTCAGGGGCGAACCTTCAGTGGGGTTATTTGGGGTGTTACACCACCACTAATAAGTGTATATTCTGATGAATTGTTAGATACAGGTGCTTTCAGTTGGGTATGGTGAGTTGTCTGTCTGGTTTCACCTGGGATTTATGCACACACACACTGACAAAGCACACACACTCTCTCTCATCTCTGTTTTGAAAGCCCAAAAAACGTTAATTATTTGACAGAATATTATGTTCCTCTCACTTACTAATCATACTAATCTGCACTGCTCTCTCTTTCCACTGCTTCTTAGGCCAATCACATGCGATCTGCTAGTCATATGATGTATTTTAACAATATATGCCAGCCAGGGGCGGTTCCTGTAGGGACAAAGCTGCGGGCGGGGGCACAACAGCATTCATTGATTCTTAGAATTTGCATGAATGGGAAGTATTGAAAAAGAAATGCATATATACATTTGATAAACGATCGGCCATGTGAACTGCATAACGACATTATGTTATCTGTCTGAACAACATATTGTCCTTTAGTGAATTTTAATGAACATTTTACCGCAAAACCTGATGTGTTGCCACTATATTTTAAAGACCTCTTGGGGAGGGATAGTCATGCTTGGACCACAACATAAAATTATTGGAATGTTTCAACAGCGCACATATGTACAGTCTGGATTTTCAGTCAATCTATGTAAAAACACTATGCTGTCAAATTCACAATTTTTAAGGTAGAGCGCAAAGCACTCCGTCCCTTGTGTAATCTCTTTGTGGGCTTTTAACCACGCCCATGTCAAGCCCATCAGTTTGGTTGGTTCGTGGGCTTACCTTTTAAAATTAGTGGAAGGCATGCACACGTGATGCCTTTTCCGGTGTTTAGCCCGCCTCGACCGCACCGGCCAACTACTGAAAACATACGAGGCTCCATGTTTTCCATATGGTTTCTGCACTATTTTTTCTCTTCATTTCGTAGGCAGTAGTAGAGTGCTTTGCATGACATCGACCCTGTTACATGGATATTTTCGCTTTTGCTGGTTACATGGATATTTGCACTTTTGCTGGTTACATGGATAATTGCACTTTTGTCGATACGTTTCACTGCGAGCGAACTTCTGTTTCCTTTTGTGTGTTTGCTCTGCGCTCATGGTAACCTTCTGTTCGCTTATGTAAAGATGTTTTCCTTTTCAATTTATGTGGCAAGAAAAGTCTGGTTAGGAGTTTAGACCCACTGCATTGCAAATGCTTGTTTTCCAGGTCGTTCCATATAACCTTCTGCTCACCTTTTCTATTCCCCTATTTTTTCATTCATTATAGCCATGTGGTTCGGTTTCAAAATTTCAATTAGTACTTCAAGAAGTGGACCTAAGGTTTGCAAGTCTTCCCGTCTTCTCTCTCTTGGCATTAAAACATCATTTAAACATACCTATCACATTACTTTTATTTATGATGTGCAATTGAGAGTCATTTTTAGTGTGAAACATTTACATAATCATTTTATGTTTCTATTCAAGCCATGAATTACTCGATTAGCATAATCCAACTGAAGAGTTGAAAAGAGGTGCTTTGTGGGCCCAGGCTGAGGACAGGTTAGTCTCCTTTTTAGGGTTGAGCACGCAAGCTCTCTGGCCTGTTGTAGTTTCTCTGTGGGCTTTTAACCACGCCCACTCTTGCTATTCATTCTTTGTTGTGCTTGTCTTAAATGCTTCATTTTTATTGGTGCATTTTGTGAAATGTCCCTCCTTTGTATGCTGAGTCCCTTCCAGGCGATTTCACTAAGTGAACATTTTTGTTGGCCATCACACTACGTCACACTTCTTCCTGTTACAGCATGTGATGGCCACTCTAGACATTCACTCAGGGAGAAGGTGGAATGATACACACGCAGGGAGCCAATAACTCTCATGATCATGGCGGCCGTGGCACTTTGAATTGACTTGCTTCTGTCAACTGTTTTACGTTTCTTTTTCAAGTCATGTGGTACGAAAAGACCAGTTAGGAATTTACAAATCTACTAGTTCTAATGCAAGCAAATGCGAGACCCATCGCATTGCAAATGCTTGTTATGTCCGCTATGACAGTCCTGATAAATGCAAGGCATATTGTTACAATTCTTTAGCATATAGAGTGGTGCTGACTCCACCCAAAGTAGTAATATTGTTTCACCAAATGCTGTTAGCTGTTGTGTGTATCATTCCACCTTCTACTAAGTGTTTCCATAACTATACATGGGATACTATTTACTGCAGAACAATACACAAAATCACTATATATTTAATGCTACATTATTTTTAAAATTCTTTATCCCCTACATACGTTGTATGAGGAAATCAATCCTTTTTTTGGTGTGGCTTGACAGCACACCTATTGCAGGACAATTATGTTAGGATCACTGGAGAGGGCCTTTGGCTTCACCCACATATTGGAAGCGAGGAGAACATGCTTTGATTGGGCAGAAGTTGTGTGCTTACACAAAAAGGTGCTTGTCCCACAAATAGCACTGATCATTTTGTTTAATTATCCAACTTCCTGAGCTTGGATGCTTTTAAAGTTTCTTAGATAACTAGAGACTTTATAGTGTTTTTCTCTGGCTGCAGCACGGGTGGGAGGGATACAGTAATTAACCTACATGGATGTTTAGGTTTGGGTTGAACCTTTATCAGTATTGTATTGTATTGCAGTTGTTTGCTTCCACACAAATACATATTAATTCCTATGTTATTTTGTGTGTACTTACGTGTGCCAGACTTATTGGCATTACCAATGCTTGTTGCATTTTTATTGCAGTATCTTTTTTATTATTTAAAGGTTTTTCAGGTCTTGAGTGCAAGCATTACTGTTGCCACAACTACCATTACCACTGTGATTAGCAACACAATTACCACCACTGCTACCATTACCACCAACATTATCACTGCCACCTCCACTATTTTTACCTTTAATACCACCAACAAATATTGCAGTTAGTGCCATTACTGTGGCCACCATTATTACCACTACCAACACAAGCACCATAACCATTTCCACCATTACTGCGACCACTATCACTGTTACTGCTACCATTATCATTGCCACCATTATCATCACCATGATTATCACCACACCTCCTATATTACCAGCATTACCACCCCCACCATTAGCACCACCACTACCAATATTACCCCCAGGGTTGACACCAATAAGTCTTGGTTTAATTAGTTAACACATGCAAATACAGGCATGAACAAATTTGATTGCATCAACTCATTAAGGTCAAACCTATCACCATATGCATGTACTGGACTGCAGTCCTAACCCACATAGGCAGATATCAGACACAGCAATAGACTACATTCTTAAGGCATGTATATGTATGTTAAATAGGTCCAAAGAATGCAAAATGCCATGCAGATTGAATTACCGTGTCCATTTACTGGCTAAAGAACAATTGGCAATTTCTTAGAAAAGTGAGAATGCACCCCAACTGGCAAAGACAATACGCCTCTATAGGCTTTGCCAGTACTTTTTGATGATGCTCTACAGCATTGTTAAAAAAAACATTTTTCGCTGATGATATCCAGCCAAAAGAAATACATGGAAAACAAAAGGCACAATGATGTTGTCACTGCTGTCAGCTGTGCATTTTGTAAGCGTGTGCAAGTGTGATGACGAATGCGAGCTGCGTCATAATGCGAGCATGCCCTGTGTCACCACATGTGTGCCTGTAAAATTCCATAGGTGCCACTTTTTTGTTTACTCCTACTTTATGGATTGGTTAAATAAAAAAACGTAAACTGAAGTAGCTTCAAAGTGCTTGCAAGAGATATAGGGGGTCATTACAACCTTGGCGGACAGTGTTAAAGGTGCGGTAATACTGCAAACAGGCCGGCGGACAAAAACAGGGAATTATGACCGTGGTGGAAACCGCCAACATAGACAGCCACTTTAACACACTGCCCGCCACAGCGGTACAGACAACAACGCAGCGGTACAGCAAGGAACGCGGCGGTCACCGCCAACAGACAGGCAGAAGACAATATACCACCCACAGTATCACAACCCGCCAATCCGCCACCTTTTCCGGGGCGGATTCACCGTGGATAAAAACACGGCAGAAACAGCCTTTGCAATGGAGAAAACACTCACCTCAACACACTCCACGAGGAAGGAGGACACCATGGAGCCGGAATTACAAATACTCCCTGCCCTTGTCTTCCTGCTCATCTACGAACACCAGCAATGGCGGCGCCGAAGACAACGGTGAGTACTGCACCTACGACATAGGGGACGGGGGAGGCAAAAGTCAGGGGGACACATACGCAACACCCCCACCCCCACCCTCGCACATTACAACACACACACCAATGCATTTCCAAACATCACAGTAACAACCCACAACCCCCCCGGAAGAATGCAAAGACAAAAGGAAATCAGTCCAAACATTGTAATGTATCAAAATACAGTTCCAAATATATACAGATATATATACACAATCAAATTTATATACATTACGAGAAGTAGTGCAGGTATGCACATATCAATGTCCGTGCACCACTGGTCCAAAAATGCATGGGCGAGGCCCACACTAGATACCTGTCCACAAACGGAGAGAACACTGCAGGGGCATCAGATAGAACTACAACAGGCACCTCAGGGGGAAGGGAAGGGGGGGGCACCTCAGCCGGATTACAGCACCACGCCAGTTCCACGACGGGGCTCCATCCCCATTGATGTATCCTGGGGAGTGCAAAGCCACAGTCTCTCAAGTCTCTACAGTGGGTGGGTTGCCCACTGTTACATCCTGGGGAGTGAAAAGCCACAGTCTCACAAGTCTCTACAGTGGGTGGTTTGCCCACTGTTACATCCTGGGGAGTGCAAAGCCACAGTCTCTCAAGACTCACAAGTGGGTGGTTTGCCCACTGTCACATCCTGGGGAGTGCAAAGACACAGTCTCTCAAGTGGATAACAGTCTCCACTGGTTCTGGAAGAGGACCGGTGCCCAGAGTGCTTCATCCTGTTAAGGACAGACGGAGCGGATGCATGTCTCCACTGGATCTGGAGGGGGAATGGTGCCCAGAGTGCTTCATCCTGGTAAGGACAGACGGAGTGGATGCTGTTCTCCACTGGTTCTGGAGGGGGAATGGTGCCCAGACTGCATCAGGCTCCCTGTGACGGTTCCTGTTCCGTCACTGTCCCAGCTGCACATGAGATAACGATGCTTGATGTGGCGGTGCTTTTCCTTGTGCAGCGGTGCTTTGCCCTGTTCAGTGGTGCTTTGCCATGGCGGTCTCTGACCTGTACAGCGGTGCTTTGCCATCGCGGTCTCTGACCTGTTCAGCAGTACTTTGCCCTGTTCAGCGGTCTTCACCATGGCGGTCCTTTCCTTGAGCAGCGGTGCTTTGTCATGGCGGTCTCTGACCTGTTCAGCGGTGCTTTGCCCTGTTCAGCGGTCTTCACCATGGCGGTCCTTTCCTTGAGCAGCGGTGCTTTGCCATGGCGGTCTCTGAACTGTTCAGCGGTGCTTTGCCCTGTTCAGCGGTCTTCACCATGGCGGTCTTTTCCTTGAGCAGCGGTGCTTTGCCATGGCGGTCTCTGACCTGTTCAGCGGTGCTTTGCCCTGTTTAGCGGTGCTTTGCCATGGCGGTCTCTGACCTGTTCAGCGGTGCTTTGCCCTGTTCAGCGGTCTTCACCATGGCGGTCCTTTCCTTGAGCAGCGGTGCTTTGCCATGGCGGTCTCTGACCTGTTCAGCGGTGCTTTGCCCTGTTCAGCGGTCTTCACCATGGCGGTCTTTTCCTTGAGCAGCAGTGATTTGCCATGGTGGTCTCTGACCTGTTCAGCGGTGCTTTGCCCTGTTTAGCGGTGCTTTGCCATGGCGGTCTCTGACCTGTTCAGCAGTGCTTTGCCATGGCGGTCTCTGACCTGTTCAGCGGTGCTTTGCCCTGTTCAGCGGTTTTCACCATGGCGGTCCTTTCCTTGAGCAGCGGTGTTTTGCCATGGCGGTCTCTGACCTGTTCAGCGGTGCTTTGCCCTGTTCAGCGGTGCTTTGCCATGGCGGTCTCTGACTTGTTCAGCGGTGCTTTGCCCTGTTCAGCAGTCTTCACCATGGCGGTCTTTTCCTTGAGCAGCGGTGCTTTGCCATGGGGGTCTCTGACCTGTGCATTGGTGTGTGGCATGACGCTCCCTCATTGCCCAGCGGGGCTGTGGCTGCCAGGGCCCTCCTGGGCACTGACTCCGGCGGTGGTCTCCTGACCAGTGACGATACTGCTGCCCACCTGGGCACTGACTCTGGCGGTGGTCTCCTGACCAGTGACGATACTGCTACCCTCCTGGGCACTGACTCCGGCGGTGTTCTGGCAGTGGTCTCCTGACCAGTGACGATACTGCTGCCCTCCTGGGCACTGACTCTGGCGGTGGTCTCCTGACCAGTGACGATACTGCTGCCCTCCTGGGCACTGACTCTGGCGGTGGTCTCCTGACCAGTGACAATACTGCTGCCCTCCTGGGCACTGACTCCGGCGGTGGTCTCCTGACCAGTGACGATACTGCTGCCCGACGGTGGTCTCCTGACCAGTCACGATTGTGCTGCCCTCCTGGGCACTGACTCAGGCGGTGGTCTCCTGACCAGTGACGACAGTGCTGGCAGTGGCGTCCCGGCCGCCGGGGAGGATGGCGCCCTTCTCCGCCGTGCTGCTCTTACCAGACTTCTTCTGGCCCCTCACCACCTTTGGAGGAGTCACAGCTGACTCTGCAATCCCCCTGGGACCCTTGTGTGCAGTTTTGCCGCCAGGAGTCTTCACCCTGTCCCGTTGGCCACTTTCCAATTTGAGGTGCTTCACAGGGGGTGGACTGGCAGTGCTTTGGCTCCGTGTCACACTGGCTGCCCTGGTGGCCGGTGTACTCCACACACCTTGAACACGCACCACAGGTCCTGGTGTTTTTTTGGCTGAGGTGCTACTACGGGACTTATGAATTGGAGGGGTAGAGGTGGTGGCAAAGAGGTCAACGTTGCTGAGGAAGAGTTGCTGACGAAGACTGGGATGGGTAGCTGGAGGGGGTCTGGGAGTGGAGGAAGAGGAGGTGGTTGTAGGAGGTGTAACTTTAGGTGTTTTGGGTGCAGGTGCAGGTACTGGAGGCTGTCGTGAGGTGGATGGATGTTGGGTGTGTGGGTGCCCGCGTTTGTGTACTTTGGGCTGGGGCGTCACAGACACACTGGGAGTGGACACAGGGGACGTGTAAATGGTAGTGGGGGTAGTGAGTGCAGGTGAGCGGGGTGTGGTGCTGGGTGTTCTGGTGCGAGTCCTAGTGCCTGTAGATGTAGTGCATGCAGGTGAGAGTGTAGACGACACTGGGAGGGAGGAGGGAGACGACGAGGAAGGGGACACAGTGGAGGAAGTGGATGTTGCTGTGTCTGTATGTGGGTGATGCTTGCGTGAGTGCCTGTGGGTTGTGTGGTGCCTATGTGTGTTGAGGTGTATGCATGCTTGTTTGATGGTGTGCTTGGGATAGGCTGGGGTACAGGGGATTTGGTCTGGGTGGAGGAAGTTGGAGGGGGGAGGCTAGACACAGGGACAATGGCTGCCATCAGTGCTGAGACCAGAGATTGCAGGGTTCGATGATGGGCAGCCTGACCAGAATGAATGCCCTCCAGGAATGCATTAGTGTGTTGCAACTCCCTTTCTACACCCTGGATGGCATTCACGATGGTAGACTGCCCAACAGTGAGTGACCTGAGGAGGTCAATGGCCTCCTCACTGAGGGCAGCAGGGGTGACAGGGGCAGGGGCTGAGGTGCCTGGGTCGAAGGTGATGCCCATCCTCCTGGGTGAGCGGGCACGGGGCGAACGCTGAGGGCCTGCTTGGAGGGCGGTGCTGGTAGGGGAGGTGGCAGCTGTACCTGTAGAAGTGGGGGGCACAGATGGTGCTGCCACCACAAGGGAGTTCCCATCGGCGGACAAGTCTGTGTCGCTGGTTGGTGATCCTGTGCCCGACGTGAAGCTCTCCTCGCCCTCCGTCCCACTGCTGTATTCAGAGTCTGTGGTGTGGCCCTCCATGGCCATGTGGGATGCAGCTCCCTCGTGCTCCGGTGCCACTGTACCTCCGCCTGATGATGCTGATGCACAAAAGAACAGGGTGAGCACAAAAAGGGGGGGGACGACAGAAGAAAGACAGGATGAGTGCATGGCTTACCGCTACAGTTGGCGGACAATACAGACACACCAGCCCCCTGCACTACGCCCTGC
Source organism: Pleurodeles waltl (assembly GCF_031143425.1). Taxonomy (NCBI): domain Eukaryota; kingdom Metazoa; phylum Chordata; class Amphibia; order Caudata; family Salamandridae; genus Pleurodeles; species Pleurodeles waltl. The sequence goes on along the minus strand of NC_090446.1, from coordinate 713,605,296 downwards.
TCTTGGCCACTACAGATGCAATTCCTGGGATCTGGCCTACATGGCTATGGTGGACATCTGCACACATGGATGCCACAGGGGCATGTATACCTGTACTTGGCCCTCTACTAAGGTGGGGTGGAGTGGCACATGGCCTGCATTACAGAGGGGCTTAGCCTACATATGTCGCCCTGGCCTAGGGAAACCCACAAAGATCCTCCTCCCCCATCGAGAACCCTCCACTGCGCGCAAAGTCCCCAGAATGAGAGTGTACTCACCCCCTTGTGTCTGCTGTGATGCCCTCAAGCTCCCATCCAACTCTGGGTAGGCCACCGCCAGGATCCTGAACATCAGGGGGGTCATGGGGCGACGGGCACCCCTCCCACGTTGGGAGGCCATACCCAGCTGAGCCTCTGCCGTCTTCTTGCTCCAGCGGCGAATGTCCTCCCATCTTTTCCGGAAGTGGGTGCCCCGTCTCTGGTGGACCCCCAGGGTCCGGACGTCCTTGGCGATGGCATGCCAAAAGTCCTTCTTCTGGTGGGCGCTGACCTACATGACATGTACAGGGGAAGAAGAGAAGTCATTAACAACAGCACCGTCGAAGTGGGTGGCCCCCATCCCTACCCTTGCCATGTGGCACATGCATTCACAGTCCTTCATGTTCCCTGAACTCTGCCCCCTTCCTACTGACATCCAGCCCTCTCCACCCAGGCATAGCCCATACAATGTGCTCCCTGTGTACTTACCTGTTGGTCTGGAGGCCCGTAGAGTAGCGTGTGCTGGTGTACTAGCTTCTCCAACTCCTGAGCAGTGAAGGCAGGGGCCCTTTCCTCAGACGCAGCAGCCATTGTCTCTTCCAGACCGAGGTCACAGCAGCACTTGCAGTGTAGGTCCTCTCCTGTTGAAGATTAGGTATCGAGTGATTGAACAGATAGAAAATGGTGGTCACGTCCGTGGCGGTGATGTCCGCGGCGGTGCGTATCATCACCGCCGGCGCACTTCATCATTGGCCCCTGGGACCCATAGGGTCCAATGTTAACCAATGCAGCATTGCGCCGCGGTCTACGACCGCCTACCGCAACGGTGTACAACGCCAGCGCAGATACCTCACATCCCATTGCCCCAGTTTAGAGGTCAGGCAGCCGCCATTTCAGGGGCCCACATGGCTTCATTTACTACTGCGTCACACATACCCAGGCCTACACTCAACACACATACAGGAAGAGTTTTGTGTTTGGTTTCGTGTTCTGTGTATCTGTGGGTACATACCTGGAAATTTGTTGACTCTGTGGTCGCTGTTGTCCCTCCTAGGCACCGTCAGCTTGGACATGTGAGAAGATGGCGGAATCCTCCCGTGTACCGACCGCTGGTGGACCTGTTGACAATGGAGGAGCGACATTTAATCATCACCTACAGGTTTGACCATGCCACTATCCAGGAACTATGTACCCAGTTGGAGCCAGACCTGATGTCACCAATCCGCCATCCCACTGGAATCCCCCCTGATGTGCAGGTGCTGTCAGTGCTCCATTTCCTTGCAAGTGGGTCCTTTCAGACAACAGTGGCCATGGCATCAGGGATGTCCCAGCCTATGTTTTCCAACGTGTTGTCCAGAGTGTTGTCTGCCCTGCTGAAACACGTAAGGAGCTACATCATTTTCCCTCAGGTGGAGGATTTGGCTACAGTTAAAGGTGACTTCTATGCCCTTGGACATATCCCCAACGTCATAGGTGCTATTGATGGCACCCATGTAGCTCTGGTCCCCCCCCACAGGAGTGAACAGGTGTACAGGAACCGGAAGAGTTATCATTCGATGAATGTACAGATGGTATGTTTGGCAGACCAGTACATCTCCCAGGTAAATGCTATGTTCCCTGGCTCTGTGCATGATGCCTACATCCTGCGAAATAGCAGTATCCCGTATGTGATGGGTCAACTCCAGAGGCACCGTGTGTGGCTATTAGGGGACTCTGGTTACCCCAACCTGTCCTGGCTATTGACCCCAGTGAGGAATCCCAGGACCAGGGCAGAGGAACGCTACAATGAGGCCCATGGGTGGACTAGGAGGGTGATCGAACGGACCTTCGGCCTCCTGAAGGCCAGGTTCAGGTGCCTCCATATGACAGGTGGTTCCCTATTCTACTCACCAAGGAAGGTGTGCCAGATCATCATCGCCTGCTCCATGCTTCACAATCTTGCTTTGCGACGCCAGGTGCCTTTTCTGCAGGAGGATGGTCCAGATGGCGGTGTTGTGGCAGCTGTGGAACCTGTGGAACCTGTGGACAGTGATGAGGAGGAAGCTGAGGAAGAAGACATAGACAACAGGGAGTCAGTCATACAGCAATATTTCCAGTGACACACAGGTGAGAACATTTCTTTCTTACCATTACATTCACTTTCACACTTCTACCTCTATCATGTCTGTCATTCCATAGCACTATTTGGTCACTGAGTTGTACCTTTCCATTACGGTTTCACAGGTGTGGTTACCAACGTGTGTCATCTGCTTGCATCCTTCAAGGACTTGTGATGTGTGACATAGGTATGTTGGCTTTACAATAGGAAACGCATTTTGACACTGTCATTGATAATACAAATTTACCAAATCACAGACTGACTCCAGATTGTTTTGTGTTTCAAGGGTGTTTATTTAAGTGCTCAAAAATGGAGGGGGGTTGTCAAATGGTGATGGGGGACGGTGGAGGAATGTCCATGGCAGAGTCCAGTCTATTGGTCACACAGGTGCACTGCCCTCATGGTCATAGGAAGTGGAGCTGGGGGAGTTAAAGTATGGACAGGGTAACAAAGTTGGACAGTGGGATGACAATCAGGGTGGTCTCATTTCCTGGCGGGGGTCTTGCCATCTTGATCTGTCCTGTTCCTGGATCTCAGGGACCGCTTGCGTGGTGGTTGTCCATCTGCAGGGGGTGGGGTGCTGGTGTGTTGGTCCTGTGGCGGGGCATCCTGTCCACTAGCGCCGGCAGAGGTGGTGGGCAGTTCATCGTCCATGCTAGTGTCAGGGGCCCCTTGGAGTGCCACGGTGTCCCGCATGGTCTTTTGTATGTCCTTCAACACCCCTACGATGGTGCCCAAGGCGGAGCTGATGGTTCTGAGCTCCTCCCTGAACCCCAAATACTGTTCGTCCTGCAGGCGCTGGGTCTCCTGAAACTTGGCCAGGACCGTCGCCATCGTCTCCTGGGAGTGGTGGTATGCTCCCATGATGGAGGAGAGGGCCTCGTGGAGAGTGGGTTCCCTTGGCCTGTCTGCCCCCTGTCACACAGCAGCCCTCCCAGTTCCCCTGTGTTCCTGTGCCTCCGTCCCCTGGACCGTGTGCCCACTACCACTGCCCCCAGGTCACTGTTGTTGTTGGGGTGGTGGGTTATCCTGGGTTCCCTGTATTGGTGGACACACCGCTGATTGACGTGTCCTGGGTACGGAGGTATGGGCCCGCTGGGTGGGTGCTGTGCTGGTGTTACCAGAGGGTGGAAGGTCAGTGTTGGGCTGTGCCTGTGCAAGGGGAACCGACTGTCCCGAGGCCCACGATGGTCCGGGCTGGTCATCAGGATCCAGTAGGGCAGAGCTGCTGTCGTCACTGTGGGCCTCTTCTGTGGGTGGAGTGGAGATGTCTGGACCCTCCGGTGTGGTGACGTTCCTTAGTGGTCCTGCAGGGATATGAGAGCATGATTATTGCATGTGTGTGTGTAATGGTGTGCAATGGGTGGGTGTGCGTGTACCCCAGTGCAAGCATTCCTGTCTGTGGGTTTGTGTGAGGATGGTTAGGGGGTTGTTCTGGGTATGTGCAGTGAGCATGCTTTGGTGAGGGGTGACCATGCTTAGTTGTGTCATGCAGGGCTTGGTGTTGGGATGAGTGGTTTGTGTTAATAGTACATTAGTGAGGATTTGGGGTGATGGGGAGGGTGTGAGGGTGGGGGTGTGTGATAGCATGCAGGTAGGGTGGGGGATATGATAGTTAAGATTTGACTTACCAGTGTCCATTCCTCCACCGACTCCTCCGAGGCCCTCTGGATGCATGATGGTCAAGACTTGCTCCTCCCATGTTGTTAGTTGTGGGGGAGGAGGTGGGGGTCCGCCGCCAGTCCGCTGTACCGCGATGTTGTGCCTGGAGACCACGGAATGCACCTTCCCCCGTAGGTCGTTCCACCTCTTCCTGATGTCCTCCCGATTTCTTGGATGCTGTTCCACAGCGTTGACCCTGTCCACGATTCTGCGCCATAACTCCATCTTCCTGTCTATGGAGGTGTGCTGCACCTGTGAGCCAAATAGCTGTGGCTCTACCCGTAGGATTTCCTCCACCATGACCCTGAGCTCCTCCTCGGAAAACCGGGGGTGTCTTTGGCGTGACATGGGGTGGTGGGGGTGATGTGTGGGGTGGTGTAAGTGTTGATGTGTGTGGTGATGTGTAGTGGTGTGTGGTGTTTTGTGCGTGGAATGTTGTATGGGTGGTGGTGTTGTGTGCCTCTGTGTGGTGGGGTTCTCAATTGCTGTGCTCTCTGTCTCTCTGGCCTTCGTTCGTGAATTATGGTCCTAGGGGTTTGTGGGTGATGTGGGTGTGTGTTTTATATTGTGTTGGGTGTGTGGGAGTGGTGTTTGTATGTGTATCAGGTGTGTGTATATGGAATTATCCAATGTGGCGGTGTTTTGGAGATGTGTGTGTATTTTGAGTGCGGCAGTGTGTACCGCCAATGGAATATCGCGGTTGAAAGACCGCCGCGTGGATTCGTGTGTCGTGATAGCATGGGCGTGTTTCTGTTGGCGTGAAGGTGGAGGATTTGTTTTCGACAGTTTAACACTGACCTTTGGTGTGGCGGAGTTGTGTGGGTGTCTGAATATCGGCAGATTCCGAGATATGTGTCATAATAACTGTGGCGGTATTCCGCGGCAGTGTTTTGGCGGTCTTCTGCACGGCGGTAAGCGGCTTTTACCACCGATGTTGTAATGAGGGCCATAGTATTCAAGGGTCTTGCAGCCTGCCCATTGCTTAACATTTGTTGACTATTGTCACTCTTATGCTGGCATTACTTCCTCTTCTTTCGACTGGCGCATGGACCAACTACTGATTGCTTCAGCTTAGTTGCTGTTCTTTTGCTGATCGCTCTGTGATTGAGGTACTATTTTTTCGTCTTCCCTGTCATCCTTGTGGAACCTCTTGTCATTAGTAGCTATGTTTTACTATGCAACACACAATTCAAATAAACCATTTTCTTCCTTGAAATTGATGTTTTTTAGGTCAACCAATTTGTTTTTGCTTTTATTGTGACAACAGACGTAATCTGCTTCAAAATGTATTTTCACTACAACCTGCACATGGGCACAATTGCTTTCTTTGCTTTGTTGCCAAATGTCTTTTTTTTTGTTCTTTACGAATGAGGAGATTAACTGATTTGTTCAGAATTACAGGGGTGTGTGCCGAGTCTAGCATGTAATGCTATCTAATGCTGAAGGGTCTACAGCAATTCTGCCATGCTCTCCAAACAAAACGTAAAGTAAAAAAAGGGGGTACAGTGGAGCGGGTGGAGGGAATCAACAGGCAGTGGGTGGCGGGGGACAATAAATAAAAATAAAGAAGACTGCGTGAAGGAGGGGAAAAGCAGCACACAAGGGACAGAGCAACAGAAAGAATTGGGAAAACACATAGTGGAGACAGCAACACAGACAACAAGATCGAGTATATTTTTTGGGGAGTAGCAGACAAGGGGGAGAGCAATATAGACCATGGGGGAATGGGTATTTGATGAGGGAAGGAGTGCACAAGGGGGGAGCTGAAATATGCATGCCCTCTTATGAGGTGCTTAACCAAAAAGGAAAAAAAGGTGTTCCCTAAAAGTGAGCAATGGAAGGATACAAGTCAGCCAACCAAAAAGGCTGTGTTTCAGGGAATGATAGACACAAGAGGAGCAAGGTAATCCATAAAATAAGAAGCGCACAAATGAGAATGACAGTAGACCAACCAATGGTAAATAGTGGAGGGATGTAAGCCCACTGTTTCTGGAAAGCCCCAAAAAAGTCTTTCCAAACCTGTCTGGTAAACATAATTCCAGTGTCTGCTAGGTATGACCTAATAACACATTGGCATAGAGAACTGGGGCAGCACAAGGGCACTAAAATCAGTAAAACCTCACACATCTTTGGGCCCTTCTGGGTATAGAACTTGGGAATGGACAATAGAGTTAATGGCTGAAATTAAAATTTTTATTAACCTTTAATATTATCTCTACTGGAGACAAGAATAAGAGTTTGAATTGTCATTTTAAAGTTTTAGTTTTAATAATCTTAATCGTGTTTTATTAGTCAACTAAACATTAGAGAACATTGCATAAATCATGTCCTGAAATCTAACAGTGCAGTCTAGTCTGTAAGCTATCAGTATTCATAAAGAATGGAGTAACAAGCTTTGACAGAAATAGTCTAGCCAGCTGAAAAGAAAGTCTGAGAATGATATTCTTGAAAGAAACTAAAATAGTTACTTTCTACACTATCTCCATCTCACTCAGCCTTTCAGCAATTCAACAGGTCTCTGCTGCTATCTCCTCTGCTACTCAAAAAGGACTTTTCCTTTGGACTCTTTTAGAACATGATTCATAAAGAAACATTTTCAATACAGTGTAACATTTTCATGTTCTGCTTCTTCATGGTATCTGGAGGTTTCTTCATTGATGTATCTTTCCACAAACAAAGAGCATTTCAGTTGAGAGAATGTATTTGCAACATTCATGCATTTGCACACATGCCTTGCTTTCTGAAAGACAAAATACTTACATGTTTTTAAGTCTATTTACTCTTGCATTATTCTTTTCACACATTTCCATACTATAAGACTATTCATAAAGATACGATTTTATAGATGAGGTTAGCAAATTCAGAAAAAACAGAAAAGAATAATATAATACTGTTGTCTTTGTTATAACAGGAAGAAAATTGTGTCATGCATAGGTCATGCAAAGGTTAGGACAGAAATATTTATGTTGAATAGAGTTTTGAAGAATGTGTTAAGGTTAGAAATTGAGAAAGTAAGGCAACATAGGTCATGCAAACTTAAAATGAATGCACTATTTTGAAAAGGCAGCTTTGGTTAGGCAAAGTTTTCAATCATCCTGGTTAATAAGTATATTGATTTTGCATTTGTTATTGAAAGCTTTCTCAAACCTCCAACCTTTGATGATTTGGAACTAATCACAAAATAATAATAATATTTTATTCTATTACAATTCACTCTCATTCTCATCATCATCATCATATTCTTGTCTTTTGTTCAGTTTTTGTTTTTCAATTTCTTATAACCTTCATTTACTCTGTCAATCAATTCCAAATCTCTCTTCATTCTTTTGTTCATTTCTCTTTTCTTTATTAGAATATGTTTTATAGTATAGTCAGGAAACAAGCTAATACAACTGGTACAGGTGCTAATATAAATTTCAGTATTTCCCCCCCTAATCCTTTAAGCCAATAGCTACTGTTGCAAGTCCTTTAGAAACAGTTTGAACTACACTAGTAGTTTCCAAAGGTGTAAGATCAAGCTTTAAGTCAGTAATGTTCTTTGCTTACTCTACTGGCTTTCTGCTCACATCGGGTATATAGCTGCAGCAATTTCCAATTTTTAGCATCTTAGAGAATCCACCTTTCTCACCTAACAGGATATCAAAAGCATACCTGTTCTGCAAAACCTTAGATCTAATAGCTACAGCTCTGTTTTTTCTAACTATATAGCTCCAGATATACTAGTTGCTTATCTGTGAACTACTGTTGATAGCTTTCTTATCTTCTCCTCATTCAAAGCTATACCTACAGCAGGTATAATGGCTCCAAATATATCTCCCACCAGTTGTGCTCCTTCATTTGTACTTTGTATAATATCTTTTGTGTTCTGGTGTCATTGTTAATGCTTCTAAGCTTCCTTCCCAAATGTATGCAGTCTAAAATAGACATTGTCTCCACATATAAAATGCACTCCAGGTACTGTTGGAAAATCCTTTTGTAAAATCTGCTTTGTTCCACCAGGTAATTCACACACATGCTCACAATTGGTATTTCCCACTAGTAAATTTTTTCCACTTCTTCTTCTTCTAAACACACACACTTTCCCTTTATTTTCCTTTATGTCTTTTGTCTAGCTTCAGTTTAGTTATAGATATATTCTTTCCAAATTCACCTTCTTCTTTTTTCTATACATTCTCTTGAACCTTCTCTTTCTTAAATAATTTCTTGTTAGTTGCACATTTCTTACTTCCTGCTTTTGGATAAAAGCTCTCCATCTCTCCATCTTGTGGATGTGAATTCATGCTTTCATTAATGCTACTTTAGAGAGCACCATATCTACATTGGAACAATAATATTCAAAATGTCACTGTCAATAAACTAAGCTGAAAAGGATATTGCAAGATATAGCATATGAAATTGGAATATGGTGGTAAGAAACTTGCTCATCAGCTGAAAATGGCATATGTGCACAAACATAACAGTCTTTTCTAAAACTTTAGTGTAATCTTGTACTAATCTAGAATAAACAGCCATTGAATAATCTTCATTCACATAATCTACAAATTATGCTTTCAATTCATATTCATCTATAACTGGTGTCTGTGTTGTACTTACATAATCTACTACAGTTTTCTCCATGTAAGGTGTACAGTGTATTACTAAAACTATTGCCATTTCCAACACAACTATTAGTGTAAGAAAAGTCCTTAAGAATATCTTTACTCTAGTTCTATTTGTGATACACATGTTGTCTCTACAATCTGATCTACTACCAATAAGTTGTTTGTAATAGCAAATAAAGCTTGTTAAGTTGAACAGTTGCAAAGCACTTCTTCATCAGGTTAGTTTTCTTCTGTGTTAGTCTTTTCTTGCGTTTGCGCAGTTTTGCATCAAAAAGTATAGTGCCAGCTTCCGCTTTTCTAGGACGCCAGCAGGGCGACAAATTTATGGAATGGCACAATCCGACGCAAAAGGTGGGTTAGCGTAAAAAAAAATGATGTTAGTCGGGTGAGGGTGCCGGTATAAAAGAAGGGGGTTTTGCATAAAAAAATGACGTTAGGCTGGTTAGAGGCCAAAAAAATGCCTCTAACAGCCTAGCATAATTTTCTGACGCAAAACTATCCATTATTCTTCTGAAAGACAGGAGTCATGCCCACCACCACAATGGCCAGCACAGGAGACAATGGTCCCCCTATGCATGACCATTGCACCCTGTGCCATGCAGGGGGCCCCAAGTTGGGCCCCCGATGGCACTTAAAAGAAAATACTTACCTATACTTACCCTACTTACCTGGGATGGGGTCCTCCATCCTCTTGTGTCCCTCTGGTGTGGGTGGGGTGTTCCTGGGGCTTGCAGAGGGCACCTGTGAACCCATTCCATGATGTTTGACCAGGGAAATGGGTCCACAGCTCCCCTAACACCTGGTCTGACCCAGGTGTTAAATAATGGTGCAAACCAAGCTTTGCATGATTATTTAGCCCCTACTCCCACCTGTGCATCATTTTAGCACAGGGGGGGTAAATATGGGGCTACGGAGTTAGCACCACTTTTTAGATGGGACCGCCTACCTTGCATCTCAATGACGCGAGGTAGGTTCAATCATCTAAAAAATGGTGCAAACTCCAATATTCTGAAGTTGGACTTGTCTAGCGTCAAAATATAAATATGGAGTTAGTTTTGTGCCGAATTTGCGTAAAGAAATTACTCAAATTCAGCGCAAATGGAGTATAAATATGCCCCTTAATTTGTTAATGATGTAAATCTTTATATAGACAATTCTTAACCCTACTTGATGTTCTTCTAAATGTTATCCCTGCTTTTCATCTTCTTTTGCTCAGGCCTTGGTATTCTTTTTATATTTTTTTTCAATTTACTTTGTATTAGTCATTTTATTGTTTTAGCAGCTATCCCAGTATTTTGAGTGTCTCAGGTTCTATAATTTCAATAAAAAATATTTTGGCAATTAAGATTTTTTAAGGAGATTCTGGTAGTTCTTTGCTCCGATTAAGTAGATCAGATATGGAAATTTTCAGGATCTGGCTTAGGTAATATGTCCATTTAGATGATGTATATCTTCAACAATTTACTCTAGACCTATTTGATCTTCTGAGTGTGTTTAATTCTTCTTCTTCTGGTTAACTTATACCAATAGATTCTTCTTTTTCCGTGATTGTCTGTGGTACTGATTCAGCAGGCACACTACATTTTTTTTGTGGTTGTATCTTTCAGGCCAGCTTTCATTATGTGGATTTCTACACTTTAGGTGGACAAAAAGCTGAGAAGACAATATTGATTCAACATTAAAAACAGAGATGAGGCCAGGCTCAAAAAAACAGAATGGCACCAGATTCTCTTGAAATTAACCAACAATGACAACATCTGACCTCATAACGTTTTTTACAGCATAATGTGCAGTTTAGATGGTTCTGTAGATTTTGCTCCCATCCCTTATGGTCTGGTTGTTCCAAAAAACAATGGCAACAAACTGTGACTACCAGTTCAATTTGCAAGATCACATGACCACTGACATTCACTGTCTACTTGTATAGGTTGCACTCAGTCATTTGAGACAGCAGATAACACATATGCAAATGTATTGTACAAAGGTGGTAAAATATTGTGGGGGCCTTTGAGAAACGCATGAGCCCTCCCCCAAACGTGTAACAGTCAGCTGGGATTCTAAAAGGCATGTTCATTTTTGGATTATTGTACTCAATTAGATCTTATTGCTAACATGTGAATTGGCAATATCTTACATTATGATGTGATGCAGAAGTGACTTGTAATGGCGATAACACATTATGATGTGATGCAGATGCAACATACTTAGTGCAGACCTAAATATACTACTCGTAAATGCCCTTTGTGAATTCCCAAAGTCACAAAATTAGACATTTCGTCTAAGTTTAGATCAGACATCTAAGTTTACCTTTGTGAACTGGGCCTTGGTTCTACAGCTGATCCCTGTGACTAGATGGATCTGTCCAGAGCTAGTGACTCTGCATCCCTTAAACCACATGAGGAGCAGTTGGGGGAAAACCTGGACTTGTGGGCCCCAGCAGGAGGACAGGAGAACCAGAAGTCAGCAAAGGAGAAAGCAGATGCAGGGAGCCAGTGAAACCAGTTCCCCTCTAAGTGTACCCCTTTTGAGACCCGGAGGCCTGCTGAAAATGTTCCTGGTGGCTAGAGCTCAACACTGGGAGTAAAGTGAGCCCAAGTTCATTGAAACTGATCCATTCAGTCTGAGTCATGAAGCTTTTCGGGATCTGATCTTTGCTTCCTGCTAGAATGATGGAGTGCATTGGGCTCTGCCACTTTTCCTTAATCTACCACTGGGGTGGGTCATTGTCAAGGGATTGGTACAGGACTTATTAGTAATTTTTGTCCAGCGAGGAGGTATGCATAGTGCCCCCTCCCTAGACTCCTGTTCGGTCCAGGTGATGGCCCAGGTAGGCAGAAGAACTGTGATGACACAGGATCCCATCCCCCGGTTCTTGAGGCCCAACATCAAGTTGCTCCTGCCAATGACAGTAGCAGGACAACATAACAAGTGCTACTCCCACCATGGGACCAAAAACGGAGCTGCTTCCACCACAGTGGGAGAAAAATGTAGGTTGCTTGCTCCCACGCAGCACAGGAGGTGTGTGTGGGGAGTCAGCCAGGGTCATGGGGTCTTGGGGCTCCCCCAGCAGCCCCAGTGTTGAAAATAAATCTTGGTGTCCCAGGTGGGACCTGTGCACGTCCTTCAGTACACAGTGCATCAGGCACTTTTCCTTTAGATGCACATGTGCAATTTAGGGTGACCACCTCTGTCCAGGTCATTAAGGTCACTGCTTAGTCCTTGACTTTCCTGTAATAATGTAATGAATTCTGGGAGTTTTAGTTATCTTTTGATCTTACTGAACTAATTAGACTGACACACATGCAGGAAGTGATTTGAAGGTGAAATGTTCAGGATTGGAGACAATGTACATAATGGCCAAAAGTGAGGTGGCCACCTCAGTGCAATCACAGACCAGGCCCAGCACATGTTGCTTTAAATTCAGTAAAAGAATGCATGGTGACGAGGACAAGCACATATCAATGTGCTAACAGTTTAGTGGTGTAGTTGAGACTCTGGCCCTGAGTTAGAATTTTGCAGACAGGATACTCCATCACAACAGCAAAAGAGTATCCTTTCCACCAAACTCTTGGTAGCCCATCCAACTTTGAGTTCGGTGGACTGACACGTTTATGCAGAGGGACTAAAGGTCACTCCAAACTAAACCTTCCTTTAAAAGCTCAAAGGAGTACAGGCAGTCAGAGGTAAGCCATCCGACTGTCTGCCCTATTAAGAGTGCTTGGTTGGATGGCTTTATTTTACTGTCCGTGACCAGCAGGAAAATCATGAAAGACAGTAAAACAAAAAAATCCACTCCATAGGAGAAAATGCGCATTGTGTTGGGGCCATTAGTTTGACTTTTTCAAACACAAACTCCCGCTTTGGGAGTTTGTTTTTGGCAAAGTATAAATGTTTGGTGCAAATATCTATCACCAATGACAGACAAACAAACAACTTTTAGATGACTTTCAATGAACCATTGTGATGGGAGATTATAAAAAACCCATAGCGTTTACTGCAGGACAAATGATGAACTCTAAGGGCCAGATTTAAGAAGACCCTAGCGCAACCTTGCCCCACATTAGCATAATTGTTTTATGCTAATGTGGCGTTAAGTTGGCAAAAAAGCTGCGCCATATTTACAATGTGGCGCAAGGCATGCATTGTATCACTTTGTAAACCCTTGCACCACATTATACCTGCGCCAGGCATAATGTATGCAAGGGGGGCACTCCGGCGTTAGGAGGCCCAAAAAAAAGCCACAGTTTAATGTATGAGATTCCACTGCACCATTTCTAGCATCATTCATAACGCCTCCCTAAGGCAGGTGTTAAAATAAGGCTCCCATTGTTTTCAATGGGCCTCCTTTCACGTTGCAGAATTAGCGTCAATATTTTTGGTGCTAAATCTGCAAAGCGCCAAAATCTCTTAGATTTCTTTGCACTACTTTTCAGCCCCCCCATATAGGGGAATGCCCCCCTTTGCATATGGCACCCACTTTGTAAATTCGGTGCAGCGATTCTGGCCTCTTTGCTCCACTTTAGCGTAAAAAAAAGAAATTACACTAATGTGGTGCAAGGAGGCACTAGAGGCTCTTAAATCGGCCCCTAAGTGTATATTAAAGTATGGAATACAGTGCTGTCTGTCATAGACTGCCAACGCTGCCTGTAGTGGTACTGCTATGAGCACCGCAGTTGTGATTTTGGATTTAAATCGTGATTCTTTAAGTCACTGGTAATGCCCACTTCAAAATTAGCTATGAAATGTAACTATGCATCACTCTCATTTAAATACAAAACAATACCATTGATTTATCTAGAGCCTGTCGACACACCTAAAGTGAAAACCCTTTTTAACCTTAGTCTATAAAATCTCTACCAGACAGGACATGGGACTTGTAACTTTGGGATTGTGTGCATGTACGTTTGTGGGCTGGTGACTATACAGCACTACTTAGGCTTGACTTTACGAATGCTCCTTGCAGCACCATATGCCAAAACCTTGAAGATGTAATAAAAGTAAGAGGTTGAATGGTAGAGGAATGCATGTGTGATGCTTCAGGAATTGGGCTAGGATTCTGTGTATTTCAATTTTACATCTGCAGTTGTCATTGGGGCACTGGTATAAAGGAGTCACATTTAGAAAGAAAGTACTGAAACAGGCCGATGTAACACAGCCAATGTGCTTTTTAAGAAATGTATTATTAGTGCATTGACTGAGAGAGGAAATCACCCCTTTAAACTGTAAACTGCTCTTAATCCATTACACAGGCTTATTGCAAGGGGCCCTTCAAGTCTGCACTGGAGTGTAAACCTAAAGTTTCAAAGGTAAAATGGCTGGATTAAATTAAAGATTCTTATTGCATGTAGCAAACTACAGGTGCCAAGCCAACAGAAAGCACTTTCCAAGAAGGAAAACAATATTTGAATCGTAAATACCACAAATGTGTTTAATCGACATATTTAACTTGCACCAATTAATGCAGACAGGTCACTGTGCCACCATGGTTGCCTGATCTCTACATATACTCTTTCTCAGAACTGGACTAACACAGATTGCAATGAACTGTAAAGGTGTGTTAGAAATAGGGTCTCAAGTTGGCACTGGTTTGCACCCTTGGGGTAGGCGAGCCACACGGCTAAGATAACCCCTGCTCACCCTTTTGGTAGCTTGGCTCAAGCAGATAGGCTTATCTCAGAGGCAATGTGTAAAGTATTTGTACACGCACACACAGTAACACAGTGAAAACACCACAAAAGTACACCACACCAGTTTAGAAAAAAAAAAAAACATTTACCTGAGTAAAACAAGACCAAAATGACAAAAAGCCAACACTCACAAGTAAAGATACAAATTTTAAAAGATTGACAGTAGTATAGTGCTTAGAATCACAATAACTCCAACTGGGGATATCACTACATCTTGATGCAGTCGTTGCCAATAGTCTGATGCCACTTGTGAGGGAGTGCAGGCCCCAGGTACAGTACCTTGGAAAACAATGAGGAAACAGACATTGCACGGAGACAGTGAGGTGAGACGCTGTTGGGGCAGATGCAGTGTTGGTTCCTTACTGTCACCAGGGATGTGAGGCGTCAGTTCCTTACTGCTAGGCAGGAGTGGAGAGGCATCGGTTCCTTACGGTTCCTGGGGAGGTGATGTTGCATTGACGACGGGGGTTGGTTCCTTACAACAATGTGGAGTCGATGGATCCAGCAGGTCCAGAGGTGAGGCGTCGACTTTGTGGTGTCGCAATCCTGCCCCAGGGCCACAGGTGCTGTCATCTCACCATTCCATGTGACATAGGGGTATTTATACAACGGCATTTTGTGCAATGAAAGCACCAAAAGCATCAAAGCCCCAAACATGTGTATATCTATATATTCGCTGAAAAAAACCGAAAGGTTCTTGTAAAGTTAGGTGAAAATTTTAGTGACAACGTAATGTTTTAAACTAAAAAAAATACACTCACTATAAATTGTGCCTTTAAGTAACTTTAACTCATACCGCTGCCATGCTCAGTTTTGTCATCAATGTCATTTCAAATGTTGCTGTGATGTCATCAATGATGCCATAGGACACGTCATGAGCGATGTAATACTTGGGGAAATAAGCTGTGAATGGCAAGAGCATGAGTTATAGTTACTTTAGGGTACAAGTTATAATGTCTAAAGAGTTCTAGTGAATTACAGATGTTTAAAAATGTTGTGTGATCACTGGAATTTCCACATAATTAGACTATACTTTAACCTTTAGTTTTTTCAATCAATTTCTAGGTTGTTTTTCTAACATAACGTAATATTTTATTGCCATACATAAAGCCAAACCCACGCCACTCACGGTCAAAAAGTTTGCTGCAGCAGGTCAAGCATTGAACTCCCTGCGGGAGGCAAACACCACCCCGCCATACACAACATTCACCATACATGGATTGGGGTTGGCTTTATGTATTGTTAAGTGGATGGTCAGGCCCTGCATCTATCCCCTTAGGAGAAGCCAATCCCACACCACACACGGCCTTCTGGCATGCACAGCATACAGTTGATCTTGCAGGTCAGAGTTGCCCTCGGTTGACTTATTGACTTTGCCAAAGTCACAACACCGAAATATAAAAAGTAAGCCAATTATCATATTGCTCCAAAAATTACACAATGCAATGTATAATAATACTGAGTAATACACAAATGTTAGAATAACAAAGTTTTCATAAAAACGTCTATGAGTCTTTCAATATAGTTTTTATTATTGATTTTTGTAGGCTGAAAAATCAGACATATTTTTTTAAATAAAACAACATGTCTCTGAGTCTTTCTTTGAACATTTTTTTAGCCCACAAAACGCAATCATAAAAACAACTGCAAGAGTGCCTTGCACTCCATCTGAAGAGCATAGAGCTTTAGCTAGGAGTGCTTTAAAAAATATGGTAAGCTCCTCTGAGGTCAAGGTTTTAATGACCCACAAGACTTACTGTTTTTTTAATGTTGTTGGGGGGGGGCTACATCACTCCACACAAGCCCCTAACACATGAAAAAAGGCCCTTGAAAGTGCATTGTAGGCCATTCCTAGAAGGAGCAATGAATAATAAATGACCATCTCCTGCTGCTTATTTATTATTAATTTTGGTTATGGTTAGTGTTATCTGGTTAGAGAGCTGAAAAGAGAGTGTAAAGAGGTCCACTACCTATATTAATTCGAAAGTGGTGTATAAATTGTAAGAGAAAGGTGTAACTATAACTTCAGAATTTTTAATGCTAGTGTAGTTTAAACTTGGTCTGTATAGAGGAAAAACGTTTTCCTAACTATAACATTTAACCTTTGTTTTTTTCAATGAATTTCAATGTTATTTAAAATAAATTACATTTTGTTTAGTAAAAATGAGTTTCAAATCATAGAATCCACCACTGTTGCAAGTGGAGAGTTATGTGAAGTGTTGTATAGTACAGTGGAGGAAATTGTTGTAAAGTCTATTGACATAGACTGGAGTATTGTAAATTGGAATTGAGAGGAGAAGAGTAGAGAGTAGTAGTGTACTGTAGGGTGTAGTAAAGTGTTAAATAGTGTAGTTGCATGATGTCTCATATAGTTGAGTCAGGTATTGTACATTGGAACAGCGAATTGTACACTGGAATGACGTGTTGTAGAGTAGGATATCAGACTGTCATAAAGTGGAACAGAGTCTTTTAGTGTTGAGTAGGGTGATTAGTGTCATTGACTGGAGTACCATCAAGTGGAGTGTCATAGAGTACCGTGGAGGAGATTGTCATAGAGTGGAGTTCCTTGTCAGTTAGTGGAGGGGCGTATGTTAGAGAGAAGTTGGGTGGCATGTTGTTGATTGTTATACAGCATAGTAAAGTGGCGTAGAGTGGATGGGGATAGAATAGAGTAGTGTGTCTTAGAGTGGCATAGAGGGTAGTACAGTGTTGTAGAGTGGAGTACAATGCATTAATGGTCCAACCAAAGTTGCGTACAGTGTAACAGATTAGCTTGGAGGTGCTGTTCAGGCAAATAGCTTTGAGTGGAGTACAGGGAGTGGCACAGAGTAGAGTAGCGTAGAGTGGAACAGCGTAGAGTAGAATAGTGAAGAGTTCAGTGGTATACTGTGGAGTGGTAAAGACTGGAGTAGTGTACAGTGGAGTCGGATAGAGTTAAGTCGCATATAGTGGAGTGCACTGTCACAGAGTGGAGTGGTGTAGAGTGGAGTGGTGCCAATGGTCTAGCGTAGAATGGACTGGTATAGAGTGGAGTGGTGCACACTGAAGTAGAGTAGTGTAGAGTGAAGTAGTGTATAGTGGATACAGTAGAGTGGTGTAGACCGTAACAGCATATAGTGGAGTGGCATACAGTGTAGTACAATGGCATAAAGTAGGACAGTGTTGTAGAGTGGAGTACAATGCAGTAGAGGGACAAACATTGAAGTTGCATACAATGTAACCACGTAGAATGGACTTGCTGTTCAGGCGAATAGCACAGAGAGGAGTACAGAGGAGTGGCACAGTGTAGAATAGCTTAGAGTGGAACAGCATAGACTAGAATAGCGTAGAGTTGAGTGGCATACAGTGGAGAGATGAAGACTGGAGTAGTGTATAGTGGAGTTGGTAGAGTTTTGTAGCATATAGTGGAGAGGAGTGGAGTAGCATAGAGTGGAGTGGAGTAGAGTGGAACGGTGGCCAATAGGCTCCCAAAGAAGAGACTGGCATAGAGTAGAGAGTGGTGTACACTGGAGTGGAGTAGTGTAGAGTGGAGTAGTGTATAGTGGAGTGGTGTACAGTAGAGTGGCGTAGACTTTGATAGCATATGCAAGAGTGGTATGAAATGCAGTACAGTGGCATATAGTGAAGTAGTTTAGCATGCAGTGGTGTACACTGGAATGGGGTAGAATGTGATATAATAGAATGGAGAGGCATACAGTGGAGTGGTATCCAATCGAATAGTGTAGAGTGAAGTGGAATACAGTGGAGTGGCATACACTAGAGTGCAGTAGAGTTGAATAGCATACATTTGAGTGGCACTCAGTGGAGTGGCATACAGTGCAATTGGGTAGAGTGTAATAGCATATACTGGAGTAGCGTATAGTCTAGTGGCATACAGTGGAGTAATGTACACTGAAGAGGCGTAAATTGTAGTTGCATATAGTGTAACAGGACAGAGTTGACTGGTGTAGAGTGGAGTTGTGTACAGTGTGGTAGCATAGAGTCGAGTGACATAAAGCAGAGAGTTGTAAATGGGAGAAGCGTAAAGAGTAATAGTGTATAGTTGAGCAGCATACAGTGGAGTGGCATATAATGGAGTGGTGTAGACTGGAGTGGGGTACACTGGCATGGGGTAGAGTGTAATAGCGTACAGTGGAGTGGCGTACATTGGAGTAGAGTCCAATCGAATAGCGTACAATGAAGTTGCATAGAGTGGAATGCCATAAACTGGAGTGGCATAGACTGGAGTGTGTATGGTGGAGTGGCACACTGTGGAATAGCAAACAGTGAAGTGTTGTGTCTGAGTAGAGTGGAGTGGTGTACAGTAGAATGGCATGAAGTGGAATAACGTATATCGCAGTAGCATACAGTGGAGCTGCGTACAGTGGAGTGACAAAGGCTGGAGTGGCATACACTGGTGTTGCACACAGTGCAATAGCATAGAGTGGAGTGGAGTAGAGTGGTGTCTCATACAGTGGAGAAGCATAGAGTGGACTGTCGCATAGTGGAATACCATATAGTGGAGTGAATACTGTAGCATGGCATACGGCTGTAAGTGAACTTTAGCAGCAATGTAGATTATGGTGTGCAGAGTAACGCAAAACAGCAAATAGCGATGCCTTGCGTTTCTCCAGATTTACCAATAAATGCAGGGCCATGCATAGTGGCCTTGTGTTCCTTTGTAAATTTGACTTAAGTACTGCATTGCCCATGCAATTCCATGAGTGACACAAGGGTACCACAATCCAATAATACAGCTAGGCCTTAGTTATATTTTAGACCATGGTATATCATGATAACTTTGTAGTATACCGTGGTACATAATGATGAGAAGCCAGTATATAATTGAGTAATGGCTGTTTTACAGAATGAAAAGGCAACCATATTATTTTTACTACACTTTGGCTGTGTTTAGTGTTAGGGCCTTAGATATAGGTAAGTAGGTACCTACCTAAATAAGTTTATGTCTGTGTACTGCAGTAGTTTCACAACACTTTGTGAAATTCTGCAAAAGTACAGCGGAGACAGATATCACTAAGTTTAAATGTCTTATAACTTAAAAAATACTTACCCTACTTAACGGAAACCGCCAACATAGACAGCCACTTGAACACTCCAGCCGCCAGGGCAGTAGCAACAAACACCTCGGCGGTCACCGCCAACAGACAGGCGGAAGACAATGTACCACCCACCGTATTGCACCAATCCGTCAGCTTTTCTGGGGCGGTACCAACGACATCAAAAGCACAGCGGAAACAGAACACAGAAGGGAAACTACTCACCTTCCAACACTGTCTTTCTCCACTGGTTCTGGAGGGGGCCTTGTGCCCAGTCTGCTTCATCCTGCCAAGGATTGGGGGAGTGGATGCCTTTCTCCCCTGGTTCTGGAGGGGGGGCTTGTGCCCAGTCTGCTTCATCCTGCCAAGGAAAGTGATAGTGGATGCCTTTCTCCACTGGTTCTGGAGGGGGCCTTGTGCCCAGTCTGCTTCATCCTGCCAAGGATAGGGGGAGTGGATGCCTTTCTCCACTGGTTCTGGAGGGGGTCTTGTGCCCAGTCTGCTTCATTCTGCCAAGGAAAGTGATAATGGATGCCTTTCTCCACTGGTTCTGGAGGGGGCCTTGTGCCCAGTCCGCCTCATCCTGCCAAGGAAAGTGAGAGTGGATGCATATCTCCACTGGTTCTGGAGGGGGCATTGTGCCCAGTGATGCTGTACCTGGGTTGTGGCAGTTCCCATGCTCCCACCTGGGTGTCTGAGACACGAGGTGTGCAGAAAACAGGTACCATGATACTCCATGGAGTCAGAGCCACACACCATCCTGCGCCGACTTAGGCTGCAAACTGCTGGTAGTGCCAGTGCTGGTGGTGGTGCTTCATGTGGTGTGTGCAGGGTGCAGGACTTCACCTGCAGCCTTGGACGGCTGCCCACTGGGGATGCTGCTGATGTCCGATGTGGTGGCACCGGCTGGGCATGTGGCGGTGCTAATGGCGGTGCAGGTGGCGGAGGCGGTGGCTGCGGCGGTGGCTGTGGCGGTGTCTGCGGCAGAGATGCTGCCGGTGCTGCCCGTGAAGCAGGTGTCTGTAGTGTTGGAAGGAGACACCAGACCGTCTGCGGCAGCCTCGGACGGCTGATTCATGGTGAGGATGCTGGTGACTGACATTGTGGCAGCGGCGGTGCAGGTGGTGGTGCAGATGGCGGTGCATGTGGCATGTAGGTGGCGGTTGTTGCGGCGGTGCTGACCGTGGTACAGGTTGCTGGCCTGTCTGGGTAAATTGTGGTCACCAGCCCCTCACCAGGAGGCTTTGTGCCCTGAGGTGACTTGTCCTTGCTCTTGTGTCCCTTCCCCACCTTGGTAGTTGCTGCTGGGACCTTGGCACTGTCCTCTTTGGGTTTGGATGAGGTCATGTTGGGTGGGTGGTGCGACTTTCCCCTGCTGCATGCCGGCCCCTTCTTAACCTTGGCAGGTGGCGGAATCAGGTGGTCCTTTCCATCTGTAGGTGGCACACTAGCAGCCCTGACGAGTGCCCCCTTTGATCCTGCCAGACTTGCAGGGGCCACAGCGGATGCCGATTTGGTGGCTGAGGTGATGGCCTGGGAACTAGACATCCTGGCCCTAGCGGAAGGACTGGGGGGAGGTGTAGGGAAGAGGTTAATGTTAGCTAGGAAAAGTTTTTTTGACACACTGGGATGGGAAGATGGAGGGGCTGTGGGAGTGGAGGAAGAGGTAGTGGTTGTAGGAGGTGTCCGTCTGCTGAGTTTGGGTGAAGGTGCATGGGCTGGAGACTGTTGTGAGGTGGATGGCTGTTGAGTGAGTGTGTGCCTGCCTTTGTGTACTTTGGGAGGAGGGCTCACAAACACACTGGGAGAAGACACAGGGGATGTGTGAATGGTTGTGGGGTTGGTGATTGCTCGTGAGCGGTGTGTTGTGATGGGCGTGCTGGTGATGGAGGCAGTGGCTGATGATGTTGTACATGCAGGTGTGAGTGGAGACTATACTGGGAGGGAGGTTGAGGACGTGGAGGAGGGGGACAAAGTGGAGGAAGTGGATGTGGGTATGTGTGCATGGGTATGGTGCTTGTGTGAGTGCCTGTGTGATGATGTGTGGTGCTTATGTTTTCCTGAGCCACTTTTGTGTGTTGATGTGTGTGCATGCTGGTCTGAAGGTGTGCTTGGGATAGGCTGAGGTAGAGGGGATTGGGTCGGGGTAGTGGAAGTTGGAGGGGGGAGGCTGGACACAGGGACAATGGCTGCCATCAGT
Organism: Pleurodeles waltl; assembly: GCF_031143425.1. NCBI lineage: Eukaryota > Metazoa > Chordata > Amphibia > Caudata > Salamandridae > Pleurodeles > Pleurodeles waltl. Next base: position 713,583,776 of record NC_090446.1, on the reverse strand, counting down.
GCTGAGGCCAGAGCATGAAATGCTGTCTGTTGGGCCGCCATGCCAGAATGAATGCCCTCCAGGTATGCATTTGTTTGTTGCAAATGCCTCTCGAAGCCCTAGATGGCATTCACAATGGTTGACTGCCCAACAGTGAGGGATCTCAGGAGGTCAATAGCCTCCTCACTGTGGGCAGCAGGGCTGACTGGGGCAGGGCCTGAGGTGCCTGGGGCGAAGGAGATGCCCACCCTCCTGGATGAGCGGGCACGGGACACACGCTGAGGGGCTGCTGGGAGGGCTGTGCTGGTAGGGGGGTTGGCGGCTATACCTGTTGCTGGGGTGGGCACAGAGGTGTCCACCACCGCCAGGGAGCTTCCATCGGAGGAGGAGTCGCTGTCACTGGTATCCTCTCCTGTCCCTGTCTTGGAGCTCCCCTCGCCCACCGTCCCACTGGTGCCTTCACCCTCCGTGATTTCACTCTCATGGGCCATGTGGGATGCAGCTCCCTTTGTCACTGGTGCCTCTGCTCCTCCGCCAGATGATGCTAATGCACACAAGGACAGGGTGACAAAACAAGAATGGGGGGAAGACAGAGGACACACATGGTCAATGCCAGCAACACCACTAACGTTAGCGGACACAACACACACTGAGCTGCCGTATGCACTAGGCCTTGGCCACCCACTCACTAAGGTAGTCAGCAGCCCATGGGGTACAAGGTCTGACGCCAGCACCTGCACACCTGACATCCGCAGGACCCTGCCCATTAGTAGTTGCCCACTTGTAGCATTGGGATAGGGGTGCTTCAGAGCCTGCAAACAAGGGACCTGTTCTGGCATGATCGCCCTGGCCTAGGGGCACCCACAGCCTCCAGCCATCTAGTTCCTAAAGTGCGCAAAGTCAGCTTTCTGAAACTGTACTCATCCCCTAGTGGCTGCTGTGATGCCCTTAAGCACCCATCCAACTCCGGTTAGGCCACCGCCAGGATGAGGAACATCAGGGGGGGTCATGGTGCGACGGGCACCCCTTCCACGTTGGGAGGCCAGTCCCAGCTGGGCCTCCGCCGTCTTCTTGGTCCAGCGGTGCAGGTCCTCCCATCTCTTGCGGCAGTGGGTGCTCCGTCTGTGATAGACCCCCAGAGTCTGCACCTCCTTGGCTATGGCACGGCAAATACCCTTCTTCTGGTGGGTGCTGACCTAGAGGGTAAAGACAGAGGAAAATGTAATTAATCACCCGTCCGGACCATCATACTCATTGCCCACCAGTTCCCACCCATGCCCTGACACACATACACTGACCACCTCCCAGGCAGCACTCAGGCCAGGACGCCTTAGCACCCCCCAACACGTGCCTTACATCCACACCACTCCAAACAGGCATTGCCCATGCATCATGTTCATTGTGTACTCACCTGTTTGTCTGGAGGACCGTAGAGTAGTGTGTACTGGGGGAGGACCCCATCCACCGGTTTCTCCAACTTCTCCGAAGTGAAGGCAGGGGCCCTTTCCCCAGACACTCTAGCCATTGTCGCTTTCAGACTCAGGTCACAGCAGCACTTGCAGTGTAGGTCCTCTCCTGTTGATGGTCAGGTATGAAGTGAGTGAATGGGTAGAAAATAGCAGTGACGTCCATCGCAGTGCGTACCGTCACCGCCGACGTACATCGCCATTGGCTCCTGGAAGCCAAAGGGTCCAATGATAACCAATGAGGAGTTGCGCAGCGGTCTTCGACCGCCTACCTTAGTGCTGCACAACACCAGTGCAGTTACCTCATTTTCCCTTGTCCCGTCTCACAGGGCAGGCAGCCGCCATTTCAGGGAAGCACATGGCATGGCACCTAAATGCATCAAAGCACATTATGGCACATATACTGACTCACAATTTCACACACTGCTTCTGTTACATTAATGCCGGCACAGTTGTGCTATCTACATGGTAATAGACCTTCTGCTCACTGTTCTCCTCCTTAGGCTACAACCGCTGAGGCAGACGATGAGATGGCAGCATCCTCTGGTGCACAGAACCCTGGTGGACCTTTCAACAATGGAGGACAGACACATTATAATCACATACAGACTTGATCGTGCCACAATCCAAGAACTGTGTGCCCAATTGGAGCCAGACCTGATGTCAGCTATCCGCCACCCCACTGGCATATCCCCTCTAGTGCTGGTCCTGCCAGTGCTCCATTTCCTGGCAAGTGGCTCCTTCCAAACTACAGTGGCCATGGAATCAGGGATTTCTCAGCCAATGTTCTCAAACGTATTGAGCAGGGTTCTTTCTGCCCTGCTGAAACATATGCGCAGCTACATAGTGTTTCCCCAGGTGGAGGATTTGGCCACAGTGAATGCTGACCTCTATGCCCTGGGACATATCCCCAACATAATTGGTGCCATTGATGGTACACATGTGGCAGTTGTCCCCGTCCCCCCAGCAGAAATGAACAGGTGTACAGGAATAGGAAAAGCTACCATTTGATGAATGTGCAAATGGTGTGTTTGGCGGACCAGTACATCTCCCATGTGAATGCCAAGTATCCTGGCTCTGTGCATGACGCCTATATCTTGTGCAATAGCAGCATCCCTTATGTGATGGGGCAACTCCAGAGGCACCAGTTGCGGCTAATGGGTGAGCCCAAGGTCCCCACACAGTACGAGTAGGTGTCTGGGTATGGGGTTGTCCCTAAGGGTTAGTGTGTGTCTCACATTTGCCCCCCTCGATATTTGCAGGTGACTCTGGTTACCCCAACCTCTCATGGCTACTGACCCCAGTGAGGAATCCCAGGACAAGGGCAGAGGAACGTTACAATGAAGCACATGGGCGAACGAGGCGGATTATTGAGAGGACATTCGGTCTCCTGAAAGCCAGATTCCGGTGCCTCCATCTGACACGTGGCTCCCTGTACTACTCACCGAAGAAGGTGTGCCAGATCATCGTGGCATGCTGTATGTTGCACAACCTCGCATTGAGGCGCCAGGTGCCTTTTCTGCTGGAGGATGAGCCTGGTGATGGTCTTGCGGCAGCGGTGGAGCCTGTGGACAGTGAGGAAGAGGAGGCAGAGGAAGAAGATGTTGACAACAGAACAAACATTATCCTGCAGTACTTCCAGTGACACACAGGTGAGAGACTGTAACTCCTCTTCACATTTCAGTGTACTTTGGAACATTGTGCATGGCAACCTCTTACCCTCTGTCTATGGACACTGACTGTTCCCCTTGGGTTTCCTTTTTTCAGATCTGTGTACCCCATTCTGGCTTATGCTATGTGTACTGCTGGCCAACAACTGTCACATATTGGTATGTGTAAATAAACATAAACCTTGCTATGCTTTGCTAATGTTGTAGTAATACATTTGTGAATCATCAAACAACTCCAGATTTGTCTTTGTTTCAAGGGTGTTTATTGAAGGTGCTAATAAGTAAAGGGGTATGTGCAAGGGGCTGGGGTGATGGTGGAGGTAGGTCCATTGTAGAGTCCAGTCTATTTGCATCACAGGTGCATTGCCCAAGGGGCCATAGGAAGGGGAGCAATGGCAGTTCAAGGTGGACAGGGTAACAGAGTGAGACAGAAGGGTGACAATCAGGAGGGTCCTATTTCCTGGCGGGGGTCTTGGCAATGTTCTCTGTCTTCTGCCTGGATCGCAGGGACCGTTTGCGGGGTGGTTCTCCTTCTGCAGGGGGTGGGGTGCTGGTGGCCTGTTGGTCCTGTGGCGGGGCCTCCTGTCCACTAGTGCAGGCGGAGGTGTAAGGCTTTTCATCGGTTTGGCTAGTGTCAGGGGCCCTTTGTTTTGCCACTGCCTCCCTCATGGTCTTGCCCATATCAGGCAGCACCACTGCATTGGTGACCAGGATGCTGTAGATTTTTGTGAGGTCATTCCTGATCCCCATGTACTGTCCCTCCTGCAGCGGCTGTGTCTCCTGAAACTTGGCCAGTATCGTGCCCATGGTCTCCTGGGAATGGTGGTATGTTCCCATGACGTTTGCGAGTGCCTCATGGAGGGTCGGTTCCCTGGGCCTGTCCTCCCCCTGTTGCACAGCAGTCCTCCCAGCTTATCTGTTGTCCTGTGCCTCTGTCCCCTGAACCATGTGCCCACTACCACTGACCACAGGTCCCTGATCGTCCTGTTTTAGTGGGGTTGCCTGGGGTCCCTGTAGTGGTGGACACACTGCTGACTGACGTGTCCTGAAGATAGTGGCATGGGCCCGCTGGGTGGGTGCTGTGCTGGTGTTTCCTGAGGGGGGAGGCTCTGTGGTGGTTTGGGACTGTGGCAGGGGAACCGACTGTCCAGAGGTCCCAGATGGGCCAGGTTGGTCATCCTGGTCCGGTCGTGCAGAGCTGCTGTCATCACTGTGGGCCTCTTCTGTGGGGGGACTTGATGTAGCTGGTACCTCCTGTCCGGTGACGTTGGGTAGGGGTCCTGTTGGGATGTAAATGCATTGTTATTGGATCTGTGTGTGCCATGTTGTGCAATGGGTGTGTTTCCCTTCTAGATTTGTTGTGCTTTCCCTGTCGCCTTGTGTGATTGCAGGTTGTGTGGGCCTGGTGGGTCTCTCTACTGGGTATGCTTTAGTGATGGATGTCCATGCAGGTCTGTGATGGGTCTCCATGCATTGTTGTTGCATGCAGGGCTTGGGATTGGATGTGTGGGTTGTGATGGTGGGGTGGATGTGAGGTGATGCAGTGATGGGAGTGAGGGTACGGGTGGGGGTATGTGATAGCATGCAGGTAGGGTGGGTGGGATACAGTAGTGAAGATATGACTTACCAGAGTCCAGACCTCCTGCTACTCCTGCGAGGCCCTCAGGAAGCATAATCGCCAAGACTAGCTCCTCCCATGTTGTTAGTTGTGGGGGAGTAGGTGGGGGTCCAGCGCCAGTCCTTTGTACTGCTATCTGGTGTCTTGATACCACGGAATGCACCTTCCCCCATAGGTCATTCCACCTCTTCCTGATGTCATCCCTTGTTCTTGGATGCTATCCCATGGCGTTGACCCTGTCGACGACTCTCCACCATAGCTCCATCTTCCTTGCAATGGAGGTTTGCTGCACCTGTGGTCCGAATAGCTGTGGCTCTACCTGGATGATTTCCTCCACCATGACCCTTAGCTCCTCCTCAGAAAACGTGGGGTGTCTTTGAGATGCCATGATATGGTGTGAGTGATATGTGTGTGTGGTAATGTGTGGGGTGATGTGATGGGGTGTATACTGTGATGTTCGTGGATGGTGTATGGGTGATGGTGTTGTGTGCCTCTGAGTGAGTGTGTGCTGTTTGCTTGTCTCTCTGTGTTTGGTCTCTTTTTTTTGTTTGTAAGGGTTTGTGGGTATTGTGGGTGTGTGTTTTATATTGGATTAGGTGTGTGGGTGTGGTGTGTGTATGTGTATCAAGTGTGTGTATTTTGAATTGTCCAATGTGGTTGTGTTTTGTAAGTGTGTGTGTATTTTGAGCGCATCATTGTGTACCACCAATGGTTTTCCGCGGTTGAAAGACCGCTGCATTGATTTGTGGGTCGTGATACTGTGGGCGTATTCCTGTTGGCGTGACCGTGTGGGTTTTGCTATCACCAGTTTATCACTGACCTTTAGTGTGGGTGTCTGTATTGTAGCGGTATTCTCAGTGTGGATCATAATACCCATGGCGGATTACCGCAACTGTCGTGGTATGTTGATGGCCATCAGCATGGCAGTAGGCGGCATTTACCACCAGGGTTGTAATGAGGGCCATTATCTATTAAAGAAAACATATGCGACAAAGCAACACCATAAGCTATGAATATCAGAATTAAAAATGTAATTCAGCAATTAGGTTCGTCAGTCATTTGTCACCGTCAATGTCACCCCTAACAGCGTACCCAGCCAAGATTAGCATTAGCATGGGGGTCTTCATGCGAAAAAACAATTTAGAGAAAACAATAATTTGGAAAAATCTACCCAAGTGTGAATCTCTATAACAGCACAGTTGGTACCTAGAAGAAAAGGCACAAAATTGTCAGTCACATTTTCATAGCTATCCAGGATGGATCAGCAAAAAGTCAGTCTTCGTCTTCAGGTCGTCAGCTACGGATCAGGCTCACAGAGTATGAGCCCAATCTCAGCACCTGGGGCAGCGTCTCCTGACGTCATCAATTCTCTCCCCGCAGTTCTGATTCCTCACCCCTTGTCATGACTTTTTATTAGGGTCTCCCAGTCCATCCCCCTAATTGCTAATTGGTTAGTCGGTCAACAGATATGACTTTAACCTATAGTTTTTGTTTACTGAATCTACTAATTTTAATAACTTCAAATTACACGAAAAGCGATTGGTTCTTCTTGCGATGCCCTCATCATCCGGTCCTTCGGGTATCAAAATTGTTGCATATGGCTCTCCAGTCAGTGCCTCTATTGTTCAAGTCCTGGGAAAGTACATTTAGCCTGCTCTACACGTAATTGTATCAAATTGTCTTCATCATCTCCTGTCCGTCGGTACATTGCAGAATATTCTAGCTAAATAACTTGAACTTCGAGCAGTTCAAGGCTGCAGTTCACGATTTCCAGTCCTTTGCAATTCGTCCAGTTTCTCCATCTTCAGAGTGTTCAAGGCCCAGTGAAACTAAGCCTCCAGTTTAGCTAACTTAATACACAAAACAGAGGTTATACGTCTCATTATGACATATTACTACATTTTCTCATATAGTTTCACAATTTTTTCTCATTTTTCAGTTGTTTTAGTAAACATGGTGATCATACCCCGAGGGCACATTTTTCAAACATGCACATTATTTTTCTACGATTAATTTCTCTATGCACTTTCACATTAGTAACAACATATAAGTCATTAATAATTTTCTTAATTAGCATATCTGCTTCAACAGTCCCTCCTCTGATGACTAAATATGTCATCATACCTTTCTTTACCATCAATTTACAATTCTGTTTCAGATGTACTTTGCTTTCTCTGAGTTTCCTCTATAAATTCTTCTCCTAGGTGGTTCTTCCCTCCTCTGATCATTTTTGGATTTCCTTAATTTTATTTTTTGCCATAATTTGCATGTACCTCATAATCCTAATATAGAAACAATCACAATTAATATTCCTTGTACAATTTTCCATAATACCCCATTCCAAATTTGACTAAACCAATTGCCCACGGAAGCAAAACCATTTCTAACCTTTTCCCAAACTCCTGGTTCTTTCAATTCTTTCAAATCCTTGCTTGAATTAGTTAAATAAGTAAGTACGTTTCTTATCTCTTTATCACTATTAAGCATGTAAGAACAACAATGCCTGGCATTAATAATTTTACAGACTCTGCCGTCTTTCGCTAAAATTATGTCTAAAGCAAGCCTATTTTGAAGCGCCATAGATCTATCCGCAGCCAATTCAGTATCTAAGAGGAGTACTGCCCCAGTAAAATTCGTCAGCATGTTATCCACAATAGTAGACAACTTTTGTATCTTAATTGCATTCAAAATAACTCCTACAGAAGGAATTGCTGCACCAACAATATCTCCCACAATTGCAGAAGAGGTTTCCCTCCTCTGTCGCTCATGATGTCATTCTGTCACTTTCAGAAATTTATTTAAATCATCTATCTGATACATTTTAGGGAAGACTATCCCCAAATAGCATGATCCATACCATCCTCTAGGAAGATGGTAATAAGCATTAAGTCCATAAATATAGTAGATTCCAGGAATCGCAGGGTCCTGACCATTCAGCATAAAAGTCAATTTACTCTGAAACAAAAACACATGCCTACATTCATCGTTCCCACAAATAGATTGTCAGTGCGTGATTTCGGCTTATATATACAAAGCTTTCCTACATGTAATGCATCTAAAGCTAATTTCCCTTGTGTTTTGATAGTCATTCTTATTATTCCTTTTCTCCAATCCCTTCTCTAACTTCTCCTTCAATGCCTTTCTTCTATCATCAGTATGCCCTATGAAGCTCTTTTCTAACGGAGTTAATAAGCAAGTTAGGTTATTTCTATGGGCATAAGCAGTTCCAAATGTTAGTGTTGGCTCAATGAATCCCCTGACTAATACTATATCATGCTCCCTAGCTATTTTACTTAAATATTTAATAATAGGGACAAAGGAAAACACGGCATCATGATTAGAATATAAATATTGAATATACTCTCGGTTATAGAATCTGGTTAATAGCAAACGACAAGTTATGCCATACGTTAAAGGCAAGCTATGGTACGTAACTCCTTCTTCCACAGAGGAAGGAATTTGCGTACACACAAGACAATTCTTTGCATCCATTGTTTCAACATGCTTACTCACTCAACAACTGATAGAACACATTAGAAGAAAGCTCTCCTTGAGCATTAGTATAATCATGCAAATATTTTTCATCTAATTTAAACCTCTCTAAAGCTGTTAGTGTAGTAGTCTCAGGAACAGAAGCAATGGTAGCCTCTTTCATTTCATGAACAGGCATACCCACAATCATTATTATGAACATTATTCCACACATAATTGCCACTCCCACACTCAAATACCTACAAAATCTAATATTTCTAACGCAATTATTTAGTTCAGCCATGATCTATAAAGAACCAGAAAATAGAAATAACTCTTAGATAAAGTGCAACAGAAAAAATAAAAAAAATGAAGAAAAAGAAAAATATTTCTTTCTCACAGTTCAGTTTCTCACATAGGAACCCTTTTCTCCCTTGTCAAAATCAGTTAGCAGCTTGTCACCTCCAAGTTATCAAAATGTCATATCAGGTTATCAGTGTCTTCTCCGGTTTATTCCAACAGTCTCTTTTTATTTTCTTCAGATTAGCTCAACAACTCAATCTATTGATCCCTTTCAGGTTGCATCAAAGTACTGATCGGAACTTCTCTGTCAAAGAAAAAGGATATGAACTCGTTTTGCCATTCACTTGTTGCAGCATATGCTCACTCAAGACCTGTGTATCTTCGACTTTCTACTCTCTTTCTTTTCAACCTTCGTTCTCCACTTGATTCTCCTTCACTTAATTCTTCTTTTCTCGTAGTATCCACTTCTCCACTTCTTCCTCTATTGGTTAATTTATAACCAACTCCTTCTTCTTTCTAATTCGAGACTCAGGCCAATTGTCTCCTTTTCTTATTCCTTCAGTCAATATTTACCTTAGAATTGGACTCTTCTCTTTTTCCTTTCTATGGTGTTTTCTTTTGATGGACCTGCAACGGGTTCAGGAGGAGTTGGACCTCTTTGACTTTAATCCGTCTCAACTCTTTTACCCTCTTGATCTGGCGCATGTTCTTCAGCTCCGTCTGCTTTTGGGAGAACCCCTGCTGTGCTCGGTACTCCTGCTGTATCCGTTGAGTTGTTAGACCCTTGCTCACCCTTCTGTAATTCTTCACTTTCGTCTCTTACAGGGGTAATTGATCCATCTTCCACAAGCTCAGGATCAATCTCAGGATCTACTTGTTCTTGTTCCGGCTCAGGCACAGCCAAATGTTTTGCTGCTGTTGGTGCTCTCAACAACACTTCTTCATGTTCTTGCAGACTCACCACTCTCTTTGTATTGCTTTCGTGTATCCAATTCGGCAGTCCTGCACACTTGACAGCTGTCATAGTTGTCAGCACCACCTGGAATGGGCCCTTCCAACGTGGTTCAAACAAGTCTTTCGAACATGCTTTTTGATGACGACCTAATCTCCAGCACTCAGATTGTGACCTGGGTCATGGATGGGTGGCAGGGTGACAGCCTTCACCTGCTGAAAGAAAGAGCGAACTACATCAGCCAGACCTTTGCAGTAGTCCAACACCATATCATCTGTAATATTCACAAGTGCATTGGTTGGAATCGCTGGCAATCTCATTGCTCTACCCATGAGGATCTCATGGGGTGACAGTCCTGTCTTCCTGTCAGGGATATTTCGGATTGCCATTAATACTAATGGTAAGGCATCTGGCCATTTCAAGTTAGTCGCAGCACACATTTTGGCAATTCTTGATTTCAGTGTACCATTCATTTGCTCCACTAATCCTGATGCTTCAGGGCGGTAACTGCAATGCAACTTCTGCTCAATGTTTGGTGCTGCACGTAAGAGTTTGATCACCTCGTTATTGAAGTGAGTTCCCCAATCTGATTCTAAAGAGATCGGAAATCTGTACCGTTGTATTAACTCTCTAAGTATCAGCTTTGCTACTGTGAGACTGTCATTCCTTCGTGTGGGATATGCTTCAGTCCAATGACTAAAGACACATACAATCACCAACATGTACTTCAATCCACCACATGCAGACATCTCAATGAAATCCAACTGCATTCTGCTGAATGGTCCTCCTGCTCTTCCAATGTGGCTCGAATTCACCACTGTCCCTTTTCCCACATTTAGTTGCTGACAGATTACACATTGATGACACACTGCCTCTGCTGCTTGTCTGAATTTCGGATTAAACCAATCAACCTTAAACAATCTAACAATGGCATCTCTTCCAATATGTGCTTGGCCATGGTAGTACCTGGCCATCTGAGTCAACAAACTGTTTGGTAATACCATCTGACCATCCTCAGAAGCCAAAATCTCATCTGGTCTTTGGATACATTTTAACTTCATCCAAAGCCTCTTTTCTTCCTTGTCTGTATTCTCCTGTAATGTTTTTAGTTCCTCCAGTGTATCAATTACTTTTAAAGCAAAACTTTCACAATCATTTTCTTCTTCAGGCATTAGTTCCCACTTGTCTTTAAATGATATACAGTTCAATGCGCAAAACCTTGCGACTTGATCTGCATATCCATTTCCCATTGAAATGTAATCCTGTGTCTTTTAGTGTGCACTGCATTTTACCACAGCAATTTCTTCAGGTAACTGTATTGTGTACAACAACTCTTTTATTCGGTCGCCATTTCTCACTGGTGTTCCAGTAGAGGTCATAAACCCTCGTTGCAACCACAACTGGACAAAATCATGAACAATTCCAAATCCATATTGACTGTCAGTATAGGTTGTGACTCTTAATCTTGCAGAAACATAGCATGCTCTAGTAAGAGCTACCAGTTCTGCCACTTGTGCAGAGTATACACCTGGAAGCCATGAAGCTTCTAACGTGCCTGTAATGGTACACATAGCATATCCTGCTCTCAGTGTGCCTCTGAGACACGAACCATCAACAAAGACAATTTGGTCATTTTCTTCTAAATGCGTGTCTCTAATATCAGGCCTCAGCTTTGTACACAACTCAGTTACCTCAAGACAATCATGTTCAACATCTTCTTTTTCAATTTCAGCAGTATCACTTGAAAGCACTGTTGCTGGATTCAGCACTGTACATCTCTTTAATGTTACATTTGGAGCACCGAATATGCTGGTCTCATACTTGTCAGTCTTGCATCCGTCAAGTACTGCGTTTTCATCCTCGTCAGTAAAATCTCAACAGAGTGTGGTACCATTACCGTCAAAGGGTATCCCATGACTGCTCCCTCACACCGGGAAAGACTTTGACCAACTGCGGCTACTGCGTGCAGGCAACCTGGTAAAGCTGCTGCAACCAGGTCCAGGGTAGCTGAAAAATAGGCTACTGGGCGATAGGAACCTCCATGGACCTGTGTCAAAACAGACAAAGAACAAGCATCACGTTCACGACAAAACAAAGTGAAAGGCTTTGTGTAATCAGGCATTCTAAATGCAGGAGCTCTGCGCAAACTCTCTCTCAATTCAGTGAATGCTTTCATCTGATCTTAATCTAGGGTAATGGGATCTGTAACTTACTTATGTGTCAACTGCTGCAAAGGTTTAGGAATCTCAGAAAAATTCGGAAACCACTTTCTGCAGTACCCCACCATTTCCAGAAACATCCTGACATCTCTCTGAAAAATCAGGGGACTTCTCTGAAGAATCATGGTCATTCTCTCCCTGGGGATTCTCCTCAATCCCTTTTCAATCTGGTGTCCCAGGTATTTTACTGATTTCTGACATTACTGCAATTTCACAGGTGAAACCTTATGTCCAAATTCTCCCAAATGATTCAACAGGGCAATCGAGTCATGTTTACACTCATCCCTTGTTCTGGATGCGATCAATAAATCATCAATGTACTGTACTAAAGTCGATTGGTACGGTAATTCCAATGATTCTAAGTTCCTTTTCAAGATCTGATTAAACAGAGATGGTGACTCCCTATACCCTTGTGGAAGCCTGCACCATCTGCATACTCTGTCTAGGAATTTGAAACTAAAAAGAAACTGACTATCCTCATGAAGAGGCACAGAAAAGAAAGCTTGTGACAGATCTACCACTGTGAACCAGTCTGCATCGCAAGGAATCTGAAACAGTATCACTGCTGGATTTGGCATCACTGGACAACATTTAACCACCAAATCATTCACTTTTTGCAAGTCCTGCACCACACGCACTTTCCCACATGGCTTCTTTAAACCCATTAATGGTGAATTACACGGCCTGCTCAATACTTCCTTCAAAACTCCTTGTTTTAAAAAGTCTCAAATTATTTGTGCCACTTTCATTAGAACATCTTGTGGCATGTTATACTGTGGAAGCTGCAGAAATACTGCATTGGGCTTCCGAGTGATCTTAATTGGCTCTACCCCCTTGATCAGACCTACCTCTTTCCCTAACAGATCCCAGACTTCTTCCTTCACTGTTCCCTGCAAGTCTGCATGCAATTCTTTCACAGTAAACATTGGGAAAAAATTAAATCAGTGGTATTCTCCATAGGCATTGTTAACCATCATTTCAGTCACCTGTTCTTCTTCATCATCATTATTGGTTTGAACTTCTACTCCAGTGTCCGAACAATTAATGGAACATCTGGTCTTGCACAGTAAGGGGCATATTTATACTCTGTTTGCGCCGAATGTGCGTCAAAATTTTTGACGCACAATCGGCGCAAACCCTGCCCCATATTTATACTTTGACGTCCGACCCCGCGGGCTTCAAAGTTCCACCATGTGCGGCATTTTTTGGAAGGGGGAACCAGCCTTGCGTTAATCATATGCAAGGTAGGCGTTCCCTTCCAAAAAATGACTTTAAGGCCTGTGCGCCTTATTTATACTGTGATGTCATTTTGATGCACAGGAGGGGGCAGGCCTTAAAAAATGGCGCCCAGCCTGATGGGCGCCGTTTTTTAACGCCTGGGTCAGGGCAGGCTTTAAGGGACCTGTGGGCTCAGAAGGAGCCCAGAGGTGCCCTCCCATGCCCCCAGCGGCACCCCCTGCCACCCTTGCCCACCCCAGGAGGACACCCAAGGATGGAGGGACCCATCCCAGGGAAGAAAAGGTAAGTTTTTTTTCTCCGTATTTTTTTTGTGGCATAGGGGGGCCTGATTTGTGCCCCCCTACCTGCCACTATGCCCAATGACCATGCCCAGGGGACACAAGTCCCCTGGGCATGGCCATTGGGCAAGGGGGCATGACTCCTGTCTTTGCTAAGACAGGAGTCATTTTAATGGGGGTTGGGCGTCAAAAAAAATGGCGCAAATCGGGTTGAGGCCTGAATTTTGCCTCAGACCTGACTTGCCCCATTTTTTGATGCCCAAGCTCCATTTTCCCCTACGCCGGCGCAGCCTGGTGTCAGTCATTTTTTTTTACGCACACCAGTCCGCTGCGCCGGCTAACGTCATTCAATAAATAAGGCGCCCGCATGGCGCTTTGGAATGGCGTTAGCCGGCGGTAAACTTTTTGGTGCACAACTGCGTTGGCGCAGTTGTGCGTCAAAAAGTATAAATATGGGCCTAAGTCTCTTCCCAGTAAGGATACAGGACTTTAATCGCACACCACAAATCTATGCAATCCCTAGTAATTTCCGATTTCGACCTGCACTGGTTCTGTGATTGGGTTTTTCAACTGTCTGTTCTCCACTTCCACAACTTGAACTGTTCTGCCTGAAAGAGGTAAATTCGGGACCTCTATACTTCTCACTGTAGAGCGTGTAGCTCCTGTATCCACTAAGAATGAGACCTTGTAGCCCATCACTTTTCCCTTCACGAAAGGTCCTCTCTGATCTACTTCTAGGGAAGCGGCAATCATACAAGCTCCTTCATCCGAACTGTCACTCATCCATTCTTCATTTATTTCATCCTCACTGTAAAATGGAAACTGATGCACTGTGTTATTACTACTGACTTGTCTCTGACCTATGACCTGCTGAGTAAGCATCACCTGTTGCTGCTCCATCGGGGCTTGAGGTATCTGCTTTTGCTGTCTAGGTACCATGGGGACCTGCTGCTGTACTGGTTGCAACTGTGTTAATTGTGCACGTGGCACCTGCATTTGCTGCACCGGTAGGAAATTCTGTCCTCGATTCTGAACGTTAGGAATAAATCCTTTCATTCTTGGGACTTTCACAGTTTGAAATGTACTGACATCACCTTGCTGAACAACACCATCCTGCGCCATCAACGGACATTCCCGCTTCCAGTGTCCCACATTTCCATACAAATGACACAGCAACACATTTTTCATCCCCTGCATGTCATTCTGAACAACCACAGCCCCTAAATCCGGACTAAGCATCATGTCATTTCCATGTCCTCTACCACTCACTTGAATCTGAAACATAACAGCTCTCTGCTGCAGCAGCATAGGCGGTACTATAGCTCCTTGCACTCCTGTCTAATCTGCCTTTATTTGCATCACCATCACTTTCCCCTTCAACTTTTTCAGTTTTAATTCAATTTTGTCACTACAATATTTTGCATATTAAAATACCTCATCAATCGATTTTGCCTGCCAGCAAATTAAATGACTCTTAATCATCTGCCCTACTTCTGGTCTTAACCCTTCAACAAATCTGAACACAAAATGCAACATGTCTTTCGGCTCAATTGCTTCCTTGCCACTGTACTCCTTGAATGCTTTTAACAATCTTTCATAATAAGTGTGCATTGACTCTTTAGACTCTTGAATCGTTCTGTCAATCCTTTGCCAATCAATATTTTTAGGAGAGATTCTTGTCTTCAGGAATTCGATTACCTTATAATAATTTTTCATTACCTCAGGTGAAGGTGCACCCGTGCCCTTATCCCTTTCTGGTTCGCTTGTTGTGCAGTCTACTGCTCTCTTACACTCAACCCACAAGTCAGCTGATACAACTATCTCCAATAGTGTGTTCAAGTTTTCCCACAGACATTTAGAAAGTTTCACAAACCTCTCTGTTTGCTGATACCACTCAACCGGCTTCTCCCTCAATTTTGAGTAATCATTTGTAAATGACAATATATCACTGCTGTGCCATGGGACATGAACGAACTGCCCTCCTGGAATCTCTCTCATAGTAAACATCTTTACTGATTCCCTTTCTCTTTGAACCTCTTCAGACCCTTCTTTTGAATCCCGGTTCCGTTTATCTTTTTTCTTTGTCTATCTACCTTCCCACTTCTCTAATGCTCCCCGAATCTGAGCACTCTGCAGCAATTCCTTCAAATGTTCCTTCATTCCTGCTGATCTCATGTGCTCGAAATCATTTGCCTCGAAATCTAATCTGTAACTGCGCTTCAAATGCTTCATTTTCTCAATCTCGATGTTATGTTTTTCTGCTAGCTCTGCCAATTTCTGATGTATTTTACTCACTTCTCTTGTAATCTTTGGGCACAAATACCTCAGCTCTTCTTCAGTGTAAGATTCCAATCTGTTCACACCCATTGTTCCCTCAACTAGTTCGGTTGCTTCTATATTTAACCTTACACGATTTATTTGATCTTCACCCTTGGATGTGTTTTGAGGAGTGTTCAGACTGTCTAACCATTCACTCAACTGCTGAGCTGACAATCCTTGTAATGAAATGTTACTCGCATTTGGCACTGGTAACTGTTGCATCACTGCACCTGAAGCTTGCGGTGTCAAAAGTTTCAAACTCTGGCTCGCATTCAGGCTATTCACTGCATCTGTAAGTGCTACAAGTGGACTAAGATCCTTTAAAGGTCTAGATCCATTGAAAGTCTGTCCTGCAGACGACATAATTTGCACAGGATCACTCACTCCCCTCCTCACAAGACTCTGTGACATTTCATTTTGTTCTCATGTGTCTAGCTTCTTCTGAGCAAATAAGGGTAGCGCTGGACCAATAGTAATTGGTAGCGATATTGCATCTGGAGCTGCCCTAACACTTGCACCTTGCGGGAATGTTACCCCATTGCCTGATTTATGAATGGTGTAATATCTGACTGTGTTCCCGTTAGTGGTGTAAACTTCAGCAAACCCTGCGCCTGTGCTGAAGGCAATAACATTGGGGTTAATCTGTCTGAATTAACATTGTCTTTGGAAGGACTTGCTCCCTCAGTACCATTATGTTCGAGACTGTCTCAAGAACTGGTACATCTGGATAAATTCCACAGACCAAAGATGGATGCATCTGCGCTTGAACCACAGTAGTAGTTCCTGCATTAGGTGTACTCTGTACTACCCCGGGTATTTGTCCACCTTCTGCCTGTACAGCTCCCTCAGCTCCCTTAGCTTGTGCTGGAGCAGCTGTAGTGGCAGTGGCACTAGTGCCTGGACCCCCTGAATAGGTCGTTAAAGGTGGAGGTCTATCTCTTAACAGCTGTGTAATGAGATCCTCAACATCAGAATCTTCCTCATCAACATAAGACTTTCTCTTTTTCTTTTTTCCTGCACTTTCATCTTCTTTAGCACCATTCTCCTTCTCTGCCTCATCCTCCTCCGTAATTGCAGGAAACAATTTAACATCCTGTAGTGTCACTGCTCTCCATTTTTTCTGCTCCCAATCCCATCTAGCTTCAGCTAAAGATTTCTCTACTTGCTTCATTCTCCTTTTGAACTTCATCTCTTGTTGCTGTCTGGCCACTAATTCCCAAACCGCTAAAGCCTCAAACTGTGCTGTTCTCGGTAATGGCTTCATATCATATAATGACATTCGCAATTGGTTCAAAATTCTCAAATTAAACGTTCCATGCTCTGGAAACGCTAAAGACCCTTGCTTCTTAGTTAGCTAACACCATTGCTTCAACTACAAACACGGTGCTACTCCTCGCTCCTCCATCACAGTGTAAGCCGGAGAATTTTCCGGTGGGTTCGGCTCCCCCACTGGTGCCTTAATAGTATAAAAGTATCACCCTTCATCGCACTTCTGAATGCCCTGAAAAACTTAATTTTGTCTATTTTGTTTACTTCGATTCAATAATGAAATTACTTTTACCCCCAAGATTCCCTTCACCCGCTTACTCGACCAATTGCCTCTTACGGACGGCTGCCAATCCGCTCGCGACTTTTACCACTAATCAACCTATCCCAGTGCGGCACAACCTGATGTCACACTCACACACAGCGGCTGACAAAGTCTTGCGGCTCGTCCTCCTCAACTCAAGTCACACGATTAATGCAAATTATTTGTGAGCACTTACCAAAAACCCATAAGTAAAACAAACCTGCTGGGTTACTACAGGAAAGGTCACTATCACTTCAGAGACCTTACGGATTTTCACTAATGGCTCTCATGGCTCATGTAGCTATTCCTCTTTCTCAGTTTCCCACGTTCGCAAGCAAAATTCGACCTGCACATTTTACTCTCAACTGCTCAATGGGTCTGTCCTGGTGCACATAGAACTCGCAAAATCTCTGTTGAAACGCAGACTCCCTACTTACCTCACATACATCACAATTCACCTGCGATTTGCTTAAACTTGTGCAAGCGCAACCTACCACTTTCACACTATCTCAAAACACGCCAAGAACATACCCAACTCTACTGGCAGGATCCAGGATATGGGAAAGTCATTACTGGGTTTAAGGGGACATCATCTTTGCTACAATTGCCATTTCAGAAAAAGAAAATTCAAACCTCATAAAATATAAACAACTTAATCTTAACTTAAACTACTACCATAACCAATTAATCAACACATAACTAGTTCCCCAAGGAACCTAACCATCAAGCTGCTACCAAAAACTGCAAGCGCACCTGGTCCTTAGTAAGTAAACTTACAAGGGGACGCATATAGGTCGATGAACCTTTTGAATCGCATGGAGTATCCTAGTCATGCAGTGACTATTGAATCAATAACCAACATCAATAATGAAGATAAACACTTTATGAAACCACAAATAAAAAACTATACTAATCAGAAATAACCACTACTAAGAAAAAGGGTTAACAAGTTTTATTCCCTATTGCTTACAATTCTAAGTCATCTGTTAGTTCAAACTTTATTCAAATCAACTCTTTATTAATTAATTAGTTAAAAAACATTGGGCCTGATTACAACTTTGGCGGAGGGGGTTAATCCGTCGCAAATGTGACGAATATCCCGCCCACCGTATTACGAGTTCCATAAAATATAATGGACTCATAATACGGCGGGCGGGATATCTGTCACATTTGGGACGGATAAACCCCCTTCGCTAAAGTTGTAATCAGGCCCATTATCTCTTCACCCCTTCGCTGCCAGGCCTTTTCCCCCTCAGGTGCCAGGCCTTTTTTTGGCTATTTGGGGCACGGCGCGCTTAGGCCCTCATAATTTTTTGTCAACATAAGCTACCCACGCCAAATTTGCGTCCTTTTTTTCAAACATCCTAGGGATTCTAGAGGTAACCAGACTTTGTGGGTTCCCCTGAAGGAGACCAAGAAATTAACCAAAATACAGTGAAAATTTCATTTAAAGAAAAAAAAAATGAAAAAAGGGCTGCAAAAGAAGGCTTGTGGTTTTTCCCCTGAATTTGGCATCAACAAAGGGTTTGCAGTGCTAAACTCACCAGCTTCCCAGCTTTCCTTTCAGGAACAGGCAGACTTGAATCAGAGAACACAATTTTTCAACACAATTTTGGCATATTACTGGGACATACCCCATTTTTACGATTTTTTGTGCTTTTAGCCTCCTTCCAGTCAGTGACAGAAATGGGTGTGAAACTAATGCTGGATCCCAGAAACCTAAACATTTCTGAAAAGTAGACAAGATTCTGAATTCAGCAATGGGTAATTTGTGTAGATCCTACAAGGGTTTCCTACAGAAAATACCAACTGAAGTAAACAAATTTTGAAATTGAGGTGAAAAAAACAGCCATTTTTCCTCTACGTTTTACTCTGTAACTTTTTCCTGCAATATCAGAATTTTGAAAGCAAGATACCGTTACGTCTACTGGACTCTTCTGGTTGCGGGGATATATAGGGCTTGTAGGTTCATGAAGAACCCTAGGTACCCAGAGCCAATAAATGAGATGCACCTTGGGTACACAGCAATTCATTTGCTGAAATATAAAGAGTCAAAAATAGGTATCAAGAAAACCTTTGTATTCCCAAAATGGGCACAAGATAAGGTGTTGAGCAGCAGTGGTTATTTGCACATCTCTAAATTCTCGGGTGCCCATACTAGCATGTGAATTACAGGACAGTGCCTACCTGTGGATTTTGGCCTCTAGCTCTGCCGGCACCTAGGGAAACCTACTAAACCTGTGCATTTTTTAAAACTAGAGACCTAGGGGAACCCAAGATGGGGTGACTTGTGGGGCTCTCACCAGGTTCTGTTACCCAGAATCCTTTGCAAACCTCAAAATGTGGCCAAAAAAACACTTTTTCCTCACATTTCGGTGACAGAAAGTTCTGGAATCCGAGAGGAGCCACAAATTTCCTTCCACCCAGAGTTCCCATAAGTCTCCCAATAAAAATGATACCTCACTTGTGTGGGTAGGCCTAGTGACCGTGACAGGAAATGCCCTAAAACACAATGTGGACACATCACATTTTTCCACAGAAAACAGAGGTGTTTTTTGCAAAGTGCCTACCTGTGGATTCTGGCCTCTAGCTCAGCCGGCACCTAGGGAAACCTACCAAACCTGTGCATTTTTTTAAACTAGAGACCTAGGGGAATCCAAGATGGGGTGACTTGTGGGGCTCTCACCAGGTTCTGTTACCCAGAATCCTTTGCAAACCTCAAAATGTGGCTAAAAAAACACTTTTCCTCACATTTCGGTGACAGAAAGTTTTGGAATCTGAGAGGAGACACAAATTTCCTTCCACCCAGCATTTTCCCAACTCTCCCGATAAAAATGGTACCTCACTTGTGTGGGTGGGCCTAGTGCCCGCAACAGGAAATGCCCCAAAACACTATCTGGACACATCACATTTTCTCAAAGAAAACAAAGGTGTTTTTTGCAAAGTACATACTTGTGGATTTTGGCCTCTAGCTCAGCTGGCACCTAGGGAAACCTACCAAACCTGTGCATTTCTGCAAACTAGAGACCTAGGGGAATCCAAGATAGGGTGACTTGTGGGGCTCTCACCAGGTTCTGTTACCTAGAATCCTTTGCAAACCTCAAAATGTGGCTAAAAAAACACTTTTTCCTCACATTTCGGTGACAGGAAGTTCTGGAATCCGAGAGGAGCCACAAATGTCCTTCCACCCAGCGTTCCCATAAGTCTCCCAATAACAACGATACCTCATTTGTGTGGGTAGGCCTAGTGACCGTGACAGGAAATGCCCCAAAACACAATGTGGACACAGCACATTTTTCCACAGAAAACAGAGGTGTTTTTTGCAAAGCGCCTACCTGTGGATTCTGGCCTCTAGCTCAGCCGGCACCTAGGGAAACCTACCAAACCTGTGCATTTCTGATAACTAGAGACCTAGGGGAATCCAAGATGGGGTGACTTGTGGGGCTCTCACCAGGTTCTGTTACCCAGAATCCTTTGCAAACCTCAAAATGTGGCTAAAAAAACAATTTTCCTCACATTTCGGTGACAAAAAGTTCTGGAATCTGAGAGGAGCCACAAATTTCCTTCCACCCAGCATTTTCCCAACTCTCCCGATAAAAATGGTACCTCACTTGTGTGGGTGGGCCTAGTGCTCGCAACAGGAAATGCCCCAAAACACTCTCTGGACACATCACATTTTCTCAAAGAAAACAAAGGTGTTTTTTGCAAAGTGCCTACTTGTGGATTTTGGCCTCTAGCTCAGCTGGCACCTAGGGAAACCTACCAAACCTGTGCATTTTTTAAAACTAGAGACCTAGGGGAATCCAAGATGGGGTGACTTGTGGGACTCTTACCAGGTTCTGTTACCCAGAATCCTTTGCAAACCTCAAAATGTGGCTAAAAAAACAATTTTCCTCACATTTCGGTGACAAAAAGTTCTGGAATCTGAGAGGAGCCACAAATTTCCTTCCACCCAGCATTTTCCCAACTCTCCCGATAAAAATGGTACCTCACTTGTGTGGGTGGGCCTAGTGCTCGCAACAGGAAATGCCCCAAAACACTCTCTGGACACATCACATTTTCTCAAAGAAAACAAAGGTGTTTTTTGCAAAGTGCCTACTTGTGGATTTTGGCCTCTAGCTCAGCTGGCACCTAGGGAAACCTACCAAACCTGTGCATTTTTTTAAACTAGAGACCTAGGGGAATCCAAGATGGGGTGACTTGTGGGGCTCTTACCAGGTTCTGTTACCCAGAATCCTTTGCAAACCTCAAAATGTGGCTAAAAAAACACTTTTTCCTCACATTTCGGTGACAGTAAGTTCTGGAATCTGAGAGGAGCCACAAATTTCCTTCCACCCAGTGTTTCCCCAAGTCTCCCAATAAAAATGGTACCTCACTTGTGTGGGTAGGTCTAGTCCTCGTGACAGGAAATGTCCCAAAACACAAAGTGGACACATCACATTTTCTCAAAGAAAACAGAGGTGTTTTTTGCAAAGTGCCTACCTGTGGATTTTGGCCTCTAGCTCAGACGCCACCTAGGGAAACCTACCAAACCTGTGCATTTTTTAAAACTAGAGACCTAGGGGAATCCAAGACGGGTGACTTGTGGGGCTCTCACCAGGTTCTGTTACCCAGAATCCTTTGCAAACCTCAAAATGTGGCTAAAAAAACACTTTTCCTCACATTTCGGTGTCAGAAAGTTCTGGAATCTGAGAGGAGCCACAAATTTCCTTCCGCCCAGCATTTTCCCAAGTCTCCCGATAAAAATGGTACCTCACTTGTGTGGGTAGGCCTAGTGCCCGCAACAGGAAATGCCCCAAAACACTATCTGGACACATCACTTTTTCTCAAAGAAAACAGAGGTGTTTTTTGCAAAGTGTCTACCTGTGGATTTTGGCCTCTAGCTCAGCTGGCACCTAGGGAAACCTACCAAACCTGTGCATGTTTGAAAACTATAAACCTAGAGGAATCCAATGCGGGATACTTGTGGGGCTCTCACCAGGTTCTGTTACCCAGAATCCTTTGCAAATCTCAAAATTTGGCTAAAAAAAACTTTTTTTCTAAAACTTCGGTGACAGTAACTTCTGGAATCTGAGAGGAGCCACAAATTTCCTTCCATCCAGCGTTCCCCCAAGTCTCCCAATAAAAATGGTACCTCACTTGTGTGGATAGGTCTAGTCCCCGTGACATGAAATGCCCCAAAACACAAAGTGGACACATCACATTTTTTCAAAGAAAACAGAGGTGTTTTTTGCAAAGTGCCTACCTGTGGATTTTGGCCTATAGCTCGGCCGCCACCTAGGGAAACCTACCAAACCTGTGCATTTTTTTAAACTAGAGACCTAGGGGAATCCAAGATGGGGTTACTTGTGGCTAAAAAAACACTTTTTCCTCACATTTCGGTGACAGAAAGTTCTGGAATCTGAGAGGAGCCACAAATTTCCTTCCGCCCAGCATTTTCCCAAGTCTCCCGATAAAAATGGTACCTCACTTGTGTGGGTAGGCCTAGTGCCCGCAACAGGAAATGCCCAAAAACACTATCTGGACACATCACTTTTTCTCCTGTTTTAGTGGGGTTGCCTGGGGTCCCTGTAGTGGTGGACAC
The DNA here is from genome assembly GCF_031143425.1 of Pleurodeles waltl. Taxonomy (NCBI): domain Eukaryota; kingdom Metazoa; phylum Chordata; class Amphibia; order Caudata; family Salamandridae; genus Pleurodeles; species Pleurodeles waltl. The sequence goes on along the minus strand of NC_090446.1, from coordinate 713,561,108 downwards.
ACTGCTGACTGACGTGTCCTGAAGATAGTGGCATGGGCCCGCTGGGTGGGTGCTGTGCTGGTGTTTCCTGAGGGGGGAGGCTCTGTGGTGGTTTGGGACTGTGGCAGGGGAACCGACTGTCCAGAGGTCCCAGATGGGCCAGGTTGGTCATCCTGGTCCGGTCGTGCAGAGCTGCTGTCATCACTGTGGGCCTCTTCTGTGGGGGGACTTGATGTAGCTGGTACCTCCTGTCCGGTGACGTTGGGTAGGGGTCCTGTTGGGATGTAAATGCATTGTTATTGGATCTGTGTGTGCCATCTTGTGCAATGGGTGTGTTTCCCTTCTAGATTTGTTGTGCTTTCCCTGTCGCCTTGTGTGATTGCAGGTTGTGTGGGCCTGGTGGGTCTCTCTACTGGGTATGCTTTAGTGATGGATGTCCATGCAGGTCTGTGATGGGTCTCCATGCATTGTTGTTGCATGCAGGGCTTGGGATTGGATGTGTGGGTTGTGATGGTGGGGTGGATGTGAGGTGATGCAGTGATGGGAGTGAGGGTACGGGTGGGGGTATGTGATAGCATGCAGGTAGGGTGGGTGGGATACAGTAGTGAAGATATGACTTACCAGAGTCCAGACCTCCTGCTACTCCTGCGAGGCCCTCAGGATGCATAATCGCCAAGACTAGCTCCTCCCATGTTGTTAGTTGTGGGGGAGTAGGTGGGGGTCCAGCGCCAGTCCTTTGTACTGCTATCTGGTGTCTTGATACCACGGAATGCACCTTCCCCCATAGGTCATTCCACCTCTTCCTGATGTCATCCCTTGTTCTTGGATGCTATCCCATGGCGTTGACCCTGTCGACGACTCTCCACCATAGCTCCATCTTCCTTGCAATGGAGGTTTGCTGCACCTGTGGTCCGAATAGCTGTGGCTCTACCTGGATGATTTCCTCCACCATGACCCTTAGCTCCTCCTCAGAAAACGTGGGGTGTCTTTGAGATGCCATGATATGGTGTGAGTGATATGTGTGTGGTAATGTGTGGGGTGATGTGATGGGGTGTATACTGTGATGTTCGTGGATGGTGTATGGGTGATGGTGTTGTGTGCCTCTGAGTGAGTGTGTGCTGTTTGCTTGTCTCTCTGTGTTTGGTCTCTTTTTTTTGTTTGTAAGGGTTTGTGGGTATTGTGGGTGTGTGTTTTATATTGGATTAGGTGTGTGGGTGTGGTGTGTGTATGTGTATCAAGTGTGTGTATTTTGAATTGTCCAATGTGGTTGTGTTTTGTAAGTGTGTGTGTATTTTGAGCGCATCATTGTGTACCGCCAATGGTTTTCCGCGGTTGAAAGACCGCTGCATTGATTTGTGGGTCGTGATACTGTGGGCGTATTCCTGTTGGCGTGACCGTGTGGGTTTTGCTATCACCAGTTTATCACTGACCTTTAGTGTGGGTGTCTGTATTGTAGCGGTATTCTCAGTGTGGATCATAATACCCATGGCGGATTACCGCAACTGTCGTGGTATGTTGATGGCCATCAGCATGGCAGTAGGCGGCATTTACCACCAGGGTTGTAATGAGGGCCATTATCTATTAAAGAAAACATATGCGACAAAGCAACACCATAAGCTATGAATATCAGAATTAAAAATGTAATTCAGCAATTAGGTTCGTCAGTCATTTGTCACCGTCAATGTCACCCCTAACAGCGTACCCAGCCAAGATTAGCATTAGCATGGGGGTCTTCATGCGAAAAAACAATTTAGAGAAAACAATAATTTGGAAAAATCTACCCAAGTGTGAATCTCTATAACAGCACAGTTGGTACCTAGAAGAAAAGGCACAAAATTGTCAGTCACATTTTCATAGCTATCCAGGATGGATCAGCAAAAAGTCAGTCTTCGTCTTCAGGTCGTCAGCTACGGATCAGGCTCACAGAGTATGAGCCCAATCTCAGCACCTGGGGCAGCGTCTCCTGACGTCATCAATTCTCTCCCCGCAGTTCTGATTCCTCACCCCTTGTCATGACTTTTTATTAGGGTCTCCCAGTCCATCCCCCTAATTGCTAATTGGTTAGTCGGTCAACAGATATGACTTTAACCTATAGTTTTTGTTTACTGAATCTACTAATTTTAATAACTTCAAATTACACGAAAAGCGATTGGTTCTTCTTGCGATGCCCTCATCATCCGGTCCTTCGGGTATCAAAATTGTTGCATATGGCTCTCCAGTCAGTGCCTCTATTGTTCAAGTCCTGGGAAAGTACATTTAGCCTGCTCTACACGTAATTGTATCAAATTGTCTTCATCATCTCCTGTCCGTCGGTACATTGCAGAATATTCTAGCTAAATAACTTGAACTTCGAGCAGTTCAAGGCTGCAGTTCACGATTTCCAGTCCTTTGCAATTCGTCCAGTTTCTCCATCTTCAGAGTGTTCAAGGCCCAGTGGAACTAAGCCTCCAGTTTAGCTAACTTAATACACAAAACAGAGGTTATACGTCTCATTATGACATATTACTACATTTTCTCATATAGTTTCACAATTTTTTCTCATTTTTCAGTTGTTTTAGTAAACATGGTGATCATACCCCGAGGGCACATTTTTCAAACATGCACATTATTTTTCTACGATTAATTTCTCTATGCACTTTCACATTAGTAACAACATATAAGTCATTAATAATTTTCTTAATTAGCATATCTGCTTCAACAGTCCCTCCTCTGATGACTAAATATGTCATCATACCTTTCTTTACCATCAATTTACAATTCTGTTTCAGATGTACTTTGCTTTCTCTGAGTTTCCTCTATAAATTCTTCTCCTAGGTGGTTCTTCCCTCCTCTGATCATTTTTGGATTTCCTTAATTTTATTTTTTGCCATAATTTGCATGTACCTCATAATCCTAATATAGAAACAATCACAATTAATATTCCTTGTACAATTTTCCATAATACCCCATTCCAAATTTGACTAAACCAATTGCCCACGGAAGCAAAACCATTTCTAACCTTTTCCCAAACTCCTGGTTCTTTCAATTCTTTCAAATCCTTGCTTGAATTAGTTAAATAAGTAAGTAAGTTTCTTATCTCTTTATCACTATTAAGCATGTAAGAACAACAATGCCTGGCATTAATAATTTTACAGACTCTGCCGTCTTTCGCTAAAATTATGTCTAAAGCAAGCCTATTTTGAAGCGCCATAGATCTATCCGCAGCCAATTCAGTATCTAAGAGGAGTACTGCCCCAGTAAAATTCGTCAGCATGTTATCCACAATAGTAGACAACTTTTGTATCTTAATTGCATTCAAAATAACTCCTACAGAAGGAATTGCTGCACCAACAATATCTCCCACAATTGCAGAAGAGGTTTCCCTCCTCTGTCGCTCATGATGTCATTCTGTCACTTTCAGAAATTTATTTAAATCATCTATCTGATACATTTTAGGGAAGACTATCCCCAAATAGCATGATCCATACCATCCTCTAGGAAGATGGTAATAAGCATTAAGTCCATAAATATAGTAGATTCCAGGAATCGCAGGGTCCTGACCATTCAGCATAAAAGTCAATTTACTCTGAAACAAAAACACATGCCTACATTCATCGTTCCCACAAATAGATTGTCAGTGCGTGATTTCGGCTTATATATACAAAGCTTTCCTACATGTAATGCATCTAAAGCTAATTTCCCTTGTGTTTTAATAGTCATTCTTATTATTCCTTTTCTCCAATCCCTTCTCTAACTTCTCCTTCAATGCCTTTCTTCTATCATCAGTATGCCCTATGAAGCTCTTTTCTAACGGAGTTAATAAGCAAGTTAGGTTATTTCTATGGGCATAAGCAGTTCCAAATGTTAGTGTTGGCTCAATGAATCCCCTGACTAATACTATATCATGCTCCCTAGCTATTTTACTTAAATATTTAATAATAGGGACAAAGGAAAACACGGCATCATGATTAGAATATAAATATTGAATATACTCTCGGTTATAGAATCTGTTTATAGCAAACGACAAGTTATGCCATACGTTAAAGGCAAGCTATGGTACGTAACTCCTTCTTCCACAGAGGAAGGAATTTGCGTACACACAAGACAATTCTTTGCATCCATTGTTTCAACATGCTTACTCACTCAACAACTGATAGAACACATTAGAAGAAAGCTCTCCTTGAGCATTAGTATAATCATGCAAATATTTTTCATCTAATTTAAACCTCTCTAAAGCTGTTAGTGTAGTAGTCTCAGGAACAGAAGCAATGGTAGCCTCTTTCATTTCATGAACAGGCATACCCACAATCATTATTATGAACATTATTCCACACATAATTGCCACTCCCACACTCAAATACCTACAAAATCTAATATTTCTAACGCAATTATTTAGTTCAGCCATGATCTATAAAGAACCAGAAAATAGAAATAACTCTTAGATAAAGTGCAACAGAAAAAATAAAAAAAATGAAGAAAAAGAAAAATATTTCTTTCTCACAGTTCAGTTTCTCACATAGGAACCCTTTTCTCCCTTGTCAAAATCAGTTAGCAGCTTGTCACCTCCAAGTTATCAAAATGTCATATCAGGTTATCAGTGTCTTCTCCGGTTTATTCCAACAGTCTCTTTTTATTTTCTTCAGATTAGCTCAACAACTCAATCTATTGATCCCTTTCAGGTTGCATCAAAGTACTGATCGGAACTTCTCTGTCAAAGAAAAAGGATATGAACTCGTTTTGCCATTCACTTGTTGCAGCATATGCTCACTCAAGACCTGTGTATCTTCGACTTTCTACTCTCTTTCTTTTCAACCTTCGTTCTCCACTTGATTCTCCTTCACTTAATTCTTCTTTTCTCGTAGTATCCACTTCTCCACTTCTTCCTCTATTGGTTAATTTATAACCAACTCCTTCTTCTTTCTAATTCGAGACTCAGGCCAATTGTCTCCTTTTCTTATTCCTTCAGTCAATATTTACCTTAGAATTGGACTCTTCTCTTTTTCCTTTCTATGGTGTTTTCTTTTGATGGACCTGCAACGGGTTCAGGAGGAGTTGGACCTCTTTGACTTTAATCCGTCTCAACTCTTTTACCCTCTTGATCTGGCGCATGTTCTTCAGCTCCGTCTGCTTTTGGGAGAACCCCTGCTGTGCTCGGTACTCCTGCTGTATCCGTTGAGTTGTTAGACCCTTGCTCACCCTTCTGTAATTCTTCACTTTCGTCTCTTACAGGGGTAATTGATCCATCTTCCACAAGCTCAGGATCAATCTCAGGATCTACTTGTTCTTGTTCCGGCTCAGGCACAGCCAAATGTTTTGCTGCTGTTGGTGCTCTCAACAACACTTCTTCATGTTCTTGCAGACTCACCACTCTCTTTGTATTGCTTTCGTGTATCCAATTCGGCAGTCCTGCACACTTGACAGCTGTCATAGTTGTCAGCACCACCTGGAATGGGCCCTTCCAACGTGGTTCAAACAAGTCTTTCGAACATGCTTTTTGATGACGACCTAATCTCCAGCACTCAGATTGTGACCTGGGTCATGGATGGGTGGCAGGGTGACAGCCTTCACCTGCTGAAAGAAAGAGCGAACTACATCAGCCAGACCTTTGCAGTAGTCCAACACCATATCATCTGTAATATTCACAAGTGCATTGGTTGGAATCGCTGGCAATCTCATTGCTCTACCCATGAGGATCTCATGGGGTGACAGTCCTGTCTTCCTGTCAGGGATATTTCGGATTGCCATTAATACTAATGGTAAGGCATCTGGCCATTTCAAGTTAGTCGCAGCACACATTTTGGCAATTCTTGATTTCAGTGTACCATTCATTTGCTCCACTAATCCTGATGCTTCAGGGCGGTAACTGCAATGCAACTTCTGCTCAATGTTTGGTGCTGCACGTAAGAGTTTGATCACCTCGTTATTGAAGTGAGTTCCCCAATCTGATTCTAAAGAGATCGGAAATCTGTACCGTTGTATTAACTCTCTAAGTATCAGCTTTGCTACTGTGAGACTGTCATTCCTTCGTGTGGGATATGCTTCAGTCCAATGACTAAAGACACACACAATCACCAACATGTACTTCAATCCACCACATGCAGACATCTCAATGAAATCCAACTGCATTCTGCTGAATGGTCCTCCTGCTCTTCCAATGTGGCTCTAATTCACCACTGTCCCTTTTCCCACATTTAGTTGCTGACAGATTACACATTGATGACACACTGCCTCTGCTGCTTGTCTGAATTTCGGATTAAACCAATCAACCTTAAACAATCTAACAATGGCATCTCTTCCAATATGTGCTTGGCCATGGTAGTACCTGGCCATCTGAGTCAACAAACTGTTTGGTAATACCATCTGACCATCCTCAGAAGCCAAAATCTCATCTGGTCTTTGGATACATTTTAACTTCATCCAAAGCCTCTTTTCTTCCTTGTCTGTATTCTCCTGTAATGTTTTTAGTTCCTCCAGTGTATCAATTACTTTTAAAGCAAAACTTTCACAATCATTTTCTTCTTCAGGCATTAGTTCCCACTTGTCTTTAAATGATATACAGTTCAATGCGCAAAACCTTGCGACTTGATCTGCATATCCATTTCCCATTGAAATGTAATCCTGTGTCTTTTAGTGTGCACTGCATTTTACCACAGCAATTTCTTCAGGTAACTGTATTGTGTACAACAACTCTTTTATTCGGCCGCCATTTCTCACTGGTGTTCCAGTAGAGGTCATAAACCCTCGTTGCAACCACAACTGGACAAAATCATGAACAATTCCAAATCCATATTGACTGTCAGTATAGGTTGTGACTCTTAATCTTGCAGAAACATAGCATGCTCTAGTAAGAGCTACCAGTTCTGCCACTTGTGCAGAGTATACACCTGGAAGCCATGAAGCTTCTAACGTGCCTGTAATGGTACACATAGCATATCCTGCTCTCAGTGTGCCTGTTCCATCTCTGAGACACGAACCATCAACAAAGACAATTTGGTCATTTTCTTCTAAATGCATGTCTCTAATATCAGGCCTCAGCTTTGTACACAACTCAGTTACCTCAAGACAATCATGTTCAACATCTTCTTTTTCAATTTCAGCAGTATCACTTGAAAGCACTGTTGCTGGATTCAGCACTGTACATCTCTTTAATGTTACATTTGGAGCACCGAATATGCTGGTCTCATACCTTGTCAGTCTTGCATCCGTCAAGTACTGCGTTTTCATCCTCGTCAGTAAAATCTCAACAGAGTGTGGTACCATTACCGTCAAAGGGTATCCCATGACTGCTCCCTCACACCGGGAAAGACTTTGACCAACTGCGGCTACTGCGTGCAGGCAACCTGGTAAAGCTGCTGCAACCAGGTCCAGGGTAGCTGAAAAATAGGCTACTGGGCGATAGGAACCTCCATGGACCTGTGTCAAAACAGACAAAGAACAAGCATCACGTTCACGACAAAACAAAGTGAAAGGCTTTGTGTAATCAGGCATTCTAAATGCAGGAGCTCTGCGCAAACTCTCTCTCAATTCAGTGAATGCTTTCATCTGATCTTAATCTAGGGTAATGGGATCTGTAACTTACTTATGTGTCAACTGCTGCAAAGGTTTAGGAATCTCAGAAAAATTCGGAAACCACTTTCTGCAGTACCCCACCATTTCCAGAAACATCCTGACATCTCTCTGAGAAGTCAGGGGACTTCTCTGAAGAATCATGGTCATTCTCTCCCTGGGGATTCTCCTCAATCCCTTTTCAATCTGGTGTCCCAGGTATTTTACTGATTTCTGACATTACTGCAATTTCACAGGTGAAACCTTATGTCCAAATTCTCCCAAATGATTCAACAGGGCAATCGAGTCATGTTTACACTCATCCCTTGTTCTGGATGCGATCAATAAATCATCAATGTACTGTACTAAAGTCGATTGGTACGGTAATTCCAATGATTCTAAGTTCCTTTTCAAGATCTGATTAAACAGAGATGGTGACTCCCTATACCCTTGTGGAAGCCTGCACCATCTGCATACTCTGTCTAGGAATTTGAAACTAAAAAGAAACTGACTATCCTCATGAAGAGGCACAGAAAAGAAAGCTTGTGACAGATCTACCACTGTGAACCAGTCTGCATCGCAAGGAATCTGAAACAGTATCACTGCTGGATTTGGCATCACTGGACAACATTTAACCACCAAATCATTCACTTTTTGCAAGTCCTGCACCACACGCACTTTCCCACATGGCTTCTTTAAACCCATTAATGGTGAATTACACGGCCTGCTCAATACTTCCTTCAAAACTCCTTGTTTTAAAAAGTCTCAAATTATTTGTGCCACTTTCATTAGAACATCTTGTGGCATGTTATACTGTGGAAGCTGCAGAAATACTGCATTGGGCTTCAGAGTGATCTTAATTGGCTCTACCCCCTTGATCAGACCTACCTCTTTCCCTAACAGATCCCAGACTTCTTCCTTCACTGTTCCCTGCAAGTCTGCATGCAATTCTTTCACAGTAAACATTGGGAAAAAATTAAATCAGTGGTATTCTCCATAGGCATTGTTAACCATCATTTCAGTCACCTGTTCTTCTTCATCATCATTATTGGTTTGAACTTCTACTCCAGTGTCCGAACAATTAATGGAACATCTGGTCTTGCACAGTAAGGGGCATATTTATACTCTGTTTGCGCCGAATGTGCGTCAAAATTTTTGACGCACAATCGGCGCAAACCCTGCCCCATATTTATACTTTGACGTCCGACCCCGCGGGCTTCAAAGTTCCACCATGTGCGGCATTTTTTGGAAGGGGGAACCAGCCTTGCGTTAATCATATGCAAGGTAGGCGTTCCCTTCCAAAAAATGACTTTAAGGCCTGTGCGCCTTATTTATACTGTGATGTCATTTTGATGCACAGGAGGGGGCAGGCCTTAAAAAATGGCGCCCAGCCTGATGGGCGCCGTTTTTTAACGCCTGGGTCAGGGCAGGCTTTAAGGGACCTGTGGGCTCAGAAGGAGCCCAGAGGTGCCCTCCCATGCCCCCAGGGGCACCCCCTGCCACCCTTGCCCACCCCAGGAGGACACCCAAGGATGGAGGGACCCATCCCAGGGAAGAAAAGGTAAGTTTTTTTTTCCGTATTTTTTTTGTGGCATAGGGGGGCCTGATTTGTGCCCCCCTACCTGCCACTATGCCCAATGACCATGCCCAGGGGACACAAGTCCCCTGGGCATGGCCATTGGGCAAGGGGGCATGACTCCTGTCTTTGCTAAAACAGGAGTCATTTCAATGGGGGTTGGGCGTCAAAAAAAATGGCGCAAATCGGGTTGAGGCCTGAATTTTGCCTCAGACCTGACTTGCCCCATTTTTTGATGCCCAAGCTCCATTTTCCCCTACGCCGGCGCAGCCTGGTGTGAGTCATTTTTTTTGACGCACACCAGTCCGCTGCGCCGGCTAACGTCATTCAATAAATAAGGCGCCCGCATGGCGCTTTGGAATGGCGTTAGCCGGCGGTAAACTTTTTGGTGCACAACTGCGTTGGCGCAGTTGTGCGTCAAAAAGTATAAATATGGGCCTAAGTCTCTTCCCAGTAAGGATACAGGACTTTAATCGCACACCACAAATCTATGCAATCCCTAGTAATTTCCGATTTCGACCTGCACTGGTTCTGTGATTGGGTTTTTCAACTGTCTGTTCTCCACTTCCACAACTTGAACTGTTCTGCCTGAAAGAGGTAAATTCGGGACCTCTATACTTCTCACTGTAGAGCGTGTAGCTCCTGTATCCACTAAGAATGAGACCTTGTAGCCCATCACTTTTCCCTTCACGAAAGGTCCTCTCTGATCTACTTCTAGGGAAGCGGCAATCATACAAGCTCCTTCATCCGAACTGTCACTCATCCATTCTTCATTTATTTCATCCTCACTGTAAAATGGAAACTGATGCACTGTGTTATTACTACTGACTTGTCTCTGACCTATGACCTGCTGAGTAAGCATCACCTGTTGCTGCTCCATCGGGGCTTGAGGTATCTGCTTTTGCTGTCTAGGTACCATGGGGACCTGCTGCTGTACTGGTTGCAACTGTGTTAATTGTGCACGTGGCACCTGCATTTGCTGCACCGGTAGGAAATTCTGTCCTCGATTCTGAACGTTAGGAATAAATCCTTTCATTCTTGGGACTTTCACAGTTTGAAATGTACTGACATCACCTTGCTGAACAACACCATCCTGCGCCATCAACGGACATTCCCGCTTCCAGTGTCCCACATTTCCATACAAATGACACAGCAACACATTTTTCATCCCCTGCATGTCATTCTGAACAACCACAGCCCCTAAATCCGGACTAAGCATCATGTCATTTCCATGTCCTCTACCACTCACTTGAATCTGAAACATAACAGCTCTCTGCTGCAGCAGCATAGGCGGTACTATAGCTCCTTGCACTCCTGTCTAATCTGCCTTTATTTGCATCACCATCACTTTCCCCTTCAACTTTTTCAGTTTTAATTCAATTTTGTCACTACAATATTTTGCATATTAAAATACCTCATCAATCGATTTTGCCTGCCAGCAAATTAAATGACTCTTAATCATCTGCCCTACTTCTGGTCTTAACCCTTCAACAAATCTGAACACAAAATGCAACATGTCTTTCGGCTCAATTGCTTCCTTGCCACTGTACTCCTTGAATGCTTTTAACAATCTTTCATAATAAGTGTGCATTGACTCTTTAGACTCTTGAATCGTTCTGTCAATCCTTTGCCAATCAATATTTTTAGGAGAGATTCTTGTCTTCAGGAATTCGATTACCTTATAATAATTTTTCATTACCTCAGGTGAAGGTGCACCCGTGCCCTTATCCCTTTCTGGTTCGCTTGTTGTGCAGTCTACTGCTCTCTTACACTCAACCCACAAGTCAGCTGATACAACTATCTCCAATAGTGTGTTCAAGTTTTCCCACAGACATTTAGAAAGTTTCACAAACCTCTCTGTTTGCTGATACCACTCAACCGGCTTCTCCCTCAATTTTGAGTAATCATTTGTAAATGACAATATATCACTGCTGTGCCATGGGACATGAACGAACTGCCCTCCTGGAATCTCTCTCATAGTAAACATCTTTACTGATTCCCTTTCTCTTTGAACCTCTTCAGACCCTTCTTTTGAATCCCGGTTCCGTTTATCTTTTTTCTTTGTCTATCTACCTTCCCACTTCTCTAATGCTCCCCGAATCTGAGCACTCTGCAGCAATTCCTTCAAATGTTCCTTCATTCCTGCTGATCTCATGTGCTCGAAATCATTTGCCTCGAAATCTAATCTGTAACTGCGCTTCAAATGCTTCATTTTCTCAATCTCGATGTTATGTTTTTCTGCTAGCTCTGCCAATTTCTGATGTATTTTACTCACTTCTCTTGTAATCTTTGGGCACAAATACCTCAGCTCTTCTTCAGTGTAAGATTCCAATCTGTTCACACCCATTGTTCCCTCAACTAGTTCGGTTGCTTCTATATTTAACCTTACACGATTTATTTGATCTTCACCCTTGGATGTGTTTTGAGGAGTGTTCAGACTGTCTAACCATTCACTCAACTGCTGAGCTGACAATCCTGGTAATGAAATGTTACTCGCATTTGGCACTGGTAACTGTTGCATCACTGCACCTGAAGCTTGCGGTGTCAAAAGTTTCAAACTCTGGCTCGCATTCAGGCTATTCACTGCATCTGTAAGTGCTACAAGTGGACTAAGATCCATTAAAGGTCTAGATCCATTGAAAGTCTGTCCTGCAGACGACATAATTTGCACAGGATCACTCACTCCCCTCCTCACAAGACTCTGTGACATTTCATTTTGTTCTCATGTGTCTAGCTTCTTCTGAGCAAATAAGGGTAGCGCTGGACCAATAGTAATTGGTAGCGATATTGCATCTGGAGCTGCCCTAACACTTGCACCTTGCGGGAATGTTACCCCATTGCCTGATTTATGAATGGTGTAATATCTGACTGTGTTCCCGTTAGTGGTGTAAACTTCAGCAAACCCTGCGCCTGTGCTGAAGGCAATAACATTGGGGTTAATCTGTCTGAATTAACATTGTCTTTGGAAGGACTTGCTCCCTCAGTACCATTATGTTCGAGACTGTCTCAAGAACTGGTACATCTGGATAAATTCCACAGACCAAAGATGGATGCATCTGCGCTTGAACCACAGTAGTAGTTCCTGCATTAGGTGTACTCTGTACTACCCCGGGTATTTGTCCACCTTCTGCCTGTACAGCTCCCTCAGCTCCCTTAGCTTGTGCTGGAGCAGCTGTAGTGGCAGTGGCACTAGTGCCTGGACCCCCTGAATAGGTCGTTAAAGGTGGAGGTCTAGCTCTTAACAGCTGTGTAATGAGATCCTCAACATCAGAATCTTCCTCATCAACATAAGACTTTCTCTTTTTCTTTTTTCCTGCACTTTCATCTTCTTTAGCACCATTCTCCTTCTCTGCCTCATCCTCCTCCGTAATTGCAGGAAACAATTTAACATCCTGTAGTGTCACTGCTCTCCATTTTTTCTGCTCCCAATCCCATCTAGCTTCAGCTAAAGATTTCTCTACTTGCTTCATTCTCCTTTTGAACTTCATCTCTTGTTGCTGTCTGGCCACTAATTCCCAAACTGCTAAAGCCTCAAACTGTGCTGTTCTCGGTAATGGCTTCATATCATATAATGACATTCGCAATTGGTTCAAAATTCTCAAATTAAACGTTCCATGCTCTGGAAACGCTAAAGACCCTTGCTTCTTAGTTAGCTAACACCATTGCTTCAACTACAAACACGGTGCTACTCCTCGCTCCTCCATCACAGTGTAAGCCGGAGAATTTTCCGGTGGGTTCGGCTCCCCCACTGATGCCTTAATAGTATAAAAGTATCACCCTTCATCGCACTTCTGAATGCCCTGAAAAACTTAATTTTGTCTATTTTGTTTACTTCGATTCAATAATGAAATTACTTTTACCCCCAAGATTCCCTTCACCCGCTTACTCGACCAATTGCCTCTTACGGACGGCTGCCAATCCGCTCGCGACTCTTACCACTAATCAACCTATCCCAGTGCGGCACAACCTGATGTCACACTCACACACAGCGGCTGACAAAGTCTTGCGGCTCGTCCTCCTCAACTCAAGTCACACGATTAATGCAAATTATTTGTGAGCACTTACCAAAAACCCATAAGTAAAACAAACCTGCTGGGTTACTACAGGAAAGGTCACTATCACTTCAGAGACCTTACGGATTTTCACTAATGGCTCTCATGGCTCATGTAGCTATTCCTCTTTCTCAGTTTCCCACGTTCGCAAGCAAAATTCGACCTGCAAATTTTACTCTCAACTGCTCAATGGGTCTGTCCTGGTGCACATAGAAGTCGCAAAATCTCTGTTGAAACGCAGACTCCCTACTTACCTCACATACATCACAATTCACCTGCGATTTGCTTAAACTTGTGCAAGCGCAACCTACCACTTTCACACTATCTCAAAACACGCCAAGAACATACCCAACTCTACTGGCAGGATCCAGGATATGGGAAAGTCATTACTGGGTTTAAGGGGACATCATCTTTGCTACAATTGCCATTTCAGAAAAAGAAAATTCAAACCTCATAAAATATAAACAACTTAATCTTAACTTAAACTACTACCATAACCAATTAATCAACACATAACTAGTTCCCCAAGGAACCTAACCATCAAGCTGCTACCAAAAACTGCAAGCGCACCTGGTCCTTAGTAAGTAAACTTACAAGGGGACGCATATAGGTCGATGAACATTTTGAATCGCATGGAGTATCCTAGTCATGCAGTGACTATTGAATCAATAACCAACATCAATAATGAAGATAAACACTTTATGAAACCACAAATAAAAAACTATACTAATCAGAAATAACCACTACTAAGAAAAAGGGTTAACAAGTTTTATTCCCTATTGCTTACAATTCTAAGTCATCTGTTAGTTCAAACTTTATTCAAATCAACTCTTTATTAATTAATTAGTTAAAAAACATTGGGCCTGATTACAACTTTGGCGGAGGGGGTTAATCCGTCGCAAATGTGACGGATATCCCGCCCACCGTATTACGAGTTCCATAAAATATAATGGACTCATAATACGGCGGGCGGGATATCTGTCACATTTGGGACGGATAAACCCCCTTCGCTAAAGTTGTAATCAGGCCCATTATCTCTTCACCCCTTCACTGCCAGGCCTTTTCCCCCTCAGGTGCAAGGCCTTTTTTTGGCTATTTGGGGCACGGCGCGCTTAGGCCCTCATAATTTTTTGTCAACATAAGCTACCCACGCCAAATTTGCGTCCTTTTTTTCAAACATCCTAGGGATTCTAGAGGTAACCAGACTTTGTGGGTTCCCCTGAAGGAGACCAAGAAATTAACCAAAATACAGTGAAAATTTCATTTAAAGAAAAAAAAATGAAAAAAGGGCTGCAAAAGAAGGCTTGTGGTTTTTCCCCTGAATTTGGCATCAACAAAGGGTTTGCAGTGCTAAACTCACCAGCTTCCCAGCTTTCCTTTCAGGAACAGGCAGACTTGAATCAGAGAACACAATTTTTCAACACAATTTTGGCATATTACTGGGACATACCCCATTTTTACGATTTATTGTGCTTTTAGCCTCCTTCCAGTCAGTGACAGAAATGGGTATGAAACTAATGCTGGATCCCAGAAACCTAAACATTACTGAAAAGTAGACAAGATTCTGAATTCAGCAATGGGTAATTTGTGTAGATCCTACAAGGGTTTCCTACAGAAAATACCAACTGAAGTAAACAAATATTGAAATTGAGGTGAAAAAAACAGCCATTTTTCCTCTACGTTTTACTCTGTAACTTTTTCCTGCAATATCAGAATTTTGAAAGCAAGATACCGTTACGTCTACTGGACTCTTCTGGTTGCGGGGATATATAGGGCTTGTAGGTTCATGAAGAACCCTAGGTACCCAGAGCCAATAAATGAGATGCACCTTGGGTACACAGCAATTCATTTGCTGAAATATAAAGAGTCAAAAATAGGTATCAAGAAAACCTTTGTATTCCCAAAATGGGCACAAGATAAGGTGTTGAGCAGCAGTGGTTATTTGCACATCTCTAAATTCTCGGGTGCCCATACTAGCATGTGAATTACAGGACAGTGCCTACCTGTGGATTTTGGCCTCTAGCTCTGCCGGCACCTAGGGAAACCTACTAAACCTGTGCATTTTTTAAAACTAGAGACCTAGGGGAACCCAAGATGGGGTGACTTGTGGGGCTCTCACCAGGTTCTGTTACCCAGAATCCTTTGCAAACCTCAAAATGTGGCTAAAAAAACACTTTTTCCTCACATTTCGGTGACAGAAAGTTCTGGAATCCGAGAGGAGCCACAAATTTCCTTCCACCCAGAGTTCCCATAAGTCTCCCAATAAAAATGATACCTCACTTGTGTGGGTAGGCCTAGTGACCGTGACAGGAAATGCCCTAAAACACAATGTGGACACATCACATTTTTCCACAGAAAACAGAGGTGTTTTTTGCAAAGTGCCTACCTGTGGATTTTGGCCTCTAGCTCAGCCGGCACCTAGGGAAACCTACCAAACCTGTGCATTTTTTAAAACTAGAGACCTAGGGGAATCCAAGACGGGGTGACTTGCAAAGTACATACTTGTGGATTTTGGCCTCTAGCTCAGCTGGCACCTAGGGAAACCTACCAAACCTGTGCATTTCTGCAAACTAGAGACCTAGGGGAATCCAAGATAGGGTGACTTGTGGGGCTCTCACCAGGTTCTGTTACCTAGAATCCTTTGCAAACCTCAAAATGTGGCTAAAAAAACACTTTTTCCTCACATTTCGGTGACAGGAAGTTCTGGAATCCGAGAGGAGCCACAAATGTCCTTCCACCCAGCGTTCCCATAAGTCTCCCGATAAAAATGGTACCTCACTTGTGTGGGTAGGTCTAGTCCTCGTGACAGGAAATGTCCCAAAACACAAAGTGGACACATCACATTTTCTCAAAGAAAACAGAGGTGTTTTTTGCAAAGTGCCTACCTGTGGATTTTGGCCTCTAGCTCAGACGCCACCTAGGGAAACCTACCAAACCTGTGCATTTTTTAAAACTAGAGACCTAGGGGAATCCAAGACGGGTGACTTGTGGGGCTCTCACCAGGTTCTGTTACCCAGAATCCTTTGCAAACCTCAAAATGTGGCTAAAAAAACACTTTTCCTCACATTTCGGTGACAGAAAGTTCTGGAATCTGAGAGGAGCCACAAATTTCCTTCCGCCCAGCATTTTCCCAAGTCTCCCGATAAAAATGGTACCTCACTTGTGTGGGTAGGCCTAGTGCCCGCAACAGGAAATGCCCCAAAACACTATCTGGACACATCACTTTTTCTCAAAGAAAACAGAGGTGTTTTTTGCAAAGTGTCTACCTGTGGATTTTGGCCTCTAGCTCAGCTGGCACCTAGGGAAACCTACCAAACCTGTGCATGTTTGAAAACTATAAACCTAGAGGAATCCAATGCGGGATACTTGTGGGGCTCTCACCAGGTTCTGTTACCCAGAATCCTTTGCAAATCTCAAAATTTGGCTAAAAAAAACTTTTTTTCTAAAACTTCGGTGACAGTAACTTCTGGAATCTGAGAGGAGCCACAAATTTCCTTCCATCCAGCGTTCCCCCAAGTCTCCCAATAAAAATGGTACCTCACTTGTGTGGATAGGTCTAGTCCCCGTGACATGAAATGCCCCAAAACACAAAGTGGACACATCACATTTTTTCAAAGAAAACAGAGGTGTTTTTTGCAAAGTGCCTACCTGTGAATTTTGGCCTATAGCTCGGCCGCCACCTAGGGAAACCTACCAAACCTGTGCATTTTTTTAAACTAGAGACCTAGGGGAATCCAAGATGGGGTTACTTGTGGGGCTCTCACCAGGTTCTGTTACCCAGAATCCTTTGCAAACCTCAAAATGTGGCTAAAAAAACACTTTTTCCTCACATTTCGGTGACAGAAAGTTCTGGAATCTGAGAGGAGCCACAAATTTCCTTCCGCCCAGCATTTTCCCAAGTCTCCCGATAAAAATGGTACCTCACTTGTGTGGGTAGGCCTAGTGCCCGCAACAGGAAATGCCCCAAAACACTATCTGGACACATCACTTTTTCTCAAAGAAAACAGAGGTGTTTTTTGCAAAGTGTCTACCTGTGGATTTTGGCCTCTAGCTCAGCTGGCACCTAGGGAAACCTACCAAACCTGTGCATGTTTGAAAACTATAAACCTAGAGGAATCCAATGCGGGATGACTTGTGGGGCTCTCACCAGGTTCTGTTACCCAGAATCCTTTGCAAATCTCAAAATTTGGCTAAAAAACACTTTTTTTCTAAAAGTTCGGTGACAGTAACTTCTGGAATCTGAGAGGAGCCACAAATTTCCTTCCACCCAGCGTTCCCCCAAGTCTCCTAATAAAAATGGTACCTCACTTGTGTGGATAGGTCTAGTCCCCGTGACATGAAATGCCCCAAAACACAAAGTGGACACATCACATTTTTTCAAAGAAAACAGAGGTGTTTTTTGCAAAGTGCCTACCTGTGGATTTTGGCCTATAGCTCGGCCGCCACCTAGGGAAACCTACCAAACCTGTGCATTTTGTAAAACTAGAGACCTAGGGAAATCCAAGATGGGGTTACTTGTGGGGCTCTCACCAGGTTCTGTTACCCAGAATCCTTTGCAAACCTCAAAATGTGGCTAAAAAAACACTTTTTCCTCACATTTCGGTGACAGAAAGTTCTGGAATCTGAGAGGAGCCACAAATTTCCTTCCACCCAGTTTTCCCCCAAGTCTCCCAATAAAAATGGTACCTCACTTGTGTGGGTTGGCCCTGTGCTCGCAACAGGAAATGCCCCAAAACACTATCTGGACACATCAAAATTATCAAATAGAAAACTACCTGTTTTTGCGGAGGGCACCTGCGTTTTTGGTCCTGGGCTCAGCAGCCATCTAGGGAAACCTACCAAACCCAGACATTTCTGAAAACTAGACACCCAAGGGAGTCAAGGGAGGTGTGACTTGCGTGGATCTCCCATGTTTTCTCACCCGGAATCCTCAGCAAACCTCAAATTTAGCTAAAAAATAACATTTTACCCACATTTCTGTGTGGGATCACTGCACCTGGACAAATTTCCTACTACCCAACGTTCCCCTTAGTCTCCCGGTAAAAATGATACCTCACTTGTGTAGGTAGGCCAAGTGTTTGTGACAGGGAAGAGCCAAAAACACATAGAAATTGAGGGGGAACCAAAGTGGGTCCAAAAGGGCAGTTTGAAAAAAAAACATTTGCAGCAGAAATGTTATTGGTATAGATGAGACAATGCTGTGTGGTAGGAATTTTGTGGATTCCTGCAGATTCCGGAAGGTTCCATCACAAAAATTTGGGAAAAATGTGTGCTTTCCAGCAAAGTTGCAGGTTTGCAGGGGATTGTGGGTAAAGAAATGGTGCGGGGTGCATGTGAAGCACACCACCCTGGAATCAACTAGATGTTCAGTTTTCAGATGTGTCTAGGTCTTGTGGATTTTTCTACATGGCAGCGTCTGAAAGTAAAAAAAAAGTGCAGCCCTCACCATTCCAAGTGGGACGATTTTGAGAGTTACCAAGCTCTCATGGCCCAAATGTAAAACAAAAGGCAAAAAAATCAAATGTCCTCTTGCTTGCCATGGGATAAGATGTTTTAGTGTGCGGGGGAGAGCTGAATGACTGTTAGCCCCTTCAGTTCGGGTGGGGGCATAACCAGGCCCATACTGGTTGGTAGCCACCACTGCACTATTTTCTTTTATTGTTTTTATTCCCTGGCATCTAGTAGACTTTCTGTCCCCCCGGGGTGTGGATCGGGGGTAATTGCCCAATCTGCCCACTGGTGGGCAGAACAACTTTGGCCCCATTTTTTTGGGGTGGGGGTATGGCCATATCCCCAACCTCTTATTTTTCAAAAAAAATCTTCCCTGGTCTCTGGTGGGCTTTCTGCCCCCCATGGGGGCAGATGGGCCTTCCAAAAAATGGCGGGGCAGTTATGGCCAACAGTAATGTGCCCCCATGGGGAGCGACCCTTGCCCAAGTGGCTGCCCCCCAAAACAAAACACACACATACACACACACCAATCCATGGTAATATATATATATCCCTGGCGTCTAGAGATTTCTGCCCCCCCTGGGGTCAGATCCGCCTTATTATATTAGGCCGATCTGACTCCAGGGGGGGCAGAAAAGGTCTAAAAATATTTTGCCCCCCCGAGGAGTGGCTCTTGCCAAAGGGGCCGCTCCCCTTATGCGTTAGTATAAAAAATAAAAAAAATCCCTGGTGTCTTGTGGTTTCTGTCCCACCCTGGGGGCAGATTGTATTGTATTAGGCCGATCTGCCCCTGGGTGGCAGAAATGGCCTAATAATACTTTGCCCACCCCCCCCGGGAGCGACCTTTGCCCAAGGGGTCGCTCCCCAAACATAAAAAAATAATAATAAAAAAATATACAGTATATATCCCTGGTGTCTAGTTGTTTCCCGAGGGGGGAGGGGGCAGAAATGGCCTAAAAATCATTTGCCCCCCTGGGGAGCGGCCCTTGCCTAAGAGGCCACTCCCCTTATGCGCAAGTAAAAAAAAAAAATTCCCTGGTGTCTAGTGGTTTCTGCCCCCCGGGCCTAATAATAATTCCCCCCCCCCGTCCCCCCCCCGGGAGCGAGCCTTGCCCAAGGGGTCGCTCCGCAAACATAAAAAAAAAACAATGAATAAAATGATCCCTGGTGTCTAGTGGATTTCTGCCCTCCCCCCTCCGAAATAATTTTAGGCCGATCTGCCACCGGGGGGGCTGAAATGGCCTAGAAATAATTTGCCCCCCTAGGAGCGGCCCTTGCCCAAGGGGATGCTCCCCTTATTGCAATAACAAAAAAAATAACATTCCCTGGTGTCTAGTGGCAGTTCTGCTGCCCGATCGCATCGTGATCGGGCAGCAGAAATGCTCAGGGAGACATGAAAGGAGAGGAAAGGCCTTTCCTCTCCTTTCATGTCTCTCTGCCCCCTCCACGTGATCAGAGGAGAAAGCGCTGACGTCATCAGACGCCACTGGGGTGTCACGGGGGGGTTAAAGGGGAAGCGATTCCCCTTCCATCTCTGCCCAGGGGAGGGGGGTGCGCGGCCATCTGGGGGAGCGCTAGCACTCCCCCTGGGGGCCCATAGCCGCACCTCGTCCCGGGCACCCAAGCGGTTAAAGAAAACATATGCAACAAAGCAACACCATAAGCTATGACTACCAGCATTAAAAATTTAATTCAGCACTTAGGTTCGTCAGTCATTTGTCACCGTCAACGTCACACCTAACAGCCTACCTAACCAAGATTAGCACTAGCATGGGGGTCTCCATGCGAAAAACCAATTTAGAGAAAACATTAATTTGGAAAAATCTACTCAAGTGTGAATCTCTATAACAGCGCAGTTGGTATCTAGAAGAAAAGGCACAAAATCGTCAGTCACATTTTCATAGCTACCTATCCAGGATGGATCAGCAAAAAGTCACGCTTCGTCTTCAGGTCGTCAGCTACGGATCAGGCTCACAGAGTATGAGCCCAATCTCAGCACCTGGGACAGCGTCTCCTGACGTCATCAATTTTCTCCCCGCAGTTCTGATTCCTCACCCCTTGTCATGACTTTTTATTAGGGTCTCCCAGTCCATCCCCCTAATTGCTAATTGGTTAGTCGGTCAACAGATATGACTTTAACCTATAGTTTTTGTTTACTGAATCTACTAATTTTAATAACTTTAAATTACACGAAAAGCGATTGGTTCTTCTTGCAATGCCCTCATCATCCGGTCCTTCAGGTATCAAAATTGTTGCATATGGCTCTCCAGTCAGTGCCTCTATTGTTCAAGTCCTGGGAAAGTACATTTAGCCTCCTCTACACATAATTGTATCAAATTGTCCTCATCATCTCCTGTCCATCGGTACATTGCAGAATGTTCTAGCTAAATAACTTGAACTTCGAGCAGTTCAAGGCTGCAGTTCACGATTTCCAGTCCTTTGCAAGGCGTCTGGTTTCTCCATGTTCAGAGTGTGCAAGGCCCAGTGGAACAAGGCCTCCAGTTTAGCTAACTTAATACACAAAACAGAGGTTATACGTCTCATTATGACAGATTACTACATTTTCTCATATACTTTCACTATTTTTTCTAATTTTTCAGTTGTTTTAGAACACAAGGTGATCATACCCCGAGGGCACATTTTTCAAACATGCACATTATTTTTCTACGATTAATTTCTCTATGCATTTTCAAATTAGTAACAACATATAAATCATTAATAATTTTCTTAATTAGCATATCTGCTTCAACAGCCTCATCCCCGTTCAGTGCAAGCATTGTCCATGCACTCACCTTCTGAGACACCTGGAACTTCCAGCATTTCAATCCTGTGCAAGCTATGTCCCTTCACTCAACTCCTATCACTACTAGTGCTCTAGTCTTCCAAGCCTTCCTGATGATTCTGTGACCTTGGCTTCTGCTATGAGTCTGCCTCCTCTTGAGCTTCTTGCACTTCTATCAGTCTCTTCAAGTCTCTAGACGTGCCTCCAATTCCTTCTCCATAATTTACCTCCATTGCTCCTTACTTGTATTTGCTCTGGACTCTCTCTCCAACCTTGGGCTTGAACTGTTTTCTGTTCATGGACCAGAGACTTATTTTTGTGTTACTCCGTTGAATAGAAGTGTCAAGAAGACTGTTCTTTTAGATGTGATATGTGTATGAACCTTGTAACCTCCAATCTGTGTTTCTAGCATATCTTGAAAGTGTCATTAACTCCAATCTATGTACAGAGTGTAACCTTGGGAGTGAGTGTAACCTTGGGAGTGTCAGTATCTCCAACCTACGTACCTAGTGTAACCTTGGGAGTGCCAGTATCTCCACCCCATGTTTCGAGTACAACCTTGGGAGTGTCAGTAGCTCCAACCTTGTTCAGAGTATAATATTGTTCAGAATATAACCTTGTTTTGAGTATAACTTTGTTCAGAGTGTAATCTGTGTACTGAATGTAACCTTGTTACTAAAATGCTTCAGGAGTGTCCCTAACTCCAATCCATGCATTGAGTATAACCTTGAGAGTTCCAGCAACTCCAATCTATGTTCCAGGTTTACCCCGAGAGTGTCAAAGGATCCAATCAGAATTTCAAGTTCTTCCTTGAAAGTCTCAGAAGATTCTCATCCAAGAATCTTGTTATTCTGCTCTTTGCTGTAATTTTGAAGAAAACTGTAAGTGTTGGTTATTGAACCAAGCATAGTAAATTATGTAGAGGCTTGCTAGTTAATTGATGTTAATTGCCTTTTTATTGCTATCCCCGGTTTATTGCATCTTCACAAAACCAGAGATGCTGGTCCCGTAAACATTCACCCTTGTATACCCAGAAGTTCCCATTCTGTTAAGCTGAGTAGTATGGTCACTGAGCACATCTAGTACCGCAAGTTTATTTTTCTTATTTTGTTTCCCCACCTTCTCCTGCTGGCTGTTGTGGGATCTAGAAGTACCGTCCCTGGACCCTGTGTGCTACTGAGAGGTTCAGAATTGGCTCCAGTGTCATCTCCACACTTGATACCAGGTAAATGCATGACACCGCGCTGCCCCCTCTCCTTCTAGTAATTGGGTGGGGATGAGGACCCCAGGGCCGTAATTGACCTGCAGAAGGAGGGGGGGCTGCGTGGCCCCTTTCCAGGTCACCTGCATATGTGGGGAGGGCCACAGGGCCTGCAGCTGATCCTCTGCCTCACACGGCTGAAGGTTGTGTGAGGTGCAAGGGTGGGTGCCTGCAGGGGGTTGGTTGCAGGACCTGGTCTCAGGCCAGGCCCTGCAGCTGACGCATCTTGGCACACATCTGAAGGCCATGCATGGAGCAGAGTTGGGTGCCTATGGGGGGTTGGCTGCAGGGCCAGGCCTTGTGGCCACACCCTGCCGTACACAGCTGAAGGCTAATCGCCGCTGTACACAGTTGAAGGCCATGCATGGTGTGGGGTTGGGTGCCTCGGGGTTGGCTGCAGGGTCTGGCCAAAAGCTGTGCCAGATTCAGGGTTAGGTGCCTACGAGGGGTTGGCCTCAGGATCTGGTGCAGGCAGGGGTTGGATTAACGCAAGGTAACTACATTAAGAAAAAAAAACTAGCAATTCAATGAAAAAAACAGATGTTTACAGGGACGTTATAAAGGGAAATAGAATTACAAAAATTAGAAATTCACTAAAAAAAAAAACATTAGGTTCAAATTGTATGTGCACAAAATGATAGAAATTCAACAGTTGTAGCTATACTTATTTCTCAAAACTATAAATCATGCCCTCGCCATGCACTGCTACTTACCCCAACTCTTACATCAGTAATGACATCTTTCTATGACATAATTCATAATATAAGTGCAACATTTGCAATAAAATTATTGATGAGAAAGCTGTGCATCGTGGGGGTGCGATGTGGTCCAGCCAAAGTTGCCGGATGCACCTCTGCCCATCATTACAGATCAAGGCCCTCAATAGCCATGAGTGTGCGCCAACCTAAACTTCAGATGCCTGCCACACAGGCAGTACCTCCATGTCTTGATAGACAACTACACCAAATACCCTGAGGTAGAGTTGCTAATGTCTCAAGCAGCTGCGGAGGTCATCCCCAAGCTCAAGAAGATGATAGTCATACATGGGATCCCTTTTCAGAGGCAAAAGTTTGCTGCTTATCTGCAATCATGGGACATAAAACATAAGAGGTCACTCCCTGTTGTCCACCCGCCAATGGAGAAGTTGAATGATTCATGCAAACGCTTAACAAAGTGATATGCATCATGTTAGAAATTGGATCTTTGGTTGGCAGTCAGGCTACCCTCTGTCCAAGCAAGGACCCTCACTCTAGTCAGGACAAAGGAGAATCACCCTCAGCTAACTTCCACTCATCCCCTTGGTAGTTTGGCACGAGCAGGCAGGCTTAACCCCAGAAGCAATGTGTGAAGTATTAGTACCAGCACACACAGCAACACAGTGAAAACACTAAAAAGTGACACAACAAAGGTTTAGAAAAATAGGTAATATTATCTAAACAAAACAAGACCAGAATGACAAACAACCAACCTACACAAGTCAAGATATTTTAAAAAGAATAAGAATCTTAATCCTTAGAAAACAGTGAGAATGCTGTTACTGCACAAAAGTACCTGGGTAGCGTCAAAATAAAGCAGCGCAGGCGAGCATGCATCGAAAAAGGCCAGCAATGCGCTGATTTCTCACTTACAAGCGAGATCTCCGGTCGGGTCGGCGTGCGTTGTTTCTTCTCTCCCGCAAGAGAGGGATGCATTGATCCTGGATGGGCACCTCAGGTCCGGGCAGGCTTTGCGCTGATTTTCTGCATCCAGCGATGTTGCGTTGAAATCAGGTCACGCGGTGTCAAGAAACTACGCTATGTGGGGGCTTGCGTCATTAACAGCAGCTGTTGCGTTTGTTGCGTGTCGTTTCACCTGCCGCGTTGCGTCGGTCTCCCAGCCGCGAAGCAGGTGGCGCAACGATTTTAGCCATGCGGGTGGTACGTATAAAGATTCACCGCAAGGCAGTCTTTGTGTGGATTTCTGTCATTTTCCACCAGCTTCACCTTTCAAGGGCCGAGAGACAGGTTAGAGCACCACTTGGCAGGGCAGGACTGTCAGCAGAAAGCCGAGGTGCTGGCAGAGAGAAGTCTTTGATGTCCCTGAGACTGTAATAACAGGAGGCAAGCTCAGTTGAAACCCTTGGACATTGTTCACCAGTCACACAAAAGCCAGTCTTTGTCCTCTCTCAAGCAGAAGCAGGTACTAGAGGCCAACCCAGCAAAGCACAGTCACAAGCAAAGTGGCAGAACTCCTCCTTCAGCTTGTGCAGCTCTTCTCCCGGGCAGAGGCTCCTCTTGGCGCAAGAAGTAATCTGATTACCAGGGGTTTTGGGTCCACTTCTTATACCCCTTTCTGCCTTTGAAGTAGGCCTACTTCAAAGAGAAGTCTCTGTTGTTTACAAGATTCCGCCTTGCCCAGGCCAGGCCCCAGACACACACCAGGGGGTTGGAGACTGCATTGTGTGAGGGCAGGCACAGTCCTTTCAGGTGTAAGTGAACGCGCCTCCCCTCCCCTCCAGCCCAGATGGCCATACAGTCTACACACCCTGCTCCCTCTGTGTCACTGTTTAGAGGAGAGGTGCAAACAGCCCATCTGTCAAACTGACTCATATAGGGAATCCACAGACAGAGTCACAGAATGGTTTAAGCAAGAAAATGCCTACTTTCCATCAACTGCTCTTTTTACTTTCTAAAAGTGGCATTTTCAAACACAGTCTAAAAACAACCTTTGCCAAAAGATGTATTTTTAAATTGTGAGTCCAAAGACCCTAAACTCCATTTTTCTGTCTTCTCCTAAAGGGAATCTGCGCTTTAATGATATTTAAAGGCAGCCCCCATGTTAAGCTATGAGAGGGATAGGCCTTGCAACAGTGAAAACTGAATTTTGCAGTGTTTCACTTGTAGAACATGTAAAACACACCAGTAAATGTCACACCTTTAACATACACTTCATCCTGCCCAGGGGGCTACCTAGGGCCTACCTTATGGGTGCCTCACATGTTTACAGGGCTACGAGTGTGGGTGACACAACCAGTGCTGCAGGCCCACTAGTAGCATTTGATTTACAGGCCCTGGGCACCTCTAGTACACTTTACTAAGGACTTACTAGTTAATCAAATATGCCAATCAGGGATAAGCCAATATACACATATAATTTATACAGGACATTTACAGTTTAGCACTGGTCAGCAGTGGTAAAGTGTCCAGAGCACACAAAACAGCAAAAACAGAGTCCAGCACACAGAAACAACCTGGAAAGCAGAGGTGCCAGGATGCTTGTTTCTGGTCCAGGCAGGACCAGACCTGGCAGTTCGGGCTGGACTGTTCCCACGGAGAACAGGGTCAAGACTGATTTGCATATGGCTGGGTCCAAAGTGGGGTAGCATAGTGAGCAGAAAACTTGATGGATTAAACCCAGATCTGTGACTGGGGGTGAATGTTTGATTGGGTTAGCATTCCATTCATCATATGTGTATGTTTGCTTTTGTCGCCATAAGTGCGCTGGGTATGCCCAGACGTGGGTCCCAGGCTCACTGTGATACTGGATTCAAGCTAGCCTGGCTGATGAAGGGTGATACCCTGAAACTGGTCCCAGGAAACTTGTTTCCTGTCCAGGGATGACCTGGCCGGCCAGTTTGGACTGAACTGTTCCCATGGGAAACAGGGTCAAGACTGATTTGCATATGGCTGGGTCCAAACTGGGGTGGCATGGTGAGCAAAACAATTGAAGGATTGAACCCAGATCTGTGACTGGGGGTGAGTGTTTGATTGGTTCAGCATTCCGTCCATCATTTGTGTTTGTTTACAAGCCCACTAGTAGCATTTGATTTACAGGCCCTGGGCACCTCTAGTGCACTTTATGAGTGACTTACTAGTAAATCAAATATGCCAATCGGGGATAAGCCAATTTACACATAGAATTTATACAGGGAACATTTACATCTTAGCACTGGTCAGCAGTGGTAAAGTGTCTGGAGCAAACAAAACAGCAAAAACAGAGGCAAGCACACAGAAACAACCTGGGAAGCAGAGGCAAAAAGTTAGGGGAGACCACGCCAAGGATGCCAAGTCTAACACATTGCATACGCAGACCATCAACAAATGGAATGGTCCATCTACTCATTCCTGCAAGAGTACCACCAATCGCCACAATCAACCACTGGGAAAGCACCAGGGCATGCCAGCATGGGGATCATCCTAGTGGACACAATTCCGTACCACTCAGAGTGGTAGCCACCCACAAGGATGGCCCCCAGTGATGCTACAGAGAAGAAGAAACACCAGTCATTAGGCAAGCATTTGCTGGGGTGCCCAAGTGTCAGACATTTACCCAGGCAATCTTGTCTTCATAAAGAACTGCCACTGGGGTAGCAAGTTCAGTCTTTCTTTTGAATAGCACGTGAATAGCACATGTGGTTTGTCATGCGACGCTGTGGCACAATGATCACTGCCAGGTGCAACGATGAAGAACCTATGTGGAATGTCTCGTTTTTGAAGCCAGCAAGAAGAGAGTATGAGGAGAGACATGGTCAAGTTACACAACACTCAGCATCCCCTGAGAAGGAAACCTACACGTTGCTACCAGCTTCTGCAGGATCAAGCAGAGAATCAAGGTTGTACTGCTAGTGCCTCCAAAGATGAGGGCTTGCAAAACCCAGACTAGAGACAGACAATCAAAGAGTTAGAGTTAGTCAATCAAACTACAGCCGCAGTGGTGACCTCATTTACGGCACATTCTTGCACCATCCACCTAACTCAAGGACTGTGTAGTCTGAAGAAACTATGGCCCTCATTACAACCCTGGCGGTCGGTGATAAAGCGGCTGTAACACCGCCAACAGGCTGGGGGTAAAAAATGAAATCATGACCATGGCGGAAACCGGCAACACATACAGCTACTTTAATACATCGACAGCCACGGCGGTAGCAAAAAACACTGCGGCGGTAACCGCCAACAGCCATGCGGAAGACAATGTACCACCCACAGCATTGTAACAGGCCTATCCGCCAGCTTTTCTGGAGCGGTACCAACGCCATCAAAAGCACGGCGGAAACAGAACACTGAAGGGAAACGACTCACCTCTCGACACACAAGGAAGAACCACAAGGCCATGGAGCCCGAGCTGCACTTTTTTCCAATGCTGGTGTACACTCTTATACACCAGGACCACGAACGCTGGCGAAGACGACCACGGTGAGTACTGCACCTAGCACACAAGGGGGGGGGAGGAAAAAGAGAGTGATGCACACATGCAACATGCAACACCCCCACAACCAACCCCCAACACCATACACGCAAACACATGCAACAACATTACATATACACCCCGTAACCATCAGGAATAACGCAAGGACAAAAGGAATGGAGTAAAATGAGTGTAATAGTACAGTTTTAGATAAATATGTCATTAAATCAATAAACAGTATGT
This sequence comes from Pleurodeles waltl, assembly GCF_031143425.1. Taxonomy (NCBI): domain Eukaryota; kingdom Metazoa; phylum Chordata; class Amphibia; order Caudata; family Salamandridae; genus Pleurodeles; species Pleurodeles waltl. The sequence continues at coordinate 713,533,077 of NC_090446.1, read as the reverse complement.
ACAATACATACAAAAGGAGGGACAATGCCCACTTCAAAATGTCCGTGGCCCACGGGGCCATAACACATAGGTCAAGGCCACACTTGACTCCTGCCTCAATACGGAGAGAACACTGCAGGGACATAAGGTCGAAAAAGCACAGGCACCTCAGGGGGACGGGGAATGGGGGAGCACCTCAGCTGGAACATGGTACAACGCCACTGGCCTGGAGGGGGCTCCAAGCCCACTGTTTTGTCCTGGGGAGTGCAAAGCCACAGTCTCTCAAGTGGTTGGTTTACCCACTGCTTGATCCTGGGAAGTACAAAGCCCCAGTCTCTCTAGTGGGTGGTTTGCCCACTGCTTGGTCCTTGAGAGTGCTAAGCCACAGTCTCTCTAGTGGGTGGTTTGCCCACTGCTTGGTACTGGGGAGTGCAAGGCCACAGTCTCTTAAGGGGTTGCTTCTCTACTTGTTCTGGAGGGGGTTTTGTGCCAATTGTGCTTCATCCTGGCAAGGAGGGGCTGAGTGGATGTCTTCTTCCACTGGTGCTGGAGGGGGCCTTGTGCCCAGTGTGCTTCATCCTGGCAATGAGGGGCTGAGTAGATGCCTTCTTCCACTGGTGCTGGAGGGGGCCTTGTGCCCAGTGTGCTTCATCCTGGATGGGGCAAAGTCACAGTCTCTTACCTGGGTGTCACACGGACAGGTATTGCAGGGGCCAGGACGCACTGCAGCCCATGTAGTCTCCACTACCCACTGCTCGCCGGGGTGACGACTGCTCAATGGATGCCAGTTGCGCTGCAGGTGGAAGTGCTGTCAGTGGTGATGGTAGCCTCCAGGCCTTCACCTGCAGCCTCGGACGGCTGCCCACTGGGGCTGCTGCTGCTGGCAGTGGTGCTGCTGGTGGCGGGCAGGTGGCAGTGCTGGCCGCAGTGCAGGTGGTGGTGCTGGCCGCAGTGCAGGTGGCGGTGCTGTCAGTGGTGTTGGTAGGCCCCAGGCCTTCATCTGCAGCCTCGGACGGCTGCCCACTGGGGCTGCTGCTGCTGGCAGTGGTGCTGCTGGCAGCGGGGCAGGTGACGGTGCTGGCCGCGGTGTAGGTGGTGGTGCTGTCAGTGGTGGTGGTAGCCTCCAGGCCTTTACCTGCAGCCTCAGATGGTTGCCTACTGGGGCTACTGCTGCTGGCAGTGGTGCTGCTAGCGGCGGGGCATGTGGCGGTGCTGGCCACGGTGCTGGCCGCGGTGGTGGTAGCCTCTAGGCCTTCACCTGCAGCCTCGGTCTGCTGAAGTGCCATAGCTGGTGTTGTGTGCCCCTTCCTGCCCTTGGCAGATGGTGGTGCCGCCTTGATTCTGCCAGCTAGTGTCTTTTTTGTGCCCTTGCTGGCTGGTGTCCCCTTCTTGCTAGGTGGCAGACCCTTCTTGGCCTTGGCAGGTGGTGCTGGCACACTGGCCGAACCAACGGGTGCCTCCTTGGAGCCTCTCTCACCTGCAGTAGCTTCAGAAACCACAGTGGTCGTGGACTGGGTGGCTGAGGTGCTGGGCTGGGTTCTGGCCACCCTGGCCCGAAGTGAAGGACGGGGGGAAGGGGGAGGGAATAGGTCAATGGTGGCGAGGTAGAGCTTCTTAGGGACACTGGAAGAGGGTGAAGGTTTGGGTGTGGAGGAAGAGTGAGTGGTTGTAGGAGGTGTCAGTCTGCTGTGTTTGGGTTCAGGTGCATGGGCTGGATGCTGTTGTGAGGTGAATGGCTGTTGTGTGTCTGTGTGCTTGTGTTTGTGTACTTTGGGAGGAGGAGTCACACACACAGTGGGAGAGGACACAGGGGATGTGTGCATGGATGTGGGGGTGGTGACTGCCAGTAAGGGGCAGATAGTGATAGGCGTGCTGGTGATGGAGGTAGTGGATGAGCATGTAGTGCATGCAGGTGTGAGTGGATATGTTACTGGGAGGGAGGTGGACGAGGAAGAGGAGGGGGACACATTGGAGGCAGTTGATGTTGGTGTGTCTCATGTGGATGGTGCTCGTGTGAGTGCCTGTGAGATGAAGTGTGGTGCATGTGTTTGCCTGAGCCAATTCTGTGTGTTGATTTGGGTGATTGCTGGTCTGAAGGTGTGCTTGGGATAGGCTGGGGTTGAGGGGATTGAGACTGGGTAGAGGACATTGGAGGGGGGAGGCTGGAGACAGGGACAATGGCTGCCATCAGTGAGTTGGCCAGAGCCTGGAATGTTCTCTGTTGGGCCGCCACGTCAGAGTGAATGCCCTCCAGGTATGCATTTGTTTGTTGCAAATGCCCTGCTAGACACTGGATGGCATTCAGTATGGTTGACTGCCCAACAGAGAGGGATCTCAGGAGGTCAATAGCCTCCTCACTGAGGGCAGCAGGGCTGATTGGGGCAGGGCCTGAGGTGCCTGGGGCTAAGGAGATGCCCACCCTCCTGGGTGAGCCAGCATGGGAAACACGCTGAGGGGCTGCTGGGAGGACGGTGCAGGTATGGGGGGTGGTGGCTGTACCTGTAGTTAGGGTGGGCACAGAGGTGTCTGCCACCGCCAGGGAGCTTCCATCGGAGGAAGAGTCGCTGTCAGTACTATCCTCTCCTGTCTCCGTTGTGGTGCTCCCCTCACACTCAGTCCCTCTGGTGCCCTCACCATCAGTGGATTCGGACCCCAGGCCCATGTAGGATGCAGCTCCCTCCATAGCCGGTGCCTCTGCTCCTCCGCCAGATGATGCTAATGCACACAAGGACAGTGTGACAAAACAAAAAGGGGGGAGAGACAGAGGATACACTTGGTCAATGCCAGCAACAACACTACTGTTGGCGTACACAACTCACAGGGATCAGCCCTATGCACTAGGCCATGCACTATCAGTTACAATGCTAGTCACCAGCCCATGGGGTACAATGCCTAACGCCATTAGCTGCACACCTGAAACCCACAGGACCCTGCCCAGTAGTAGATGTCCACTAACATTATTGGGGTTGGAGTGCATCTGAGCTTGCCCATCACTGAACATACCCTGCCATGTTCGCCCTGGCCTAGGGGCACCCACAGCCCACATCCCCCACCCAGGTAATACCTTAACATGCGCAAAGTCATGATTCTGAATCTACTCACCTCCTTGTAGCTGCTGTGATGCCCTCAGACGCCCATCGAACTCCAGATAGGCCACCGCCAGGATGCGGAACATCAGGGGGGTCAGGGTACGACGGGCATCCCTTCCTCGTTGGGTGGCCAGCCTCAGCTGGACCTCTGCCGTCTTCCTCACCCAGCGGTGCAGGTCCTCCCACCACTTGCAGCACTGGGTACTCCGCCTCTCAAAGACCCCCAGGGTCCACACCTCCTTGGCGGTGGCACACCAAATACCCTTTTTCTGATGGGGGCTGACCTGCAGAAAAAGTACAGCAGAAAATGTATTAGTGATACCGCCTGGACTGTTATACTCATGGCCCACCATATCCTCCCATCCCCTTACACACATACATTGACCACCATACATGCATCACTCTGCCCAGGACCCCTCAGACCCCCCTTACACAAGACTTACACACACAGCAATCCATACATTCATGCCCCCGTATCATGCTCACAATGTGCTCACCTGTTTGTCTTGAGGACCATAGAGTAAAGGGTACTGAGGTAGGACCCCATCCACCACTCTCTCCAACTGCTCCAAAGTGAAGGCAGGGCTCCTTCCTTTCCCCAGACACTTGAGCCATTGTCGCTTCCAGACACAGGTCACAGCAGCACCTGCAGTGTAGGTCCTCTCCTGTTGAAGGTGAAGTAGCAAGTGAGTGAACAGATAGAAAATGGCAGTCACGTCGGCCGCGGTGCGTACCGTCACCACCGGCGTTCATCGCCATTGGCTCCTGGAACCCATAGGCCCCAATGATAACCAATGCGGTGTTGCACGGCGGTCATCGGCAGCCGACCGCAACGGAGCACAACGCCAGTGGAATTACCTCATTTCCACTTGTCCCTCCACACAGGTCAGGCAGCCGCCATTTCAGGGGGGCACAGGCCATGGCACCTAACTGCGTCACAGCAGACATTGGCACAGCAACTGACTTACAAGTTGACATTCTGTTTCTGTAAAGCAAAAATTGCCTATTATTGTGAAAATATGTTTGGATATGACCTTCTGCTCACAGTTTTTCATCCTAGAGTTCAACCACTGAGGATGAATAGGAGATGAAGACATCCCCCATGTACAGACCCCTGGTGGACCTAGCAAAAACGAAGGACAGGCACATTATCCGAACCTACAGACTTGATAGGGCCACAATCAAAGAACTGTGTGACCAATTGGAGCCAGCCCTGATATCAGCTATCCGCCAACCAACAGGTATCCCCCCTCTAGTGGAGGTCCTGTCAGTGGTCCATTTCCCGGCAAGTGGTTCCTTCCAAGCGACATTGGCCATGGCATCAGGGATGTCACAGCCTATGTTCTCAAACGTGCTGACCAGAGTGTTGTCTGCCCTGATGAAACACATGCACAGCTACATCGTTTTCCCACAGGTGGAGGATTTGGCCACAGTGAAGGCTGACTTCTATGCACTGGGACATATCCCCAACATCATTGGTGCCATTGATGGTACACATATTGCATTTGTGCCCCCCCGGAGAAATGAACAAGTGTTCAGAAATAGAAAAAGCTTTCACTCTCTGAATGTGCAGAAGGTGTGTTTGGCGGACCAGTACATCTCCCATGTCAATGCAAAGTATCCTGGCTCTGTGCATGATGCCTTTATCTTGAGGAATAGCAGAATCCCATATGTGATGTCTCAACTCCAGAGGCACAGGGTATGGCTAATAGCTGAGCCCATGATCCCCACCAAGTTGATGTAGGAATATGGGTGTGGGGCTGGCCCTAAGGGTGAGTGTCTGGCTAACAGGTATCCCTCGATATTTGCAGGTGACTCTGGTAACCCCAACCTCTCATGGCTACTGACCCCAGTGAGGAATGCCAGGACAAGGGCAGAGGAACATTACAATAGGGCACATGGGCGAACAAGGAGGATCATTGAGCGAACCTTTGGCCTCCTAAAGGCCAGATTCCGGTGCCTCCATCTGACAGGTGGATCCCTGTATTACTCATCCAAGAAGGTGTGCCAGATCATCGTTGCATATTGCATGTTGCACAACCTGGCCTTGAGATGCCAGGTGTCTTTTCTGTAGGAGGATGAGTCTGGGGATGGTCGTGTGGCAGCGGTGGAGCCTGTGGACAGTGATGAAGAGGAGGCAGAGGAAGAGGAAGTGGTTGTTGGTGATGTACGGACACTGCGTGGTCTAAGACTCCGGAGTATATTGACACGTATAGTAGACACTTGGGTATATGTTGTAATCTGTCTGGTTTAGTAGGTTGATCGGGTGTGGTCAACAAGTCTGAATGAATGAACGTTAAATAAAAGAAGCTTCGACTGAGATTTGGCGAGTCCTATGTGCACCAGGACAGACCCAAAGATCAGTTGAGAGTAAAGTTTGCGGGTTGAATTTTACTTGCGAACGTGGGGGACTGAGAAAGAGGAATAGCTAAGGTTCCAGAGAGTGCCTTTTAGTAAAGATCTGTAAGGTCCCTGAAGCGATTGAGTCCCTTCCTGTAGTAAACCATCAGATTTCTTATAGTTATTATTTGGTGTAGACGCTTGCAATAATTGCATTAGTCGAATGAATTTGAGTTGAGGAGGGCGAAGCCGGAAGACTTTGTCAGCCGCTGTGTGTTAGTGTCACGTCAGTGTGTGCCGCGCTGGGATAAGTCAGTTACTGAGAAGAGCCGCGACCGGATTGGCAGCTGTCCGCGAGAGGCAATTGGTTGAGCAAACGGGTGAAGGGAATCTTGGGAGTAAAAGTCATTTCACTTACTGAACTGTAATACATAAAACTGGCAAAATTAAGTTTTTCAAGGCTTTTAGGAGTGTGAAGAAGGGTGAATCTTATATTAAGGCTTCAGTAGGGGAACCAACCCCTCCGGAGGATATTCCAGCACATCTCGTAATGACAGAAGAGGGCATAGCTTCTTGTCTTTGGTTAAAGCAATGGTGAGCATTGACTAAGAATCAAGGAACCTTAGCATTTCCAGAGCATGGAATGTTTAATTTAAGGGTTCTAGACAAGTTGCGATTATCATTGTATGACATGAGACCGTTACCGAGACCAGCACAGTTCGAGGCTCTAGCAGTTTGGGAGCTAGTGGCCAGACAGCAGCATGAGCTAAAGACCAATAGAAGGATAAAGAAGATAGAGAAATCACTAGCCAAAGCTAGGTGGGATTGGGAACAAAAAAGATGGAGAATGGCAACCATGAAGGAGATTAAGATGTTCCCTGCAATTACAGAGGGTGACGATTCAGACAAGGGAGACGATAACAAGGAAAGGGAGAATGAGGAGAAAAGAAAAGGGAAAAAGTCTTATGTAGACGATGACGATTCTGATGTAGAAGATTACATTACGCAGTTGCTGAGGGATAGACCTCCACCTTTGACAACTTATGCAGGGGGTCCAGGGAATATTGCTACAGCCCCTCCTGCTACTCCTGGAACATCCCAGGGAGCCGTGGGTGCTGTACAAACAGAAGGAGGACAGATACCAGGGTTAGTGCAGAGTGCGCCAGTTGCAGGAACGAGAGCGAAGCTCAAGTGCAAGTACCTACACCTTCAGCACCAATGATTTACCTGAATGTGCTGACTCTTGAGACTGTTTCAAATATTTTGGTGCCGAGGGAGCAGGCGCACCCGCAACCAATACTAGTTCAGACAGACCCAACACCAATGTTACTGCCGCCAGCACAGATACAGAATATGCCAAGGCCTAATCAGTTAACTGGGGCGTCAGTGGATCTCGCACCGGTTATGAATCAGGCAAGGGGAGTACCACTTACACGAAGCGCAGGCTCTAGTACCGCTCCAGATGCAATATCGCTACCGATTACTGTTGGTCCAGTGGTACCTTTATATGCTCAGAAGAAATCAGAAGCAGGGGGACAAACTGAGATATCACAGAACTTAGGGAAAAGGGGAGCGGGAGACACAGCACCGATGACAGCATCCTCAAGTATTTGTTCGAGTGAGCTTAAATCTCCTGTGGGATTTAGTCCTCTAGTGTCATTACCAGATGTGAATCAGGGTATGAGACTTTTGAAACCACAAGCAGTGGGGACAGGGGTACAACAGTTGCCAGTGGTTAGTGCGAATAACATTTCATTACAAGGATTGACAGCACAGCAGTTAACTAGTTGGCTGGACAGTTTAAGTTCTTTGCAAGGTGTCTCAAAGGGGGAAGAGCAACTGAATCGGGTAGGACTAAATATTAAGGCAAATGAATTGGTTGAGGGAACAATGAGATTGAACAGGCTAGAATCCTATACTGAAGAAGAGCTGAAGTATTTGTGTCTGAGGATTACAAGGGAAGTTGGAAAAATACACCAGAAATTAGCAGAAGTAGCAGAAAAACATGACATTGATCTTAAGGCAACGAAACATTTGAGACATAGCTACAGATTAGATTTTGAAGCAAAGGATTTTGAACACATGAGGTCAGCCTGAATGAAGGCACATTTGAGAGATTTGCTGCAGAGTGCGCAGATTTGGGGAGCATTAGAGAAACAGGAAGACAGATGGGCGAAAAGAAAAGATAAACAAAAACGGGATTCAGAAAGGGAAACAGAGGGAGTAGAAAAAGGAGAAGCAGTCAAGATGTTACAGATGAGGGAAGTTCCAGGAGGACAGTTTGTTCATGTTCCTTGATATCGAAGTGACATACTGGCCCTCATTACAACATTGGTGGTAAAATCCGCTTAACGCCGTGCAGAAGACCGCCAACACACCGCCGCGGCCGTGGAATTCCGCCACAGCTATTATGACCCACAACACGGAATCCGCCAATATTCAGACACCCACACAAGTCCGCCACACCAAAGGTCAGTGATAAACTGGCGATAACAAAACCTCCACCGTCACGCCAACAGAAATACGCACACACTATCAAGACACACGAATCCACGCGGCGGTCTTTCAACCGCGGTATTCCATTGGCGGTACACACCGCCGCGCTCATAATACACACACATTTACAAACAAAGCCACATTGGACAATTCGAAATACACACACCTGATACACATACACACACCACTCCCACACACCCAATACAATATAAAACACACACCCATATCACCCACAAACCCCTACTACCAAAAATTCAGAAAGAAGGCCAGAGAGAGACAGCACCAGCAAGAACAACAGAATCCACAGCCACACAACACCATCACCCACAGAACTTCCATGCACCTCACACAACACACCACTACATATCAGCACACTTATCACCACACACTCCACCCCACACATCACCTACACCACCCCATGGCACGGCAAAAGACACCCCAGGTTCTCGGAGGAGGAGCTCAGGGTCATGGTGGAGGAAATCGTACGGGTAGAGCCACAGCTATTCGGATCACAGGTGCAGCACACCTCCATTGCAAGAAAGATGGAGCTATCGGGAAGAATCGTGGACAGGGTCAATGCAGTGGGACAGCACCCAAGAAATCGGGAGGATATTAGGAAGAGGTGGAATGACCTACGGGGGAAGGTGAGTTCTGTGGTCTCAAGACACCACCTGGTGGTTCAGCGGACTGGCGGCAGACCCCCACCTCCTCCCCCACAACTAACAACATGGGAGGAGCAGGTCTTGGCGATTCTGCATCCTGAGGGCCTCACAGGAGTAGGTGGAGGAATGGACTCTGGTAAGTCAAATCTTAACTATTACATCCCCCACCCTACCTGCATGCCAGCACATACCCCCACCCTCATCCCCATCACTCTAACTCCTCCCAAATGTCCCTACATCACAAACCACACATCCTAACACCAAGCCCTGCATGCAACAACAAAGCATGGACACCCATCACCAAAGCATGCCCACTGCACATACCCATACAATCCCCTAAACCATCATCACACAAGGTCCCACACAGGAATGCAAGCACTGGGGTACACGGTCACCCACCCATAGCACACCATGGCACACACAGATGTAATAACCATCCTTTTATACCCCTGCAGGACCCCTACCCAACGTCACTGGACAGGAGGGTCCACACATGTCCACACCACCAACAGAAGAGGCCCACAGTGATGACAGCACCTCTGTCCAACTGGATCTAGATGACCAGCCCGGCCCATCGGGGACCTCTGGACAGTCGGTTCCCCTGACACAGTCACAGGCCACTACAGACCTTCCCCCCCTGGAAACACCAGCACAGTACCCACCCAGCGGGCCCATACCTCCGTCCCCAGGACACGTCAATCAGCAGTGGGTCCACCACTACAGGGAACCTAGGCTAACCCACCACCCCAACAACAACAGGGACCTGGGGGCAGTGGCAGTGGGCACACGGTCCAGGGGACGGAGGCCCAGGAACACAGGGGAACTGGGAGGGCTGCTTGCGACAGGGGGCAGATAGGCCAAGGGAACCCACTCTCTACGAGGCTCTCTCCTCCATCATGGGAGCCTACCACCACTCCCAGGAGACGATGGCAACAGTACTGGCCAAGTTTCAGGAGACCCAGCACCTGCAGGAGGAACAGTATATGGGCTTCAGGGAGGAACTCAGAACCATCAGCTCCACCCTGGACACCATCGTAGGGGTGCTGAAGGAACTTGTGAACACCAGGAGGGACACTGTGGCACTACAAGGGGCCCCTGACACTAGCATGGACGATGAACTGCCCACCACCTCCGCCGGCGCTAATGGACAGGACACCCCGCCACAGGACCACCACACCAGCACCCCACCCCCTGCAGAGGGAGAACCACCCTGCAAACGGTCCCTGAGATCGAGGACAAAGACAGAGCACGATGCCAAGACCCCTGCCAAGAAATGAGACCACTCTCATTGTCATCCTACTGTCCCACTTTGTCACCCTGTCAATACTTAAACTGCCCCAGCTCCACTTCCTATGCCCATATGGGCAATGCACCTGCGAGACTAATAGACTGGACTCTGCCATGGACATTCCTCCACCATTACCCCTCACCATTTTACTACCCCCTCCAATATTGAGCACTTACATAAACACACTTAAAGCACAAAACAATCTGGAGTCTGTCTTTGATTTCGAAATAGTGTATTAGCAATTACAGTGACAAAATGCTCTTACAATTGTAATGTCAACATACCTATGTCACACAGCTCTAGTCCATGAGGAATCTAAGCAGATGTCACACAGTGGGACCCACATCTGTGAAATCGTAAGGGAAAGTGACAACTCAGTGCCAACACACTGGGTGAAAAGGACAGACAGTGGAGAGGTAGTCGTGTTAAAGTACATGTAGTAGGCAGGTCTGTACTCGTACCTGTGTCTCACTGGAAATATTGCTGGATCACTGAGTCCCTGTTGTTCATGTCTTCTTCCTCTGCTTCTTCGTCTTCACTGTCCACAGGCTCCACAGCTGGCACAACACCGCCATCTGGACCATCCTCCTGCAGAAAAGACACCTGTTGTCGCAAAGCCAAGTTGTGAAGCATCCAGCAGGCCACGATGATCTGGCACACCTTCTTTGGTGAGTAGAATAGGGATCCACCTGTCATATGGAGGTCGAAGGTCCGCTCGATCACCCTCCTAGTTCACCCATGGGCCTCATTGTAGCGTTCCTCTGCCCTTGTCCTGGGATTCCTCACTGGGGTCAGTAGCCAGGACAGGTTGGGGTAACCAGAGTCACCTGCAAATGGCGAGGGACAACTGTTAGACATGCACTAACCTGTAGGGATATCCCCAGACCCAGACAACCATTCCCACTGTCTTGCTCCCAGGTGCTCACCTAATAGCCACACACGGTGCCTCTGGAGTTGACCCATCACATAAGGGATGCTTCTATTCCGCAGGATGTAGGCGTCATTCACTGAGCCGGGGAACATGGCATTCACATGGGAGATGTACTGGTCGGCCAAACATACCATCTGTACATTCATTGAATGATAACTCTTCCTGTTTCTGTACACCTGTTCACTTCTGTTGGGGGGGACCAAAGCCACATGGGTCCCATCAATGGCACCTATGATGTTGGGGATATGTCGCAGGGCATAGAAATCACCTTTCACCGTAGGCAAATCCTCCACCTGAGGGAAAACGATGTAGCTGTGCCAACACCAGAGCAGTACGCGCTCTATTGGCGACAAAAATGCAAAAACCCAGCACTCTCAAAACAACGTAATTTATACATTGTGCTGATATGTTGTGGTTTAACCTTTTGCATTGCAGAGTTCAATCCTGAAAACTTATTTTTAATATGCTTACAAATACTGTTCCTTTGCAATGTATTGCTGCAGGTTTTCAGAGTGTGTTAGGGTGTGGCCCCTTTCCAGGGCCTTCCAGAGACTTTCCCTGCAACATGCCTAGGCGTGGTTCTGGGCTGGGCCAAGACTCTATAAAAGAGAGCCAGCCCAACTCCCAGTGCTCACTATTCAGAGGTCCCGGTGCAGAGCAGCAGCTTCTTCCTGAGCTCCTGTCCCGGCGGCCTATTTGGATCTTCCAGTCTTCTGCCCTTTATCCTTCAGTGGTGATCATTGTTCCAGACGGTAAGACGGTGGTTGGACTGTTCCGACACCGTTATTGAGAATTTTCATATTCTTGGTTTAATTCTTAAATGAGTAACAGATTACTTGCGCGCTACCATTTCTTGACATTTATATGGTAGTTTACAAATGGGCAAGACGCGCGATTTGTTTCATAAAGGTTTGACTTTGTTATTCATTGCGTGCTACCATTTCTTGACATTGGCATGGTGGCTTAAGAATCGGCAAGACGCGCGATTCGTTTTTTGGTGTTTAAACATTGTTGTCCATTGCGCTCTACTATTTCTTGACATTTACATGATGTTTTACAAATTGGCAAGACGCCCAACTCGTTTCATGAGGATTTAACTTTGTTGTTCATTGCGCGCTACCATTTCTTGACATTTACATGGTGGCTTAAGAATCGGCAAAAGAAGCGCGATTAGTTTCATTGTACTTTGATCTTGTTATTTATTGTGAGCTGTTACTTCTTGACATTTACATCGTGTTTTACGAATCGGCAAGATGCGCGATTCGATTAATGATGATTTGACTTTGATATTCATTGCGTGCTACCATTTCTTGGTATTTTTACATGGTGACACTCGAATCAGCAAGACGCACGATTCTCTCTTTGAGTTTATTTCATGTTGTTTATTGTATGCCACTATTCTAAGATATTTATTATGTAATATTCGAGTTGACAAGTTTTGTGATTTGTTTCCTGAATCCATATTGTGTTATTCATGGTGCACAATCCTTTTATGGTGTTCACTATATATATATATATATCTGCAATATGCGCAATTTGTGTTGAATAATTTTAAGAAGTACACAGAAGGCCAGAGTTTCTAGATGCAATATTGTATGGTCCTAGTATACATTCTCAAAACAGGATTTATATGACTGGTTTAAAATTTAGTCAGAATGTTTTTTCTGATTCTCATGTAAAGGAAAGTACTTGAATAAAAAAGTTTTCATTTAATTCATCTTTATTCCCTTACATGTATCCGGCCATCTTGAAACTTAGTAATTTTAAACTTAACTCTTAGATTGTTCATGTTTTCAGAGTGACTAGGCTTAGAATCATAGTCTAGTATTGATTTCAGGAGATATAATTTTCATATTGTGTGTTCTAACCTTTTTCTTACTATAGGTCTCCTTCCCAGCTGTTCCCTTCCTAATCCCCTCTTCCCTCTTGAACTCTCTCAGTCTCTGTGATTTATATATCAGAGTCTTGGAGCTGTTCAGTGGTGGACGTGTTGGGAACGTGCACAGACCTGGATCTGGTGACTCTGACAGAATAGTGAGCCCACAAATTATTATCCTCCTGGCTTGTGTATGTTCTCAGCATGGCCACGCTAGACGAGTTAGTCAAGGCTATCACCCAGCTCCAAGCAGAGGTGGTATCATCCAAAGAATTGACAACTAGCTTAGCAGAGAGGGTGAGTCAGTTGCAAGATAAGATAGAGAAGTAGGAACAAAGTCCCACAGGTGTGTCTTGGTCAGGTACTTCTTCTCAGGCTTCTGGAAGTAATCCGATTTCCCTAAATGTTCCTTCTGCAGTTCCTTTAGCTCCCCCAGAATGTTTCTCAGGTGACCCTTTGAAAGCGCAATCTTTCCTGGTTCAAGTGGAACTACACTTCACCTGCAGACCAAATACTTTCCCTGATGCCCAGTCCAAAGTAGCTTTCTTGTTATCATACCTGTCTGGGGATGCAGCTACTTGGGCAATTCCTCTTGTGCGTAAAAATAGTCCCTTGTTGTACAACTGGAGAAATTTTGTTTGTGAATTTGAGAGAGTTTTTGATCGTAGAACTGTAACACAGTCAGCAGATCGTGAATTATTAGATTTACGCCAAGGGAATCAAGACCTAGTGTCGTATTTAGCCAACTTTAACCGGCTGGTTGCCGAGACATCCTGGCCTGAAGAAAAACATGTGGTCTTGTTTTACAAGGGACTCAAAGAGGAATTAAAAGATATCTTAGCGCAAATCGACCAACAACTACAGACTGTCAAGAATTAATAAATCTTGTCTTGAGACTTGAGCATCGTTTAGCAGAACGTAAAGGAACACGCAAAAAGATTGAAAAATATTCATAGCGCGTTCATGATAACAGAGACTCAAGAACTCAGAAAGAAAGAACGCCGGAACCGAAGGAAATTGGAACCATCAGAAGACCTTTGACCAAAGATGAAAAGGACCTACGCAGAAAAAATAGACAATGTCTTTATTGTGGGCGAAAAGGTCATTTTGCCAAAGATTGTCCAATCAAACCAAAGAACAAGCAAGGTCCAGTTCAGAAGGTCGCAGCCAATGCACCAGTCGAGTTGGAAAACTAAAACACCCAAGATGCAGAGAAGGGTTGCTCTTGGGTGTCACTGTGGACCCTTCACAATCTAGACATCTTAAACTGGAAATAAGAGTTCAGGTCAAGAAAAAGATCTATTTCAAAAAAGCTCTAGTTGATTCTGGGGCTACTGGGAACTTTGTTGATGTCCAATTTGGTTTGTGCATGGGGGATCCCATGTATTGAAAAGAAGACCCCAGAAATCATCCAGGCAGTCGATGGAAAACTCTTGACTGGAGGTTCGGTAACTCTTCAGACTATCCCCTTGTCGATGATTTGTGAAGATAAGAATCAAAGAAAGAAACATAAAGAGAAAATCATCCTTGACGTGATCCATGCTCCCCAATATGGGATTATCCTCGGCTTGCCATGGTTAATTCATCACAATCCGGAGATCAATTGGGCAGAACGAAAAATCGTGTTCTCATCTGCGATATGTAACGAACAATGTCTCCAAAAGATTCAAGTACCAAAAGTTTGCAACTCTTACATACCTACTGCCGCGGAGAAAGAAATTCAGCTGCCCAAACAGTATTCATCTTACAAAAAAGTATATGATGAGAAAGGATCAGAGACTCTACCTCCTCATAGATCTTATGACTGTCAAATTGATCTAGCCCCAGGTGCGATACTTCCCAACTGTCGTGTATATGCCTTGTCAGAACATGAAAATCAACATTTACGAAAATACCTAGATAAATATTTGGAGAATGACTTCATTCGCCCCTCTAAGTCTCCTGCATCTTCGCCTTTGTTTTTTGTTCCAAAAGCTAATGGAGAACTTCGAACTTGTATTGACTATAGGGGTTTGAACAAAGTCACCATCAAGAATAAATATCCTTTACCCCTAATTCCAGTCTTATTGGAACAAGTAAAGAGAGCAAAAATCTACAAGAAGCTTGATCTTCGAGGTGCTTATCATTTGGTCAGAATGAGAGAGGGTGACGAATGGAAAACAGCGTTGAAGACAAGATATGGCCTTTTTTAATACACTGTCATGCCTTTTGGTCTGTGTAATGCTCCAGCAGCATTTCAATTTTTCTTGAATGACGTTCTTAGAGAGTACCTCGACATATTTGCCATAGTCTACATCGATGACATTTTGATCTACTCAGACAATGAAAATGAACATGTCCAACATGGAAAGAAAATTCTTGCAGCCCTTTGAAAACACCATTTATATTGCAAACTAACCAAGTGTGAGTTTCATGTTACCACAGTTGAGTTTTTAGGGGTTATTTTTACCCCTCAAGGTATGGTGATGGCAGAAAAGAAAGTAAAAGCTGTATCTGATTGGCCCACCCCAAAGACTGTTCGTGATGTACAATGTTTCCTGGGGTTTGCAAATTTTTACCGGAGGTTCATAAATCATTTCTCCCAGACAGTGGCTCCAATCACTAAGCTACTAAGAAAGAAAGAAAAGTTTGAATGGTCCCCAGAAGCTGATCAAGCCTTCTTGACTTTGAAGGAAGCTTTCTCCACTGCCCCAGTCTTGACTCATCCTGATGCGAATCAACCTTTCATAGTGGAAGCTGATGCTTCAGATGTAGCAATAGGAGCCGTCTTATCACAACGAAATAAAGACACTGGTCAACTGCATCCTGTAGCTTATATGTCTCGGAAGTTGAACGAAGCCGAACAGAACTATGTCATTGCTGAAAAAGAGCTTCTGGTGATTCGTGACGCCTTTAAAGAATGGAGACATCATTTGTTGGGTGCCAAATACACTGTCACAGTATATACTGATCATCGTAATCTTCAATTCATGAGTTCTGCCAGACTTTTGACCCCTCGGCAATTACGCTGGATGCATTTTTCTTGCCGAATTTGATTTTGTAGTAACCTTCCGGCCTGGTAAAGATATTCGCAAGGCTGGCGCCTTGTCCCGTCAAGAGTCTACCACGTTGCCTGCATTTCAAGCCTCCAGAGCTATCATTGCTCCTGACAAGGTTCTATGTAGCATAAAAACTGAAGATTTCTTTGAAGAAATTTGCAACTCTTTCACTGTTGAAAAATGGCAAACATGGGCCCAAGCAGATCCCAAAAGGTCAATCAAGCAAGGTTTACCCTTTCATGACGCTCGTTTGTTCGTACCCACTACCAAACTTCACAAGATAGTGTTTCATTGGTTGCATGTTATACCTACGGCAGGTCACCCAGGTACTCCTAAAACTCTTCAACTGATCCAACTCTATTTTTCGTGGCCTACCCTAACAAAAGATTTAAAAGGAATGGTAAACAACTGTGAAGTTTTTGCTCGCATTAAAACAAGTTATTCAAAACCAAAAGGGTTGTTACATCCACTTCCAACCCCAAGTCGCCCATGGGAGCACATTTCTTTAGACTTTATTACCGGTCTGCCAGTGGTTCAACAGCATTCAGTAATTCTGGTGGTAGTAGATAGTCTCACGAAATATGGACATTTCATCGCCTGTAAAAAATTGCCCACTTCTAGTGAATTGGCAACTATTTTACTGAACAGAGTGGTTCGTTATCATGGACTGCCAAAGATTATCCTCTCCGATCGGGGGACACAATTTTCCTCCAATTTCTGGAAGACATGGTGTAAAACACTCCAAGAGACATCTATGCTATCTACTAGTCACCATCCTCAAACAGATGGTCAAACGGAGAGACTAAATCAGACTTTGAAACAATACCTACGTGCTTACGCTGAAAAGGCACTTCATTCTTGGACATCTATGCTCTGGTTAGCTGAGTTAGCTTACAATAACTCATTCCACACTTCTATTGGCGTTACACCCTTTTTTGGTTTATTTGGCTATCATCCTGACACCTTGCCCATCACAATTCCTCAAGAAAGTTCTCGTACTCCAGCTGTGTCAGAAACCATTTAGCATTTACATCAAACCCAGAAACTGATTCAACAGCATTTAGAAAAACCCAAACAAATATATAAAAGGCATTCTGACAAGAAACATTGTGAGGGACCGCAATATCAACCAGGTGACAAAGTGTGGCTTTCCACAAAACATATAGACTTCAAGAAGAAGCACATGTTTAACCCCAAATTCATAGGTCCTTATACTGTCCTTCAGCAAATCAATCCGGTGACCTATAAACTACAATTGTCCAGATCCTTATGGATTCATCCAGTGTTCCACACTTCCCTCTTGAAAAAGGCAGTCCAAAATGTCCACCCTCATCCAGCTCCTGTTCTAGTACAAGGGGAAGAAGAATACAAAGTCAAGAAAGTGTTGGATTCTAAACTGAGAGGGCGTAATCTATGGTACTTAATCTCATGGAAAGGTTATGGTCCTGAAAGTAACTCATGGGTTTCCGCATCTGATGTTCATGCTCCAGTACTTGTGAGATGCTTTCATCGTCTTAATACAAGCAAACCAGGCCCTAGAGCGCGTCTGGGAGAGGGGAGTACTGTGAACACCAGAGCAGTACGCGCTCTATTGGCGACAAAAATGCAAAAACCCAGCACTCTCAAAACAATGTAATTTATGCATTGTGCTGATATGTTGTGGTTTAACCTTTTGCATTGCAGAGTTCAATCCTGAAAACTTATTTTTAATATGCTTACAAATACTGTTCCTTTGCAATGTATTGCTGCAGGTTTTCAGAGTGTGTTAGGGTGTGGCCCCTTTCCAGGGCCTTCCAGAGACTTTCCCTGCAACATGCCTGGGCGTGGTTCTGGGCTGGGCCAAGACTCTATAAAAGAGAGCCAGCCCAACTCCCAGTGCTCACTATTCAGACATCCCGGTGCAGAGCAGCAGCTTCTTCCTGAGCTCCTGTACCGGCGGCCGATTTGGATCTTCCAGTCTTCTGCCCTTTATCCTTCATTGGTGATCATTGTTCCAGATGGTAAGACGGTGGTTGGACTGTTCCGACACCGTTATTGAGAATTTTCATATTCTTGGTTTAATTCTTAAATGAATAACAGATTACTTGTGCGCTACCATTTCTTGACATTTATATGGTAGTTTACAAATAGGCAAGACGCGTGATTTGTTTCATAAAGGTTTGACTTTGTTATTCATTGCGTGCTACCATTTCTTGACATTGGCATGGTGGCTTAAGAATCGGCAAGACGTGCAATTCGTTTTATGGTGTATAAACATTGTTGTGCATTGCGTGCTACTATTTCTTGACATTTACACGATGTTTTACGAATTGGCAAGACGCACAACTCGTTTCATGAGGATTTAACTTTGTTGTTCATTGCGCGCTACCATTTCTTGACATTTACGTGGTGGCTTAAGAATCGGCAAAAGAAGCGCGATTCGTTTCATTGTACTTTGATCTTGTTATTTATTGTGAGCTGTTATTTCTTGTAATTTACATCGTGTTTTACGAATCGGCAAGACGCGCGATTCGATTAATGATGATTTGACTTTGATATTCATTGCGTGCAACCATTTCTTGGTATTTTACATGGTGACACTCGAATCGGCAAGACGCACAATTCTCTCCTTGAGTTTATTTCATGTTGTTTATTGTATGCCACTATTCTAAGATATTTATTATGTAATATTCGAGTTGACAAGTTATGTGATTTGTTTCCTGAATCCATATTGTGTTATTCATGGTGCACAATCCTTTTATGGTGTTCACTATATATATATATATATATATATATATATATATATACATATATATCTGCAATATGCGCAATTTGTGTTGAATTATATGACTGGTTTAAAATTTAGTCAGAATGTTTTTTCGGATTCTCATGTAAAGGAAAGTACTTGAATAAGAAAGTTTTTATTTAATTCATCTTGATTCCCTTAAAGGTATCCGGCCATCTTGAAACTTAGTCATTTTAAACTTAACTCTTACATTGTTCATGTTTTCAGAGTGACTAGGCTTAGAATCATAGTCTAGTATTGATTTCAGGAGATATAATTTTCATATCATGTGTTCTAACCTTTTTCTTACTACAGGTCTCCTTCCCAGCTGTTCCCTTCCTAGTCCTCTCTTCCCCTCTTGAACTCTCTCAGTCTCTGTGATTTATCTATCAGAGTCTTGGAGCTGTTCAGTGGTGGACGTGTTGGGAACGTGCACAGAGCCCGAGGATCTGGTGACTCTGACAAGCTGCGCATGTGTTTCAGCAGGGCAGACAACACTCTGGACAACACGTTGGAAAACATAGGCTGGGACATCCCTGATGCTATGGCCACTGTTCTTTGAAATGACCCACTTGCAAGGAAATGGAGCACTGACAGCACCTGCACTTGAGGGGGGATTCCTGTGGGATGGCGGATTGCTGACATCAGGTCTGGCTCCAACTGGGTACACAGTTTCTGGATTGTGGCACGGTCAAGCCTGTATGTGATAATCACATGTCCCTCCTCCATTGTCGACAGGTCCACCAACGGTCGGTACACCGGAGGATGCCGCCATCTCCTCACATGTCCCAGCGGACGGTGCCTATGAAGGACAACAGCGAGCACAGAGTCAAACAACTCAGAGGTAAGTACCCACAGTTTACACAGAACACCATTCATACACAAAAGGTGGCCTGTATGTGTGTTGAGTCTAGGCCTAGGTATGTGTGACGCAGTTGAAAATTAATCCATGTGGGCCCCTGAAATGGCGGTTGACTGACCTCTAAAGTGGGACAATGGGATGTGAGGTAACTGCGCTGGCGTTGTACACGGTCGCGGTAGGCGGTCGAAGACCGCAGCGCAATGCTGCATTGGTTAACATTGGACCCTAGGGGTCCCAGGAGCCAATGACGATGTACGCCGGAGGTGACGGTACGCACCGCTGCGGACGTGACCGCCATTTTCTTTCTGTTCAATCACTCGATACCTGATCTTCGACAGGAGAGGACCTACACTGCAAGTGCTGCTGTGACCTCGGTCTGGAAGAGACAATGGCTTGAGTGTCTGGGGAAAGGGCCCCTGCCTTCACATCGGAGGAGTTGGAGAAACTCGTGGATGGGGTCCTCCCCCAGTACACGCTACTCTATGGTCCTCCAGACAAACAGGTAAGTACACTGGGAGCATGCTGTATGGACTATGCCTGTGTGGAGAGGGCTGGATGTAAGAAGGAAGGGGGGAGAGTGCGGCTTGCATGAAACGACAGTGAATGCATGTGCCACATGGCAAGGGTAGGGATGGGGGCCAATCACTTTGAAGGTGCAGTTGGTAATAACTTACTCTTCCCCCTTTTTTTATGTAGGTCAGCGCCCACCAGAAAAAACATATTTGGTGTGCCATCGCCAAGGACGTCTGGACCCTGGGGGTCTACCACAGACGGAGCACACATGCCGGAAAAGATGGGAGGACATTCGCTGCTGGGGCAAGAAGACGGCAGAGGCTCAGCTGGGGATGGCCTCCCAACGTGGGAGGAGTGCCCGTCGCACCCTGACCCCCCTCATGTTCAGGATCCTGGCGGTGGCCTACCCGGAGTTGGATGGGCGCTTGAGGGCATCTCAGCAGACACAAGGGGTGAGTACACTCTCATTCTGCTGACTTTGCGCGCAGTGGAGGGGTCTGGGTGGGGGAGGTGGGCTGTGGGTTTCCCTAGGCCAGGGCGAGTTCCGTAGGCAAGGTCCCTCCATAAGGCAGGCCATGTGGCACCCCACCCCACCTCTGTAGAGTGCCAAGTACACCTAGTCATGGCCCTGTGTCATCTATGTGTGCAGATGTCATCCATAGCCTTGTAGGGCATTTCCCAGGAATTGAACAGTGGAGCCCAAGAGCGCGGCGTAGTGCAGGGGGCTTCTGTGTCTGTCGTGTCCGCCAACGGTAGCGGTAATGCATGCACTCAACATGTCTTTCTTCTGTCGTTCCCCCTTTTTGTGGTCTCCCTGTTCTTGTGTGCATTAGCATCATCAGGCAGAGGAGCAGTGGCTCCGGAGCACCAGGGGGCTGCATCCCACATGGCCATGGAGGGCCACACTAGGGACTTAGACTTCACCAGTGGGACGGAGGGCGAGGGGAGCTCCACTGCGGGGACACGAGCTGACACCAGTGACACGGACTCGTCCTCTGCTGGGAGCTCCCTTGTGGTGGTGGCAACATCTGTGTCCCCCCATCTACAGGTACAGCCGCCACCCCCCCTTCCAGCACCGCCCTCTCAGCAGCCCCTCAGCCTTCGCCCCGTGCCCGTTCACCCGGGAGCGTGGGCATCACCTTTCCCCAGGCACCTCAGGCCCTGCCCCAGTCACCCCTGCTGCCCTCAGTGAGGAGGCCATTGACCTCCTCAGGTCCCTCACTGTTGAATGCCATCCAGGGTGTAGAAAGGCAGTTGCAACAAACAAATGCATTCCTGGAGGGCATTCATTCTGGTCAGGCGGCCCTTCAGCAAGTTTTTCAGACTCTGGCCTCAGCACTGATGGCAGCCATTGTCCCTGTGTCTAGCCTCCCCCCTCCAACTTCCTCCACCCGACCCAACCCCCTGTACCTCAGCCTATCCCAAGCACACCTACAGACCAGCATGCACACACGTCAACACACAAGGGAAGCTCAGGCAAACATAAGCACCACACATCCCACAGGCACTCACGCAAGCATCACACACATGCAGACACACCAACATCCACTGCCTCCACTGTGTCCCCCTCCTCCTCATCTCCCTCCTCCCTCCCAGTCTCGTCTACACTCACACCTGCATGCACTACCTCTACAGCCACTATGTCCCTCTCCAGTGCACCCACCACCACACCCTGCTCACGTGCAGTCACCACCCCCACTACCATTCACACGTCCCCTGTGTCCTCTCCCAGTGTGTCTGTGACGCCCCCTCCCAAGATACACAAACGCAGGCACACACCCACCCAACAGCCATCCACCTCACGACAGCCTCCAGCGCATGCACCTTCACCCAAAGTCAGCAAACGGACTCCTCCTACAACCACCACCTCTTCCTCCACTCCCAAACCCCCTCCAGCTACCCATCCCAGTGTGTCAAAAAAACTTTTCCTGTCCAACCTTGACCTCTTTCCCACACCTCCCCCACCCCGTCCGTCTCCTAGGTCCCGAACTAGTACCTCAGCCACAACATCTCCAGGACCAGTGGTGCCTGTAGTCACTGGAATCTGGAGTGCACCGGCCACCAGGACAGCCAGTGTGGCACGGAGCCACAGCACAGACAGTCCCCCACCTGTGAAGCATCAGAAGTTGGCCAGTGCCCGGCGGGAGAGGGGGAAGACTCCAGCCACCAAAGCTGCTCCGAGGGGTCCCGGTGAGAGTGTGGACTCCCTGCAATGGAGACCGCCGCCTCAAGCACCGCTGCACAGGGCACCGCCATCTCAAGCACCGCTGAACAGGGCACCGCCGTCTCAAGCACCGCTGAACAGGGCACCGCCGTCTCAAGCACCGCTGAACAAGGCACCGCCATCTCAAGCACCGCTGAACAGGTCACCGCCCTCTCAAGCACCGCTGAACAGGGCACCGCCATCTCAAGCACCGCTGAACAGGGCACCGCCATCTCAAGTACCGCTGCACAGGGCACCGCCGTCTCATGAGCGGCAAGGGCACTGACGCAACTGAGTCCGTCACGGGATGAATGATGCACTCTGGGCACCATGCCTCCTCCAGAACCAGTGGAGACTGTCATCCACTACCTCTGTCCTTAGCAGGATGAAGCACTCTGGGCACAAAGCCCCCTTCAGAACCAGTGGAGACTGTCATCCACTTGAGAGACTGTGGCTTTGCACTCCCCAGGATTGAACAGTGGGCAAACCACCCACTGTAGAGACTTGTGAGACTATGGCTTTGCACTCCCCAGGATGGAACAGTGGGTAACCCACCCACTGTAGAGACTTGTGAGACTGTGGCTTAGCACTCCCCAGGATTGAACAGTGGGCAAACCACCCACTGGAGAGACTTGTGAGACTGTGGCTTTGCACTCCCCAGGATTGAACAGTGGGCAAACCACCCACTGGAGAGACTTGTGAGACTGTGGCTTTGCACTCCCCAGAATTGAACAGTGGGCATGTGGCCCCCTCGTGGATTTGGCGTTGTGCACTCGAGCGGCTGAGTTGTCTCCCCTTTCCCTCCCCCTGAGGTGTCTGTTTAGTTGCTCTCTGATGCCCCTGCAGTATATATATATTTCTGCCTACTTGCTTTTAATATATTACAATGGTTACACTCATTTTCTATTGTCTTTGCATTCTTCCGGGGGGTTTGGAGGGTGTAACTGTGATGTATTGATATGCATTAGTGTGTGTGTTGTGGTGGGTGAGGATGGGGGTGTTGCGTGTTGTGTGTCCCTGTTTTTTCCCTCCCCCCTCCCCTGTATCGTAGGTGCAGTACTCACCGTGGTCTTCGCCGATGGCGTTTGTGCTCCTGGTAGAGGAGCAGGAAGACTATTGCAGGTAGAATTTGGAGTTCCGGATCCATGGCGTCATCGTTCCTCGTGGGGTGTGTAGAGGTGAGCGTTTTTCCTTCGGGATTCCTGTTTCCGCCGTGTTTTTATCCACGTGAATTCGCCCCAGAAAAGGTGGCGGATTGCCCAGTCATAATAGTGTGGGCGGTACATTGTCTCCCGCCTCTCTGTTGGCGGTGACCGCTGTGCTGTTTCTTTGTCCCGCCGTGGCTGTCTTTGTTGGCGGTTTCCGCCACGGTCGTAATTGCTAATTTTTTCCGCCGGCCTGTTGGCGGTCTTACCGCCGCTTCAACACCGACCGGCAGGGTTGTAATGACCACCACTGTCTTTTACCAATCATTATCCTAAATTGAAAGAAAAGCCAGTTGAATGGTACCAACAGACTGAGAGGTTTGTGAAACTCTCCAAATGCTTGTGGGAAGATTTGAAAACTTTGTTTGAGGTAGTTGTGCCAGCTGACTTATGGGTTGAGTGCAAAAGAGCAGTAGATTGGCCAACGAGCCAACCTGAGAGGCACAAAATTACAGGCGCACCGTCGCCTGAGGTAATGAAAAATTATTACAAGGTGATTGAGTTGTTGAAAACTAGGATTTCTCCGAAAAACATTGATTGGCAGAGAATTGACAGGACGGTTCAGGAAACCAAAGAGTCAATACATACCTATTATGAAAGATTGCTAAAGGCTTTCAAGGAGTACAGTGGCAAGGAAGCAGTTGAACCAAAAGACATGTTGCATTTCGTGTTTAGATTCGTTGAAGGGTTGAGACCTGAAGTAGGGCAGATGATTAAGAATCATTTGATCTGTTGGCAGGCAAAGCCGATTGATGAGGTGCTGCAGTATGCAAAATATTGTAGTGATGAGATTGAACTAAAGTAAAAGAAGTTGAAGGAAAAGGCGATGGTGATGTAGATTAAGGCAGCACAATCCGAAGAATAAGGAGCTTTAGTTCTGCCGATGCCGCCGCAACAGAGAGCTATCGCGTTCCAGCCTCAAGTGAGGGGTAGAGGACGTGGTATGGATGTGATGCGTGGTCCTGATCTGAATACAGTGGTTGTTCAGAATGACATGCAGGGGATGAAAAGAATGTTGCCATGTCACCTGTGCAGAAACGTGGGACACTGGAAGCGGGAGTGTCCGTTAATGTTGCAGGAAGGAATGATTCAGCAAGGTGATGTCAGTACAGTACAAACAGTGAGAGTCCCCAGAGTGAGGGGACCATTCCCGAATTTTCAAACTCGAGGTCAGAACTTTTTACTAGTTCAACAGATGCAGGTGCCACAAGCACAATTTACTACTTTAGCACCGGGATAGCAGGAGATTTCTATGGTGCCTGAACAGCAAATGCATATACCTCAAGCCCAGATGGAGCTGCAACGAGTTATGCTTACTCAGCAGGTCAATGGTCAGAGATCAGATTACAGTAACAGTACAGTACACCAATTCCCATTTCACAGTGAGGATGAAATAAACGATGAATGGATGAGTGAAATTCTGATGAAGGCGTCTGTATTCTTGCCCTATATCTAGAAGTGGATCAGAGAGGGTCTTTTGTGCAGGGAAAGGTAATGGGACACTGGAGCCACACTCTCCACAGTAAGGAGTATAGAAGTACCAGATTTGCCCCTTTCCGGAAGAACAGTGCAGGTTGTGGGAGTAGAAAATAGGCAATTAACAAATCCTATCACGGAACCAGTACAGATTGAAATTGGGAACTATACAGGACTGCATAGATTTGTAGTGTGCGACTCAAATCCCATTATCCTTGTTAGGCAGAGACTTGTTATGGTCCATAAATTGTACAGATGCAGGAATAGAAGTCCAGACAAACAGTGATGATGAGGAAGAGCAAGCATCAGCTATGGTTCGTAATGGAGCATTTGAAGAATATCCCTTGATTGAAGTTTTCCCAAATGTTCACTTTGAAGGAATTGCATGCAGATTTACAGGGAACAGTGAAGGAGAAGGTTTGGGATTTGACAGAGAAAGAGGTGGGCTTGATCAAGGATGAGGAGCAAATTAAAATCAATTTGATGCCGAATGTTGAGTTTCCAAAACTTCCACAGTACAATATGCCACAGGATATGTTGATGAAGGTGGCACAAATAATTGGGGATTTCCTAAAGCAGGGTGTTTTGAAGGAAGTGCTGAGCAGTCCATGTAATTCACCGATAATGGGATTGAAAAAGCCCTGTGGGAAAGTGCGAATTGTGCAGGATTTGCGAACGGTAAATTACATGGTGGTTAAGTGTTGCCCGATTGTGCCCAATCCAGCAGTGATACTGTTTCAGATTCCATGCGAGGCAGAGTGGTTCACAGTAGTCGATCTGTCACGAGCTTTCTTTTCAGTACCACTTCACGAGGATAGTCAGTTTCTTTTCAGTTTCAAATTCCTAGATAAAGTCTATAGCTGGTTAGGCTTCCACAAGGGTACACGGAGTCACCATCCCTTTTTAACCAGATTTTGAAAAAGAATTTGGAGTCATTGGAATTACCTTGCCAGTCGACTCTTGTACAGTACATTGATGATTTATTGATTGTGTCCAGAACAAGGGACGAGTGTAAACATGATTCAGTTGTCTTACTTATCATCTGGGAGACTTTGGTCACAAGGTCTCACCTGAAAAATTGCAGTATTGTCAGAAGTCTGTCAAATACTTGGGTCATCAGATTGAGAAAGGGTTGAGAAGAATCTCCCGAGAGAGAATCACAATGATTTTGCAGAGAAATCCACTGACTTCCCAGAAGGATGTACACATGTTTTGGGGAATGGTAGGATACTGTAGACAATGGATCCCGAATTTAGCTGAGATTGCCAAACCTTTACAACAATTGACACAGAAGGGAGTTACAAACCCAATCACTCTTGACGAAGATCAAATGAGGACCTTCACTGAATTAAGAGAGAGTTTGTGCAGAGCTCCAGCGTTGGGAATGCCTGATTACACAAAGCCTTTCACACTGTTTTGTCATGAACGTGATGCATGTTCTTTGTCTGTCTTGACACAGGTCCATGGAGGTGCTTATCGCCCAGTAGCCTATTTTTCAGCTACTTTGGACCCGGCTGCAGCAGCTTTACCAGGTTGTCTGCGAGCAGTAGCCGCAGTTGGTCAAAGTCTTTCCCAATGTGAAGGGGTAGTCATGGGATACCCAATGACGGTAATGGTGCCACATTCAGTTGAAATTTTGCTGACAAGAACAAAAACACAACATTTGCCTGGGGATTGACTAGCAAGGTATGAGACGAGTATATTGGGAGCTTCAAAAGTTACTTTGAAAAGATGTACAGGGTTGAATCCAGCAACATTACTGCCAAGTGATACTGTTGAAGTCGAAAAAGAGGAAGACATAGAGCATGATTGTCTTGAAGTTTCATATCTCTGTACAAAGCGTAGACCTGATATTAGAGACACTCGACTGGAAGAAAATGATCAAATTGTTTTTGTTGATGGTTCATGCCTTAGAGATGGGACAGGTACATTGAGAGCGGGATATGCTGTGTGTACAATTACGGGGACCCTAGAAGCATCTTGGCTCCCTGGTATATTTTCAGCACAAGTGGCAGAATTGGTGGCTCTCACTAGGGCATGTTATGTCTCTACCAGGCTGAGAGTGACAATATACAAACATAGCCAATACGGATTCAGAGTTGTTCATGAATTTGGTCAATTGTGGTCGCAAAGAGGGTTCATGACCTCCAGCGGAGCCCCAGTACGAAATGGTGACAGAATAAAAGAGTTGTAAAATGCAGTGAACATCAGAAAACACCAGACTACATTTCCTTAGGAAATGGATATGCAGATCAGGTAGCAAGGTTTTGTGCCCTGAACTGTATATCATATAAGGATAAGTGGGAACTAATGCAAGAAGAAGAGACCAGTTGTGCAAATTTTGCTCTAAAAGTAATTGACACCTTAGAGGAATTGAAAACTTTGCAAGAAAATGCGGACAAGGAAGAGAAAAAGCTGTGGACAAAGTTGAAATGTATGCAGAGACCAGATGAAATCTAGGTATCTGAGGAGGGCAAGATGGTGCTACCGAATTGTCTGTTGTCTCAGATGGCTCGGTATTACAATGGTGAGGCACACATTGGAAAGGATGCCATGATTAGGTTGTTCAAGGTTGATTGGTTTAATCCAAAATTTAGACAAGCAGCTGACGCAGTGTGCCATAGATGTGTGATTTGCCAGCAGTTAAATGTGGGAAAAAGGACAGTGGTAAAATTGAGCCACATTGGAAGAGCAGGAGAACCATTCAGCAGAATGCAATTGGATTTCATTGAGATGCCTGCATGTGGTGGACTGAAGTACGTGTTGGTGATTGTGTGTGTGTTTAGTCATTGGATTGAAGCATACCCCATACGCAGAAATGACAGTCTCACAGTTGCAAAGTTATTGCTTCTAGAGCTGATACCAAGGTTCGGATTTCCGATCTCTCTAGAATCAGACAGGGGAACGCACTTCAATAACAAAGTGATCAAACTCTTATGTGCAGCACTGAATATTGAACAGAAGCTACATTGCAGCTATCGTCCAGAAGCATCAGGAATAGTAGAACAAATGAATGGTACCCTGAAATCAAGAATTGCCAAAAAGTGTGCAGCCACAAATTTGAAATGGCCAGATGCATTGCCTTTAGTGTTGATGTCAATGAGAAATGTACCTGACAGGAAGACAGGTTTATCCCCACGCGAGATTCTCATGGGAAGAGCAATGAGACTACCAACAATACCAGCCAATGCTCTTGTGAATATCACAGATGATATGGTGTTAGACTATTGTAAGGGTCTGGCTGATGTGGTTCGATCTTTTTCTCAGCACGTACAAGCTGTTACTCTGCACCTATCCATGTTCCAGGTCGCAACTTGGGAGCCGGAGACTGGGTCATGATCAAAAAGCATGTGCGAAAAACCTGCCTATAACCGCGTTGGAGAGGCCCATACCAAGTGGTGTTGATGACTACCACTGCTGTAAAGTGTGCAGGACTGCCTAATTGGATACATGCAAGCCATACGAAAAAGGTGGTGAGTCCTCAGGATCATGAAGACGTGTTGCTGAGAACATCACAAGCAGCAAAATGAATATTTCTGCCTGAACCAGAGCAAGAGCAAGTTGAGCCGGAAGTGGATCCAGAACTGACAGAAGAAGGATGGATCACGCCAGTAAGAGACGAGGGTGTGGAAAATCAAGAGGCAGAACGTGCAGACAGTGCAGAAAAGGTGTTACGAGATCCATTCACAGGAGAAGTGCTAACTCAAACAAAGGGCACAGAAAAACAAGGAGACTCAGTGCCAGAGCCTGAGGGGGAAAGAGTTGAGCCAGGTCAAAGTAAAAGTGATTTGACTCCTCCTGAACCCGTTGCAGGCCCATCAAGAGAGGGCACTTCAGACAAAGTCAAGGACAAAAGTCCTATCTTAAAAAAGATTGCTGACAGAAGGTGTAAGAAAAGGGGATGATTGGCCTGAATCTCAAATCAGCAAGAAAAAGGACTTGGTAATAAATGAAACAATAGAGGGATAACAAGATACCACCAGGAAAGATGAACTGAGTGATGGAGAACTAACAGGGGAAAGGAGGTTGAAAAGAAAAAGAGTGGCAAGTTGAAAATACGCAGGACCAGAGTGGGCATTCGCCACAACGAGTGACTGGCAGAATGAGTTTATGTCCTTTTGTTTTGACAGAGAAGTTCTGAATCAGTATTTTGACACAACCTGAAGAAAAAGAAAAGATAGAAATACAAAAAGGAGGGACCGGGAGGTTAGTGGTCCAGTGTACAGTCTCCCAATGCAACGGAGAGCCCGTTAGGCATTGCAGCACTGGCCTAACGAGGAGCCTTCCCAATGATGAATCCAGTCATCCAGTGTGATGGGTGAGGGTTCTCGCTCCTGTAGAATTAGGTCCTCCTTTTCCCTTTTGATTGGAACAGTGTACCCCTTTTTTTTTTTAGAAAAAGAAAAGATAGACTGTATTGTTGAATAAAGAAAAAGTTCGAAATTACTTATCGGAAAAGACATTGATAACCCGATATGACACTTAAAACCTGGAATTGACCAGCTGCTAACCAATTTTGACAAAGGAAGAAGAGGTCTTGTTGTGCGAAATTGGAAGTGTGAAGAAAGAAATATATTTTAGATTTTCTTGATTTTTGTGCTTCATATTAATTAGGAGTTGAAACTCTGCTTTCTGATTCTTTACAGATCATGGCTAATCTAGATGATAACGTGAGGCATATTAGGTATTGTAGATATTTGAGTGTCAGAATGGCGATTGTGTGTGGAATAGTTTGTGATAATGATTGTGTGAATGTCAATTCATGAGATGAAAGAAATGAGAGATACGTCTGTGCATGAGATTAATTCTCTAACAGCTATAGAGAGGTTTAAATTAGATGAGCAATATTTGCATGACTATACTAACGCAAAAGGAGAGTTGTCTTCTAACGTAATTTATTGTTTATTGAGTGAGTATGTGGAAACAATGGATGCAAAGGATTGTCTTGTGTGTACACAAACATCTTCCTTGGTGGAAGAAGGGGTTATTTATCATAGTCTACCACTGACATACGGCATAACTTGCAGTCTGTTACTAACACGCTTTTATAATCAAGAGTATATACAGTACTTTTATTCCAACTATGATTTAGTATTTTCTTTTGTTCCTAAAATTAGACACTTAAGTAAGATAGCTAAAGAACATGATATAGTATTAGTTTGAGGATTCTTTGAGCCTACACTAACATTTGGCACAGCTTATGCGCATCGTAATAATTTGACTCGCTTATTAACTCCCATGGAAAAGAGTTTTATTGGGCATACTGACGATAGGAGAAAAGCATTAAAAGAAAAATTAGAAAAAGGGTTACAGAAAAGGACTTCTAAAAATGATTATGCTTACACTACTATTAAAACACAAGGGAAGCTAGCTTTAGATGCATTACACGTAGGGAAGCTTTGAATTTATAGGCCAAAATCACGCACTGACACTTTATTTGTGGGAACGAGTGAATTTAGGCATGTGTTCTTGTTTCAGAGTAAATGGACGTTCATGCTAAATGGTCCTGACCCTGTGATTCCTGGAATCTATTACATTTGTGGACTTAATGCTTATTACCGACTCCCTAAGGGATGGTATGGGACATGTTATTTGGGAATAGTATTCCCTAAAATCTATCAAATAGATGATTTGAAAAAGATACTGAAAATTACTGACTTACACCGAATGAGACAAAGAAGAGAAAAAGCCTCTGCAGTAGTAGGGGATATTTTTTGAGCAGTAATTCCTTCAGTAGGAGTTATATTAAATACAAACAAGATACGAAAGTTGCCAACTATAGTACATAATATGTTAACTGGAGCTATATTATTATTTAACACAGAGTTAGCTGCGGATAGAGCTATGACGCTTCAAAACAGGCTTGCTTTAGACATAATTTTAGCGAAAGACGGAGGAGTCTGCAAAATGATTAACGAAAAGCACTGCTGTTCTTATATCCCTTCAAATGAGAAAGAAGTAAAAGAACTGCTTACTACTTTAATGCATGTAAGGAGTTGAAAGAACCAGGAGTTTGGGAAAAAGTGGGAAAGGCATTTGCGACGATAGGTAATTGGTTTAGTCAAATTTGGGGTGGAATATTATGGAAAATTGCCTGTGACAGGGAAGAGCCAAGAACATGTTGAAATTGAGGGGTTACTAAAGCGGGTCCAAAAGGGCAGTATGAAAAAAAAAGTTTTTTAGGCTGACAAGTGGGGCAGAATTTTTATTGGCATAGATGCAACAAGACTGGGTGGTAGGAATTTTGTGGATTCCTGCACATCCTGGAAGGTTCCATCACAAAAATGTGGCAAAAATTTCTGATTTCAAGCAAAGTTGGAAGTTTACAGAGAATTTTGGGTAAGAAAATAGTGTGGGGTGTATGTGAAGCACACCACCATGGACTCACCCAGATATTTCATTTTCAGATGTGTCCAGGTCTCATAGATATTTCTAAATGGCAGCATCCCAAAGTCCAAAAAGTGCAGCCCTCACCATTCCAAGTGGGACAATTTTGAGAGTTAGACAAGCTCTCATGGCCCAAATGTAAAACCAAAACCCAAAAGAATCACATGTCCTTCTGCTTGCTGGTGGGGTAAGATTATTTAGTGTGCTGGAGGAGAGCTGAAAGATTGTTACCCCCTTCAGTTGGGGCAGGGGCATAACCATGCCCATACTGGTTGGAAGCCACCAACCCACTATTTTATTTTTTTAACTCCCTGGCATCTAGTAGGCTTTCTGCCTCCCCGGGGAATGGATTGGGGGTAATTGCCCCATCTGCCCACCGGTGGGTAGAACAACTTTGTCCCCATTTATTTGGGGTGGGGGTTTGGCCATACCCCCACCATCTTTTTTTGAAGAAAATTCTTCCCTGGTCTCTGGTGGGCTTTCTGCCCCACTTGGGGGCATATGGGCCTTACAGAAATAGGCCAATCTGCCCCAGAAGGGGTCAGAAAAGGCCTACAGTAATGTGCCCCCATGGGAAGCGACTCTTGCCCAAGGGGCTGCCACCCCAAACAAAACACACACACACAGCAATCCCTGGTGCCTAAGTGGGTTCTTCAGAAATGGCCTAAAATAAATTTAACCCCACAGGGGAGCGACCCTTGCCTAAGGAGTCGCTCCCCATCTGTAACAAATAAAAAAACAAAAAAAAAATGGTGCCTTGTGGTTTCTGCCCCAATTGGGGGCAGATCAGCCTAATTAAAGTAGGCCGATCTGCCCCTAAGGGTGCAGAAATGGCCTAAAATAAATTTGCCACCGCCAGGGGAGCGACCCTTGCCTAAGGGGTCGCTCTCCTTGTGTGAAATTGGAGCAAAAAAAAAAGATTCCTGGTGTCTAGTGATTTCTGCCCCCCCCCCCCCTTTGAGGGCAGATTGGCCAAAGAAAAATAGGCCGATCTGCCCCCAAGGGGGGCAGAAATGGCCTAAAATAAAATCCCCCCCAGGAGGCAACCATTGCGACATCTTTAAAATATTGGGCAGCATTTTTCCCCTTTTAGCGCCACATTAGTGGCAAAAAATGGCGCAGATATGGTGTTGGAAAGGTGCAAGGGCTCCATAAATCTGGCCCTAACTCTCTTTGACAGAGCCACAGAAAAGTTAAAACACATATTTAATTCCGTCCTGAAGTGCTGCTGATCTGTGAAAGACTCACCTGGGGTTTCTTTCAGGCCAG
Organism: Pleurodeles waltl; assembly: GCF_031143425.1. Classification (NCBI taxonomy): domain Eukaryota; kingdom Metazoa; phylum Chordata; class Amphibia; order Caudata; family Salamandridae; genus Pleurodeles; species Pleurodeles waltl. The sequence goes on along the minus strand of NC_090446.1, from coordinate 713,500,699 downwards.
GCATGAGCACATGGAATGGAAGCCAAGGATGGAAGAAGGAACAAGGAACCTGCAGAATTCAATTAATTAAAGACAAAGCAATGTGTTTTTCTTTTGAGGTTTTCCATAGTAAAGATTGGGCTGGGGCTGTAAAAGTTGGAGAAGAAATCCTAGCCTGTCTTCCTGTTGATGCACTCGGTGGCTGATCTTGTGACCATTGATTAGGTTTAGTAGAGGTTCTACACTCAATGCAGTTTGGTATCAGGCAAAGGTAGTTGGGTAGGTTCCTTGTTCCTGTTCCTGTTCCTGCTTCCACCCATGGCATCCATTTTGTCCATTAGGCTCGCTCGCAACATAACTCTCATCAACAACTTTTATGCCCCACCATTTTCAAATGGCACCAACTGCACTGTGTTTACATTTATATACGTAATTTACTTGTATACTTTTGAATTAGTGGAGAATGATTGAAAGGCACCATTGGCCTTTTGCTTGGAAGATTACCTATACTACAACAGTAAGATCGGTGAGACTCACATATACCAGTGCATATTGTTGTATGATGCAGAGTAATGAATAAACAATTTTGTGGAGACCAAAAACGTGAATCTTGATAAAGCTCCCTTCCTGTGCTCAACTCCTACAATACAGTTAATTAAAACTTGAAGGATAATTCATAAAACACATATTAGGGCAGCGTAGTCTAAAATCAGTCAACACAGCACTAAAAAGTATTTCCAGTACCTCAAAAACGTTAAGAACGCAATCATGTTTAAAACGATAAGCATACTCATCATAAAGTGCAAAGTAAAAAAACATATAAATGAAAACTTTAACAAATGGAAGAAAAATGCATAAAAGCACATTTAATTTACCTTCGGATTGACCATCTACAGACATGAAGACTCTTTAAACAAAGTACGTATAATTGTGATGTGCAAAGTGCAAAAATGTGCTTGGGTAGTAGTAGCAGGCAGTTTTTTCCCTGCAAGTCTTAACAATTTATTGTAGCAGCAGCTTAAGATAAGGTCCATGCTATTTCGGCTTATAATTACTGCCTTCCTACAAGTTTGAATACCTGGTTGATTAAGTATGGTTTTCAACAGTTGTCATCTTTCTTGGAGTAAACCAGGGCAAGTACTGGTGAAATGTACAATGCTTTCTCGCCCAGAGAACAAGAACTTTTAGGGTCAGACTTTTTTCGTGACGATCTGTCAAATTCCCCTGGAAGAAGGCAAAAAAGGTAGCGCAGAAAGTGAGTTTTTAAGTGAGGACCACCCTGTCTCCAAGTAGAGTTGAGGTTTTGAGGACCTGTAGCCATTTATAACCGTCCAGGCGTGTGAACTTGAGGTAGGATTGCTTTGTCTTTTAGCTGGGATGATTTTTTCACCATGCTGTTAACCAGTTTTTTAAAACATTAAATGGTGGGCAGGTTTCTCGGATGTGACAAAGACCTAAGGCCGTTATTGCTGAGTCCAGGTAAAGGTGGGCTTTTTCTGTTTCACTTCTTTGAACTTCTTGCCAGAGAGCTTTGCAGAATTGGCTTTCCGTGGCTCCCCTGACTCTTCTCCATGTTTTCACGTAGGCTCCCTTCCTTGCAATTGATTGGTTCAATAAGCCAAATTCAAGCCTTATCTGTGCATGTGAGGTGTTTGGGGGGCGACAGAAGAGTGATCTAAAAGTGTTAGTTAAGACTAGATTTAAAAGTGGACCATCTTGTCCACGAAGAGCTTCACTTCTATAGGAGATGGTAGGAATAAGTGTTGTTCCTATTACTTTCAGAAAGGGTGAAAAGTTTGAATCTGCCAGGGCACGTAGTATGTTACGGAAAGCGAGTGTTAAGGTGTTGCCTTTCCTGAGCATGTCATTCCTAAGCTGTTGGAAGGAACCCCTGTCATCAGAGTACCCCTAAGCAGCAACAGGTTCTCGCCTGTTCCAGTTGTTCACCTTGTAGGAACTATTTGTGTTTTTTTCTTATTCTTGCTGCTAACTTCCACTCCCTTTAAAAAAAAAAAAAAATTTTGTCATCCCACTAGCTGAAAAAATGAAGCTAGTTAATCTATTAAACGTTGACGTCCGATTTTAGTTTGGCTGAGCAGGATCACATCATCTGCATAGAGTAGATTTTAAATGGGCATAGACCAAAGTTTCGGGGAATGGTATTTACTGCATCTAGAGCAGGAGATAGACCAGCCAAAAAAAAGGTAAAACAAATATGGGGCTAGGACGCAGACTTGTTCTATACCCTTGGACGTGTTTATTTTCCTAGACAATGTGGGACCGTTCATGACTCACACCCTTGTCCAGGTGTCCGTGTACAAAAGCTGGATTGCTTTTAAAAGATGACCCAGAATACCCATTGACGCCAGCTTTTTCCAGAGGTTATGATTTATGCAATCAAACAAAGCTTTATGGTCTACATAGCATAAATAGAGTGGCTGTTTTTTAGCTTAAGCTTATCGATTAAAAAGGATAGTGCCAGGATGTTTGTAGACTTACCAACTCCTTTGGTGAACCCAGTTTGATTGGGAGGGACGATGTTGTTGACATTGGTCCACTACAACAAGTCCTCGAGCAGTATCCTAAAGAAGTGTTTCGCCTCTACATCCAGAAGGGTGTTGGAGTGTAGCTTTTATATTCAATATTAACATGAAAAGCTTGCAAAATAATGTACTATGAAGCTGTGTAGAAAATGTGATAGAAGAGAAATTAATGTACGTGTTTGAAATGTGCCCACGGGGACTGGCCACCAATGTATACGATGAATAATGACACTGACTAATAATGAATTAATAATGTACTCATGTATGCTTCTGTATTTGCACTATGAATTTTGTATTAAGGTTTTGCTGAATTAATTACTAGGCATTAGTTAGCAAGGGTCTGGGCCTAGCAGCCTGGTTTCATATTAACTGTGTTCTTTCTAACGCGCAATGTACTGTCTTCCTGAAGGACATGAAACTGTACTTTTCCAGAAGCTAGAGATGTGTGTGTAACCATACTGAATTCTTGCTGAATGCAACAGTGTAATTCGCAACAGGTACAAGGTCGCCTAAAGACAATGGAACTACTGACTGGAGCGAGGAGTGTAACTTTTCTTACCTGACATTCTATCCGTTGAAGACGTCAATCACAGGAACCAATAAACTGCATGAGAACTGTCTTAGGTGAAACTTCTAGTAAGGTGATCAACGGATTATTGGACAGAGATAACGATGCACCAAACATTGACCAATTGGAACTTAGAGACTTGTCTGGCAAATTCAATTTATCAACGTGGCACAAGGAGAAATTAGCTATTAGAGGGACACCCCTGCTGTTACTCTGATACTCCGTCTTAGTCTTTGTTGTTCTGATACCCTAAACCATCCTCATCCTCTCTTTGCCCTATAACGCACTTCTCCTCCTTATGAGGGAATAATTCCTTCTTACCCTACCCTGCTAAACTTTTCTGTTCTATCCTGGCGGATGGCGAATCGGATGCTGTCCTGAGGACGAAGACTGACTCTGTATGCTGACCCATTACGGAGGGTAACTATATGATGATAAATTGTAATTGTCCGTTTGCCTTTCCTTTCTAGGTACCAACTGCTCTTTTGACAGAAGCCATAGTTAGATGTTTTCCACATTTTTGTTGCTAAATTGTTTTGCATGAAGCCCAACATGCTGATGCTAATTAGAGGTTAGATGAGGAATTCACTAATATTGGGTGCAAATGGACAAATGACTGAACCTTTGCTTTGTTGAATAACGTGCTAATGATACTCTGCTAAAGTTGATTCATGTTGACGTCGTGCTTTGTTCTAATGTTCACGATCTTTGCTTTGATAAAGTCTTACTCAAGTTGCCATATTGTTACATTGTTAATGTGTTTGTTGGTATTGAGACTAATGAACTTGATAGTAGAGTGTAACAAATAGGGAATAAGAATCTTAAATCTTACTAAAGGTTGTGTGGTAATTCATGGCTGAAAGGTCATGGTGTGTTTTGATTTTTTATTAATGATATTAACTGATCTGGTTGATTTGTTATTGTGAATATTCATGAGGTCACTGATTTATTGATTGCAATGCAGAATAGATATCTCGTCTTAAGGTGTCTCCAATCAGGGTCAAAAGATTCATAGGCCTAAAACAAGTCCCCGTGTAAGTAAGGTACCTAGGTGGGGATGCGTTATCAAGGGTTTTCAGGCAACAGTTTGCTGGGTAATGCCTGTCCCCTTTCTTAAAAACTGGAGTAATTATCAAACCCATCCACGACTCTAGAATGTTTTGTTGCTGGATGGCGCTGTTAAAAACTGTTGTCAGAATAGCTGCTAAGCGTGTTGGATTTGTATTAAATAATGCTTGTGGCAGACCATTTAGTCTCGGTGCCCCATCCTGCCTTCCCCTTAAGATTATTCGGCATGTTTGTTCTTCCGAAAAGATTTACCTGGTGGGTTCACCCCTGCAGCGATGATTAATTGTAGACTGGTCCTGACTGTAAGAAGACATAGTAATTATCTCATAGGAAGCTTTAAAATGATCTTTCGGGAAGCTAACCTAGCAGTCTTCTTTTAAGTTGGAACTGGTAACTGCAACAGGGGCTTGGTTCACACTATTAATCATTTGCCAAAAATCCCTTGAATTTTCATTTTTTGCTAAATATAAGGCTTTTGCCCAGAAGTGTAGCTTTAAGGCTGATTGTTTCTTCCATATTGTTTTCCGAAAAATACTTTAACATTTTTTCAAGTATCTGTGTAGTTGGGGATTGGCAAGTTGTTTCTTAGCCTGTGTCTGGATACAATTGCGCTCTGTCTTAATGACCTGGGATGAGGCGGATACCTTGTTTCTGCTTTGTACTTGTTTATGTTTATAAAAGTTTGATCCACCAGTGTTGGAGTATAGACCTATTAGTTTGTCACTGAACATTGTCCATTTGAAGATCAATTTAGCTGGAGCCTTACTAAGGCAGTCAGTTGCCAAGCTTAAAACTGAGTCTCTGATGCTTTGTATACTCTCCTCAGTACAGTGGAGCTTCCAATAGTTGATTGAGAGTAGGTTATCATGATGTTGACTTTGACAATTAATAATTAGTTGCTGTTGCCCATGATCACTATAGGTTGTGTTAACGCTAACTTAGTGCAGTATGGGGAGTGTTACTGCTGTATAATCTAGTATGGAAGGCGGAAAAGCTGAATGGTGAGTAAATTTAGGTGGAATATCTTGGTCAAATCTTCCATTTAGTATTCTTAACCCTAGAGATTCTAGGTCTTCCACTAGCGTAACTGCCCTGGAGTTTTTAACCCCCAATCTTGGGGCTATTGTAGAATGCACAGGAATGAATCATATGTAGTCTTGCTGAATTATAGAGTAATTTTGGGAAAAAAGCTCCAAGCAGATTCATGTTAAAATCTCCTGTGACTAAAATATCTAGAGGAGGGATTGAGGGATCTTGCAAAGCAGCAAGTAGAATATTCAAGAGTTTAGATACAGTCATGCTGCATAGGTTTATTTGCCAAGCCCCCTTTTGGGTGTCCTAATGTTTTGGATTTGTTCGTGGGACTGAACTAGCTTGTTTAACCATCCACAGTGAAAGAAAGATTGAAGGGACCATGGGCCAGATGTAGGAAATTCCTGAATTGCTACTCGCAAATTGCGAGTCGGAGAGACTCGCAATTTGTGAGTCGCAATTCAGGATGCAGGATGGTGTCCCTGATACCATCTGCGACTCACAAGGGGGTTGCAAAGGCCCACCTCATTAATAATAATGAGGTGGGTCGCAATTTACGACCCCCTTGTGACTCGTAGCACTCACAGGGATGGTGGCCTGCTGGAGACAGCAGACCACCATGTCTGTGACTGCTTTTAAATAAAGCATTTTTTCCATGCCATTCACAAAGGGGAAGGGGTCCCATGGAGACCCCTTCCTTTTTTTCGAATGGGTTACCACCAGTGTGACACTGGTGGTAACTGCGATTGCTTTGCAATCGCGTTCGCGGTCACAAAGCAATGCAGCATCGCGCTGCGACTCGCATTTAGAAAGGGGAACACCCCTTCCTAATTGCGACTTGCAGTCCCGTTTTGCGAGTCGGTAACCAGGTTACCGACTCTCAAAACGGGAATTGGGCATCCCGATGTGGATTTTGCACGTCGCAAACAGCAAAATTCGCTGTTTCGACGTACAAAACCTTTCCTACATCTGGCCCCATGTTTCTTGCAAGCAGATTAGGTGGTTGCCTTTTAGAAGGGCAAGGAGATCTTTTCCCTCTTTTTGGTCTGTGCACCATTAATATTCCAAGAGCACATGTTTAACTTTCCTGAGCGGATAAATGTTTGAAAATTAGTATGTTTATCATTGTTGCAGGCTTTTCTATATCATGATCTGGTGTTGCCATGCAAGGCGGCCGTGAACCAGCCTATATTTAATTTTATTTTATCATTTATAGCTGATGTTTTGTTTTAGTCAAATTCCCTGTAGGATTCTTAGGTTTGAATGAGCCTGTTTGGATGCCTCTTGATTATTGTCGCTTGGAGAGCCCATTGGTTTGGTAAATGGTATTGGATAGGCTAGAAGGGAATTATGGTAATTTTAATGCCCCATGCCAAGGAGCATTCCTTTTCCTGAAGGACAAGGTTTGCTATTAGGCTGTCTGTCCGGGTCATAAGTGTAGATTCTTGGTTTGTACCCTCCAGAGGAGCCAGAAATTTGCATGAGTCAACTTCAGCTGTAGTAATCTTCTCAAGAGAGGGTATTGCTCGTAATAGCTTCACGATGTTACCACAGTTGAGAGCATTGTGCTGCCCTCTTAACCAGTATAATGGTGTAAAGGTAGTTTTGGCTGGGCAGCCAGGCACTGAAGAAAGATCAACAGCGTATTTCCTGCTTTGCCCTCTGATTCCTGTCTCAAGAGTTAGATGTCATAGGAGTACTTGAACCTATGCCTAGAGATTGACTTGTTAATCCCTACGCATGGGGTGTTCTAAGCTGGGTCGACCCATCACCAGTACATCAGAAAATTTGTCGAATACTGGGAAAAGTTTGATCTTTTTTGGCGGGCAGGCTCACTCCAGGGGACTCACCACAATTTACTAATGGTTCTGTACCTTGTGCAGTAGAGGAGTCATTATTCCCTAATTTTATTGTACTTGCACTCTGAACCAGTGTTAGACTAGCTCTCTTTTTGTTCCTTGTTTTGTTTAACTTCTTCTTAGTTCTCTTCGATATTATGGGCACTAATGGTTCTTGATGTGAAATATGAGATTTGCTAAGGTTCTGCGCACAGTGGCTCTTAGTTGCTAAGGGCCAGATGTAGCAAAGCTTTAGCGAGTCGCAAACGGCGAAAATTGCCGTTTGCGAGTCGCTAAAGCCACTTTGAGATGTAGAAATGCATTTTGCGAGTCGGAACCGACTCGCAAAATGCATTTCTGAGTCGCAAATAGGAAGGGGTGTTCCCTTCCTATTTGCGAGTCGCACTGGTATGCATTTTCATTTGCGACCGCGATTGCGGTCGCAAATGAAAGCGCAGTTACCATCCACTTGAAGTGGATGGTAACCCAGGCGCAAACGGGAAGGGGTCCCCATGGGACCCCTTCCCCTTTGTGTCTGGCACAAAAATTAATTTTTCAGAGCAGGCAGTGGTCCAATGGGCCACTACCTGCCCTGAAAAATACCGAAACAAAAGGATTAGTTTTTTTTTTCAAAGTGCAGCTCGTTTTCCTTTAAGGAAAACGGGTTGCACTTAGAAAAAAAAAACTGCTTTATTTGAAAGCAGTCACGGACATGGTGGTCTGCTGTTCCCAGCAGGCCACCATCCCCGTGAGTGCCCTGAATCGCTATGGGGTCGCAAATTGCGACCCACCTCAATGAGGTGGGTCTTGCGACCCCATAGCGACTCGCAGAAGGTGCCTGAGACACCATTCTGCATTCCAAATTGCGAGTTGCAATTTGCGAGTCGCTGGGACTCACAAATTGCAACTCGCAATTTGGAACCTACCTACATCTGGCCCTAAGTCTCACGTATTGTCCTATTGCGGTACTATAAGTTGGGACTTATTATCTTTCGAGGGCTCTTTGCTCCTGTGTAAGCCCTCGTTGCCGAGCAGTGGTGGAGCATTTAGCATGTAAGTTTGAGATTTGTAAATGATCCCTTGATGTTTAACATTTGTTTTTAGGTCTCCTACAAAAGAAACCAGGACCTCCAGGATGATTTTTTTCAGTTTATTGACAACAGGGGTGCAAGTGCAGTCCTTTATGGTCACAGCCGCATATGCTTGTGCGTGGGAGATCAGGTTGTTTAACTCGGCCAGTTTCTGGTCGATTCTGGAGACTGAGATGGCATTTAAGTTCAGAAGGTCTACTTGCACATCCATTTTGTTGGACTGGTACGTTTGGGCATTTAGGGTCAACTGGGATCTTCTGTGTAGGAAATCCCAATCTGCCCCTCAATTAGTTGTAACAGTAGGGGCAGTATCTGGGGGACTACATCCCAATATCTTCCCTAGGAGTATTTGTGATATTTCTGGAGTTGATAGGGGTACAATGTCTCTTGTGACATTTGCATTTTTGGAAAGTTAATGAGGATACCCTTATGAAGACTGAGTTCCCTAAGGTGCGTGCCAGGGAATCAGGTTCCTGAGGAGGAGCAAGGCTCAAAGTCGGACTCCTTTGCCTGTTCCTTATTTGCACAGTAACTTCAATAGGGAGAGGGGCTCCATTCATTCACTGCAACCCCTTGGGTATCTGCTGTGACTTGTTGCAAAAGAGGTTGTGGCGACAGAGACCCTAAGGTAAGGAGTTCCAATTTGCTGACCAGACCCCAAACTGACTCCTTGCTTTCATTAAACTTATTCTTCAGCACTGAGTAAAAGGGGCCCTCCTGAGAGACTGAATTTAGATTAGATGTTTGCAATGGACTTTGATTACCTTTCGTTGATGAGATTGGATTGTGGATTTCTCAAACATACGTGCTATAGGAGATATTAGCAGCTGAGTTTCCCTTGCAGGGGTGGCCTTAATACTGTTTGATGTTGATAGAGATTGGAATTTCCTCTTTCTTTTAGTGAGCGGGTGCGGTTTCCTTTCACGCCCTGACCGCATGCTGGTTCCTTTCTTGACGCTTTAGAACTTTTGAATGCTTAACATATCTTAGACATTTTCAGCGTACTTCTGCTATGGTCACTAGTGTAGCGCTGATAATGAGTTCAGGGGAATGCTTCTGAGATGCAAGCCACACTCAACCAAGCGGGCTACTTCCACGAACTCGGGACTCCCCTTATTTAACAGAACCTAGATCACTGTGCCAGCACCTGGAGAGTAGTGAACTCCCATAGTTTCCCACCTGGTTGGGCATGTTTTATTATTATTACTATTGAAAACTGTGCCTCAGTTTTTGGGCAGGCACTCAACTGCACTAATAGGCACTTCCTCCAGCACCATACTCCTGGAGATTTTACAATTACGTCTTTTATGGTCTGAGGATTGTAGATGAGGTGGGCAGGAAATATAGCCAGAGTCTTTAGAAAGGAGAGGCCATGTAGGAGACCAAGTGGGAAGAGCTTGCATGTGGCTCGGTTGTTTGAAAGGATGCTGGCTGGCTGGGCAATAGTGCCGCCTTCTCCGGAATGCCTCAGAGGAGGGCACAAGCGCACCCACAGTGCAACCACCCTGTCCCCGACTGTTTCCACTTAGAGTATGCTACCAGGAGGGACAGGGCCAAGATTGGATTCCAAAATGGAAATATTACTTTAAAGCACAACTATGCCAACACTAAAACTATGAGTTAAAACTCATAGTGAATATTAAACACCAATAATCAGTTCCACGGTCCTACTGGAAGTAAACAGAAGTTATTCCAGGAAAGTTCAGGAGACTTTCAAAATGGTGTCAAACAAATGTAGTGGAAACAATTTGCAACAGCTCAAGTTGAATTTCCACTGCTAAACAAGCACTGGCAAAGCCAATATGTCTGACCTTGGAAACCAAGCTGAAAAATACTATATATGCCAACATTTAGAAATGTCATCCTGAAATGTATGTGTGTCTATCTATCTATCTATCTATCTATCTATCTATCTATCTATCTATCTATCTATCTATCTATCTATCTATCTATCTATCTATCTATCTATCTATCTATCTATCTATCTATCTATCTATCTATCTATTTTTCCAAAACTAATAGCAGTCGGTTCAGCTGCTGTCTTCGAAGTTTTGGGGTGATCCGCCAAGCAGGGGCAGGGGAAAAGGGGGATTTCAAAACATGTTTTCCTCATGCATTTTCCCATAGGGATTTTGAACACAACTACAGCCTGAACTGCTGGTCAGAATTACACCAAATTTGGCAGAGAGCTAGCTCTTGGTCCAGAAAGTGTGCTTTTCGTGATCTGGTGTAAATTTCTTGAGTAATTTTTATTTTTTTTAATTTAAATACATTCGATCCAGAGAGTTTGGACCATTTTGAATTACAGAAAGAAAACAAAAAAAACAATATTACATAGTTATATAAAATCCGTTGGAATTGCGATAGCTCATCATAATTCGAAGTAACAATCATTCAAGATACTGTAAAAATCAAATAATCATCTAACATATAAAATATTTCAATAAAATCCTTACAGCTAAGGTTAAAATCAAACTTAAAATACGACAAATAGCAAGTTTTAGCATAAAAACGTCTCTGTGAGCTTATGCGGTCTCAATTTGCTCCTACAAAGGGCCACGGATTCTTACTAAGATACAAAGAAAGTGTCACATATGAAGTAATAGATTCAAAGTAATGACAGGGTATATGGCACGTTTAGGAAATAAGAGGAGAAACAAAGGAATATAAGTCTTGCTAAAATCTCCCTCTATAAACAAACAAACAAGGGCACGGCCTAGAGCTCTAAGGGCCCTTCACAGAAATAAGCTTGTAACGGATGCACCAAGCCTCCGATAAAAATTTGGTAACTGAGGAAGCTACCAGTGTGGATGTTTCATATTTGCATATTCTGATGGCATTGTCTCTGTCCAACAGTAATAAGTTTTTACAGAGGGGGATGATCCACTTTCCTCTGGGACTCTTATATAAAGGACAGAAGAACAGAATATGCTCGGTCGTGTCTTTAAAATGAGGGCAAGATATATATCTGTCAGTTGGGGGGTCTCTGGATGACCAGTGGGCGTATAATTATTAGTAGGCAGGGAACCATATCTCAGCTGTAGATAGAGGGCACAAGCATAAGGTGGCATAGGGAGGTTCATAAAGGTCTCGGGCCAGGGTTCATGTTTGAGTTGGAGGAATTCTGTTGTTAACCTGCCCAGCCTGTTTTGGCGCAGTAGATCTTCATTGACTTTTCCCCAGTATCTTCTTTTGACAAGTTGTTTCGCATTATTGGGAATCAATTCTGGGTGTTCCCAGTAATGGGAGAGACCTATTTTAACCCAGGCCGATTTCATCTCCTGCAACCACTGGATTTTAATTGGGCCCTGAGGAGTGGCTTTAAGTTCCCTCACCGCCGCCCTGTATGGTTCGAGTTCGGCAGTTTTCCAAAGACGGATCCAATAGGAAAGCGATCTCAGGGCCGCTATGGTTTTAATGCTGTTTAAACCTAATTTGAGCCTGAGAGGAATCATTGGGGTACCTACCCCTAGCCGAGAGACCTGTCTGAGGAAGTTGTTTTCTTTTGTTTGTAAAATATCTAATCTTCTATGCAATCCCCAGAGTTCCGCTCCATACAGGGCAGCCGCACGGATTTGGGCGTTATATATCTCGGCAATTGTGATCAGAGGGGAACTTGGTGCCTTTCTGGACCTACGTACTAGGGCCCCTCCTCTTTGGCTTAAGATAAGTGCCCCTTTATCAATGGCTGCCTCCCATTTTCCTGTGGTCGATAATCTAATTCCCAGATAGTCAAACTCTTCCACTTTCTCGAGCGGCACTGAATTCATTTCGATTCTGGCACGTGGTCGTTTTCTTGAAGTGCTGTATATCATAAGTTTTGTCTTTTTAACATTGACGTCAAGCCCAAAATCCTTACAGAAAACACAAAATTGGTTAACCAAACTTTGGATCCCCATGGGTGATTTAGCTAACAAGATTGTATCATCCGCGTACAATAAACAGGGGATTTTTACCCCAGTCAATTTGGGCGAGTCATTTGTGCAATTCTCCAGATAACGGATACAGTTGTTAATATAAAGCAAAAAAAGAGTAGGAGCCAGAACACACCCCTGCCGACATCCTCTGTTGATAGCCACAGGATCTGTCAACTCACTCTCCATGCCACATCTAATTAAGGCATAGGTGTTGTCATGAAGTCGGGTGATAAGGTTCAAAAGACCTGAAGGGACACCATATTAGAAAGAGTCGACCATAGCATGGTTCCTGGGGATCAGATCAAAAGCATCTCTCAGGTCTATGAAGACCACATACAGATTCCGCCTCCCCCCCCCCAAGTCCACATTCTTCCATTTAATTGCCAGGAATCTCAAGACTTGGTCAATGGTACTCACAGCAGGTCTAAACCCTGCTTGTAAATTAGATAAGGCATTAGATTCCAAGATCCATTCGTCGAGGTGGCACAGAAGGTGTTTAGCATAAATTTTTTGAAAATTGTCCAGGAGACTGATGGATGATAGTTAGCTGGAATATTGGGGCTACCTTTTTTAAAGATGAGTAAGGGATAGGGGCTCCTGCTGCGATTGCATTGCAGATTCCGTTTAGATAAGGAGCCCATATGTCAGGTCTTGTCTTATATAAGTCGCCCGGAATCTTGTCAGGACCTGGAGCCTTTCCCCAATTTAGTGAATCTATAGCGGCACTTGTTTCAGCTAAGGTGAATATGATCGGGGTAGCATCTTGGATTGTTGAAACGTCAAGGGACCTGAAAGATGCCTCAGGTGGACCTGCATATAATTGGCCAAAATGCTCAACCCAGGCTGTGGGAAGAATTGATGTGCCAGGTACAGAGGCAGAATCTCCACAGTTTTCTACTATTAATTTCCAAAACCTGGAGGTATCTTTTGATTTAGCAGATTCCAAATTAGCAGCCCATCTAGCCTCTTCCCAGCTTCTGCGTGCCTTGGTGCATTCGATCTTATAAACTAAATTTCTTGAGTAGTTTTTGAGATATTAAAGGAAAAATAAATTTGTATATCTGGGCAGAGCCTAAGCACAGATCGCATGGTGAGATCTGATTGGCTGTCAGAACTTCAACCAGAAAGTGATGGCTGTTTTATTGGTACCAATAAATATGATAGCACCTAATTGAAATTCATTGTAGTGAATGGCAGGTTTTGAGGGTCACAAAAAGGAGGACGTATAAAGGGTGATAAAATATTTTAGTTACAATATAAATAATTTGTTGCAAAGGTGGCTTTACCCTGTGACAAAGCTGTCTGCTGGGATTTCATGAATTATGTTCGAGAGAAAACTGTTTCTCATGATTTTACCATAGAGGTTATGGAATGTGCTCCAGGAGCTAAAATGAGACTATGGGGGTCATTACAACCTTGGTGGTCATAATCCCCAGGGCAGCGGTGTAAGTACCGCTGCCCTGGGGATTATGAGTCCCCGACCACCAGCCTGGCCGTGGCGGTAAACACCGACATTGAAAGGCTGGCGGTAAGGGGACTTGGGGTGCCCCTGCACTGCCCATGCACTTGGCATGGGCAGTGCAGGGGCCCACAGGCATAGCCCCGTCACGCATTTCACTGCCCAAATTTCGGGCAGTGAAATGTGCGACGGGTGCTACTGCACCCGCTGCACATCAGCATTGCCGCCGGCTCTATTACGAGCCAGCAGCAATGTTGATGTGACATTTCCGCTGGGCCAGCGGACGGTAACACTGTTACCATCCGCTGGCCCAGCGGAAATGTCATAATAGGGAGCCAGGAATACCGCCGGCAATGGCGGTATTCTGTCTCCCGCGGCATTAATGACCCCCTATATATTTCTGTCAATTCACACTATCTTTCTCAGCCATGTGAGAATGAAGTCTGACATTCTCAGTAAAACATGTACTTCCAAAAGAATCCACCAGTCTGCTGATTCTGTTGCGTTATACTGCAGCCTCCCAGAGTGTTCTAAAGAACAGTTTGAACGCTAACATTCTTTCTTGTGACAAAAGCGTGGCACACCTGAAGCCATCATGATTGAATCAAACTGATAAAACTTAAAACATTTAATATAGAAAAGACCAAAATGAGGGGTTTCATCTTTTCATAGAAATTATGGTTAGTGCTGTAGAAAGAAAAATGGGGACACATTTTCAGTGAGTTTTCAAATATCTTCCTCTTTAATTTCATTAAAACATTCTGACAGTTAGACTGAAACATGCACTTTCAAACCCAGCAGCAGACTGCCAGTTAACTCCCTGGTGATCAGCAGTTTACTACAGTGTTCTAATGAGCGACTAAAGTGCTAACATTCTGAATTTATGCCAAACGTGTGGCTAGCGCAGGTATCTTTAATACAATTTATTGAGTGTTTATGTATTTTGAATAATGGATTTATGTAGAAAATGAATAACGTAGAAAAATAATGCACGCAATGAAAATGTGACCTCGAAGAATGGCCACCAATGTTCCCGAAATGTACTAATTAATGATTAATACTTATGAAATATTGAAAAGATGTTAGATTAATGCAGTAATATACTATATTAAGGGGTATGAAGTACACTTTAGCTTTATTAAATTGTAGTCCTTAACTTAGTGAGTGCCTTGACCTATTTTTGGCAGGCCTCATGCAGAAGCTGTATTTCTTAGCGTTTAAGAAAAGGCTGATCGAGTGAATTAAACCGTTAAATGTCCATTGTCTTGTTAAAAGTGCTTAACTGAAGCTTTTTGTGAGAACCGACTGCTAGGAGATGATGTTCCTGCTAGCGTAACATTTTATGTGTGAGACTGACTTTCCTTGGACAAGACCAGTGAAGATACTGACTAGAGTGGAAGCTGCAACAATATTGTTACCAGACAAGTCGGATGATGAGAACGTCGTAAGGCGGACCAATCAACTGTATGTGAACAGAGCAATATTAGAATTCATAGGTTTGACATAGAAATATTTTTGGACAAAGTATGAACATACGATTAACTGACCATTAGGGAATTAGGGGATAGTTTAGGTGACTTTGATATAACAACACTGCAGAGGGAAGAGACTAAAGAAGACACTTTAGGAGAGGGAGAGACTTGTTGAGATTTTAGGGAAGAGACGTTCATTCAGACATTGGGCTCATATTACCTGACTAAGAGCCTGATGCCTTGCTGATCGACTGATCAACTGATGACCTCAAGACGAAGACTGATTCTGTTTTGCTGACCCATACCGAGGATAGGTATAAATGATAAACTGTGACTGTTATGCCTTTTTGCTTTTTCTTTCTAGGTACCAACTGCGCTGTTTTGATAGAATCATAGTTAGATTTGTTTCCAGATTTGTGTTACTGAATTGTTTTGCATGAAGCCCAACAAGCTGATGCTAATCTGAGGTTAGTTGAGGATTCTGACTATTGACGAAAAGTCTGATGGATTTCTCTGCTTAACTACATGTATTACATTTCATTAACACAGCTGGTTCTGCTATTGATTTGCACTGTAACTTTAGAATGTGTTGTAATCAAAGCTTTGATTAGATTGCATTCCTTCCGCCGCTTTGGGCAACAAGTGTTGTTTATGTATGTGTTTCATTTGACTTTGAGAACTTACTAAACCTTTACTAAAGGAGTGGTTATTCATGGCTGGAAGGTCATGGTGCATGACATTTACTGACATTGATTATTGATTATATCGATTAATCTACATGATCTGAGCATTGTTAATATAGGGAAATAAACTTATTAAACTTTTACTAAAGGAGTGGTTATTCATGGCTTGAAGGTCATGGTGCGTGACATTTATTGACATTGATTATTGATTATATTGATTACTAATGATTGTTGATTATTGTGCATTGATTATTGATTGTGTACTGGAGCTATGGTCAGAACTTCTTAACTGCGAGTCAAAAGGTTAATCGCCCTATTCGCGTCCCCTTGTAAGTATACTTAAGGTCTGACACGCTAGCACATCTGACTGCCATCTTGATGTAATCGAAGTGGAAAATTGAAAGCATTCTTACTGAGGATACTGCAGTAAATAAGGAGATTAGGGAGCTTCATAATAAATATGTCTCCCAAGATGGCCACCCGAAACAAAAGAGCGTAAATATAGCACAAATATCATCCAAATGTAGCCCAAATATAGCCCAATGGCAGAGGTGTGCACAATGCGTTTTTTTTTTTTTTTTTTGCAGTTTTACACAGTGCAAACTTGACCCAAAGGTATTGGAGTGCTATATATATGCATCAGTTACACTGCACAAGGGCACATTCCTTTTAGGCTTTAGGCTTGGGGAGATCAAGGCCCTCATTACAACCCTGGCAGTCGGTGATAAAGCAGCGGTACTACCGCCAACAGTCCGGCTGAATTTATTTTTGAATCAACACATACAGTAACTTTAACACTCCGACAGCCACAGAGGTAGCAACAAACACCATGGCGGTAACCGCCAATAGCCAGGCGGAAGACAATGTACCGCCCACTGCATTACAACACTCCCATCCACGAGCTTTACCGGGGCAGTGCCAACACCATCAAAAGCGCGGCGGAAACAGCACACAGAAGGGAAACGACTCATCTCTCGACACTCAAGGAAGAACCAGAACGCCATGGAGCCTGAAGTGCAGGTGTCCCCCATGCTGGTGTACCTTCTCATACACCAGGAACATGAACGCCGGCGAAGTCGACCACAGTGAGTACTGAACCTAGCACACAGGGGAGGGGGGGAGGAAAAAGAGAGTGAAACACACACGCAACAAGCAACCCCTCCACCCCCAACCTCACCCCCAACACTATACACACAAACACATGCAACAACATTACATATACACCCTGTAACCGTCTGGAATAACGCAAGAACATAAGGAATGGAGTAAAATGAGTGTAATATTAGTAATTTTGAGAAATACGTTCATAAAGAAATAAACAGTATGTACAATATATACAATATATACAAAAGGAAGGACAATGGCCACTCCAAAATGTCCGTGGCCCACTGGGCCAAAACATAGGCCACGGCCACACTTGACTCCTGCCTCAATACTGAGAGAACAATACAGGGGCATCAGGTGAAAAACACACATGCACCTCGGGGGACGGGGAATGGGGGGGCACCTCAGCCCAAAGATGGCATAACTCCACTGGCCTGGAGGGGGCTCCATGCCCACTGCTTGGTCCTGGGGAGTGCAAAGCCACAGTCTCTCTAGTGGGTGGTTTGCCCACTGCTTGGTCCGGGACAGTGCAAAGCCACAGTCTCTCTTGTGGGTGGTTTGCCCACTGCTTGGTCTTGGGGAGTGCAAAGCCACAGTCTCTCTAGTGAGTGGTTTGCCCACTGCTTGGTCCTGTGGAGTGCAAGGCCACAGTCTCTCTAGTGGATTCCTTCTTCCACTGGTTCTGGAGGGGGCCTTGTGCCCTGTATGCTTCATCCTGGCTAGGAGGGGCTGAGTGGATGCCATCTTCCACTGGCTCTGGAGGGAGGCCTGGTGCCCAGTGTGCTTCATCTTGGCAAGGAGGGGCTGAGTGGATGGCTTCTTCCACTGGTTCTGGAGGGGACCTTGTGCCCAGTGTGCTTCATCCTGGATGGGGCAAGGTCACAGTCTCTCCCCTGGGTGTCACACCGACAGGTATTGCAGGGTCCCGGATGCACTGCAGCCCATGTAGTCACCACTATGCACTGCTCTCCGGTGGTGGCGGATGCTCAGTGTATGCCAGTTGCGCTGCAGGTGGCGGTGCAGGAAGTGTTGGTGTTAGCCTCCAGACCTTCACCTGCAGCCTCGGACGGCTGCCCACTGGTGCTGCTGCCAGTGGTGCTGCTGGCGGCAGAGCAGGTGGCAGTGCGCCTGCAGTGCAGGTGGCAGTGCTGGCTGTGGTGCAGGTGGTGGCTGAGGCAGTGGTGGTGGTGGCCTCCAGGCCTTCACCTGCAGCCTCGGACGGCTGCCCACTGGGGCTGCTGCTGCTCACAGTGGTACTGCTGGTGGCGGGGCAGGTGGCGGTGCTGGTCGCGGTGCAGGTGGCGGTGCTGGCCGAGGTTCAGGTGGCGGTGCTGGCGGCTTTGCAGGTGGTGGTGCTGGCAGTTGTGGTGGTAGCCTCCAGGCCTTCACCTGCAGCCTCGGACAGCTGAAGTGCCATGGCTGGTGTTCTGTGCCCCTTCCTGCCCTTGGCAGATGGTGGTGCCTCCTTGCTTCTGCCAGCTGGAGTCTTTGACTTGCCCTTGCTGGCTGGTTCAGCCTCCTTCCCCTTGCTGGCTGCTGTCCCCTTCTTGCCCTTGCCAGGTAGCGGACCCTTCTTGGCCTTGGCGGGTGTTGCTGGCACACTGGCTGGGCTGACGGGTGCCTCCTTGGAGCCTCTCACAGCGGCAGAAACCACAGTGGCTGTGGCCTGGGTGGCTGAGGAGCTGGGCTGGGTTCTGGCCACCCTGGCCTGAGGTGAAGGACGGGGGGAGTGGTAGGGAATAGGCCAATGTTGGCGAGGAAATGTTTCTTAGGGCCACTGGGGCGGGAAGAGGGTGAAGATTTGGGAGTGGAGGAAGAGGGAGTGGTTGTAGGAGGTTTCAGTCTGCTGTGTTTGGGTGCAGGTGCATGGGCTCGATGCTGTTGTGAGGTGGATGGTTGTTGGGTGTGTGTGTGCTTGCGTTTGTGTACTTTGGGAGGAGGGGTCACAGACACAGTGGGAGAGGACACAAGGAACATGTGCATGGATGTGGGGGTGGTGACTGCCAGTGAGGGGCATGTAGTGATAGGCGTGGTGGTGATGGAGGTAGTGGATGAGGATGTAGTGCATGCAGGTGTGAGTGGAGACGCTACTGGGAGGGGGTGGATGACGAGGAGGAGGGGGACACAGTGGAGGCAATGGATGTTGGTGTGTCTGCATGGGGATGGTGTTTGTGTGAGTGCCTGTGAGATGAGGTGTGGTGCTTGTGTTTGCCTGAACCACTTCTGTGTGTTGATTTGGGTGATAGCTGGTCTGAAGGTGTGCTTGGGATAGTCTGGGGTTGAGGGGATTAGGACTGGGTAGAGGAAGTTGGAGGGGGGAGGCTGGAGACAGGGGCAATGGCTGCCATCAGCGCAGAGGCCAGAGCCTGGAATGCTCTCTGTTTGGGTGCCACGCCAGAATGAATGCCCTCCAGGTATGCATTTGTTTGTTGCAAATGCCCTGCTACACCTTGGACGGCATTCAGTATGGTTGACTGCCCAACAGAGAGGGCTCTCAGGAGGTCAATAGCCTCCTAACTGAGGGCAGCAGGGTTGACTGGGGCAGGGCCTGAGGTGCCTGGGGCGAAGAAGATGCCCACCTTCCTGGGTGAGCGGGCACGGGAAACATGCTGAGGGGCTGCTGGGAGGGCAGTGCTGGTATGGGGGTGGCGGCTGTAACTGTTGTTGGGCTGGGCACAGAGGTGTCCGCCACCACCAGGGAGCTTCCATCGGAGGAGGAGTCGCTGTCGGTAGTGTCCCCTCCTGTCTCCGTCGTGGTGCTCCCCTCGCCCTCTGTCCCAAAGGTGCCCTCACCGTCGGTGGATTTGGCCTCCAGGCCCATGTGGGATGTAACTCCCTCCATCGCCGGTGCCTCTGCTCCTTCGCCAGATGATGCTAATGCACACAAGGACAGGGTGACAAAACAAAAAGGGGGGGCAGAGACAGAGGATACACTTGGTCAATGCCAGCAACAACACTACCGTTGGCGTAGACAACACACAAGGAACAGCCCTATGCACTAGGCCATGCACTACCAGTTACAATGTTAGTCACTAGCCCATGGGGTACAATGCCTAACTCCATTACCTGCACATCTGAAACCCACAGGACCCTGCCCAGTAGTAGATGCTCACTAACACTATTGGGGTTGGAGTGCATCTGATCTTGCACATCATTGAACATACCCTGCCATGTTCGCCCTGGCCTAGGGGCACCCAAGGCCCACCCAGGTAAAACCTTAACGAGCGCAAAGTCATGATTCTAAATCTGTACTCACTCCCTTGTGGCTGCTGTGATGCCTTCAAGCGCCCATCCAACTCCGGATAGGCCACCACCAGGATGCGGAACATCAGGGGTTCAGGTTACAACGGGCACCCCTTCCTCGTTGGGTGGCCAGCCCCAGCTGGGCCACCGCCATCTTCCTTGCCCAGCGGCGCAGGTTCTCCCATTGTTTGCGGCAGTGGGTGCTCCGCCTGTCAAAAACCCCCAGGGTCCGCACCTCCTTGGCGATGGCACGCCAAATACCCTTTTTCTGATGGGCGCTGACCTGCAGAAAAAATACAGCAGAAAAGGGATTAGTCATACTGTCCAGACTGTCATACTCATGGCCCACCATATCCCTCCCATCCCCTTACGCACATACATTGCCCACCATACATACAACACTCTGCCCAGGACCCCTCAGACCCCCCCACCACACGGAGCTTACACACAAGCAATCTATACATTCACAGCCCACACATCATGCTCACAGTGTACTCACGTGTTTGTCTGGAGGACCATAGAGTAAGGTGTACTGGGGTAGAACCCCATCCACTAGGCTCTCCCACTTCTCTGAAGTGAAGGTGGGGGCCCTTTCCCCAGACACTTGAGCCATTGTTGCTTCCAGACACAGGTCACAGCAGCACTTGCAGTTTAGCTCCTCTCCTGTTAAAGGTCAGGTAGCAAGTGAGTGCACAGATAGAAAATGACGGTCACGTCCGCAGAGGTGTGTAACGTCACTGCAGGCGTACATCGCCATTGGCTCCTGGAACCAGCGGCGCACAATGCCAGCGGTATTACCTCATTTCCACTTGTTTCTCCTCACAGGTCAGGCAGCCACCATTTCAGGGGGGCACAGCCCATGGCACCTAACTGTGTTACAGCAGACATTTGAACATCAACTAACTATCGAGTTCACATACTGTTTCTGTAAAGGAAGAAATGCATATTAATATTGACATATGTGTGAATATGACCCATTGCGCACCGTTTTTCACCCTAGAGTTCCACTGCTGAGGATGAATAGGAGATGGGGACATCCCCCGTGTACAGACCCCTGGTGGACCTGGCAACAATGGAGGATAGGCACATTATCCTGACCTACAGACTTGATAGGGCCACAATCCAAGACCTGTGTGCACAATTGGAGCTAGACCTGATTTCAGTTATCCGCCACCCCACAGGTATCCCCACTCTAGTGCAGGTCCTGTCAGTGCTCCATTTCCTGGCAAGTGGTTCCTTCCAAGCGACAGTGGCCATGGCATCAGGGATGTCTCAGCCAATGTTCTTAAACGTGCTGACCAGTGTTGTCTGCCCTTCTGAAACACATGCGCAGCTTCATCGTATTCCCCCAGGTGGAGGATTTGGCCACAGTGAAGGATGACTTTTATGCCCTGGGACATATCCCCAACATCATTGGTGCCACTGATGGTACACATATTGCATTTGTCCCCCCACCCCCCTGGAGAAATGAAAAAGTGTACAGAAATAGGAAAGGCTTTCAATCGCAGAATGTGCAGAGGGTGTGTTTGGCAGACCAGTACATATCCCATGTATCCTAGCTCTGTGCATGATGCCTTTATCTTGAGGAATAGTAGCATTCCATATGTGATGTCTCAACTCCAGAGGCACTGGGTGTGGCTAATAGTTGATGTAGGCATATGTGTGTGGTTTTGGCCCTAAGGGTGAGTGTGTGGCTAACAGGTATCCCTCGAATATTTGCAGGTGACTCTGGTTACCCCAACCTCTCATGGCTACTGACCCTAGTGAGGAATGCCAGGACAAGGGCAGAGGAAAGTTACAATGCGGCACATGGGCGAACAAGGAGGATCATTGAGAGAACCTTTGGCCGCCTAAAGGCCAGATTCTGGTGCCTCCATCTGACAAGTGCATCCCTGTACTACTCACCCAAGAAGGTGTGCCAGATCATCGTTGCATGTTGCATGTTGCATGTTGCACAACCTGGTATTGAGATGCCAGGTGCCTTTTTTCCAGGAGGATGAGCCTGGGGATGGTCGTGTGGCAGCGGTGGAGCCTGTGGACAGTGATGAAGAGGAGGCAGAGGAAGAAGATGTGGACAACAGCAGTACACTCATTCAACAGTACTTCCAGTGAAACACAGGTGAGACAATGTAACTTCACCTTCCATTGCAGTTTAGTGTTTGACATTGAACATGGCAGCCTGATTTCCCTATTTTTATGGCCACTTACTGTGCCCTTTGGCATCTCTATTTTCAGATCTCTGTGCCCCACTCTGGCTCATGGTGTGTTTACTGCTGCCCACTACTGGTCATACCTATGTAAATATTACAGTACATTTGAACTGCAATGTTTACAGTTTGTGAAACTAATACATTTGTCATAGAATTCACAGACTCCATACTTGAATGTGTTCAAAGGGTGTTTATTTATGTGCTAATAAGTGTAGGGGGTATTGCAATGGGCTGGATTGCTGATGGAGGAAAGTCCAGGGCAGAGTCCATTCTATTTGTATCACAGGTGCACTGTTCAAGGGGGCATAGGAAGTGGAGCAATGGCAGTTCAAGGTGGACAGGGTGACAGAGTGGGACAGAAGGGTGACAATCAGGATAGTCTTATTTCCTGGCAGGGATCTTGGCAATATTCTCTGGCTTCTGTCTGGATTGCAGGGACCGTTTGTGGGGTGGTTCTCCTTCTGCAGGGGGCGCTGGTGGCCTGTTGGTCCTGTGGCGTGGCCTCCTGGCCACTAGCGCCGGCGGAGGTCGAGGGCTGTTCTTCAGTTTGGCTAGTGTCAGGGGCCCGTTGGTGTGCCACTGCCTCCCTCATTGTGTTGGCCATGTGTGCCAGCACCGCTGCAATGGTGACCAGGGTGGTGTGAATGTCCCTCAGGTCCTCCCTGATCCCCAGGTACTGTCCCTCCTGCAGCCGCTGGGTCTCCTGCAGTTTGTCCAGTATCTGGCCCTTCGTCTCCTGGGAATGGTGGTATGCTCCCAGGATGTTGGTGAGTGCCTCCTGGAGAGTCGGTTCCCTGGGCCTGTCCTCCCCCTGTCGCACAGATGTCCTCCCAGCTTCCCTGTTGTCCTGTGCTTCTGTCCCCTGAACCGTGTGCCCACTGCCACTGACCCCAGGTCCCTGATCGTCCTGTGTTTGTGGGGTGGCCTGGGGTCCCTGTAGTGGTGGACACACTGCTGATTGACGTGTCCTGGGGACAGAGGGATGGGCCCGCTGGGTGGGTGCTGTGGTGGTGTTTCCTGAGGGTGGAGGCTCTGTGGTGGGTTAGGACTGTGGCTGTGTCATCGACTGTCTGGAGATCCGGATGGGCCAGGTTGGTCATCATGATCCAGGCGTGCAGAGCTGCTGTCATCACTGTGGGCCTCTCCAGGGGGGAATGGATGTGGCTGGCCCCTCCTCTCTGGTGACGTTGAGTGGGGTGTCCTGTGGGGATGTAAATGCAGTGTTATTGTATCTGCGTGTGCCGTCTTGTGCAAGGATATGTTTCTATCTATGGTTGTTATTAGCAAAGCAGCTTTGGCTTGTGTGAGTTGTGCTTGGTTTGGCTAAGTGATTGTCCCTATTGTGCATGCTGTGGTGATGGATGTCCATGCAAGTCTGTGATGGGGGTCCATGCATTGATGTTGCATGCTGGGCTTGCTATTGGGATGGGTGGGTTGTGATGGTGGGGTATATGTAAGGTGGTGGGGTGATGGGGTTGAGGGTAGAGGTTGTTGTTTGTGATGGCATGTAGGTAGGGTAGGGGATAAAGTAATAAAGATTTGATTTACCAGAGTCCAGTCCTCCTGCTACCCCTGCGAGGCCCTCAGGATGCATGATCACCAAGACTTGCTCCTCCCATTTTGTTAGTTGTTGGGGAGGAGGTAGGGGTCCACCGACAGTCCTCTGTACAGCTACCTGGTGTCTTGCTACCAAGGAACGCACCTTCCCCCGTAGGTCGTTCCACCTCTTCCTGATGTCATCCCTTGTTCTTGGGTGCTGTCCCACGGCGTTGACCCTGTCCGCGACTCTCTGCCATAGCTCCATCTTCCTAGCAATGGACGTCTGCTGCACCTGTGATCCGAATAGCTGTGATGATTTCCTCCACCATGACCCTTAGCTCCTCCTCTGAAAACCTAGGGAGTCTTTGTGGTGCCATGGGTGTAGTGCGAATGGTATGTGTGAGGGTGTGTGGGGTGATGTGTTGGGGTGTGTGCTGTGAAGTGCGTGGATGGTGTATGGGTGATGGTGTTATGTGGCTCAGATTCAGTGGGTGCTCCTAGATTGTCTCCCTCAGTTGGCAATATTTGTTTTGTTGTAAGGGGTTGCGGGTATTGTGGGTGTGTGTTTTATAGTGTTGTGGGTTTGTGGGTGTGGTGTGTGTATGTGTGTCAGGTGTGTGTTTTTTTAATTGTCCAATGTGGTGTAGTTTTGTTAGTGTGTGTGTATTTTGAGTGCAGCGGTCTGTACCGCCAATGGTTTACCGCAGTTGAATGTCCGCAGCGGTGATTCATGGGTCATGATGCTGTGGGCGTATTTCTGTTGGCGTAATGGTATGGGTTTTGCTACCACCATTTTATCACTGACCTTTGGTCTGGCGGACTTGTGTGGGTGTCTGTATAGTGGTGGATTTCACTGTGTGGGTCATAATACCCGTAGCGGTATACCGCTGCGGTCACAATATGTTGGCTGCAGTCAGGATGGCAGTAAGCAGAACTTACCGCCAATGTTGTAATGAGGGCCTAAGTGATTTGTCCAGAATCACAGGATCTCAAGCTGACTCCGAAACTCAAGCCTGGCTCCCCAGTTGCAAAGTCTGCATCTCTGGCCCTAAGTGTACTATATAATCAAGTGATCAATTGGATACAAAATATAAAGATAGCAATTTGGCAGACATTTGAGGTCAGAAGGAAGAGGCAGTGGCAGTACAACAATACATGCCAAACGGACAAATTCAGGCAGGAGACTCCTGATGTTTTTAAGCCCAAAGGGCTTTATTTTATCTGTCTCCTATCAAAATCTCCTCATTTTCAATGTAAGTCAATGGGGAAAATCAACTACCTAGGTTTTGTTACACATTCTCCCTCTTACCAAGTTCAAAATGTGGGCAAGTATGGTACATTGGATGACTAAGGGCAGGAGGAATGGGGTAGGGACTTGGGGCCAGATGTAGCAAAGACTTTGCGACTCGCAAACGGCGAACATGCGTCTTTGCTATGTAGAAATGCATTTCCGAGTCGCAAATAGGAAGGGGTGTTCCCTTCCTATTTGCGAATCGCAATGGTATGCAATTCCATTTGCGACCACGAAAGCGGTCACAAATGGACTCGCAGGTACCATCCACTTGAAGTAACCCATGGGACCCCTTCCCCTTTGTGACTGGACCAAAAAGTTATTTTTCAGAGCAGGCAGTGGTCGAATGGACCACTACCTGACCTGAAAAATACCGAAACAAAAGGTTTTGGTTTATTTTTCAAAGTGCAGCTCGTTTTCCTTTAGGGAAAACGGGTTGCACTTTGAAAAAAAAAAAACTGCTTTATTTAAAAGCAGTCACGGACATGGAGGTCTGCTGTTCCCAGCAGGCCTCCATGCCCGTGAGTGCCCTGAGTTGCTATGGGGTCGCAAATTGCGACCCACCTCATTAATACTAATGAGGTGGGTCTTTGCGACCCCATAGCGACTCGCAGAAGGTGTCTGAGACACCTTTCTGCATCCCAAATTGCGACTTGCAATTTGCGAGTCGCAGGGACTAGCAAATTGCAAGTCGCAATTTGGGACTTTCCTACATCTGGCCCCTGGACTCGGATAACAGAGAGCAGGAGGAAGATGGGCAGGGGCACCAAACTGACCTTACATGGCAGGCGTCAGGGGTTTGCAGCAGCACAATCCACTACAGAGGGCAAGCGAGACAGCAGTGAAGCACAATGGACCATGGAAAGCAATAGGGAGGGGACAGGGCAATGCACATGGATAACAGAGAGAAGAGGGAAAAGAGGCAAGGGCAGCAAGCTAGCAATACCGGACAGACAGGCAGGACAGTTGCAGCATATTTTCATCCAAAGTCTGTGCTTCTGATAGAGGTTATTTGAATATAAACATCACAAGGCAGATGAATCAGAATTGGTAGTAATGGTAGTACAAATGCACTTCCTACAAGTGTCTGAACATAAAGGTAGGAAAGTAAGTGGTGGTGCTATGTGGCCCAATTGTCCTACTACCACAAGACAAAAATTGTTTGTATCACAGGGATACATTATGGCCCTCATTCCAAGATTGGTGGACGGTGGTTGCCGCCCGCCAAGCGGGAACCGCCAATTGGCCGCTCCGCGGTCAAAAGACCGCGGGGCCATTCTGACTTTCCCGCTGGGCCGGCGGGTGCCCGCCAAGGGAGCGCCCGCCGGCCCAGCGGGAAAGGGCCTACAACACAGAAGCCGGCTCCGAATGGAGCCGGCGGTGTTGCAGGTGTGCGACGGGTGCAGTTGCACCCGTTGTGCTCTTCACTGTCTGCTAAGCAGACAGTGAAAAGCATACTGGGGCCCTGTTAGGGGGCCCCTGCACTGCCCATGCCCATGCCAGTGGCATGGGCAGTGCAGGGGCCCCCAGGGGCCCCAGGACACCCGTTCCCGCCATCCTGTAAACAGGCTGGCGGGAAGGGGGTCGGAATCCCCATGGCGGCGGGGCTAATCCGGCGGGAAACCGCCGGACCCGGTTTTCCGACCGCGGCTGTAGGGCACTGAAGCACCGCCAGCCTGTTGGCGGTGCTTCCGTTGCCCGCGGCCAATGAGGGCCTATATGTCAATATTTGATAAGAACCACAGCACTCCATCACAAATGTATCCAGCAAGTTAAGAAATCCGATCAATATATGGTGATACATAGAACACAGAGTGCTGTGGTTCTTATCTAAATAATCACAAGGCAGATGTTTAACTAGAAATATACTACTCTGTGGGCAGTACACCCACAGGTCCCCTTATTACATTATGGGCCTCATTACGACCCTGGCGGCCGGCGCCAGCTATTATGACCATGGCGCTATAGCCACGGCCATACCACCGGCCCCTCCACTATACTGCCAGGATTTAGCCTGGCGGTCATAATCCCCAGGGCAGCGGTGCAGGCACCGCTGCCCTGGGGATTATGAGTTCCCGACCGCCAGCCTGGCCACAGCAGTAAACACCGTCATGGAAAGGCTGGCAGTAAGGGGGACTTGGGGTGCGCCCCTGGGGGCCCCTGCACTGCCCATGCACTTGGCAGCCAAACCCAAAATGCCAAACCTTTAACTTTGCCAGTACTTGTTGGTAAAGCATTTGCTTTAAAAAGCAAAGGAAAAAAGCATTTCGAAATACTGGAGTAAAAGCAAACACATATATTAAGGTGTCTCAAAACTACACTGGGTTCACTATTTTCAGTCATTACAAATAGCATCGCCAAACCTGCCAGACAGCTCAGCTGTCTGGTTGCGAAAGACATATTGTGGGTTTACCAAGAATACAGTTTGGCTTGCCGCCCACCCACTACTTATCAAAGTGTGAATTTACTGCCATTCTCATTTGCCTGCTCCTTTTTCAATGGCCTGCATTGCCATGTTGTGCTAGCCCCTCAGCATGACCACAGCAACAGTGTCCTTCTACTGCTCACTCTTAGGGAGCTATCTTTTTCTTTCCAATGAAGCACTCCCCAGGAGTGCATTTGTTTTCCAGCTATCTCCCTAATGTGGCTGAACCGCACCCCCAGTGTTGCTCTCTACCACCAAGTGCTTCTCTCCTACTGTCCTCAGCGATATGCTCTACCTTGTTTGCTTCTCACCCCTGTTGCTTTCTTGCCCGTGTGCTTCTTACTCACCAGCTCCACATTGCTCTCTTTCTTGCATATTTCCTTTTCTCCCATGCACTACATTGCTCTCTTTGTCGCTAGTTTACTTCTCTCCACGCCCCGTGTTTTTCTTCTTCTCCAACTACCTTGTCCTTCATACTAATCCAGGAACATTCTCATCTAACTTATCTCAATTGTACTTCTTAAATCATATAATAGGTAGTAAATCCTCACAAGTGAATATTCACAGAGTGCTTTAATCAAAATATATATGTCATCATAAAAAACAGCACCACTATAAATCTCATGAGAAAAGTTCCAAACCAAATAAAATGTCCTGATAAATTGTCCAAGAAGTTTGTAATCCATTAAAAACAAGTTCCTGTTGATCAAATGTCAGCCTTCACCTCAT
Organism: Pleurodeles waltl; assembly: GCF_031143425.1. NCBI lineage: Eukaryota > Metazoa > Chordata > Amphibia > Caudata > Salamandridae > Pleurodeles > Pleurodeles waltl. The sequence goes on along the minus strand of NC_090446.1, from coordinate 713,472,508 downwards.
CAAGAGACAATCAAGAGTTGTTTGTTTACAGGACTGCCAACAGTGGATATCTTAAAAACCGTGGCACACATTTTGGTTGAAAATACCAACTTTTTCTTCCACCTTTTTCAGGACTGGATAATAAATTTATTCAGTATAACCAGACATAGGCCCTCATTATGATATTGGCCATAAGTACCGCTTACCGCCATGCTGACTGCTGCCAACATACCTCCGCCGCTGCGGATTACCGCCACCCAAATTATGATCCACACATAGCAATCCGTCACTTTACAGCCATACACACAAGTCCGCCAGCCCAAAGGTCAGTGATGAACTGGTGGTAGCAAAACCCACACCATTCTGCCAACAGACCTATGCCCACAGCATTATGACCCCGAATCACCACGGCGGATATTTATTGGCAGTACAAAGCTGCGCTCAAAATACACACACACAAACAAAATAACACCACATTAGACAATTTGAATAACACACACCTGACACACATACACACACCACACCCACACTCCAATACCACTATAAAATACACACCCACATTACCCACAACCCTTTATGACTACAAACAATTGCCTCAAGAGAGACAGCAAGACCGCAGACAAGACCACAGGCACACACCACCATAACCTGTACACCATCCACGCACCATACATCACACATCCCAACACAGCACCCCACACACCTTCACCCACACCACTCACACTACACCCATGGCACCACAACGACACCCCAGGCTCTCAGAGGAGGAGCTAAGGGTCATGGTGGAGGAAATCATCTGGGTAGAGCCACAGCTATTCGGATCACAGGTGCAGCAGACATCCATTGCTAGGAAGATGGTGCTATGGCGGAGAATCGTGGACAGGGTCAACGCTGTGGGACAACACCCCAGAAGGCATCCAAAGGGCCTGGCAGGAATAGGAGGAGGAGGAGGACTAGACTCTGGGAGGTCAAATCTCTATTACTATTACCCACTCTATCTGCATGCCATCACAAACCCCCACCTTTACCCTCACTCCCATCAATACACCACCTCATACACACTCCACCATCACAACCCACCACTCCCAATAAAAAGCCCTGCATGTAACACCAATGCACGGACTCCCATCACAGACCTGCATGGACACCCATCACTAAAGCGTGCACACTAGAGAGAATCACCTAGCCCACCAAATAACAACTTACACAAGGCAAAGCTGACAGGGCAATAACAACCATACAGGGCAACACACCCATGCACAAGATGACACACACAGAAACAATAACACTGCATTTACATCCCCACAGGACCCCACCCAATGTCACCGGAGAGGAGGTGCCAGCAACATCAAGTCCACCCCCAGAAGAGGCCCACAGTGATTACATCAGCTCTGGACACCTGGATCTGGATGACCAACCCGGCTCATAAGGGATCTCCGGACAGTTGGTAACCCGGGCACAGTCCCATACCACCACAGAGCCTCCCTCCTCAGGAAACACCAGCACACCGTTCAGGGGACAGAGGCACAGGACAACAGGGAAGCTGGGAGGACTGCTGTGCGAAAGGAGGAGGACAGGCCAAGGGAACTGACTCTCCAGGAGGCACTCACCAACATCCCGGGAGCATACCACCATTCCCAGGAGACGATGGGCCAGATACTGGACAGTTGCAAGAGACCCAGCAACTGCAGGAAGGACAGTACCTGGGGATCAGGGAGGACTTGAAGGACATCAACACCACCCTGGTCACCATTGATGGGGTGCTAGCAGACATGGCCAACACCATGAGGGAGGCAGTGGCACACCACCGGGCCCATGACACTAGCCAAACCAATGAACAGCGTTCCACCTCCGCTGCCGCTAGTGGATAGGAGGCCCCGCTACAGGAACATCAGGCCACCAGCACCCCACCCCTTGCAGAAGGAGAATCACCCGGCAAACGGTCCCTGTGATCCAGGCAGAAGCCAGAGATTATTGCCAAGATCCCCACCAGGAAATAAGACTCTCCTGATTGTCACCCTTGTGTCCCTCTCTGTCACCCTGTCCACCTTGAACTGCCATTGCTCCACTTCCTATGCCCCCTTGGACAATGCACCTGTGATACAAATAGACTGGACTCTATCCTGGACATTCCTCTACCATCACCACATCCCCCTCTACTTATTAGCACTTACATAACCACCATTTGAATAAATAAAAGTATGGAGTCTGTCAAATGATTGAACTATGTATTCGTTTAACATGCTTTCAACACTGCAATACAACTGTACAGTAATGTATACATAGGAATGACCTGTACTTGGCTGCAATCAACACACCAGGAGTGATAGTGGGGCACAAATTTCTGAACACAGAGATGCCAAAGGGTACAGTAAGTGTCCATGAAAGTGGGAAAATCAGCCTGCCAGTGACAATGTCAAACATAAAACTGACAATCAAAAGTGAATTTACAGTGTCTTACCTGTGCGTCATTGGAAGTATTGTCGTATAATTGCACTTCTGTTGTCCTCAACCTCATCCTCTGCCTCCTCATCTTCACTGTCCACAGGGTCTAGCCTCATCCTCTTGCAGAAAAGGCAACTGGCGACGTAAGGCAAAGTTGTGCAACATACAGCATACAAGGATGATCAGGGAAACACCTACTTGGGTGAGTAGTACAGGGATCCACCTGTTAGATGGAGGCAATGAAACCTGGCCTTCAGAAGGCCGAATGTCCTTTGTATTATTCTTATGGTTCACCCATGTGCCTCATTGTAACGTTCCTCTGCCCTTGTCCTAAGATTCCTCACAGGGGTCAGTATCCATGAGAGGTTGGAGTAACCAGAGTCACCTGCAAATATCGAGGGATAACTGTTAGACACACACTAACCCTTAGGGCCCACACCATACCCATATACCAACACCTACTGGGTGGGAGCCAGGGCTCACTTATTAGCCACACCCGGTGCCTCTGGAGTTGAGCCATCACATATGGGATGCTGCTATTTCTCAGGATAAAGGCATCATGCACAAACAAAGGATACTTTTCATTGACATGGGAGATGTACTGGTCCGCCAGGCACACTATCTACACATTCATGGAGTGAAAGCTCTTTCGATTTCTGAACACCTGTTCATTTCTCCGGTGGGTGGGGGGACAAATGCAACATGTGTACCATCTATTGCCCCAATAATGTTGGGGATATGTCCCATTGCACCAAATCAGCTTTCACTGTGGCCAAATCCTCCACCTGGGGGAAAACAATGTAGCTGTGCATGTGTTTAATCAGGGCAGACAACACTCTGGTTCAGCACTATTGAGAACATTGGCTGAGACATTCCTGCTGCCAAGCCCACTGTCACTTGGAAGGAGCCAGTTGGCAGGAAATGTAGCACTGATAGGACTTGCACAAGAGGGGGGATCCCGGTGGGCTGACAGATAACAGATATCAGGTCAGGTTCCAATTGGGCACACAGCTCTGTGATTGTGGCCATGTCCAATCTATAGATGAGAATAATGTGCCTGTCCTCCATTGCTGCCAAGTCCACCAGGGGCCTGTACACGGGGATGTCTCCATCTCCTGTTCATCCGCAGCGGTTGAAATCTAGGGGGCAAACGGTGAGCAGCTGGTCAGTATTCCATATTTCCAAACACTACAATGCATTGCATGTTGTGATGTTAACAGTATATTGTTGCATACTCCCAAATGGTGCCTATGTGTACTGTGACGCAGTTAGGTGCTATGGCCTGACCCCCCCCGAAATGGCATTCACCTGTCCTGTATGGAGGGACAGGTGGAAATGAGGTAATTCCGCTGACGTTGTTCGCCGTTGAGGGAGGCGGTCGAGAACCCCAGTGCAACTCCTCATTGGATACCATTGGGCCCTATGGGTGACAGTGGCCAATGGTGATGTACACCAGCGGTGACAGTACGCACCGCCGTGGACGTGACCGCCATTTTATATCTGTTCACTCACTTGCTACCTAACCTTCAACTGGAGAGGACCTACGCTGCAAGTGCTGCTGTGACCTGTGTCTGGAACCGACCATGGCTCGTGTCACTGGGGAAAGGGCCCCTGCCTTCACCGCTGCGGAGTTGGAGTGACTGGTGGCTGAGGTCCTACCCCAGTACTGAATGTTGTATGGCCCTCCAGACCAACAGGTGAGTACACTGTGAGCACGATGCATGGGGCATTGGTAGGAATGGGATCTTTGTTTGGCAGTATGGTTACAACAAGAAAAGTAAAACACAAAAACACTCTCACCTCAAAATCTAACATATAAATTAATCTAATATCAATACATATTTCAAGTAAAATAATTGTATTAATATACATCTAGAAATCTAGACAAAAATAACAACAGCAAATATATTAAGAAACAATTACCTCCAAATACAAAAACCTGGCAATCAATCATCTGGATTACAATAAATAATAATAAATTCAACTGCAACACAGAATAACAAACACTAAGATAAAGACAAAAAAAGAAAGTCAAAGATACAGACCGGACAAACAATTAGTGATGACAATATAAACAAACAACTACAGACAATAATCTTAATATGCCATGCTCATAATAATAGATATAATATGGATACTACTCTGAATACAAACCAATTTGGGTGACCAACAGTTTTTCATATAATGAGTTTCTAGTACATAGAAAAGCTAGTAATCAAACAATATATTTACACAAAACAACAAATAATCAGAGAAGATATCAAAAATAATAACAAAAAGTGGATACTGTCCAGTCTTGATAAATCTCATCTTGGCTAAAATCTTGGACTTCATCAAGGTCCTCTTTTATTATCCTTAAAGCCTTAGCCCCCGCAGGACGCACATTTCGGTAGACAACCAATCTCTAATATTTGGAAGTACAAGCGCCACCTTCATCAGGGCATTCTGGAAAGATGATGGAAACTGATACACCGTGTCGCAGTAATATATCTATATAAACAGAAATAAATGCCTCCATTAATAATATTACAATTATATAGGGGATTGTCATGTCAGTTCCAGTGACAAAACCATAATACAGAATGACAAGAAATAAATAAAACACCCATCAAAACATGCGAATTTCATGAAAAAAATCAAAGAAAAGGCAGAATTAATGTGCAAAACCCAAGTGCACACAGAAGCAAGTCTAAAACACCCTGAAAAGTGAATATAGTTTAATAAATAAAATAAATAAAAGCCCATATAGACTCATGCAGATCCTACCTCATGGTACCAACAACTGGCAAACATCTCCAAAAAACCAATTAAAGGGTTAGGAGGAACCAGTTGGATCTAAAAAGACCAAGCAACAAGAATAAAATACTCTAACCTGCAAAAATATTTCAGCACCAAAATAGTTCAGTTGTCCCCAACTATGGCAAGACCTACTTTCTCCATAGGACCAATGATTCACTAAACTTATCTTTAGAAGTAATTGCTGTATAGATTGCCAGCTCGTCCTATGACTTGTTGAAAAAGTTTGTCAAGCCTTCGGCGACCCCAAAGGATGCTGCTTTTATGTTCTGACCTCGATGTCTCATGATAACGTGCATTAGGAAACAACATAGAAAAAGGACTGCTCAAACCCATCTATCTACAAGAAATCTAAGAAAAACAGTGGCCATCTACAAATGTAAGTTTGTTACTCAGATGTCAAGGCAAAACTGCTATCCAAAGCACTCATCGGCGTCTAAATTATAGATGTTACTAAGGACAGCAAACAATAATCGTCTGCAGATATAGTCTTCACCAACCTTAAAATTTATTCTAAAAAGGGGGTAGACATGATAGCTCTAATAGACAGAGCTAACTTCTGGTGGCCATATTTGAGTGGAAATGAAACAAACCATAGACAGCTTCACTCCAAAGAATACCAATAAGAATAACTATGTAGAAGATATACAAAGGGCATATACATAGGTCTTAAGTATAGTTACGGACACAAACTAAATTGCATTTCGCCCAGGAATCTCATTGTTAAGTCCTTTTTCAAACGTCCGTAAGAGAAAAATTCAATATACTTTCTCTTTTTCCTAATGGATTCAACGCAGAAATCCCCTCTTGACAGGATTTTCTCTAGTATCGTCCATCTTATCTCATCCTCACTGTGGTTGCATAATGTCCAATGGGCAACTAGTGGGGCATTTAATTTGCACGTTCTTATTGCGAATTTATGTTCAGATAGTCTGATCCTAAACCCTCTTGATGTCTCGCCCACGTAACCTAGATTACACGGGCATAAGATCAAATATACCACATTTTTGGATCTGCAGTTTGTCATGGTCGTCAACACAACAGTTCTCTCATTATGTATAAACTTATTAGTAATCATAGCTCCATCACATGCATGACAGCTACCACATTAAAAGTTCCCTTTAACAGGGTCCAATCCTACGGCAGATCTTTGTACCAGATCCTGGGTAAACCCAACAGATGCCCAGACTAGCATGTTCCGTAAGTTCTTGTTCTTTTTAAAAGCAAAGAGTGTTTTTTCTAATGACATGGCATCATCACCCGTGTTCAAGATGTGCCACTCAGAGTTAATGATTTGTCTCACCTTGTCATTCAAATTAGAATGATGAACTACAAAGACCAACTTCTCGCTTTTAACTTTGCTTTTGCCTTGCAATAATGCCTCACGGTCGTAATATTTAGCTCTTTTTAATGAATCCTTAATCACTCTATGGGGATAGCCTCTTTGTTTCAATTTCTCCACTAGAACATCTGCATGCTTCAAAAAATCTTTTATCTCCGTACTGTTTCTTTTCAAGCACAAGAACTGTGAGAAAGGAATCGCTTGTCTTTGACTCCTGGGATGAAAACTATCGTAATGTAGAAGTGTATTCCTCGCTGTAGACTTAGTGAATAGAGATACTATCAAATGTCTGTTCATATGTTTGATGTATACATCTAAAAATTCAACCTGATCACAACTATGCTGCATAGTGAATTTAAGATTGTAATCACACAGATTAAGCCACATGAAAAACTCATGTAGTTTTTCTTTTTCACCTTTCCAAATAAAGAACACATTGTCAATGTATCTACACCAATTGGACACATTTTCAAAGAAAGGGGCAAGCTTGTTGTATATATGTTTTTCCTCAAACTTGCCTACATAAAAATTAGCAACGCTCGGAGCACAGGCGGCCCCCATGCTAACTCCCTTAATCTGCTGGTATACAGTCCCATTGATGTCAAAGAAGTTGTTGTATAACACAATGTTTAGCCAATTTATGATAAATTTGTGTAAAGGTTCTGTACCCAAGGTGGCCAGATACGACTTGACACAATCAAGGGCTTGCTGTTGGGGTATATTCGTATACACAGCTTCTAAATCCATTGTGACTAATATGTCTTGTTCCGGATTGGAAACAAGACCTTCTAATTTTGAAATCAAATGGGTACCCCAAATGACAGAGGACGCGGTTCCTCATACGGCTCCTGCCAAGGAGTATAATAATATGGGTTCTTCCAAGCCATCTTTAAAGCGTAAGTCCAAGTCACATAATGTCATTCCACCTGTCACAGTCTCTTCCATTCCTGATACGGATGACGACATGCCTGATGTGGACTCAGATTGTTATTTTTCGGACAAGGATGATGATGATTCGTTATCTGTTCCTCCTGTAAAGAAACCCAAAGTTTCCTCCATTGTTTCCCCCCTTTTTGATGCGGAGGGTTTTCCCATGTTTGATAATGGACATATTCTTCATCCCAACTCAACTGAATAGTCCCTCGCAGACCACGTGGGTCGATATGTGACTGCAAAATTATTTTCTCCATTAGATAAACAAACAAGAGCCAAGTTAAAATCTGAATGTCCTCGTCCGGCTCTTCCTCATAAGGCTACCATCACTCCCTCCATTGATCAGCCTTTGTTGATTTTTTTCACTAAACTCGGCAAAGACCCTCATAAGGGGGTTGATAAGGCTTGGTCGTCCTGTCAGGACAAACTCTTGGATGTCATTGGTACGCTTACGTGGATTTTTGACGTGGTCGAATCGGCCAGGTTAGAGGGTACTTTTATCGACCCGGAAGAATTGTCACTGTGGGTCCAGCGCCGTTTTTGCCTCCTGGGGAATGCTAATTCTGCTCTCATTCGTGAGCAAAGAAAAGGTCTCCTTCTCAAACTCGACCCGAAGTTAATCAACCTCACAACCATTCACCCTCATTCAAAAACTGAAGGACTACTTTTTGGTGATTCTTTTATTAAGGACTTAAGTAAATATGTTGCCACATTTACTTCCTGGGACAAGGCTCAGCAGTCCATGAAGAAAATGTTAAGCCAACATGTTTTTGCCAGGGCCGGTAGAGGCAGCGGCCGCTTTACCGGCCGCGGATTCGTCAATCATGCCTCCTGTGGATACTACAACACTTTCTATCAGGAATTCCAACCACAATTGTATCCCCAGCGGGATAGAGGCACCCAATCCAGGTCCTTCAGGAATTCAAGAACCTCCAATCCAACAGGTAAGCCCTCATGTCGGATCCTTTCCGACAGGAGGGCGTATTAGCCATTTTCTCCCACTATACCACTAGTGTCATATGCACAATATCATAAGAAAACACAATACACAGATATACTAAAAATAAAGGTACTTTATTTTTATGACAATATGCCAAAAGTATCTCAGTGAGTACCCTCAGTATGAGGATGCCAAATATACACAAGATATATGTACACAATACCAAAAATATGCAGTAATAGCAAAAGGAAGTAATGCAAGCAATGTAAAGTTACAGTAGATTGCAATAGGAGCACATAGGTATAGGGGCAACACAAACCATATGCTCCAAAAGTGGAATGCGAACCACAAATGGACCCCAAACCTATGTGAGCTTGTAGAGGGTCGCTGGGACTGTAAGAAAATAGTGAGGGTTGGAAAAATAGCCCACCCCAAGACCCTGAAAAGTAGGTGTAAAGTGCTCCTATATTCCCCAGAGAGCACAGAAGTCGTGATAGGGGAATTCTGCAAGGAAGACCAAAACCAGCAATGCAACCAAAGTGGATTTCCGGACCCGAGTACCTGTGAAACACGGGGACCAAGTTCAAGAGTCGCGACAGTGTCAAGAGAGGGATGATGCCCAGGAAATTCCAGCTGAGGGTGCAAAGAAGCTGCCACTGGATGGCTGAAGCTGTGGATTCTGCAAGACCGAAGAGGAGTAGGAACTTCCCCTTTGGAGGATGGATGTCCCACATCGTGAAGACACTTGCAGAGGTGTTCCCACACAGAAAGACCGCAAACAAGCCTTGCTAGCTGCAGGGTCGCTGTTAGGGTTTTTGGATGCTGCTGTGGCCCAGGAGGGAACAGGATGTCACCACTTGGATGAGGAGACAGAGGGGGCGCCCAGCAAGTCAGGGAGCCCTCACAGAAGCAGGCAGCACCCGCAGAAGTACCGGAACAGGCACTTAGAAGAGGAGTGAACCGAGTCCATGCAAAGTCACAAAAGGGAGTCCCACGACGCCGGAGGACAACTCAGAAGGTTGTGCACTGCAGGTTAGAGTGTCGGGGACCCAGGCTTGGCTGTGCATGGAGGAAATCCTGGAAGAGTGCACAGGAGCCGGAGCAGCTGCAAATCATGCGGTACCCAGCAGTGCAGTCTAGCGTGGGCAGGCAAGGACTTACCTCCACCAAACTTGGACTGAAGATTCACTGGACTGTGGGAGTCACTTGGACAGAGTTGCTGAGTTCCAGGGACCATGCTCGTCATGCTGAGAGGGGACCCAGAGGACCGGTGATGCAGTCTTTTGTTGCCTGCGGTTGCAGGGGGAGGATTCCGTCGTCCCACGGGAGATTTCTTCAGAGCTCCTGGTGCAGAGAGGAGGCAGGCTACCCCCAGAGCATGCACCACCAGGAAACAGTCGAGAAGGCGGCAGGATCAGCAATACAAGGTTGCAGTAGTCGTCTTTGCTACTTTGTTGCGGTTTTGCAGGCGTCCTGAGCAGTCAGCGGTCGATCCTTTGGCAGAAGGTGAAGAGAGAAGTGAAGAGGAACTCTAGTGAGCTCATGCATTTGGTATCTGAAAAATTCCCCAAAGCAGAGACCCTAAATAGCCAGGAAAGGAGTTTTGGCTACCTAGGAAGGAGGAAAGGCTAGTAACACAGGTAAGAGCCTATCAGAAACAGTCTCTGACGTCACCTGCTGGCACTGGCCACTCAGAGCAGTCCAGTGTGCCAGCACACCTCTGAATCCAAGATGGCAGAGGTCTGGGGCACGCTGGAGGAGCTCTGGGCACCTCCCCTGGGAGGTGCAGGTCAGGGGAGTGGTCACTCCCCTTACCTTTGTCCAGTTTCGCGCCAGAGCAGGGCTGGGGGATCCCTGAACCGGTGTAGACTGGCTTATGCAGAGATGGGCACCATCTGTGCCCTTCAAAGCATTTCCAGAGGCTGGGGGAGGCTACTCCTCCCCAGCCCTGACACCTTTTTCCAAAGGGAGAGGGTGTAACACCCTCTCTCTGAGGAAGTCCTTTGTTCTGCCTTCCTGGGCCAGGCCTGGCTGGACCCCAGGAGGGCAGAAACCTGTCTGAGGGGTTGGCAGCAGCAGCAGCTGCAGTGAAACCCCGGGAAAGGTAGTTTGGCAGTACCCGGGTCTGTGCTAGAGACTCGGGGGATCAGGGAATTGTCTCCCCAATGCCAGAATGGCATTGGGGTGACAATTCCATGATCTTAGACATGTTACTTGGCCATGTTCGGAGTTACCACTGTGACGCTGTACATAGGTAGTGACCTATGTACAGTGCACGCGTGTAATGGTGTCCCCCCACTCACAAAGTCCAGGGAATTTGCCCTGAACGATGTGGGGGCACCTTGGCTAGTGCCAGGGTGCCCACACACTAAGTAACTTTGCACCCAACCTTCACCAGGTGAAGGTTAGACATATAGGTGACTTATAAGTTATTTAAGTGCAGTGGTAAATGGCTGTGAAATAACGTGGATGTTATTTCACTCAGGCTGCAGTGGCAGGCCTGTGTAAGAATTGTAAGAGCTCCTTATGGGTGGTAAAAGAAATGCTGCAGCCCATAGGGATCTCCTGGAACCCCAATACCCTGGGTACCTCAGTACCATATAGTAGGGAATTATAAGGGTGTTCCAGTATGCCAATGTGAATTGGTGAAATTGGTCACTAGCCTGTTAGTGACAATTTAGACAGCAGAGATAGTATAACCACTGAGGTTCTGGTTAGAAGAGCCTCAGTGAGACAGTTAGTCATCACACAGGGAACACATACAGGGCACACTTATGAGCACTGGGGCCCTGGCTGGCAGGGTCCCAGTGACACATACACTAAAACAACATATATACAGTGAAATATGGGGGTAACATGCCAGGCAAGATGGTACTTTCCTACACTTGCCCATCCTCATCCATTAGTACAAAAGAAAAACAAAAAGATGAGACCAGTTATCAATCTCAAACACTTCAATCAGTTTGTGGTGTACCAATATTTGAAAATGGAGACCATCCTTCACCTCAGAGATACCCTTCTCCAAGGCGACTGGATGGTCCGTCTGGATCTCCAAGATGCATATTTAGTGGTCCCAATCCATCCAAATTTCAGAAAAGTTCTTCAGTTTTGATGGTTGGCCCAAACATATTACTTTACCTCTCTCCCCTTCGGACTATCGTCAGCTCCTTGGTGCTTCACCAAGCTCATGAAACCCGTAGTCGCTCACCTGAGAGCGCAAGGGATAAGACTTCTAATTTACCTAGACGATATCCTCATCTTAAGTCAGTCTTCTCAGACTCTTCTCGCACATTTAAAGATTACCTGCTCTCTCTTAGCAGACTTAGGTGTCATAGTAAACAGAGAAAACTCCCTTCTAATTCCCACTCAACTCATAGAATTCTTAGGATTCCAAATCAATTCTCTTTCGGCTACTCTTCTTCTCCCAGCTGCAAAAATAGAATCCATAAAGTCAGAAATTCTCCAAATCCTATGCAGCTCCCTCGTATCTCTCAGGTCATTAGCTCAAATAGTAGGTCTTCTATCCTCCTCTATCCAAGCTATTTTTCCAGGTCCCCTTCATTATCGTTCTCTTCAAAGACTGAAGATTCAACACTTGAGAAAGGGCCTATCGTATTCAGATACCATCCCTCTAGATTTCGAGTCTCGTACAGAGCTTCAATGGTGGAAAGACCATTTAGATGCTTGGAACGGGAAAAGTATCTTTGCATCAGCCCCAGATCTTGTGTTAGAATCAAATGCAAGTCGTCTGGGTTGGGGGGCCCGCTGTGGTCCCATCTCGACTGGAGGTACTTGGCCATCAGAGGAGTCCAAATTGCACATCAATTGTTTAGAGATGCTTTCCGGCTCCTTTGCAATCAGAAGCTTGGTAAAACACAAAGTTCACTGTGCAATCCTTCTCAGGATGGACAATACCTCAGCGGTCAGGTATATAAGTCACCTCGGGGCACAAAATCCAAACCCCTAGTGGATTTAGCCAAGAGCTTCTGGGAATTTTGCCTTTCAAACCATCTTTCGGTTCATGCAGAATATCTGCCAGGTGCTCTCAATTCAGTGGCGGATTGGCATTCCCGCCATCTTCGAGATGCCAGCGATTTGAAGCTCCATCCATCAGTTTTTCAGAAACTTCAGTCTTTATGTGGTCCTCTTTCTATAAACCTGTTTGCATCCCGTCTAAACTCTCAACTTCCTCAATTTTACAGTTGGCGGCCAGATCCCTTAGCCTTGGCATCAGACGCCTTCTTACAGGATTGGTCTCTTTCCCTCAATTACGCCTTTCCTCCTTACATCATGATCAGCATGGTTCTAGCACAGCTCACACGCCAACACGCCACTATAATTCTGATAGCCCCCTTTTGTCAGTCCCAAATCTGGTTCCCAACTCTCTTGGACTTTCTGTGGACTTTCCTTTGCTCCTTCCGTCCTTCCCAGATCTATTGTTGGACCCTCTTCAACGTCCCCACCCCCTTATTATGGACAACATTCTCACCCTATCCGCCTGGAAAATCTCTGGACTTCACAACCTGCCCCTCTTATTTCGTCAGAAGCTTCACAATACATCTCAAATTCCTGGGCCCCTGGCACCAAGAAGGCTTACAAATCAGCCTGGTCTTTATGGCACAGCTGGTGTTTGGGAAAACATATTGATCCCTTTTCAGCAGATGTGATATTTATAGTTAATTTTCTTGCCGCAGAAGCTAGTAAAGGTAAGGCCTTCCGAGCTATCAACCTTTACAGGTCAGCCATATCCTCTAGTCATATCCAGGTCAACGGGAAACCAGTAGGAGAACATCCGTTAGTCTGCTGACTTTTGAAGGGAGTAACATTTTCAAAACCTCCTTTACCTAAATACAGTCAGTTGTGGGACGTTAATGTTGTTTTAAAGTTCCTGGTGTCATTAACTGATAATTCTGTTCTATCCTTGAAAATGTTATCTGCTAAATTAACAATGTTATTATGCCTTATTTCCAGCAAGCGATTGTCTGACGCCAAAGCTTTGGACATCTCCAACCGTCAATTCACTCCTTCAGGAGTGTTATTTTCTGTGGTACGATGAACTAAGACTAACTTAACGTCAGTTTTCTATCCCTATTTTCCACAACATCCGAAATTATGTGTGGGTCAATGTTTAAAGGTTTATGAACAAAGAACTGCAGATTTGAGAACATCCTCTGTTTCCCAACTCCTTAACTCCTTTAGGAAACCATATAATCCTGTTTCTGTCGCTACTTTAGCCCGCTGGGTTAGATGGATCATGTCCTTAGCGGGTATTGACACTTCCATGTTTGGAGCTCATTCTTCCAGAGGAGCTATGGCTTCCAAAGCCTTTTGGGCTGGTTCCCGTCTAGAGGATATTCTGAAATCTGTAGATTGGTCTGATGGTAATATATTTAAAGTTTTTTATTGCAAGCCTGTTGATAGTGTTTCAGTCAATGTAATTAATATGCTTTAAACTTGCATAATAGAAGCCTCCGGTCTCAACATAAAATGTAGATTTTCCTAGTCTATGACAGAAAGTCTTAATTTTATTAAAGACACGGAGGCGAGTATAATCCCACCTCTGGTATAAATATTTTGTCTCCCTCCCTTTCTTCCAGCACCAGTTCCACCAATCAACCTGCTTCCTAGCTGTCCATCCTGCTCCAACGCTATGTTTCAGCCGAACTCTTGGATCCCTTATAGTTCTGGAATATCACCATCTGGATTTTCGGAGCACACTTACCTCAATGGATTTTTGGACTTCTGTTCTGATGTGTTAGCCTTTGTTATGGCTCTGTTTATTCTTTGTTCCTTATTCCCTTTATTTACTTCTGATTGACTTCTTTCGCAAGAAAAGAGGGCTGCTCGCAGTCAAGTGACATCATAATGCTACATGTGTACCCCTATTGGTTGTTATGTTTGGAACTAAGTTTTGAATCCCATTGGCTGTTCATAGTTAGCCTCATGGGATTTGTAGTTTTTCTTGACTGCTGCTATAGAATAAAGAAAGAAAAGAAACACATAATACTCGCCTAAGTGTCTTTAATAAAATTAAGACTTTCCAACATAGACTAGGAAAATCTACATAGTACCTGCTTTCAAATACTCTAACAAAAAATCTGCATGTGCTTCGGTTCTACCGGCTTTCTTTTTTAAATTCAGCAATTTCAACCAATCATCATTTAAATTGTTAGAAACACAGGAATCTACACCTGCATTCAAACTTGCCGCTACAATTCTAGAAAAATCCGCCTCAGAGAATCCAAAGGTCTTGATGCTATCCATCTACTCAAGAAATAAACGAAAAAAGAAAAAAGAATACCTGAAAACTAATCTGACAAAAAATAAGACTCTTGGACCACCACCTGTGCAAGAAAATAAAAAATAAAAATAATAAAAAAAACAAATAGATACATGAGAAAAATAAAACAAAATAAACAAAAGTGTCAAGGGAACGGACCACAACTACAAAGCTGTAAATACCCTGACAGCAAAATGCTGTAGCACAACAGTAAAGGACATTTAAACAGGGGTCCCTAGACTAATATGGAGAGTGATCAAGGGCACTACAAGAAAAGTAAAACACAAAAACACTCTCACCTCAAAATCTAACGTATAAATTAATCTAATATCAGTACATAATTCAAGCAAAATAATTTTATTAATATACACTTAGAAATCTAGAAAAAAATAACAACAGCACACACATTAAGAAACAATTCCCCCCCACATACAAAAACCTGACAATCAATCATCTGGATTACAATAAATAATAATACATTCAACTGCAACACAGAATAACAAACATATAAGACAAAGACAAAAAAGAAAATCAAAGATACAGACACCAGACAAACAATTAGTGTTGACAATATAAACAAACAACTACAGACAATAATCTTTATATGCCATGCTCATAATAATAGCTATAATATGGCTACTACTCTGAATAGAAACCAATTTGGGTGACTAACAGTTTTTCATATAATGAGTTTCCAATACATAGAAAAGCTAGTAATCAAAAAATATATTTACACAAAATAAAGACCAAGGACAGACTGGCAAAAATCCACAATACACAAGTCAAGTTATCATTTCAAAAGCAAAAGGAGTCTTAATGTAGTTTTAAACACACACTAACACTGTTAGCGTGAAAATGTACCTTGGGTGTGTCAAAAATAGCCCCACACGGACGAGTGTGCGTCAAAAAGGGCTTGCGATGCATTGATTTCACTCACGAGTGAGACCTTGCGTCATTTCTCCTTTCGTGGGGTCAGGCGCGTCATTTCTTCTTTCCGCAGGAGAGTGATGCGTCGATCCGGTCAGCACTCTCAGGTCCGGGCAGGCTTTGCATTGCTTTTACACAGCCAGTGTGCTTGTGTTGGAAATCCAGTTGCACGATGATCAGAAAACCACGCAGGACGGGTTGCGATCTCACCAGCCTCCGTCAGCGATGCTGCGCATCGTTTCTCCAGCTAAGTGTGTCGATTCTTCGGTCGTGTTGCAGGCGAGCATCGATTTTTGGCCGCGAAGCCAGCGGCGTGTTGATTTTTCAGCCGCAGATCAGAGTCGCATTGATCTTTTCCCCACATGGCGTTCTGTGTGTGGATTTCTTCCTCTTAGGCTTCCAGGTTTTCCTTTCAGGGTTCCAGGAACTGGATGGGCACCACTTGGCAGAGTAGGAGTCTCTCCAGAGACTCCAGGTGCTGGCAGAGAGAAGTCTATGCTGTCCCTGAGACTTCAAACAACAGGAGGCAAGCTCTAAATCACGCCCTTGGAGATCATCACAAGATGGAAGGCAAACAAAGTCCAGTTTTGCCCTCTTACTCTGAAAGAAGCAGCAACTGCAGGATAGCTCCACAAAGCACAGTCACAGGCAGGGCAGCTCTTCTTCCTCAGCTCTTCAGCTCTTCTCCAGGCAGAGGTTCCTCTTGGTTTCCAGAAGAACTTTCTAAAAGTGGCGTTTTCAAACACACAATCTTAAAATTAACTTTACTGAAAGATGTATTTTTAAATTGTGAGCTCAGAGACCCCAAACTCCATATGTCCATCCACTCCCAGAGGGAATCTAGACTTTAATCAGATTTAAAGGTAGCCCCCATGTTAACCGATGAGAGGGACAGGCCTTGCAACAGTGAAAAACAAATTTAGCAATATTTCCCTTTTAGGCCATTTAAAACACATTACTGTATGTCCTACCTTAACCATACTCTGCACCCTGCCCTTGGGGCTACCTAGGGCCTACCTTATGGGTGTCTTACATGTAAGAAAAGGGAAGGTTTAGCCCTGGCAAGTGGGTACACTTGCCAAGTCGAATTTACAGTTAAAACCTGCACACACTGACACTGCAGTGGCAGGTCTGAGACATAATTACAGAGCTACTTATGTGGGTGGCACAACCAGTGCTGCAGGCCAATTAGTAGCATTTGGTTTACAGGCTCTGGGCACCTCAAGTGCACTGTACTAGGGATTTACTAGTAAATCAAATATTCCAATCATGGATGAACCATTTACATACACATTTTGTAAAGGAGCACTTGCACTTTAGCACTGGTTAGCAGTGGCAAAGTGCCCAGAATAACAAAAACAGCAAAAACAGAGTCCAGCACACATCAACAACACAGGAAGAGGATAGAAAGCCACATCAACAACCTGGGAAACAGAGGCAAAACGTTAAGGGAGACCACGCCAAGGATGAAAAGTCTAACATGCATGAATGCGTGGAGTGCTGTGTGTGAGGGCCTCGTGTAGGAGGCAAGTTGGTGGAAGGGCCCTGGGCAGCGTGTTGCATGTATGGTGGGCAATGTCTGTGCGTAAGGAGATGTGAGGGCTATGGTGGGCCATGAGTGTAACAAGCAGGACAGTCTGACTGATACCTTTTCCTATGTGTATTTCTCTGCAGATCAGTGCCCATCAAAAAAAGGGTATATGGCGTGCCATCGCCAAAGACGTGTGGACCCTGAGGGTCTACGGCAGGCGGGGCACCCACTGTCGCAAACAGTGGGAGGACCTAAGATGCTGAGCATAGAAGATGGTGGAGGCCAAGCTGGGGATGGACTCCCAAAGAGGAAGGGGTGCCCATTGAACTCTGACCCCTCTGATGGCCTGCATACTGACGGTGGCCTACCTGGAGCTGGATGGGCGGTTGGAGGCATCACAGCAGCCACAAGGGGATGACTACAGTGCCCCAATATACTACTTGCGCGTGATGGGGTGACATCCGAGTGGGGAATGTGGCCCTGTGGGTGCCCCTAGGCCAGGCCGGACATTGCAGGGTAGGGCCCATGTAGGGCTGGTTCTGATGTCAACCTCCTCCAACCAAGCTAGTAGGCTCCCCTTTGGATCCTGCTCCCCCGCCTATTCTTATAAAAGCCGCAGATGTTGTTATTCCTTCTTTGACGAAAATTCTCAATGCTTCTCTCACCGCGGGCCTCTTCACCCAATGGCTCAAACACGCCATTGTAAAACCTCTCCTTAAAAAGCCCAAACTTTACCCCTTGGTTCTGGATAATTACAGACCCATTGCTCTTCTCCCCTTTCTAGCTAAGATACTAAAGAAGCATATAAATCTACAGCTTATGAACTATTTGGAAAGTAATATGCTCCTTCACCCCTCCCAAATGGGTTTTAGAGCACAACACAGCACTGAGTCTGCGCTTCTGGCGGTGACTGAATCTGCCCGTCATCTATTAGATAAGGGAGGACATGTAGCCATTATTCTCCTGGACCTTAGCGCAGCTTTTGACACGGTTGACCACTCTATTCTTCGTGATAGACTCCGTAAGATAGGCGTGGGAGGCCTTGCGCTTTCTTGGCTGTTCTCCTTTCTTACTGGAAGATCCTTTCAAGTTTTAGACCGCTCTTTCCTGTCTAATGTCGTTTCTTCAGTATGTGGAGTCTCTCAGGGATCCTCCTTAAGTCCTACCCTTTTTAATATCTATCTAACTTCCTTGGCCAAAGTGGTTGCCCCCTACAATCTTTCAGTGATCACCTACGCCGCCGATACTCAATTAGTCGTCTCTCTCTCTCCAGTACTGCAAAGTCTCCCTCTGCAAATCTATCTGGCTGTGTGAAGGACATAAGTGACTGGATGATTCAATCCAAGCTTAAATTCAACGACGGCAAATCTGAAGTACTCATTTTAGGCAATGGCTCTCCTGCCTCCCCTTTATCTTGTTACTCAGAGACCTTTGCTAGTCTCCCATCCCCTAAAAGACATGTAAAAAGTCTAGGTTTTATACAGGATTCCCGTCTTACGATGGAATCACAAGCTAAGAAAATCTCCTCAGTTTGTTTTGGCCTTATCAGATTGCTTAGGAAGATTCTCAATCTTCTCCCTCCTTTGTCCAGAAGGATCCTGGTCCAGGCATTAATTCTTTCCCGCCTGGACTATGGGAATTCCCTCTACCTTATCTCCCCGGAATACGTGATAAGGAAGCTGCAGATTGTTCAGAACGCTGCAGCTATGCTCCTTATGGACTGCCAAGACATTTATCTGCCAAGCCGGCTCTTGTGGCTCTCCACTGGCTGCCGGTAAAACATCGCATACATTTTAAATCCATGTGCATCATTCACAGAGCCTTACATAACAAAGGACCTTCTTTTTTTAGAAAACACATTTATATTCACACCCCTCGAAGACACCTTAGATCTTCTTTAGCCCGGCAGATTCATATATCCCGTGTCCATAGAGCATGGGGTGGAAAATCCTTTACTATCAAGGCTGCCCATCTTTGGAATGCCTTACCTTCTGAGCTTCGCCATGAACCTTCTGAATCCTTTTTTAGGAAGAAACTGAAAACCATTCTTTTTAGTCATTAGTTGTGTCTTTTCATGTGTCTTGGATTTCTCTGTACCTTTAGCGCTGGGATGCCCTAGGGTAGCTATGCGCTTTATAAAAATGTATAAACTAAAGTAATCAACTACTGGGCAGGGGTCTGAGGCTCTCAGGTATGCTGCAATTGGCGTTAGGTACTCCTGTCCATGGGCTGGTGACTAGCATTGTGACAGTGCAGTGCCTACTGCGTAGGACTGTTACCTGTGTGTGTGTGCTGTGTACGCTAATGGTGGTGTTGTTGCTGCCATTGACCAAGGGTATCCTTTGTCTCTCCCCCCTGTTTTTGTTTTGTCACCCTGTCCTTATGTGCATTAGCGTCATCTGGTGGAGGAGCAGAGGCACTGGCAATGGGGAGGGCTGCATCCCACAGGGCCCAGATGGCCGAATGAAGTGAAGGCACCAGTGGAATGGAGGGCGAAGGGAGCACCACGGCGGAGACAGGAGGGGACAGTTCTGACAGTGATACCTCCTCTGATGGAAGCTCCCTGGTGGTGGAGGACACATCTGTGCTCACCCCAACTACAGGTACAGCTGCCACCCCAATACTAGCACCGCCCTCCCAGCAGCCCCTCAGTGTGTTTCCCGTGCCCGCTCACCCAGGAGGGTGGGCCTCTCCTTCACCCCAGGCACCTCAGGCCCTGCCCCAGTTAGCCCTGCTGCCCTGAGTGAGGAGGCTATTGACCTCCTGTGACCCTTCTCTGTTGGGCCATTGTGAATGCCATCCAGGGGCTGGCAGCCCATTTGCAACAAACAAATGCATTCCTGGAGCGCATTCACTCTGGTTTGGAGGCCCAACAGAGATCAATCCAGGCTCTGGCCTCCTCCCTGATGGCAGCCATTGTCCCTGTTTCTAGCATCCCCCTCCAAACTCCTCTGTTTAATCCCATTGCCCTCAACTCCAACCTATCCCAAGCACACAGGCAGACCAGCATGCACCCAGGACAACACACAGGAGTGGTTCAGCAAAAACAAGCCCCACACATCATCCCACAGGCACTCACACAAACACCATCTAGATGCAGACATACCAACATCCACTGCCTCCACTGTGTCCCACTCCTCCTCATCGTCCACCTCCCTCCCAGTAGCGTCTACACTCACACCTGCATGCACTACATCCTCATCAACTCCCACCATCACGACTATCACTACACACCCCTCACTGGCAGTCACCACACCCACATCCATGCACACGTCCCCTGTGTCCTCTCCCACTGTGTCTGTGCTCCCTTCTCCCAAAGTACACAAACGCAAGCACTCAGTCACCCAACAGCCATCCACCTCACAACAGCATCCAGCCCAAGCACCTGCACCCAAACACAGCAGACAGACACCTCCTACAACCACTTCCTCCACCTCCACTCCCAAAGCTTCACCCTCTTCCCGCCCCAATGTCCCTGAGAAGCTTTTCCTCTCAACCCTTGACCTCTTCCCTACTACTCCCCCCCGTCCTTCTCGTCGGCCAGGGTGGTCAGAACCCAGACGAGCACCTCAGCCACCCAGTCCACGGCCACAGTAGTGTTGACAGCTACTGCAGGTGGAAGAGGATCCCGGGCACCTGGCAGCAACACTGACAGGGTGCCTGCACCAGATGCATCAAGAAAGGGCAAGGATGCACCACCAGCAGGCAGGAAGGACAGGAGGCCTGGTGCTGGGACTCATTCTGAGCCCGCACCACCAACCATGGTGGTTCAGCCGTACGAGGCTGCAGGGGAAGGGCTGGAGCCTCCCCCCACCACTGCCAGCACCGCCACCAGTACCGCCACCAGCACAACTGCCAGCAGCAGCAGCCCCAGGAGGCCGCCGTCCGAGGCTGCAGGGGAAGAGCTGGAGCCTCCCCCCACCACTGCCAGCACTGCCACCAGCATCACTGCCAGCAGCCCCAGTGGGCAGCCGTCCGAGGCTGCAGGGGATGGGCTGGAGCCTCCCTCCACCACTGCCAGCACCGCCACCAGCAGCGCCACTGCCACCAATGAGCAGCCGTCACCGCCGGCGGACAGTGTGTAGTCCTGCCTCCATGAGCTGTTGTGCGTCCTGGCCCCTGCACATCCTGTGTGTCTGACACCCAGGTGAGAAACTGTGACCTTGCACTCCCCAAGATCTGCATCACAGGGCACAATGCCCCCTCCAGAACCAGTGGAAGAAGCTATCCACTCACCCCATCCTTCCCAGGATGAAGCACACTGGGCACAATGCCCCCTGCAGAACCAGTGGAAGAAGCCATCCACTCACCCCATCCTTCCCAGATTGAAGCACACTGGGCACAATGCCCCCTCCAGAACCAGTGGAGGAAGCCATCCACTCACTCCATCCTTCCCAGGATGAAGCACACTGGGCACAGTGCCCCCTCCAGAACCAGTGGTAGAAGCCATCCACTCACCCCCATCCTTCCCAGGATGAAGCACACTAGGCACAATGCCCCTGCCAGAACCTGTGGAGAAGCCATCCACTCGCCCCATCCTTCCCAGGATGAAGCACACTGGGCACAAGGCCCCCTTCAGAACCAGTGGAAGAAGCCATCCATGGCTTTGCACTACCCAGGACCAAGCAGTGGGCAAACCACCCACTTGAGAGACTGTATCCTTGCACTGCCCAGGACCAGGCAGTGGGCAAACCACTCACTTGAGAGACTTGGCCTTGCACTCCCCAGGACATCGCACAGGGCATGTAGCCCCCTCCAGGACCAGTGGTGTTGTACCATCTTCCGCCTGAGGTGCCCCCCCATTCCCTGTCCCCCTGACGTGCCTGTGTATTTTCGACCTGATGTCCCTGCAGTGTTCTCTCCGTGTTGTTGCAGGAGTGAGGTGGGGCCTTCACCTATGTGATGTGGCCCTGTGGCCTACGGACATTGAGAACTGTACAGTGTCCCTATAGTTGTAAATATGTATATAAGTGTGTATTTTGATGCACTTATTCATGTTATTTTATTGTATTACACTCACTTTTTTTCAAATCATTTTGTCCTTGCATTATTCCTGAGGGGTACGGGGTAGATACGTAATGTTACTGCATCTGGTTGTGTGTGTGGTGTTAGGGGTGGGGGTGTTGTGTGTTGCTTGTCACTCTCTTTTTCCTCCCACCCTTTCTTGTGTGCTAGGTGGCAGTACTTACTGTGGTCGTCTTTGCCGGCGTTGGTGTTCATAATGCAGCAAAAGGTAGACAAGCGTGGGAAATATGTGCAGCTCAGGCTCCATGGTGTTGTGGTTGTTCCCGGAGTGTCTAGAGGTGAGTCCTTTGACTTCTGTGTTCTGTATCCACAGTGCTTTTGATGTCGTTGGTACAACCCCAGAAACAGTGGCGGATAGGCCTGTCATAATAGTGTGGGCGGTACATTGTCTTCCGCCTGGCTGTTCGCGGTTACCGCAGTGGTGCTTGTTGATAAGGCCAGGGCGGTTGGTGTGTTAAAGTGGCTGTCTGTCTGAGCTGTTTCAGCCATGGTCATAATACCATTTTTCTTACCACCGGCCTGTTGGCGGTACTACTGCTGCTTTATCACTGACCGCCAGGGTTGTAATGAGGGCCGTAGTCTTGAATATCATCTGAAACAAAAAGGGTCTAATACAAAAATGTACATATTGAGCACAAACTAAAATAGTGCTTCTGTAATTCATTCTAAATACTGAACATACTTTAAAATGTAATTTAAATAATTATAATATAGATATAATAATATTATAATATATTGTTCTCTGTATTGCTAAAAATTGTCATCCAATATAAGAGTCACAAAACAACCAAAATGGGTAGTTATTTATTAAAATACTACTGAAATCCATCCTCTCATTAATCAACATGCATCAAAGAAGCAGGTGACCAAAGGAATATAAATAGATCATGTTGATAAATTCATAAATATTCTATTTGGCTCAAACTGTACACAATATAATTTAGAAACATTAAATTTCATATCATGCTAATGAAAAAAATGCATCCTATACACCGTCAGAATTCAGAGGTTCCCAAGCTAACTAGCAAATATTTGTGAAATAAAATATATTGATACCTATGCCTTGAATCATACAGCTAGCTCTTCATGGTACTCTAATCCAGTGGTCAAACACTTCTCAGGTAGGCAAGCAATATCTAGTGTCTATAATAAGGCTAAACAGATGTGCATTCAATACACTCAGTGATGCTCCTGTTGTGTGTGGACACTAACCTTTTGCTTGCTTGGTTGAGATGATTCAAGAATACTGTTGAGACCTTACCACCTCAAAAACGCCAGTCAAAGACCACCACACATATGAGAGGCCATCAAAAGTCCCATATCATCTCTGTATTGAGGCAAACACAATCTTTATGTTAAATACCTATGTAGCTGATATTACATCACCGTGAAAACCTAGGTCAGTGGCAACATTAACTTGTATGTTCCAAAACTAAGGTCATCATACTATTTCACAAATAAAGGAAATGCTGCCATTTCCTTGCATCATTCCTTAGCAACATCACAGAGGAGTAACCATAGGTATTTATACTTCCTCTCTACATTAAATCATAGCAACAATTCATATCAGTCCCATTGGGTTCTTGACTATAACCATAGTGACAGCCTCAAGCAAGCAGCAATAACACCTGTGAATTTTGTTGACCCACCAATAATATGGGCCTTGGTATAATCTGAGCAATGGGAATAACAAACACCTGAAAAAACGGTGGCATTAAACATGTGACCCTACCGTATGCAAACACTAGAGCCTTATCACACCAAATCTCCTGATCAGTCAGGATGCTTGAAAAATGTATCTCAATCCATGATATTGGATTGATGTGAGAGAGCGTATCTTATATAATCTATATTAACATGAAATGTTTATGAACTAATGTGTGATAATGCCGCATAGAAACTATATTAATGTGTTTTGCTTAAACGTGCACTTGAAATGTGACCACGGGGAGTGGCCGCCAATGTACAAGGGAACTAATGAAAATAACTAATGCTTATGAATCTTTGTATTAAAGAATGATTTTATACTAATTATTAATGATTATGATATTAAAGTTATTCTAAATAAATCGTGTAGGCCTTAAGTTAGCATGAGCCGAAAATTAGCTGTCCGGCTCTCATATTAAATGTGTTTCCTAAACGTGCAGTGTGCTGACTTGCAAAAGGACATGACCTCTTGTTTTCTTCAACTAGAAGCTGAATGTAACTATAGTGGATCCGTTCTCATGAAATTCTTATTGCTTGTAGAAATGTTTAGCCAAAATGCAACAGTGTAGATTAGTATAATGTACAAGGTCGTTCAAACCGGTACAGACAATGGAGCTACTGACCAAAAGATCTGCAAAGAATTACAGAACGATGAAATCATACCGGACGTGCTACCTCTGAAGACGTCAATCATATGGACCAATAAAATGTCTGTGAATTAATGTGGGGTGAAAGATTAATGACATAACCTGTTTTCTAATTGGCTAAAGATAGTGAGGTATAACATTTGACCAATTAAGTTTTAGGGGAATGTACAATGAAAAAGGGATAAAAACCCATGAGACAAGGAGCCATTTAGGTGGGTTAAGGAGATGCTATTGATTTTATCCAGAAACTTTGTCACTCTGTTTGGTGACCTATTGGTTTTACTTAAACCATCCTTTTCTTAGATTGCCCATTTTACACTTTGCCTCCTTATGGGGGAAGTACCCCTTTTTGCCCCAGAGCTGAGTTTTGACTGATGGCGAACCTGAGTGCTGACCTAAACCTTGGAGGGTAACTATGACAATGCAATTGTGATTTTTCTGTTTGCTTTTCCTTTCTATGTACCAACTGCTTACTTTTGACAGAGATCATAGCTAGATGTTTTCCAAATTGATGGTCTAAATTGTTTTGCATGAAGCCCAACATGCCAATGCTAATCAGTGGTTAGGACAGGTGTTCACTAAACTGACGAAAATATACAAACGACTGAATCTATGCTTTGTTGAACAGACGCACTAATGACACTCTGCTAAAGTTAATCTATATTCATGCCGTGTTATGTTCTGATGTTTGTGATTCTTGCCTTAATGAAATCTTATCAGAGTTGCCATATTGTGACTATGCTATTTTGTTTCTTGGTTTTGAGACTATCACATCTGCTTTTAGAATTGTAATTAATATGGAATAAAACTCATGTTGGTGTCTTGAGTTGATTAATGTATTTGACTAAAGTGAAATGTACTGTGGTAATAAATATGGATGACATTATTGATGTATTGATTGACATACTGATTAGCTGTCTCCTCCTGAGGTGTCTCTCAGCTAGGTCAAAAGATTAATTGGCCTAAAACGAGTCCTAATGTGTAATAAATTATCATAAAGAGACGCGTTAACAGATGGAAAGGCTGAAACACTAACTAACCTATACATCAATTAGAACTTATAAGTCTGAATCTCCCAGTAAATGCAGATGCCAGAAAAACATTCCTCAGCGTGACATCAGATGAGCGAAAAAACCTGAAACACTAACCTATACAATTACTAGAGCATATCAGTCCTAAGCTCCTAGTAAATGAGGATGTCAGAAAACCGCACCACACCACATGACTTTGGACAGGCAGAAACGCTAATTTGCTAACTTGGGCGATTTTATCCAGATCAAATGTACATGTTTTTTCTTAAAGAATACCAAGATCGATAAACCAGCTACTAATCTAATGAGCACAGTCAACCACCTTATCTTTAACATTCATAATAGCACCCTGGATTATGTACATGACAGAACAGTGCCTGCTACAACCAACCATAGGGTGGGGGCAGAGCTTGCTAGCAGGTCCTAACTCTGTATGAAATGTTCTCATACAGTTGTTCTGTTTAAATCAGATCTATGGGTATCTACACTGAAAATCCAAAAAAGTTCTCTACCTTAGCGGTTTATGGTAATGTTACCACACCTGATGTCATTCCTGATTTTCTCAATAATTGCCCATTTCAAGTCCATCTCTTTATGACCGTTCTCCATACAATGAGTGATGAAAGTGTTTCTTTCTCTTTGATTTCTACCATATATGCATTACAGCAGGGGGATACAAATATAAATATATATAATCATACTAGAACAACAACACTTCAATTCAAATCTCTTCTTCCCAGGCTCAATAAACTTAGTACTCCAAGCCGTAGACAACCTGGCATGTACCACAATGGTAAGTGCCATTCACATCTGAGACACCCGCTTTCCCCCAAAAAAAACGCGTTCATGCTTTTTTTAAATTTACTGATCCAACTCAGATTGGCAATCAAAAATGGGCTTGTGTCATTTTGTTGGCGTTTGCATGCATGGTACTGCATCAAAGGCCAAGACACGGGCTTTTTTGTAGTCATCTTTAGCGATGATGCACAGCATGGTGCATGTTGTACAGCATCCTTAAAACCATTGGCAAAACAAATAAGTCCCAAAAGCGAGACTTGTTGGCTTTGCCAATGATTGTTTTTCAAATATGTTTCACTGAGGAAACAGAAAATAATTTAAAAAGAATAACAAACTCTCATAATTTAAGAGAAAAATAATTGCCAAACCCTAATTTACTTTCTAGATGAGTCAGAACTGAAAGCAAAAGTCAGGCCTTTTTGGTCCTCTGCATTAGCCCAGGGAGCAGATTTATAGGTCTTCAGGAGAAGAGACATCCCCTTTTCTGTCATACTATGTACCCCTTGTGCCTCAAACATGTGCAGCAGCAGATCCCTCCCCCAGACTTGGGAAAAAACCTTTGAGTGAGTCCCAGGGCCTGTGCTTTCTTGCAATATATTGAATGTATGAAGTAAAAACAAGAACAACCCTTAAAATATGCTTTAGTGTACCCCAGTAAAATATACCTGTTGACCTGATTTTACAGACATGCTGGGAGGGGTGGGAGCAACACTGAGAAAGCGAGCAGTGGGTCCTTAGGGTAGGAAACAGGAAGGAGAGATAAGAAAACACACTCACTCTCATGGAGTGCTGAATGAAAAGAAAAAAAGCTCCATGAATGTGGGCATTGAAAGGATACAAGTCAATTAATCAAAAGAATGGTGAATAAAATATGCTCCAAGTGAGGGACAAACACAGGAAGAGGATAGAAAGCCATTGAATAAGAAGTAAGCTGGCACAAAGCCCACTGTTAGTTTTTGGTATGGTCCACAAAAGTTATTTCAACAGAAGATACCCAAAAGCTGTCTTTATGCAAGACCTAACATGTCTCTCCCTCAGCTGACCATGAGCTTATGCGACTCACTTCAGCAGGAGCCCAGTAAAAAGGAGCATGGAGGCCCTTTGAAAAGTGGGGAAAAAATTATAAGTAACAAAACAAAGTGTTTTGAAAACAAAGCAAACGAGGTCTTCGCAGCCCTGGCACTAAAGGGAACTGTTTCCTTTGTTGTTACCATGGTTGGGTGTGCACATCTTGCACAGGCAAAATGCTGTCATTCACAATGAAGAAAGCTAATGCCTAAAGTGGGCTCCATGCTGCACCATTTGGTGGGTGAAACAAAGTGTAAATGGCAATTCAATAGACCAATGAACGGAAACCACTGTCTGAAAGTCCCCAATATGGATTCATATAATGTATTTTAAAAACGAAAAAACAATAGTCTGTCCAGACAGCTACAACTTTCTCAAAGGCAGGCACTAAAAATGACTCTAGACTATAACAATGCCTGAATAATAAAAATTGCCATTCAGATGCTCCATGTTGTGGAACCCTACATAGCACACAGGAAGAAAATGCATGTTAACGAGCAATAAATATTTAAAAACAAAACATGAAAACAAGAACTGAGTATGCAACACAAAGATGGAGGCTAAGATGCCCAAGTTCCGATATGTTATGAAGAAGGGACTATGTGAGTGGACACTGAGCTATTGCACATAAATGTGACTGGACCCGATTCAGGTGAGAGACTCCACATTTTTTAAGGCAAACATGGCTTTATTTCAGCTGTCTCCTGCCTGAAACTGCCTCTGCTTTAATAGAAGTCAATGGGGAAATACATTTCCCTGATTTTATTTTCAAAAGCTCTCATCCCTTCTGAAATGTTGGCATGTATGCTTGTATTCCCTAGTTCTTTACTACACTCATTGTATGGAATTATCGATTTTGTGATTCTACTTGGACACAAGCTACAGTTTAAAATATTAAGAACGACTAGGCATTACCCTCGGTCCGGGTCTTGGCATGGAATGTAGGTTGTATTTTGAACTAAAACAGGTCACCTACAACTTAATTCCAGCCGTATTTGTTTGCACAATCTTTGAGCATGTAGGTCTGGCTAGAAAACTCAGAAAAACACACATATATATATATATATATATATATATATATATATATATATATATTGGACTTGTCATCCTTGGTGTGGTCTCCCCTAACTTTTTGTCTCTGCTTCCCATGTTGTAGATGGTGCTGGACTCTGTTTTTGCTGTTTTTGATGCTCTGGGCACTTTACCACTGCTAGCCAGTGCTAAAGTGCAAGTGCTCCTCCGTAAAATGTATGTGTAATTGGCTTATCCATGACTGGCATATTTGATTTACTAGCAATTCCCTAGTAAAGTACACTAGAGATGCCCAGGGCCTGTAAATCAAATGCTGCTAGTGGGCCAGCAGCACTGATTGTGCCACCCACATAAGAAGCCCTGTAAACATGGCTTAGACCTGCCACTGCAGTGTCTGTGTGTGCAGTCTTGCACTGCTAATTCGACCTGGCAAGTGTGCACACTTGCCAGGCCCAACCCTTCCCTTTTTATACACATACGGCACCCCTAAGGTAAGCCTTAGGTAACCCCATGGGCAGGGTGCAGTGTAAGTTAAATGTAGGACATGTATTGATGTGTTCTACATTTCCTAACAGTTAAATACGGCCAAATTTGTTTTTCACTGTTGCAAGTCCTATCTCTCTCATAGGTTAACATGGGGCTAGTTTTAAATGTCCTTAAGGTGCAGTTTCCCTTTGAGGGCAGGTAGAAATTTAGAGTCTAGGTGTCTCTGAACTCACAAGTTAAAAATACATCTTTTATTCATGGTGGTTTTTAGATTGTTAGTTTGAAAATGCCACTTTTAGAAAGTGGGCATTTTCTTGCTTACCCATTCTGTGACTCTGCCTATTTGTGGATTCCATGTCCGGGTCAGACTGACAGTTGGGCTGTTTGTGCATCTCGACTAGACTGTGACACAAAGGGTGCTGGGGTGTAACCTGCATATCCTGATGGACCATCTATTCTAGAGTGGAGGGAGAAGTGGTCACTTACACCTGAAAGGGCTGTGCCTGCTCTCACACAAAGTCTCTAACCCCTTGGTGTGTCTGGAGCCAAGCCTGGGCAAGGCAGGATCCTGTAAACAACTACAACTTTTCTTTATAGTTTACCTACTTCAAAGGCAGAAAGGGGTATAAGTAGTGGACCCAAAACCCCTGACTTTAGATTACTTCAACGATTCAAGAGGAATCCCTGCCAGGAGAAGAGCTGAAGGAGAAGTGCTGCCCCTGCCTGTGACTGCATGCTGTGGACTCTAGCTTGTCAGAGGGTGCCATTCCAGTTCCTGGCCCCGTGTAAGTGAATTTCTGGTGAAAATCCTTAGAAACGGTGCTGGACGACTCCGTGTGACTTCACTAAGGACACCACTGCAAGAAACCTGCGCCGCCTACACCTGGATCCGTGGAACTCACTGAGGCTTGACAATCCCACCGTCAACGTAGGCCCAACGTTGTTGCAGCCTCTGATGTCCGCATGAACTTATAAGTTGGAGTGTTGTACACCCGACATTCATGTCATCCAACTTCGTTGCAGCACCTGTGACGTGACCGCGACCCTGTGAGGTCACCCTGCAGCATCATGACTTCACCAAACTTCAACTTTGGCGGAGGTGCCACACGACTGACTCCTCACAACTGCCACCACCTCAGCTCCACCGCTCTGCAGCAAAGACCCGACGCCAGTTCGTGATGCTTCCGCTCCTTCACCCCCCTGCACTGGAACCAACGCTGTATCAAATCCACGCTCCCTGACTCCGGGCACCGGCCCATTTTCCACAAATTTTGTTAAGGTACTTACCTGGGGGTCCGAGTGACCCCAGTAAACGGGGCCAGTGGTGCCGCATTGTGGGAAACGGCTCCGTCATGATGACGCTTTAACATCAGGTTGCACCATTTGTGCCTCTAGAGACTGTTATTGTGTTTTGTTTGCTAAAGTCATATTTTTAATTGTGTATAGTGGTTTTTATCATATTTGGTCTTGTTTTATTTAGATAAATATTTTACTATTTTCTAAACCTGTGTGGTGTCCATTTTGTAGTGTTTTCACTGTATTACTGTGTGTGTTGGTACAAATACTTTACACATTGCCTCAGGGTTAAGCCTTTCTGCTTGTGCCTAACTACCAAGGGGTAAGTGGGGGTTAACCAGGTGTGTTTCTCCTTTACCCTGACTAGAGTGAGGGTCCTTGCTTGGACAAGGGGCAACCTGACTACCAACCAAAGACCCAATTTCAAACAATCTGCATGATTAATGACTGATCTTCAGCACCTGTAGTGCTCGGCTCCCATCACCGCTGCACTGATGCATGTGGCATGCCTCAGGGTGACTCTGACCTGAAAGAGTACTAGAGGCTCTGGTGGTCTGCTGCAGTCCTGGTCGAGTCTTTCAGGGACTCTGGGCTGGAGGGATCCATTGGACTCAAACTTCTTGGTGGCGCTGTGAGCAGCTCAGCCTGGGTTTTACCCTGCACAGCTGGCCACCCAGCATAGCAGGAACCACAGGAGAGAGTGAGCCATGAGAAATGATTACCTGCACCAAATCAATCTGACCTCATCCCCACCATTGCCGCCCCATGGCCTACCAGCAAGCAAAGTC
The DNA here is from genome assembly GCF_031143425.1 of Pleurodeles waltl. Classification (NCBI taxonomy): domain Eukaryota; kingdom Metazoa; phylum Chordata; class Amphibia; order Caudata; family Salamandridae; genus Pleurodeles; species Pleurodeles waltl. The sequence goes on along the minus strand of NC_090446.1, from coordinate 713,441,457 downwards.
AGAGGACACAGACTCCGAGAGAGGACTCACCTGCAGCATGAAGTTGCACATAAACTTAATCATGCAGACGAATGCAAAAACTTAAAATGTCACCCACGCTTGCACCACGGGCAGCACTGCAGGCAGCACCTGGACACCTTGACTCAGTCAAATACACCCCTAACCTATTAAACTGTGTAATTCAGAGTACTTCTTTCAAAACTGTCTGGCCATTGTATGCTCATTGACTGTATATCAGTTAAGTTATGAGCGTGTGTTGGCCGGGCCAGCGCGGGGTGTGTCAGAAGTCTCTGTTCATTAACTTACATACATTGTAGCTAGCAGTACTCAGTTGCGAACTGATCTAGCTGAGCCAACAGCCCCACCCTTAGTCTGCCGGGAGCAGGCAGCATACTCAGCCCCACTGCATTGCCTTTCAGTTGATCTCTGCATTATGTCGCTCTACTTGACAGCTGAGGAAGCACCATTAATGCATGTTTTTCCATTTCAGTGCAGTGATGCAGACCACTACACTGAAATGCTTTAAACTAACGCATGATGCGTGGTTCTTGGCAGGACTGGCCTTGGGCACCGGAAGTTCTTGCAACAAAGCAGGGAAGTTGTTTCCTCAGTACTATCCTATAAAGCCTAAAGCCAAAGAGCATTCATACTCACGCAGTTGTAGGGTTATCACCTGAACGGTTTTCTACCGGCACCATTGGTCGTTTGGATGTCACAGCCGGAACAATTATGAACACATTCACCTAAAGCCGGTTTTTAGCCCTTATCAGTGCATACTTCATTCAAACAGTAAATAGAAAGCACTTGTAAATGTGTTCTAGGGCCGCGATAAATTCACCCAGGCTAATAATTGAAGTACCCAGTAAAGTTCTGCTTAGTGTCATGTCCAGGTCCTTGAAGACTATTAAACCAACAGCAAATGGCCCGTACTTTTCACTTGGGAAGGTGGCAACTCTACACGGGAGGGATTTCTAACAAATGGTTTTAGCCCTGAAGGAAACGAGACGAAATTAGAGAGCAGCTCAGCAAATATGCTTTGTGGAAAGAGTATGACGCTTCTGAGGACAGTAAGCGTGGGGCGGTGACAGGAGAAGCTCTTGTTCTGACTAGTTTAAATAGCAGTGCCACTGCTATGAACTGAGGCGCCTTCTGCTCAAACCTGTCTGATTTTAAATGTCCCCTACAAGAATGAAAAAACACTTTGGCCCATATTTATACTTTTTTAGTGGCGCAGTTGCATAATTTTTTGACGCAAAAGCGGGGCAAATTTACTAATTACAATTATATTTTGTAACTTAGCGCCGCTTTTGCGTCAAAAAATGACGCAAATGCGACGCTAAAATGTATAAATATGGGCCTTGGTGACTAAAGTTAACATGAAGTTGTAAAACAAAGCATATTCAAGATGGAAAAATCATTGACACTGTACAATTCCCCACATGTTTGATATCTCTCATGAGCGAGAATGATGTGAACCTACTGTAAAATCAGAAATTCAAGGTTATGTTCTTTCGTGCATGTGTTCTATTTCAAATTTTATGTTCACACTTTATATCTTTGAGAAGAATGTTTCACAGATTAATTTGAACCTTTCTTTCACTGTTATTCATGCTACAAGAATCGCTGATCAAAGCTTTTCACTTTGTTTTCAGCAGCGATTTCAATGAAAAGCAACTGGCTCCATAGGACAGGGTGCACATCAATAACTACTTGTAGGATGCTTCAGGAATGACGTGGAATTCACTGCAAAGAAAATAGGAAGGTTCCTAACATAACACCCATACCATTAATCCTGTAGGAACCATTTGAAACGGGTGAAGTGAAATTTACACAAGGAAAAAATACCTCTTCGTCCAACATTCCACTTCGTTTTGAGTAATAGGAATCCCTGGGGTTGAATGTCTCATATAGAGAAACTGACTGCAGCATTTACTCAAATTAATTTTGTGCACTGAATGCCTCTTCTGAAATGTAGATCCTTCTAGAAAATGCAAAAGCAATCAAATGTATACAAAGAAAGTTAAATCATGCTGTGAAACAAGCCTGATCAAAACCAATATGTCTGATTTTAATGTGCTATCGCAGGCAGAGATTGGGATGCACACGTGAATTTGTGCATGAGTTATAAATGAAGAACTGACAGAGAAAGGTACAGAGAGATGTCAAATCTCTCGATTTGCAATGAATGCACATCATTTGAAGCAGAAAGATACAGGCAAGAGGCCAAAAGCACTGGGTGAGGCTAAAATAGTACTCTGTGCTGAGCCAAGTTATGATTGACAGAGTCTCATGCCAATCGAAGAAGAAGGCTGATTAAAACATGCCAATGCCAGCGATTGAAAGGGGTGTATGTATAATGTAAATAATAGGCCAACTTGGACAAGTGCACTGTCAAACGCAGATCCTCAATTGAACTGTACTTTTGAAATACGTTTGCTAAAGTTTGAAGTGTATACGCTTTACATTTGTGATAGTCTAGAGTATATTTCTGAAAACTGATAGACAATCTGCCAACTTTGAGTCAACGGGGAGCAATGCAAGGCACTGCCTCACCTTCCTGACGCTGCAAAGCATCTATAGTCAGCCTTAGAAACAGGACTATTGAAGTAGTTTGTGAACATACCAAATTAATTAGAAAACTCACATTTTTTTAGGTCTGGGTTAAGCCAAGATCTTTTGATTTTATTTAAATTCTTATATATTATTCTTATAGAATCTTTCAGCCAGCCCTCTCCATCAATTGGTCTGTTGTAGTGTCATATTCTTACTCCCACTACAGCATATAGCATGGGGCAATCGTCATCCCACATCTTCTATTGGCTAATTTCACTGTACGTGAATGCATTCTGCTCTTTCACAAAGAACACATCTGCCCACAAAGTAGTTCCCTTCAGTGCCAAAGGCTATTCCAGCAATGTAATCATTTTTTAGAGAAAATACATATTTTCCTATTTGCTTCTTTACCCATTTTTTATATCGACAAAAGCCCCGCAGATCATCCAACAGTAACACTTTACAAAAAACAACATAAAACAACAGAAGCATTGGCAAAGCCAAAAACCTGTAGCCAAAGCCAGTCCTATGGCTTTGCCAAAGCTTCTTTAATCTTGGTATGACATAATTGAAATTTTCAGCTGAGTATGAGTAAAGCACACTTATAAACACTGAATCAAACATGATGTAGTATTTAACTAGCTTAGTTTTTCTCCTTTTGCACTCTTTTCCCAGTTGTGAAAGTGTCTGTAGGCACGCCAGAGCATAACTCAAATAGTTAAACATTCCTTTCTTGAGAAAAATGGGGATTGGCAGCTCACCAGTTAAAGTTCCTGCAGGTCCTAGCAAAGTTGAGCACAAAGTAAGTAATAAAGCCATCTGTCATTTACAGGAGCATGCAGCATCATATAAATACAACTTATTAGTTATATGCAGATTGTTTACTAATGCTACTGCCAATATTGCAGGTGAGGGATCCCAATGGCGGGTGTCACTTGCCAAGGATTGGTGAGTTGAGAGGTATGCCAACAACATAGAAGATCCATAGGGTTGGACTATCCTAGAAGGTAAACTGGCAGTTCCTGAAGGGCTGGTCTTACAGGTCCAATTTTTTGTTTGGCTATTTGCGGCCCTGTTTTATTGTATGGTGCGCTGGTTTTTACTGTTGATAGCCCTGATGTTAGGCCAAATATTGAAAACATTACTAGGGAAGAGAAGAACTAATAAGGTAATAGAGTAGCAGTGGTGGTCGGTAAGTACAGATGAGATGGGGCGGAAGAGGGGAGGCCCACAGACACATGCACACTCACAACCATGCATTCACATGCAGATATGCACACACACTCATTCGCAACACTCACTCACAAATACACATACATTCATACATACACGCATGCACCAGTCAATACAAAAACAACACTTACCTGCACGGCAGCTCGGGAACCGAAGCCTTGGTCATGCCAGGAGGGTTGGGACTGCTGCCTCCTCTCATTGGCTAACCTAAGCAGTCCCTACCTCATCACAGAGTAGGATGGGGGTCAGAGTAGGATGGGGGTCAGAGAGACTGCTGACTCAACCCACTCTGTGTTGAGGTAGTAATAGAAACTTGGACCTGGGGCCTTCAGGGGCTTAAACCTGAAGCGTCCGGGGACGAGGCTATCACTGACCCTCTCCCTCATCACTGAAGGGGAGGGCCTGAAGCATCTTTGGTGAGTTGAGGAGGTCATGCCCTCAGGAGCTGTGGGCTCCTCAGCCCTTCAATGTTCAGCTCAGGCAGCCAGAAGCCTGCATATTTAGTGCATGTCTCGCTGCCTTACCTGAAAATAAAGATTGTCTGTCAGCTTGAACTTCGCTCAGCCTGACAGACACTCTATATGTCAAAAAGGTGTGGTTGTGGCCCCTCCACCCTTATGGACGGAAAACACCCGGAAGAACTAGTCCAGAACCACGAGGTTGTGAAAAATGAAAGCGAAACAACGCTTTTGTTTTCCACGACTCCCTGGTTTCGGTACCTTAACCACACATGTCTGAACAACGTGCATGCGTGGTTAAGGTACAGAAGGGAGTTGGAATCGACGCAGCGAAGGAGGAGGTAAGTTGGGCTAGGACTGGAGCTGTTTTGGAGGTTTGGGGGGTGGGGGGGCTGGGTGTGATTAGGGTTTGGGGGGCAGGGCTTAGGTTTTAGGGGCGGGGTTAGGGACTTGTGGTATTTTGAATTTTTGGGGTGAGGTGGGGGCTGGGGGTGATTAGAGTTTAGGGGGGTCAGGGTTTAGGTTTAAGTGGTGGGGTGGGGGGCTGGGGTGGAAGCATGCTGGGTGGTGCATGCTGATTGGTAATGCCTTTACCAGGAATGCATTTACAACGGTAAAATCGCTGTAAACACATTCGTGGTAAAGGCATTAGTGGTTAGAACGAGGTCGATGTTCCAACCTTGTTGTTGAGCCACGGGTGGTTGAGGCACCCGTGGTTCCGGCATATAACCCTTATGGACAGGCCACTGCAAAAGAGTAGCCATCTAATGCAAGTAAACAAACACAAAACAATTACCAATTATAACAGGCAAATGAAATAGCAAAACATCAAATTATATCAATTATCTCTATGAACTTGAACATAAATATCTCACCAGTTAAATATATCGATTATAATGTAGTCAACTGGGAAGATATCCAGAAAAATATCATCTTCAATTCATGATCTATCAGTTAGAGTTACAATTAAAAAATATCACAGAATACAAAAAGCCCCATTCAAGAAATCACCTAATTAGTTAATGCGTTAAAAACAAGGTCTTGGTCTTCAAATAAAACGAGGGGATATTGAGTCCAAACTTTGGTGGGTAACATGAATTCACCCATCAATCTTCATCAGGACCAAAGTTAGATAAATGTCAATATTAGTCATTCTCAAAAGTGGCAATCCCTGAGGTCATATAGAGAATGAGATCTAATTCAACAGTGCCTGGTAGGAAGCACTTCTAGGAGGAACAAAATGAGTTATTCTATAAATCCCAAGAGACATAAACCTAAATAGTTCCACAGTCCCATAGCTGTTTAGCAAATCAAAGGACGAGGATGTAATAACACCAGGTCTTAAATATAAAAGAAATCCTGGAATCTTTGTAAATACATGACAAAGCTGCCTTTGCTCAGATTCAGTAAAAAGTGGCTGGCAAGAATGGAGACTGGAAGATAGGAAATTGCATAAGAACTCCTGAAATCAACAAGAATGCTTAGTCATTGTGCCTGTGCTTGGATATAATAAACATTGGGCGGCAGGAATCACAACCCCATGTTCCTATCTGGTACATTCTCCTTTGTGTGCATGATCCAATGGTCATAGTGCATCCATTGAATTACCACAAATATTGCCTGCAACAAGCACAAGTACATGCAACCTCCCATACTCATGACCACTGGAATTATGCGAATCTGCAACTGGTGCTTTTTTGTAAGATTGGTAATATTATGGACTTGCTGCATTGCCACATAATACATCATCTGCTGTATAATCTTCAGATGTTAACAAAAATAAAATGTGTTTCTGGCTCAAACTGATCAAAAGGTACTAAAAACATAGCAATGTGTGTTTGCATGCAGTGGAAGTCCTTTTGCAAAGATTAACTGGTCATCTTTAATTTACGCACTTCTGTATCTCGAGTGCGTAAATTAAAGATGACCAGTTAATCTTTGCAAAAGGACTTCCACTGCATGCAAACACACATTGCTATGTTTTTAGTTGAGGTGAAATATTTGTGAAGACAGAATTACATGTGTAAAAATGACAAAATAACCTAATAATGCTATCAAAACACGTGGCCCATAATGCTGCATAATTTGTATTTCCTTGCTGCATGATTTAGTCAGCCCTGCTTTATAATTTGGTATTCCCCTGTTGGATAATTTCAGTGTCCTTATCCATACCTTGCAAAACACTATACAACGTGTCTTTACAAATTCCAAACTACCCCCATTTGCAAACATGGGGACTTTTTTAGCTATCAGATTTCCTAATGGGGGTTGCACTTCTATTTGGGTGCCGGGGCCCAGTCTGAACTTGAATATCCCACATTCTGTCTGTAGGTAAGAATCAGCACTGCAACCTCCACTTTACAGACATCTCAGCATGCACTTAGAGAGAATGGGTGTCTTTGCCAGTCTCTATGCCCCTGCTGGCATCAATGGGCTAGCCCATAAAGGAGCATCATTTACTACCACATTAACCTTTGATCGACTAATGTGGAGACCTCATATCAGTTGACCTTGCTACCTGCCACACCCGCTGACCTTGTCACAAAGAGGTCTTGAGTGCAGGCCTCGTTCCAGCCTACAGCATGCTCACAGTGTGACTATCCTTTGTTCAACCATGATCTGACCATTTCCTTTTTGTAGTCATGAGCACATTACACGCCCTTTCAGATGCAACTGAAATATGCCTAAGTTCAACGCACTGCGTTGAGGTAATGCCAGATAGCGCTTGGGGTGCACAGGTGGAGCTGGCCCGATTAACCTTAGAAGCATTAAATAGGGCAGCTGAGCTCAATTGCTAGGGAAGATTTTTCTGTCTGGAATTCAGAAATCCACCGCCCAGGTCAGCCGGTCACTCTAACTCAAAACGATCATTTTCGATCTACAGAGAGTGCAGACAGGGTTGGACTGGGACAAAATTAGGCCGAGGCACTAAAATAAAAGTGTCCCTCATTAGCGAGCTAGATAGTTGAAAAAGTGGACTGCATTTGCAAATTAGGCTAGTTTTTAACTTGTAAATATACGGTGTGTGGGTATTTTTCAAGGTATAGGAGGCTCGAAGCATTTATATTTGCTGCAGGCAATGTTTGTAGCATTATCAAGGGGAAAACAAGTACAAAACTGGCCCGCCTAGACATAAAACGGGCCCACTACCTGCTAAAAACCGCCCCATATGATTTGTCAAACCATCCCATCAGGAACCTGCCTGATTGGCCCTTAGGCCTGCGAGGCCCTGTGTGCAGACTCAGACTGGACTCATTTTTTACACAACGCCACCAAAAAAGGTTCCTTGGGCTGGGTCCCTGCAAGAAATGTTTTCACATTTGTAAATTGTAAGTGAAGGTGAGAGAAGAAATTCGAGAGCGTCTCACGCAAATATGCTTCGTGGAAACATTAGGGCGCCTTTGAGACGGCAGGGCCGCTGCCGCTAATGGAGCGTGCCAGTACATGTTTTAGATGTGGCAGGTTCCAATGGCAAAGATTGTTAGGAGTTCACACACCTGATGCCGAAACTTGGCCGAAATTATATTTAAAATCTTTCTAGTGGCTATATTAAAAAATGAAGCTATAAAGCATGTTCTGGTACCAAGTGAAAACATTTACAGTCTGATTTTTTTTTACCCAGTTGGAAAACGCGATCTGACACTGACATAGGCAATATTATTATTTCCTAAAAGTGTTTTCCTTCCTGCTGTGTACGACAGGGAAGGACAGGGTCTGCGCAAAAAGTGACAGTGAAGCGCCCGAGGACGGCCACGAGGTTGGATGTGCAGAGTTAAAGAGGTGGAGAAAACTCACATAAGATACACATTGAGGCTGTTGGAAAATATGAAAACATTTTTGTGAACTAATTCCTCAGCTGAAGTCTCTGAAATATGTTCAGTGCTGAACGCCAGGGACCTCTGAGAGCCCCCGGCTGAATATTTATTTATGGTATTGTTGCTGTCACGCAACCCTTCCCACAGATTACAGAATCCTCTGCAGCCACCGCTTTATTGCCCCCCCTCGCTAATGTAAACATTTACATAAGTTAATGGCTCTGAGCTTTCCTTAGCTATAGTTTTGTGAAGGCTAGATATATTTCTAAATAAACCGCCTACATCAAGTAACCTTTGGCACGTGCGGCTATCTAGAACATTCTGCTAGTATGGCATCAAGTATGTGTAGGGGTGACCGTATCTCGCTGCCTAATTCAATTTATGGGAATGACCTTAAATCTCAAGACACCACAGCTCGCAATATAAAACATCCTTAAAGTTTGTCGATAGCGCTTGGCTGGCGAGGCCTGGTGACTCCCTCATTACATGGCGTCCTCCTGGAGGGCATTTTTCAAAATCAGTAATTAGGGCCTGCTGTGCAGATGCGGAGCACGAGTGGACGGCTTTCAGGGGCTTCTTTGTGAGGTATGCATTGTTTTATTGACCTTGGGTGTTGCCAGAATGGAACCCAATGCCAGGGACATAGCTACAATTTATTACAAGGTCGGCCTAGGCACAAACGTTATTTAATTGGTCGACATAAAGGGCTCTTAGATTATCCAAAGCCTCTCCGACGTCTCTGAGGGGGTTAGGGAAAACTCTGAGGGGCTCCTCCCATGCTTCTCTGCTGAACCCAAACTAGGGAGCCTGCTACCAACCGATCACATGCCCGTTGCGGAAGGGCCGCTTACATAGATAGATGTTACCGCTTCCCGTGTCCATCTAAGGCCTCATAATACATTTTCTTTACTGTTACCAGGTTTTGTGACTTTTTTTAGTGCACAGTGCAAAGACTGGTAACTGGACCATCTGCAGACTTTCAAATTGCAGCTTTGCAGCCAAGTAGAGTTCCAGTGGTACGTTTATGCATAACAATAGCAAGCTCAATCATAAATGAAAAACACATTTGTTATGATTACAACATGGAATATTGTCAGTCATCTCGTGTTTTGGAGGGTTAGGCATTAATTTTACCTTTTATTTTCTGGCTGGCGCTAGGCAGCTTCAACTGTCTGTTGCCAATAGCATTATTTTAAATGGAAGGATTTTCTTCCTACTGGGGCCTTTTATGCCCTTGCATATGTATGTATGCATGTATGTCCCTCTCCTTCCTCTGCTTGAGAGCAAGCTCACTCTCTTTCTCTGCTCCCCGAACTTCCTTCCTTCAAAAATAAGAGCCAACCTCCAAAAACTCCTCCAATGAATGCCAGGTGATGGGCTTGGTGACACCCTGGATATTTTCTCCCAGCACTTTCCTGAACCTCATTTCGGCCCTTTTACCTCGTCTTCTCTCTTTCTCTCTATCTCCTTCCACCTTTCTCCCACTTCACCCATGGTTGCGGCTGCTACTGCTGTTTCTATTGCCTGATGTTTTAAAAATGCGCCACTACTGATAAAGCAGATAGCGGCTGTTGGCCATCCTAAAGTATAGAAATCATAGTTGTCTAAAGGTGTGGATGTATTCGTTATTCCTATAGCCAAAAGGCAAGCTTGAAGTCGGCGAGTAAAATGAGTGAAAGCTGAGTTTGGGATGGTTAATGCATTAGTGTTCTTTATAGAGGTCAGTCATCAACTCTTTCCTGAATTAGAGCAGTGTTGGGGAAGTTCTCATCTTGTTCCGAGACCTGGGTGCATAGATGTTTTTTTTTATTCTTCATAGTCTGCAGCCTGATGGTGTCCTGGTTACAGCTGTGCAGACTTTGTCTGCAAGATACACCTGGATACTGGTTATGATGACTTTGAAAATGTGCAGTTATAAGCAAAGATGATTCTGTTAGATATATGTGAGAAGTAGGGAAGAAACCAAAGGTAGGCCATCAACGTATTTCAGTTAATTAATTTACAATACACACATATTTGAAGTGGTCCATCATGAAAGGACTTTATATTGTAACAAATATCAAAACAAACTGCTATAGTAACACAGGTGGTGTTTTACAATGCAATATGTATGTAGCAGCACTCGTGAGGAATGAAAGGAATGTGAACAGAGACTAAAAACTAACAAATGATAATGACAAGTGAAAACAAAAACAAATCAGTTGTAGTCAAGGCAACGTTTATCGTTTTGAGAGTATTGCCAAATAACATTTATATATAACAGTCAAGCATAAGTTATAGTTAATATTAATGTTTCAACTGGAGATGTGTTGATTTATGGTGAACCTTGCTCTTCACCAGGACAGACAACTGTGGCTGCATCCTCCAGAGTATCAAGAGGCAACCCAACAGGTGAAATGGAATCGCCATAGTAGGGGCTAGGTTTACCCAGAATAGGCAAACCTAATGGCTCTTGAATTCCAAAGAGACCAAAGTTGGGTAAGGAACTTCTGCATAATCACTTTTAAAGCTCTTACCATAGTACCACTCCTTAATATTCCAGCACATGCCATGAGTGAAATAAAGAGCTGCAACAAATGATGCACTGGTTGGAAGATGGTGCAGGTTGCCAATGGAGTTCCATCAGGATGCCGGCATTGTGACCTGGATGAGATGTGCTGAGATCTGTATGATGCCCCTAAGGGTTGCCACTGTCTAATCTGGAAGTCCATGGAATAGGGCATTACCACCATCCAGTTGCATGAGTACAAGTGCTTGAACTGCAGTTCTGAAGAGGCTTACTGGAAGAAAGGTCATCTGGAACAGTGTTCCTTGAAGGAGAGGCTTGTGTCCAGCTTGTCTTTATTTGAAAGATGGTCACCAAATACTGGAATACAACATGATGATTGGCCCAGTCGCTCTCTTAAAAGAACAGAAAACCAAAGATTTATACTCTTGAGATGGCTACGGCCTTGTGTTGTGAAGTAGCATCAAGCAAAGCTGTGGAAATCTACATAAATGTATAAGTTTACCTTCGTGAATCAGGCCTCTTATTTTATATACTTTTATGGTGGATATTGTGTTGCATCATAAACTGCATGATGCAACCTGATGGAAATTGTGAGAGTATAGAAAACAATATTTTCTCTATTGTTATGATGGCCTGCCTCTATTATTGGGTATACCAATGTAAAATAGCCAGAACCACTGAACATTGACCAATTTGCTTGCCAACACTTATCAGATATGCAACTGACCAATAGGTCATAATGGAAAGTTGAAGTTAGGCAGATCTTCGAGAGCAATACTCTAAAGGCAATAGCAATATTATAAGACTGGGGTTGTTATGGTGCTAAAGAAAGTTGTTAATCCAAAATATCTCATGAGAAAATGCTTAATTTATTGATACTGCTCAGATAAGACATATACTAATCATTGTGAAACAGCTAGATGTGTACTGGAATATTTTTCTTATTGTTTATATTTTGAATAAACTGAAAGGGTTTTGAGGACTGAAGTTAATTCCTACTGACCTTAAACACCACTATTAGCCTCTTAGTCCCTATTTGGAATATCCATGAAGGACATGTTAAAGTGGAGTAGAGCTTCAGCCTTAGACGTGGGCAGAGCCCGAATCACTTGGGTGCACTGCAGGATGACTCTGTTAGGTGGAGTGAAACAAGTTTTGAAACTACAAACATGAGTGACATAATGGTTTTTTTTCTGTTTCTGGACAGTTAAACTGCATGCAGAGTAAACAAATATTAACAATGCCAACACTCCAACTGCATCAGTGATTTTAAATAAAAAGTGTTGTATTGTGCCGTTAGTGAAACTACTAAGTCATCATCAGAGCCAGTACCACCAGAGCAACACTTAAAATCACTAACAGTGCAAACATTTAAATTGAAAACCATAGTATCTTATTCACTATTAGTGTCTTTATAAGCCCTATTAGTACAGCCATCGTAACTCAGTTACTATCAGAGGTAGAACTATAGCATACGACTCCAACTCAGTCACTACACATACCTGGACAATAATGCAGGAGTGAATAACCAAGACACTGTCAGTGTGAAGATTACCAACTTAAGTCCACCAGTGTCAGTATATTAATCTTTATCACTACCTCAGATTCACAATGCAAAGCTTGGTAACTCTGTCACTTTCAGTTCCATGGTAACATAAAATACACATTTTTAGAGTGCTTGTTCACCCTAAGGAGCTCTCCCGGTGCTTTTGAGAGAAAATGAACATTTATTGCTACCCATATCAGCGGTGCTTATTTTATTGATTTCTGGGGGATAAAACACTGAGTGGACCCACTGGTATATGAACTTCTCACCTTGCCAATACGAATACCATAGGTTCAGGTCTACAACAGCCATGTACAGTACTGACCAAGAAACAAGAAACAAAGCCATGCATGTGTTGGGAAAAAACTCCCAGCATGTAATGGACATTGATCCAAACAGAAAAATGGCAACTAGTCTGCATGGCATTGAAAAATAACTGTTATTGCTTCTTTCCCCTTAAAGTGATTCTATCTTGCTAATGGAACTGATTTCAGCTACAAACCTGGACTAAATTACTAAAGAGCCTAAATATATCCCACCCACCTAAGAGGAAAATATAAAACCTCAATGTGGCATTTGGACAATGTATTGAGATTTAAATATTGTGACACAGAAATATTGTCAAACAATATTGTTACCACAAAATATTGTGGTACAGAATATTGTTGGCAAGATTTTAGATTTGTAGTAAGAAATATAATGTTTTGTAATTTGATTATGTGTATTTGTTTATATGTATTTTAATGTCACTATATTTACTATTTAGCTTCTTCATTTTTTATGTGGTATAGGGTGGGAGGATGTTAAAGTAATAATATTATGTTAGTGTTTTTTTAGGTGATTAATTAATTGATATTTGATTTTGTTTTTTTGCATTAATTTAAATTAAATACTTTTAGATTTATTTTTAAATATTGCAAAGTGTTTGCACATAGGCAAGTCAATGTGATTGTAAGCAATATTATTTTTTCATTAAAAAAGTTTAATTTTAATTATTTTTCAACACATTTCTTAATGAATATAGTAATAATATTTTCAAAATGCCATCATTTATTATGTTTAATTATGAGATACGATAATCTTTAATAAGTTATTTGAACTTTTATTGTCATTTATAATTCTTTTTAAGTTCAACACTTTCTTTACAGTTAGTTACACTGAAGTGGGAATAGTTAATCTTACTCTTCAAAGTTCAGCACTATAACTACTGTTGCTTAGACTGGAGATGGAATAGCAAATTTAACCTCTCCAAAGTCCTACACTTTCTTTACTGTTGCTTACACTGGAGTAAGAATAGTAAATCTAAAAACTCCAAAGGTCAATTCTTTCCCTACTGTTGCTTAGATAGAAGTGGGGTTAGTAAATCTAACCTCTCCAAAGTCCAACACTTTCCCTACTTTTTGCTTATGTTTGGAGTGGGAACAGTAAATCTGACCTTCCTACTTTTACTTTTTTTGAGTGGGAATAGTAAATCATACTGATCCAAAGTTACAATCTTTCCCTGCTTTTTCTTCTTTTGGAGTGGGAATAGTAAATATGCCCCCAAAGTCCTATAATTTCCCTACTGTTGTTTACTTTGGACAGTGGGTAGTAAATGTGACCCCACAAAAGTCCAGCACTTTCCCTAATGTTGCAAAGATTGGCGTGCAAATACTAAATCTGATCCCTTCAAAATCCACCACTTTCCCTAATGTTGCAAACATTGGAGTGTGAATAGTAAATATGACCACTGCACAGACCAACACTCTCCCTAATATTGCTTAGTTGGGAATGGGAATATTTATTCAATTAAAAAAAATATTTTTACATTGTTTATAAAATTTAACAATTAGTAAATTCTTATTTTATGGCTTAAAGTATATGTTTCATTTAATTTTTTACATATTTGTTTTTGTTAAATCAATATATTACATTGTTATTATTCTTCTTATTATAATTTCATTGTAATTTGTTTTAAATACTTTTTAAAATATCTTTAATATCTAAATGTAGTTAAAAGTAATACTATATACAGTAAACTTAATATATTTACCTGTTTTTTGCTGATATTCTGTCCCTCAATATTTTTGTCTCAATATTTTTGTAGCTTACATACAAAGTATGTGATCACAATATTTTGGTTTTTGATTTTTGATTTTTTTTTTTAGATATTAGTGAATTGCAATATTTTTGTTACCAATATTTTGTCATACAGCCGTGACTGAAACTTCTACTTTATCTAAGGGAATAACTACATTTCACATTCTCGGTGAGTGCTTTGAAAGATTTTATTTCTTAATTAGAGACTGCATTACAAACATTTTCAATAGATACTAGGTGCTGCAGCTGTGTAGTGGGAGGTCTCCATAGTAACAGATGGGATCTGGTATTTCTGATATTTATCAGGCACATCTCCATTGCCAGGACAAACTCTCAGTACTGACAGGCACAAACAATGTTTCCTAAATTGATTGGACAAGTTCGGAATATTGCTTAAATGACTGCTGGTAGTGTTAATGCCAGACCAGGCATTTCTGTTATGTATTTCTGACAAATGTAGCATCAGGTTCTTATTTGTATCATAGAACTGATAATCTACGTGGAAGGGGAAGGCTGGCTAAAGAAAGTGGAAAAGCACAGTGAAGAAGATGCTTGATAAAGAATAAAAAATGCCATTTCCTTGCGCCTACCTAGACTTTTTCAGTAGCCTCTATGATCTTTGTGTTTTTTTAGCCAACACCTTGTACTGTATAATACATCATTTAGTCCCTTTTCAAAACACGTTCTTGAGAGTTTGGGGGAGAGACTCCTAGACGTCTTCGGAGTGCATTGAACTGCTTTTGTAGCCAAGAAGTATCCAAAGGCAATAAACATCTCTGTGCTGTATCGAGGATTGTACTGCACGTTTCACAATTTGTTCTAAATGTTTTAACATTTTGTCTGGTGAAGGTATCCCTCAAGAAAACCGTTGGAGTACGGTTGAATGTCTTGCATCATCGTTATGTTCCCTAGTTGCTAGTTGACCATGTTGTTTAGGCTCCACCTGAACAGAGATTCACTAGAATTCAGCCACATCAACATTATGGGTTGGATAAAAAAAGACTTTTCGAGAATGCTATTAACTGGTGTAGGTTATAAATACTGCACAGTTCCTCACAACGCTTTTTGCCATCTGATCACGAAAGTGGATTTCGCACAGACTGTCCCTTCAGACAATATCACAAAATAAAATGACAGACAGAGTGTTGAAACATTTCAAACACTCACCCCCAGTCACAGATCTGGGTTTAATCCATCGTTATTTTGCTTGCCACGTCACCCCAGTTCGGACCCAGCCCAGGAGGACGAGGAGGTTCACAACTCTATAAATTGGCTGTCTTTTCTTTCTTCTTGGCTATCTGTACTCACAATGGAAAGGAAAGCAAAAGAACAAACTGACACAATTTGTCTTGGGGTGATACCAGACAATGCCCAATAAAGCAAATGGACATATTCCATAAATAGCAAGAAATTGGAGAAAGGCTACCTCATGTGAAGAGGGCACTAAGCCCCATAAACTACAGAACCACAAGCGGCAGCAACCTCACGCTATATGTGGAACCAACAACTGGCAAAGAGTACCTGGGAATATATTGTAATGCTTAACAGCTGAGGACATTTCATTATCAACTGAAAACTGATGAAAAGTAGAAGAACTGAACAGTGGAAAAAAATGATCAAACAAAGCCCAAGATACCATCTGACTTCAATAAATCCACAACTGCCATGGAGAAACAACAAACCCTGGAAGTTGGAGGCGCCCAACACAAAGAACTCTCAAATGACAGTGATATCAGGTACATGTTGAAGAAATGAGGCATTGTCAAACAATCAACAGAAAGACTGACACAATTATATTCTGTATGGATCAAATGTCTGAGTATCTCAACAAATATACCACAAGATGGATCAAGCAGTGTTCAAGATTTCAGATATCAAGGACTATATGATGATCAGGAATGAAAAAAAACTCAAATTGAAAAAAGGAATAGAAACTATACATTCAGAAAATGAAAAAAGAATTATCAGCCCACCAAAACAGGGAATATGGAAATCTTTGGGGAAACACTGCTGACTGAACTGTTCAGATGGGACAGCTTCTCGTCAGCATTTGTAGCAGAGCAGGCATACATACTCATAGTTCCTTTACCTTCATATGGGGCTATGAAGTCGATAATTACCTGATTATTGAAAAACACAAATTACACTATTCAGAAATTTCAACATCAATGATCTCAGATTTTACATATGTAGTAAAGGATGCACATGATCATTTTCTGCTGTCAAGAAAATAAATTCACACAGCATGATATACATAACTGCCCTTAGATTCAATGTGGAGGATTAACATCACATCTTCATAGATCCACAATCACAATCAAAGCATTCCCGAAGTACTCCAATGACAGAGGACATAACAGCTTATAACACTGGTAAGAGAGGTCAGAACAATAAGAATGCTAACAATTTAAGTGGCTTAATGTAGTCTTTCTTGTCTTTCATTTTTATAGGCTTAAACTTTACTCCTTTTAAAAAAAATGAGGTACTATGTAATGACTTAAATGTTATATGCTGTAACCTGATTGAAAAATGCATTACTTAATGCATACAGGGAAATTCCTGCAAATTAGGCTTGTCGCATATGCAAATACTTTATTAACAAGACCTTATAATATGCAGACAGTGAGCTAGTGAGGAGGGCACAGAAATCGTATGCATGACACTTCATGTGGAGCAGGAGGGTAATGCTGGTCTACATATCAAACCTGAAGCTACCACCGTGAAACATAGGTGAAAGGGTGGGGTCAGCTTGCTTAATCACTCAGCATGATCTGAGTTACTACTTTGAGGGTGTACTAGAGAAGTTAGACTGTAAGGATGGAGGAGAGGACAATATCACTAGCAGTTTAAAGGGCCACTTTGGAAGGGAGATAGAAAAGGGTCAGAGAAGATACTTACAAGTGTTTACAAGTTATTTCGCATTGATCAGCATTTGAGACATGGATCAATGTTACATACTGTAAGATACTACCCAGAAATTACCACTGTTTCCAAACATAAAGAATGACCAATACAAGTGGTGGACTTCCATGACTATTAATGACATGGAGCAAAAGAGGGCTCTACGATCACTGCAAGCTCAGGAAAGTCACATCATATTTACTGAGACATCAAATAGACATTGGACTGGTCGGTTGGGAGTATTACGTTTGTATGCGTCATAAGATGCAGGTGCGAGTGGATTTGGATAAGGAGAGTCATTCAAATCACAAGTCATATACATATAGGACTCCAATGGCAGATACATGATAGGGAAGATAGAGGGCCTGTCAATAAAGCAGGCAAATCTATATGGGCCCAACATAACTAGCCCACAGTACTGCACTGACCTACAGTTCAAGTACAGAGATCTAGACCCCTTGACAGTGACATGGGAAGGGACTTCAATTGTGTCCTAAGTATAGACTTAGATACATCAAAGGGAGCTCCCAGAGGATGGTCAAGGAGGTG
Organism: Pleurodeles waltl; assembly: GCF_031143425.1. NCBI lineage: Eukaryota > Metazoa > Chordata > Amphibia > Caudata > Salamandridae > Pleurodeles > Pleurodeles waltl. The sequence goes on along the minus strand of NC_090446.1, from coordinate 713,423,814 downwards.
TAACATATCATGAACTATGAATAACTCACAGGATTATGGAGAAGCATGCCCCCGTACATCACTGAGCTCGCATTTTTCTCTACAGTACAAGATATGCACTCTCGCTTTGGCTATTGATTCCTCTCAAGAAATGCCACCTCATGGGTACGAGAATGCACACATTTACAGCACACATACCCATACCATGCACTGATTCTCCTGCATCTGGAACTGCTGAGGAAAAACATATTGACGTATCAGCTCGAGATTTTAATTGGCAGCCCTTCTTGACTCAACGTTTAAAACTGAAGTGGGTGAGACAATTATAGAATAGTTTTAAATAATGCAGGCTCGGTGTATGCTAATGCTACAATAAGTGAAACATTTCAGGCATCCATTTCTGGGGATATGTGTTGCTAATAATCTGGCATGTGTAGATCCATCTGAACCAGGTTGGACAGATTTGACACTGAAACAGGGAAGTAAGAAGCAGCCCATGTCTAGGCTGAGGTTGAAAAGGCCTTTAAAGTGATCTACTCCAAACTTAAGGAATCTCACAACATAAGGAAATACATTTTTAGGGAAATACACAGTGGCTAGAGTCTGTGGGGGAGGAAGCGAACCCCTGCAGATTCCCAGTGGGAATACTAAGGCCTAGATGGGATGCAGGAAAAATCTCTTGTATAGAAGTTGTGGAAGGCCACATTACTTATGAGCCCTCTAGCATAAAGAGATTTAGAGTACATTATGAAACATTATACTTCTTTCAAATGATGTACATTGTAACCCATATGAATAAGCAGACCATGGCCTAGTTTCAAAACTCTGATAAAGAAGTACTGGGGCATTTCAAAAGAATAGATACAAACACGGCTCTAGGAGCGTGCATCCCCAGGTGCAGACAGACTTACCATTTTATATAAAGTATTGAGAGATGCACCCATCCCATATGTTCTATGATGTTCTAGTCTGAGGAGGCTTTTGACAGGGAACAACTCTCTCCCAGTCTTAGAGAGGTAACAGTTGTAACTTTATTGAATCTAAATAGACAGCTGGGATCCTGTGCCTCATAAAGACTTCTTTACCTTTTTTTTTACAGTAAGCATTATGGGCCAGATGTAGCAAGATATGCTTTTGCGAGTCTGAAATTGTGATTCGGTGCGACCTCCATGTCTGTGACTGCTTTTTAAATAAAGCTGTTTTTTTTTCATTTTGCAGCCCGTTTTCCTTAAAGGAAAACGAGTTGCAAAATGAAAAAAATACCAAAACCATTTGGTTTCGTTTTTTCAGAGTAGGCAGTGGTCCATAGGACCACTGCCTGCTCTGAAAAAATATTTTTGTCGATGGAGACCCCTTCCCTTTTGCGAATGAGTTACAACCAGTGTGACTCTGGTGGTAACTGCGAGTTGCTTTGCGGCTGCATTTGCGGTCACAAAGCAAGTCTGAATTGCGATGCGAGTCGCAAATAGGAAGGGAACACCCCTTCCTATTTGCGAGTCGCATTCCCAAATTGCGAGTCGGTACCGACTCACAATTTGGGAATGAGCATCGCGGGAGGCCGTTTGCATGAACAAACAAAGAAAAACAACAAAATCAAGCTTGTGAATATATTACCGTATGCATGGGTCTATTCACAAAATGGAATGGAGTGTTCACAATAAAGTAATTACGAATAGTGCACATGCTAGTGGGTCGGGTATTCCACTACGGTAATTAGGCCCTCATTACAACCCTGGTGGTAAATCCTGCTTACCACAATACTGACGGCCGTCAAGATACCGTGGTCGCGGCAGAGTGCTGCTACAGGTATTACGACCCACATCTAGAATTCCAACACAATGCAGATACCCACACCCGTCCGCCACACCAAAGGTCAGTGATAAACTGACAATACCAAAACCTACACCATCACGCCAACAGAACTACGCCCACACTATCACGACCCATGAATCAACATGGCGGTCATTCAACCGCGGTAATCCATTGGCACCTACAAAACAGAACCACATTGGACAATTCAAAATACACACACCTGATACACATAAACACACCACACCCACACACCCACAACACTATAAAGCACACACCCACATTACCCACAACCCCTTACAACTACCCGTTTTGAAGAAGCCCAGAGAGAGAGATAATCAAACACAACGCCAGCCCTCACAGGCACACAACACCATCACTCATACAACATCCACGCACCTCAAACAACACACCCCAATACATCCCCACACACATCACAACAGACAGCACCTCACACATCACCCACACCACATCATGGCATGGCAAAGACACCCCAGGTTCTCTGAGGAGGAGCTCGGGGTCATGGTGGAGGAAATCATCCGTGTAGAGCCACAGCTATTAGGCTCAAGGGTGCAGCAGACGTCCATTGCAAGTAAGATAGAGCTATGGCGGAGAATTGTCGACATGGTCAACGCAGTGGGACAGCATCCAAGAACACGGGATGACATCAGGAAGAGGTGGAACGACCTATGGGGGAAGGAGCATTCTGTGGTATCCAGACACCAGGTAGCTGTACAGAGGACTGGCGGTGGAACCCCAACTCCTCCCCCACAACTAACAACATGGGAGTAGCAAGTCTTGGCAATCATGCATCCTGAGGGCCTTGCTGTAGTAGCAGGAGGACTGGACTCTGGTAAGTCATATCTTTACTACTATATCCCCTCATCCCTGCCTGCATGCCATCACAAACTCTTACCCCTACCCTCACACCCATCACTCCAACACCCCACAGATACCCCACTATCACAACACACACATCCCAATACCAAGCCCTGCATGTCACACCAATGCATGGACATCCATCACCAAAGCATGTCCAGAACAGATACACACCCAAGGCCCCAAAATTAACAATCACACAAGGCCAAAGACAATAAGCCAAGCACAGGAGTAGAGGGTAAGTCACACACTGGACAAGAGGTCACACACAGATACAATAACTATGCATTTACCCCCCCCCCACAGGACCCCTACCCAACGTTACCGGACAGGATGCCCCAGACATATCCAGCCCCCCCACAGAAGAGACCCACAGTGACGACAGCAGCTCTGCACGCCTGGATCAAGATGACCAGCCCGGCCCATAAGGGACCACAGGACAGTCGGTTCCCCTGCCACTGTCACAAACAACCACAGAAACTCCTCCCTCAGGAAACACCTCCACCGAACCCACCCAGCGGACCCATGCCAATGTCCCCAGGACACGTCAAGCAGCAGTGTGTCCACCACTACAGGGACCCCAGCCAACCCCACAAACCCAGGACAATTAGGGAACCGGGGTCAGTGGCAGTGGGCACACAGTTCAGGGGACATAGGCACAGGACAACAGGGAAGCTGGGAGGACTGGTGTGTGACAGGGGGAGGACAGGCCCAGGGAACCCACTCTCCATGAGGCACTCTCCAACATCATGGGAGCATACCATAATTCCCAGGAGACCATGGGCACAGCACTGGCCAAGTTTCAGGAGACCCAGCGCTGCAGGAGGAAATCTACCTGGGGATCAGGGAGGACTTGAAGTCCATTAACAGCACCCTAGTCACCATTGCAGGGGTGCTGGCAGACATGGCCAACACCAAGAGGGACACAGTGGCACACCAACGGGCCCCTGACACTAGCCTGAATGATGACCAGCCCTCCACCTTTCTGCCTGGGCTAGTGGACAGGAGGTCCCGCCACAGGACCAACAGGCCACCAGCACCCCATCCCCTGCAGATGGAGAACCACCCCGCAAATGGTCCCTGAGATCCAGGCACAACACAGAGAACCTTGCCAAGACCCCGCCATGAAATAGGACTCTCCTGAATGTCACCCTTCTGTCCCACTCTGTTACCCTGTCCACTTTCAACTGCCATTACTCCACTTCTTATGCCCCCTTGGACAATGCACCTGTGATGCCAATAGACTGGACTCTATCCTGGACTTTCCTCCACCATCACCCCAGCCCATTGCACAGCCCCCTCCACTTATTAGCACAGAAATAAACACCCTTGAATCACAAACCAATCTGGAGTCAGTCTATACTTTCACAAAAGTGTTATTGCAAACTTACAGAAAAAAAGCAATGTCAATATCCATTTTCACATACCAATGTTAGACAGTTGTTGGGCAGCAGTAAACATAGCAGAAGGCACAAAGTGGAACACAGATCTGTAAAATTGAAAGCCAAAGTGAACTGTCAGGGTCCATACACAGAAGCAAAAAGGCAGAATCAATCAATGTCCTACAGTAGTCTGATATGAGAGGAGCAGTGCCAGCCTCTTACCTGAGTCTCACTGAAAGTATTGCATTATGATGTTGTTTCGGTTGTCTATATATTCTTCTTCTGCCTCCTCTTCTTCACTGTCCACAGGCTCCACAGCTGCCACAAGACCATCATCAGGCCCATCCTCCTGCATAAAAGGCACCTGGCCTCACAAAGCCAGGTTGTGCAACATACAGCATGCCACGATGATCTGGCACACCTTCTTCGGTGAGTAGTATAGGGAGCCACCTGTCAGATGGAGGCACCAGAACCTGGCCTTTAGGAGGCCAAAAATACGCACATTTATCCTCCTATTCCACCCATGTGCCTCATTGTAGCGTTCCTCTACCCTTGTCCTGGGATTCCTCACTGGGGTCAGTAGCCATGACAGGTTGGGGTAACCAGAGTCACCTGCAAATATAGAGGGACAACTGTGAGACATACACCAACCATTAGGGACTCTTCGAAAGCCAGACACCTATGTCATCTGTGTTGGGACCTTGGGCTCACCTATTAGCCACACACAGTGCCTCAGGAGTTGCCCCATCACATAGGGGATGCTGCTATTCCTCAAAATGTCAGCATCATGCACTGAACCAGGATACTTGGCATTTACATGGGAGATGTACTAGTCTGCCAAACACACCATCTGCACATTCATAGAATTGTAACTTTTGCGGTTTCTGTACACCTGTTCATTCCTGCGTAGGGGGACAAATGCCACATGTGTACCATCAATGGCACCAATGATGTTGGGGATATGTCCCCGGGCATAGAAGTCACCTTTCCCTGTGGACAAATCCTCCACCTGGAGGAATACGATGTAGCTGCGCATGTGTTTCAGCAGGGCGGACAACACTTTTGTCAACACATTAGAGAACATTGACTGTGACATCCCTGATGCCATGGCCACTGTTGCTTGAGTGGACCCACTGGCCAGGAAATGGAGCACTGACTGGACCTGCACTAGAGGGGGTATTCCTATGGGATGGCGGATAGCTGACATCAGGTCTGGCTCCAACTGGGCACACAGTTCTTGGATTGTGGCACGATCAAGTCTGTACATGATGATGATGTGTCTGTCTTCCATTGTCAACAGGTCCACCAGTGGTCTGTATACCGGAGGATGAGGCCATCTCATCATCTGCCCCAGCGGACGTGCCCTGTGGAGGAGAAGGCTGAGCAGAGGGTCATACACCACATAGTTTACAAATGGGTGTTTAGAAACAAATGTGATGTAATCTGTGTTTAGCGCTGTATGTCCATATTCCAGCACAAAAGTGATATGATGCAGTTATTTGGCCAGCTATGTGGCCACCTAATTTGGCAGCTGCCTGACCTGTAAGGAGGGACAAGGGGAAATGAGGTAACTCCGCTGGCGTTGTGAAGTGTGGCGGTAGGCGGTCGAAGACCGTGGCGCAATTCAGCATTGATTATCATTGGGCCCTATGGGTTCCAGGAGCCAATGACGATGTACGCCGGCGGTGACGGTATGCATTGCCACCGACATGTCCGCCATTTTCTATCTGTTCACTCACTTGACACCTGACCTTCAACAGGAGAGGACCTACACTTCAAGTGCTGCTGTGACCTGAGTCTGGAAGCGACAATGGCTACAGTGTCTGGGGAAAGGGCCCCTGCCTTCACTGCAGAGGAGTTGGACAAACTGGTGGATGGGGTCCTCCCCCAGTACACGCAACTCTACGGTCTACCAGACAAACAGGTGAGTACACTGTGAGCATGATGGATGGGACTTGAATGTATGGAGTGGTGTCGATGGAAGATACGGGTGGGGCAGAGGCCAGCATGTGAGGATGGTCAGTGTATGTGTTTGTGGCCCAGGGTGGGTGGACAGGGGATTAAAATCCATTCCTACTTTACATTTTCTCTAGGTCAGCACCCACCAGAAGAAGGGTATTTGGCGTGCCATCGCCAAGGAAGTGCGGACCCTCGGGTCTACCATAGACGGAGCACCCACTGCCCCACAAGATGAGAGGACCTGCGCTGCTGGACCAAGAAGACAGTGGAGGCCCAGCTGGGGATGGCCTCCCAACGTGGAAGGGGTGCCCGTCGCACCATGACCCCCCTGATGTACCGGATCCTGGCGGTGGCATATCCGGAGTTGGATGGCCGCTTGAGGGCATCACAACAGCCACAAGGGGGTGAGTACTGTTTCATGCAGCTGACTCTGTACACTTTATGAGGTTTCTGGGTGTGGGAAGAGGGCTGTGGGTTCCCCTAGGGCAGGGCACGGGTGCCAGGGTAGATCCATTGTTAGGCAGGCTCAGTGCTAGTCCAAGCCCAAAAGTGGTAGTGGGCCTCTACACCTAGTCAGTCTCCTGTGGGTTCCAGGTGTGCATCAAATGGGTATAGGCACAGTCCACCATGGGCATGTGATTTCCCCCTGAACTGTTAGTGCATGGCCTAGTGCATAGGGCTGCTCCCTGTGTGTTGTGTCCGCCAACGGTGGTGTTGTTGCAGCCATTGACCATGTGTCTCCTCTGTCTCCCCCCCCCTTTTTGTTTTGTCACCCTGTCCATGTGTGCATTAGCATCATCTGGCGGAGGAGCATTGGCACCGGAGCAGGAGGGAGCTGCAACCCACATGGTCCTGGAGGGTGAATGTACGGAGTCTGAAGGCACCAGTGGGACAGAGGGAGAGGGGAGCTCCTTGTCGGGGATAGGAGGAGACACCAGCGACAGCGACTCCTCCTCTGATGGGAGTTTCCTTGCGGTGGCGGGCACCTCTGTGCCCACCGCAACAACAGGTACAGCCGCCAACCCCCCCTACCAGCACCGCCCTCCCAGCAGCCCCTCATCAAGTTTCCCGTGCCCGCTCACCCAGGAGGGTGGGCATCTCTTTCGTCCCAGGCACCCCAGGCCCTGCCCCAGTCAGCCCTTGTTGTCCTCAGTGAGGAGGCTATTGACCTTCTGAGATCCCTCACTGTTGGGCAATCAACAATTTTGAATGCCATCCAGGGTGTCGAGAGGCATTTGCAGAAAACAAATGCATACCTGGAGGGCATTCATTCTGGCGTGGCGGCCCAACAGAGAGCATTTCAGGCTCAGGCCTCAGCACTGATGGCAGCCATTGTCCCTGTGTCCAGCCTCCCCCTCCAACTTCCACTACCCAGACCCAATCCCCTGTACCTCAGCCTATCCCAAGCACACCATCAGGCCAGCATGCACACAAGAGTGGACATGGCAAACATAAGCACCACACATCCCACAGGCACTCACACAAGCACCAGAGCCATGCAGACACACCAACATCCACTTCCTTCACTGTGTTCCCCTCCTCCACGTCCTCCACCTCCCTCCCTGTCTCGTCTCCACTCACACCTGCATGCACTATATCCTCAGCCACTACCTCCATCACCAGCATGCCCATCACCACACACCGCTCACGTGCACTCACCACTCCCACTACCATTCACACTTCCCCTGTGTCCTCTCCCAGTGTGTCTGTGAGCCCTCCTCCCAAAGTACACAAACGCCAGCACACACCCACTCAACAGCCATCCACCTCACAACAGCCTCCAGCCCATGCACCGTCACCCAAATTCAGCAGACGTACAACTCCTACAACCACTACCTCTTCCTCCACTCCCAAACCCCCTCCATCTTCCGCCCCAGTGTGTTTAAAAAACATTTCCTCGCTAACTGTAGAAGGCTGGCCTGGCTTATAGTGGCTACCTAGTGGTACTTACACCTTATGCCAGGTCCAGTTATCCCTTATTAGTAGATTAGAGGTGTTCTAGCAGCCTAGGCTGTTAGAGGTAGCTATAGCAGAGCAGCTCAGGCTGAACTAGGAGACATGCAAAGCTCCTACTATACCACTTATATCATATAGGTACTTTTGGTAATATGCCAAAAGTACCTCAGAGTATATACTCCCTTAGGAGGTAAGTAAAATACACAAAAATATATACACAGACCAAAATCAGGTAAGTAATACACTTAGAACGTTAGAGCAAACACTGTAGGACACAATAGAATGCAATAGGAGACAATAGGCCTAGGGGCAATACAAACCATATACTCCAAAAGTGGAATGCGAACCACGAAGGGACCCCAGGCCTAGTGTAGTGTGTAGAGGGTCACTGGGTGTGTAAGAAACCACTAAGGGTGTCCAAGATACCCCACCCCAAAACCCTGAAAAGAACAACAACTGACAGCAAAGCACTGAAGACGGATTCCTGGACCTGAGGACCTATAAAGGAAGGTGACCAAGTCCAAAAGTCACCAAAGTGTCCAGGGGGGGCAGGAGCCCACTAAACCACGGATGAAGGTACAGAAGGGCTGCATCCAGGCGGAAGAAGCGAAAGATTCTGCAACAATGCAAGGTGCCAGGAACTTCTACTTTGATCAGAAGATGTCCCACGAAGTGCTGGAGGATGCAGAGTTGTTTCTACGCAGAAGGACTGCAAAAAAGCCTTGCTAGCTGCAAGAGTCGCGGTTGAGGATAAATGGTGCTGTCCGGGCCCACGATGGACCAAGAGGTCGCCACTTGGCACAGGAGACAGAGGGGGCACCCAGCAACACGGGGAGCCCACGCAGAAGCAGGCAGCACCAGTAGAAACACTTGAACAGGCATTCAAGAAAGCTGAACACAATGGTTGACTCAGCAACACAAAAGAAGGTCCCACGAAGCAGAAGGTCAACTCAGCGAGTTGGGCAATGCAGGACGGAGTGCTGGGGACCTGGGCTAGGCTGTGCATGAAGGAATCCTTGCAAGAGTGCACAGAAGCCGTAGCAGCTGCAGTTCATGCAGTACACAGAATTACTGTCTGGCGTGGGGAGGCAAGGACTTACCTCCACCAAACTTGGACAGAAGGACGACTGGACTGTGGGGGTCACTTAGATCCAGCTCCTGTGTTCCAGGGACCATGCTCTTCAAGATCAGAGGGGACCCAGAGAACCGGTGAAGCAGAAGTTTGGGGTCTGCGGTAGCAGGGGGAAGGCTCCGTCAACCCACAGGAGATTTCTTTGGGATTTCCAGTGCAGGGTGAAGGCAGACAGCCCTCAGAGCATGCACCACCAGGAAGCAGTTGAGAAAGCTGGCAGGATGAGGTGCTACAATGTCGCTGGTAGTCTTCTTCCTACTTTGTTGCAGTTATGCAGGCATCCTGGAGCGGTCAGCGGTCGATCCTTGGCAGAAGTTGAAGAGAGAAGTGCAGAGGAACTCTGGTGAGCTCTTGCATTCGTAATCTGAAGAGAAACCCACAGGAGAGACCCTAAATAGCCCTCAGAGGAGTATTGGCTGCAGAGAGAGGTAAGCACCTATCAGAAGGGGTCTCTGACATCACCTGCTGGCACTGGCCGCTCAGAGCTGTCCACTGTGCCCTCACACCTCTGCATCCAAGATGACAGAGGTCTGGGACACACTGGAGGAGCTCTGGGCACCTCCCCTGGGGAGGAGCAGGTCAGGGGAGCGGTCACTCCCCTTTCCTTTCTCCAGTTCCACACCAGGGCAGGGCTGGGGGGATCCCTGAACCGGTGTAGACTGGCTTATGCAAGGAGGGCACCATCTGTGCCCTTCAAAGCATTTCCAAAGGTTGGGGGAGGCTACTCCTCCCTAGCGCTTCAAACCTATTATAACACCATCTCTCAGAGGAAATTCTTTGTTCTGCCTTCCTGGGACTGGGCTGTCCAGACCCCAGGCGGGCAGAAACCTGTCTGAGGGTTGGCAGCAGCTGCAGCTGCAGCTGCCAGGAAAACTCCAGAGAGCTAGTTTGGCAGTACCTGGGTTCTATGCTAGAGCCCCGGGGATGCATGTGATTGTCCCCCCAATACCAAAATGGTATTGGGGGGACAATTCCGTGATCCTAGACATGTTACATGGCCATGTTTGGAGTTACCATTGTGAAGCTACATATAGGTATTGACCTATATGTAGTGCAAGCGTGTAATGGTGTCCCCGCACTCACAAAGTCCAGGGAAATTGCCCTTAATTATGTGGGGGCACCTTGGCTAGTGCCAGGGTGCCCTCACACTTAGTAACTTTGCACCTAACCTTCACTAAGTGAGGGTTAGACATATAGGTGACTTATAAGTTACTTAAGTGCAGTGAAAATGGGTGGAAAATAACGTGGACGTTATTTTGCGCAGGCTGCAGTGGCAGTCCTGTGTAAGAATTGTCTGAGCTCCCTATGGGTGGCAAAATAAAGGCTCCAGCCCATACGGATCTCCTGGAACCCCAATACCCTGGGTACCTAGGTACCATATACTAGGGAATTATAAGGGTGTTCTAGTGAGCCAATGAGATTTGGTAAAATTAGTCACTAGCCTGCAGTGACAATTTTAAAAGCAGAGAGAGCATACACACTGAGGTTCTGGTTAGCAGAGCCTCAGTGATACAGTTAGGCACCACACAGGGAACACATACACGCCACAAACTTGCTGGCGGGATCCCAGTGACACATATCAAACACACTGACAAAATAGGGTTTCCACTATGAGCACTGGGGCCCTGGCTAGCAGGATCCCAGCGAGACAGTAAAAACACCCTGACATATACTCCCAAACAGGCCAAAAATAGGGGTAACAAGGCTAGAAAAGAGGCTACCTTCCTACACTAACTTTGACCTCTTCCATACACCTCCCCCCCCGTCCTTCCCCTAGGGCCAGGATGTCCAGATCCCAGCCCAGCACCGCAGCCACGAACTCCTCCAGCACTGTTTTCCCTGCAAGTCCTGTAACATCGCGGCCCGCACCCATCAGAACTGCCAGTGCGCCACCTAATGAGGCCAAGGATCACCCTATTCTGTCACCTGCCAAGGTGAATCACGGGACAACATGCTGTAAGGAGAAGCCGCACCAACCAAGCAGCAAGGCCTCCTAGAAGACAAAAGCGGACAGAGCCAAGGTCCCAGCAGCGACTTCCAAGGTGGGGAAGGGACACAAGGCTAAAGGGAAGGCAGCTCAGGGCACGGAGCCTCAGGGTGAGGGACTGTTGACACCCCTTCTGCAAGTCAGAACAGCAACCTGTACTATGGTGGACACCGCCGCAACCACCACCGCCTGCACCACGACCTGCATGCCTGCTGCCTCTGCTCCAGTCCCCAGCATCATCCCCAGTGGGCAGCCATCCGAGGCTGCAGGAGACATCCTGGTGTCTACCTCCATAGGTGCTGACACATGCACCACCACCAGCATGTTCGCTGCTGACACTGCTGCAACCACCGCCACCTGCACCGCAACGTACTCAGACTGTGCCACCACAGCCGACATGGACATATCACCAGTGGGCAGTCGTCCGAGGCTGCAGGAGACATCCGGGACCCTGCACAGCGTACATGAGGCACCACAACCAGCACTGGCAGTACCAGCAGTTGGCAGGCTGAGTCGCGGCAGGGTGGAGTGTGTCTCTGCCTCCATGGAGTATCATGCTACCTGTTCCCAGGAAATCTCGTGGCTCTGACACCCATGTACGGGAATGGGAAGTGCCACACACCATGTGAAGCACTCTGGGCACAAAGCCCCCTCCAGAACCAGTGGAGAAAAGCATCCACTACCCCAGTCCTTGGCAGGAGGAAGCACTCTGGGCACCATGCCCCCTCCAGATCCAGTGGTGAAAAGCATCCACTACCCCAGCAGGATGAAGCACTCTGGGCACAAAGCCCCCTCCAGAACCAGTGGAGAAAAACATCCACTACCCCAGTCCTTGGCAGGATGAAGCACTCTGGGCACAAAGCCCCCTCCAGAACCAGTGAAGAAAAGCACCCACTACCCCAGTCCTTGGCAGGATGAAGCACTCTGGGCACAAATCCCCCTCCAGAACCAGTGGAGAAAAGCATCCACTACCCCAGTCCTTGGCAGGATGAAGCACTCTGGGCACAAAGCCCCCTCCAGAATCAGTAGAGAAAAGCATCCACTACCCCAGTCCTTGGCAGGATGAAGCACTCTGGGCACAAAGCCCCCTCCAGAACCAGTGGGGAAGAGCATCCACTTGAGAGACTGTGGCTTTGCACTCCCCAGGACCAATCAGACTTGAGAGACTGTGGCTTTGCACAACCAGGACCAATCAGTGGGCATGGAGCCCCCTCGTGGAGCAGTGGCGTCGTCCCTTCATCCGGCTGAGGTGTCCCCCTCCCCTTCCCCCTGAGGCACCTGTTTTTTTCCGACCTGATGCCCCAGCAGTGTTCTCTCCGTTTCGAGGCAGGTATCATGTGTGGGCTTCGCCCATGCATTTTGGGACCACTGCTCCACGGACAATGAATGGAACACTATCCGGACTTGTGTAGTTGCTGTACATACTTGTTTATACTGATCTGTTACGGACCTGTTTCCATACCTGAATTTTAGATGATTACACTTGTTACAATAATTCCCTTTTGTCCTTGCCTTCTTCCAGAGGGTTAAGCGGTGTAACTATAATGTTGCTGCATGTATTTGTGTATATGGTATTGTGGGTGAGGGTGGAGGGTTGGGGTGTTGCGTGTTGCGTGTGTGTGTCACTTTCTTTCCCCCCCTGTGTACTAGGTGAAGTACTCACCGTGGTTGTCGCCGCCGTCTTAGCTGCTCCTGGTAGAAGAGGAGGTAAACCAACATTGGTAGCACCTGTAACTCGGGCTCCATGGCGTCCTGGTTCCTCGTTGGGTGTCGAGAGATGAGTGGTTTCCCTTCTGTGTACTGTTTCTGACGTGCTTTTGATGGCGTTGGTACCACCCCGGAAAAGCTGGCGGATTGGTGACTTGTTATACAGTGGGCCATACATTGTCTTCGGCCTGTCTGTTGGTGGTTACCGCCATGGTGTTGGTTTCTACCGCCATGGCGGTCGGAGTGTTAAAGTGGCTGCCTGTGTGGCGGTTTCCGCCATGGTCGTGATTTCATTTTTCTACTGCCAGCCTGTTGACGGTATTACCGCCGCTTTAACACCGACCACCAGGGTTGTAATGAGGGCCATAGTCTAAAGCCAAGAGTACCTAGTTCAAAAGTAGCAAGAAAAATAGAACAAAAGTGTTAACAATAACCACAACTTCATGAGAACAGAGTAAGACACAGAATATAGTACTACCCATCACTGAGGATAAGTTAAGGTATAACTCGCCTTAATGCCCTAGAACTCCCCCTTTGTTCTTGCATTCATTTAGCCCTTTACCTCTTAAGTAAGATATAAAAATCCTGGCAAAATACATAGCTATGCCACAAATGACAGAGCGGGTGCAGCCTGAACAGCTTCTTTTTCATACCTCAAAGAACAACCAAATGTAACCTGTGCACATTTATCAGGACGGTATAGCAGTTAAACCCCAACACAAATGCTGCAGTTGTACTTTTAGACACTGAGAAGCGAGTTCACTCACTTAAGTGGGCTTATATGGTGGCTGTGCTAAGGAGTCTGGAAACTGGCGAAGTACTATTAAGGTGGATATTGCTACTGTACACTAAGCCTACAACCATAACATGAATTAATGGGAATTTATATAGCCCAATTCAAACTAACCATGATAAACCAGAAAGATGCCCTCTGTCCCTGCCTTGGTTTCTGAACTACTGGAATACAAGAATTGTGAGTCTTATTCCTATAGGGGACTGAAATTCTCTGGAAGGAGACTGAAAGCAACTGCATATGCAGATGACATGCTACTATGTATCAGAGATCGAGAAATTAAACACTATCCAACCATGTGGGATATACTGAGATTTGGGGGAATTTGAAGCCAGAAAATTATCTGGAACAATTCAATCATATTCCCTTATATGGAGCATACTAGATACTAACCTTTAGCATTTCCATTGTAGAGAATGTATAACTTTGTACTCTGCCAGGAAATAAAAGTACATAGTGATATAGCAGAGGTAATTCATGATAACTATTAGGCAGTGCTGGTTAAACTTGCAGAAAGTGTGGACAGCTGATACAAACTCCTGCTGTCCCGGCCTGGCTGAATACAGATAATATAGACAATAGTCCTCCAGAGGCTTGCTGCATTTATTCCATTACGTGTTCGCCTTAAACCACATAGTGATAAAACGTGTGAGGCCTGGGAAACAGCTCGGATAAGCAAGTGCATTCTCATAGTCCCTTATGAATATGGTGGGCTATCTTTATGAATATGGTGGGCTATCTGCTCTTGATCTAGAACTGTATTTCCGTTTTTCGCAGTCATATTTTACGCGCTAATAGTTCCATGGTCCACTCACTTTTCTAAACTTGGTAGCTGAAGGTGGAATGCCTTCACCTCTACCACAAATGGCAGAAGTCTTTCGTTCTAAGGGCAGGCCATGGATTTGTCTTGACGCACCAGGTAAGATGTACTAACTATTCATAGGGCTTGCTGAAGAATCAACACGCTTTGAGCCTTCTCTCCTGACTGAGAATGCCTGTTAAATGTTGTGTGTGGCTGTACCAATGGTCTTAGAAAAAACTGTAGTTTGACAGCGACAAAATGAACATGGCAAAGCTGACAGTGAACAACACTGAGACGGGGCTGGCCATGGGGCCCCTGCACTTCCTATGCCAAGTGCAAGGGCAGCGCAGGGGCCACCTGCACCCTGTCTCCGCCAGCCTTTCATGGTGGGGATACCGCCATGAAACCGCTGGCAGAGAAGGGGGTCGTAATCCCCAGGGGGATGCTGCCTGCAGCGCTGCCCTGGTGGATTAAGACCACCAGCACCGCCAGACTGTTGTTTAGACAAAATCTGGGGGTGCTGGCGGTCTGACGGCAGTGCTATCTCTGCGGTCGTAATATGGTGCTTGGACTGCCGCAATGGTGGCAGTCTGATCGCCACCGTGACCATGGCGGCCATAAGACTGCCAGGGTCGTAATGAGGCCCTGCATCTTTAAAACTCTAGATCAGTTCAAAGGTGCTGTGGCTGCATCAACACATCTGGGTATTTTTCTATAGTATACAATATAGAAAGTGCATAAGACCTCACCCCAGTTTACTCAAAGGAACTGGATCAATTACAAACATTAACTGCTGATATAAATAGTTAATCTTCAAAATGTCATTTCACACATTTATAAGGAGATGAACTCTTCAACTGACCCGGGGTAAAATGGAGCCCAATCCCACTGTGAGACCAACATAGGTCATTTGATGACTGAAAAACAGTAGTCTACTTACACAAGTAAAATAGATTTTCTTAAACAGCGGACATAGACTTATCCAAGTTAAATTCTTTAAAACATTCTATGTCACAAAAGCTAGGATACAGGCCTTTGTCCTGAACCTGCAAACTACATGCTTCCGATGTCTATCGACGGGGTGCAGACCTAATATACCTGGTTAAGTAATGTCCAGGAATAAGAGATTACTGGGGTGAAATATTCATTGACTTTGAGAAAATGAAACAACACAGAATAGAACCTTCCTCGATGTCTGCATTGTTGGGATGAGTAAAGGAAATCCCTGCTTCTGTTTGAAGGTTCAACTTTTGTACTTCTACTAACCAAGGCCAGAGTCATGATGTATTGGTGCAAGAGCCCTTTGCCAAAGGTAAAATAATAGATTTAAGACTTAATATAGTGTAGTGACACCTCATACACATAAATTACATTCTTGACATCCGCATCACACCTAGCAATATATGATCCCACTCCAAAAATATTTAACATCGTAAACACAAGATGAGTAAACTGGTAGGAACCTAATGGATGCAGGCCCAGAAGATTTATTTAAGAACCAACAGAGGACCACCTGGCGATGAAAGTATACTAAAGCAGGATTGGGTCAATAACTTGAAAGAACTTAAATGTGTATCTTATATTGGAATGTCTCTAGAAGTGTTCACAGGTATCATTATTGTTATTCAATGCCACACCTACTGATTAGTGCACTGTGCTATATATCTTGACAATAATTTAAAAAGCATCAAAACACAACACAAAAACACAATATGTCACAACACACCAGCATACAATTTCAACACACCAACACAACAAAATAAAATAAAACAGTACACCAAAACACAACATAAAAATAATACAGTGACAACACAGAACACCAGATAACAAAACCACACAATATTAGCATTATGTTGCACTACTGTTCTGTTAAATTACGTTGTTGTGTTGCATTTTGTATTATGCTGTAGCACTGTTTTATCTTGGTATGTTATCTCATGGTTTCCTTCTTGCCTTGTTCTGGTGCTTCGTTGTGGTGTTGTTTTATTGTTTTGTTTGATGTTAAATCATTGTGATATATTGTTGTAGTAGTGCTGTGTTATCGGTTGTAGTCTTTAGCTGTTGTTTATTGCTGTGTTGCATTTTTACTGGACTGGTTTAAATATAAAATAATGTTGCTTCTTTGCCTGTTACTGTGTGGAATTAATATATTTTGTTCAGTGCACACTCCAGTTAATGCTGACACGTTTCCAGCCAAAAGCAGGACTTTTCATTATGATCCCCATTAAAAAACCAACCATTCACCGCTGCCAAAATATGTAACGTTACCGTCGCTCCACCTCTAGAACTTTTCAGCATTAGGATGTGATAAGTGCTTTGTAAATAACCATACACTGCAATGCAATAAATACAATACACGAAAACCCACTTTTGTCATGGAAAACCTGCTTATTTTCCATGCCGTTTCATGAGCAGGTCTCTTTCGCTGTACTCCGTTAGGAATGTGCTCTCTGCGCGTACTCGCCCTGCGCCCTGTCTCGGTTGTTACTGGGGAAAAACATGGCGCATTCCTTTCCTGCTGGGTCACAAACTAACACATCTTTCAAGCTTTGCTTCGAGTTGTTTCATGGCAGACAGCCCAGTAGGGCCTTCATTTTCCCGTGGCGTGTGCCTTATCTTCTTGCCAGACATAAGAAAGGATAAGGGACTTTTTTTCTGTAAAACACCCTCTCTGGCAGGAGTTCCCCAAATTAGCATAACGCTATTACAGACACCGAATTACACTTCCGCAGATCATGTTATGTATTTGCCAATATGTTTTTTTTATAAAGGCACTGAATATCGCCCAGTACAAAGGCCGATGATAAACGGAAAAGAAAACGTTATAATAAACCTTTTCTTTTTATCAAGTTTGTTACATTTCTGCGGGACTAAAATCGCTACGATTAACATATTGCCGCTCCATTTCTCGTTCTCGCCTCAGTCCTTACATTAGAGCAGGGATACTCAAAGTACGGCCGGGGGCCGCATGCGGCCCTCTTGACCTCTAATTGTGGCCCCCTGTTTAATGGCAGCTCTGGGCTGCTGTACACATGACAGAGAAGGAACATGCAGAAAACCGTGAAATGCACATCATTTATTTGCACGTTAACTAAAGTAATAGGAAAGAAGCAAAGATGGTGTCCTAGCCAACTTATCTTTGGGAACACCTTTAGTTTTAAAGACATCTTGCACTAAACATGTAGAGACATGATAAACTCTCTACAAATTTAAGAAAGTGTGCTTTATTAACATGCATGAGTGTTTTTTCTTAGTACATCTGGTTATGACACTGCATTGAGAGACATTTATTAGCAGTGATATTTTTCAAACATGATCTTGGAAACAATCATGCTGCCCATATTTGGAAATCAATGGCATTATTAAAAGAAGCGTCATTTGTCAGGTGCACCTGGTGCATAGTCCTGGTTGTTATATAACTGGAACAACATTATAGTTTATTAAATAAACCACAAGAAAAGGTATTGTACAGCGCACATCTGGAACTTGTGTATTTCAGGGACTCTCATGTGATAATGAAGAAAAATGAGGCAAAGTGAAATTTATCAA
This sequence comes from Pleurodeles waltl, assembly GCF_031143425.1. Classification (NCBI taxonomy): domain Eukaryota; kingdom Metazoa; phylum Chordata; class Amphibia; order Caudata; family Salamandridae; genus Pleurodeles; species Pleurodeles waltl. The sequence continues at coordinate 713,405,880 of NC_090446.1, read as the reverse complement.
TTGCCTAGGATCACACAATTTGGTCAAGTGGGAAGCGTTTTCTGGTTTCACATTTTGCAATTCAGCCATCATATGAGTCTCTCTTTTCCTCTTGTGTTTCACATGAGAAGTTTATGCTTTGACTTTAATTCTAGGTGCATGAGAAGAGGGCATTGGTGGCAGACAGAAGTCACGCAAAGGCTTGGTTTGTTGTCCGCATCTGCTTCGCATCCCCCTACTCCCACCTTTCATCACCTGAACCCTTCCCTTCTGGTTTAGGTGCGGCCCTCTGGCAAGCCACAGAGTTCTTTGTGACCCTCGAGGAAATGTTTGTGAGTACCCATGCATTAGAGGATATCCGCCACCCTACAGTACCAGCTTAAGACAATAGTATCTAACCCCTCAGGTACTAACCTACATAAGGTCACATAGCCTAAACAACATCATCTTGTCCTGTTTTTTTTTGTCTTTCTTGCAGAGGTTATGCCATACCAATAGTGGGGTCCTCTTTTGGGCAGTCAGCCTTTAAGGCGAGGTGATGTTTTGATCGCTGCTGCGAGTCCACCTACAGCTCCTAGCTGTGTTGACGCAGATATGCTATTTTGAAATAATTAATGAATGTTTATGTGTTTTGATTAATGAAATGTTTGTAGAGAAATTAATTGTAGAGAAAGTAATGTACACGTTTGAAAATGTGCCCACAGAGAATGGCAGTCACTTATATGAAAGTTATACTAAAATGATTAAAATATGTGACATACTGAAAATGTGTAATAATAATGTAGTAATATATCATATTGAAATGTATAACCTATGTTTTGCATTAATTTGTAGAATTAACTTAGCTGAAGTTGTGGCCTAGTCTTTCCAGGCCTCACACAAGAAGCTGAATTTCGAGTGCACTGCAGAAAAGCCGGTGCATGACCTGACCCTGAACCACCGGATGTTAAAGTTGTTTAGGTAGAATTTTCTGCAATGTACCGACAGACAGGAGATGATGAACTCAATTGGATACAATTATGTGTAGAGTAGGCTAAATGTACTTTCCCAGGACTTGAACAATGAGAGCACTGACTGAAGAGAAACATGCAACATTTTCGATACCTGAAGAGCCGGATGATGAAGACATTGTTCAGTGGACCAATCCGTGAACTGAGAAAAAAGAAATATTAGAACGCATAGATTTGAAAAATTAATTTTATAGGTTAGAGTCATATCTGCTTATTGACTGACCAATTAGGAATTAGGGGGATGGACTGAAAAACTCTAACAAAAAGTCATGACAAGGGGCTAAAACGTCAGATGCGGGATATGCAAGGGCAAATTCGAGATGCGAGGGGCGATTTGATGACGTCAGGAGACGTGGTTCGAGATTCTGTCGTTGGGCTCATACTCTTGAAAGCCTGATGTGTTGCTGATCTATTGATGACCTGAAGATGAAGACTGACTTTGTTGCTGATCCATTCCGTGGATAGGTAGCTAGGACATTGTGACTGATTAACTTGTGCCTTTTCTTCTAGGTACAAACTGCACTGTTTTATAGTTTTCCAACTAGCTAGATGTTTTCCAAATTCATATTTTTCTAAATTATTTTTGCATGAAGTCCCACATGCTGATGCTAATCTGGGTTAGGTAGGTTATCTATGGGTGATGTTGACAGTGACAAATTGACGGACAGATTGCTGAACTCTGCTATTAATGTCAGTATATCCATTTTTGTTGGCCTATGTTGAAGCTTTTGAACACATGCTTTCTAAAGTTCTGTTTAGGTTGTGTTATTGGTGGTCATTAATAAAATAATTCTGAGCTGATTAAATAAAGTTTGAGTTAACCAGATGCAATAGAATTGTAATCAATAGAGAAATAAAAATTGTTAAACCCTTTATCAAGATGTGGTTATTCATGAATTGTTGATGAAATATATCAGTTGATTAATGTTTTCTATTAGTGGTTATTGATTGTATATTGATTATTGATTACACTGGTCACTACATGGCTAGGATACTCCATGCGATCCAAAAGGTTAATCAGCCTATACGCGTCCCCTTGTAAATTTACTCACTAAGGACCAGGTGCACTACCAGTTTTTGGTAGCAGAGTATGGTTTGTTTCCTTGGAGAACTAGTTATGTGGTGATAAGTAGTTATGGTGGTAGCTTAAGTCAGGATTAGTTGTTCGTTTTTATGAGGTTTGAATTTTGTTTTTTCTGAAATGGCAATTGTAGCAAAGATGATGTCCCCTCAAGCCCAGAAATGACTTTCCCAGATCCTGGATCCCAGTAGTAAGGTTGGGTATGTTCTCAGCGTATTCGTGATAGTATGAAAGTGGTAGGTTGCGCTTGCAAGGCCTAAGCAAATCGCAGGTGAATTGTGACGCATGAGAGGTAGAGAGTTTGCGTACTCCAGTTGAGGTTTAGTAGGAGTGTGCGTACTCCGCATTATGAGAGTAGGGAAGTCGTCAAACTTCATATGTGTGTGGCGCTTTGTGCTAAAAAATTGTCCACGTGGTTGTTAGTGATGTACGGGCCCTGCGTGGTCTAAGACTCCAGAGTATATTGACAAGTGTAGGAGACACTTGGTCACATGTTGTAATCTGTCTGGTTTAGTAGGTTGATCGGGCGTGTCAACAAGCCGGTGTGTGAGTTAAGTAAGTAAGAGAAATTTTCGACTGAGATTTGGCGAGTCCTATGTGCACCAGGACAGACCCATTGATCAGTTGAAAGTGAAATTCACGGGTCGAATATTACTTGCGACTGTGGGAGACTGAGAAAGAGGAATAACTACATGAGCGAAAGAGCCATTAGTGAAAATCCGTAAGGTCTCTGAAGCTATTGTGTACCTTTCCTGTAGTAAACCAGCAGGTTTGTTTTGGTTATTGGTTTTTGGATGAGTGCTCGCAATATTTTGCATTAGTTATGTGGGAGTTGAAGTTTAGGAGGACAAGCCCCATGACTTTGTCAGCCACAGTGTGTGAGTGTGACGTCAGAATGAGCAGCGCTGGGATAGGTTGGTTAGTAAGAAGAGTCATGAGCGGATTGGCAGCCGTCCGTAAGAGGCAGTTGGTTGAGTAAGCGGGTGAAAAAAATCTTGGGAGTAAAAGTCATTTCCTTATTGAATCAAATGCACAAAAGATAGTGAAAATGAAGTTTTTCAAAGCATTCAGAAGTGCCATGAAGGGTGATTCTTCTCTTAAGGCGACAGTTGGGGAGTCGACCCCACCGGAAAATTCTCCGGCATATATTGTAATGGAGGAGCAAGGTGTTGTGCCCTGACTTTGGTTAAAGCAGTGGTGCCAGTTGACAGAGAAACAGGGAGCTTTAGCGTTTCCAGAGCATGGAACATTTATTTTGAGAATTTTGGATCAGTTGCGAATGACATTATATGAGACAAAACCACTTCTGGGACCAGCACAATTTGAGGCATTAGCAGTTTGGGAACTTGTAGCCAGACAGCAACAAGAGATCAAATTCCAAAGAAGAATAAGGAAGGTAGAAAAGTCCCTAGCAGAAGCAAGGTGGGATTGGGAACAGAAAAAGTGGAGAACAGAGACGTTACAGGGTGTTAAGTTCTTTCCTGCTATCACAGAGGAAGATGAGTCAGAGAAAGAAGAAGCAGACAAAAGTGATAAGAGTTCAGGCAGTAAGAAGAAGAAAAATACCTATGTAGACAAAGAAGATTCAGATGTTGAGGATCTTATAACACAGACACTGAGGGATCGACCTCCGCCATATGTGGCACACGAAGGGGGTCCAAATACTAGTTCTGTTCTGACTGCTCCAGCTGAAGTGACGGGAACAGTGGGATCAGTGCAGGCAGATAATGGACTGGTACAAGGTGTAGTGCAGAGTACTCCTAATGCAGTGACTACTTCGGTGGTCCAAGCACAGGTGCACCCACCACTGATACAGAGAATTTATCCAGATGTACCAGTTCTTGAGACAACTTTGAACTTAGTAGTGTCGTCGGAGCAAGTGCTTCCGAGGCCTATGCTAGTTCAGACAGAGCCGACTCCAATGTGGTTGCCTCAGCCACAGCCACAGTAGTTGCCGAAGTTCATGCCAATGGCAGGGACACAGTCAGATGTGACACCAGTGATGAACCAGAGTATGGGAGTAGTCCTTCCACAAAATGCAAGAGTTAGGACAGCACCAAATGCAATATTGTTACTGATTACTGTTGGTACAGCGGTACCATTGTTTGCTCAAAAGAAACCAAATGAAGGAGAACAGGGTGAAATGTCACAGAGCCTCGTGAGGAGGGGAGTGAGTGATCATGTGCAGGTGATATTGTCTATGGGTCAGACCTTAGATGGATCTAGACCTTTAATGGATCTTAGTCCACTTGTTGTGCTTCCAGATGCGGTAAATGGCCTGAGTCAGAGTTTGAAGCTCTTGACACCGCAGACTCCAGGTGCTGTAATACAACAGGTGCCATTGCCAAATGCAAGTAACATTTTGTTACAAGGATTGACAGCACAGCAAATGAGTGAGTGGTTGGATAGTTTGATTACGCCTCAAAATACATCCAAGGGTGAAGATCAGATACATCGTATAAGATTAGCTACAGAAATAGCTGAGCTAGTTGAGGGAAGGATGGGAGTGAACAGGTTGGCAAATGCAAAAAGAACAGCTGATGGACGGAATGTAGACCAAATCAAACTTTCTCCCCCACTCATAGATCTGGGTTTAATCCATCATTTTTTTTGCTCACCATGCCATTCCAGTTTGGACCCAGCCATATGCAAATCAGTCTTGACCCTGTTCCCCAAGGGAACAGTCCAGCCCAAACTGCCAGTCCAGGTCCTCTCTGGACCAGAAACAAGCATCCTGGGACCGGTTTCGTGGTATCAAACCTCTTCAGCCAGGCTAGCTTGAATCTGCTGGCATAGTGAGCACAGGACCCACGTCTGGGCATACCCTTCCCACTTGGGGTGACAAATGCAAAAAAGAACAGTTGATGGATGGAATGTAGACCAAATCAAACTTTCACCCCCAGTCACAGATCTGGGTTTAATCCATCAGTTGTTTTGCTCACCATGCCATTCCAGTTTGGACCCTGCCATATGCAAATCAGTCTTGACCCTGTTCCCCATAGAAACAGTCCAGCCCGAACTGCCAGAAATGGGAAGGCAGATAGGCAGAGAAGAAGGATAAATGGAAACGAGATTCACAAGAAGAGTTTGAAGGTGTTCAGAAAGAAAAGGATCCAGTAAAGATTTTACCGATGAGGGAAATTCCAGGAGGGCAGTTTGTTCATGTTCCATGGCACAGGAGTGATATACTGTAATTCACAAAAGATTACCCAAAATTGAGAGAGAAACCGGTTTAGTGGTACAAGCAGACAGATAGATTGGTAAAGCTTTCTAAATGTCTGTGGGAAGACTTGAATACCCTGTTAGAAATAGTGGTTCCAGCTGATTTGTGGGTTGAATGTAAGAGGGCAGTGTATTGGCCGACGAGTGAACCGGAGTTACAAGTGCACCATCACCTGAATGGTGGGTTCTTTCACTGTGAACATGGATGACGCTTTTAGACTAAAGGGATGGTTTAATATTTTATTAAGGGTATGTTCCTATAGTCATATGAGCTTTTTGTATATCTTTTTGTTTCTGCTCTTCTCAAATCTCTTCTTTGTCCTTCTGGCTTGTATTCTTTATTTCTCTTTTTTTCTTTCTGTATTTCTCAGGTATGGACCGGTTCACAGAGAAGAGCGGCATTGGTGACATTCCCCGGAGAGGAGAGAGAGAAAAATAAAGGTAAGGGTCTTGTCTTTCCGACCTTCTATTTTGAGGGGTAGGGGGTGCGGGACACTTCACTGAAAAGCCAATGGAGATTGCCCAGTGAATAGTCTCCAAAAATAAATTTTCTATGCTTTTGGAAAGGAAAACAAGCTTCTTTGAGTGAGGACACAATAGGGTCATCAGGGTTCATTACGCTTAACCCTGTATCTAGGCTCGTATTCCTTTTTGTCTGACATCGGTATGAGAGGGGAGGAAGAGAAACCAAAAAAAAATACCCAGTGATTAAAAGAAAGAAAACTAATCAAACAAACGTAGGAAAAAAGACCCCATAAAGCCCCTTTACCAATAATACCCAGAGGGGTTCTGCATGCAGGCACGTACCTGCGAAAGCCACGTCCCTCCAGGGACATGGCTGGCACTGTGGCATGTGGAGTTGTCCTGTGGCGATTCTTCCCCAAGGGTCATCACAGGCGTCAGGCGTCTCCGCTCCTCTTTCTTCTGGTCCGCGTTCGACCTCCTTATCCAGTGTCTCCATTCATCTTCTGCTTGTCTGTGGTGGCAGCGGATCCTGGACTTCCGATAACTTTAATTGGATATCCAGGTTGTCGTCAGATGACGTGACTTTCGGGTGTAGGAAAGTGCTACCGGGGGTCTGTTTCATACGTGCCGGGGGGATCGGCTTGTAGCGGAGTCGCGTCGGATCTGCTACACATTATTGTAAGGTGATTGAGTTCCTGAAGACGAGAATTTCTCCTAAAAATATTGACTGGCAGAGAATCGACAGGACAGTGCAAGAGACGAAAGAGTCGATACATACCTATTATGAGAGATTGCTGAAGGCATTCAAAGAGTACAGTGGCAAGGAAGCAATTGAGCAGAAAGACATGTTGCACTTTGTGTTCAGGTTCGTCGAAGGATTGAGACCAGAAATAGGGCAGATGATTAGGAGTCATTTGATTTGCTGGCAAGCGAAGCTGATTGATGAGGTGTTGCAGTATGCAAAATACTGTAGTGATGAAATTGAGTTGAAGCAGAAAAAGTTGAAGGAGAAAGCGATGGTGATGCAGATTAAGGCAGCTCAAACAGGAGCTTTAGTGCAACAGATGCTGCAGCAGCAGGGAACTGTCATGTTCCAACCTCCAATGAGAGCTAGAGGTTGTGGAGTCAATTTGACTCGTGGTCCGGATTTGAGTACTGTGGTGTTTCAGAATGATATGCAGGGGATGAAAAAAATGTTACCATGTCATCTGTGCGGAAACGTGGGACACTGGAAGCGGGAGTGTCCGATGATGGTGCAGGATGGTGTCGGTCAGCAAGGTGGTTATATCAATACATTTCAAACTGTGAAAGTCCCTAGAATGAGAGGACTTAATCCAAACGTTCAGAATAAAGTGCAAAAGTTCCAACCCATGCAGCAGGTGCAAGTGCTGCGTGCACAAGTTACACAATTGCAACCAATGCAGCAGCAGGTTCCCATGGTACCTAAACATGCAGATACCTCAAGCCCTGATGGAACAGCAAAGATGATGCTTACTCAGCAGATCACAGGTCAGAGACAAGACAGAAGTAATGACACAGTGCACCAATTCCCATTACATGGCGAGAATGAAATAAACAATGAATGGATGAGTATTAGTTTGAATGAAGAGCCATGAATGCTTGCAGCATCTTTAGAGGTAGATCAGAGAGGAACAGTTGTGAAAGGAAAGGTGATGGGTCACCGAGTTCCCTTCTTAGTGGGCACAGTAGCTACACGCTCTACAGTGAGAAGTGCAGAAGTTCCGAACTTACCTCCTTCAGGCAGAACAGATCAAGTTGTGGGAGTAGCAAACAGACAGTTGACAGATCCGATCACAGATCGGCAGATTGGCAATTTCCAGGGACTGCATAAGTTTGTAGTTTGTGACTCAAGTCCAGTATCTCTATTGGGAAGGGACTTGTTGTGCAAGACAAAATGTTCAATTAGTTGTCCGAATTCAGGAATAGAGGTCCAAACTAATAGCGATGATGAGGAAGGACAGACATCTGAAACAGCAAATGAAAATGTTAACGAAGAGTACTCATTGATTGAGTTTTACCCGATGTTTAGTGTGAAAGAATTGCATGCAAACTTGCAGGGAACAGTACAGGAAAATGTGTGGGACCTGACAGGGAAAGAAGTCGGTTTGATCAAGGGAGTGGAGCCGATTAAGATCACTTTGAAGCCGAATATAGTGTTTCTGCAGCTTCCACAGTATAACATGGCACAAGATGTTCTGATGAAAGTGGAACAAATAATTGGAGATTTCCTGAAACAGGGGGTGAAAGAATTGTTGAGCAGTCCATGTAATTCACTGATAATGGGCTTAAAGAAGCCGTGTGGGAAAGTACGCATTGTGCGCGACTTGCGAAAAGTGAACAACATGGTGGTCAAGTGTTGTCCTGTAGTGCCAAATCCAGCAGTGATACTGTTTCAGATGCCCTGCAATGCAGAGTGGTTCATAGTGGTTGATTTGTCACAAGCTTTCTTTTCTGTGCCTCTTCATGAGGATAGTCAGTTTCTTTTTAGTTTCAAATTCCTAGACAGAATCTACAGCTGGTGCAGGCTTACACAAGGCAACACAGAGTCACCGCCTCTGTTCAATCAGATTTTGAAAAAGAATTTGGAGTCATTGGAACTACCGTACCAATCGACTCTAGTGCAGTACATTGATGATTTGCTGAATGCATCCAGGACAAGGGACGAGTGTAAGTATGACTTGATTGCCCTGTTAAATCATTTGGGAAAATTTGGACATAAGGTGTCACCTTTGAAATTGCAGTGCTATCAGAAGTCAGTGAAATACTTGTGACATCTGATTGAGAAAGGGTAAAGGAGAATCTCCAGAGAAAGGATTACAATGATCTTGCAGAGAAGACCACCGACTTCACAAAGATATGTCAGAATGTTTCTGGGAATGGTAGGATATTGTCGTCAGTGGATTCCAAATTTTGCTGAGATTGCCAAACCATTGCAGCAGCTGACACATAAGGAGGTTACTGACCCTATCACTTTAGATGAGGAACAGATGAAAGCGTTCAATGAGTTGAGAGAGAGTTTATGCAGAGCTCCAGCGTTGTGAATGCCTGATTACAGAAAGCCATTCACATTGTTTTGTCATGAATGTGATGCTTGATCTTTGGCTGTTTTGACACAGGTCCCTGGAGGTGCTTATCGCCGAGTAGCCTATTTTTAAGCTACCTTGGACCCAGTTGCAGCACCTTTACCAGGTTGTCTGTGTGCAGTTGCCGCAGTTGGTCAAAGGCTTTCTCAATGTGAGGGAGTAGTGATGGGATACCCTTTGACGGTAATGGTACCACACTCTGTTGAGATTCTACTGACAATGACGAAAACACAGTATTTGACTGGTGCAAGACTCACAAGGTATGAGACAAGCATATTAGGTGCTCCAAATGTAACATTGAAAAGATGTTCAATGTTGAACGCAGCAACATTACTTCCAAGTGATACTGTTGAAATTGAAAAAGAGGAAGACATAGAGCATGATTGTCTTGAGGTAACTTAAGTGTGTACGAAACCAAGGCCTGATATCAGAGATACACGATTGGAAGAAAATGATCAAACTGTTTTTGTTGATGGCTCATGTCTCAGAGATGGTACAGGGACATTGAGAGCAGGATATGCTGTATTCACAATCACAGGTACATTAGAAGCTTCTTGACTTCGAGGTGTATATTCTGCACAAGTGGCAGAATTGGTAGCTCTTACTAGGGCATGCCATGTTTCTGCGAGATTGAGAGCCACAATCTATACTGACAGCCAACATGGATTTGGAATTGTTCATGATTTTGGTCAATTGTGGTCGCAAATAGGTTTTCACACTTCTACTGGTACACCAGTAAGAAATGGCGAAAAGATAAAGGAATTGTTGTATGCAATATAGTTACCTGAAGAAATTGCTGTGATAAAATGTAGTGCACATCAAAGGCTCAAAATTACATCTCATTGGGAAATGGATATGCGGATCAAGTAGCAAGGTTTTGCGCATTGAACTGTATGTCGTTCAAAGAGAAGTGGGAATTGATGACTGAAGAAGACAACACATGTACAAGTTTTGCATTGAAAGTGATCGATACTCTGGAAGAGTTGAAAACATTGCAGAGTAATGTTGACAAGAAAGAAAAAAGAGTCTGGGTAAAATATGCATGTGTCCAAAGACCTGACAGAATTTGCGTTTCTGAGGAGGGACAGATGGTTCTGCCAGACAGTTTACTGTCCCAAATGGCCAGGTACTATCACGGACAGGCACATATTGGAAGGGATGCCATGTTTAGATTGTTTAAAATTGATTGGTTCAACCCTAAATTCAGGCAGGCGGTAGAGGCAGTATGTCATCGCTGTATAATTTGTCAGCAATTAAACGTGGGAAAAGGGACACGTGGAAAATCTGAGCCACTTTGGAAGAGGAGGAGGTCCGTTCAGCATAATCAACTGGATTTCATTGAAGTACATGTTGGTGATTGTGTGCGTCTTTAGTCACTGGATTAAAGCATACCCTACAAGAAGAAATGACAGTCTCACAGTAGTGAAGCTGTTGCTCAGGGAGTTGATACCACATTTCGGGTTTCTGATCTCTTTAGAATCAGATAGGGGAACTCACTTCAATAATGAGGTGATTAAACTCTTATGTGCAGCACTAAACATTGAGCAAAAGTTGCATTGTAGGTACTACCCTGAAGCATTAGGACTAGTGGAACAGGTGAATGGTACCTTGAAATCAAGAATTGTCAAGATGTGTGCAGCTACAAATCTGAAATGGCCAGATGCATTGCCTTTGGTATTGATGTTGATGAGAAACACACGTGACAGGAAGACAGGGCTGTCACCCCATGAGATTCTCATGGGCAGAGCAATGAGATTACCAGCAGTTCCAGCCAATGCACTTGTAAACATACAGATGATATGGTGTTGGACTACTGCAAGGGACTGGCTGATGTGGTTCTCTCTTTCTCTCAGCAGGTACAGGCCACCACCCTGCCACCCATTCACGATCCAGGTCACAATCTGAGAGCCAGAGACTGGGTCGTTGTCAGAAAGCATGTTCGCAAGACTTGTTTGGAGACGGGTTGGAGGGGTCCTTACCAGGTTGTGTTAACAACTATGATAGCTGTGAAGTGTCCAGGACTCCCTAACTGGATACACGCGAGCCATACAAAGAGACTGGTATGTCCACCAGATCATGAAGAAACGTTTCTGAGAGCACCAACAACAGGAAAACAGGTAGTCACACCTGAGCCAGAAAAGGAGCCAAAAGAGCCTGAAATTGAACCAGAAATTGTGGAAGAGACGAGAGTGAAGAATTACAGGAGGGTGTGCGAGAGCCTATCTCGACAGATACAGCAGGAGAAACTGGCTTAGCAGAGGTTCTCCCAGAAGCAGACAGCATTGGAAAGCAGATAGAACCAGTGCCAGACCATGAGGAGGAAAGAGTTGAGACAGATCACAGTTAAAGTGACCTGACTCTTCTGGAACCCGCTGCAGGTCCATTAAGAGAAAACACCATAGAGAAAGAGAAGAGTCCAATCTTGAGAAGAATATTGACAGAAGGATTAAGAAAAGGAGATAGTTGGCCTGAATCACAGATTGGGAAGAAGAAGGAACTGGTCATAAATGAAACAATACAAGAAGAAGTGGGCACTACAAGAAAGGAGGAATTGGGTGAAGAAGATTTAAGTGGTGACCGAAGGTTGAAAAGAAAGAGAATAGCCAGTCGACGATATGCAGGAGTTCCAAGTTAGTATTTTGATGTAACCTGAATGTGATCAAGGAGCTGAATTGTTGAGCTAATCTGAAAAAACCTAAGAAAGAGACTGTTGAAAATAAAACCAAAAGAGACATTGATAACCTGATTTGACAATTGAAACCCGGATGTGACAAGCTGCTAATCAATTTGACAAGGGAAAAAGGGTTCCTGAGTGTGGCAAGAGAAAAGATTTGTTTTTGTTTTTTGATTTTACTGCACTTTATCTAAGAGTGACTGCTGCTTTCTGATTCCTTACAGATCATGGCTGAGCTAAATACTCAAGATAGGAATATTAGGAGCTGTAAATACATGAGTGTTGGATTGGCAGTTATATGTGGAATAACTTTTATAATAATGATTGTGGGAATGTCAGTTCATGATATAAAAAAAGCTACTATTACTTCTGCTCCTGAAATTACTACACTAACAGCTTTAGAGAAGTTTAAACTAGATGAGAAATATTTGCATGACTATACTAATGCTCAAGGAGAGCTTTCTTCTAATGTTTTCTATCACTTGTGGAGTGAATATGTTGAGACAATGGATGCTAGGAATTGTCTTGTGTGTACACAAATTTCTTCATCAGTAGAGGAAGGGGTTACGTACCATAGTCTTCCATTAACATATGGTATAAGCTGTAGTTTGCTACTAAAAAGGTTTTATAAGTACATACAGTATTTTATTCGAACTATGATGTAGTGTTTTCATTTGTTCCTATTATTAGATATCTGAATAAAATAGCTAAAGAACATGATATAGTGCTAATTAGAGGATTCTTCGAGCCTACACCAACATTTGGAACTGCTTACATGCACAGAAATAACCTCACATGTTTGCTTACACCTTTAGAAAAGAGCTTTGTAGGGCATAATGATGATAGGAGAAAGGCATTGAAAGAGAAATTAGAAAAAGGACTAGAGAAAAGATCTTACAAGAATGATTATGTTTACACTGCTATTAAAACACAAGGGATATTAGCATTAGGTGCATTACATGAAGGGAAGCTTTGTATATATAGGCCAAAATCACGCACTGACACTTTATTTTATTTCAGAGTAAATGGACTTTTATGCTGAATGGTCAGGACCCTGAAATTCCTGGAATGGATAATGTTTATTACCGTCTTCCTAGAGGATGGTATGGGACTTGTTATTTGGGGATAGTTTTCCCTAAAATATACCAGATAGATGACTTAAAGAAGTTTCCGAAATTGACTGAATTACATCATAAGTGACAGAGGAGGGAAACCTCTTCTGCAATTGTGGGAGATATCTTTGGTGCAGTGATTCCTTCAGTGGGAGTCATTTTAAATTCGATTAAGATACAAAATTTGTCTACTATTGTGGATAACATACTGACAAATTTTACAGGGGGAATACTCCTGTTAGATACTGAATTAGCCACGGATAGAGCTATGAAGCTTCAACATAGGCTTGCTTTATACATTCTTTTAGCAAAAGATGGCAGAGTTTGTAGGATGATTAATGCTAGGCATTGTTGTTCGTATATTCTGAGCAATGATAGGGAGATAAGAGACTTACTTACTAACTTGACTAACTCAAGTAAGGATTTGAAAGAACTGAAGGAACCAGGTGTTTGGGAAAAGGTCGGAAAAGGATTTGCTTCAGTGGGAAATTGGCTTAGTCAAATTTGGAATGGGGTATTATAACAAATCATACAGGGAATATTAATTATGATTGCTTACATATTAGGATTATGGGGTTCATGTAAATTATGTCAAAAGGTAAATTTGAAAAGATCTAAAAATAGTCAGAGGAGGGAAGAACGAAACAGGGAAAGAATTTTTAGGGAAGATTTGAGAAGGAGGCAGAATACAAACGAAACAGTGTTATGAAAGGATTGAGAAAGAAAGGTGTGATGACATATTTAGTCATCAGAGGAGGGACTGTTGACGCAAATATGCTAATTATTAATTATGAATGAATGTTTATGTGTTTTGATTAATGAAATGTTTGTAGAGAAATTAATGGTAGAGAAAATAATGTACATGTTTGAAAATGTGCCCACGGAGAATGGCAGCCACTTATATGAAAGTTATACTAAAATGACTAAAATGATTGAAATAATGAAAATGTGTAATAATAATGTAGTAATATATCATATTGAAATGTATAACCTATGTTTTACATTAATTTGTAGAATTAACTTAGCAGAAGTTGTGGGCTAGTCCTTGCGGAGATTGCAAAGACCGTTCGGCTTGCCTGGAGTCCGACAGGGCCACAGCATTGTCCCTCCCCTACACCTGCCTGGCAAGCCAGTTCTTTTACTCAAGCCCACCTGGCTCCGAAAAGTCCTCAGGAAAGTGGTGCCATTTCATCAACGGTGCCAGTCGCGATTGGTCCCTGTGACTTCATGCTGCCCTATCTGTAACCAGATTTATTTCATAGGTAAGGCTAAGGATCTCTCGCCTGCCTCTATGGTTTCCAGGTCTAAGTGCTTACCGACTTCAACTGGTCTGGAGCTGTTTAATAGTACTCCCTTGTTGCAAGATCCACTATACATCCATTCTCATTTGTCTACAACGCCAGCTTTAGAGGTAAGTGGAATCCAGCCTATTCAACCCCCGGAATCTGAGGCTAGGCTTTCAGCCTCTTTGATTCACTTGGAAAATCTTCTTGCCTCAATCTTAAAGCTCCTCGAGAAATTTATAGGGGGTTCAGACTGCATTCTTGACTCTGTAACAGCGATTTTAGCGGAGTTGACAGATAAAGGGTGGCCGGAGTTTTAGACCCTATTCAGCCCAACTCTCCTTCTTTGCAATTCTTTAAAGATCAGATGCCTTCCTGAGTGCCCCTTAGGGCACCCCGAAGGGAGAGCACATGCGAGGACGTATGTACTCAAGCTGGAAGCACCTAATGCAACCGTCCTAGTGAGGCAAAGTCGCTGCAGGGTAGTCGGTGGACTTTATTCAATTTATCTTTGATCCTATGCTGGAAGGTAATTACTCTGTACAGTGTAACCAGCCCCCTTTGAAAGTGTTCCCCTTCTTTGAAAGAGCTGTTAATCAAAACAGTGGGCCCATAATTTCTCCCTCCATGTTATCCTTGGGAGATGAACTTAAGATGGGAAATACTGCTAAAGGTGGGAAAAAACCTAAGAGATTAAAGAAATTAAATTGACGGATTAGCAGGAAAAAAAGAAGGAAAGTACTTTTTCCGAGGTGATAACCGATGGGACTATTTCACCCTGAGTTCGCACAGAACAACACATGAAGCAACCCTGTCTGTTCTCTCCACGATTTGCCCAACATGTCTAAAAGGGGGCCTGAAAGTGAGCATAATACCGACCTCTCTAACACTCCAGCCTTGAATCCAACTGCCTCTCCATTCTTGCATTCCAGACAGGAGGCCGTTTCTAATGACTCCTCCTTCCCTTTGCCTAGGGAAGGAGCACCTTTAACAGGTTATAATATGGACTCTCAGATAGTAGACGTTTCTCCTATCTTTGATGCTGATTTAATCTTAAATAGGTCTACTTTGTTAAAATGCCTCTCGGAATCTAGTTCTTTGAAACACATCACTAGCTATGAGATTGACCTTGTCTCCTTACTGACGATTAATGGTGGCTTTAGGGCTAGGGTCGCCTTCTGCTCTCTGCGCACGGCTGACCTGGTCCTCTCCCACACTGATTTTTTACAGTATCGGGGGATTGATGTGATCCCGCTACTGCTTCTGGCGGGGAAAAGGCTGTGACTAAGGGCCCTAAGAGGCCCCAATCTCCTGACCACTTTGAAGGTTCTGATTTTACTATATATAGACCTAGATTAGATCTGCAGGCTCTTAAAGTCTCCCTAACAGGGAAGGATATACAGGTGTTACTGCAGGAGATATGACCCATATCTAATCCCCCAGCCACTTATTTCCAGGAAGATTGGGGTTGGCTTCCGGGTGCCCTTGCACAAGAGCGGAGGCCCAGGGACCCGCTCCATTCCTCTTCCTAACAGAGGACTAAAAATCATTTCCTGGAATGCAGCTGGGGTAAAATTTATCAGGGAACAATTATCTTATCTTAACACTCTTAAACCGGATCTAATTTGCTTACAGGAGACTTGGTCAGACACGGACTTATAGTGGGACAACTATTTTGTTATTGATTGTAAGGCCACTTCATCACGAAGGGGATATGCTAAAGGGGGGGGGGGTAGCTTTTCTACTGTCTAACACACTTAAATGGGATTATTCCTGCTATAAAGACCCCAGTAACCTCTTCATGGCCCTAACCATTCAATTGCATAATACTACGAAAGGCCCCACTTCCATGTTACTAATTAATGTTTATGTGCCACCAGAGGCAGTTTACAATTCATTGTTACAAAGGATTTTTGCCTTTCTTGTGGACACCCTAGATACTGAACTTCCTCCATTGATAATACTAATGGGACACCTAAACTGTAAAATGTCCAACTTTTCTTTATGTCAAATGCGTGAAGTAGAAAGAGAAATAGCGCTTCGTATTCCAGCTTGTGTATTGCCCCCTCTAATTAAAACCAAAAAAAGAGGTAAAATTCTCCTCAGCCTTCTAAAAAAAAATGACTGTATTATCGCCAATGGCAGGCCCTCCTCGGATTCTCCCACCTCCTTTACACATATATCCCCGGGGTGAAAGGCCATTTTAGATTATTTAGTAATTGAATATTTGTCATATTGTTTATTGGAAGACCTTACGATTATAAGTACCCCCTATAGTGACCATAATTAGCTTTTTGTCACTCTTGAAACGTCCATATTGTCACTAGATTCCTGGAACTCTGGTGGGTTTACCCAGAGTTTTATTATTAAGACAGGGAGGTCCCAGTGGAACTTTAAGAGGGTTGCAGGTGTTTTGGCGACCTTAGCACCTGTGGTTGCTGACTTGATTAGTTGAGAGGGGATGGAATCGCAATATTTCTCTATTCTCATGAAGCAGCTGGTGGGCAAAACCTCATCCGGAGGGCAAAAAGTAGTCCGGAAAACTATCCCCGTGCACTGCTTGATCTAAGTAGAGAAATAAATAACTTGGTTAGGGTCCAGTATTTAGTTTTCTTTGAGGAAAGGAATGCTAGGACCGTCCTTTTGAAAAAGGAGAAAGAAGCGTTTGAAGCCCCGCCTTGCCAAAGAATCGTGGGATAGGCTTTGGAATCAGCTCCGGGAAGCCTTTACAGAGGGCCAAGCAAGGCACTTTTGGGCATTAGTGGGTGAAGGTTGTGGGTCGAGAATTCGTCCCCCCGTCACGATCACCGAAGCCCGCTGGTCTGAATTCATCACCTCCCTGTATGTCTCAAATGGGGACGTTCCATTTTGGCCCCCTGAAAAGTCAGGAATACATACTCCTTTTACTCCGTCAATAAAAGAGATTGACTGTGCTATTTGCGATATGCGCTCTTCTGCTGCAATGGGCCCTGATGAACTTTCCATATCAATTATAAAACAGGACAGGAGTTCTTGGTGTAAGATCTTATATGTGGTCTTTAGGAGATGCTACCTTTCTAGATGTATTCCACCTCATGGGTTGGTAGTATCATTGTACCCTTATTTAAAAAGGGCGGCCGATCCTGCCCTGACAATTATCTTCAGATTGCCCTCCTTGATGCTGTGGGCAAAATGTTTACCAAATGTCTGTTTTCTAGACTAACATCTTGGGCAGAGGATAATAATATCATCCCCTTGGAACAATCTGGATTTAGGTGCAAACATAGTACCCTGGATAACATAATTGTGCTACAAATTATCTCAGAAAAATATGTAAAACTGAGAGGCGGGGTGGTATATGCCGCCTTCATAGACTGTTCCACTGCTTTTGGTAAAATAGATAGAGATCTATTATGGGCTAAGCTATGTCGTCTGGGGTTACCTATATCCCTCCTTGAGTTAGTAATAGCTGTCCACTCCAATACCTGGTGTACAATCCTTTTGGAGGTGATAGAGGTCTATCCCACTAGATATCTACGTCTAACGGGTAAAAACAGGGTTGCCTATTAGCTCCTTAGCTTTTTTCCCCTCTACATGTCAGATCTTCCCTCCTTTTTGTCCCAGGGCAAGGGATTTCCCCCGCTATTGGGTGGGAGCCCAATTTGCTGTCTGCTGTATGCTGATGACATTATAATTCTCGATTTAACCCCTAAAGGTCTACGGAACCGCTTGCAGCATTTATAAAAATATTCTGACTCACAGTTTCTGAAGATCAACGTTACAAAAATTAAGGTTCTCTGTTTTCTGGGGGAAAAAAAGATGACTTTTCCCGATTACCATTGGACATTGGGTAAGCAAAACTTAGAAATTTGGGGGCCCTATATACAGCCACAGGGGAGAAGGCATTTTCATATCTTTTATCTGCATATCGAGTCACAATTCTTGCATCCCTGCTACATGGGGTGGAACTCATAGATATTTCCAAATCGGGGTTCTTGAATCAGTCAGAAAGTAACAAATTCTTAGAAAAGTATTGTCTGTTAATACGGCTGTCTCTGTGGTGGCTTTATGGTTGGAAATGGGGCTCAGAAGTGCGTATGTTCAAGGATTAGCAGGGGTTATTCGGTTGGCTGCCTCAATTCTAAAGATCAAGGAAAACTCCATAAGATCAATATTAAAGAAAGAACTCTTTTTATACAATAGCAAGGTCAAATATGCCCTTTGTAAGAACTTTTCCAATGCCCTTGAAAGGCTGGACCTAGAGTTTAGCCAGGTCCTGGAACTCTCTCCTTGGCATTTGAAAGTTATTTTGAAGAAGACAACGTGGGCTTGGAGCTTCCGCTTAGATCTTGAGAGCTGTAAAACAAAAAGTTGTTTTGGGAATATAGTCAATACTCTAGTAATAACAAAATCACGACCTTACATCACATGGAATATTTCTCATCGTGTTAGGTGCCTTTGGATGCTGCTTCGCCAGGAATTGCTCCCCCTAAATTTACTACTGGCGAAATGGCACGGAACATCAAAAGAGTGTAACTTCTGTCTGGCGGAACCTCAAGACCTAATACACGTATTATTGGTTTGTCCATCTTTTGCCTCATTCTGGCATAAATGGCTAAAACCAATCTGTCTTCAGATTTGTTTGTTGTCGGCGCATGAGTTCCTCCGAGCCCTGTATGATCCTCCTAACGAAAGATTCTGTTTCAAAATATTAAATTTTTTCAAATGTTTTTTAAACTTATTTTAAGAGCACTTGCCGTATGGCAAGTCGCGTGGCAAGGCCTATCAATATGTTTATTGCTTTAACTCGCCTATGATAACATTATCATTATGGGGCAGAGATATCAAGGCTCCTCACGATAAAACGCAAGAAGTGGATTTGACTCTGGCCCATGAAAATCTTTGTTCCCTGTACATGGATATATCTGTAATATTATGGTTAGACAGGTTCTGTTCTAAGTCAGTCGGTGTTGGTATCTTGGTATTCCTCTATTCTACATGTTGTGTTCCACTTATACTTTGGTACTCTACACCTTGCAGTTATATATAGTGGGTATAAGCCTTAAATATTTTTTTAATATACTTTTTTTTTATATTCTTTTTCCGAAATGTTAATTGCACTGATGTGAGCATCCGCATTTTCTTCTCCCTTTGTACTTTTATTTTAGCAATGTAGCGTGTAATTATAAGGTTGGAAAACATTGCGGAGCATCTTGATCCAACTTTTTATTGTATAAACTTCTTTTCTGTTTTCAATTTGTTTTTAGATGTAAATAGTGGTAATGACTAAAGTTTTGTTGTATGGTGCATTTTATGTGGACCTCAACTGAGTTCCAAATCATAAATAAAATAAAATTTTAATTTTAATTTGTGGCCTAGTCTTTGCAGGCCTCACACAAGAAGCTGAATTTCTAGCGCATTGCAGAGAAGCCGGTGCATAGCCTGACCCTGAACCACCCGATGTAAAGTTGTTTAAGTAGGCTTTTCTTCAATGTACCGACAAACAGCAGACGATTAAGTCAATTGGATACAATTATTTGTAGAGTAGGCTAACTGTACTTTCCCAGGACTTGAATATTGAGAGCACTGACTGAAGAGGAACATGCAACATTTTTGATACCTGAAGAGCCGGGTGATGAAGACATCGTACAGTGGACCAATCCTTGAACTGAGAAAGGAGAAATATTAGAACTCATAGATTTGAAAAATTTATATTATAGGTTAGAGTCATATCTGCTGATTGACTGACCAATTAGGAATTAGGGGTATGGACTGAAAAACTCTAATAAAAGGTCATGACAAGGGGCTAAAACTTCAGATGTGGGAGATGCGAGGGCAAATTTGAGATGCAAGGGGAGATTTGATGACGTCAGGAGAAGCATTTAGAGATTCTGCCATTGGGCTCATACTCTTGAGAGCCTGATGTGTTGCTGATCTATTGATGACCTGAAGATGAAGACTGACTTTTTTGCTGATCCATTCCGTGGATAGGTAGCTATGACAATGTGACTGATTAACTTGTGCCTTTTCTTCTAGGTACCAACTGCGCTGCTTTATAGTTTTCCTTCTAGCTAGATGTTTTCCAAATTCATATTTTTCTAAATTATTTTTGCATGAAGTCCCACATGCTGATGCTAATCTGGGTTAGGTAGGTTATCTATGGGTGACGTTGACAGTGGCAAATAATTGACGGACAGAATGCTGAACTCTGCTATTTATGTCAGTATATCCATTTTTGTTGGCCTATGTTGAAGCTTTTGAACATATGCTTTCTAAAGTTCTGTTTGATTGTGTTATTGGTGGTCACTAATAAAATAATTCTGAGCTGATTAAATAAGGTTTGAGTTAACAAGATGCATTAGAATTGTAATCAATAGAGAAATAAAAATTGTTAAACACTTTATCAAGTTGTGGTTATTCATGAATTGTTGATGAAATTTATCAGTTGATTAATGTTTTCTATTAGTGGTTATTGATTGTATATTGATTATTAATTACACTGGTCACTACATGGCTAAGATACTCCATGCGATCCAAAAGGTTCATCGGCCTATACGCATCCCCTTGTAAGTTTACTTACTAAAGACCAGGTGTGCTAGCAGCTGTTTTCCCGAACCTCACAGCTACAAGGTAACAATCCCCCTTTGTGGATTTAAATGGAGAGGGCAGTCGTTCACTTCCTCCTCTGCACAGAAAAATGCGGGGCATCCATTTTGGTTTGAACTGGAAGCTATGGTCCAATCATGCAAGGGGAGATGATAGAGATGGGGTTGTAGATGCGTTTTTAAAATAATGCAAATTAATGAAACAATGTGTACAATTAACACGTAGGCCTTAGATGAAAATGTACACAGTAGACTAACACATTTACACATTAGGCTTGAAAAGCTGAACAAGAGTATTCTTGCTAAGCTGACCTAGGTTAAGAATGTGAAATGTTAAACTTTTGACAAGCTGACATGATGTGAACGCAATTACAATATAAAAGAAGTTAGTTTTGACCTTCCCATAGACATGTTTCATATAATACAATAATGTATTAAAATGCTTTAGTTTAACTCTGCAAAATGTTTCTAATCATACAATAATATAGAACGAATAGGTAGCTTGTGCTTTAGTAAAATGATGTAAAAGCCTAAGTATGAACTGAAGTTATTCTCAAGTAGAGTGAAAGGTGAGAATCCACACACATATATAAAACAAAAATTGATTCCCTTGGGGGAAATGGGGGGCCTATCATGGTGTCTGTAATGTACCGCCAAGCTCTGGTTGTCTAGCGATGACCTGTGTCTTATGCGCTGTATCCATAATATTGTCATTGTTGGAGCTTATTGTGGGTGCACTGTTTTCAATTTACAGAAAAAAACGAAAAAAAATTGGTTCTCAAAAAAATGTATTCCCTTAAACATTGCTGTCTGAGGACTATTGTTTCCGAAGTGAGATGCTGATGAAATGTTCCTGGGAAGATAGCGGTTGCAGACTGGCTGACAAGAAGAAGAAGAAACGTATTGCAAAAGTTTGAGATTGCTATGTTATATTAGTGTGTGTTCCTAGACTAGGTTAGGACATTCTTTGCCATACTCTCTGCAGGAGACTTTAGGCCCGATTCCCCAAAGGTAAACCCGCTGTTCGCACAAAGGGCCCAGTGCTCCCTACTGCCATTTGTCTGAATATATGCTGTTCTGAGAATTACTGAGTTTCATGAACTTTTATTTATGAGAAGTTCTGCTTTGATTGATGACTGATATTTGACTTTATGCTTTGACTGCTGAATTGGAGCACTTTATCTGTTCTGACTGATACTTTGTTCCCGCCCTGCCCAAACTCATTCGTAATTTTAGGTTAGGGAATTTTCCTTCATGAAACGGGCTTAATACAATTATTCTGTTTTAATTGATTATCATGATTTATTACTTGTTGATTGATGTTGATGACATTCTATGCTGAGTTCAATAAAGATTGAACAATTAATGACTGATAAATAAAGCTTTTGAACTTACACTAATTCTCTTCACTGACTGAAAATAATAATTGAAATTGTGGTGACTGTTTAATAAATGTACAGCTCCTGGTTAATCTCATCTACGTTCGAGGTCTGTCAGTCTGTGACGCAGTGGAAATTGCTCCTTGAATGAGTTGGTAAGTTATGTCTCATAAAAATGTATTTAAATGAGATCTCCGCTCCAGCAAATTTGGTAGCGAAAGAATGGTTTACATAATGAGGAAGATGAGCTCTAATCAATACAGCTATAATAAATTGCCCCGATACGGAGAGATGCCCATGCCCCATTTCCCAAAGCACGAGTATGAAGACTGACGAAGTGCTGCTTTTAAGGCGGTTGCAGGATTGGAGGTGTGAGTATCAAAAGGGTTTCACGTCACAATTGTTTTGATTATTGTGGTTTTATTCAAGTATTGTTTTTTGTGTATGTGTTTTGAATGAATCGTTGTTGCTTATGTGCTTATTGTCTAGAAGTTGAAGAGGTTATCAGACCATGAAGTAGTCCAAGATCCCAGGATAAGTAAAGAGAATTGATTTACAGCATTCCTCTCTGCTAAAGATTTGTGGTGCAGGTCGTGAGGTACTTTTGTATGCAGAATTGTGATAGGGGCTGTAACGATTAGCTGTGAATGTACTAATATTGATTAATGTTAGTCAAACCTAATGTGCAAAGGTGACGCTGCAATGATTAGGGTGATTTCCCGCTAGTAAAATTTCATTTGTGTGTGAGAAAATATTTTGTATGAGAAAAGTTGGGAGGGTGTAAAAACTTGAATATTCTGGCTGTTGAATTGTCCTTTTTATTTTCTTTAGAGGAGCAGACAAAGACTGTCCTTTTATTTTGCAAAGAGTTATAGCATTATGGTTTTGTGTATATGTGCAAAGAAATTGTAATGGAATGGTGAACCTCTGCAAAGAGCAGGTTTTTGCTTCAAATTGCAATGAACTGAGATTGTTCAGTTGGTGTGAAATGCTGGGCAGTGGTTGGTTGGTCTGTCTGAAGAGCCACATAGTGATTGGTGGAATAGGGTGAAGAGCCACATTGAAATGTTTACTATATGAAACATTCAAAACATTGAAGACTTGAATTACGTTGTTTGTCATTTGTTGATTTAATTTGAAAACATGAAACCATTCAAGGCTATTGGAAAGTTGATGAGAGGAGATGTGACAATTTCAGTACGGGAGGGTCAACAGGCACCTCCGAGGATATGTCTGCTTATCATATGATGATTGAGGAAGGGTTACATACATGTGTATGGCTTCATCAGTAGTGCAAGATCACTGAGTAAGAGGGTCTGTTGAGCTTACCTAGATGGGGTACATTCACTTGATACTTATTGACAGACCAAGAGACAAACTTTGTGATGTGAAGCCACCTCCTAGAGCTACAGAATTTGAAGCACTAAGAGGCTCATTATGATTTCGGCAAATGGTTTACACCGTCTGCTGAATTTTCAATGGGGTTTTTGCCACCATACAGGCTACCTCCCCGCTAGCCCTATTAAGAGCTTTTCTGCTAGGTCAGCGGGTGGAAACCTGAGTGTCCGACCGCTGGCCTAGTGGGAAACAGCCTACAGCATTGTCTCCGGCTCGTAATCGAGCCAGCCGCAATGCTGTAGAGCGCAGGGTGCACCAGCAGTGTTCTAAGCAGTGATTTAGCAAAGACACGATCTGATAATGGAAAATGTACATATACATATATTACCAAAAGTTAATTAATGTAGTGACGTATTTACCCATTTTTGGTTGTGTTAATTATAAGCCACCAGCAGTCATATGGAACATTCCACTCTCCCTAGAATGTTGAAACGCTTGGAATCACCGGGAGTTTGCAATAGAATGTTGGCAGAGGGAACGTGATGATGGATGAAGCTCCACTTGATGGTACGCCGACGAAAGATCTAGCACACAAAATTTTTTTGCTGGACCCATTGTGCTTAACATCTCATTTATTTTAGGTAGCGGGAACCTCTCTACCCAAATGTTTGCATTTAGGTCCCTGAGATCGATACACACACGCAAGCCTTGACCACTTGACTTCTTGGTGATCACTATTGGGGCAACCCATAACGCACTGTCAATCGGTTCAATGATTCCTAGCTGTTCTAACCGATTTAATTCTTGTTTTAAAGGCTCTCTCATCATTAGGGGTACTGGTCTAGCCCTATGCACAACAGGAACTGCACCATCTTTGAGTATGATTTTGTGTTGATAATTTATCAACTTGCCCAATTTATCTTCAAAAAGGTTAGAGAATTCATCACATACAGAATGACTATTCTCTGCATTCCTTACTAACCATACTGGATCTTTTCTGTTAGGGTCTAAACGAATCCCTAGATCTCGCTGATGTTCCCATCCTAAAATGTTTGAGCCCTTGCTGGTGAAGTACACTTTGGCCCTAGTCGTTCTTCCCTTGAAGGTTATCTGCATGGACCTCATCCCCTTTAATGGTATCGGATCACTATTGTATCCTCCTGGACTGATATCCGCCGGTTGCAAGTCATACCCTTTATCTTTGAACTTGCTCACATACGTGTCAAAATTTATAAATGTGTATGGTGAACAAGAATCTGCGTACATTCTTATTTGTTCTCCATCGAGATCTATGACACATGATGGGTACTCAGACTTAGTGTTTATGTCATTCACTACTACTTGCAGTACAAATTTGTTGAACTTATCTTGGATCTCTTCTACCTTGTGTACCATTTTCCTACCATAACTCTCATTTCTCTCTCCCCTACAAACTCGTGCATAGTGCCCTTTATTCCCACACTTCCTACATATGCAATTCCTAGCTGAGCACTCAGAGCTATTGGCTAAATGTTTCACGCTCCCACACCTGAAGCATCTATTCTTGGGATTCCCCATGACCCCTTTCTTGTTAATGATCTCCTGAACTTTTTGCTCCTCATCCTGTACCCTATCATCTTGATTGGATGTAAGTTTCACTTCCATCATGTCCTCCTTGTTAGACGAATGTCTAAAAGCCTTTATGCACTCTGTCGTTTGTTCAATGCTTTTTGCTATTTCTATAGCTTCCTTCAAAGAAGGGCTTGTAGTTAATAGTCTTTCCTGAACTTTATTATTACTTGTACATCTCACTAGTTGGTCTCTAATGAGCGAATCTTCCAAGAGTCCAAAATCGCATGTCGCCGCCAACCCCCTTAAACAAGCTATGTAGCTTGATACTCTTTCTTCTCTCCCTTGAATTCTACTGAAAAATCTATGCCTTTCTAACACAATATTCACTTTCACCCCAAAATGTTCTTCTAACTTTTTAAGAGTTTTGTCATATGTATCAAGACCTTCATCCTCATCTTCCTCCTCCTCCAAATCTGTTAAATTGTCATAAACTTTGCGTCCATGCACACCTAAGTTGTGAAGCAAGATGTGCTGTTTCCTCAGCGGGGAAAACCTCTCTCCCCATATTGCTATTAGGTAGGACTCAAATAATCTTCTCCAGTCCTTCCATAACAGGCTTGGTTCACCTGAATCGTTCAGGAAGGGAGGAGGTTGATTCATGCTGGCTGCTGCCATACTCCCCCCACCAGATTCTCCTATTCGTACAAAAATGAATACAGTGTACTATTATCGCTGGGATTGCACACCTTACAATTATGACAATTGTGTTTTACTTAATACCTCCTTGCGTCAACTATTAACATCGCTAATACAGTTAGAAATTCCTCAACTGCACTATTTTCAAGAATAACTTACATATGTAATTAAATTATTATTATAACACTCAAATGTGAATTACTGCAATGGATGACATATGACAACAATTCGTCCCTTTTCTACTGCCAAGAATTAACGTTACTTTGCTGGTTTTCTTTTCTCTTCCCTTCACCTTAATTCCTGCTGAAAAAAATGGTCGTGGGTGATTTACAATTCCCCCCGTAGTTCTGGGGTTAATCGCTAGGGACTGCCTTCAGTTCATGCCCTCCAAAAGCTGCTGCAGTGATTTTTCGCTGTGTTTCCTGTCACTACGAGCGCTTTGCAGTGCGTTTCAAATCTCCTGCCGTATTTTACAACGTTATACGCTCGTCAAAAGCGCGTCCTCAGCGCGTCTCCCGTCGCCTAGGAAATGCCTCAACATCGGCGATTGAAAACATCGGACCACGTCGCCACGGTTCCCCTCACGCTGGACTTCCACACTGCGGGAACCTCCTAGCAACAGCTCAACACCGCGTAACTCTTCTCACCGGTAAGGCACCAACTTCACTTAGCTCGTCTGTTTGGTGTTGATCCTGGAATACGCTTCCACATGCCCCCATTCACTCCATGTCTCGGCAATAAGGTAGTGTTATTAAACGCCGCGCTGCTTTCTCCCTACTTCGTTTTGCAAATCCCAATCTTGCCGGCGCCTCCTGCCATCAATGCTGATCCAGCTCCTGAGTTACTGGGAGAGGAACATCTCAGACTCTCCGATCACTGAGAGAAAGATTGATCAGCTCACCATGGACGTCCCCAGGCGCCGTACCCCGCGGATAAGTGGATCAATAACCGATCAGGGGTGAGGAGTCACACTGCCCCTGCGCAGTCTTTCCATAACCTTCTCAGCAATCCCACCCTCGTCGCCAATTTAACTTATCTGTAGTAACTACAGACAACTCGAGAGTACAGCCATAAAGATGTTTATTCGTCCAACTCCTCACAATCCACTCACATCACCCACTGCCAACATTCTATTGCAAACTCCCGGAGGAGCCACTGCACTGCCCATGCCAAACGATTTGGCGGCCGTCCGACCGCCATCCATGAGTCTGGCGGTCTAGTGACCA
Organism: Pleurodeles waltl; assembly: GCF_031143425.1. Lineage (NCBI taxonomy): Eukaryota > Metazoa > Chordata > Amphibia > Caudata > Salamandridae > Pleurodeles > Pleurodeles waltl. Next base: position 713,379,176 of record NC_090446.1, on the reverse strand, counting down.
CCAGACTCGTAATGAGGCCCTAAATGTTTAAGAGAAGGTGGCTCACAATAGAGAAAGAGATACATTTTAGAAACGGACAAAGAGAGCTGTGAAAAGTTATGTTGACGCAATACGGATTAAGCAACAACAGAGATGGAGGAAAGATATAGTGGAGGGAACTATATTGCATTTACTAAAGAGAAGTCTGAGAAATCTGATAAACTAAAAAGTCAAAAGTTAAGAGAGAAAAAGATGAAAAAGAAGAAAGGAAATCAGACTATGACTGTGATTCAGGAGATGATATATTGGACAAATTACTTGCTGCATGTCCACCACCTAATAATGTGACAGTGGCTACAGTCCCTGTTGACCTGAATACAATATAAATCGGGAGACCATTACAGTTGACTCAGCCTGTTATGACCCAGCCTGTTCTACAACCTGCTATACCTAGTCATGCGCCCATCTGAGTTGAGACTGCCCAACAGTGATGCCTCCAGGTGTTACTGCTTCTATTTTAACAGTTCCACCACCTGTTGCCAGAATAATAACAGCACAGCTAGTGGAGATTTGCACAGTAACTGCTCCAGTAAATTATGTCCCAAATGTGGTAGCACCAGGAGTTGTTGCAGGAGCACCTGTGACAGGGTTCATCCCAAATTCACAAATTGTTGCATGGACACCACAGCAACTATTCAATCATTAACGGAAGGAAGGACAATTGTTGTAATGACACAAACAACAGGGTAAGACAAATTTATTTGAAGATGGGATTTTTCCCCCATGGTTTGAGGAAGCTGCCAAGAACAATGCAAAGGCAGAAAATCAGGTTGTCGTTACACAGGAGACAGAGAAAGAAAGACCATTAATGTCTCAAAACTGAAAATAGAATTAGAAGAAATAATTAGGAGATGTTTAGATATTCAACATGTCAACAAATACCAAGAAGAATTGAGTTATTTATGCAAAGAAATTACCACACATGTAGCAACTGCACATTTTAAATTGGCTGGATTGGCCAGAAAATATGAAGTCAATCTTACAAAAAGTGTCCCATTGCAGAAAGGCTTCAGGGTACAATTGGATAATGAAGCAATTAAGACAATGCGTTCTTCAGGAATGTGCTACCATATTACTGAATTCGTAAAATGTATTTAAATAGAGTGATTTAGATATATTAAAGAGCAAATGGCCAAAAAAAACAAAAAGAATAAAAAACAATCAGAGGCAGCTGAAGTAAACGGAACACCTACTCCACGTACCCCAGATGAAGAAGAAGCTTTGGCTTCTTTTGTGATTTTATTTGACAGTAGGTTAATATACCATTCCATATAGATAACTCTGATTTGTAAAGGTCGCCTGGAATTTTATCGGGACCTGGGGCTTTACCTGACTTCAAAGAGTTGATAGCATCTGCAGTTTCTTCTAAGGAGAAACAAATATAACTCTCAGAGTTATATAGATTCCCATCAGGTGGAGAAGTGGCAAGGTTAGCATTTGTTAAAATAAGGGGGCCTAATCCCACTTTATCGCAATCAACAGCCCCAGGGGAGATAGTTCCTTCATAAAGGAGAGTGAAGTGCTCCACCCAGGTTCCGGGTTGGATATGGTTCCTTGGATTAGACCTACCCCCTCTCTCGTGCTTAGTCAACAGTTCCCTGAGACGTGGAAGGGTGCAGAAATTATCCCAATCTATAAAAAGGGTAATGTAAATCTTCCAATCAATTACAGACCGGTCAGTTTAATCGACAACTTACAAAAAATCTTTGCCAAACAGCTGCTAGTTAGACTATCGAGCTGGGTGACGGAGCAGCAGATCCTTTCACCGCTTCAGGCAGGGTTCCGCTCTAGAGTTAGCACGGTTGACCAGGCTTTTAGGTTGTCCGTGCTACACTGGAAATACGTAGTCTTGGCAAAGCAAACTTTATATGTCGCTTTTGTTGATCTGCGTTCTGCTTTTGATTTGGTCCCAAGAGATAAGCTTTGGGGAGTGTTACACAAAATAGGGGCACCACCCGATATTATCCATCTATTGATACGCATGCATGAAGGCACATACGCGCAAGTAAGATGGGGCAATCAAGGTGAATTGACTAACAAATTTCCCATTAAAAGAGGTGTCCGTCAGGGATGTGTGCTTGCACCAATTCTGTTTTCTTTATTCATCAACGAGGTGGTCCAAGAATTAATGACATGCCAGAATGATGCTCCCACCCTAGTCAATCAGAAAATCCCTATTCTCCTTTTTGCGGATGACTCTCTATTGATTTCAAAAACCCCTATGGGTTTGCAAATTCTTGTGGACAGATTTAAATCATTCTGCTGGAATTTTGGTTTAGAGTTGAACTCGAAGAAAACGAAATTGATGGTGCTTCGCTCTGGCCCTCGTAAGAAATGTACTATTAGGTTAGATGGAGCTATTTTGGACCAGGTTAGCTCCATTGACTATTTGGGTGTGAGACTTACAGATTCACTCCTTTAGGAGGAACAAGTTGGCAAGAGTGCTGGGCTTTTGCAACATCGGGCAGCATCCATATTGCGCCTTTATAGGAATACGATCGCTAAAGTTGTGTCTCCAGCAGTAAAGATTTATGTGGCTAAGGCACAGGGTGCTGCTGTTTATTGCGCAGAGATTTGGGTCATGTCAGATAGCAGTAGGATAACCAAAATTGAGAATAGCTTTGCACGGGCTTTATGTGCTTGCCCTACTAGCACCCCATTAACCCCCCTATTTTTAGACCTAAGGTTTAAACGAATGGCTGACCTAATTATCTTACGGCCTGTATTATATTGGGTGAGGCTTTGGATAGTCCCCAAACTGGCCATATATAAGTCTTCTTTATTAGAATTGTTGAAAAGCCCTAACTCTATGTCCATCCCATGGATCAAACATGTATCCAGTTGGTTTTGTACGCTGGGATTGAGGAACTTTTGGGAGAATCCCCAGCAACTTGTGAAGTCCCATGTAAAAGCACTGAAAGGAGCTTACTGGTCCCACATACGTAATAATTACATTTCCCAAAAATCGAATGGTCATTTAACTAATTTGTTTATTGATTTCAAATGGTACCCAGAGTTCGAACTATATCTAGATATACCTGATTTACTAGGCAAAAGTTTGTATGCCAGATTTCGATTCTGAACATTACCTTTGAAGGCCTTGACGAGCAGATGGGGACCTAAGTCAAGCTCTGATATTTGTCCTGCATGTGGCACTTCTTCCGAAACAGTAGAACATTTTATGTTTTTTTGTCCCGCTTACTCAACCCCAAGGTTTAAATGGATTCGCAAAATCTGTCGGGAATTGAACTTAAGGAAATATGTTTTAGCTTTGAGGATTTTAAAAAGCCATAATTCAAATGTGACAATTTATGCAGTAAGCAAGTTTTTAGTAACGGCATGGCGCATACGCATCTTTTATTCACAATGATTTGAAATTGTTCTAAGTCGGGCAAACATGGATTTTACTCTTTTTAAATTTTGCTATGATATTATGATGTTTATTTATATTTATATTGTATTGTATTGTATTGCTTTGATGGTCTGTTGGCCGAATAAAGCTTATGTGTGAAACAGAAGCTTTGGCTTATTTAATAAGAGAAGTCCCAGGTGGAGTGTATGTTCATGTGCCTATGAGTGGAGGAGATTTGCAGCATCTACGAACAATTTTCCAAAATTTAGTGGTACATGCAATTTGAAAGATCTGTCAAAATGTTGAAAGTGCTGCGGATTGATATGAATACAATCTTTGCCATTGTTGTTTCATGTGATTTGTTGACGGAATGCAAATTTGCTGTCTATTGGCCTGTAGTGCTTTCCTCTTATCTAGTTTCTAAGCACTAACATAACACAACAGAAATGCACTTCTAAGGTCAAAGAAGACTTTTATTGTTGTTAATTCTTCCCCAACCACAATATTTATGAATGACGAATTAGTAGCTTTCAAGTCCGCGTTAATCAAACAAAATATATCAGTTTGCAATATACACAGCAGGTTATATTTATAAGATATTGAATGCAAAGCAAAACAAATACTTCACCGTGTGGGAACTATTCACAGCTTCATCTTTCTAAGGTCTGCAAGCTGATGACCCCTGTCAGCCACGAGAAAGAGATTCATCTACCCACACGGGATTGCTGGCAGCTGGCGCCAAGCTCCAGCACGAGGTCCGGCAGATTCGAATCTGACCCTCTGCAGCCTGTTACATTCGTTACAAAGGTGTGTCCCCTCCTCTCAGACCTGGGAAACTGAGCAAGCCTTTTGGAGACTGGCCAGGTCTCCAAGACTACTCCTGTTCCCAAGCTCAAGCAGAGAGAACAACACCCATGTACTCTCTCTTATCATGTCTAGTCTACTGTGAGAAAAACATCTTGGTTCTCTGGTGCAAAAACACAGTCTCAACTGCAATGTCTAACTCCACGTTAAAGGCAATAGGCAGCTAACCTAGATATCAAATGCAATGTCATGTTAAAGGCAATAGGCAGCTAACCTAAATATCAAATGCAATGTCTAGTGTCATGTCAAAGCCAATAGGCATCTAAGCTGAATACAAAATGCAATGTCTTATATCATGTCAAAGCCCATAGGCAGCTGAGCTGAATACAAAATGCAATGTATATTATCATGTCAAAGCCAATAGGCAGCTGAGCTGAATATAAAATGCAATGTATAATATCATGTCAAAGCCAATAGGCAGCGGAGCTGAATACAAAATGTAATGTATAATATCATGTCAAAGCCAATAGGCAGCCAAGCTGAATACAAAATGCAATATACAATATCATGTCAAAGCCAATAGGCAGAATATCTAATAGCATGTCAAAGTCAATAGGCAGCTAAACTGAATACATCATGTCAAAGCCAATAGGAATGCAATGTCAAAGCCAATAGGCGGCTAGACTGGATACAGCATGTCAAAGCCAATAGGCAGAATACAGAATGTAATGACTAATGCAATGTCAAAGCCCATAGGCGGCTCAACTGAATACAGAAAGTAATGGCTAATGCCATGTCAAAGCCCATAGGCGGCTAAACTGAACAAAACATACCATGTGCTACTGGTGAACATTGAGCAACTAATATGCGCAGTGGTGAAACACAAAGTCATTGGTCAAAACAAACTCCATCAAATGGCAGTACATTCCGCCCTTTGACCAATGAATTTTTGTTTCACATATCTCTTGTTTCAAACAAAAACAAAAAAAAACATCAGATCAAAGCAATCCCTGTAAAGCAATAGAAGTGGATTAACACATTGATTTCATAACCTTTCACATCAGATACATCTACATAGAAAAGACTGAGCAATTTTTTTTTTTCTCTGAATGAGTCTCTAATTCAACAGTGTTAGCAATTTGATGTGGCATGAGTTCTGCTCATGTAAAGGTGCACGGTCCACCTGAAAGGTTTGCTGGAAGATAAGCAAAAGTCAGAGTTCCATACGAGAAGGGAAAAAAAAAAAAACACAGCTTAGTTCCAGTGGAAGAATGCAATCAAACAAGTTGAACTTGAACTGAAGACGCAGTTTGCGCAAAATGGATCCATGGTGCTGGCACTTTACTCAGCCAGGTTCAGGTTGGGGGTTCGGTCCCTTCCCCGACCCCACACGCACACACTGGAAGGGGGACCACACAGCACACTCAGGGACAGTGGCGAAACGTGGTAGGATCTGCAAAAGAAACAAGTATGACTTTTCTTGCAAATAACATTTTTCATTTAAACTGCACCCTTCCTCTTTCTTTCCCTGTTTTATAATCAGCAGGACGTTTTTGAGGCCCTTTGTTATATTTTCTGCAGGTTCTGGAGGATCACTTGGGGCTTCAGCCCACACATCAGTACTGAGGTTTTTATCTGCTGCGCCACAGCTTCCCTTTTCTTGCACTGTCAGAAGGGCTGGGGCAGACTCATTCTTTACCAAACCTCCATTCACTGCACTTTTGTCAATTTGGGCCATTCTGTCTCCAATTTGTATCAATGAATCAGATTCTTTTCTAGGTATCAGCATAATTTCGATTTTTCCTTGGTAATCTGCAGCAATCACTCTCCCTAAAACCTGATCACTTTGCCATTTCTGATCTGGTAACTTTCCTCTCCCCAACTGCTCTGTGACTGCTTGCATGACAGATTGCTTTTGTGCGTGCTGCACAGTTTTTATCAAATCTAGGGGAATGTGCATCTCTCTCATCTATGCCCACCTGTAAGTGGCTTTTTCTCTCAGCTGTTCACATTTCTGGGGCACCCACTTAGCCATCCCCACTAAGGAAGAATTCTGGGTGTACACTTCTCTCTCTGAATTTTTCTCATTAACATCTGCAAGGTAATTGAACCAGTTAGGTACAAGCCATGTGAAAAAACAAATAGCTAAAACATTAGCAAAGAACCAAAAATCAGCGTAAAAATGACACATCTCACGTAGCTCTTGCTTTAAAATCTGACACACATTATACAACTCCATTCCTTCTCCTGTGCCAGAAAGCAACATTTCAGTCAATGAATCATTAGTAAAACAAACATGCTTTTTATCTTCAGTGGACACGAATTCAAATGGTGCATTCAACTTCATTGGTAACTCTTTTACCTGTGGTACTCTAGCTCTGTCTTGCAAGTACCAGATCCATTGTATAATTCTAGCTAGGGGCACTATTTTCTTTCCTTGTTCTTGAGTTACATGTACATAAGTATTTCCTTCTTGCACTGCGCAGAAACCTAAAGTCTGCATTATTTCATTTGCCAAATCACAAGCGCGCAGCTGCATATAATTTTTCACAGTGACCATATACAAAAGTGTTAGGATTTCTCTCAAATGAGGGCTTTTCTTTTTCTAAAAATCAAACAAGCTAATGAAACTCGGGGTGTCTTGCTCTAAAATCCTTCGTTTTACTTGTGCATTTTGCAACGGTAACTGGTAAATCACATTCTGGTCTCTCTCGTCCGTGTTATCAGTTAAGGAATGCATTTTGGCTGCCAAAAACCCTGGCTCACACGAAAACTCAGTGCAGCTCGGAGCTGTCTTAACCCCCTCATTACTGGAATGGGACAAGAAAGATTCTTCAAAAACAGCCCTTTTATAACTTTCAGTCGGGCTAATTTGCTCACGTAAATTACTATTTTCATGTTCCAACTTCCTACATTTCTCCTGCATTTCTCTGTAAGCAGATAAAGGTATCCAGACCTTTCTGTCATCATTACTTCCAAAAGACACTTTTTCTACATATGTACAACGGAAATTATTTCTCAAAACACTATCAGGCATTTTAGCTACACATGCATTTTCTTCTGTAATTCCCCAAACAGAAAACAATTCACAGTTTTTCTTAGCACCATCAGGCAGTTTATCAACACATGCATTCTCAGACATGGTCTGCGGTGCTACTGTGATTCCCCAAACAGAAAACAATTTCTGTAATTCTCCAAACAACAAAAAAAACAATTACACTTTTAAAGTGTGCACTTAGAAATCTACTAACTCGTCAAACCCCTTCTTAATCACCTCTTAATGACCGACCCCACGACTCCTGGTACCAATTGTAGTGCTTTCCTCTTATCTAGTTTCTAAGCACTAACATAACACAACAGAAATGCACTTCTGAGGTCAAAGAAGACTTTTATTGTTGTTAATTCTTCCCCAACCACAATATTTATGAATGACGAATTAGTAGCTTTCAAGTCCGCGTTAATCAAATAAAATATATCAGTTTGCAATATACACAGCAGGTTATATTTATAAGATATTGAATGCAAAGCAAAACAAATACTTCACCGTGTGGGAACTATTCACAGCTTCATCTTTCTAAGGTCTGCAAGCTGATGACCCCTGTCAGCCGCGAGAAAGAGATTCATCTACCCACACGGGATTGCTGGCAGCTGGCGCCAAGCTCCAGCACGAGGTCCGGCAGATTCGAATCTGACCCTCTGCAGCCTGTTACATTCGTTACAAAGGTGTGCCCCCTCCTCTCAGACCTGGGAAACTGAGCAAGCCTTTTGGAGACTGGCCAGGTCTCCAAGACTACTCCTGTTCCCAAGCTCAAGCAGAGAGAACAACACCCATGTACTCTCTCTTATCATGTCTAGTCTACTGTGAGAAAAACATCTTGGTTCTCTGGTGCAAAAACACAGTCTCAACTGCAATGTCTAACTCCACGTTAAAGGCAATAGGCAGCTAACCTAGATATCAAATGCAATGTCATGTTAAAGGCAATAGGCAGCTAACCTAAATATCAAATGCAATGTCTAGTGTCATGTCAAAGCCAATAGGCATCTAAGCTGAATACAAAATGCAATGTCTTACATCATGTCAAAGCCCATAGGCAGCTGAGCTGAATACAAAATGCAATGTATAATATCATGTCAAAGCCAATAGGCAGCTGAGCTGAATATAAAATGCAATGTATAATATCATGTCAAAGCCAATAGGCAGCGGAGCTGAATACAAAATGTAATGTATAATATTATGTCAAAGCCAATAGGCAGCCAAGCTGAATACAAAATGCAATATACAATATAATGTCAAAGCCAATAGGCAGAATATCTAATAGCATGTCAAAGTCAATAGGCAGCTAAACTGAATACATCATGTCAAAGCCAATAGGAATGCAATGTCAAAGCCAATAGGCGGCTAGACTGGATACAGCATGTCAAAGCCAATAGGCAGAATACAGAATGTAATGACTAATGCAATGTCAAAGCCCATAGGCGGCTCAACTGAATACAGAAAGTAATGGCTAATGCCATGTCAAAGCCCATAGGCGGCTAAACTGAACAAAACATACCATGTGCTACTGGTGAACATTGAGCAACTAATATGCGCAGTGGTGAAACACAAAGTCATTGGTCAAAACAAACTCCATCAAATGGCAGTACATGGCCAAGTTCAGAACGACCGAGAAATGCCTGTACTAATGCTCCATAACCTATTGTGATGGAGAAGTACAATGAGGTTATTACTTTCCTGAAAGGTAGAGTTCCTCCAAAAGATTTGGATTATGTGAGGCTGAAAAGAATTCAGCAAGAGGTGAAAGATTCAGTCCATTAATATTATGAAAAGTTTTTGAAGGTATTCCAGCAGCACACTGGTCAATTGCATCTTGAGCTGAGTGATATGGGATTCTTTATTTCACAGTTTGCCATTGGGTTGAAACCTGAGATTAGTCTGCACATACAACAGCATATGCTTTGCTGGCAGACATGAGATTCTGAAAAATGTAAAGTATTGTAATGAACAAGAGATGAAGTACAAGAAACTTAAGGAAAAGTTTTATGCTGGCACAGATGAAAATGGCACAGAAACGTTTTTTTAGAGTAAGCCATTTGTAGCAAATGTTGGTACAATTAAAGTGGTTGGTTTTCAGATTGACATCTAAGAAGTTGGGTTTAAAGCCGGACTTCAAGGTGTTCAAGGAAGTATGGTTGCTTCTCAGGGTAGAGGTCAAGGACTTCTGAGTGATCAGAATTTTGGTGTAGGTGCTGTAATGCTGAAGAAAATGACTCTGTGTCACTTCTGTAACAAGATCAGGCATTGGAGGGATGCAGAATTTACCCATTCAGGAAATGCAAGTGCCAGTACAAACACAGGTTCCAATGATGTAGGTCCCACAAGCCCAGATGCGCAGAGTAAATAAAAATATATTCCAGAACCAGATCCAATTTCAATAGTTCCTTTTGATGAACAGAGACAGAGAGAGCTTTGGCTCTGATAATTTTCAATGACAGTGTCTGAGGGGGGTTCTGAGGGGGTGGTGACATTGTGTACTTCTCGCAGTCTTAGCAGTAGACCAGATTGGACCTTTTGTAGAAGGTGAACGGCCACCAAGTGTCATTTCCTATTTACACCAGAGCTAACCGATTCACTGTTAGAACAGAGGAAGTCCCAGACCTACCCCTCTCGGGAAAGAAGATCCAAGTTGTAGGGGTTACAAATAAACAGACTGCAAATCCAATTTAAAAAAAACAGTCCTGTAAAAATAGGCTCATTTGAAGAAAAGCATAAGTTTGTTGTGTGCGATTCGAGTCCTGTAAATCGGCTAGGGTGAGATTTGCTGTGCAAGTTAAATTGCACAATCTATTGTACACCAAATGAAGTCATATTCCAGACTCATGATGAGGCTGTGGGTTTTAAATTGGTCCAACAATATGCTGTAGGATTGTACCCAATGAAAACAGATGATTTGCTCTCTGACTTGAGAGAAGCTGTGAACCCAGACGTATGAGGTTTCACAAGAAAAAATATCAGACTAATTAACAGTGCAGACCCAGCTCGTATTACAATGAAGCCAAATGCACCTTTTCAGATAACACCACCATATGATTTCACACCAGAGGCAGTGGTAGGAATAACACCAATAATTGAGGATATGATGAGGAAAGGGATCCTGAATTCATCAATCATGGGAATGCAGAAACTCAATTGCAAGTTCAGGATTGTCCAAGATCTTTGAAAAATGAATGATATAGTTGCCCCATGTTGTTCCTGGTACAGAATCCAGCTACCATCCTTTTTCAAATTCCATGCAGTGCAGAATGGTTGCCAGTTGATGTCCTTTGCCAAGCCTTTTTCTCCATACCATTGCACAAGGATAGCCAATTCCTGTTCTCTTTCATATTCCGAAAGGGAATTTTGGCATGGTGCAGAGTTCCACAAGGGTATAAGGAAAGCCTTTTATTTGCAATAAATGTTTGGAGAAAAATCTTTTGCCTCTGTGGATTCCTTGCGACAGTTCTGGTGAAACATTTTGATGAGCTACTTGTGACATCGAGCACTAGAGAAGTTTGCAAGCTGAGCACCATTTCTCTTCTTAATCATTTAGGTGAAAATGGACATGAAGTGGCCACACACTTCAATATTGTCAAAGTGAAGTCCAATATTTGGGACATATCATTGAAAGAGAAACAAGAAAGGTGTCACGGGAAAGAATAGAGGTAATTTTGAGAATTAACTCACCCAAAACACAGAGAGGTCAGAATGTTTCTGGGAATGGTTGGCTATTGTAGACAGTGGATACTGAACTTTTCCCTAGTGGCTAAGCTTTTACTGAGGCTGACACACAAAGATGTGCCTGATCCCCTTCCATGGGACAATGATTGCTGAAAGCTATCCTAGAGCCGAGAGAAGGTCTCTGTCTTGCCCAAGCCCAAGGTTTGACAGATTGCAGTAAGATGTTGACATTGGTTTGCAGTGAGAGGGAGGGCTATGCTTTCCTCAGATGCATGGTAAATCAAGAAAACCTGTGGCTTACTTGTCTAATACCCTTGAACCCGTAGCCACAGGGCTGCCCAGTTGTCTTAAATCGGTGGCAGCAGTTGGTGTCAGCATAGTGAGGAGCATAAGCATAGTGATGAGACATCCTTTAACTGTTAAGGTCCCTCACTCACTCTGTTGAAATTGTACTTACCAGAATGAAAACCCAGTACATGACAAACTTACAAAATATGAGCGGCAAATCCTCACATCCAATAATATGAGTTCAAAACATTGTTAGAGTTTAAATCCAAGTACACTTTTACATCTGCCTGAGAATGATGTAAATGATGACTTTGAGCATGATTGTCTAGATGTCACAGACGTATGCACCAAGCCGAGGCCAGACATAAAAGATGAACCATTGATTGAGCCTGATTATGCAATCTTTGTGTATGGTTCATATCTGAGGACCAACAGAGGTGCTCTGAGAGCAGCTTAAACTGCCTGTACAAATCAAGAAGTGTTAGAAGCATCGTGGCTTTGAAGTGTTACCTCAGCACAAGTTGCAGAATTGATTGCCCTTACCAGAGCATGCACTCTAACAGCTCAAATGGGAGTGACTATATTTACAGATAGTATGGCTTTGGTATGGTCCATGATTTTAAACAGTTACAGTCACAAAGGATTTTAATGAAATCATCTGGATCACCCATGAGAAACGGCGAACATGCAAAGAGATTGCTAGAGGCATTGCAGCTTCCAAATGAAATTGTGGTTGTTAAATGTGCAGTTCAGAGAACTGCCAATGTATATGTCACAGTTGGAAACAGATACAGTGACAAAGTTCCATGTTATTATGCACTTGTGGCCTGCACATTTAATGGGATATCCACAGATGAATCTGAAGAGGACAGTGTCTTTTCTATGTTAATTGTCCTATAGCTGACACATGGGAAGAACTTAAGAGCTTAAAGAAACATGTTTCAGAAGCAGAAAAGCAAGGTTGGGTCAGAGCAGGATGTGGAAAGATGCAAATTACATCTGGAGTTCTGTAGATGGGTGACCACTGTTACCAAACAGTTTAATGTCTCCCATGACATGACATTCCCATGGTCCCACACATTTAGGGAGGGATGCAATGGTCAGATTGTTTAGACAAAACTGGTTTAAACCCAGATTCAGAGTGCTTGCAGAAGAATTGTGTCACCGTGTGTAACATACAGATGAATGTAGGAAAAGGAACACCAGTCACACTAAGGGCCTGATTACAACTTTGGAGGAGGTGTTAATCCGTCCCAAAAGTGACGGTAAAGTGACGGATATACCACCAGCCGTATTACGAGTCCATTATATCCTATGGAACTCGTAATACGGCTGGTGGTATATCTGTCACATTTGGGACGGATTAACACCTCCTCCAAAGTTGTAATCAGGCCCTGAGACATGTAGGGAGATCAGGTGGTCCTTTCAACATGATGCAGATGGCCCTTACCGAAATGCCTGTTTGTAATGGGCAGAAAAATGTCTGGGTTAGAGGGTGCATTTTCTTTCGAAGGGTGGAAGCCTACTCAACAAGGAGAAATGATTTACTGCTGCTAAACTGCTGTTAATGGAGTTAATACCCAGGTATAGAATGACGGTTTCTCCTGGAGAAAGTCTGTTCATCCACTTCACTGAAATGGCCTGATGCTTTGTTTTTAGTGTTGATGAGCCTTTGAAGTACCCCTGAGAGGAAGACAGGATTATTGCTGCATGATATCTTTATCGGACATGCAAAATTCCTTCTATACCTGCAAATGCACTTGTGAATATTACAGGTGACATCATACTCGACTACTGCAAAGGACTGGCTTAAGTGGTGCATTCTGTTTCTTGACAGGTTAAAGCTGTCACTGCAAATCTTCATCAAGATAATATCACTGCATTAGCCCCAGAGACTGAGTGCTAATAAAAAAAAGTATGTAAGGAAGTCTGGAGCTTAGGTAGAAAGGCCTCTATCAGGTGATTTTCATCCTGAAATATTAAATGAGCCAGAGTGCCAACCTGGGTGCATGCATCACATATCCCGAGAACCAGAGATTTGCATGAAGAAATTGTGTTCTTTGAGCCAGAACCCAGAGCACTGGTTACTGTACCACACAAGTTGTAAAAGAACAAGGAGTAATACAGCTAGAGGCACAACAGCAAAGATGATAAAGGGGTGAAGAACTGCAGATATGTGAATTAATCCAGCTTACTGAGCTCTCACAAAGTGGAACTGAAGTTTCTGGAGAAGAAGAAAGAGAAACAACATTTTAACATGAAGTGACTGTTGAATCAACACCAGACCAGCTACAAGTTTCAGGGGAAGGGACAATTACTGGGTCAAGAAGAGCCACTTACAATGCTAAATGGCCAAGAACCTAAGGTTGGAAGAAGATGAGACTGTGTGCTTCAGTTGAACGCATACCACAAACAAATGCTGAGGAGACAGCGTCAACAGGTATCAGTGATACAGAAAGAGTAGATCAACACCCAGAAGATTAAAAAAGTGTGAGTACTTTGTCGGGGGTATTCTGCATCTGAATGGACATAATACATGAACCAAGTACTAAATGTTCCAATATCAGATTTTGCTTGATTTGAGTAAAGAGCTCCCCGAACCACCTTGATGCCATAGTGAGTCTAAAATTGATAAAAGCTGCTGAAAATGTTCTAAAAAAACAAAAGAAAGATTGTCAAAATAACTTTTGTGAATGAGAATCTGCTGACTAGACTGAAATAAGGGCTGATAAGTTGCTAAATAAAAAGAATTAAGAAGATTTTCTTAGGCCCAAGGTTGTAGAACAAGAGTAGGGATAACATTTTAGGAGAAGACAGCAGTTTAAGGATGACTATATGAAGATTGTTGTGTATAAAGCTGAAAAAACAAACTAAACTAAAATAAAAGGAAAAATTTAAAAACTGTTTGTGCAATAATTAACTTTGAAAACAAACAAATTGACATTTTTGATGCCACATTTTCCTTTTGAAAATATTTAGACAAACATGTCCCTAACCAGAGCTAGATGCAAGATTATTGTGGGAGTTACATTTTTAGTAGCAGTATTAGTAGTCATAGCATTATTGTTAGTAACACACTTTACACCAGAGAAAGAAAAATCTGTATTTTCATTTACTAATATGACATTTGCCCAAGTCACAGATGAGGATAAATTGAAAGCTTCATTTGTAGATTACATGAAAGAGGATTACACTACAAATGTCTATTCTTAGTTAGTTCAAGAATACGCAAAAGCTTTAGACGCATAGGTTGTTCTGTCTGCACACCTACCTTCATCAGTTATGGAGGAGGTGACATGCCATCACATACCTTTGCCATATGCTATTACATGTAGTATGTTTCTTAGCTTAGGTATAGGCAAGAACACTTTGATTGTTATTATTCTAACTCTGGCATACATTTTTCAAAAGTACCTTTACAGAAGAGCATGAATTTACATCCAAAAGCAGAAGAAATGGAAACAGCTTGGCACTACGTCAAACCTTTTCTTCCTATGCAACTGTCAAGACATACAAAAGTAATCTGACATGTTTAATACAATTATTAGAAAATACATTTATCATGTTGTTAGAAGAAAGGAGATCACATGTTGCAAACAGTAAAAACAGAGATGAAGATGGTTTGAATAATGGTTGGCAAAAGATGACGGCAAATATAAAAGAAAAATTATTTATCCAAAATTGAAATTAGACAACACACAAAATGGAAAAATGTTTTTATATTTTTCAGAAGATGAAACCAACTTCGAAAAAAGACCTGTAGGTGATAGTAATTGTGAACGCACGTTTGAATTATCAAGAGGTTCATAGCAAATTTTACAATGTGATGACCCAGTTATTCAAGGCGTTTATTTCATCTGTGAACAACAGACTTATTTCAAATACCTGCTGATTAGGAGAGAATTTGCTAACTAGTTTTGATTTTTCTAATGATGCCTCATGTATTTAGCAGAGATGCTTTGACAATGACCCCAGAACACAAATGCACACTTCAAACACAATTAGAGGGAGACATTTTTGGTGCAATTATTCTACCTGTATGAGTGATTTTAAATGACAACAAGATTAGAAAGCTTTCAACCGTAGTGGAAAAATTATCAACTAGTACTTCTGGAGCTGTACTGTTGATTAATACAGAATTAGTAGTGATTAGATCAATGGTTTTGCAAATTCGATTAGCATTAAACATTTTACACTCAGAAAAGGGTGAAGTCTGCAAGATGCTGAAGGCTCAGCATTGCTGTACCTATATTCCAGATGAGGAAAAAAACATTTCAGACTACACAAAAAACTTTACTGACCTGAAACCCAAATTGGAATAATTAGAAACCACTAGTGTTTTAGAAAGTTTTGGCAAAGGTGTTTCTGCAATTAGCAACTGGTTTGCAACAGCTGGAGGAGGAATTCTCAAAACAATACTAGTACCCATACTAGTATGAGTTATTTGTTTTATGACCTCATTAAAAGTTTACAAAGCTATCAAAAATATTCTGGAGAAAAGAAAGAACAGAGAAAGAAACATACAGCTAAAGAAAATTACAATTAAATCGTCACTTCAACAGGGAGAATAAAAAGCTGAAAGAAACTGAAAGTTTGAAAAGAAAGGGAAAAAACTCAACTGAAATGAGGGTGAACTTTAAAGATTTTATCTGTGAAGAATTTATGATGGTTAGAAGCAATCAGAGGTGGAGGCTGCAGACGTGTTTTAAAAAAAGTGAAAATGAATCCAATAACATGTATAATTAACATGTGGGCCTTACACAAAAATGCTATGCTTTTAATTCAAGTAATACAATAGGATGACACATTTACACATATTAGGCTTGAAAAGCTGAACTAGCATATTTTTGCAAAACTGACTTTGGTTAAGAATGTGAAATGTTAAACTTTCAACAAGCTGACATGATGTGAAAATGAAGACTTACTGTAAAATAATTTAGATTTGGCCTTCCCATTGACATATTTTCGTATAATAGAATAATATATTTAAATGTTTCAGTTTAACTCTGCAAAAGGTTTCTAATCATAAAATACTTTAGTTTAGATAATGAATCAATAGCTTGTGCTTTAGTAAAATGATGTAAAAGCGTAACCATGAACTGAAGTTATTCTCAAGTAGATTGAATAGTGAGAATCCTTGTGACTCAGAGAATGTCATCTACCTCCTTAAATGCTCATTTGGGCTAGCTTATTTGGAAAAACGGAAAAGAAGATCAAGACTAGTTTGATAGAACACAAGAGTAATATTCATAACAAAAATGACAAGATCACAAACTTCAATACTTATATTTATAATGTCAGCCAATTGAGATTTCTGGTCTGGTAAATTGTACCCATTAGAGATGACTTTGACAACAGAAAGAACTTATTTTAGAGAGAAATATACTGGATCAAAATATTTGACACTGTCCTTCCCAAAGTTTTAAATGACTGCATGGAAGTTAGCTGTTATCTTTGAATATCTCTTACTTATTTATTCATGTTGCTTCACATTCGATTTATATCTTAATGGTTCACAGGTTAACATTTTTACATGTCAACTGATGTCTGTCCTACTATGTGTGGATTATTACTTGTGAAGACATGCTCTGAACATTTTTGGAGGTTTTCTGAGACTGGGGAGATGTTGTTTGATTCATGTGTGCAGCATCAGCCGAGTGTTGCTATGGTGTGGGGCAATATTTTGGTACCATTCAATACCATACACTAGTTAGATGTGAAAAGCAGAGACAAAGCTACAGTTTACCACAGGCGAATCCTTGATTAGGTAAGGTTTTGGATACATGGGCCATATGTCAGGTTACATCTACAGCGTTTAAAGATGGCATGTATGACAATGTATGATAGTATGTCCTTTATATTTACCATCTTGGTCAATAACTAGGGCAAAATGGTGACCATCACGGGTGCCAAATGAGATTACACACAAGCGGGTGCATGTTTCCTTGAGGTAAGGGAAAATGTTTCCGATCAGGCAGTGGGGAATAATAATATGCGCCGATGTTGACATGTTGCAAACAGCACAAAAGTCATGCCAACTTACTTCAGTTCACAAACGGATTTATCAACAGTATTAAAGTTATGTTAACTACCATAACTTACTTTACACTGGTTGCAACCACCCGATCGTTCAGTGTAATGGGTTCCTTTAGTCTCTTGGGTATTTCTACATCAACTTTCATCATATTTTGCAATTAAGATTGTCAATAGCATGATTGTTATGTTCACTATCTTAACTTGCTCTACACTGGTAGTGATCTTTCAGTAATTTTAAGTGATTTTTATAATTACGTTTTACTACCTGATGTTTATCTCGATATCTGTAAGTGCAATAAACAGAAGATGCAGGTTTTACCACTGGTCTCACGTTGTATGTGATTGCATGACATGTTCCACCTGAACACACGAAATTCAGGCAAGTGGCTGATTACACATGATATGTTTCACATTGGGTTTGAACTAGGCACAATTAGAGGTATTTACATCTTGATATGTTGACAGTCACATAGCATGCTTTAATGGGCATGATTAACAGCTCGCTCACGGGAATATAGCCAATTTTCTTAGAAAGATAGTACTTTGTGTGGTTCGACACGCTCCTATTTCTATAAACTAGATGGTTATGATATTTTTCAGAAAACTATTCTCCTGATGAAAGGCTAGGCCCGAAATGCATTGGGAAATGGGAATGCACGGAAAGATGTGAGCAGAAGCTTTGATTAGCCCAATGTACTGACGTCATATTGTATACGTCTCAAAGAAGATGAAATTGAGATAAAAGGTGTGACTCATTGCCACCTTTTCAAAGTGCGTGCATTTAGGGGTCGTCTCTCCTGACCAGGAGGAACGCTACTCATATACTCTTTTCCTTACTGCCATTTGTCTGAATGCATGCTGCTCTGAGACTACTGAGTATCATGAATTTTGTATGGGAAGTTAGGCTTTAATTAATTATTGAGGTTTGGTTCTGAAGATTTATGCTTTAATCTCTCTATTTGGAGCTCTTTACGGGTTCTGTCTGACACCTTTCTACATTAGATTAGGGAAATTTCCCTCCTAATACAATTATTTTGTATTAATTGATTTTCATTATTATCATGATTTATTGCTTATTGATTAATATTGATAACATTCTATGATGAGTGAAAATAATATTGTGATGGCTGTTTGATTGATGTACAGCTCCTGGTTAATCTCATCTACGTCCAGTCTGTGACTCCCTGAGTTGGTAAGCTATATCTTGTAAATCTATACTTAAATGAAATCCCCAGTCCAGAAATGTGTAGATCTTTTGAAGCAGAGGTTAGTCTCAGGTGGGAGCTACTCACAGCTACTGCTTATATAGCTGGCCGTGTGGTGTAAGGCTTTAGTTTTTGTTCCTCTCAGGTGAAATCATCTATATTTCAACAGGTTCGAGTCTGTTTGGATCCCCTAGTTCTCTGTTTCGAAAGTGTGTTTTTCTGGAATAAGGATGGAGGGCAAGCACTCCTCCAAAATGTTGAAAGGGAACTTCCCTGAAATGGTTGATGTCTGAGAATCAGGGACAAGTTGAGAGTATCTTTGAATCCTAGCTGAAAGCCTTAATGCTTTTATGGAGCTTCTCTCTTAACACAAGTTTCCTAAAGAGGATTTATTGTGGTCTTCTGTTTCCTCTCCTTCCTCCTGGCTCCCATAATGTTGGGAGGATTTGAACACATTAACTTTGCTATACCCAAACAGGAGATTGGTGAATAAAGAGGGTTTACAAGTTGGCCTTGTGTACCTGATAGAGATTTAGGGGCTATCCTCAGAGCCATAAGAGGCTCCTGGCACTGTTTCTGTCCTATTTCCCAATTTTGTCAACCTCCTCCTAGATCTTTATGTATGATCCCTGTGGTCCAGGATGCTATTTTGTAGGAGTGGAAAGAGATAGAGAATATCACTTTCCCTCGTTTCTTAACTAGGATGCATCCAATGGAAAATCTAGACCTGCCCCATCTGTGTCTGTAGATCTGATGCAGCCAAACCTAGCAGAGCTATTGACAGTGGCTACAGAAGACTGCTTCCCTTTAAGTGTGGTAGAGTGAAACATAAATGGATCCCTACACAATGCCAATTCACATCTTATCCTGGACAGGAAAGCTTTGATCTACTCCTTCTATTCTTTTGAGATTCTGGGTAGCGACAGGCAGTACCTTTCTACTGCTATCCTTGCTGGCTACGATTGTGCAAATCTTCAGATTATGACTCAATCAATCCATCAGTTTTTGTAAAGCGCAGCTACTTTCCCGTTAGGGTCTCAAGGCGTGGGGAGGGCAAGGGGCCTCATCCAAAGAGCCTCATCTTGAGGTTCTTTCTAAAGATGGTGAGCGATGGACTTTGTCTGAGGTGGGGGGGGAGGTTGTTCCAGCTCTGTGCTGCGGTGTGGGTGAAGGATCATCCTGGGTGGAGGGATCTGGTGGGGCTGTGGAAAGAGACACAGTGGTTCAGGTAGGCTGGTCCTGCGTTATGTATGGCCTTGTACGTGTGGATGAGTAGCTTTAAGATAATTTGTGTCTCGACCGGGAGCCAGTGGAGGGTCCTCACGTGTTGGGAGATATGTTCTCGGCTTGGGAGGTCCAGGATGAGTCTGGCGGCGGCGTTCTGGATGAGTTGTAGTTTTTTTATGTTTCTAGTCGAGGTGCCGGCATAGAGGGCATTGCCGTAGTTGAGCTTGCTTGTGACTAAGACATGGGTGACTGGCCTGCGGCAGTCTGCTGGGATACATCTGAAGACTTTCCGAAGTTTGTGAAGTGTGTGCCAGCAGGAGGATGCGACTGAGTTTACCTGGCGGGTAATGGATAGGGAGGAGTCGAAGATGATGCCTAGGTTGCGGGTGTGCTCAGTCGGTGCAGTGGGGGCACTGAGGGATGTGGGCCACAAGGAGTCGTCCCAAGCTGAGATGGCGTTTCCGAAGATGATAAGCTCAGTCTTGTCGGAGTTGAGATGAGGCAGCTTTCTCTCATCCAGGTGGCAATGGCTTCCATTCCAGAGTGGAAGTTCCTTTTGTCCGTGTCCGGGTCTTCGGTGAGGGAAATGATGAGTTGTGTGTCATCGGCATATGACATATTGTTCATTCGGTGGCTTCTGACGATGGCTGCGAACGGGCCTTGTATACGTTGAACAGTAGGGACTCAGTGAGGATGCCTATGGACTTGCAGGGCAACAATGGGTCTCTTTATGCTCAGGTTCTGTGGAAAAAGGAGGAGCTGGTTCATTCCTCCAACTGGAGGGAGTTGTCTGTCATTCTCCATGCCCTAAATGCTTTTCCCCACATGGTTCAGGGCACATATGGTTGGATATGGATTTGTGAACAAACAACACAGCTACCAAATTTTATGCAAACCATCAAGGGAACACTGACTGCAGTTTACACTTCTGACTTTGTAGTGGGCAGAAGTGCATCTGTTCTCATTGTCAGTGTTTGACAATGTTAAGACTGGGGAAATAGCTATAATCCTTAATAATGGTACCCAGTGTTTTACGGTAGTGTTAAAGAAGATGCACTAGCACTCAATGCCTGGCTATGCAATATGGCTGTCAATAAATATAAGGTACACTGTTCCAAAATAGACTGTCGTCCTAGGGGACCGACGGTCTCAGGAGCAAGAGCCCTCAACCATCACAATGGATGGCTAGCATCATCATCGGGAAATGCTCCTCACCAGGCCGGCACTGCAATGCCTGGTGGGCACCCTGGGAGGGGGGCTCTAGACCGTACTAATCTAATCGTGACTGGTAAGATCTACTATGCAGTCAAAGATGCTTACATTCGGGCACCAGTACACAAATAAGAGGTAAAATTTTTTTTTTTTAAATTGGTTATTCATCTCACAATCAACATCATAATTTAATCAGTATAATAAAGATGAAGACCAAGATTAAAACCAAAAAACTGAAAGTCACACGTAGAGTATAATGCTCAAATACTTTCAAAAATCAATTCAATCTCAGAGGACTCCAGATATTAAAGGACCTCTAAGTTCAGGTCGACATGTTTCGCGTCTAGCGGTCCAGCCGGATCCATTGACGCTTCATCAGGACCAAACACTTGCAAAAATTAAATCATCTCTTCATGAGAAAAAAGAAACAACCTCAAATTAGGGTAGAAAAGTCGGTCACTTACATTTAAGTAAACTGGTTAAGTCAGGTCGCCTATCCCCAAGTCGAGAACAGGTCCCTTGGGAAGCACGTTCCAAGGACTCAGATTGACAATGGCGTCCGCCGTTTCAGAGGGTAGGTCCATAGTAGTGGACCAGCAACTTAATTTGTCAATCTGAGTCTTTGGAACGTGCTTCCCAAGGGACCTGTTCTCTTATACTTATAACAAGTAAACACGTCGCAAAACAGAAATGCACCATTTTTGCCAGCAATAGCGTCAAAAACATATGCTAACGGAGAAAACTGTGCAAAGGAGTCCAAAAATGGATCCCGGAAGCCAGGAGAGACCCCAGGGAGACCCCATTCAACCAGGAACCAGCCAGGAGGACACAGACAAGACCCAGGGGAGGGAGAAGAAAAAGAGGAAGTATTGTTCCAGTGCAGAGGAGCATGAAATACTAGTGAGAAAGGTGACGGACCATCAACAACAACTCTTCGTCACCTCAAAATTGCCAATTGGAAGGAGAGAGGCAACCTGGCAGCAGATTGTGGATAAGATCAACAGTGCGGCAGAGGTCAGGAGAACTGTGACTGAGTGCAAGAAACGCTGGCATGACTGCAAGAGAAGAACAAAGGAAAAAATGGCACGGAACAGGAAGGTAGCTCTGCAAACTGGAGGTGGAAGTCCAGCACTGCAAGAGGACTTGGACGAGATGGTTGCAGTGGTCATCCCAGAGGAAATTTTCACAGGAATACAAGGACAGGACTGCTCAGAATACCAGGAAACACCACAAATGCAGGGTAAGTTGCATGGGGGAAATATCTACTTAAGTGTCAAGTGCAAGAAGGGGGAGATGCATAGGACTCACACAATGCATCTCAAAGGAGCACACGGGGACACAATGCACATTAAGCAAGTTGCACCATGCCAACTTAAGCTACACATGTACCTGTGCCTTGGTAGTGCCATGCACCATTGACACATACACAACCTGGACATATTTAGAACACCACGCCTAAATACCTACATGTACAAATGCACTACATGGGCTGGATGGCATGTATAATCACTGTGCCATTGGTTTTGACATGACACTATCCCTTGCATGTAGTCACATCAACACCATTGAGACCTCAGAGACCAGGTCAAACGTAAACTTCGCACTTGTATAGCGCACTACTCAACCTTTAGGGTCTCAAGACGCTGTACGCATACCCCTGTGGAACCCCTCCTGGCTTTTCCCTGTGAGGCACCCACTCCTGGGCAACCCCCAGGGTGAAGCCAGGCATCCAAGCGCTGTCAGGGCCGTTGTGGAGATTAAGCAAGCTATTGCCCAGAGTGGGACCCATTAATTAGACTAGGCACCGAGGCGAGAATTATCTGGTCCAAGGTAATTGAGCCCAAGACCCACTGAGGCTGGAATTGAACCCTGGTCCTGGGCCAGATCTCTGCATCAGGGTCTGCCGCTCTAACCATTGTGCCACACTTCTCCACCCAGGTAGTCAGTCAACACCATTCCTGGGCTTACTTCATAGTGGTGTCCCTTGCAGTAACACCTTGCAACTGCCTTGCCTCATTGCCCAAATGCATGTGTGCTGCATCTCACAGCACACATGTCATTGCAACTGTCCCAGCAGTACCCAGGCATGTGCCGGTAGCACCACCACATCACACATAGAC
The DNA here is from genome assembly GCF_031143425.1 of Pleurodeles waltl. NCBI lineage: Eukaryota > Metazoa > Chordata > Amphibia > Caudata > Salamandridae > Pleurodeles > Pleurodeles waltl. The sequence continues at coordinate 713,356,178 of NC_090446.1, read as the reverse complement.
AACACAGTCACATGAGGCAGCCATCCCTACATCATGCAGTCAGGGTGTCCCCTGGGTGCATGAAACAATGAACTCAACAGGCTGGGGGAATAGCTGGAAGGACCTGTATCATTGGTAACATGCCATTAACCAGACCAACTAAACTGAAGCTGTGTTGAACGATGCATCTTGATGCTGAACAGAAATGTGCCACTACAGAAAATATGTACCACATATAGCAAACAGTAGGTCACAACAGTCACAGGCTGAGCCCACAACTACTCTGACACAACCATGTCAGACACATGGGAATGGGGAAATAAACACACACATACAACACATGGGGTATGATTTTGAACATAATGGTGGATAATTCCACATCAATGGGCAGGGGATGGTGCGTGGGCAAGCCCGGTGTTGGTAAGACTGCAAGTGCAGTGTACCCTTTGCACTTGGCAGTATGAGTCACACTTTGGGATGGAGGCTGGATATCTGTCTGCTCATTGTAGCTCTGTGGGGCACTTAGTAAACATTTTTGATGGAGCAAATAGAGTCAGTGCCAGTTTTGGCCTGCATTGTATGTAACAGGACACACTGCACTCAGCCCTGCAAATCAGGCAGTGGAAAGGGCAAAGTGCCAGGGTATGGTACCCTCTGCACTGCCCATGCAAGTGCATGGGCTCTGCAGGGGCACCCAGGGCCACACCACATCACCAACAACCATTTCATGGGGGTTACAACGCCATGCAAAGGCTGGTGAAAATGCGGAAACAGAGCTGGAGGGTAGTGTTGAACGTATCATTGTCTGGAGTCACAACACAGATGACATAGCCAGTCTGTAAACTGCTGGTAACCTGCCATGTCCAGGCCATTGGCCCATGGGGAATTCCACATTGACAAAAGTTTCCACTGCCACCTGTTCTGCTGGGATTTGGTCAAATACACTATGACAGTCACGTGCCCCTTGGACTGATGTACTTGAAATGAGAACCTTCTTCAGGTCCTGACCTAAGTACAACTCCTGTTAAATGGCTATGTCCATAGACACATTTACCATCAGGCAGTGTCACATACAGAATGATGTAAACAGCAGAAACTTCATACCCATACTGCCCATCCCTGGGTTCAACCCTGTGCTTGTGTCAAATGAGCTGTACTGCCACCATGCTGCACTCATGTATCATAATTCAAGGAGGGCTGCATTGAAGGGGGGGCATAGGTGTTTAGTAACGCAAACAACCTACACAGACAGAAGATGAAACTGAACTCTGCCAGGTCCATGAGTGCCATGCAATGTAGCACACAAACACAAACGACAACATGAGGAGCCATCAATGGCAACAAGAGCACAGTGTCCCAGAAATGTCATTGCTGGGGTGGTTAACTGTCTCAGCACAGCATAGGTGTATGTGAAACATGTAAGACTGTGATAGGTGACAATTGCCATGTGTCGTGCTGTGGCATGAGCACAGTTACACCCCTTGCAAGGCCCCACCATGTACATGGATGCAAAGGGAGGGTAGAACATGAAAAGACACCATCAAGTCACAAAAAGGGTAGACAACACACTTAGAAGATATGACGCAGCCAATTGTGGCAACTGGGCTTTCATTCATGTGACTTGCAGGTGGGGCATAGGGCTGTAGACTGCAGCTATGATGTACTGAAACAATCCTTTGGAACTAATAGGCGCATCATAGGCCCCTAGCCCCACAGGAGCGTCACTTGGCGCTCCTGTGGCGCTAAGCACTGCTCCGTCTTGACAAGGTGGCATTAAGCCACTTTTTGTGGCTTAATGTCATCTTGTAAATACAGACCCTCCTGATCATCAAGTGCATGGGAGGTGGTGCAATGGATGTTGCTGTGGGCGTGCCACAGCAACACCCATTATATTTTGATGCTGCCTCAGATAAATGTAATTTTGTCAACTTTAGGTGGAGCCAAAACTCTAACGCCAGACCCAAGGGTGGCATTAGCAGGGTGCAACGAGGATACATACATTTATATCTCCTCTTTTTCTTCTGCATGCATAGGAAGAGCAAAAAGCCAGAAATGATTGTTTATGTGCATGAAGGTGTTCTTTCCTGCACATAAACAGTCATATGTAAATGACACTTTGGCTCTTCAGAAGTGCCAAAGTGCCATTAGTGTTTGTTAATGTGCACTTGGTATTAAACACCACCTACACAACCACCATGTTTTTGTGTGTTATTATTTGTTGTAACACATCCATTATGCCTAGGATTTGTGATGTGTGTAACATGTCCCAAGTCACAGAGTGTCAGTACAAGAGTGCGTGGATATGCGGGCACATTTCAATGCACATGGTCCCTACATGATGTACGCCTATGCTGTCTCATCCCCTACAAGCAATTTGAAACATGTTGAACGCATGTATGGTACACCCGCTACATACGGCAGGAATGGCTGTGAAACAGTTATCGGGCAATATTGTCAGCTGGGAGTACCAGTAGAACACATTGGTGTGAAACAGAAGGACTCAAACTCATCTATAATTTCCACTGGTCAGTTTAGCAGCATAGGAATTAAATGTAGGATGTTGTCAAATGTCCCACAGTGCCCAATATTCCGATACAAAACCCACACAATGACAGCTGAATTAGCACACCTGCCTGTCCTACACATGGTCAACATAGTCACCTTGAGTGGTGGGTACACTGGATGGCAGATGCATAGATAAGTAGATGTGTCATATCTGCCAATGGGACAGTTCAGTCATAAGAAGGTGATGAACATGTCAAGAGAGGGATATGGATGCAAGACAGAGTCCATAGGACAACACACAATTTTCACTGTACACCCAATGGAAGACCATGAGACCCAAGCATATGACACATGAAGTAAGGGAGTACCCAAAAGTATTTATTTTGATAATAAAAAAATATATCAAAAAATTATTAACACCTATCCTAACCTAACCTATCCTAACTATACATAACCCACAACAGACCATAACTACTCTATGCTACACTTACCTAACACATTTAATGACACACTCTAAACATTCACCCCCACCTCCCTTATATCCCAAGACACATGCAGGACAACATAAACTAAACTACACATTTACTAACTTTTTCTAAACAAATATATATTTTTTTGGTATTTTTGATTTAAAAAAAAAAAGTTGTCTTATTTTTGTTATGAACACATAAAAGCGCAAACATCACAGAACACCCACCCACCCACATAGTAAAACATAAAAAGTAGACAGCCACCCAAACCTACTTATCCTAACACACTAACCTATTCTAACCTACAACAAACCCCTTAACATCCTCTAAAAACCTAGAAAAAGGAGGAGGGAGGGGACTGAACTTGGGAAGAGTGACATCATGCCATTCAGAGGTTGGCCCTTTTGAGTTTCCTATTAATGGACTTGAGGGTCTTTGTGTTCTTAGCCACCTCCTTTTCTATAGAGTCCAACTTATTGAGGACCTATGTCACATCCCTCTGTAAGTCTGTGATGGCACTCATGTCCACGGCAGCAGGTGTGGTTGGCTGTGAGACGGAGGTAGAGGGTGCAGCAGCTGGAGCAATAATGATGTTGGCAGTTGTGGGCCCCTGCACAGCTGTGGTGCTTGGTCCACCCTATGTGGGCAGTGTGGGTCCCCCTTGGCTGAATGCCTGCCACTCACCAGTGGATCGCTCCGAGCGATGGCGGCACGCCATTCTCCTAAACCCAAATTCCACTGCCAATATGTGCCGATAGCACACTGTCCTCTTCTGGAAGTCACGGAGTTGGTTGTTATTCATGTTGGCAGCCGTTAAAATGAGACAGGCAACCATCAGTGTCAGCATTGTGTGGAGTATGTTCAGAAAATTAGCTAACTATCTACATCGATTTGCACATGCACTCATACTCACATTCTGGATAATACAATGGTCCTGATGGATGAAACAACAAAGCTGCCTTAGCACCATGTCCTTGACATCATAGCCACCCACAACAAGATTATGAAACAAACTAAATTAGATCTGCATAGATTTTGTACCATGTGTGACAATGCAAAGGCAACGTCAACTTCATATTGATCAGAGCCTCTATTACTCATCATCTGTGTCAAATTTCAAACATACATCACCAGAAATGTGTATCTGTTATTGGGAGTATGCATGCAGTTGGTAACCATAGGGGTTCAGTGTTGATAGGTACACATGCAAGCCTGATCAAAATGACTGTCACCTACACTGTGAGCATCACATCTACCTACAGATGTGTTGTTCCCACCCACTGTGCCTCATGTCCATGCAGATCATCACTATCATCACCTCAACTGTCCAGGACACCCACCAAGGCATGCTCACTCATACATGGAATCAGGGAGCGGACCATACGTTGGGTGATGACAAATATGAAGCAGGTATCCATAGGTCGATCATATCTACATTCATGTGTCCAGGTGTAGACAGCCATCAATACCAGATCAGCCAATACCATTCCTCACACACCCATGACCATGCCAGCACATGATTGGACTTGACCTACATGCACGCCTATTACATTCCATATAAGTGTAATGTAAGTGGAGTAAAAAATCATGCTGGGGGACAATTGCCCACCCACTCCTACATGTACATTATAATACAGGGATGCACCAAATTGTCTAGAATGACAGTATGTTCCAGTGCCATTATTTTCACAATGGTGTACATCTAAGTCACATATTGGCCTACATGTGGCTTGTCATCACTCTGTTTACTCAATGCTGCCCATTGAGCACCACAAACCTCACAAGATATGACTCTCTGCACGTGCATGGGGAACCACTTAAATGTAACACAGTGTCACCATCCAGCCTACTTTTATTTCTGATCATTTTACTGCTCATCACTTCTAGCATTGGATGCAATGCTCATGACTCACTCACACAAAATACTTAAACACTACACAGGACTGCCAAAATTACACTTACTGGATACAGCTGGGTCCTCAAATATTGCCACTTGGCCTATGGTGTAGGGGGCAGGTCCACCTGAAATATATGGAAGGAAAACCATGGTTAGTATCATATCACTGTCACTACTAGTGGACAACATATTGCAGTGTGTACTATTTCGGAGGAGTGAGGCAATTATCCAGGTTGTGGACAGTGCAACAGACACACCACTGCAAATTCACACTCATGTGAGTGAGAGCCATATATCTGCACTCTTACACTGAGCCTGAGACTCATGTAGTGCTACACCCTCCAACAACCATATGTGGCTAATCTGTAGAAGATAGTATTCCATGGAATGAGGGGGAGTTGGGTGACAGATGCATGGCACTACACTTGTGCTCTGCAACACAACTGACTCAGGTATTCTGGCTTGTCCTGCAAGGCACACAGAGGCCCTTTATGGAAGGCAAGTGGCTAAACTTATGGTCTGCAATTTTCCTGCATTGAGTGATCCATGACTGATATGTCACAGTTGGCTGATGGTATCAAATGCCCCACTGCCAGTGCCCTCTAAGGCGGGTATGCCCCCTTTCTAAACATAAAGGCAGGGATGATGTTTGTGAAAATCTGACTATGTGCCGATAGCATACATAAATTGGCCTACTTTGTTATTACAATCCACTTACATATGGTATGCTGGCCGTGTCTTGGCTTATCATACATGACAATGCTGGGGCACAGATGTTGCCATGGCTCCTGAAATGTGTGACTTAGTGACGGTTGTGCATGACTCCCCTAACATCTGACTTGCATTGGTAAAATGGTAGGATATGTGAACCCCATATCTATACTGGCACAGTGACACTTCATTCTGGTTGCTGCAATCTGTTCACAAGTGTTGCATGCAGCATGCCAACACACCTGCTACTGTCATTCAAGTGCGGTGAAGAGAAATTAGTTTGCTAATGGGAGACTCACCAACAGGGCCACCAATCACTACACCAAGATGGTCCAAAAGATCCTGCTTCCTGGCCACCAGATCAGCCCAGCGATGCTTGAGCTGGTGGTCATTGCGACTGCTGTGGTACACCCTCTTCAGGTGGTGGAGCCCTTGCCCTACAGCAGCCACCTCGCGTCCGTCCGGTAGCCCTGTATCACATGACCACCCACCGCCATCATTAATGTGAGGTAGAGGGCTACCAGCCACACAAAGCCTCCCATTCTGGTCTGCCCCCCCCCATGCCAGACATTGCACTGGGGTGCAGGTTGAAAATGATAAATAAAGTAGTAATAAACAGAAGTAAGGAAAGGAAACCTAAACACCCAAAAAATAACAATCTCAACTAACCCACCTATACAACTAATCCAGACAGACACCCCACAGCACAGGTACAAGGCAAAATACAGCTACCACACATATTCACAGACACTGGGACAAATAACAATCAAATGCAACAGAAAACACAACAGGAGGTACACCACAAGATACAAAAAAGAGCAATAAGACACCACCAACTCCAAGACACAACCGCACAGTCAAAAGTGGCACAGAATGTAAAGAGAAAGTGAAAGTACACCCACTGTTCCATGCCTGTAAACAGGATATCCTATTACATCACTTCCTGTGCCCTTGTGTCACGTTTTCTGTGATAAGTGTATTTTTTGACGGATGTTATATTTGCCTGATTATTTCTGACGCATTACCTATGTGCGTCTTTTTATATTGACGCATTACCTTTATGTGCCGATTTAACAGTAAATCAGCATTGCGATGAGTGCGAAAGTGGAAATCACGCTAAGGGCCAATGGCTCATGTACTTTGCGTTTGTTTTCAACACAAGTGTCATTTTTTTTACTCTATTCCAGATTGCGTGATTTTGTCAATTGTTAATAGATGCACCCTGTATCAACATAAAAATTGAATGGACTGGGCTGCAGTGTGGCATTTTGTGTATGGCCACATGTGGTAGTCCATTGAACAATATGATTTGTGTGTGATTGGTCTGTTACACTAATGTGTGTGTTACAGAATCAACAGCATGCAAATGTATACACGTCATGCATATGTATGTATGTGTGACAACAGTGTATCCTCATATGTAAGGCAGTCAGTACTATGCAAGAGTCATGGCATGTGATTGTGAATTGTGTTCACTTATGTGCTGTGTGTAGTTGTCTTACAGAGCATCACATTTCAGACAACATACACAGCTCAGGCTTTGTTGATGATGGCTGATGAATACAATCTGGCAAATGTTACACGACAAATGTCTCCATATGTTGATCTTGGCTAATTGTGATGTGTGTGATGGTAGCAGTTCACTCTTACTCTTCACATGTGATGTTGCTACAGCACGTTTCAGATTAGTGTTTGTGACATGCTCCCTAAGGTTTGACTCATAATCCTAAGGAAGAGATTGAAGACAGCAAAGCTGGATTTTGTGAATAAGTGAGATGTTTATTGACAAAATCTACAAGGTGAGTTATGTGATTACTGAGTGAAGATGTTTTCAACAATGTGCAGTCTGCGGCGTGTCCCAGCACCTGTGTTGTGCTGTTCCCCCTCATTTTCTTCTCCACCATCCTCCTCCTCTTCCTCAGGCAGGTTGCCTACCTGCTCATATAAGGGGGCGTTCATCCGCACACATATGTTGTGCAGGATGGCACATGTCAAGAATATCTTGCAGGTGAGGTGTGGGGCATATAGGAGGCTGCATCCTGTGATGTCAAGGCACCTGAATGTGGACTTCAGGATGCCAAATGTCCTCTCCACAATAGTCTGTGTCCTCCGATGTCCCTCATTATATGCACGCTCTGCTGCTGTGTTTAGGTTGTGAAATGGGGTCCTTATCCATGGCTGTATGCCATAACCCTGATCTGCTGCAAAAGATTAAAGGAATAATTTGTTGTTAGGGCTTGCAACAGGTATGTCATGTAGCATGGCAGTTGATACTAAGAGCTGGTTGTGGCTCATATGGACTTGTGGTTTGGTGTGAGTTCCTATCCTTGTATCATCTTTTCTCAGCACTAGGTTGTTGGACATGACAATCTTGTGTATGGCTCAAGGACCTGGAACTCATGATTTGGATTCCACACTGATAGTCATTATTTATGTACCATGCGTTGTGTAGTGCACCTTTGTATCAGTGTGCTATCACTAGAGGGGACATGACACATCCTCAGAACACAATAGGGTCAGATGTGGTGGCAAAATGGTAGCATTACAGAGCCTGGACATCCCATCCCTTTTGACATGTGTCATTGCAGATGAGGTGTGACACCTACGGCCTTTGAAATTGGTTAGTGAGAATGCACTACATGCCTTCAAAATTGGCTGCACTGTCTTGCAACATTTCGACTATGCAAGAATGCCCCATGTATGACATGTTACTTGGCAACCCTTTGTTGTCCCCTGCGCCATCTGCTCATGTGCAGCCGTACACCAACACTACCAACCCTGCACCAGGGTACTTGGCTAGCTGCCTTGTGGAGGTGGATGTATCTGTGCAGGACAGTACACTGCCCTGAACATATGCTTTTTTGATGGCAAAATTGGCTCTATCTGTGTGTACAGCAGTGTGCAGCATGCATTTGTGCCACACTAATCTGAGTTCATAGCACATCCTACTTCCTTTTTGCAACCTGCATACAGCACCCCTGGGGTGGTATTTGTTGTTGGCACTTCCCCAGGTTTTAGGGGACAGCTACATGTGAGTCCGCATCATCAGGCTATTTATCTTGTGGTGACAGACCTGCAGCGAGAAACATTACAAACTCCTTTCATGCTACATACAGCTTGGGAGGGTGGCTAATTTACAATGTGGCTTCAAGGCATAATGAAATGGTCATCTGCCAAGATGTACATACAGTGCAGGCCATGACTATGGAACTGTGGGCTATTACATTGGTCCCTTGGTGTTCCAGACTGGAAGCTAATATTTGTTTCAGCCATGAGGTGTCCAAGGGTGTGTATCCCATTGTCACAGGATGATCAACATAACTACCAGTGTCTCTTCCATCGTCCAATACATTAATGTGCATTTAAACTGTTGACACATGCACAGTGCAGGCTATGGGATGGAGTTCAGCTACTTAGCAAAATTGTCCCTTGGCATAGTGCATGTGAGGTCAGTACTGTTCGGTTTTCCCTACTGGGTCCCACTATGACATCCATGATCTGCACTGTCTGACTGTGTCTCTGCCCCCTGTTAGGCCATTAACTGTATTTGGTACAGACATGATGTTGTGAGTCAGTGAGTGTTGCATGTGAGGTTGCACACAGTAGGTGTGGTACCACTTCTCACACATCTGGCACATGGTATATGATGGGCATTGACCCATTCCTATGTGTGTGAGCCAATGCGTCAGGCAGATGTCTCTGCACACTACAGATAAGTTAGGTATGCAGTTCATATAGGCGCAAGTTGTGTGGTGTTTGATATTTGTTCTGGCAGTGATTTGCAGGGCATGACTTGAGGCATCTGGGCCTATTTGAAGTCACATGACATGGGCATGGTGTATGTCTTTGACATGTCTGTGCTATTCTTTGTTTGATGTAGTGTGTGTGATGTGTACGTAGTGGGCAACCTGAAGTCAGCTGTAGTGGTTTGTGTAGTTCTGCTGTTATCAAAGGGTACACGTCTGCACCTGTCCTTCCTGTGGTGTGCCTGTCAAGTTGTGGGTGTTTTACGTACATGTGGGTGCATGTATTAGTGTTGTGCACTGATTGTGATATACTGCAGCATGGTGCATATGTGTTATCACCTGCACATGTGTGTTACCCTGGCCATATGTTACTGTAGTGGTGTATGTCTTGTGTGTCCAACACGGTTGGTGTGTTGCATGTACATTACTAGATGTGTTGACTTACCCACAAGTAGGCCATTTCCAAATTGTGCATCCTGGAATTGTTCATTGATCCAGCTGTGCCGGAATATGTAGGCGTCATGGACACTCCAAGGATACATGGCCAAAATGTTCATGAATATTCCACGGTGGTCCACTGTGCAATGCACATTAATGGAATGCGTGTGCTTGCGATTCTGGTGTAAGTGCTCTGTTGCTGCAGGTGGTATGAGCCGGACATGGGTGCAGTCAATTGCACCAGCCACATGTGGAAAGTCATGGATTTATTAGAACCCCTGTTTATTCTCCTGTTGCTTTTGCTGGGTGTTGGGGAACTTGATATCAGGGAGATGATTGCGTCTAACACCTTTGGCAGGAATGCAGAGAACGATGGCTGTGAGACACCAGCAACCAGTGCACCTGTTGTTTGGGAGGATTCACTTGCCAGCATGTGCAGGACAGCAAGCAGCTTTGTCATAGGTGATATGTTGTGTGGGGTCTGCAGGCTGGCTGCAATTTGTGGCTCAGTGTGGTGCAGCAGGTGTAGTGTGGCTTGCCGGTTGAGTCTGTGGGTCCCAATAATGTCCAGGTTCCCGAAGCCAAGGAGGGTGGTCCTGGTTCTGAGACACTCTCCTGCCTTCTGTGTTGCCTTTGTGGGTCGCATTGTCATGGTGGGGCGTGCAGGAGTTGTTGCTATCCTCTGCGCCATCTCGGAAGCTGTATCAGTATCACCTCCATCTTCTCCTGTGGGTTGTAATGTTGCTTCTGTGTGTTCTCCTTCTTAAGTAGTGGTGTGTTTGCCTAATTTTAATGCCTGCCCTGACCCAGGTGTTAAATTTTGACGCAAGTCTGAGTTAATGTCATTATTTGGGTCCGCCTTCCACCTGTGCGTCTTTTTTGCCCGGTGGTTAAATTATACATTCTTTGGATGAGAACGCCTACCCTGCATCTCATTGACGCAAGGAGGTTTCACGCATCCAAAAAATTATGATAACACCAATATTTTGACGCTAGACGTATCGAGCATCAAAATATAAATATGGGGTTGGGTTTGCACTGAATTAGTGTAATATAAAAATTACACTAATTCAGCGCAAACAGAGTGTAAATATGCCCATTGGTTCACTTATTGTCCCGATTTACAAGAAGGGTGACCACCACAGCCCATTCTGTTATTGCCCTATTTCACTGGCAGACTCACTGGTAAAGATTGCTGGTCATTTCATTTTAAATAGACTTCAGGAATTGTCAGAATCTAACAAAGTTCTTTAAGATTTACAGTATGGATTTCGGTCAGGGCTAGGGACTATTGAACAGGCAGCTAATCTTTATCTTTTAATTGGGAAGTACACTCAGGTCAGACGGGGTAATATGTATTTAGCTTTTGTTGATCTATTCTCAGCATTTAACTATGTCAGACACCAGAAGTTGCGGACTATCATGACTGACATTGGGGTGTATTCTCCTATCTCTCAGTTTCTAGTAGAGCTGTATGCAGGGAGTAGGGCCAGAGTACAATATGGTGCTTAGGGAGAATGCACTCAAACATTCAGCAATGAGAGGTGGATCAGGCAAGGCTGTGTGCTTGCATCCTTCCTGTTTACATTATATATTAACATCTTGGATAAGGTGCTAGCAAAACAATGAAGAGATCTCCCCCAAATTGGCCATCGCCTGTTCCTGGCCCTCCTCGATGCTGATGATTCTGTGCTCATGGCCAGTACCCCTCTGGGCCTGCAGCACTTGCTGACTGATTTTGCCACTTTTATTCAAGATTTGGAATTATCAGAGAATCAACGAAAAACCTTTTTCATGAAGTGTGGGAGTAGGTCGGTAAAATGCTGCAACATAATTATAGGTAACACCAAGATCTGTTTCACTGCAACCTTCTCCTATTTGGGAAATATTAGACAAGGAGGATTCATTGAGCCAAGCCAATAACACTAGAAAACTACATTTTATGAAAGCCACAACAGCCCTACGTGGCATGTCTAGGAAGCTGGGTAGGATGCCTCCTAAAGAGATGCTATCATCTATAAAGCTCAGTGCGTGCCCACTGCTTTGTATGGGGCAGGAATTTGGGGGCATATTAATTGTCAATCTTTACACCTATTGAAAAAGATTATTTTTAAAGGCCTTCTTTCAATCCCAAGTGGTAGCTCCACAGTCATATGCCATGCTGATTTGGGTATATCTTTATTAATAGTTATAGTTAGGATGCAGCTGATTTTACTTTGGCGCAAGATCTGGATCGACGCGCACCCCAAGCTCAATCGTGACATTATCAGGGATTGTCTCAAATCTCCTTTTAGTCATACGATTCCTTGGCTGAAATATATCAAAATCTTTGTGGGAATCTGGGGCACACAGAATTTTTCGATCAGCCTGACACTTTGGTGCACATTAGTTGTAGGGAATTAAAGGCGGAATGTATGACACTGTTTGAAGATGTAAGGTTGTCTACAGAATTGCCAAAGCATAACCTATTGAACAATCAAACGGTGCTGGTCATGTATAGCATACACCTTACTTAGAATTTGTACATAATGACAAGCATAAATTAGTGTTAACTCGATTTAGAATGGACACATTTCACCGCCATACCAGTCTACCCAACATGAATGACTGGTCGAATCCTTTAGCTAACTGCCTTTGCGACAGTGTGCCCAATATGTGGTCTCAAAGCACTAAGCATATTGTTTTTTTGTGCAAATGTTATACAGATTAGAGGAGGCGTTTAGTTACTCCATTGTTGAAGCCTTGTAATTTTGCACAGTATGGGCCTGCATATTTATTTTCACAAACTTTACTGTCTCTTCTTATTTCCAATGTTATGGCATGTTTTTATGGGCCGTGATTAATCGTAGAAAACTGTTACAAAATTGCGATTTTGCCCTCGACTGCCAGTAGTCCTTTTTATTTGTATTCATTATTTATGTGAAGTCTGAAATGAAGTATATGTGGTGTTATGTTTTATTGAAGTAGTTGCATTCATGTGTTTTATACTTAGCTTTTATGATTTTCTGAAATTAAATTGAATAAAACGTCTTTGACTTGACTTAATTAAAAAAGCCACATAAATATATTAAAGTCATATTTCTGCTCCAGGTTTTGAACAGTTCGTGGGAACGGTAACTTAATATGAAGAGTCAATCAGTTATATATCCAGAAGGTTCATCGAAGGTGAAATAACTTCATTAAAGAGTGCGATAATGCATGTTATCTGTGCTTGAAAACCTTAATAGTACAAAGACAATATATATAGTCATTAGCTACATTGTTTCGGATGGTGCAGCCATCAATAAATTATCAGTAAAGAGCAAATTAATGGATCCAATTACAAAAAAAGAAATTCTACTATTTAAAAAGAATGGGCAAAATGCTAATTCTTAAGCATAAGAAAATCAAATCACTAGTTAGGTCACCAAAGATTAGTCAGGCAATATCAGCTCTACACAAAATGAGACAGCAGAGGCTTTTAAAACGTTTTATGCCAAACTCTATGAAGTAAAAAAAATACATCACAATAGAAAAATGTATAAGTTTACTCAGCAAAATAATTTAAAGAAAAATCTGAGATAAAGAAAAAGGAGCTCTGAACAAACCACTAAGGAAAGTGGAAATCTGGAAAGGATTTTTTTAATCCAGTGGCTAGGCACCAAATTCAGATGGCAACCCTACAGCCTTTTACAAGATCTTCTTAGAGCAGATTGTTGATTCCCTGGAAGCAACTTTCCAACATTTTGTTGTGAAAGAAGTCACTAACGTGAGTATTGAGGCCACAATTGTACCCATCCCAAACGAAGATAAGGATTCCCTGCTAATGGAAAACTGTAGATCAATATAAATGATAAATTCAGAAGCCAAAAAGTATGTCAAAATTGCTCATGGGAAGTGTTTGGGATTGTTTAGTTCATCACCTCTTTGTCCAAGGTCTCTGCTTCCACAGTGACCCCAGAGGAGGGAGGTAATGTCCTCACTCAGTTTTTTTCAGACAAGGTGGCAAGTATTTACAATTTACTTCCTGTGGAGGCACAAGAGTCAAAATGTCTGTACTCGTGGGTTGCACCGAAGGAAGACATGTAAACCACCAGCTTTCCCAGTTTGTTTAGATCAATGATATCGTTCAATGACATAGTTGGGTTTTTGACATTCTTACAGCACTGAGTTGCCCTGCTGTTAGCCTCAGAATTGCAGTGCCAGGTGCTGGACACAGGAGGTACAGCCGATTTCCTGATGTTTGATCCTAGTGCACTTTTGACACTGTTTCGCACAGTTTTCATTGAGCATCTGTGGAGGTGTGAAGTTGGTCACCTGGTGCTACAATGGATTGTTTCCTTTTTACAGGGATGCACCTTTCAGGTGTGCCAGAACTCATACTACTATAAAATATGTAAATTGCACCAGGGCATACCTTAGTACTCGTCCCTGAGTCCAACCTTATTTAACATTTATATGCTCCCACTGGTGAAGACCATCGAACAGCTTGGGGTTTACAGTAATTACCTGCGCTCACAACACCCAGTTGATCGTTACCCTCTCCCAAGAAGGGGCATGCATGGCCTTCCATTGAGATTGTGCCTAGACGAGGTTGCCGGATGGATGAAGCTGAATTGTTTGAAACTAAACACTAGGAAACCGAGGTGCTAATCCTGGGGGATCAATATGATATCTGGTCAGCCTCCTGGTAGCTAGATACTTTTGCCCCCTTACTTAAACTCCAAGCCCAAGGTTAAAAACCTTGGCATCTGGTTTGACCAGAAGCTTTCTTTGACAGCCACATTACAGCACTGGCAGGGAAGTGTTTTGAAATCCTCAAAAACTTGAAAAAGATTCTGGACTTGATCCCCGAGTCTGCAAGGAAATCAGTGGTACAGCCATGATCCATGAAGGCGGGACTACCTCAACGTGCTGTATCTGGGAGTGTCCCAGACACAGATATTGTGACTGCAATGCATGCAACATGCAGCTGCCCAGCTAGTATTCAATCTGCCCAACCACGCTGCTTTGGGATCTTCACTAGCCAAGTTGCACTGGCTATCGGTGAAGTAGAGGATCTCATGTAAGGCTCTGTACTATTGCTACAAAGCCTTGGCAAATAGTAGTCCTCAGTACCTTAGCCTTTTGTATAACCCTGCACCCCGCTTAGGAGTTTAAGATCTTCAGCAGCTAGCAGTGTGTGTGTTCGTAGAATCAGAGGAGTGCAACTCGATGGCATCTCTTTCAGTGTCCTGGCTTCAAAGCTTTGGAACTCACTGCCGCTTTCTGTTCGACAGGACAAGGCTGATGTTCAGAAAAAAGTTAAAACATGGCTGTTCAGGCACAACTGACTGGTATTTCCGGCGAGCATGTCGTATTTTAGACCCAGGTCTGCAGCGCCGAAGTAGCTGTGCGATTTATAAGACAAACTATTATTATTATTATTATTATTATTATTATTATTATTGTTATTTGGTCATCTAAGAAACTTAAGAACCAATCACGTACAATGAAGAGAAATCCCTTGATAAAATCAAAGACCTACTCAGTGCATGGTCACCCAAATACATCACTTGGTGAGGCAGAATGGGATCCATAAAAATGATGATCACACAGATTATTTAACTTTCTATCAAGCATGGATCAAATCAGACTTTCCACAACTTTTATCTGCAACAGACAAAATAACATCCATTTTTTATGGAACAACAAGAGAGGAAAGTGTCAAAAAAATAAATATGCCATGATAGTAAGTATGTGGGCTGTAGATCCCGAATTAGTAAAATTACCATGCTGACTTTCTGGTGGATACAACAATTTTATTGGTTCATAGAACCTTCTGATGATACCTCAGGTCATATGGCTCCACTTTGAGAATTACTTAACCCATCTATTACACACTGTCACTATCCCAACTATGAACTCAACATATGCAGTAAAGGACACCTCAATAATCCAGGCCTACCAGGTTTGCTTATAAAAATGAGTAAAAAGCACCACTTAGCGTCAAAAATATATAAGATTATTACCTCACGCATCAGTAAAACTTCGTCTCCTCCTCAAATTAAAGGGAAGTCGAGTTAAAAAATATAAACACAGAGTGCCTCTTGGAATGCAATTTGTGAGAATATACACAAAGGTAAAGTCATACCACACTTGATCCAGTGCAGACCAGTCACCTTACACCAGACCTTTTGGACTCCAGCCTAGCCTGCAAAAACTGGGATACCTGATTCTGAGAAAGGTTCGAAATGTAAGACTTCGTTGGGCACTCTTGAAAATACACTCTTTAGTCACTGAGTAAACCATTGTGGAATATATATACAATATATGCAATATTTGCTGCACATGCTAAAGGCTGCTCGACATACAACTCAACTCTCTCCATTTACTCTTGTTTGTTTTCCTTGTCCTTTCATTACACAGATCACCTCCTGTACAGCCTTGGTTTTCTGTTTTAATCCAAACTCTAACTTGTTACATTATCCCACCATTCTCCAATAAAATTTGTGTTAGATGTCCGTATTCCCATTTATGTCACAATTATGTTCCTCATTATAGATGGGCAATCAGAAGGGTTCAGTATGTTCACATAATAATGTCAACTATTTGAATGCTGTACTTCATTTGTCGTAATACAACTACAATATGACAGCTCAACCAACGTTTATTCAAGGCACTTTCACAATGTGTGTAACATACTGCAGTATTTTCTTTTTGGTTTCTCCTTTCTGACTCGCATTCA
This sequence comes from Pleurodeles waltl, assembly GCF_031143425.1. NCBI lineage: Eukaryota > Metazoa > Chordata > Amphibia > Caudata > Salamandridae > Pleurodeles > Pleurodeles waltl. The sequence goes on along the minus strand of NC_090446.1, from coordinate 713,339,726 downwards.
TTTTCTTTCATAATTATCCAATAAAAAGTTTAGTTTTGAATTAAATAAACACCCAGATGCCTTAAAGTGGACAGAATGCAGGGGGGAATGATATGGTAGAAATTTGAATTCACGCCCCCATGCAAATGAAGGAGCAATCTCTAAAGATAGCACTGGTGCTACATGTGCTCCAGCAGTATCTTCTTTACAGAAGGGGACGCACATGTGTCTGTGGTCCCTTCTGTAATACCAAAATGCTTGTAGGCACAAGAAGCGGGCACATATGGCTTTTGCTCCCCGGGGCACTTTCTGTAATACAGCCGCCACTGAACGTATCATCTCAGTTCACTGGATCATATGCATTCTCTATACCACAAACACAAATGCCTCAGGTGATTTAGTATTATTTGCATGATCCATCATCTGTTTTTATTAAATAGGCATTTGAAATCAAGAGAAGTCCAGCGATGAAGCGAGTTTGATTAGTATGGACAATCTACTAATCATATTGGCCAACCAAGTTGAATTGATATTTATTAGGGTCTTGTAACTTGCTTTGCTGAAGATTATTGTTTGTGAGGTCAGTTTGTAGACAGTTTGTAGCCTCAGAGGCTGTATCTTCTACATTGTTGGTGGCAGAGGGCAATAAAGAACACCTGATCATTAGTCACTTGCTAGTGTCGGAATAAGTTCCAAAGATTGTCCAAAGCTCAAGGATTCATGTATTTTCTTACCAAATGTGGCACAAGTTCAAATTATCACTTTCAGTCTGGAGGCAGTCTCCTACCTTTCAGCCCTGCCTCTTCTACCTTTAAAGGCAAACCTTCATGCTCATTTAATGTTTGAGGAACTGAGTAAAAGTTTAGAGGAGGGATGAAATGAGCCTAGGACTACTATCTCATTCTCCGTAATACTGACTTCCACTAAGAAAGTTAAATGGAGAGTATTTACACAGGTTTTCCCCCAAGGCCATTAGCTCTGCCACAACCAATGCCTTTTCAACGTCTACTTTCTTTATTGTACACTATTATCACCATGACACTCTCTCTTCATTGCCAAACGTGACATCAGTGATATAAATATATAGTGGATACATTGTGCTTTTTTACTAGAGGCTCCTGACCAAGTGCTTTGATTGGAGGGACATTAGGACAGTTTTAGTGTGCAACTACATTCTTTCATCAGAGAACCATAGTTATTGCTCAGTTCCTTCCAAAAACAGGAAAATATTTGTTCACTCAGTTCCAGTTGAGTTTGGGGAGGATGCACTTTGATCTCATAGTTGGGAGGTGCCCTTCAATATTCTTAAGTACCTTCCTGTCAGGAAGTCCAATTTAATTCTGCCACATGGGGATATATCCTCCCAACTTACTCTGCTTCTACTGCATTCCAGCTAAAATTTGCAAATATGGTATGGCAGCCAGTCCCGCCCGGGGTGTGCACAGCCAGCGTAGGGTTTCACTAGCTTTATCACTCCATAGGTAGATTTGGCTGTGGGTGGCCTTATCAGCTTCTCTTGCTTTAATGTGTAAGTTCCTGTCTCGACAATGTCTGCATATGTGCTAAACCACGTAATAGATGATCCTGAGGTGGGAAGGCAAGATGGCCTTCCATGTCCAGGATACACACCCCTAGATCCTGGATCTTTTGACTGCTCTTCTCCCTGTGCCCTTTTACATAGCTGATGATCTGGCCCCTCAGACAGGCCTTCTGTGCCTCCCATACCACCTCCCGTGTTTTTACAAAACTTAGATTTTCTGCCGAATATTACTCACTACCTTGCCTGCACAGGTCCCTAGGTTCATCCCACTAAGGGTATCACCTGCCCATCCACCATCCAGCCTGTATCCCCCCACGCCCCAGGTCAGGCTCATCTCTATCGGAGAGTGGGCTGATAGTCCTCTCGCTAAGTGTCTCACCTCTGCCACTCTACGGCACTCCACCACAGGCAGAGAAAATAATCCATCCTAGAAAAGGTTCAATGGGCCCCTGAATAGAAGTTATTGCCTATCTTAGATGGATGTTTCACCCTCCATAGATCTACAAGATTCAAATTATGTATAAAGGTTGCCAGCTGTGTGGACCCTCTAACCCCTGTCCCAGGTAGGATTGGTCCATATGGAGGTTGCATACCCCATTCAAGTCTCCTCCCAGCACCCATAGGGCCTCTACTAGGTCCTTATGTAGCCCTCCCAGTTAAGCCAGAAATCTCATAGTGAGCAGAGGTGGGACATATACGCTTATAATTGATATCAGTTGGCCCTTGTTGCCCAGAAAGGGACAATCATTGCCCATTAAGTGTGTTTCTTGAAGTACAATGTCTGCCTCAGTTCTCAATGCCTAGCGGAGGACCGCTCCCCTTTTGATTTTGTCTAGAATTCCGTTCTCATTCCAAGACAATATTTTGAGTGTCTGCCCTGAAGGGGGTTGTGTCAGTGCTCCCCATTGCATTGATGTCTGCCATCGGGAAATTATCCGAACCCTATGCATGCCATTCTGTGGTGTATACTGTACTGTCATGCTGCCCTCTCCTCATGAACGTACAAAAACAAAGCAAAAAACTCCTCCCTCCTCCCCTCCCCTCTATCCCAACTCTCTCCCCATACTTCCCAAGCTAGACGTACTTGTCGTGTTGTGTGAAGGGAGCTAGCCAACTGGGCTAAACTGTGACCTGTAGCACTCCCTGCACCAAATGCCCCCTTCCCAATGTAACCCCAACCCCAACCCAAAAAGAAAAACAGTCATCTACATTTTGTCTCCTACCTTTTCCCAAGCGTTCCCGAAAACATGCACACAGGATCTCTGGTCACCATTCACCAGTGAATGAGTGTTTATTTTATTAGTTAATTAAACCATTAAAAAATACTCTTCAACATAAAATTAAGCAGAACAATATAGGGGCAATAAAACATGAATAGTGCAATAAAATTATGATATAAAATAATGTAATACATACTACAAATTTACCCCCTCTTAACTCCAGTTACTGGTACATAGCTTAATTACAGTGTTGGCTAGAAGCGCACTATGTTACCTAAGAGCCCTTCCTTTTTTCGACCTGTTTGTTCATGGTTGGTGGATTTTGTTTCCACTGGCACCATTCCTAACACTAATTTGTTTCGGCACATGAAATGTTGGAGGTAAAAATGTCCAGAAATTGAACAAGCCTAATGTTCAGTATTGTGTTTCAAGGATTAAATGCTTCAGTTAAAGCTTGTCTGCATGATCTGACCCCTAATATGTTTAATTCTTTTTTTCAATAAACATCTTCTTTCAACGGTCAAAGCTGGGCAAAGGCAGACCACGTGTACTAGGTTTTCTACCGCCAGATGACACAGGTGCACTCTTGGGTGTCTACTAGCGGCCCCTTCTTCCATTTTGGCATGAGGTCTAGCGCTGGGTCTTCACCCAGCCTTAGCTTTAGAAAGCGTTGATTGATTTTCAGTGACTACGGGGCAAGCATAAGTGGTGATTCTTTGAGACTTTTACATGAGTTGGGAATCAACCAACCATGCAACCTTTTAGCCACAACTTCCCTGTCTTCTTACCAGCTGTATAATTTACTTGATTTATTCACTGCTTTGTTGAAAGCTAGGGTAGGAAGCGACTGATCCCATACATCGCCTAAGTTCAAAAGAGTTATGCTTTTTTCCAGATGCTTTTTGTAATTGCTATTTCCTCTTTCTAGATTAATTTCCTGCCAAACTAGATTGGCCAGTGTCCCTTTTGGGGCACAGCTCAGTTTTTAACAACATTTAATGTATGCCGCAGGTCGAGCCAGCGTCTGCCTAACCAACATAAATTCCAGTCTGTCCTGGGCTGGGGAAGCATGTCTTGGTAACCGGATGACACACTTGTATGCCTTCACCTGAAGTTTATCCAAGAGAGCTTCCTCCATCCCCCTCATTATTTCAGCCCCATAGGTGAGGGTTGGAAGTAGTTTTGCCCTCTTTTTTGCGCTCAATGGATTCAGAGCATGGCCAGAGATTGAATTTGCAAGTGTGCCAAAAGCTTGAACAAGTGCGTGCACCTTATTTTTTATTGCTTCTTTTTGAGGCACATAATTGCCTCTAGCATCTATCATAACTCCTAAGTATCTCTACGAGCTTACTTCCTCTTCAGATACCATTTACATTGGCTAGTGGGTCTATGATTGAGAGCAATCATTTTAGATTTACTGTGGTTAATTTCTAATATGTTTGTTCTTGCATACTCCTCTAAGTTATTTAGCAGTTTTGCATGCCAATTCTGGTGGTACTAAGCAATAGTAGGTCATCTGTATATAGCATGTTGGATAGTTGTTGGCCACCAAAAAAGGGGGAGTGGGCTGATTGATTGTCTAACTTGGTCGAAAGATCTGCTGTATACAGATTGAAGAGTGTTGGTGCCAATACACAACCTTGTTTTACACCAACTTTTGTTTTAACTGCCCTAGATAGATGTGAGCCTCCCCCAGTTTAACCTTCACTCATGTGTCCGAGTATATAATGGCATTTAAAATGGTTGCCGGTAACCCCCATTGCTGTAGTTTGGTCCATAATTTGCAAGGGGGACACAATCAAAAGCAGCTTTAAAATCAACAAAGCACAGGTAGGTGGAAGTCCCAGTTGCATTTGCTCTGTTGATAATCAGTCCCAGTACAATAAGATTTGTTAATGTTCCTTGATACTTGGTAAAGCCGCTTTGATTTAGGGGCAGTATGTTGAAATCTGCAATCCATGTCTCTAAATGTTGGAACAGGCAGGTTAAAAAGTACTTGAGATCAACATCTAAGAGGCCAATTAATCTGTAATTACTTGTCGAACCTGCATTCCCTCCCTTATATATGGGGTGGATTATTGAACCTCTCCAGGTTGCTGGAACAGTTCCTGTTGCAAGCATGTGATTAAACATTGCGGCCAGGAAGTCCGCCCATCTTTCTGTTGCTTGTTTAAACAGCGCTTGCGGTAAACCGTTTGGGCCAGGTGTGCAGTCAGTTTCCGATTTCCAGATGATTTTTTGTCAATTCTGCTGCTGTGATCTTCAAGGTATTTAGGGCATTGAATGCCCAATTATTGGGGAGCCCCTGAATTGGTACCCCTTCTCTAGTGGGCAGCTGCCTTAGATGTGACTTTAAGTAGCACACCCAAGCTTTATCTGATATATTGGTGCTGTTAGCTGCCTTAGGGCCCTTGTCAATGGAGTTAATAAGTTTCCAGAAACTTTTGGAGTCAGATGATTTAGACGCATAGTGTAACTTGGCCCAGAGCAACCCCTGCTGATGTTTTTTAAAGGACTATAGTTCCCTTTTGAGCAGTTTCCTTTGCTCTTGCAGGGCGGACAGTAGTGATCCATTTTCTGCGAATTTGCACAGTTGCCTTAGCAGTCTACTTACTTCTGCTTTCACCAATTAGCAGTCTTTCTTCCGTGAGTCAGCAGCGACCTCTGCATCAGAGCCCGGTGTGCACACTCTACTATAAAACACATTGAGACTTCATCCTTGGGGACCCAGCTCATCAGCCAATCCCACATGAATTTAGTAGGTGTGGCGCCTTCTGCCTCTTCGGTGATTCCCACCACTCGTAGGTTGTTCCTTCTGACCTGCCTTCTGCATCTTCTACCTTTGCCTCTAGTTGATTTACCAGCTTCTGCAGGTATGACAAACGTTTCCCCCTGAAATTTAACTGTATCCTCAGTTTCCGATAGGCGCCATTCCTCCTCTGTGACCCTATGCGTGGTATTACAGAGGTCCTGTCTAATGACAGCCAAATCTACTTTTAGTTCCCCATTTTTCCCTCCATAGTGACCTTCAAATCTCCAACGCCTGCAAGATAGTCGCTGTGTGGGCAGCGCTTTCTAGCTCAGGGGCTCCACCTGCTGCTCCTGCATTGCTCCCGTGGATAGCCTGCTTGGCTTATTTGTGAACTGTTTGCAGCTATTGCTGTGCCGACGTGCCCCACATTTTGTCACGCACCATTGTGGCTGCACATAGAACGCCGGGCACCGCACCTGCAAGACCATCTGCCTCCCTGTGCCCCAAGGGGGTTTTTGTCTACCCCCAGCTGCACCTCTTCACAGTGTCACCTGCACAACAGGTCTCCCGGCTGTGAGCGCCACGTCAGCACACAACTCCAGGTAGCGATAGTGATGATCCTGTGTTGTCTCCTGCCCTTCCCTGTCATGCCCCAGTGAGCCAAGTGTTGTCCAAGGCAATCTTTCCTTCTCCACTCTGTGACCTGTTCTCCAGCCTCTCTTCTGGGCAGCCAGGAAGGTCCTGCAGAGAAGCTTAATGGACTCAGGCCACAAGCATGCGCCACACCAGTGCTAAGGGTCCTGCCGGCCCCATCTCGGCAGCCTCAGTCCTCCACACTCCTTGGATCTTGGTCCCAGGGCCCTGTAAGGCACCCCGAGGCTAGAGGAGGGGGATCCCAGTGAATGTCCCGAAGCTCCTGCACAGGGGCCGACCTGAATTCAGTGCCCCCTGCTCCAGACTGCCACACCTGCCAGCTAACCAGATCCCGGCCATCCCTCACCTAGCAGCCACTCCTTATCAAGTCCTTCAGGTCACCCCTTCTCTTCTTCATCAGGTGCCCCATTGAGCTGCCTCACCTTCTTCTTTCCTCTGTGCCCACGGCTAGGCCATACTCACCATTACCATCTCCAGGCCCCTCTGGGGTGACGCATGGTATAGGCAAATTCTCAAATCACTGCCTCAATCCAGTGCACAGGTCCCTTTCGGAGCCCACATGCCCACGCCCATCTTAGTGTCCCTCCAATCGCAACGGGCCTCAGTCCTGTCGCTCCTCGGGGCCCAGGAAAGTACGGCACCCGCGGCACCCACGGCACCCCGGCTCGTCCACCGGGCCCTCCTGCCTCCAGGCAAAATGCCAGTACCGGCTCCGCAGTGGTGCAGCAAACGTCATGGCTCTTGCTCCTCCTTCTGGCCACCAGGCCGCAGTCAGCCCGCCACCACTCCTACAGTCTGCCGTGAGACCGGGGAGAACGATCCCCGCACCACGGCTGAATCAGTCAGACGGCGCAAGTTTATTACAGTGCATATTAGAAGGATACTTGAAAGAATGATAGGGGATGAGGGTATGGAAGGTGCAGAACTACATTATGCTGTGGCCATTTTGGTCGGCATCAAGCCACGCCCCCCCATTCCAACTAAAATGAGTGGCAGGGTTTTTTAAAACTTTGGTGTTAAGAGGAATATGGGTCCAAGACTTAAGCCATTCCTGCTGTATATAAAATGTGCCCCATTCAAGTGTATACTTAAACACTCTCTTTTATTGCTCCCTGGCGATTTACTTTCCAATTTTCTGGCTGCCTCTGTATGTTTGTCCTCCCCTTAGCTTTGTCTTCCTAGCAATGTATAGTATTGTGATATATTTCCTTAGTAATCCTTTGATGCAAACAAGTTTCCTCAATATCTTGTCTGATAATTGTTATATGTTTATTTGCAAATATTATTAAAAGCTGATATTGTTCAACATTTTCCATTTTCTTATGACCTTCTTGTTTATCCATACATTTCCTGCTTCCTTTTCCTTGTTTTCTTTCACTGAAACAGGCTAGCTACCATTGTATGACTGAAAATTGGTGTGTATGATAGTGCAATTGCAAAATTCTGATTAATTATCCTAACCCACAGTCAGACAGCTCTTAAAAACATCCTTCAATTTGACTTTTCAAAGCAATTTGTGAGACTCCAGCATATAAAAATGTCCTCTGAGCTTGCCCCATCGCTACAGGGTGTTAATGCAATGTGATGGCCCTATTAACAATGACTCTATTATTTTCTGAGTAGCACCTTGGTATTATTAATGTAATTCCATCACACTTGAGTACTTTTTTGTATGAACGTTTTGGTGGTTTTATTGAGATAAATCTAGAAAATATTGTTTTGAGTCTTTTAAAGTATTTATTGGTGTTATTCTGGATTTACTTAGGAGAAGATCTTATGGGAGAATTGACACTGACATTTTATTATAACTGATCCATCCTAAAAATGATTGCTGTAATTAGCCAACTCTTTTGAGGTCTCTTTTAATATGGGTCCTTTCACAAAACATAGGATGTATGTATTTGTTGACTACTTGAGGACAATCAGGCCATCAGATATTTGTGGGGTGTAGTAAAGTGTCATTGAGTGAAGTGGTGTGATGTACACTAGAGTGGAGTGGTGTATCGTAGACTGTCAGAAACTGTTGAAGAGGAGCGTGGCATAGGGTGAAGTACAGTGTTCTAGAGTGGAGTGATATTGAGAACACTAAAGAGCAGTAGAGTATTGTAGAGTGAAGTGGCATAGAGTGTTGTAGAGTCGAGTGGAGTGGCGTAGAGTAGAGCAGTTAAGTGGAGTAGGATGACACATGGTGGCCTTGCGTTACTTGGTAAATTTGACTTAAGTATTGTGTTGTCCATGCAGTACCATGCGTGACACAAGGGTAATGCAATACAATGATAAATGTATTCCTTTCTGATATATTGTGCCACAGTATGCCCTGGTAACTACGCAGTATACTGCAGTGCATGATGATGACAAGGCAGGAATTAATTGGCTAATGGTTGCCTTTAAGCAATTAAAGGGCAGGCATATTTATTTATATAATATATAAATATATATTTAATATATAAATATATATATGTGTGTGTATATATATAATAATATATATATTAAAAACTCTTACGAAGTACTGTGCTAGTACCTAGGACGTACTATGCTTTTCAACAAACGTAACTTTTTAAAAAAAGAAGTGCGATAATTTCTCAGTATTTCCACTGTACTCCATAAATGGTTTTTTTAAAGAAGAAACTATGTAAAAAAAAATACACAGTATACACAATATATGTGAGTAATACTTTTTACATTGTTTTGCATATTAAAAAATGTTTTCATTATTTAAGTACCGTAGTATTTCCTAGGTAGTACTTCTGTAAACCGTGACACCTTTTGAAAAAATATATGGAAAATATGTATACTTTTTCCCTACTTAGCACTTCCCTATATCAAACCACTTAAACCAGAACACAGAGAAATTGGCCTTTAACCTTTCTAAAGGAGTGGCCAAGCTGGTGACCAAAATGGCCACACAGCATTGAAGCTCCCCGAGAACAGAGGCAGCTGGTGACATTTGAAAGTGGTGGGGCCTAAAAGGTTGTGATGATTGCATTGTGGAGAGCAAGTGTAGTGAGCGAGCCAAACGATCATAAGAGGGTTTGGGGGAGTTCTCCCTCTGAGAAATTTTTTAAAAAAGAGTGGCCAAATGGTGCATTTTCAAGCAAATTTGAGACAGCAAGAAGGATAATAAAGCAATTGTGAAAGTGTAGTTATGACATTGCAGGAGTGTAAATTTTCTAATGATTTCTTAATGATTTCTAATGATTTCTAATGTACTATGCATTGGTGAATAAACATGTGAAAATGGATGATTTTTGTAAATGGTCACCATAATTCATTTTTGTTCTCTGTCTAAGCAAAACTTTAGTTAAAATCGTAGTTATTTTCGGTTGCTCAATGCTTACATAAAAGAGTGTGATTAATGGCTTATAAATGTGTAAATAGCTACCAATAGCGGGTTGCTGCATTAAGTCTTACAAGGTCAGATTTATTAAGTCATTACACGATTTTGAATGTTCTTTTGCTTGAAATTGTCACTAAGATGTGGTTTCTTCCTCGAGGATGGAAGTAGATGTTGCAAATTGCGACATTTCTTCCTGAGAAGAGAAGTTTAGATGAGATGAACAATAGAGTCACAGACTACAGGGGAGAGGAAAAGATACTGTTATGATTGTCCCCTAGTTAATGTCGACGTCAACGTATTTTAGGTTAACTAATAAATGGACATTGGTTGAATCGTAAAAAAAACCATGTACTGACCAATCATAAACTTTTTGAAATTTAATTTAATGCTCTGTCATCTGTTCGAGGTTGTGGTAGTGTAGGAGATAGAAAGAAGAGAACGAGATTCTAATGGTTCGAGTCATATTAGCGATGTAGGTTTCGATGTAGGCCCGATTCTCTGAAGACTTACCTGATGGTGTCCCCTTGCTTAAGTGTACTGCATCTTGTTGTTGTATGGGCAATGTATGAAATTGTATTGATATATGTGTCTCTTTTGCTTTGCAGGTACCAGCTGCAACTTGTAATTCAACTGCTGCATAGTAATGATTTTTTATAATAACCCGAGCTAGTGTGATTTTTCTAAATTTGTGTTTCTAAATTCTTTTTACATGAAGTCCAACATGTTAATGCTAATTTGTGGTTAGTGAGGGAATCTACCTTCACATGGTCATGATTCATATTGACATTCTTTGATTGTTTGTACTGATGTATGCTTTACCTTTGTTGCCAATTCTAGTGTTATTAATCAGTGTTATGATACTTGCGATTATTTGCTTGATTGTTTTGATGAAATTTAGATATATAAGACGTTCTAATCAGCCTTTATTTATTCTATATGCCTATCATTTATTTTTGTGACATTAATATTGTTAATATAGGGAAATAAATTCACAAATCTGAATAAACTGGTGTGGTTATTTGTCTGAGGTAAAGATCTTTGAATATATTGATTATTGTTGATGACTATATTACCCATTCTTGACATCCCCTCATTCCTATGTCACGTCGATCCATTGGCCTCTATCGCAAAATCCACTATTCAGTTTGAAGTAATAGTTAGGATTTCTTGGCGCTGTAGCAGTTTTTGGTAGCAGATTAGGGTTACATCATTGCTTGATGATGTCATAATGAGAGTAATATAGCTTGTGAAAATGTCTTCTAAAAATAGATTTGTTAATTTTTTCTGAAATGTTACATGGATCTGATAAAATAAGTTGCTAGTTGCCTTAAGTGACTCTCCCCAGTTCTTGGAGACCCTCTAGGTTGAAGGGTATGTTTCTAGCGGTGTTTTGACTGAATTGAGTGAAGTGAAATGTTTTGCACTTGCACAGCTTAAGCAAATTTGCAGATGATTGAGGTGTATATGAGTTTAGAAGGACTGGGTGTGCTCCAATAGAGGTTAGAAGGGTTGGGCGTGCTCCAATAGGTATGAGAGTAGGGAAGCGGCGCTCTTCCTTTGAGTGTGGCGCTTAATGCAGGAAAGATTATCCATGTGGTTGTTGATGACGGCCCTAAGGAGAGAGGTCTAAGACTTCAGAGTATATTGACAAGTTTAGTGAGACACTTGGTATATGTTATAATTTATCCATTTAGTAGAACGATCCGGCGTGAATGGTAAATTGAGGTTGTGAGATAATTGGTGTGATTGAATATTACTAAGATTTGGGGAGTACTAAGTGCACTAGGACAACAGTCCAATGATCAGTTGAGAAGTGGAATTAGCAGGTTGAATTTTGCTCTCGAATGAGGGGAACTGTGAAAAAGAGTAAGCGAAAGCCGAAGGTTACTTTGGAAGGTTCCTGAAGCAATCGTATTACCCTACCTGTAGTAAATGGACACATTTGTTTTCTTATTTTTTTTTTTGTTTGAAGTTTTGCTCGAGAATTAATATTGCATTGATTTGATGTGTGAGTGTGAAGAAGTTAGGCCGAAAGACTTTGTCAGCGTCTCAGTGATCGCGCTGAGAAGGGGTGTATGTAAGTTAGTGTGACGTAAGTGGTGCCGTGCTGGGATTGGTTGATCAGTGGGAAGCGTCAGTCCGAAAATAATGTAATGCGATTGGAAGGTGAGAGAGTCAAAAAGAATTGTGGAATTATAGTCATTTTTTCCTGATTGGTTGTTTTTAAACAGATTTCGTTATTTGTTTTGCTTAGTTTAATTTTGTTTGTGAATAATAATTTTTGTTGTAGACATCGGTTTTGAATAAAATTCAATTTAAAATGAATTTTTTCAAGGCTTTGAGAAGTTTATTGAGAGGTGATAAATATATTTGGGTGCTTGAAGGAGACATTTGTCAGCTGGAAAATACTTTGACATATATCCTGTTTGAGGAGAAGGATGAGGGAGTGTGCCTTTGGTTGAGACATTGGGTCAAGATTACAAGGAAGAAGGTTGTTTAGCTTTTCCAGAGAATGGAACGTTCAATTTCAGAATTTTTGAGAATTTAAGGCAGAAAATGTATAGTCTAAAACCACCTCCGAGGCCAGCAGAGTATGAAGCCTTAGCAATTTGGGAGCTAGTAGCTAGACAGCAACAAGCATTGACATTTGAGAAAAGAATGAGGAGAGTAGAAAAGACACTAGCAGAAGCTAGATGGAATGAAGAGCAGAAAAGGTGGAGAGTGGCAACTCTACAGGGAATTACATTATTTCCTGCAAGTACAAAAGAGGATGAGGATGAGTCAAGAAAAGAAAAAGAGATCTTCTGTAACTAAGGAACAGAAATTAAAGGACTTAAAACGAGTCATGTTTAATGATGACAATGAGTTAGATGATGAAGAAATCGTTTCTGATATTTTGGAGACTTATCCATAACCAAACACAGGTCAAGGAGATCAGAGGAGAAGTGAGAGTGGAACGAGTGGAAATGGGATTAGCAATACAATTCTTACTGCATCATTTACATTGGAGGTATCATGGAATACCCTGAACAATGAACGAGTTCAGATGCAGAGTAGTTTTGATGATTCGTTGAACAACAGACAGCAGTTGGAGATAAACATTCCTGAAATACATCCAGAGGCTCAGGTCATAAGGACCACTACTAATTTAGTGTTGTCTCCAGGTCAGCAAGGGCTGAGTATGATTCAAAGGGAGCCTATTCTAATACAGATTCCACAAATGCAGGGCATGAGAACAGTGCAAACACAGAAAATAAGTTCCTTTGTCGGTCCAGATGCAATTTCTTTACCTATTAAGGTGGGTCTGCTAACCCCACTATATGCACAGGCTAACAATAGTGGAGTGAATTATTTGGTTCAGGTTCAGAATGGGGTTTTGGAAAAATCAACTCCTAGACAAGGACAGACCCTGAACGAGACTAATTCTTTAATAGATTTGTCTCCTGTTGGGAATTTTGGGATCAGATCCTACAGTAATCAGGGGGAGAGATTGATGGCCCAACAACAATGTGTGAGCACAGCTCAAGAACAAGATTTGGGTGCACAGTCTAATGAGGTTTCTTTGAAAGGACTATCTGCACAAGAGATAACAAAGTGTTTAGAAGATTTAAGCAATTCAAAGACCTTAGAGAGGAAAAACAGAGAGGAAGATACAATAAACAGAGTGAGGTTATCAATGGAAGGAAATGAACTTCTTCAAGAGACCATGGGTGTGAATAGACTTGAGTCATATACTGAAGCTCAGTTAAGATATTTGTGCAAAATAATTACAGTAGTGATAATACACCAGCAGGTACAGGAGATAGAAGATGAGTATGACATTGATCTAATGGAAATAAAAAGCCTGAGAGGTCTGCAGGGATAAAAACACATCTTAGGGAATTGCTTGAGATAGTGCAGGTTTGGAGAGCATTAGACAAACGGGAAAGGCAGATGGGTCAAGAAAAGAGAAAGACCAAGGAAAGAAGACATGGCACAGGCAGGAGACTCTATGAAAATTTTACTGATGAGAGAAACACCCTGACGAAATTTTGCACATGTACCTTGGAGTAGGGGTGATATTTTCAGTTTTACAAATGATTACCCAAGGTTGAGAGAAAAGCCAGTAGAATGGTATCAGCAGACAGATAGGTTTGTGAAGCTTGCAAAATGTCTGTGGGAAGACCTGAATACACTTTTTGATATTGTCGTTCCAGCAGATTTGTGGATTGAATGGAAAAGGATTGTGGATTGGCTGACAAGTGAGCCACAAAGGGATTTGAAAACAGGTGCACCATCCCCAGAAGTAATGAAATATTACTATAAAGTTATTGAGTTCCTGAAAACTAGAGTTTTGCTGAAAAACGTTGATTGGCAACGTATAGATAGAACAGCGCAGGAAGGGAAGGAATCAGTCCATGCATCCTATGAAAGGTTGTTGAAAGCATTAAAACAATTCAGTGGTGTGGAAATAATTGAGAAAGAGAGCATGAATCATTTGGTGTTTAGGTTTGTTGAAAGGTTAAAATCTGAATTGAATCAGATGATTAAGAATCAGGTAATGCAAGATGAGCAGCAATGGAGAAAAGTGTTACCTTGTCATAATTGCAGGGTAATTGGACATTGGAAAAGACAGTGTTCGATGTTAAATCAAGGTGGTGTTGAGCAACAGAAAAATGGTGTCAATTCACATCTGAGCATGAGAGGACCTAGAATGGGAGGTCAAAATCAGAATTCCCAGAATAACATAAATACCATGCAGGGTTTTCAGCCTTTACAACCGATGCAGCAGATACAGAATGTACAACCACAGGTACAACAAGTACAAGTGCCACAGATACAACAAATGCAGCCACAGGTGCAGATGGTCCCTGTACAGCAAATGCACATGCTGAGGCAGGTTCAAATGATACAGGGTCCTATGGATCAACAACAGGTAATGCTTTTTCAAATGGTCACGAATCACAAAAAGAACAAAAGTGAAAAAAACAGTTGATCAATTTCCTTTACACAATGAGGATGAAATAAAAGGTGACTAGCTGTTGGATAGTTCAGATGAGGAGGAGTATGTGATGGCACCCTTATGTGAAGGGTGAAGTACATGGTCATGAAGTTAATTTTCTGGTTGACACAGGAGCAACACGCTCAATAGCAAGAAATGTAGAAGTTCCAGACATACCAATTTCGGAGAGGACAGTTCAGATAGTAGGAGTTGTGAACAAACATCTGACTAGCACTCTTACAGAACCAGTTCTTGTGAAGGGTGCCAATTTTAGAGATTTTAACAGTTTTGTCGTTTGTGATTCTAGTCCAGTGTCACTACTGGGAAGAGATTTACTGTGTAAAATACATTGTTCAATTTCATGTTCAACTAGAGGGATTGAGAATGAGACAAATAGTGAAGGAGAGGATTCAATGATTACTGGTGAAAAAGAATGAGTGTTCAGAAAGTTTCCTGTGATTAACTTTGATGATCAGACAAATGAAGATGAATAGACAAATGAAGACAATAATTCAGTTGACTTAATTGATATCTTTCCAGTTTTTTAAATAAAATATCTTCCAGTTGACTTACAGGAGAGGGTCAAGTCAAAAATTGGGGATTTGTCAGGTAAGGACATTGGTTTGATCAAAGGAGTTGAAGGAGTCAGCGTAACAGTGAAGGAGAATGTGGTGTTTCCACTAACTGCACAATATCCAATGACAAATGAGGCAATTGAAGGAATTTCTGGAACAGGGAGTTTTGAAGGAAGTGATGAGTAGCCCGTGTAATTCACCAATAATGGGTTTGAAAAAGCCAAGTGGGAAAATTCGTCTTGTCCAGGATTTGAGGAAAATAAATGATATTGTGGTGAAATGTTGTCCAGTTGTGCCAAATCCAGCTATAATTGTGTTTCAGATTCCGTGTGATGCTGAGTGGTTCACAGTAATTGATTTGTGTCAAGCATTTTTCTCTGTGCCTCTTCATGAGGACAGTAGATATCTCTTTTGTTTTAAATTCCTGACCAGAGTCTATTGCTGGTGCAGAATTCCTCAGGGGTTTTCGGAGTCACCATCAATTTTCAAACAGATTTTGAAAAAGAACCTGGAGTCATTGGTAATGCCTTACCAATCGACATTGGTGCAATATATTGATGATCTATTAATTGCATCAAAGACAGAAGAAGGATGCAAGGAGGATACAATTGCATTGTTGAACCTTTTGGGAGACAATGGTCATAAGGTATCTCCTACGAAATTGCAATATTGTCAGCAAGAGGTGAAATATTTGGGTCATTTGATTGAGAAAGGATCAAGGAGAATCTCGAAGGAAAGAGTTGCGACAATTATGAGAATGAAAATACCAAGTTTGCAAAAAGAGATGAGAATTCTTTTGGGGAATGGTAGGATATTGTTGTCAGTGGATTCCAAATTTTTCAGCTATTTCTAAACCTTTGCAAAGGCTGACACATAAGGATGTTTCAGACCACATAATGATGCTGAAGAATGTGTGAGAGCATTTACTCAATTGAGAGAAAGTTTGTGTCAAGCTCCAGCGTTAGGTATGCCTGATTACAAAAAAGCTTTCCTGTTGTTTTGTCATGAATGAGATGGATGTTCTTTGTCTGTCCTGACACAGATACATGGTGGTGTCAATCGGCCAGTACCATATTTTTCAGCTACTTTGGATCCAGTTTCAGCAGCCTTACCAGGATGCTTAAGAGCAGTTGCAGCAGTAGAGCAGAGTATAACTCAAAGTGAAAATATTGTAATGGTTTATCTTCTGACAGTAATGGTACCTCATTCACTAGAAATTCTGTTGACACGATCAAAGACACAATACCTGACCAATGCAAGATTGCAGTGATTCTCAGAGCTCCAAATGTGACAATCAAGCGGTGTATAGTACTTAACCCGGCAACATTATTACCAGATGAACTAAATGATTCAGTTAAAATAGACAATACTGAACATGATTGTTTAGAAGTGACAGAATTATGCAGAAAACCCAGAGACTATATATATTAGAGACACTTGTCTAGAAGACAATGACCAAATTATGCTTGTTGATGGTTCCTGTTTAAGGTATATCAGAAGTACATTGAGAGGAGGCTATGCAATGTGCACGATTACTGGCATACTAGAAGCTTCCTGGCTTAAAGGAGTATTTTCTGCCCAGGTCGCAGAATTGGTGGCTCTTACTAGAGCATGCCAAATATCAGATCAGATGAACATAACAATCTATACTGACAGCAAATATGGATTCAGCAGGGTGCATGATTTTGGACAGATTTAGTCACAGAGAGGTTTCCTAACGTCATCAGGTTCACCTGTGAGAAATGGTGAAAGAATACATATATTACTACAGGCTGTACAGAAATCTGAGAAAATTGTCGTGGTTAAATGCAGTGCACGGTAGATCGACAAATGGAGGGATGGGGAGGAATAATGGTCCAGTGTATAGCCTCCCTTATTTAATGAACTTAACAACATAATACACTGTTCCAGAGAGGAATAAGGAGGGAGAAGTCCTAATTCTAGGAGAAAGAAACCTCCCACACCCCAATGGGTGTCATGCTTCATCATCGGAATTGCTTCTCGTCAGACTGGCGCTGCAATGTCTGACGGGCACCCCCCGCAGGGGGGCTCTTTGCCGGAGATCTTTACTCAATGATGCCAAGACCCCAAAAGTGAGCTTGGAAAGAGGAGAAAGTTAGGAATAGGACGATCAAGCTACACACAAGTAGTGTAAGTGACTAGAGTATTGACAACGGACAGTCGTAATTTATAGGAGTTTTTTCAGTTGAATAGAAGGAGAAGTATATTTCCACCTGGTCCTCAAGAAGCGTCGCTGGATCCGTTCGGACCATTAAAGACGCAAAACATGTTGACCCTTATTGTAGGGACTGTCTGGTAATTCCATACGTTCCCTTCTCCTTTATATGTGGTTGAGAGTGTTTTGACCATTATAGTCAGTTCACTCCCCTTTTTATTTTTAGTCTTGGCCTTTAGCCTCCATGGTTGAATAAAATTGTTATCCCTAGGTGTTGGGTCCTGAGCCAATTTTATTCCTTATTGCTACTCTCTTTCTCTTTCTCCTCTTTCCAAGCTCACTTTTGGGGTCTTGGCATCATTGAGTAAAGATCTCTGGCAAAGAGCCCCCCTGCGGGGGGTGCCGGTCAGACATTGCAGCGCCAGTCTGACGAGGAGCAATTCCGATGATGAAGCATGACACCCATTGGGGTGTGTGAGGTTTCTTGCTCCTAGAATTAGGACTTCTCCCTCCTTCTTCCTCTCTGGAACAGTGTATTCTAAATGCAGTGCACACCAGAGAGGACAAGATTATGTGACTTTGAGAAAATTGGGAATTGTTGTCTGAAAATGATGAAGTTTATACAAATTTCACAATGCAAATTGTTGAGACCTTGGAAGAGCTGACGACTATACAGAATAATGTCCCAGAAGAGAAGCATAGAGATTTGGTGAAACATAATTGCATTCAAAGATAAGATGACATTTGGGTAACAACCGAAGGGAAAGTGGTTTTGCCAAACAGTTTGTTGACACAGATGGCCAGATATTACCATGGTCAAGTACCCCTAGGGAGAGACGCAATGATCAGCTGTTTCAAACAGTTCTGGTATAATCCAAAATGTAGGCAAGTTGCTGAACTGGTTTGCCATAGATGCATTGTCTGCCAACAGATGAATGTTGGTAAAGGAACAGTTGTCAACATGGGACACATAGGCATGGCAGGAGGTCCATTCAGCAGAATGCAAATGGAATTTATTGAGATGCCTGCATGTGCTGGTTTGAAATATGTGTTGGTAATTGTGTGCATTTTTAGTCAATTGATTGAAGCATATCCCACAAGGGGAAATGATAGCCTTACTGTAGCTAAGTTACTTTTGAGAGAGTTAATTCCACGTTTTGGTTTCCCGGTCTCTTTGGAGTCAGATAGAGGGAGTCACTTCAACAACGAAGTGATAAGATTACTTTTTCAGCTTTAAACATTCAGCAGAAACTACATTGTAGTAACCGCCCAGAAGCCCCAGTACTTGTAGAGTAGATGAATGGAACTTTAACGTCTTGATTGGCAAAAGTGTGTGTGTCAATGAATTTAAAGTGGCCAGATGCTTTACCTTTAGTTCTAATGTCAATGAGAAGTACTCCTGACAAGAAGACTGGTTTTACCCCTCACAAGATTTTAATGGGGAGAGCAATGATATTACCAGCGATACCTGCAAATGCACTTGTGAATATTACAGATGACATGGTGCTAGATTATTGTGAAAGCCTGGATGATGTGGTTTGATCTTTTTCTCATCAGGTGGAAGCCACAACAGTGCAACAAACACAAGGTCAAGGCCACAACTTGAGAGCTGGTGACTGGGTTATCATACCGAAGCATGTAAGAAAGTTGTGTCAGGAGCCATGGTGGAAGGGGCCCTATCAAATCATTTTGTGACAACGACAGCTGTGAAGTTTGCAGATTTTCCGAATTGGGTGCATGCCAGCCACACAAGAAAAGTGAATAACCCAAAAGAACAAGAAGAGGAGCTGTTGAGGCCACCAGCAGCGAAAGGCATTCCAGGTAAAGAGCAAAAAAGTGAAGAGCTGGATCCTGAGAATGTTTGAGATGTACCTACTTCTATGACGGATGAAAAATAACAAAGTTCAGAAGAGATTGAACCGTCTGCGAATGGAGTAGAAGAGAAGTTGGTACCAGAGGAAAGAGAAATATCGGTCGAGAGAAATTCTGATCAGAGGAGGGTGTCCTCGGAAGAGAGTGATCAGAGACAATCAGCTGAGAGAAAATCTGCCCAGAGGAGAGTACATACAAAACCAAACAAAAGACTGACCCAATTGGAAAAGGAATTGAGGAAGATCCCACCCAAGTGGATCGTATTCTTCTTGTACCATTTGCGGGAACGTCAGAAGAAAAAGGTTCAAGATCAAGTGAAAATCCAATCTTGAGAAAGTTGTTGACAAAGAAGACATTAAAAGGAGACTATTGGCCAGAGAAAAGTTCAAAAGGAGGAAGAATAAATGTGGTACCACCAATTCAGGAAGAAAAAGAATTGAATGAAGGAGAAAACTGTAGTGGAGAAGAAGGTGAAAGTAGTAAAAGACCAAAAAGAAAAAGAGTTGCAAGCAAGCGATATTCTGGTCCAGAATGGGCATATGTAACTACAAATGAATGGCAAGAAGAATTTTTGAGTTATTGTTTCATAGAGACACTGAAAATTTCGATTTTGGCATGTGAAGAATATGAGAAAATATTTGGGGAAAAAAGTTGGAAAATTGCCTGAATGTCGTGCTTAAAAAGAGACACTAATAACTGAAATAGACAGATTGCTAATCCGATTTGACAAACTGCTATATTGGATTTGACAAAAGACTGCCTGAGTGAATTAACTATTGAAACAAAAATAGGAGGGGTTTTGTTTTGATGTTATTTTTTTTTTTTTTTTTAAATGTTTGAATTTTTTTTGTTTTTTCATTTTTCTTCTTTCCTAATTCTTTGGAGACCATGAGAAACTTTAGTAACCAAAACAGTAGAATTAACCATTGGCAACATTTTAGGTATTGGTTTGGTAGTAGCAAGTGTGTTAATGTGCTTATTGTTATTTGTAGGAGTGATTGTTTATGAGACGAATGGAGCCAACCATACTGCAGAGATTGATAATTCTTTGGATACTACTACTACATCACTAACGAAGGATACATTTAGAATAGATGTCAAATATTTACAAGAGAAAGAGCTTTCCTCTAATGTTTTGTATCGCTTATTGCGTGAGTATATTGAGGTGATGGATGTGAAAGATTGCTATGTTTGTACGCAGATTCCAAATTCAGTGGAAGAAGGAAATATTTGCCATAGTTTGCCTGTAACCTACGCTATAAGTTGCAGTCTTTTACTAACGCATTTCTATAACCAAGAATATATCCAGTAATTATATTTAAACTATGATATGGTGTTTTTGTTTGCACCTGTCATTGGTTATTTGAATAAAATAGCCAAGGATAATAACATAGTTATTATGAGAGATTTCTTTGAGCCTACTTTAACCTTTGGTACTGCTTTTACTCATTGTAAACAACTTGACATGTTTACTAACACCTGTAGAGAAGATAATATTGAAGATAGAAGGAGATAAATAAACGCAAGGATAAATAAGGGAATGATTAATGGTAGACCTGGTATTGATTATGCTTATAATAACAAAACTAAGCCAAGAAAATTAAAAGTGGATGCTGAACATGTCGGAAAGCTTTGTATATACAGGCCATGGAGTAATAATAAGTGTTTGTGGGAACGAGTGACTGTAGACATGTGTTTATGTTTCAGAGTAAATGGGATTCTATGATGAATGGACAGACTCCACCAGTGCCTGGTGTTTACTACATTTGTGGAAGAAATGCATATTACCTCTTCCTAGAGGATGGTATGGCACATGTTATTTGGGGATAGTCTTTCCAAAAATATATCAGCTGGAAGACTTGAGTAAATTTCCTAAGACAACGAGAATTCAAATGAGACACACGCGGGAATCAATTTCTAGCATTGTGGGAGACTTGTTTGGGGCTATAATTCCTTCAGTGGGAGTAGTTCTGAATTCTATTAAGATACATAAGTTGTCTACAATAGTAGATAACATGTTGACAAGTTATTCTGGAGCTATAATTCTTCCAGATATTGAGTTGGCTGCTACAAGAGCTATGGCACTTCAGAACCACCTTGCGTTAGACATTCTTTTTGGCAAAAGAGGGCAGAGTTTGTAAATTACTTGGTTTGAATCATTGTTGCACTTAAAATCCTGACAATTCATGAGCAGTTAGAGGTTTGATTTAAAATGTAACAAATAACAAAGAAGATTTAAAAGAACTAACTGAAACTACAATTTGTGAGAAAGCTTGCAAGGGAGTGCAGCTCTGGGAAATTGGTTTGGTAACGTGGGGAACGGAATTATATTGAAAATAATAAAATGGGTGTCGATAATTGTGCTTTGTTTAATTGGAATCTGGGGTATATATAAATTAATTAAATGGTTGAAAAGGAGAAGATTTGAGAAGAATTGGAGAAGGTTATATATACAAATGACTACATTTTATGGGGAAAATAAAGGGAAAAAGAAAAACTGACAATGTTTTGAATTTCAAAATGATAATAAATAAATTTAATATGGAATTGTGTGATGAAATAAATAGCCATCAGAGGAGGGATTGCAGGAGTGCAAATTTTCAAATTATTTCTTAATGATTTCTAATGTACTAATCATTGGTGAATTAACATGTGAAAATGGGTGACTTTTGTAAATGGTCACCATGATTCATTTTTGTTCTCTGTCTAAGCAAAACTTTAGTTAAAATCATTATTTTCCGTTGCTCAATGCTTACATAAAAGAGTGTTATTAATAGCTTATAAATGTGTAAATAGCTACCCCTAGCGGGTTGCAGCATTATGTCTTACAAGGTTGGATTTATTAAGTCATTACACAAGTTTGAATGTTCTATTGTTTGAAATTGTCACTACTATGTGGTTTCATCCTTGAGGATGGAAGTAGATGTTGCCAATAGAGACGTTTCTTCCTGAGAAGAGAGGATTTTAGATGAGATGGAACAATGGAGTCACAGACAAGTCAGAAGAGGAAAGGTTACTGTTATGATTGTGCCCTTGTTAATGTCTATGTCAATGTATTTTAGATTAACTAATAAATGGACATTGGTTGAATCGTAAAAAAAACCATGTACTGACAAAACATAGACTTTTCTAAATTGAATGTAATGATCAGTCATCTGTTCGAGGTTGTGGTATTGTAGGAGAGAGAAAGAAGAGAACGAGATTCTAATAGTTCGAGTAATATTAGCGATGTAGGTTTTGATGTAGGCCCGATTCTCTGAAGACTTACCTGATGGTGTCCCCTTGCTGAAGTAGACTGCATGTTGTTGTTCTGTGGGTAATGTATGAAATTGCATTGGTATATGTGTCTCTTTTGCTTTGCAGGTACCAGCTGCAACTTGTAATTTAACTGCTGCATATTAATGATATTTTTATAATAACCCGAGCTAGTGTGATCTTTCTAAATTTGTGTTTCTAAATTCTTTGTTCATGAAGTCCAACATGTTAATGCTAATTTGTGGTTAGTGAGGGAATCTACCTTCCCATGCTCATGATTCATACTGACATTCTTTGATTGTTTGTACTGATGTATACTTTACCTTTGTTGCCAATTCTAGTGTTATTAATCAGTGTTATGATACTTGAGATTATTTGCTTGATTGTTTTGATGAAAAAGATATATAAGACGTTCTAACCAGCCATTATTGATTCTATATGCTTATCATTTATGCTTGAGAGTTATTTTCGTGACACTAGCATTGTTAAATATAGGGAAATAAATTCACAAATCATCTTAATAAACTGGTTTGGTTATTTGTCTGAGGTATAGATCTTTGAATATATTGATTATTGTTGATGACTATGTTACCCATTATTGACATCCCCTCAATCCTATGTTGTGTCGATCCATTGGCCTCTAGCGCCAATCCACTATTCATTTTGAAGTAATAGCTAGGATTTCTTGCCGCTGTAGCAACATCGATAAAGAGATGTCATATGATCATGATGCAGGTAGCTGCTTATTCAGTATAACCACAGTACCTCACAGATCTTTTTCAATTTAATTATTTGTACGCTGTGAACATTGCTTAACAGAAAAGGGATTAAAGAGGTTCCCTAGTAGTTTGAGTGTTGGCAAATACATGGTAGGCAAAAATGTTGGAGTTCAGGTGAATATGAAGTAAATAGACATTTATATTTGGCCTTTATCTTGTCACATGCACATGATTTGCTGGGGGTTCAAACACAGAGGTGAAATGCCAGGCAATGTTTTCTGACAAATTGCTGCTTATTCTCTTCTCATTGACACTGATGTTCACTCTGACATCACAGTGAGAGGATTCTATGATGAGAAATGTGTGACAGTCGTATGCTAAAAGATGAGTGAAACTGAGTAAAATGTAACAAAGACATTCAAATAAGCTGTACAAATGTTTCAAAATATATCAGCTGTTAGGAAAGAACAAATAAAGCAATTTGCCGCATATTGTAAGCTTTATCATTTTATCAGAAGATACAAGCCTCTCTGTGCAATGTAGTGGGAATTTCACCTGTTGAAGATCAGTTTGCATGACACAGATCTGCTAACTCACAGCTTGGTCTTAACATCAAAGGCATGGCTGGGCTTTCTTTTCTAGAAGTTTACACCACAACACAGACTGAGGCCACATAAGTTATGCCCTCTGTTACAGGGCCTCCTGGCCCTTGTCCTTACAAATTCTTTGTGTTTATTTCTTTGCTTACATTGTGTTGAAAAGATACAATACATATGCCTCATTTCACACTACCAGTGCTACTGCTGGTGCATTGCTACTGCACGATTAAATATTTAAATGTATGTAAAAACACAGCGTTGTCAAGAGGCTTGAAATCCGTGAATTATGTCACGTCATGATCACAAAGACACAATTATCTATCATGACTAAACACCTATACAACGGGATGCGCCTTGGACTGCTTCAGACTCCAGCTTAGCTGAACACCCGGGCTGCAATCTCGAGGTCTATAAAAAGAAAGTGTTGCAAAAAACACAACATTAGCTTTGCAAATAGGCTGATAATGCTGCCAAATTAAAAGAGTATGGTTCAAAGCTAGCATGCGAGAAGATATCTAGTGATTTTGTTGAGATATGCTAGAAGGCATGTATGAAATGTGTTATAGGTTCAGCTGATTAAACCCCCTATTTAAATATGCTTGCCTCATTTACTTGCTCCTCCTTTTCTTTCGCATTTGCCTTTTTAGGTCCTGCAAAGGCAGTGTGCATATGCTGTCTCTCAACATGTTGCAATCTACTTCTGTGGGCTTTCTCCACACCCATCAATTTCATTAGTTCCTAGGCCTGCCTTTCAAAATTCCTTTAATTTGTTAGGAAAATGCTTTACTTTTGTCCCGCCTTGAGGCTGTTTTGTTACCGCTTTGGAGACTGATCCTATTACATGGATTATTGCATGTTAGGCCATATACCTTAGTGTTGGCGCACTACGTTTTTTCTCTAGCTTCTCCGTCTGCACTTCGTGGCAGTATGCTGTTTCTTCCTCTTCCTTGTTTTCAGGCATCTCACTGTTTCTTTGTGGTGTCTGTGCCCGACAAAGACTGCAAGCTGGACGAGGGATTTTTATTTTTTATTTTTGCAGTTTATGTATTGTAAACTTGGCCCAAAGACTGGAGTGCTTCAAATGAGCACCAGTTACATTACATAAGGACACATTTATTTTTGGTAGGCACAGGGATCTTTGCAGCCACATGTACAATGCATTTATCTAGTTGAGAATGGGCCGATTCACAGAATTGGTCTGTTTGCAACTAGAAAATATTTTTGGGGATGTACAAAACCCAAATTGTGATTCAGTAACATGTTACCGAATCACAATTTGGGTTTTGAGATTCGGTATTAGGAAGGGGCGTATTCAGGGCGTCCCTTGCAAATACCAAATTTGAAAGGTATAAATGCTTGTTTAGCGACTGTGAATACCGTTGCAAAACAATTGCAGTTTACACCAATTTCAAATTGGTGGTAACCCATTCACAAAGAGGATGGGGTCCCCAAGGGACCCTTTCTCCTTTGTGAATGGTAGCGAAAATATATTTTCAGAGCAGGCAGTGGTCCCACGAAAACTCCTACTCTGAAAAAATGAAAAGAAAACTTCACATTTTTCTTTTTGAAATGCATCTCTTTTTCCATTAAGGGAAACAAACTGCATTTAAAAAAAACTGCTGCAGGCCACCAGCCCTGCGAGTGCGGCCATTCACAATGGGGTTGCAAATTGTGACCTACCTCATGAATATTGATGAGGTAGGTAATTTGCGACCCCATTGGGAATCGAAAACATTGTACGTAACACTATTTTACATTTTGTTTTATGACTCACAATTTGCGATTCCCAAACGGATCGCAAATTGTGAGTCACAAAAACAAAAGGTTGTACATATGGCACAAAGTGATTTGCCCAGCATCACAGACTTTTGAGCTGACGCTGAAACTCAAACCTGATTCCCCTACTCAAAAGTCGGCAGCTCTGGCCATTATGCCACATCCTTTCCTTTATGCGGCACTCTGTGTGTGATGCTTGTACGACATTAGTAAAGCAATTGTATAGCGCATACTACCTCTTTGTGGGGCACTCAAGAGCTACTACTGACAAGCCCATTACTCACACTGCTACCTATTTGAGAATCGGAGTAATTTAAATTTGCTACCCCATTTCGAAATTCTTCCCAAGTTTAGCAGTTGAGAAATAGACAAACTGGAACCTTTCAAATTGAAAAAACACAAGAGAAATCCTCAATGCAGCTCTCCCGGCACAGCGAGAGCGCCGATACTACAATATTCACTGTAGTCTGGAAACTGCCATTAATGATTTGTGGGGATCATTCCTTTTACATCACATTTTCCCCCGAACTCAGCCTATGATGGCCCTAGGACAATGGGACCACCAGCAAAACATTCAGCACGACCTGCTCTTTCTTTCCCGGTCCCGACACCAGGTTGTGGGGGCAAAATAATAACCTATCCCACCATTCAATGTCTTTGTAAGCTCTCTCAGGGCTCGAGCTTTTGTTTTACAGCTTGGAGCAGTTTGTGTTCTAAGGGCCTTGTTTGTAATAATATTCTAGCAGGCCTGTTAGGCCTGAAAATGTGCAATGGACTATGCCATCTAGGGGCTGTATGTATGGTTACACTGTAATGCTATCAACCATTCTGTTTTTGTGTGTTTATGCCCTCTAGGGGCTGACTATATGCTTACATGACCATGCTTCTTCCAAATGCAATTTTTATTCTGGTGCCCTTAGGGGCTGTTCTGACCATTAAAGTCTAATGCCAAGTGTATGAAGGAACCACAAACACAAAGTTTATTTCTGATAAAGGTTTTTATTGGGTTTACATGATGATTGTATATGTTGTATTGATCTTTCCTTATTGCAATTAGGACCACGATTAATGCAAATATTACATCCTTATTACACTATGACTGAACACTCTTGATATGTTTGTTTTACCTATCTAGAGGGTCACTAGTGATTGCACAATGTCAGCTATGGTATGTTCCATGTGCCAATGTATATTTGTAAACAATTGCATAGTATTTAGTAGTGTGTGTGTAATAAATGTACTTTGCCTTTTTTAAAGAAAGAGTACTGACTGGACAATCATTTATTGAGTCTTATTATTGCGTGCCAGTGATTGGTGATTCCTAGCCCACACCACCCCCCTTGAGTAGGCCTTAGACTGCCCCGTCTCACTACCCTGTCGAGTCAAGCGCTGCAATGGGGTGCTTGGTTGTGCTGGCCACACAACTAATAGTCCAATTTCCAACATTAGAAATACTATCTTGCGTTGGCACAATAACCTGTAAATCCGAGTCAAATGAAATAAATTGTGTGTGCAAATCCAGTTTTGAAACCTTATGCTTGTACAGTCAGACAACCCAACTGCCTTAATTTGCATACGACTAATGTTTCTTAAAAATGTTTCTTTAAAAAAGTACTTCTCAATAGAGGGCTATAATATGCCTATTAGTGTCAAAACTTCCACGTTAAGAAGAATAGATGTTGTGGCACCCAGAATAATGTGCTGCATGGCTAAATACTTATAAGGTCCCAAAGGTGAGACCTATTGGCTATGCAAATGCTTGTTCTGAGGATTAATTTAAGTGTGTACTGATCATAAATGTAATATCACCAGATTATGATATGCCTGCATACATTAATCCCTTGTCACTGCTTCCTATTCTCGTACATGGAAGTACATGCTTGAAACACCAGTATAATTTTAACTTACAGTTGAGTAAGTATTTATGAATTATATTTATTGAAGTTGGCTTTTAATTACAATGGCCCAAATAAAATATAAAAAGAAAAAACTAAAATAGATTACAATACCCTCCATAATCACTCAGTCCTCTTGCTCGGCGCGATGAATAGAGAGCAGTTTCATTAAGGAGCCTCACCCGAGCAAATGCCATACATTCTAAAATGCCACACAAGAGACACACAACCACTGTGAAGTTAGGGTTATGTACCCACCACTAACCCAACTACCTTGGCACTACCACATTGTTAACCCTAACCTTGAGTCCTGAGTGACTCATCATGACTCCAATGAGTCAGGAGATTCAGCAGGCGGCATGGTGCTGGGCGGGCCCAGTTGCTCTACTATTTTTGTCACTCACTCCTGTGATGGAGTAAGTAAGAGAGAGGGCCGAGGATGGTGTACATTAAGCAACACAGTCCACTGAGGCCAGGCGTCAGACAAACTTGCCAGTACACCACACACTATCCAAATATAAATCAGCATAGGTCAGTGAACTAAGCATGTCATTACATTACATTACCACTATATTGTCCATTCCGTGTCAGTACACCCACAATTACTTGCTAACACATGATTCACCACAAACTAGACACCAAGGCGAGTGACCGATACACCGAGCTTAATGCTTTTCGAAATTCCAACATCCTCAAAAAATTATAAAAAACATTTGATTCACTCTCAACAGCCAACAAGCTGAGATAACCAAATGAATTATGCCTTAAATCAAATCTCACTCTACATCGAATGTATTATCCTTTGTCGGGTCAAGTGCGGCCCAAAGAGCAACTAGCACCATTCTGTTTTTTTCATCATAAATTATTAGTATTTTTAACAGTGGAGCTTAAAAGGGGTAACGTCAAGTAGTAGTGAGTACGTAGTGGCTACTGTTCAGCAGCAATATTCAGTTCACTGCAGGCATTCTTATAAATAATGTGAAAATAGAGAAGACTGGAACATTTCTTCTAGTCATCCTCCTCCCTATGATCCTGAGGGGAATAAATTAGGGGGTAGGAAGCTGCTATATTGCCCTCTTTGGTACCTCTGGCCGGGCAGCCCTTGCGATCCCTGGTCTCATAGTGACTTTTGACACTGACCACACCAACATACCATATTTTAACCAGAGAAATATTCGCAGTCTTACACATTTTATTCACCCTTTATATTTTTTACACCACATAGTGGTGCCGGTACACCGTGTCACACCAAGAGTGCCGCCTCTGAATTCGCTGGATTCAGGTTGTGTCAGCCACCACCACAACGCCATCTCCCCCACTCCCTATTATACCATGCCATTAGTGGTACTGCGCCTGCATGAGTAGAGGTCATAAGAAGGGACGAGAGAAAATGGATAGAACGGTTAAGCACTGCGAGCTTCATAATAAAGCCATGCAGTGATTAGTTATGTGTCCATGGACCTGAACCACCCTACTCCCGCACTGCTTCCTGTGCAGGGCAACTCAGCCAGAGGCCTAACAGCGTGTGTGCCCTGGCCCCTGCAGCTGCTGACTGGGAGGCCTGTAGTGAGCATGTCGGGTTGGTCTCAGAAAGGCAGCTGGCCAACCTGACATGTAGACTTCTTTCAGGCATGAGTGTTGATGACCAGGTGAGCCTGGTTTGCAAGTTTGCATCAGGTGACATGACGATTTCTTTGAAGCCTCATCCTCCCTCCCCATTATGGGAACTACTCAGCTAATAAAAGAAAAATTTGATGCCACAGGAGCACGGAGCTGGGGACAAGAAATACAAATATTTATTTTCAATTTAATTCAGGGGCTTGGGGGGCAAAATATGAGTGGGGCAACGCCCGATGCTCTAAAAGAGGAGCCGCTACTGCTAGGGAAGACGTGCCCGACATGTAGGTTTTTAAAAAAATCCAGTTTATGGCATTGGACACTGGACGCAGAATGCCACACCACCCAACGACACCCTGATGCGGAATACCATCTGCAGAGGCTTTTTTGGGCACTGTGCATGCTCCTACATCATCGAGGCGGCCCTCGGAGACCATGCTGGTCGGAGGCAGGTCGAAACATGAACCTTTCCACATTCTGCCACTGCGACCTGCTAAATCGTACCTGAGATTTGATCTCTTGGAAGGTGCGCCAAAATTGATGATTTTGAACTGGTGGGCCCAGCCACTGTGAGAACGGTTGACTAGGGCTTGCCACCCAGTAGGCCTAATCAGTCCATTGGCATTTGAGCGTAATCGTTAATGCCAGCGGGGGCCGGAGACATCTCTTTCCCGGCGCTGGCTCCATGACAATTGCTGCCTCCCCGAGGCCCGGGTGGGGGATGCAGACACTTGCCTGTGCGTCTGCTGCTCGCAGGTGGCAGCCTTGGCAGATTTAAGTGCCAGATCTGCTGCATGTGAAGATCGGGCTGCGGTGACTCTAGTGCCTGTGAGGAGGTGGCATAGGCGGTCCGGGGACCACGACCCCTGTATCGATCTCTGGGCGGTGAATGCTGCTGCGGTGTCCGAGTGCAGCTCCTGCCCAGTTTGCTCACCTACAGTTATGGCCTTCAGGGAATGACCTTGAAGCGCTGGCCCCCACCCAAATACACCATTACCAACCCAGGCCTAGGAATAGCTATGACCTGGAAAGCAGCAGGGCCTCTCACCACCCATTCTCCCACACACCGAGAGGTGCACTTGGGATACCGACAGAGTCGCACATGGTTGCCTAGAGGACCACTTCATAAATGCTGCAGACTTGCACACCAGAACTAGCTGCTCCTTAATTGTGCTACTATCGCATCTACCTTTGCCACCATTGCTACTACACTGCCTGCTTACCAGAGGCACTGTGTCCATCTATTAGACATACTTTGCGCGTGCTCTCTGGCCGATATCTCTGATTCCACCCAGTCTCCCCGGTCCTTTCTTGGGATTATACATTATGGGGTGCAGCAAACCAAAACAATAGAATCTTACCTTTGACACGGCAACGGGTCCATCACAGCAGTGGTGCCCCTCAGACTCTGAAGATTCTCTCTCCAACAATGCTCCTGAATTACCTATTAACAGCAGGGCTGCCATTATGGCGGAATTACAGGCAGGCTTCCAGGCGATTGATGCCCATTTTGATCTATCGGAAATCGCTTTGACCACATGGGGGAACGCATAGATTGACATGCGACACTCGTGGATGGAGCTGAGCGTCGCCTTTCTGAGGTAGAAGATGACACAGCCAATTGGATAAAGTGGAACGCATGCTTAAAACGGTTATGGACAAGAATGAGGACCTTGAGACCAGGTCATGGCGGAACAAAATATGCATCATGGGAGTTGCCAAATCAACACGCATGGCCCACCCTGATGTTTTTGCCGAAAACTTGCTCACCATGCTTTTAACCCACCAGGTTTTTACAAGCACGTTTGTGGTGGTGCATGCACATAGATCCCTGGGCCCCTGTCTCCTTGCAGGGCCCGTCCCCACACCCAAGTATTGTGCATCTCCTTAATTTCAGGGACAGAGACACAGTACTTCATTTGGCCAGGGAGCGAGCAGCCCTTCAATACAAAGGCTCCAACCTTTCCATTTTCCCTGACTACACCATTGCAGTGCAGGAGGCTAGGCAAAAATGTACAGGTGTGAAAGCCTATCTCTGCTGACTGAAATACGGCATGCTATACCCGGCCTGTTTTAGGGTGGAGGCAGATGGCCGCCGCCAGATCTTTTTTAACCCTACGGAGGTAATCCAATAGGATACGGAGGCCTCCAGACGGCCCACACTCCCCCTGCCAGGAATGCACGAGACGACAAGCTTTATTCGTTGGAAGAAGTAACTTTTATTTTCAAAAAGTCATCATATAAAATAACTCATAACTTCAACAAGCCAAACATCAAATAGCAAGTATAGCAAGGTTAGTCAATAAAGAAAACATTTTTATTTACATGTTACTGAGAAATTACTTGTGACCATAACCAATCTGGTAGGATCCCTTCCTGTCCTGAACCATCATTTGGACCACACAGGTGACCCGTGTCTCACCTGTATCCGTAGGAGGGACGGTTACCTGACTACCCGGTACCTTGTCCTCCAGTTTAGGGTTCCGCCCCCCCTCCAAACACCAATCAGCCCTGGGGTGTAATGGGGGGAGCCAAGAGCTGGAGCCCCATGTTCTCCCCCAGCGATCTCAGGTCTCTTACCCCCTGATCTGGTGTGTACATCCGCTGGTTGGCTCAGAACTTCAGGATCCTATCCCAGATGTCCTCCTGGGGGCCCCACCTTGGGGATCTCCTCCTATTGTTTCTAGTCACATTTTTTATCTCAATTTCCGCCACAAGGGCGACCAGGGCCCCAAAGGTCCTTCGCCCTCCCCACCCAAAAAGAGGCTGCGGGCAAAACCCCACATGTCACGGATAAATTGATTGGTTCCCTCGTCAGACAAATGCACTTGGTCATTGTGAAACATGTGCACGCCTTTCAGCAGTTTGTGGGGGATATTCCATAGGCGCCCAGGGCCTGGGCAGAGTTTTGCCATCTCGGCATTCAGCCGGCGAACTGACACATTGATGGTTCGAGATCTTTTCCCTGCCCCCCACTTACGACGTGGAACCATGTATGACCAGGCGAATGCTGCCCCTGGGAATTTGCTACTCTTGTGATTTCAAGGAATACCGTCTCCCTAGGGGTTTTCTGGCCTAAACGCACTAGATCATTGCCCCCCAAGTGAAAGATGATTAGGTCCGGAGACTGCAGTCCCCCTCGA
The DNA here is from genome assembly GCF_031143425.1 of Pleurodeles waltl. Taxonomy (NCBI): domain Eukaryota; kingdom Metazoa; phylum Chordata; class Amphibia; order Caudata; family Salamandridae; genus Pleurodeles; species Pleurodeles waltl. The sequence goes on along the minus strand of NC_090446.1, from coordinate 713,307,636 downwards.
CTACTCGCCAATTCGACCAAATGTTGCAGCTGGGTGATGCCTCCTCCGCCAATGCCGCACCTCCCGCCGCCGCACACAGGTAAAGAACGGTTTATCCTTCTTTTGGGGGCCTTTAAATAGCCTCCCACCAGTGCGCGGCGGCTGGAACCGGCAGGCGGCCAACGTCGGCCCCACAACATGCCCCCTGTGGCATGACTTCTGACCCAACGCCTCGCGAGGAGTCAGGGCGGAAATCGGGCCGACTCCCGCACCCCCGGCAGAGAGGAAAAGGGGGGGAGGGAGTGCCCCAGGGCCTCGGAGGCCCCGTCCCCTAACTGGCCGCGCCCCCCCACTGCGGGGCGGGCGCTCTACCCTTCTGCTAGCAGGGCAGCAGAGGCAACCCTATCTCTGGTCCTAGATCTCTGGATCATTCTTCTACTGCCTCTACAGCGTCACCAACACATGCCCCCCAAGTAACACTCATCTACTACTGTGTTCTCTTGATGTACTGATGTTGACAGCCACCCTAAATGTGAAACACCAGTTATTATGTTCCCTTTCATGATGGTCACTTATATGTGCACTTTTGACTACGGACTGCAGAAACAAATGCAGCCTAACTCTGTATCAAAGGGTATCATTCTCCGAGGTGTTCCCACCCCTTAAAGGTGTACACATGAATGTTTTCTTTCTTCTTTGTGATTCACCGTTTATGTTAAAACTGGTGTGGGTAGGGGATAAGTTGTTTCGGTTTTTAATTGTGTTTTATTTTCTTTGCCGTTTTGCTTGTACATCCCATTTCCCATGGTTTCTTTATCCACATATTGAACTCCAGCATGACATCGCATCTGACTGACGTCTCAGGCATCCACAAGAGTAAGACCTAATTAGTATCACCTGGAATATACGCAGCCTGAATAATCCTAAAAAAGGCAAACAAGTATTGTCATATCTTCGCAGGAACCACATCACATTAGCGTTTCTACAGGAAACTCATTTATCCCCCCGAGACGGTTGCCAATAAGCGTGCATGTGGAGTACAGCCCACACTCCCATGGAATATGTATTTTAATACACAAATCTCTCCCTTTTACCTATCACGGCCATATCGCAGATGATGGTGGCCGGTACGTACTTTTAGCCGGTGTCCTGGCTGGCATGTCGTTACTCTTAGTTAACGTGTATGCTCCGAATTCTGCCACCACCTCTCTACCTTTACAAATCGTATGCATACTGACCTGATTATATTAGGTGGAGGCCCTAATATTACATATCAACCCACTATGGATACTGCTGGAACCCCCACCAATACAAAACCTCGCTCAGTACGAGGGCTTCAGAATCTTATTGATACATGTCATTTATCTGATGCATGGAGCACTTGTCATCCATACACTAAATAATACATTTTGTATTCCATCCCCCACTACATATGGAAGCGTATAGATTATTGTTTTCTTTCTTATAACCTTCTACTTTGGCTGAAAGACGTGATACACATTTCCCGCACCCTATCCAACCATGCTCTTGTCAAATTTACACTCAATATACCAAACTCTGGTCATACGCCCAGACAGTGGTGGTTTCCGGGGAACGTGCTCCACGGTGCCATCTTTAAGTTTAAGCTCCTCACAGCTATTAACAAATACTTTACCTTAAACTCAGGCTCATTCTCTAAACACGCTTCCATCAGAGGGGTTTGTATATCCACCCACTCAGAGGTCCTGAAGAGCATGCATGGTTGTTTGACTCGCATTGGAGCAAGAGTTCCGAGCTTTCAACTCTGACACTACTGCAGGCGCACAGCCCGCTCAGTTACACAAGTGATCACTTTTGTTGCATGAATTCTGTGACTTGGCAAACCGAGAGCTAGCCTATCTTGGTAAATATGATAGAGGCTGTAAATATGGAGATGGTGACGGTCCTGGTCACACAGTGGCCCGTATATTGTGCCCTGACTATCAAAAAACATGCATTACCCATCCACTAAATGACAGTGGTGAGTCAATTACAGATGAAGCCACAATAACCAAGACTCTCCAAACCCACTGTCAAATTCTCTATGCTACACGCGCATTACATTATACTGATGAGATTGGTTACCTTTTTGAGATTGCCTTGGTTTGGCTGACCAAGGAGCAACAGCAGTTTTTGGCAGCCCCCATTACACGAGAAGAGATCATTCAAGCTATCAACAACCTAGGCCAATCCAAAGCTCCCAGTGATGGGCTTATTGGACATTTTTACAAAGCTTTTAAACATGTACTAGTCCCCCATCTATCTGAGGTTTATGCGTAGGCCCTAGAGGAGGGTTCTCTACACCCTACTTTGCTAGAGGCAGTCATTACCCTCCTTTTTAAATTTGGGAAACTGGCACACCTCTGCACATACTACCCCGGTCTTTGCTCAACTATCACAATAAAATACTTCCCAACGTTATATAGTCTTGTCTAGAATCCTTATGGAACAGATTATTTCCCCACTCCAGTCAGGTTTTGTCTCCCATCGCTGCATTGCTATTATTTTGGGCACCATATTTGCTGTTCTGAATCAAATATCTCCAAATCTCCCAGTGGCAGTTGCACTTCTTGACACAGAAAAAGTGTTTGATTCCCTAGAATGCGGTTCTTGAAGGCAACCATTCTCAAACGTGGTTTATCTCATGGATTCCACGACCTCATTATGCTACTATGGTCCACTCCCCTAGCACGTTTGTGGGTGAACAATCATCTAAGAATTATCTTAGGCCATCTCCAGGGGCACCTGTCTACTTTTCATCATAGCCCTTGACCCTTTGATCCATCACCTTCAGGAATTCCACATGCACAGAGGGGTACGATTCTAAAAAGACCCGTTTCTAACATCTGTCTATGCAGGCGATATAAGATTGTTAGTATGAGACCCTGCTACTCATCTGACCCCAATCATTAAGAAAACAATTCACTACGGAGCCCTCTTGGAATGTCAATTAACTGGCATAAATAAGAAATGTTCCCACTAACCGATGCCACTATCTCCTGCTTTGTATAGTATCCGTTGCGATGGTGTGATTAATTTTCTCCATAGAAAGAAAGATGAGGTGATTTGTCATAATTATGGGCCTGCAATTGATAAGCTAATCACCCAGATAGACATGTGGATCCAACTACCTCTGTCCCTTGTGTGGCCATCATAAAAATGGTGGTGCTCCTGAAATTTCTCTATTTATTTATTAATATCCAGATCCCACCTAATTTATTTTTTCTCTATGGTGCGTAGCTTTCTGATGCAACTGAGATGAGTAGGCCGCCACCCCAGGACCAAATGGGAGACTTTCACACTTCCCTACACAAAAGGGGGTTTCGGTCTACCATACTTTTACTTACACTACCTGGCCGGACAGTGCCACTTCCCTTACTAATGGTACCATTCGGATGCCAGACTCCCCTATCTGAAACCGGAGTGTGATCAGGCGGAGTAGCTCACCTTGTTCTTAATCCTTCCAAAAGGGTTACCTCGCCCAGCCCTTGATATACACACAATCTCCAACACTTGCTGGGCATGGTCCACACTCTGTTGATACTTAGGAGCACCCCTCCTATACACTTCAATTATTCCCATTATTGACAACCCATGGCTCGCCATGACACAAGAAAAAATAGTACCATGTACACTTTCGAATCACCAATTGCACAATATGGGGGTCCTCTTTGTTAATGGCAAGGTTGGCCTCCACACTACATTTGGTGTGATGGGGAACCCCTCCCTAAATATTTATTTGTATCCAGTTACATGACACTGTGTTTGGAAAATTGCCTACAAACCCTGAGGAACCCTCAGATTTTACCACACTTACAATGGTGATTTCAATTTTGGAGACTGATCTACAGCTTATACCACGCATGCTTAGAGCTGACACCAGTGCAAACCGCTGTGTCAGAGGTAGCATGGGAATAGGATTTGGGCTACACTATTTCAGAGAAGATGTTGCGCTACGGCTGCATGCAGACCAAGTTAGTGTCCATTAATAGCCAACATAAGCTACTTTACTGCAAGTGTCTTCACCGAGCATATACCACCCCTCAGGTCCTTGCAATATTTGACCCTTTGCGATCCCATAACTGCCCTATGTGTACTGCTAACGACTCTGACATTATTCAGTTAACTTTGACCTGCACTATCATACAGTCTTTTTAAAAAAAATGTATTTATTTATAGTTTTATGTAAACAACATACAACATAAAATGAAATGCCACCTTGGTCCTTACAGTAATAGATCAGTCAGCTACTTTAATCTATCTTAGGCTCTCCAAGCCCCCCACGTCTCAGTGACTCTTATGAATCAGGCAGGGGAAGACCAAAAAACATTGCCGAATGTCCATATAGTAGTATCCCCCTACCGGAAGGACCCAACGGGTCATCAAGTCCAAGAGCAGGACCAAACAGATGTGGCAGAAAAAAAGAAAAAAGAAACTTCAAAAATAAAAGGAGAGAGAAGGCCGGGAGGAGCAAGCACAATTCTCAGCAACCATTCTGTACAACCTTATCCCATTGTAGAGTGAACAGCACTCATCTCCATATCATACCCAACCGCAGCAGGTTCTTCAGACAGACGCAGATTCAAGATAGGATCGAAGCGGTGCCCAGATGTCTCGTGGCCTGGAGCCAACCGGAGTCAACCCCCAGTAATTTGTTAATTGTTCCTGGCAAAAAGCGGCATCTCGCAGCCAATCCGATATCTGGGGAGACCGGGCCCGGCCCCAACAGATTGCCACCCTGCGCTTAGCTAACAATAACATCATGCCAACCAGACGCCGCACAGTATTCTGCACCTCATTCACCCCACCCAGCAGGGCCATCAAGGGAGACGGAGGAATCTCCAGTCCAATCATCTCAGAGAGTACACGAAAGACCCTTCCCCAATAGGCACATACTGCCGGACAGGTCCACGCCAAGTGCATGAAATCAGCAGCACGGGCCCGGCATCTTACACAGGTATCATCCGTTCGCAGCCCCATAGCACATAAACGTCTGGGGGTGTAGTACAGACGGTGCAAAAACTTAAAATGTATAAGGCGTAATCTATAGTTTGGTGACAACTCCTTCATATGCGTACAGCACATCCTCCAAACATCTTCTGCGATGTTCTCACCCACATCTTCCACCCATTTCATCCTTACAGACAGCCCGGTCCCCTCTCCCTGCCCCTGCGTACTGCCATACAGCTTAGTGATTAGCCTCTCAGGCGTCCGCACACTCCACAACACTTCCAACGCACAGCAAGAAGTTGGGGTCGCGGGCAAGCAGGAGTAGCGAGCGCGCAGCATAGCGCATATCCTCAACACGAAGAACCGGTGGAGAGCAGTGGCCGGTCTATCCCCCAGGATCTCCTTCGGGCACATCAATCTGTCATCAACAAACCAATCATCGAGGGTTATCAGATCAAAGTCCCGTAGGAAGCTCCGCAGCCGCGAGTCCTGAAACATCACCTCATCTCCCACCGCCACCACTTGCATAGACAGTACAAACGGCACATCTATCCCTGAACGCTTCAGCAAACCCGACCAAGCCCGGACCGTGGAGGCCACCGTATCAATGCCCCGAGGGCGAGCTCTGTCCAGATTGCCCAACACTCGCTCGAGCCCATCCAGCCACACCGCATCGGTTTCGGGAGCCAGGTGTGGCAGATAGCGTATCGGGTAGATCTCCAGATCAGGGGCCGCAAGACCACCCAGCTCAAATGGCAGCACTAGTGTTTTCCAGGCTATGCGAGGCTGACCACCTGCCCATACCAATCGGATCAGCGCGGAACGAATGCGCTGCAAAAAACTAGCTGTAAGCACCAGCGGAAGGTTGAGAAACAGATACAAAAACTTGGGCAGCACAAGCATCTTAGCCACCGCAATCCGTCCAGTCAGGGACAATGGCATGGAGCACCATGCCGTGACTCTATCGTTCAGCCAGGCCATGGCCCTACCATAGTTGGCAAGCCAGAGCGTGTACCTACATCACAGTTCAACCAGATGCCTAAATATTTAACAGGACCGTCCGCCCACACAATAGGGTAGCGGGACCGACACTCCGCCGTTCCAGACGTCAGAGGCAGCACAACCGACTTAGACCAATTTATCGCCACTCCAGATATGTCTCCGAACCTGACGATTTCGTCCAGCAGCACATCGAGGTTTCGCACAGGATCTTGTACATACAGCGCCACGTCATCAGCATACATGGAAATCAGAATCGCTCTCTGGTGGAACGGCAACCCCCGCTCACTGTGGTGCTTTCTCATAAAGACTGCCACCGGCTCCATCGCAATCGCAAAAAGCAATAGTGACAGGGGGCAACCCTGCCTAGTTCCACATGCCACCTTGAAAGGCTCTGACACGCATCTGTTCACCCTCAAGCGAGCCACTGGCTGTGAATATAGCAAACGTATCCAGTTCACAAAACGACTACTCATCCCCACTCTCTCCAGGAGCGCAAACAGATATTGCCACAGCAATGAGTCAAATGCCTTAGTAGCGTCCAAAAACACCGCCACAGCCCCATCATCGACGGGAACTGAGCCAGCAACAGCAAAGAATGTATGTAAGTTTTGCGCCGTGGATCGCCCCGGTATGAACCCCGACTGGTCCGGCAGCACCAGTTTCGTCATAAGAGGCCGCAGTCGCGTCGCGATCATTTTAGTGAATATCTTATTATCAATGTTAATCATCAACAGGGGCTGGTACGAATCGCAGCTAGCTGCAGCCTTCCCAGGCTTGAGAATCGTGACAATAAGCGCCTTGCGCAAAGAGGCCGGGAGCACTCCATTCCGCAATGCCTCTTCATAAACCTCCAGCAGATAGGGCGCCAAAACGTCTGCGAACTCTTTATTAAATGCCGAAGTCAATCCATCCAACCCAGGGGCCTTGTCTCCAGGGAGGCTCCGAATAGCAGCCTTCACCTCTTCTATAGTAAAAGGAGTATCAAAGTACTCCCTGTGTACCCTGTCAAACCAGAGGAGGCTAATGTCAGAGAAATATCCCCGAATCACCTCCATAGGACCCGCAGAGGGAGCAGAATAAAGATCCTGGAAAAAGCTAGTAAAGACCCTCAGAACCTCAGACGTACCCGCCACTCGCTCCCCACTCGAATGATCCATTTCAGTCACATAGTCACTAGCCCAAGGCCTACGGAATAGATTCACCAAAGTGCGTCCGGCTTTATCACCCTCTCCATATCGCCTGGCCCGTGCAAATTTCCCCCAAAAATTTACTTCTCTCAAGGAAGCCTCTTCATATGCGGAGACCGCAGCCCTCAAGGCCGCCAATGTGGTTCCGGACCAGTCCAACACTAGTCGAGCCTCCAGATCCGCAATCCGGCCCTCTAACTCAGCCAACTCCCGACGCAACGCCCGAAGCACGCCGTGCTGCTTTGAAATGCATATCCCGTGTACAACCACCTTAAAGGCTTCCCACAGCGTACCAGCCGACCTCACCGTGCCCACATTCTGTTCAAAGTAAAGATTGATATCGCGACGCAGTTCCTCACGGAACAACTCGTCTCTAAGTGCCCCAGGCGGCAACCTCCACATATAGGCCTGAGCAGGTCCGCCGGGTATCTCCAGCTCTACACGCACCGGGGCGTGGTCAGACAGCGTGCACGCCATGTGATCGACCAAGCGGGTCCATAAAGCCACATCGCGAGAGCGTATGCAACGGTCAAGACGCAACCAGCTATTGTGTACATAATTAACACAAGTGCCTTCCCGTCTCGCAGGGTGTTTCATCCGCCACAAATCTACCAGCGACGCATCGTCCATAATCGGAGATAAAACACGAGCAGCAGAAGTACGCTGTGTCCGAGCCGAGCTTTCTCTATCCAAAATGGGATCAAGGATCACATTGAAGTCTCCTCCCCAAAGCACAGTTCCTCCCCCCAGAGACTCGATCAGTCACCAGACCTCCCTAAAGAACTCAGGGTCATCCGAATTAGGCCAGTACACAGACGCGAGGCGACACGGCCTATCCATCAGCACTCTGCTAAGCAGAACATACCGACCCAATGGGTCAACAATCACCCTGCGAGTGCGCCACTGCAATCCCTTGCGTAACAAAATCGCCACGCCTCTAGCATAACTCGAATACACAGACCCGTGGCATTCCCCAATCCATCCCGCCTTTAAATAGTATAAGGTACTCTCCACCAGGTGTGTCTCCTGTAGCATGCATATATCTATATTCTGCCTCTTGACGTATGCCGACAGAAGGCGCACCTTCCGTCTATCATTCAAGCCACGCACATTCCATGTTAAGCAGCGAATCAGAGACTCTCTCATTTGTGTCATCTGTTCTCCTCAGCGAACATACAGCGCAATTCCATTACTCCTCCATCCCGGCCAATCTCCACAAACCACAAAACACAAAATGAAAAACAAAAAAGCACACAATACAACAACCCCAAAGACCCACTCCCCCCCCTGCCCACACAGACCCCCCAAACGGGTCAAAGACATATCCCTCCCCCCAAGAACCACAATTACCCAAATATGCAAATAATGGAGACTCATCCAGAGGGCGGAGGCTAGCCGCCCAACCCGCCTAGTATCAGGCAGGGAGGGCAGGCGGGGGCCCAGCACAAAAGGAGTGTCTTCAGGACGAGCGGCACAAAAAGAAATGCATCTCACAACTAGTTGCAGCGGCGCCTTCTCTGCTGAAAAAACAGTGACGATCAGTCATTATCGATCAGCGACTCTCGTTCTGCAGCACTCCCAGCCTCCGGCATCGCTTCAGGCTTCCGAGGAAGAGGCTTGGCATATCTCGCCGCCAGCTTCGGGTCCGTAAAGAATTGTAGAGACCCACCATGTTGCACCTTTAGTTTCGCCGGGTATATGAGCGAGAACCTAGCAGCAGTTTGGGCCAGCGAGCGCTTCGCCGGCAAGAATGCCCTGCGCACCGCCTGCACGCCAGGTGTGTAGTCTGGAAAAAAGTTAGATTCAGTGTTTTTATATATCACCGGGCGGCGCTCCCTGGCCAGTCGCAGAATCGTGTCACGGTCTCAATAGTTCAGGAGCCGAATAATGATAGGACGCGGGGAGCTCCAGGCGGGGGCTGTGCGCCCTCTCCACTACCAGCAAACGGGCCAGCTGGCCGGGGAACAGATCAGATAGCATCTCCTCCACAAAATCCTTCATTCTGCCCATGTCCGTGGTCTCGGGGAGCCCCATTAACCTGAGGTTGTTCCGACGCGATCGGGCCTCCAAATCTTCGTTCTTTGCCCAGATGACCTCCAACACCCTCTCCATGCGCAGCAATTGTTCACTCTCACCTCGCTGTGTGACTTCCAGACCAGAGGTACGCGCTTCCAACTGGTCAAGGCGGGCGTCATGCTCGTCCACCCGAGTCTTGATACGATCAAGTTGCTCTGTCACGTGATCTAGCTTCCCATCTATTCCAGCCAGGCTGGTTTTGAGGTCCAGAAACATAGCCTTTACCGAACCATCTTTCTTCATCCGTCGCAGGCCCCTCCGACTGGGATGCGGGTGCACCCCCCCTTCTGTCGGCTCCCCTCAAAGGAGAGCTTAGCATGTCTCTGCTCCACCTTCCCCACCACTCAACCAGTGGGTCGTTGACAAACACACTCTGCTGACCCCCCTGGCAGTCCAAGAGGGGAGGTCAGATATTCAATCCACCTTCACAAAGTCCACCCGGCTCCTGCTAATCAGCTTTATCCAGCGTCAGCGGTGCTACGAATCTCGCCAATGTCCGGCGTTAGATAAGCCTCTGCGTCAACGGCACTAGGCCAGAGCACCACTACACCAGTTCCCACTCTGAACTTTTCCTTCGCCACCACCGCACCTCCGGACCTCGGCCCGGATCCCGCCACCTCCACTTATTCGATCGTCTTTGAGTGTGCCCCCCAGGCCACACAATCAACTCCGTCACACCAGCATCTCCCACATCCGCGCAGCAGGGGGACACAGCGGGCTCACCAACCTCCAGAGTCAGGGCCCAGGACGCAGGGTCAAAATCTCTCCAGACCGCTGTACCTTGTATCCGTCCACACCGACCCCAGTAGATCAGGTCCTACACCGGCAGCCAATCACCAGGTCAGCCAAGGTAACTCAGAAGGAGGGGAGGGGGAGAGCAGAGGCCCCCGCGGTCCGTCCCAACCGCTGAACGGCTCCCCGGAACCTCCTCGACCCCAGCGACACTCCCCTCCAAAGGCGGACGACTATGCCGCTAGTCCTTCCCGGCAGGAGGGGCTCTCGGGCCACCCAACGCCCGCCGTCGTCCGCGCGACCCTCCCACCTCTAGGCCACGCGGTCTAGGCCTTCAAGGCAAGGCCGCGATCCCAAGGCGCGGCGAGAGAGGGCCTTCAATCATGGAGGAGAATAGGGGGGGGCCTGCGGCACGACACCACCGCCGATATGGCCCCCCGAGAGCACCCCAATAATCGTTGCCTCGGAGGCCATCTAGGTCCCCGGGGGAAAGCGCAGGCCAGTCCCACTCAGCACAGCGGCCAGGAGCACGCCGCGACCTTAAGAGGCCGGCTCGACCCCTCGCGCCGCACCGCAACTGCCGCCGCTGCAACGGGGGGAAGCCATCAACATCAGGCGTCCCCCCACCCTCTCATCGCTCGCCCAGCTCCGTCCTGACCGGAGAATTTAGCAAACTGGGCCCCCACCGTAGCAGAGCCTCACGAAGTGCCGGCCATTTTGCCGCTGGCTAGATCTGCACCCCACTATCATACAGTCTTATTTGTAGGCCGTTTCTGTCTTAATCTCCACCATGTTAGAGCGCACCAATGCCCCTGACCCTCTCCTAGCATGCATGGGATATGTTAAACCCCTACATCTGGTGCACAGGAGGTTCGCGCTATGGCATTACTCTTAGCCAAGTGCTGCATAGCTATTCCTTGGGGCAGCACTAGACCACCCACCACCAATGATTGGCTGCTCTGCTACGTTGCTTTACTCAACAGTAGCACTTTTGTTCTGTTGTATGCTGGAAAAGCACTAAAAATATTCCCCCCCCAAAAAAAACTTTTCTAAAGGCAGTCATTAGTCAGTCACATAACAACTTGTCATTGCCATGCCTGTGGTATTTTTGCTAAATTTTGCGAAACTACAGCAACCACGGATATCATGAAGTTTGAATGCTTTATAATGTTATAAATGCTTAGCATATTTATTTGTAATACGAAAAAGGGTCATCTCCAAACCATAATCTTGAATTCTGTCACATTTCATGCAACACTGACTATGGGGGTGATTCTGATTCTGGCGGGCGGCAGAGGCCGCCCGCCAGAATTCCGCCCCCATTATACCGCTCCGCGGTCAGATGACCGCGGAGGGTATTATGAGTTTTTCCCAGGGCTGGCGGGCGGTCTCCAAAAGACCGCCCGCCAGCCCAGGGAAAAACTCCCTTCCCACGAGGATGCCGGCTCGTAATCGAGCCGGCGGAGTGGGAAGGTGCGACGGGTGCAGTGGCACCCGTCGCGTATTTCAGTGTCTGCAAGGCAGACACTGAAATACTTTGCGGGGCCCTCTTACGGGGGCCCCTGCCGTGCCCATGCCATTGGCATGGGCACGGCAGGGGCCCCCAGGGGCCCCGCGACCCCCCCTACCGCCATCCTGTTCATGGCGGCTTTCCCGCCATGAACAGGATGGCGGTAGGGGGCGTCAGAATCCTCATGGCTGCGGAGCGCGCTCCGCAGCCATGGAGGATTCAAACGAGCAGCGGAAAGTCAGCGGGAGACCGCTGACTTTCCGCTTCTGACCGCGGCTGAACCGCCGCGGTCAGAATGCTCGTTGGAGCACCGCCAGCCTGTTGGCGGTGCTCCCGTGGTCGGTGGCCCTGGCAGAATGACCCCCTATGTGTTTGCTCGCTACACAGGAGTACAAAGTCTATGGAAAATGCATTGGTACCAAAACTTGTTTTGGGACCTCTCTTTTGTCAATACATCCCCTTTATCACTCACTGCAAAACCTTGCATAATTGGCCAATGAAGAAAAAGGAAATGAGTATCCAAAGTTTGGTGGCAATTCGTCAAATGATTGCAAAGTTATTAATGGCCAAAAATCCAAAAAAATTCTCTCTTGTAATCCTAACTATAACTACAGAGTTACTACTGTTGATATATATATATTTCCGTAAAGGTTCCCGATGCTTGCCCGGCTTCTTCCACCTCTTGGGGTCGGTGCAGGTCATGGCCACCGGTAGTCGTTATTAAATAACAGAGGAAATGCCACGAGGAAGATCTTTTGATCGAAACGTGTCACCATTAAACTCTGTTTTTCAACTGAAAACTGTGGAGTTCGGTCTTTTTGAATGTCTGTAAAGAATTGCTTTTCCTCTGTTTTATATATATATATACATATATATATACACATACACACAAAGGCTACAGGGACATTATAGTTAGGAAATAGAAATAGAATACTCTTAGAAATTCACTAAAAAACGCAAAGGTTACAGGGACTGATAGAAATGGGGCCTCTAGTTCTCACCCTCTCCATGTAGGGACCCTCACTCTAGTCAGGATAAGGGAGATACCCATCTCAGATAACTCCTGCTTACCCTCTTGGTAGCTTGGCATGAGCAGTCAGGCCTATCTCAAAAGCAATGTGTAAAGCATTTGCACATAACAGACACCAGGGAGGAGTTCTGTGCAGAGTAGAAGGTGTGCCCTACTCTCATTGATCTTAGGCAGCAGGCTGAGGACCAGGCCGCTGGCGCTGAGCCCAAGAATCACCTGATCTATTGGGAGAATGGTCTCCTGTATAGCAAGACTTAGGCTGCTGAGCCTGGGGCAGCCCTTTTGCTGTTGGTACCCCAGCGTTAGAGAGCCTTTCCTACTAGGTGTGGCTCATGATGTGCCTCTGGCAGGACATTTTGGGTAGGGCAAGACCTATGACAGGCTTGTCACCCACTTCTACTAGCCCCAAATGAGAAAAAATACAGATGCTTTCTGAAGAACCTGTCAGACTTTCCAAGCAAGAGGCAAAAGTGGAAGGAAATGTAAAGCTCCCCTCCAGCCCTTGCTTGTCGTGACCACCCCTTTCGAACAGGTAGGCATTGACATAGTAGGGCCTCTGGACCCCAAGACAGCCTTGGGCAACAGGTTCATCCTGGTCTTGGTGGACCATGCCACCCGGTTCCCTGAAGCTATCTCTCTGAGGACAGTGACTGCCCCCGTTGTAGCCCAGGCTCTGATGGGGATCTTTACCCGAGTGGGTACCCCCAACAAGATGGTCTCAGACCAGGTTACCAACTTGATGTCCATGTACATGAAGGCCATGTGGAAGGAAGGTGGGGTCAGCTACAAGATTATCACTCCTTACTACCCCCAAAGTAACGGGTTGGTTGAGAGATTCAACTGGACCATGAAAGGCATGATTGGGGGTTTGTCAGACTTCATGAGGCATAAGTGGGATATCCTCTTACCATGTCTTCTTTTTCCCTACTTGGAAGTCCCACAGAAGGGGGTTGGCTTTAGCCCCTTTGAACTGTTGTGTGGGCACCCAATCAGAGGACCTCTTAGTATGGTGAAAGAGGGCTGGGAGCAAGCTCCTAGGAAGTTACCCAGGATGTACTTAGCTACATGCTGGCCTTCAGAAACCAGACTGCCTGCTTCAGGAAGCTTGCTCAAGAGAACCTAGAGGCAAGCCAGGAGGACATGAAACGCTGGTACGACCCGAATACCACTCTGGTTGAGTTTCAGCCTGGCCAGAAAGTGTGGGTAATGGCCCCAGTAGAGCCTTGTGCTCTACAGGACAAGTAGATAGGGCAATTTGAGGTGAAGGAGCGCAAGAGTGATGTTGCGGACTCCAGGGAACCCCTTGAGGGTCCTACATGTGAACCGCCTCAAACCCCACTTCGAGGGGTCTGAGTTAACCATGGTTCTGGCTACAGGTAATGGTGTGGAGGAGGAGAATGAGCCTCTCCCTGACCTCCTGTCTGCCAGAGAGCAGGATGGGTCAGTAGAAGGTGTGGTTCTCTCCCCTTCTCTGACTCTAGAGCAGCAGAGTGACTGTCGCCAGTTACTGGGACAATTTTCAACTCTGCTCTCACTCGCACCAGGTGTCACCCATCTATGCATGCATGATGTGGACACTGAAGACAGCCTGCCTGTGAGACACAAGGTTTACAAGTTAACTGACAGAGTGAAGGCCAGCAATAAGGAGGAGGTATCCAAGTTGTTGGCTGTAGGGGTGATTGAGCACTCCAGCAGCCCTTGGTCCAGCCCAGTGGTTTTGGTGTCATACCATAACTTTGGTTGTTTGTGGATTACTGTGGGCTCAACGCCGTCACCAAGACTGACGTTCACCCCATCCCCAGAGCTGATGAGCTAATTTATCCATTGGGGGCTACCAAGTTCCTCAGCACATTTGAATTAACGTCTGAGTACTGGCAGATTACCTTAACTGATGGGGCCAAAGAGAGGTTAGTGTTCTCAACGCCAGAGGGGCATTTACAGTTCCAACGCTTGCCCTTTGGGTTGAAGAACACCCCTGCAACCTTCCAGAGGTTGGTCAGTCAGGTTCTGGTTGGGCTTGAGAACTTCAGTGCCGCCTTCCTTGACGACATTGTTCTTTTAAGCTACAGTTGGGAGGACCACTTGCACCACCTCTGGGAAGTGTTGAAGGTGCTGCAAGCCGCAGGCCTCACTGTCAAAGCCAGTAAGTGCCAGATAGGGCAGGTGTCAGTGGGACACCAAATAGGAAGCAGCCGGGTGGTGCCCCTACAGCCAAATATTGATGCCATTCAGGCTTGGACACCCCCCAAGACCCAGACCTTCTTAGGTCTCACCAGGTACTACAGGAGATTTGTCAAGGGGTATGGCACCATTATTGCCCCCTTGACAGAGCTGACTTCCAAGAAGTAGCCGAGACAGGTGATCTGGACTGAGGCTTGCCAAACTGCATTTGACACCCTGAAGGAGGCCATGTGCACGGTGTCCTTGCTGCTGGCCCCTGACTTCTCCAAGGAGTTTTGGGTACAGACAAATGCTTCAGTGCATGGTGTGAGAGCGGTACTTTCACAGCTGAACAAAGAGGGCCTAGACCAGCCTGTAGTCTTCCTTAGCAGGAGACTGATCCCCAGGGAACAGAGGTGGAGTGAAATTGAAAGAGAAACTTTGGCTGTTGTCTGGGCACTGAAGAAGCTAAGACCCTACTTCTTTGGGTCCCACTTCTGGGATCAGGTTGACCATAGGCCCGTCAGATGGTTAATGCAGATGAGAGGTAAAGAACCCAAAACTGTTGAGATGGTCTATTTCCCTACCGGGGATGGATTTTACTGTGGAACACCATCCTGGCTGTCAGGAAATCCTCGGTTTCTCCGGCTCCCCCCCTCCTGGTTTTGTTTTTTTGGGAGTTGGTGACACTCGCACAATCTGCAGACTTCATTGTGGAGAGTATCCTGGAAGCAGAGGGCTCTCAAAATGGTGCCCTGAGAGTCAAGGTTGCTGCTCTAGTGTTGCGGCTGGAAAATCTCTTGTGGACAGTTGAGTGATGTGAAGTGCGCGCGCAGCCAATATTTATCTGTGTAAAACAAGACCACAACAAGAAAAATCCAACATACCATAATAAAGATATGAATTTTGCAAGAATTACTTAAAAATATAGGGGGTTATTCTAACTTTGGAGGAGTGTTAATCCGTCCCAAAAGTGACGGTAAAGTGACGGATATACCACCAGCCGTATTACGAGTTCCATAGGATATAATGGACTCGTAATACGGCTGGTGGTAAATCCGTCACTTTTCCGTCACTTTTGGGACGGATTAACACCTCCTCCAAAGTTAGAATAACCCCCATAGTTCCTTGAAGTTGATAGCTCTGTCTGGGGCTATCACAGCATTGTTAACAACAAAATCCAACAGTTCAGGCCGGCCGTGCGTCGCGGGCCAACTACAGTGTTGGGAAGACCCGCAAACAGTACCTTGGAAATGCAGGGCGTTGTGACCCTCGCAATGAGATCCGGAGTGCGGCGTTTCTGGTGATGCAGGTGTTGGTTGAGGAGGTCATCAAGCCCTTGAAGTCACACACGTTGCTGATCAAACTCCGGGCTGATGACGAAGTCAGGAGCGCTGGCGTGGGTGGCGTTGGGGTTGTGGTGCGAAGCGGGACGATGCGACGTGCGGTGCCCACAGGTCACGCTGATGACGTCCTGCGGCGTCAGTGAGATCAGGGCTCCAAGTCATGGTGCCGGCAGTGGCATCGTTGAAGCGCTGCCATCGGTAGGCCCAAGATGGCAGAGGGGCACGGGGCACGCTTTGTGCGGCACCCACGGGTCGTGGTGCAGACAGGGGCATCTGTTGACGACACTGGAGTCGATGGTGCTGGCGCCAGTGGACCGCGGCTGCGGTGGGGGATGGGAAGGTGTGTCGTGGACCTAACTAGCGGTGTCCTCAGGCCAGGTTGCAGGCAGCGGTGCCGGTGTCAGTGTGGAGCATCATCGTTGGGGATGCCAAGGCTGCGGTGTGAGCAAGGTGATGCGGAGTGTGGGGCCCACATGCCACAGTGCAAGCTGTGGCTCGGTGATGGCGTCAGTGTGACCAGGATTGCGATGCGACGTGGGGCACAGCTCTGTGTGGCATCGTCAGGTTACAGTGCAGGCAGTGGTATCATTGATGGTGTTGCAGTGGTTCTTCTTCTGTTGCAGCACATAACACACAGTTTCCAGTGCTGTAGGTAGATGACGCTGAAGTCTTTGATATCCCTGAAACTTCCAACAGGAGGCAAGCTCTACTCCAAGCCCTTGGAGAAACTTCACAAGCAGGATACCCAGAAAAGGCCAGTCGTAGCCCTCTTTAAGGCAGAAGCAGCAACTGCAGGCCAACCCAGCAAACCCCTTTCAGCAAAGGGGCAGTACTCCTCCTCCAGCTCTTCAGCTCTTCTCCTTGGCAGAGGTTCCTCTTGATCAAGAAGTGTTCTAAAAGTCTGGAGTTTTGGGTCCACTACTTATACCCCTTTCTGCCTTTGAAGTAGGCAAACTTCAAAGAAAAGTCTCTGTTGTTGACAAGATCCTGCCTTGCCCAGGCCTGGCCCCAGACACACAATTCACAACAGTCCAACTGTCAGTCTGACCTAGACGTGGAATACACAAGCAGTCAAAGGTACAGAATGGTTTACGCAAGAAAATGCCTACTTTCTAAAAGTGGCATTTTCAAACAGACAATTTAAAAACCAACTTTACAAAAAGATGTATTTTTAATTGTGAGTTCAGAGACCCCCAACTTCATATCTCCATCTGCTCCCAATGGGAAACTGCACTCAAAAGATATTTAAAGGCAGTCCCCATGTTAACCTATGGGAGAGATAGGCCTTGCAACAGTGAAAAACGAATTTGGCAGTATTTCACTGTTGGGACATGTAAAACACATCAGTACATGTCCCACCTTTAACATACACTGTACCCTGCCCCTGGGCCTACCTAGGGCCTACCTTAGGGGTGCCTTTCAGGTAAAAAAAGGGAAGGCTTGGGCCTGGCAGATGGTTACACTTGCCAGGTCGAATTGGCAGTGCAAGGCTGCACACACAAAAACTGCAGTGGCAGGCCTAAGACCTGTTTACAGGGCTACTCCTGTGGGTGGCACAATCAGTGCTGCAGGCCCACTAGTAGTGTTTGATTTACTAGTAAATCAAATATGCCAACTGTGGATAAGCCAATGACCAATACAATTTACATAGGGAGCACTTGCACTTTAGCACTGATCAGCAGTGGTAAGTGCGCAGAGACAATAAACCAGTAAAACTGAGTCCAGCATATCATAAAAACAGGAGGTCAGAAGGCAAAAAGACAAGGGAAACATGCCAAAAGATGCCAGGTCTAACAGGGATGTTATAGTTAGGTTCAGATTTGTGCAGACTCATACCCTAAGGTAACTATAACTCTCACCCCCAGCATTCACAGTTTTCTCATCAATAATTGTATTGCAAATGTTGCAGTGATATGATAAATGATGTCATGGAAGGTAACAAGACTAATGCAATATGTCGTGTAATTAGCAATGGATGGGGAGAGCGCAAGTTATAGCTACTTTAGGGCATGAGTTATAGTTTCTCCAGATATACGTATAACTAAAAATGATGAATTTCTATGGTTTTGTGTTTGCAAAATCTGAACATAACTATAATGTCCCTGTAACCTTTGGTTGTTTAGTAAATTTCTAAGGTTTTTTGAATGATGTTTCCTAACTATAAAGTCCCTGTAACGTTGCTTTTTAACGTAAAGTAATATTTAAATACCATATGTTAATCCAACAGTGGCATTCACCTGTGGGCAGTGAGGGGGCTGACTGCAGGGCCTGGCCGACAAGCCAACCCCCTGCATGCAGCCAACCCCACGCTGTGAGTATGAGAGTGAGTGTGTGAGGAGCTGTATGGGTGAGTGACTAGATGTGTCTAGTTGTGTGGGTGTCTAAGTGGGAGTATGAGTGGGTCTGTGAGTGTGTGAATGGGTGAATGAGTGTGTAAAGGTGTGTGACTGGGTATGTAAACTAATATAAACTTTTTGCCAGATTTCTACACATTCATGAGGAGAGAATTGACAAAATGTTTACATTAGTTTATATTAGTTTTTCTTTATGGAAGGAGTATTTGTAGTCACATGATTTTTTAATCAATTCATGAACAATGATTGAACTTTATTTTGTGAATGTGTATTTAGCTGCCCACTTATATTTAATCTTTTTATGATGACTATATGGCCTGTTATAGTTGTCATTATAGTATAAAGTTAATGCCAGGATATCTCTTCTTAACTACGAATGCAGGATTATTTTTTAGCAATGTCATCTCCCCTTGCACACTTTGGATGTACTTCCACATAAATTGCAAGTGTAAGGGTCTGATTTAGAACTTGGGAGCCGGGTTACTCCATCAAAACGATGATGGACAACCTCTCTGTCGAAATCTATCTGGGATTTAGATTTCGGCAGACAGGATATCCATCACCATTGTGACAGAGTAACCCATTCATCAAGTTCTAAATCAGGCCCTAAGTTTGAAATGATTTTTGGAGAAAAGATTGAGGGCCTCATTAGAGTTTGCCGAACTTCTGACGGGAGGCTGTTGCCATACTGGCTACCTCCCAGCCGGGCCCATTAAGAGTTTTTCTGTAGGTCAGGGGGCAGAAACCTGAGTTTCCGCCCGCTGGTGTACTGGGAAACAGCCTACACATTGTCTTCAGCTCATAATCGAGCCGGCGGCAATGCTGTATGATGGGCAGTGCAGGCCCCCCCTGCACCTGTTCTCTGCCAGCCTTGTCTCCCATGAAATGGCTGGCAGATTAGGACCGCCACCTACCGCCAGACCACCGGGATCCCTGATCCTGGCAGAGCTGGCGGTCCCAATGTGACCAGGACACCATGGTTGTAATGTAGCAGTGGGACCGTCACATTGGCTGTGGTCTGAAATGCACCGTGAGGCTTTGCGATCTAGTGACCACCAGACTCGTAATGGGGGCCTATGTGATGTAAGAAGAGTCTTTTCACTTGTGCTGTTTTGCATGTGGTTACTTCACAAAGGACATCAATTCCAGGCTAGAATATATCCTTCCAATTATGCATGCAGGAATTAATTTGTGAAATGCGTACCTTAATGTGATATAAGAAGAGTCTTTTATTTATGTTATTTTGCACTTTAAAAAAGAAGATGAGGATGGTGATGCCCATCCGTGAACACGGCTCGTTTGTTAGATTCGAAATACGTAGGTCTGTGGTGGACTACCATTCACCACAAATCAGCGATAAAGCCCTTGAATTTTACATCAAAATGGACATACAGCGTCTTTTCTTCCACAAGATGCAGGAAAGTGGAGATATATTTAGTAAGGCTGAGGCTGCCCTGAGAGGGTTGGTAGCCTCCCACAAACAGATAGGTTGTGCATATATATGTATGTGTGTGTGTACCTACATGTATATATAGGTAGCCAGTTGGTAGTTGTTCTTATGTATATATAGGTAGCCAGTAGGTAGTTATTCTTAGGATCTAGTTTCCATAGGAAGAGTGTTTTTGTTTTACCAATAACTTTGGCACCACTTGACGAATCTTCACAAAACTTTCCAAACTTATACTTTAGTGGGTTCCCATAGGGATTTTGAACATGACTACAGCCCAAACCGCTAAACTGAATTCCACCAAATTTGGCAGAAAGCCAGCTCTTCGTCCAGAAAGTACTCTTTTTGTGATTTGGGGTAAATCCATTCAGTGGTTTCGGAAATATTAAAGGGATGCGGACCATCCATCTGTCCTCATGCTGATAGCTGAATGGATGCCAACACGTCAACAAGGAAGTGTTAGCAGCCATCTTGGAACTCGGCTTCAGCCGAGTCCCAGAACAAAAGTGAAAAGAAAAGAAAAGAAAGGAGGCTAGAGCAGGGTGACTCTGAGCCCCTAGCCCTGGCTAAGGATCTCTTACTGACCCTGAGAGGGCTAAAAAGCAGTATTTTTTAAAAAATCTCTGAAAAACTGATTTTTATGAGATTTGTTTAAAAGAGGGCACCCTTTTCATTATTTGACCCCCGGGTAAGCCAGGTTCAGGGGCACTGAGAAAGGAGGGTGGTCCATGGGAATGCCCTCCTTGGGTTTATATGAGCCCCGGGGACAACCACCTCCCCGGGACAAATGTTTTATTTTATATGGGGAAGGCCAGTACAGTCTGCCCCAAAGCCCCAGGTACTGCCACCTCCCTGGGGCTAAATAACAAATTTGGAGGGGGGGACACATGGTCAACTCTGCTGTCCCTGAGGAATGCAACCTCCCTGGGGCAAGTTAGTACAATTAGGGGGGGTGCACGCTTCCCATGCAGACCCGGGACCACCACCTCCCCGGGATGAAATAAAATAATTTAAGGGGGTTCATTGGGGCCCCAGGAACCACCTCCTTCCCAGTGCAAAGTTGAAGGTTGGGGGGGCCGCATGGCCACCCTCGACGAGCCAATAATGGCCCTGAGGACTGCCACACACCAATGCCGGCTCCTGTTATGTTCCAGGGTGCCCATCCCTGGGACATAGCTCTTTGCTCTGACTTGACAGAAGCTTTGACAGCTTCCGCCAAGTCAGAGCAAACACAAGTCCGCTCCCAGCATGTGAGAGCTGTTAAACAGCTCTCACATGCTGGGAGCGGAGGTTTACTCTGTTTCCCTGTTCACAGACATGCAGAGAGGGAAACAGCGGAGATGATTTCTCTTACAGACAGGGAGCTGCATGTTTAGCAACTCCCTGTCTGTGACAGCAATGCCAGCTACCCCAGAAGGCAGGGAGCAGGCTGGGACCACAGGGTCCTTGAGGCTCCCCCACAATCCCATTGCACACTAGCTGCCCTGCGGGGCACAGAGGACAGATGGCCGGGCCCTGGGTGATGGGGCTGCGTAACCCCCTTCCCAAAACAATAAAATATATTATGAGTCCGAGCCCCAGGGGATGGGGTCACGGGGGCCAAAATTGACCAGGAGAGGAGGGCCTCATGGCCCCCCTTGCCAAAACCCTAATGTTAGAACTGGGGTCTTTAGTTGGCAGTCAGGTTAACCCCTGTCCAAGCAAGGACCCTCACTCTTGTCAGGGTAAAAGAGAATCACCCTTAGCTAATCCCCACTCACACCCTTGGTAGCTTGGCACGAGCAGCAGGCCTAACTTCTAGCTATAAAGTATTTGTACCAACACACACCGTAATTCAATGAAAACACTCCAAAATGACACAACATAGGTTTAGAAAAATAGAAAATAGTTATCTAAACATAACAAGACCCAAACGACAAAAATCCACAATACACAAGTCAAGTTATCAATTAAAAACCAAAAAGAGTCTTCATGTAATTTTGTGGAAATGTACCTCGGTGTGTAAAAAATAACCTAGCATGGGCGAGTGTGCATCAAAAGGGGCTTGCTATGCGTCAATATCACTCACGACCGAGACCTTGGGTTGTTTCTCCTTTAGTTGAGTTGGCGTGTGTCGTTTGTTCTCTCCACAGGAGAGTGATGCGTCGATTTGAACCACACTCTCAGGTCCGGGCAGGCCTTGCATCGTTTTTGCATGCCCAGCGATGTTTGCGTCGGAAATCCTGCTGCACGATGATCTGAAAAACACGCAGCACGGGTTGTGATCTCACCAGCCTCCGTCAGCAATGAATTGCATCATTTCTCCAGCCGTGGGTGTCAATCTTCTAGTCGCGCTGCAGGCGAGCATCCATTTTCAACCGCGAAACCAGTGGCGCATCGATTTTTCAGCCGCTAATCCGAGTCGCGTCAATCTTTTCCCAGCACTGCAGTCGGTGCGTGGATTTCTCACTGCTGGCCTGTCAGCTTCTCCTTTCAGGGTCCCAGGATCTGAATGGGTACCACTTGGCAGAGTAGGAGTCTCAGGAGAGGCTCCAGGTGCTGGCAGAGAGAAGTCTTTGCTGCCCCTGAGACTTCAAACAACAGGAGACAAGCTCTAAATCAAGCCTTTGGAGAGTTCTTCACAAGTAAGAAGGCAACACAAAGTCTAGTCTTTGTCATCTAGCACTGGCAGAAGCAGCAGCTACAGTATAGCTCCACAAAGCACAGTCACAGGGAAGGCAGCTCTTCTTCCTCAGCTCTTCAGCTCTTCTCCAGGCAGAGGTTCCCCTTGGTTTCCGGAAGTGTTCTAAAATCTGTGGTTTTGGGGGCCCTTCTTATACCCATTTTGCCCTTTTAAGTAGGATTACTGCAAAGGAAAGTCTCTCTTGTTAGTGAAATCCTACCTTGCCCAGGCCAGGCCCCAGACACACACCAGGGGGTTGGAGACTGCATTGTGTGAGGGCAGGCAGAACCCTTTCAGGTGTGAGTGACCACCCACCCCCCTACCTCCTAGCTAATGGCCCATCAGGAAATGCAGGCTACACCCAAGCTACCTTTGTGTCACTGTCTAGTGAGAGGTGTAACCAGCCCAACTGTCAAACTGACCCAGACAGGGAATCCACAAACAGAGTGACAGAAATGGTTTAAGCAAGAAAACGCTCACTTTCTAAAAGTGGCATTTTTAAACACACAGGGGGTCATTCTGACCCTGGTGGTCACCGACCACCAGGGCCAACTACCGCGGAAGCACCGCCAACAGGCTGGCGGTGCTTCCAGGGCCATTCTGACCCCGGCGGTAAAGCCGTGGTCAGAAAAGGGGAACCGGCGGTTTCCCGCCGGTTTTCCCCTGGCCCAGGGAATCCGCCATGGGGATTCCGACACCCTTCCCGCCATCCCGTTCCTGGCGGTTTCTACCGCCAGGAACAGGATGGCGGGAACGGGTGTCGTGGGGCCCCTGGGGGCCCCTGCACTGCCCATGCCACTGGCATGGGCATTGCAGGGGCCCCCTAACAGGGCCCCATAATGATTTTCAGTGTCTGCTTTGCCACTGCACCCGTCGCACCCCAGCAATTCGGAGCCGGCTTCATCGTTGCTGGGTCTTTCCCGCTGGGCCGGCGGGCGGCCTTTTGGCGGTCGCCCGCCGGCCCAGCGGGAAAGTCAGAATGACCTGTGAGCTCAGAGACCCCAAACTCCATATGTCTATCCGCTCCCAAAGGGAATCTACACTTTAATCATATTAAAAGGTAGCCCCCATGTTAACCAATGTGAGGGACAGGCCTTGCAACAGTGAAAAACGAATTTAGCAGTATCTCACTGTCAGGTCATATAAAACACATAACTATGGGGGTCATTCTAAGTCTGGCGGGCGGCGGAGGCCGCCCGCCAGACTTCCCCCCTCCAAAATACTGCTCCGCGGTCGCAAGACCCCTGAGGGTATTTTGGCTTTTGCACTGGGCTGGCGGGCGACCGCCAAAAGGCCGCCCACCAGCCCAGTGCAAAAACCCTTCCCACGAGGACGCCGGCTCAGAATTGAGCCGGCGGAGTGGGAAGGTGCGACGGGTGCAGTTGCACCCGTCGCAAATTTCACTGTCTGCAATGCAGACAGTGAAATTCAAAGTGGGGCCCGCTTACGGGGGCCCCTGCAGTGCCCATGCCATTTGCCATTGGCATGGGCACTGCAGGGGCCCCCAGGGGCCCCACGACACCCCATACCGCCATCCTGTTCCTGGGGGGCGAACCGCCAGGAACAGGATGGCGGTATGGCGTGTCTGAATCCCCATCCGCCATGGAGGATTCAGAAGGGCAGCGGAAAACCGGCGGGAGACCGCCGGTTTTCCTCTTTTGACCGCGGCTGAACCGCCGCGGTCAGAATGCCCTGCGGGGCACCGCCAGCCTGTTGGCGGTGCTCCCGCCGACCCTGACCACCGGGGTCAGAATCACCCCCTATATGTCCTACCTTAACCATACATTGCACCCTGCCCTTGGGGCTACCTAGCGCCTACCTTAGGGGTGTCTTACATGTAAGAAAAGGGAAGGTTTAGGCCTGGCAAGTGGGTACACTTGGCAAGTTGAATTTACAGTTTAGAACTGCACACACAGAGACTGCAGTGGCAGATCTGAGCCATGTTTACAGAGCTACTAATGTGGGTGGCACAACCAGTGCTGCAGGCCCGCTAGTAGCATTTGATTTACAGGCCCTGGGCACCTCTAGTGCACTGTACTAGGGACTTATTAGTAATTCAAATATGCCAATCATGGATGAACCAATAACATATACATTTTGTATAGGAGCACTTGCACTTTAGCACTGGTTAGCAGTGGTAAAGTGCCCAGAGTAACAAAAACAGAGTCCAGCACACACCAACAACCTGGGAAACAGAGGCAAAAAGGTAAGGGAGACTACGCCAAGGATGAAAGGTCTAAAACACGTGTCCCCCAGCTGAAATTAGGGAGCAACTACCCAACCTCATGGGAATTCTCATCACTAAGGCGGAAGAATCAGGACAGACCATCAGCATTGGCGTGTTCTGTACCAGGGCGGTGTTCCACTGTAAAGTCCATCCCCTGTAGGGAAATGGACCACCTCAACAGTTTTGGATTCTCACCCCTCATCCGCATTAACCATCTGAGGGGCCTGTGGTCAGTCTGAACCTGCAAGTGAGTCCCAAACAAGTAGGGCCTTACCTTCTTCAGCGTTCAGACCACAGCAAACGCTTCACGTTCTATGGCACTCCACCTACGTTCCCTGGGAAGTAACCTCCTGCTAATGAAGGCTATGGGTTGATCTAGGCCCTCTTCATTAAGCAGTGAGAGTACTGCTCCAATACCATGCTTTGAGGGGTCTTTTTGCACAACAAACTCCTTGGAGTAGCCAGGTGCCTTCAGCACAGGTGCTGTGCACATGGCAGCTTTCAGGATATCAAAAGCGGTTTAGTAAGCCTCTGTCCAGATCACCTTTTTGGGTTGGTTCTTAGAAGTCAACTCAGTCAAGGTGGGGAACAATGGTACCATATCCCTTGACAAACCTCCTGTAGTAGCCAGTGAGACCTAAAAAGGCTCTCACCACAGTCTGGGTTTTGGGAGGCTTCCAAGCCAGAATGGTGTACATTTTTGGCTGTAGGGGTGCCACCTGGCCACTCCCTACCGGGTGTCCCAAGTACACCACAGAACCCTGCCCTATTTGGTACTTCCTTGCCTTAATAGTGATGCCTGCCCTCTACAGAGGCTCTAACACTCTCCAGAGGTGTTGCAGATGTTCCTCCCTTGTGGAACTAAACACAGCAATGTCATCCAGGTAGGCGGCACTGAACTCATCCAGCCCAGTCAACACCCGGTTGACCAACCTCTGAAAGGTGACAGGGGCATTCTTCATCCCAAATGGCATCACTTTAAATTGAAAGTGTCCACCTGGGGTAGAAAATGCTGACCTCTCCTGGGCCCTCTTAGTTAAGGCAATCAGCCAGTACCCAGATGTTAAGTCAAACGTACTGAGGTACTTGGCAGCTCCCAACCAATCAATAAGCTCATCAGCTCAGGGGATGGGGTGTGTGTCAGTCTTGCTGACCGCATTGAGTTCCTGGTAGTCCACACAGAACCTGAGTTCTGGAGTGGCACCAGGTGAAGCAGCCTTTGGGACCAATACCACTGGGCTGGCCCAAGGACTGCTGAAATGCTCAATAACCCCCAGGTTTAACATCTTGGATACTTCATAATTAATGCTAGCACTGACCCTGTCAGTCACCCTGTAAACTTTCTGTTTAATGGGTGGGCTGTCCCCAGTGTCCACATCATGTGTGCACAAGTGTGTGACCCCTGGGATCAGGGAAAACAGTGAGGCGAACTGTCCCAACACTTGGCGACAGTCCCTCTGCTGCTCTGCAGTCAGGGAGGGGGAGTGGATCACTCCCTCCACAGACCCATCTTTTTCTCCTGCAGACAAGAGGTCAGGAAGAGGCTCACTCTCCTCCTCCACCCCATCATCCGTTGCAAGGAGCATGGACAGTTCAGTCCACTCAAAGTGGGGTTTCAGGTGGTTAACATGCAAGACCCTTAAGGGGTTCCTGGGAGTCGGCAAGTCCACCAGATAGGTGACTTCACTCTTGCGCTCCACTACCTCATAAGGCCGAGTCCACTTGTCTTGGGGCACCCTAGGCTCCACTGGTGTCATCACCCACACTTTTTGACCAGGTTGAAACTCGACCAGAATGGCATGCCGGTCATACCACCGTTTCATATCCTCCTGGCTTGCTTCCAGGTTCTCCTGTGCGAGACTCCTAAAGCGGGCCGTCTGGTTTCTCAGAGCCAACATGTAGCTAAATACATCCTGTGGGGGTTTACTAGGAGCTTTTTCCAAAGCCTCCTTCACCAGACTCAAAGGTCCCCTCACAGGGTGGCCATAGATCAGATCAAAGGGACTAAACCCAAGTCCCTTTTGAGGCACTTCCCTGTAAGTGAACAGGAGGCATGGCAAGAGGACGTCCCACTTCCGCCTCAAGGGCTCTGACAGGCCTATTATCATGTCTTTCAAGATGCGGTTGAATCTCTCAACCAGACCATTAAGTTGGGGGTGGTAAGAGGTGGTGAACTTGTAGGTCACCCCACACTCCTTCCACAGAGACTTCATATACGTGGATATGAAGATGGTAACTCTATCGGATACCACTTCCTTGGGGAACCCCATGCGGGTAAAAACCACCATCAAAGCACGACCCACCAGAGGGGAAGTGATTGACCTCACAGGAATGGCTTCTGGGTACCGGGTGGCATGGTCCACCAAGACCAGGTTACACCTGTTGCCCATGGCTGTCTTGGGATACAGAGGCCCAACAATGTCAATGCCAACC
Source organism: Pleurodeles waltl (assembly GCF_031143425.1). Lineage (NCBI taxonomy): Eukaryota > Metazoa > Chordata > Amphibia > Caudata > Salamandridae > Pleurodeles > Pleurodeles waltl. Next base: position 713,280,523 of record NC_090446.1, on the reverse strand, counting down.
CTTTCAAAGGGGGTACTGACAACAGGAAATGGTTGGAGGGGAGCCTTACATTTCCCCCCACTCTTGCCACTTGCCTGACAAGTCTGGCAAGACCTGCAATGTGCATCTGAGTACCTGAGCATTAGGTGCCAGTGAAAGTGGGTGACAAGCCTCTCACAGGTCTTGTCCCACCCCAAATGTCCACATCATGAGCCAACCCCAGTAGGAAGGCCCTGAAGCACTGGGGTACCACCAGCACACGGGCTGACCCAGGCTCAGGAACCTTAGGCTCACTATACAGGAGGCCGTCCTCCCGGTAGATCAGGTGAGATCCTGGCTCCTTGCCAGCCCCCTGGTCTGCAGCCTGCTGCCGCCAAACCTCCAGAGTAGGGCACGTCTTCTGTGCTGCACAGAATGCTTGCCTGGCAGGTTCCCCTTCCTGCTGCCACTGCGACAGCTCAGGGATCTCCCCCAGTTCAGCCACCTGTTTCTCTGTAGGCTCCAGGGCATCACCCTCAGGCTTCGCCTCCTCCCGGAACGTGGGAACTTCTGGGGCCGGTTTCCCTGCCCCCTGCCCTTCCTCTTTTTGGCGGTCCCCTAGGCCACTGTTTCAGGCTCCAGGGGCTCTTGACCGCCCTGACGGGCTGACATTGACCGGGTCAATACACATACCCACCCAGGCAGACCCAACATCTCCAAGTGAGACCTGTGTTCCACCTCCTTCCAAGGGGAATCCTCCAGGTCATTGCCTAGCAAACAATCTACAGGCATGGTTGGACTCACAGCTACGTTCAAGGAACCTGAGACCCCCCCCATTATAATGGAACCTGGGCCACTCTGCACAGGTGCTCTAAGTTGTCCACTGCAACTACTTGGTGAAGTACCCAGGGATCAATCTGCTCTTCAGACACCAGCTGACTCTTCACTGTAGTCACACTGGCTCCTGTGTCTCTCAGAGCCTCCACTCTCTGTCTATTGATGGTCACCCACTGACTGTACTTTTTAGTGGTCTGAGGCACGAGGGTTCTCTGGACCATCTCACTATCACCTAGTGAGACAAGGGTCATCTCAGCTGGCTCCCACCCACCTGGAACCAACTACTCCCCAAGCGCTACACTAGCCAAACACTGGGACGGCGCACCAGTGTGTGCCGGTGTACTCTTGGGGCATTTTGGGTACCCCCCTCACATGACCCACTTGGTCACATGCACAACACTTACATTGGGGGCCCCCTGGCACTGGCTTCCCTTTAGAGAACCATGGCTCCTTCTCACTGGGGGGTTGGTTGGGAATCTTTGGGGCCCTTTAGGGAACTCCCCCTGTTTACCCTTACCCCCCTTCTTCTGAAAGGGACCCTGCCCACCCTTGGCGTGGTCTTCCCCATACCTCTTTTGGACCCTGGTGCTCTCCCAGCGGTCTGCTTCCTGCGCAAGCTTCCTGGGATCAGTCAGCTTGCTGTCAATCAGGTGCTGGCACAGCTCTGGAAAACATGAACTGTAGAAGTGCTCCCAAGCAATCAGATTGTAAAACCCCTCATACGTTGTTACCTTACTGCCCTTCACCCAACCATCCAGTGACCTGCAAAAAGAATCAACACATTCCAACCATGTTTGGGATTCCTTCTTCTTACAGGACCTAAACTTATCCTTAAACTGCTCAGGGGTGAGACCATAACTTGTGAGTAGGGCATCCTTCATGATAGTGTAGGTGAGATTCTGAGCATCCCCTAAGGCTGTCAGTGTATCCCTCCCCTCTACCTCAAAGTGCTTCCACAGACCCGCCCCCCCAATGAGCTTCAGGGACCAGATTTATGTGGAGAGCAGACTCATACACCTTGAACCACAAGTATATGTCATCCTCCCTTTTGTAATCCTTTACAAGATCTTTAGGAATGTGTACCCTCCTCTCAGGCTGCACTGTGATGTGGCTGCCACCATCTCTACTAGACTGGCGCCTCTGATCCAGCTCCCTTGAGCTGAGCTCATGAGCCCATACAATATAACGAAATTGGGTGATTTGTTTCTTAACGGAAAACTTTGCTCGTATGTAGAACTCCAAGATCGATTCACCCTCCCACCCAGATTGTTTCTCACTCACAGCGCTCTTATTAAAACCATTCAAAAACTGTGGAGCACAGGACTCTGCGAGCCCCTGATCCACGGGGGTTGCAGCCTCCTCTGCTCTATAGGAGACCAGAGGGGGATAGTTTCAGGGATATTTAAATTCATACAGAACAGTACTTGCACTCCACTAAAACTCAAGGCTAAATGGCAGATAGATCTTGGCACTACATTAGAAGATATCCAATGGGCTAGAATCACTTCCCACGTCTTGGCAATATCTAGGAACGCAAGATTTAAACTGATAAACTTGTATATTTATCATAGAGCTTATTTAACACCCCAAATGATAACCAAAATATATAACACAAATAACGCTCGCTGCCCGCGATGCGCTGAACTAGCAGCAGACCTAATGCACATGCTATGGAACTGCCCTCAAATTAACCCGTACTGGACAGAAGTATTCAGGAAAATAGCTATCTGCACTGAAAGACCACTCTCACCAACCCCAATAGCAGCAATTTTGGGGGACTTTCCTCGCCCATCGACACATAAAATCTCAAACAAATTCACAGACCTGGCACTCATTCTTGCGAAGAGAGAGATAACCTCACATTGGAAAGACCTAGGTGGTCCGCTAGTAAATAGATGGCAGGGTGCATTGGTAAAATGGGCTGAAACAGAGGAAACAGTGTTACTAAAGGAAGCATTACGGGGCCAAAGACCCAGAGAAAATACCACACAATGGGACTCATTGCTGGAAAATGTAAAGACTATTGATGCCCCATCCACGGGGGAAGACAATTCAACATCGGACTCGGACCCAGAACAGATAGCTACAAAAACTTTACAAAATATCTAGGAACAACACTTTACATTAGGACGTTAGAGATATGTCGTAATTAGATAATTATTTGATGTACTTAGTGCACGATGGGGGGAGGGAGGGGTTATGTAGCTGGGGAATATCTTAAAATGTTTGTTTTTTGTTATCTCCTTTATAAAAGCAATAAAAGCCAACAACAACTTTTTCTCCTCTATGGCCATCCTCATTTTCTCTAACTCCCTCTGGTGCCCCCTCTCTGCCTGTCTTTCCTGCAATTCTTCAGGGGTCAGACCGTTAGATGAGACTCTGCTACCTGTCCTGGATGCCCTTTCCCTGGACATAACAGGCCCACCCACAATACCGTTTTGTATGGAATGCTCTTCCTCCTCCTCATCCTCCTCATCCTCTGTGTGCCCTTCAGTGCTCTTGGCTGTCACACAGGCCCTGAGCGCCTTTTGCAGCTCCTCCTTCTTGGATGAGAGCCTAATGGGACAGTCAAAACATTTACAGAACTGCATCAACTGAGCTTTTGTATAGCTCTCTAATTTCTCTAGGTCAAAAGCAGCTCCAACGGATGCATCTCCAGATTGGGACATGATGAAAAGCCAACAAAAATGAAAAGTTCCAAAAGGCAGAAAACAAGTTCCCAATGAAGTTCAGAAGTCAATCAAAGATTACCACAAAAATGGATGTAGGGAAAAATCCAAGAAAAAAAGAAAGTACAAGAAGTCACAAGACAAGTAGTATGTGGTCACATAGTGATCTGCACTCAAAACAGTAGTGTCCACTTAATCACTTAGGGCCTGATTACAACTTTGGAGGACGGTGTTAATCCGTCCCAAATGTGACGGATATACCACCTACCATATTACGAGTTCCATAGGATATAATGGACTCGTAATACGGTAGGTGGTAGATCCGTCACATTTGGGACGGATTACCACCGTCCTCCAAAGTTGTAATCAGGCCCTTAATGTCAAGTACAAATACAAGTCCAATCCCAACAGCTGATCACCAATGTTAGAAATGGGGTCTTTGGTTGGCAGTCAGGTTACGCCCTGTTCAAGCAAGGACCCTCACTCTAATCAGGGTAAAAGAGAATCACCCTCAGCTAACCTACGCTCACCTCCTCGGTAGCTTGGCAGGAGCAGCAGGCCTAATTTCAGAGCACAAACTGGATAGTATTTGTACCAACACACAGTAATTCAATGAAAACACTACAAAATGACACAACACAGGTTTAGAAAAATAGAAAATATTTAGCTAAACAAAAGACCAAAATGACAAAAATCCACAATACACAAGTCAAGTTATCAATTAAAAACCAAAAAGAGTCTTCATGTCATTTTAAACACAACGCTAATGCTGTTAGCGTGGAAATGTACCTGGGTGCACGGGTGAGTGTGCGTCAAAAAGGGCTTGCGATGCGTTGATGTCACTCAAGGGCGAGACCTTGCGTTGTTTCTCCTTTAGTCAAGTCGGTATGCGTCGTTTGTCTCTCCGCTGGAGAGCGATGCGTCAATTTGAACAGCACTCTGCACTCTTGCGTAGTTTTTGCATGCCCAGCGATGTTTGCGTTGGAAATCCTGCTGCACGATGATCCAAAAACCATGCAGCGCGGGTTGCGATCTCACCAGCCTCCATCAGCGATGAATCGCGTTGTTTCTCCAGCCGCAGGCGACAATCTTATGGTAGCGTTGCAGACGAGCGTCGTTTTTCAGGCGCGAAGCAGGCGGTGCTTTGATTTTTCAGCCGCAGATCGTAGTCACGCCAATCTTTTCCCCGCTCAGTCGGTGTGTGGATTTCTCACTCTTGGCCTGACAGCTCCTCCTTTCAGGATACCAGGAACTGGATGGGCACCACTTGGCAGAGTAGGAGTTTCAGCAGAGGCTCCCGGTGCTGGCAGAGAGAAGCCTTTGCTGTCCCAGAGACTTCAAACAACAGGAGGAAAGCTCTAAATCAAGCCCTTGGAGAGTTCTTCACAAGAAGGAAGGCAACACAAAGTCCAGTCTTTGTCCTCTAGCACAGGCAGAAGCAGCAACTGCAGGATAGCTCCACAAAGCACAGTCACAGGGAGGGCAGCTCTTCTTCCTCAGCTCTTCAGCTCTTTTCCAGGCAGAGGTTCCTCTTGGTTTCCAGAAGTGTTCAAAAGTCTGTGGTTTTGGGTGCCCTTCTCATACTTATACTGTAGGCTTACTTCAAAGGAAAGTCTCTGGCCTGGCCTCATAATATATTTTATGGTTTATAGCAGGGGCCTTGCGGCCTCCTATTCCATTTAATAGAGGTGGGCCCTGGGTGATGGGGTCCTGTGGCTGATATTGGCCGGGGAGGAACCACATCAACCCCTTCCCCAAAACAATAAAATATATTATGAATCCATGCCCAGGGGGATGGGTTCCCTGCCACCCTAGGAAAACACAAGAAAGAACCCACTTGTCACAGTCCCATACAGAATGTGTTCCAATAGATCAAAGATTCATTCAACTCCACAAAGGATTTCAGATCATTTTTCAGGAATCGCTGAGTAAAGACAATTCACCATGCCCAGGAGTTAGGATAATTTGTCCTTTCAATCAATCAATCAATCAATCAAATTCCTTAAGTACGCAACTCACCCAGTAGGGTCTCAAGGCGCTGTGGGTGGGGGGGTTATTGCTCAAAGAGCCAAGTTTTGAGGTGCTTTCTGAAAGTCAGGAGGTCCTGGGTCTTGTGTAGGTTGGTGGGGAGGGAGTTCTAGGTTTTGGTGGCGAGGTGGGGGAAGGATCTGTCGCCTGAGGTGGTGCGTTGGATGCGGGGGACTGTTGCGAGGGCGAGGTCAGCGGAGCTGGCGTGCTGGGATGAAGAAGTTGATTTGTTCGTTGAGGTAGGTGGTCCAGTGTCATGGAGGGCTTTGTGTGCGTGGATTAGGATTTTGAAGGTGATACTTTTGTCGATGGGCAGCCAGTGTAGGGATCTGAGGTGGGCGTAGATGTGCTCATGGCGAGGGAGGTTGAGGATGACGATGAGATGCGCAGCGGTGTTCTGGATGCGCTGGAGTTTTCTCTGAAGCTTGGCAGTGATCCCTGTGTAGAGGGCGTTGCCGTAGTCAAGTCTGCTGCTGATGAGGGCGTGGGTGACCGTTCTTCTGGTTTCTGTTGGAATCCATTTGAAGGTCTTGCGTAGCATGCGGAGGGTGTTGAAGCACGAGGATGATATGGCGTTGATTTGCTGAGTCATGGAGAGAGACGAGTCGAATATGATGCCGAGATTGCGTGCATGGGTGGTGGGGTTCGGGGTGGTCCTAGGGTGGTAGGCCACCAAGAGTCGTTCCATGCTGTCTTGTTGAGTCCGAAGATGATCATTTCTGTTTTTCCTGAGTTTAATTTGAGGTGGCTTGCTGTCATCCAACTAGCGATGGCGAGGAGTCCAGCATGTAGGTTGTTCTTGGCGGTAGATGGGTTTCTCGTGAGGGAGAGGATGAGCTGGGAGTCGTCGGCATAAGAAATGATGTTGAGGCCATGGGGGCGGATGATGCTGGCAAGCGGAGCCATGTAGATATTGAAGAGGGTGGGGCTGAGTGAGGATCCTTTCCAGAAGTGAAGCTTCAACTGGGGAGCCTGCTTTGTATGTCTTTCTCAAGAATTCTGTGATAACATTAATCCTCCTATAGAGAGGCCAGCAAGACTACAAACATGCCCCAGAGGACCCTCCAGTGCGCTTCCTTCTGTTCTTGATGGCGATGAATATCAGACCATCTCAACAAACAAAGAAGCACTTACGTCAAATACATAAGAGGAAGGACTCTAGTTTGGTGGAGATTTACATTTTTGTAGTCTCGGTGAACTGGCAGTTTGGGCTGGACTGTTCTCATGGGGAACAGGGGCAAGACTGATTTGCCTATGGCTGAATCCAAACTGGTGTGACGTGGCAAGCAAAATTACGATGGATTAAGCCCAGATCTGTGACTGGGGTTGAGTGTTTGAAAAGTTTCAACACTCCATCCATCATTTTATTTTGGTTTGTGATGTGAACTTTATAAAAATTGCACTTTCAGAATTGTGACTTAAAATCTGATGTTACCATTAAAGAGGATTTTAAATCACAATTAATTTGAGACCAAACATGACATTTTTCCCTGCTCCAAATTAAAGGTTAGCACTTACTAAATGTAATAAGATAATTCAATGTTTTCCTATGGCAAAGGTTTCCTTCACAATACTGAAAAACAAATTTAGGAGGTTTTCACTACCAGGACATGTAAAAACTTAAAAACACACATCCTACCTTTTGAATATAATACACCCTGCACTATGGGCGGTTTAGGACCTACCTTAGGGATGACATATTTATTAAAAAGGTAGATTTAGGTCTAGCAAAAAACGACTGTTTAAAACTGCAAACAGGCTGCAATGGCAGATCTGAGATGTTTTAAAGGATTCCTTAAGTGGGGAGCACAATAAGTGCTGCAAGCCCACTAGTAGCATTTAAGTTACTGGCCCTGGGTACAACTTGTACCATATACTAGGGACTTATAAATAAATGAAATGTGCCAATCAGGTGTAGGACACTTTTATCATGTTTAAAGGATTGATCATAAACACTTTAGCACTGGTTAGCAGTGGTAAAGTGCACAGAGTCATGGAGCCAACAAAAACCATTTTCATCAAACAGGAGGGGTGAAGATAAAAAGGTTTGGGGTCACCATAATGAGAGGGCCAAGTCCAACATATTTCAAGGAGGTGTACATGAGCGAGTCTGCAATGAGGATGGTCACTGCTGGGAGGAGGCACACTTCAAATTCTGGCAAGGCACATTAGAAAAAGACTATAAGGTATAAATGGCCCATTTAACATTGCTATGAGTCAACCTGTGGTATCTCTAGAACACTGCTGAGGGCTTATCAGTAGCCATACATGAACTGCAGGAAAATGTTTTAGCACTAGTGGGCCTATAGAACATCGGGGTCAATACTTCTAATAGGATATATATTTTTTAAATGTGTTACTGTAAACTGAATGCTGGTATACTATTCAAACTGCAGCAAATTAAGAGCACTTAGAGGATACTTCCAAAAGCATGTAACACTGATATGATAACTCGGGTCCACACTCACATTTATAGTCAGTCAGTCAAGCAATTTTTATTCTGTTATTTTATTGAGCCATATAAGATATAAACATTAAAAAATACAATGAATATTATTAATTTAAACCCACAAAGTAACATATATATAAATATTTTCACACATGCAATTTCCCACTGGGCAAAGCTTAGTTTTGTTAACAGTGCCGAAGATCATGCTCCTCAATTTGTGCCTCTGCCTGCCGGAACCAAATGAAGACTGTGGAGCAGCCAACTTTTGCAGAGCCAACCCACTTCCAATGGCCAAGTGATTCCCAGCTCATCCCTTGGATACAGTAGCAAATAAACAGCACCCTCATTCAATTTACTAATGGAGACTGCCATCTGCACCACAGGACCTAGGCCACTATATGCTTTCACTCTCACATCAATGGAGATCTCTCAAAAACCCCATTCTCATCTCACTGCCTGTTCTAGAGACAATAGTACACAAAAAGAGGGGTTACCCAATTGTTAACCTCTTAAGTCTTGGAAAAACACATAATTATAGACACAATTGATTCTTGAGGGATAGATTCAATGTAGTTTTGTGAGACAATAATACACCAATTATTATTTGTACTGTTGATAATCTATTTTACATATTCATTTTATTTCAATCAGTTTTTACTCATCATACTCTGTAGGATATACACCATTTATCTTCATATTATATGTCTCACTGTATTGAAATCTCAAAAGCAAAAACAAAATATCCATTTGGCATGTAATATACAATCTTCTGTAAAATACCCTTATGCCTAAATCCTCTCTGCAATATCCTTATACATAAATAGTCTACAAATGATGGATATATATATCATACATATGAAGTCCTGGCCCGTCGTGTCAGGTAGCCCATCATATGAACAACAATCATCTCTGCCCACTGTTGTTCACTCACATTGTGGACTAAGGACTGATGGTCTTCTCCACTAATTATTCTTTTCCTAAACTGTCAACTCGTTTCTGGACTCTTCAGGACTGTATAAGGATCATGTATCAACAGCTTAATAATTATATTTAAAAAAAGAAAAAAGAAAAACCCATCATGTAGAGGACCTTTTCCTTAATTAAAAACCTTTGTAATATGTACATGCTGTCGTGGTTGAAAGGGGAGACGTGACCACCTAGTAGTGTACCATGCTCCAGCAAGCTAGTTACAAATACAACAATATATAGAACTCCAGTGTCTATGCAATATCTATCAATATAACTAATTTGGTGTTCAGTTCTCTGTGCATATCATAAAGGTAAACAAAAGGTGAAATACGTAGTGACACACCTTAACAACAGGGACAACCATCTGTGCATATGCCCTGGAAAGACCCACAGTGGGTAAAGGAGATGCAAGAAATTCACCAATATGCAAATATACTATTGTTGTACATAGCGTTCCTAAGATGAGGGTACAGACCCTGCACACCACAACAAGAATCCCACCATCAACCAGAGCTGCATCCCATAAACCCAACCCCCAGACGAGTGCCCGGTAACACCCTCAATCACACAATGAATCCTCATTTACTTTTCCACTTGGTCGCTTCTTGTTCCATCGTGAGACCTCAATCCCTTTGTCTCCATAATAAAACAGGGATCATTCTTCTCCAACCAGAAAGGAAAGGATATTGGGGTCAAGCACTTCAAAACTTGCAGATTAAATGGAATGGATGGTGTGGCACATAGGGAAGCACAATTGGGCACACCAACCACACCTTGAGCGCATCAAGCAGTTTAATCTCACTTGGTCTCCAGAGGCACCCAAGGGGAGATGTGACAGTGTGGAACTGTGACAATTTATCTCTGATTGCTCAAGTTCTCTTGATCTTGCGGCAAGCGTCACCATCCTCCACAGCATAAAACCCACCAGAATCATATAGTAAATGGGACCACTAAATAGCTGTGTTCCAAATCAAAAATAAAGTTTAAAGTTTATTACCGAAATTTTAGTATAAGTGATACAGAGAAATGCAGTAAATGCCATGAAGGCTCACATGCAAAACCCAATATCAGAAATAAATCAGAAATACGTAAATCCCAGTTAGGTAGGAAAGAAAACTAAAAAATCAAAGGGGCATACTTATCAAAGTTTTGTGTTGCCCTGGCGCCATGCAAGGTGGTACAAGGATGACGCAAAACCTAAAATTATTTTTACCAAGCCATGCAAGGCCACATTGCATGGTCCTGCATGGCATGGTAAATCTGGAGTAACGCAAGGCAGCACAAGTACCTGCCTTGCATTACTCTGCCTCAGGGAGGCGTTCCATGGGTGGGGTGTGGTTGTTCCCATGCATCCACCCATAGATTGTGGTGCATTCTCAGATTTACCAAAACTGGTAAACCTGGGATTGTGTCAACATGCTACACCTTCCCAGGGAAGGTGTAATGAGGAGAAATATCTTTATTTCTTTTTCCATGTTTTTTCCTCTTTCTACGTGCGCTTCATTCTGCAGCACACGTAGAAAGAGGAAAAAGCATCAGAGGATGGTTTTTGTGCAGAAAGGTGTCCATTCCTGCACAAAAACAATGCTGTCTGCAACACAGGCACTCTTGCACCATGGTGCAAGGGTGCCTGCATTGGGACCAGGCAGAAGTTTGTGCGCAGCACAGGCAGAGAGAGGGAATGTGCCATATTGTGATAGATATGGTGCATTCCTGCCCTCTTCCTTTCACACAGAGCAGCACAGCAAAGTGTCCTCCTACGTTGCATTGCATGAAATAATGACACATATGGCCCTAATTGTCAGGCTCATAAAGATAACTGACAGCATCCTAGAAAAGAAGAAAAGTCTCAAGCCAATCAGATAGAGTCTCAGGAGGAAAATGTGAAGTCATCCCTGAACACACAAAACTAAGGTTTCTTAAACACATTTTATGGATACACAATTAGCAAAATGGCAGATTCCACATGACATTACTACCATTAGCTAACATTAGCCAAATCAAACACAATATTGTAATCTTAAGACACTTTAGCACTAACCCATTTCTACGGTAGAATAATTCTTCCATCAGTGTCCATAGCAACAGCAATCTGGAGTTAAAGAAAACAACATGAAACATCCTGGAATGAAGGTTCATGCATTAGTGTTTTTTGCAGGCCTACATCAGAACTTTAAGCAGAATTGTCCTTCAGAATGATACATCAGGAACACAATGGGAAGCTTAATTCACATTACATGCTCTGGTCTCTAATGGAAGTTACTATCTAAGTAACAATGTATTGTGCTCTGCGAAAACTGAGGAGAGAGAAGACTTGCAGCTGGACATTGATTATGAGGGTAAATGAGCAGGATGTGCAAAATACCAGAAAACAGCATTCATTGTATGGTGTCTACACAAGATAATGTGTCATATTTAAACTAAATTGATAAACACTCCTAAACATTAAAATCAAACCGTTTCAAGTGCAGCTTCATTAATTCATTACTTACAACTATATTCATCATAGAAATAATTAATTTGTACAAATTATTTGTCACCCTAAATAGCACATCAAAATTAGCTTCAACAACAGTGCTGAGAAACATGGTGGCGAGTTTAATTTCTCAAGTCATAGTGTAGTGCATGGGTCTGATCTAGGGTTTTGGGGATGTTTTACCCCATCACCAACATGACAGCAATTCCATCAGCCTTATTACTGGTCTCACAGGATCTAATGGTCCTGTAATTAAGCGGATAGGATATCTGTCATGTTTCTGACAATATCCCACCCACCAAACTCTACAACAGGCTCTATGTCTTTGTGTGTGTGTTAAAGACCTTGACAAACGGCAGCAAAAAAGATCTGCACACCATGGGTCATTTATGGGTCACTAATGCGATCCCTGGCACTGTCTTTGCGAACCCTGGCTTCAGAGGTGGCAAACTCAGTGTCAGGAACACAGTGGCCGCTAGTCCGTCAGTTAGGCCTTACACTAGTAGTGAATAATGAAACATTATTCACAGTTAGTGAATTACAAATTGAGAGAAAACAAAGAGTGGAGCCCTAAACGTCTATTTTTTATTACATTAATGGTGAATAATGTTTCATTTTTCACTATTATTGTGATTTAAAAAATGGAGTACAATTAGCTAGGATATGTCCTTCCTTGGCAGCCGAGGTAAGAACAACAAGCATTTGCAATGCAATGGGTCTCGCATTTGTTCGAGTTTGAGTTATTAGCGTTGTAAACTCCTAACTGGACTTTTCTTGCCACATAAACTGATCATGAAAAGTAAAACAGTTTCACATTTGCAAGCCGACGGTCGCCATGAGTGTGAAGGGGACACAGAAAAGGAAGTTCGCTTGCAGTGAATCATATCGGCGAGTGCTTATCCATGTAACCGGCAAAAGTAGAATTATCCCTGTAACCAGCAAAAGAGGAATTATCCATGTAACAGGGTAGATGTAATGTAAGGTGCTCAACTACTTCCCAGCGAGATCGCTCTGCATAGGAAATAAAAAGAAATAGTGCAGAAGCCATTAGTAAAACACAGAGCCTCGTATGTTTTCAGTAGTTTACCGGTGCTGTCGAGGAGAGCTAAACCCCGGAAAAGGCATGACGTATGCATGGCTTTCACTAATGAAATCAAGTGAATTTTAAAAGGCAAGCCCACAAACCTACCAAACTGATGGCGTGGTTAAAAGCCCAAAGAGAGATTACAACAGGGGCCAAATCGCTTGCACGTTCGCCCCTAAAAAAGTTTTAACAAATCTGCTGTGTACTTGCTTCAGAGCAAGCTTGTATTTACATAAACCAGTGAGTGTGTGTATATGTGTTTATGTGTAAACATGTGTGTGTGAAACGTGCATGAGATGTCACTTCCTCTATCCCCGGCATTTTGATGAATTGACTTTCATACGGCACACAATAAATCATGTACAATCCTACTTACATTAATCAATCATCATTCACCTGCCTTGTTAAACTCATCCTCCCACTCACATTCAACAACCCACACAATCTGCCCCCGGATTCACTGACTCATCCATCCATACAGCCCCATAGTGGAACGCATATAATCTCACCCACCAATTAATCCGCGCTTTTACAAATAAACAGACAGAGTTTCGGCTTTGCCAGCGCCTGTTTTCCTTGTTTATAGCGCGTCTGCCGTCCCTTATCGCCCTTGCCCACACATGCTTCATTCCCTTCTTAGTGACTCAGGAAGGAAGAGCTGAGCTTTGTAGGTATTTCCGTGACAGCCCGAAGTATCTACATTGGCCTCAGGCGCTTGGTGAAGGATCATTAGAAGGGGCTTTTTCCTGTGAAACTGCGGATCCTAAAATAACCGAGCTGGTGGGAGTTTCCCAAGAGGCGCCGAAAGTACCAAAAATGCGACAGACTTCTATTACTAATTTGTTAGATGTGATGGAAATTTTATTCATTTCCGGGGAAATTGTTTTGATCGAGGCCCTTGAATCTGACAAAGTTACACGGTGCAAATGTTGAAGTAATTTTATAAGAGAGTAGCAAGAAGTGCAAATGAAATGTAAAAAAATACAGTAGTAATGTAAGTGCAAATAAAGAAAAAAATTCTGAATTAAGGTAAGTCAAATGAAATGAAAAAATGCTAAAGTAATGTAAATGAAAATTAAATATTTGTCTTTTAGTTTTCTAGCGTTTGTTATGGTTAAAATATGCTACTCTTGAGACGAACACAGCTGACATCATCAGAATTGAAGTGCTTGAGTTAGGGAAAGTGTTAGTCAATATAAATAGCTAAAATTATTACTTTTAGCAGCTTTTGGTATCAATGTGGTATGCAAAGCATAAACTGAAATTCTCGTTGATTCCCACAAAAAGCAGTTTGATTGACTGCTTTGCAATATTAACTTCCCCCAACAATACATGTAGTTTAAAACTATAACATTGTTAAGTAGGAATTTTTGCAGGAAGGAATAAGCCCCCTGTTTTTAGCGTGGTGTTTTAAATGGCATGGGTAATGTCTCTTTACCGTGTAGTGCTCCACATAAACGACAATACAATGTCACTACATAGTGTATATACAATTTAAGGCTTTGATTTTAATTCAGATTTGAAATTATGGAGGTCTAAGGCAGTATTAGAAATTGAGTTTAGGCTGTCCTATTTGCATTTGCCCTGTAACATGAAAAAAGTGAGATATGTTAACTCTTTTAAGTATGTAAGGCCCATATTTATACTTTTTGGCGCGAACCTGCAATAACGCAGGTTTGCGCCAAAAAGTATAGCACCAGCTAGCGCCATTCCTAGACGCCTGCCAGGCGCCATATTTATGTAATGACGCTAAGTCCCTGTTAGTGTCCTTGGGCCAGGGAGGTGCAGGAGGAACCGGGGCTTGTGCGCAAAATTATGGCACTACACTGTTTAGAGGGAAAAAATTGCCTCTACGCAGTGTAGCACCATTTTCTGGCACACAAGCCCCATGGACATGGCTCCTGTCTTAGTAAAGACAGGAGCCATGCCCACAACACCAATGAACCAGGTTCAGGGGACAAATGTCCCCTGGGCATGGTCACTGGGGCCAGCGCCATTTAGGGGATCCCAATTCAGGGCCCCCGAGTGGCGTTGGACAAAAATTAAAATATTTTTCCCAGACTTACCTTAGGATGGGTCCCCCATCCGTAGTTGACCTCCTGGTGTGGGTAGGGGTGGGTGGGGGTGTCCCTGGGGACAGGGAAGTGCACCTGTGGGAAATTTCCATGGTCTCTGACCATAGAAATCTTCCTTAAGGTCCCCTAATACCTGCCCATACCCAGGCATAAAATAATGGCGCTAATCAGGTTAAGCGCCATTATTTAAGGCCTTCCTCCTCCTGTGTGTGATTTTTGCACAGGAGGATAAATAAGGTGCTAGGACCTTTGAGGCAATTTTTGCTCGGGAACGCCTACCTTGCATTTCATTGACGCAAGGTAATTTTCCGCAGGCAAAAAATGAAGTTAACTCCAATATTTTGGTGCTAGACATGTCTAGAGCCAAAATATAAATATGGAGTTAAGTTTGCGCCGGATTTGCATAAAAAAGGACGCAAAGTATAAATATGCCCTTAAGTGTTGTATAGCGCTGACATCATGCTCAACCCTAATTATTTCACAACGCATATTTGTAACTCACAGAAAACCCGTGCTGCACATTTTGCAGAGCTCTGAGTGTAATCGTACGATTATTTCAGAGCACTAGGAAAGGTAACATACAGCGCTGTATGATGAAAAGACAAGATGGTGAGTGAAACTGGATGGGTGGGGCCCAAATCTAGGGTAGCATTACGGAAAGTGCCCAGGGGTGCACCCCTTGGGCACTTTGGTATTACAAAAGGGGCAGCAGATACTTGTGCGACCCCTTCTGCAATACTAATAACACTGGCACACATGAAGCACCAGCACTATTGTGTGTGGGTGTTCCCTCATATACAAGGGGGCATGGTCCCCAGAAAATGAGGGAATCACTTTGCCTCTACACCCATGCAGAGGCAAACCTGTCCTTAAAAGGTAACCATGCCCTCAGGAGAGCACTGAAAGTCCGTAACAAACAAGTGGTGCAATGTCAGGGCTCACCCTTGAGTGCAGCCCTATCGTGGGTGCCTGAAGATGGGAACAGTCACTCACTGCACTCACCTACATTGGGATCTCTAGCCCCTCTTTGAAGTTCAAGAAGCAGCCGCTCGCCATCTATATTTCACTTGAATGTGAGATAAATAGTCTCAAAGACTTCATCAGGGCTTAAATAGCACTTGAAAAGGGCCATAAATCCATAAATGTTTAGGTGGCTATCCTGAAGTCCCAAACAAAGTGTACATCTGCGGTGAGGCCAGTTCGTGGTGGCGCACAGTGACGAAACACGTGTTGGCTGTTGTGTTGCTGGTTTTTGTTGGTCTAATGGATACTTCGTTTCAAGAATAAATTGAACTATTGCCAATTATCCTGGTCCGGCTTTTTCATGAACAAGACACTGAAGCCATAAACACATTGATGTATGTACTGATAAACACGAGTGCCCTGACATTCTGTTGTGCTGTTTTGTTTCCTGTATGGAACTTAGGAGGAGTGGGGAGGATCCTCCTGCCAGGAGCACCATGCATATGCTAATGTATTATTTGTAAATTTGGTGATTCACTGTGAGCGCTGGGTCCTATAACTATCTTCCCTATTCGCATTGTCTCTAGAACTTTAGAATTGAACCTGGGTTATAGTAGAAACGAGTAGAGAATTTTCACAGCAGGTCTGATGTGGTTGTGTTTTGAAAGGTACAGGTACATTCTACCTCCCTGAGTCTGTACCCTCACAGCTTAGTGATGTTTATAGCAGAGGCTATTGTAGAGGATGTGGAAGTAGTCCAGACATGCCAGGTCCCTGGCTCTTGTAAGCTGTATCTGATGTTCAGTTTGCAGTAGTGATATGATTTTTCAACATAGTGAAAGCTTGATTGATACAGTTTATCACTGTGGTGACTTGGGGAGTGAGTACATGTTCAGAGTTGAAAATGATATCAAGGTTTCAGAATTTTTTCGGCATGGGTCAAGCTAGTGGCTAGACGAAGGATGGTGGGATAGATTAAGTCTCCTTCATAACAAGCAACTCCATTTTCACTCAGTTCAGGTAGAGGACTCTCTGTTAATCAAGTGGAGCACATGGACCAAAAACGAGGAAATGTTAATGGGACTGTTTGATAGATGGCCACAACAGACTTGGATTTGCTTGTCTTCCACATACATTTGGAAATTCACCTGATACTGACCAAGATGCTGTTCCAGGGTGTGGACAAAGATATTGAACAGCAGGTCGAACAGAGGATCCTGAGCAGACACCACAGGGTCCTCAGCTTATGCCTGCATCAACAAACTCATTTCTGCTAATTTGACTGTGATTGGTGAGAAGCTTTTGTATCCATGAATGCACAGATCCAATCAAGCCCACCCACTGCTCCGGGCTTTTCAGCAGCAATATATGGATGCAAGTGTTGTAGGCAGTGGAATTATCAAAAAAGGACTGCTGTCTTTAAAATGACTGTAGTGTTGTGCCAGTGATGTAACTGGTCGCAGGCCCTACCATTATGTACCGTTCTGCTGGAAGGGAGGTCTGTCCGACTCCCCTCGCGTGTGAGCCTGGTGGGTTGATCCTGTTGGTCATGAGGGGTGAGTAGATAAATAAAGAGAGGTCAGTGGGTGGAAGCAGTCATAACGAGAGATCGCAACGTGTACTGACCCTCCTGCTGTCCAGTTGCAGAATACAGGCTTGGTGTTCTGTAATCATTTTGCTACACATGCATCGCAGCACAGCACGCAGCAAAGCACGCAGCAAAGCACGCAGCAAAGCACGCAGCAAAGCTACATGACACCACATTTGGCAACGAGGATTCAACGTCACCCACCTGTCGTCACGCTTTGACGGCCGTGCTTTACTGTGCGGTGCTCGTGCCCAGTGGTCTCCATCCCCGTTGCCATCCTGCGCCGTTCAGCGTCCGTGGCTGCAGGGTTTTATGCCTGTTTCCCCCGCCGAAAACACCTGTGCCTGTGTTGCCCTGGGTGGCCCCACCCACTGTGCCCGCGTCTGTCCTCGTGCACTCGCAGGCCCCCTGTGTGAAACGCAGCCACACGGCTCCAGGCAATTTGTGTTACAGAGCAGCAGATTCCACATGCTGCTCAGAAAGCTTCCGGTAAGGATCAGCAGATTCCACACTCTGCACAGGAGTGTGAACACAGACAAAGCTTACACCTCAGGGCACATAGGACTTCAGTGTGAACTAACACAAAAAAGTGGGCAGCTAAGTGCACATGAACAACAGTCTTCCAGACACAGTAGCAAGAAAGGTAGGGGTTGCATATTTCAGCCAGTGACCCCTGACGTCACCTCTACATGACTGCTGCAGCCACAATTATTAAGGATACACAAGCTCACACCTCGTAACTGCCAAGATGTCCAACATCCCCCCGGTTGAACCCTGTGTTGTTGAGGGTGCCCTGTCAGCACAAGCTTCCAGATGGCAGGACTAGGTGGCACGGGTCCTACTCTTCTTCAAGGTCACCAGAGTAGAGAAGGCCCAGAAGAGAGCCATGCTATTACACCTAAGGGGGAAAGAAATCTACAAAATCTCAAAGAATCTTACGGAAGCCACCCACAAGGCGCAACTGACTGTCATAGGGGACCTCAACATGCATTTCGAACCCATGGCCAACACAGATGATGAGCGGTTCATATTCTGGCAAGCCCACCAGCAAGCCGAATATTCGATTGACTCATTTTATATGCGTTTAAAATAATTGGCTAGCATGTGCGACCTTGCAGATGAGACACAAGAAATAAGGGGTCAAATTATCCAGGGGTGTGCGTCAGTGAAACTGAGAGAAAGAATCCTCGAAGAGTCTGGGAGGTCACTACCAGACATCCTCATGATGGGGTGCATTAAGGAACTCTCCAAAGCCAGAGCGTCCCACATGGAAGCAGCGCTCCAAAGACCAGTGAAAGAAGAGCCAGTCAACGCGGTGATGCCATCCCCAACAAGACGAGACCAAGAAACACCGGCAGAACGACAAGACTCTGTGGATGCTGTGGGGGGGGCCAACACAAACCCTCTGACTGCCCTGCACGAGGCAAAAGATGTGCAGGGTGCAGGAAAGTCAATCATTTTGTAAAAGTGTGCAGATCCAGCAAACCACGATTGGAAAGCACCACTGTCAATGCAGCCGTAAGCCAACCGCATGGAAACAGTGATATGGATGATGACGACGCTGAAGAACATGTCATCCACTCTCTTTTCACAGC
Source organism: Pleurodeles waltl (assembly GCF_031143425.1). Lineage (NCBI taxonomy): Eukaryota > Metazoa > Chordata > Amphibia > Caudata > Salamandridae > Pleurodeles > Pleurodeles waltl. The sequence continues at coordinate 713,261,832 of NC_090446.1, read as the reverse complement.
GGGGGCAGCTAGCCAACCCTCAAAACAGCTCCGGCGATGCCAAATACGAGTTAGTGAATATTCCACCCTTGCTGTTGTTGACACAGGAGCTTCGATTTATATATTAGCGTTAGACATTTATCGCCAGATGAGTCCTGCCCGTGGCCTGAAATTATGGCTATGGTCAGGACACACCCCTTGTACTCAAAGACCGATTTGAAACATCAATCACTTATGGACCCTGCTCGGTTCATGCTCCCGTGTACGTGGCAGAAGGGGGGCAAGGGATGATGCTGGAATGCCAGACAGCCGAAGCCTTAGGACTTGTCATATTTGCATTCGGAATACACCAAGAATCCATGGCTGATATCCTACAACAATTCAAGGAACTGTTCAATGGCATAGCCTGTCTCCGTCACAAAGACGTACTGCTCCATATAGACGAGTCCATACAACCAGTGGCGCTCCAACATCGGCGCATTGTCTTCCACCTCAGACCGCAGGTGGAGAAGAAACTGGACCTACTTGAATCTGCAGGTATCATCAAAAGGATCTCTGGACCCACGCTGTGGGTTTCGCCAACTGTAGTTGCGCGGAAACTGAAGCAACCAGGAGAAGTGCAAATACGTGTGGACATGAGCCTCCCCAATGTCACCATCAAGCACAAGCGACACCTGACCCCCACCATTGACAATTTGATCCGCGAACTAAGTGGGGCCTGTTGGTTCTCCAAGTTAGACCTGCGCTCTGGGTACCACCAACTAGTTCTCCTGGAGGAATTACACTATATCACAACATTTTTGCCTCATGTGTTACAAGAGACTCAACTTTGGCATATCCAGCAGTGCCAAAGTATTTCAAAATGTAATTCATGAGCTCCTAGCAGACCTTCCTTGAGTTATAAATGTCAGTGACGATATTTCGGTTCACGATAAGACCATTCCAGAACATCATGCCCAACTCAGAGGAGTGCTCCAATGGATAAAGGACTCAGGGTTGACTCTCCACTGCCGGAAGTGTGAGTTTCTCGCACAGAAGATCCTATTCTTTGGGTATATATTCTCTTCAGAGGGGATAGCGTCAGCCTCAAGCAAGGTACAAGACATCAAAGAAGCTCCTCCTCCCACTACTGTCACAGAAGTCTGACGTTTCCTCGGAATGGTCAACTACTGTGGCCGTTTCATTAGTGACCTTTCGTCATTGACTTAACCCCTCCGAGTTTTGAGAAAATCAGCAGAGCCGTGGGTCTGGGGGCCTGCTCAACAAGCAGCCTTCGTAGCCACCAAAGATGCCTTGCCGGGAGACACCATTCTTCGATACTTTGACCCTCGAAAGGAAACCAAGATCGCCGTTCATGCCAGTCCAAAAGGGTTAGGAGCAGTGTTACTCCAGAGACAAGATAACCAGGAGTGGTTGCCAGTAGCTTTTGTGAGTAGGTCACTAACGGACACTGAACAAAGATACTCTCAAATTGAGAAGGAGGCCATTGCAGTGCACTGGGGCTGCAAACACTGTCAACTCTATGTGTCTGGATAACCATTTGTAGTGACCACTGATCACAAGCCCCTCATTCCCCTGTCCAATGGGACTGCCTCCAAGCCACCTCCAAGAATTAAAAAATAGTTACTCCACCTGCAAGACTATCGGTGTCGTCTTGAGTACCGGCCGGGTTCCGACAACCCAGTGGATTACCTATCCCGTCACCCTCAGGAAGCTACCCCGGAGGAGCAGCATGACGCTCAAGAAGTTGAGGAGTAAGTGCAGTATATATCCAACAGGTCACAGCCGTTGACAGTTTTGGCAGAAGCCATCATTGAAGCCACCAGACACAACGACTGCCTTCAAAAAGCCATACAAGCTATGGAAACCAACCAGTGGCACATTGCAAGGAAACACATGTCTGCACTTACGTCTGAATCGAAGCAGATATTAGAGAGCTTGTATCATGTTAGACAAGAGCTGTCAGTTGATCCTGACGGATGTCTATTAAGTGGTCATCGCCTGGTTATTCCATCTTCCCTTGCAGACAGAGTGGTCCAAATTGCCCATCATGGGCACCAAGGGATGGTCAAGACAAAGAATCTACTGAGAACCAAAGTCTGGTTCCCCCTGATGGATGGAAAGGTTGAGCAGCTTGTGCGCTCATGCGAGTGGTGTCAGGCATCAGGAGAACCCAGTAGGCCTGCACAGAGAGAGACCGAGGCGGGGCCCCACCAATCCTAGGTGTTTGCGAGTTTAGACTTTGTGAGCCTCCCTGATGGTAGACACACCTTAGTGATGATTGATGATTACTCTCAGTTACCCGAAGTAGAGATCATTTCTGCCCTGATGGCTGAGGCTATGACTCTCAAGATCGAAAAGATTCTTGCTACCCATGGTATCATCACAGAGCTGCAGGCAGATAATGGCCATTTATTCCAGAGCCAGGAAATAGCGTCATTTCTTGAGGCCACCAGCATCCGACACAGGAAAATCACACCATGTTGACCGCATGAGAACGGAGAAGTTGAGCGCTTTATGAGAACACTGAACAAAGTCATCTGAATCGCCTTTGCTGATGGGCAACCTGTGGAATATGCCATATATTCTTTTCTGAGGAATTATCGGCAGACTCCTCATTCCACCACTGGGCAAGCCCCGGTTCACGTGTCGCTAGGAGGGTAGTGGTTGACTCCATACCTCATCATCGTAACTGGAAACCTGGGCCCATAGTGACCTCCATGTGCACAAAAAATTAGTTAAGGGGAACCAACAAGCTAGTCGCCAGCGCCATGCGAAGGCTTCCAATCTAGAAGTAGGAGACGCTGTCCTACTGAAAGCACAGTCACCACGGAGCAATTTTTGCTTGCATTTGATCAGAGCCCGTGGGTAATTGTACGGAGGAGTGGAACTATGGTCGTCGCGCGAAGAGGAACTTCCACGGTCACCAGGAATGTTTCCATGTTCAAGATGTTTTATCCTCCACCGTCCTTGGACGGGGTTGCCAAACGAGACTTGCTATTGGATGATGATCAAGACTCTGTCCATGGCTCTAGCAGCTGTCCTTAAGTCTCTTCTGGTGTTCCTGTGTCAGCCCTCAACACTTCTGAAAAGGGTCCAGACAATGGGACATCCCCCGGCGATCGGGGAACTGAGGTTAACAATGATAGATCCACACGCACCAGATATGTTTTGTGGAGTAATTCAGCTCCATCCCAGAAGCTATGGGACCATCTGGTGTGAACTAACACTTGGAGCATTACTCTCTTTGTCTAATAGTTGCTCACTTTGCCTGTTTATCATTTTTCTTTGTTGGGGAGGAATGGAGTGTCGCGCCAGTGATATAACTGGTCGCAGGCACTACCATTGTGTAGAATTCAGCTGGAGGGGAGGTCTGCCTGACTCCCCTCACGTATGAGCCTGGTGAGTTGACCCTGTTGGTCATGAGGGGCTAGTAGATAAATAAAGAGAGGTCAGTGGGTGGAGGCAGTCTTAACGAGAGATCAAAACCTGTACTGACCCCGCTGCTGACCTGTTGCAGAACACAGGCCTGGTGTGCTGTAATAATTTCGCTATGCATGCATCAAAGCACAGCACGCAGCAAAGCTACATGACACCACAGTGACCATTGCAAAAAGAAGAAGGGAAATAACTTTCACCATGCAGGACATTTACCACGCAGGCTTTCCCATGCAAGTACAAGTTTTGTTTTTCAAATAACATCATTTTTTTATGGGATTTACAAAAAAAGTGTTTTTTGTGGAGTTAAAGGGAAGTAAGGGTGACTTCTTGTGTTATGGGGTGGGTAAAGGTAAAGAAGGTTATGGATAATATTAGGGTCTAGGGATGGGTATGGGTAAAGGTGGGTAAGGGTGAAATTATGGTTGAGGGGAGGGAAGAGCTTTGTAAAGGGAGGTTAGGGGTGTAAACATTAAGGGACACACACACACACAATTACATGGTTAAGGTTAGTAAGTTTCCCTCCAGGGTCTGAATCTAGGCTGGTGGTCATGGAGGATGTTATTTAATTAAATGTACTCTTGAACACCTACCTTTGCATGATCTTGCTGGGAAAGAAGGGTTAAAGGCCTCTTTCATGTCAGTGTAGGTGAGGTTGTACACCTTACCCAAAGCTAGCAAAGTGTCCCTCCCCTGCTCTGTGAAGTGGTTCCACAATCCTGCCCCCCAATTCTTCTTAGGGACCCCATTTATGTGGATGGATGCCTCATATCCCTGAAACTACCCCTGTATGTCATCTCCCTTCTTGTACTCTCTCCCTACGTTTTTAGGAACGTGCACAATTCTGTCTGACTGCACTGATGAATTGCTGCCACCAACCTGGCCGGACCTGCGCCTCACATCCAGCTCTTTCACTTTGAGATCATGGTCCAAAAGCATCTTTCTTCCTTCCATGGCTCGCTGCTCCCTCAGCCTCCCTTTTTAATCTCTCCAACTCAATCTGGTGCCTCCTGGCTTCCCTCCTGTCCTCCAGCTCCTCTGAAGTCAGGCCTTTTGATCCACCACTGCTGCTTGGCACATGGGGTAACTACCCCCCCCCCCCCGGCAGCTTCTGCACCCTCAGTACATCTTCCCTAGAATTTGTGTCAGCAGACTCTCCACTTGGATCCTCAGACTGCCCACTGGCAGCTCTGGCGCCCTCAGTGCCTTTTGTAGCTCCTCCTTTCTGGTGAGGCCTCAGTCCTGAACTTTGAGGTTTTTACAAACTGCCATCAGTTCCTTCATGGTATAGGTTTCCAACCTATTCTCCTCAAAAAACAAATCCTGGGATGCAACTGAAGATGCTCTTGATTGAGACATGATGTTGTTGGAGTTCATTTGAACTCAAGATCAAAATTAGGTCAAAGAGAAAAAAATCAAAAACAAAAATCTGTATGTGGCACGTAATGGTCTGCAATATGGTAGTAGTGTACACCAATCACTGTGGGTCAAGTGCAAATGCAAGTCCTATCCTCACCGCTGACAACCAATGTTAGAAATAGGGTCTCTAGCTAGCAGTCAGTTTGCAGCCTGTCCAAGGAGTGACCCACATTCTAGTCATGATAAGGGAGATACCCCTTGGTAGCTTGGCACGAGCAGTCAGGCAGGCTTACCTCAGAAGCAATGTGTAAAGCATTTGCACATAAAACACAGTTACACAGTGAAAACACTACAAAAGGACACCACACCAGTTTTAGAAAGATAGCCAATATTTATCTATTTAAAAAATACCAAATTCAATAAAAATCCAACATACAGTAATGAAAATATGAATTCTGCAAGATTTACTCAAAAATACAGTTCCTTGAAGTCAACAGCTCCACCTGGGGTTATCATGGCGCTGTGATCAACAAAACCAACAGTTCAGGCCTGCCGCGGCATCGTGGGCCAGGTACAGTGTTGGGAAGACCCGCAAACAATACCTTGGATTTGTAGGGCGTCGTGATCCTCGCGGTGAGCTCCAGAGAGCAGTGTCGCTGACGTCACGGTGTCAGTTCCAGAGTCGGTGCAGGAGTCGTCGGGCCCTTGAAGTCACACATGTTGCAGATCGAACTCCGGGCTGATGATGTCAGGAGCGCTGGTGTGTATGGCATAGGGGCTGCGGTCCGAAGCGGGATGATGCGAAACGTGGTGCCCACAGGCCATGGTGCAGGCAGCGGCTCGGTGGTGGCGTCCTTCAGAGTCAGTGAGACCAGGGCTGCGGTGTGAAGCGGGGCGGTGCAACTTGCGGTGTCCACAGGTCACGGTGCAGGCATCGGTGTCGTCGTTGTGGAAGCGCTGTCGCCGTTAGGCCCAAGCCAGTGGTGCGGGACGGGACGGTGCTTCGTGACCCTCACGAGTGGTGTCCACAGTGCAGGCAGGGATGCCTGGTGACGACACTGGAGTCGATGGTGCTTGGATTAGTGGACTGGGGCTGCAGTGCGGTGCGGGACGGGACGATGCTTCGTCCTCCTCTTGAGCGGTGTCCACAGGCCATGGTGCAGGCAGCGGCACCAGTGTTAGCAGGAGCATCGTCGTGGGGAAGGCCCAAGCTGCAATATAAGCAGGCGATGCCGGAGTGCGGGGCCCACAGGTTGCAGTGCGAGCAGTGGCTCGATTAAGTCATCTGATGACAGTGTCAGTGTGACCAGGGTTGCGGTGTGAAGCGGGGCAATGCGACTTCGTGCGACTTCGGCAGGTCATGGTGCAGGCTAGTGGTGTCGTTTGTGGCATCGCAGTGGTTTCTCCTCTTGAACAGCACAAAACACACAGTTCCCAGTGCTGCAGGTTGAGGAAACTGAAGTCTTTGGTGTTCCTGAGATTTCCAACATGAGTCAAGCTCTACTCCAAGCCCTTGGAGAACTTTCTCAAGAAGGACACACAGCAAAGTTCACCCTTTGCACTCCTTTCAGGCAGAAGAAGCAACTGCAAGCCAGTCCAGCAAAGCAACACACCACATTTTTATCTGCTCCCAAAGGAAATCTGTGCTTTAAGGATATTTAAAGGTATCCCCCATGTTAACCTATGAGAGGGATAGGTCTTGCACAGTGAAAAACGAATTTGGCAGTATTTCACTGTTAGGACATATAAAACACACTAGTATATGTCCTACCATAAACATATACTGCACCCTGTCCATGGGCCTACCTACGGCCTACCTTAGGGGTGCCTGACATGTAGTAAAAGGAAAGGTTTAGGTCTGGCAAGTGGATCACTTGCCAGGTCGAATTGGTAGTTTAAAATTGCACACACAGACACTGCAGTGGCAGGTCTGAATCATGGTTACAGGGCGACTAATGTGGGTGGCACAACCAGTGCTGCAGGCCCACTAGTAGCATTTGATTTACAGGCCCTTGGGCACCTCAAGTGTACTTTACTAGGGACTTACCAGTAAACCAAATATGCCAATCATGGATAAACCAATCAACAGTACAATTTCAATAGGGAGCACTTGCACTTTAGCACTGATTAGCAGTCATAAAATGTGCAGAGACAGTAAACCAGCAAAAACAGAGTCCTGTACACCATAAAACAAGGAGGACAGAAGGCAAAAAGACAGGGGAGACACGCCAAAAAGCTGTCAGGTCTAACAGTTGGTAATAAAACAGAGTCATTACTTATGTAGTTGTTTTTAGAATGGGCTGATGATAGCATGTTTCAGAGCAACAAGCACACATAAGTGGAAGTGGCTTGGCACTATGTTTCATTGCCCCTCTTTTTAATTTACCACTGTATTTGTTTTATTTTTCTTATCATTATCACCTTTCTCTCCTCTCATGTGTCCTCTGTTTATTTGTTCCCTTACAACTGTAGTGTAGTCTGTGATTATCAAGTGACGTATGTCATTATCAAGTGACTTTGGGCGCAAATGGGCTTAAGATGTCTCCTCACCGCCATTGGTTCCCACACAGATAAAGAGGATGTTTTTAGTGGTAATTTTAAAGGATTTTTCTAAGGACGTTTCTAGCCACCCATTTCAAAGATGCCTGGAGATAGTGTTCAGACTCATTTCTAAAGTTTGTCTAAATCCTGTGATTGTCTCTTGCTTGTCTCTTGCTTTGCAATTCTTATACTAAATCCTCATTCATTCTGCAAAAAATAAGTATGAACTTGATCACTTCTTGACAAAAGGTTCCAAAACAGAAAACCACCCTAAAGTGCAAGTCTATGCTTTGACTGAATAAAGCAGGGAGGCTGCATGCAAACGGTATGGTGAGGAGGAGAGGAGGTTGACAGCAAGACGAAAACTCTGTCCCAAGTGAATTGTCTAAGGTGCCAAATTAAAAAAAAAACATACCTGTCCCTAGGTTTCAACCAATGAGAATCAAAACAAATAGCTAATTTGAAAAATGTGAAACTCATTAGAAAGACATGCATTTTTCTGTTACTAAATTTAAAGGCTTATTGATGGTTGTTAATTCATGGAAAGAAAGAACATATTTAGAGCAGAGTGTATCTGACTGGATATTTAATCACAAAATCCTACAATATAGATTTAAATTTTAAATTGAAAGATCTCGAAAACAATCAGAATTGTTTAAGGAATCTACATATGTCAAGAGGTTTAAGTCAAAGAAGGAACCCAGGCAGTCAAGAAGTTTGATCAGGATACAGATCTTATCCATGAAGTCCGAAGATGTAAGAGGGTACTACCTTTGCTAAACTCCCGTCTAGAACAAAACTTTTAATGTTCTTAGTAAACATTAAACTGTTTGTTTTTCTAAATTTATTTTGTGAACACTGTGAATTTTTTTCAAAGAATGTAATTAGTCACTATCACAAATCATGTATTGATATGCAGGACAAACAGGTGCATAAATTGAGGGCTGCTGTAGAGATAGTTCTATTATTTATGTAAGACCCTATTAAGGAACAGAGAGACGTTTCCAATGTTGGATAGTAGAAATTAGGGACATATTTCACAAATGTTCATGGAACACGATGCAACAAGCCACCTTGCTTAGCTGTGTGACAGGAAGAGGGCAGAAATGCACCATATTTAGCATTATACTCCTGCTCTCTGCCTGCGCTTGTACACAATGTGCTGCCTAGCACCAATGCAGGCTCCCTTGCACCATGGACAGTATTGTTTTTGGGCACCTTCCTCCACAAAAACAATCCTCTGAGGCATGTTCCTCTTTCTATGTAGGCTGCAGAATGCACCACTTGTAGAAGTAAGCATATTTCTCCTTGTTACTCCTCCCTTGGGGAGTCAAGGCATTTTAATACATTTCCAGGTTTATTACTAATGGTAAAACTGAAAATGCACAAAATACATGGGTGCATGACTTAGAACACTTATTCTCCACCCATATCACGCCTTTATGGGGCATCATAGCACAAGACAGTGACTTGCGCTGCCTTGCGTTACTCCACATTTACCAAGCCACGCATGTGCATGCAAGGTGGCCTTGCGTGTCTTGGTAAATATCATTCTAGGTTTTGCATCGCCCTTGTGCCCTCATGCGTGGCACAAGGGCGAAGCAAACCCATGATAAATATGGGCCTAGATTTCTTACTTGGGAGTGTTGGAAAAGACAGAGATTGCTGTCTAAATTCACTGACTTTACATACCCACAGGAGACATATCACTAAGGTTTTGAAGCTGGCAGTCTCTTCAAAGTTCCCTGGAGTAAGGATACCCCCAATCCCACCGGATCCCTTCCAAAATGGGAAACATTTTGTTTTTAATGCAGCATCTGTACCTGTAATGGACACAGATGTCCAGATGTCTTTTAAAAATGATGTTTCCTGTTTCAGAAAGTAGATGCAGGTCTGCTCTCCCTTGTAGGCCTCCTTCCCTGCATTGGCAGACATTCATGGGGGCAGCAAATTGCAACCTATCTAATTTTATGTCAAGGCATGGAGGCCAATATTATGCATGAACCTATTTATTGCCACTTACAGTAGCAGCTAGAACTTCAACTTCAGAACTTAGAATAGTAACAAAAACAACATTTTAATCCACTATATAATCCTCTCCCCAGCAACCATCTTCCTTCTTTGTTGCTGCTCATGGATAAGTACTCCGAACATTGGTTTTGTATGATTAACTTATTTAAATGGTAACTGTATGTACAGAATAGGTTGAATGAGAAATTTCCTAGCTATCGAGAAGGAAAGTTTCAATTCTATTAAGGACACGGAGGCGAAGATTATGCATCATCTTTCTTCACTTTTTATTAACAGCAGGTTCAAAGTTCAAAAATAACAAAAATGAACCACCACACCTATGGGTCCACATCCCCATGGTAACCAATGTACAATCACACTGCTATCCGACAATCCGTATAAATATCCCTTCGTGACGACGTCCGTCCTCGACTTCACTGCGATCTAAAGTTAGGTAGTCATTAGGTTGGTGCAGCCTCTGCTCCTAGGAATAAATGTGAACCATGAGATAAGAACCCATACTTTCCAAGTATAAACAGGTGAGTTAAACAACCATTCGGAGATCCCACTCCCTTCCATAGACTGAATTACAGTGTCTGCAACATCATAGACCGATTAGAAACATACAACGTTAGAAGACCACAGTCTCACCTCAAGAAAAATATGAATACCACCTCCAAATCCGGTGAATTCATCCTGGGTGGGCGACATGCCCGTGATGTCGGGTGGGATAATCATCGCCTCTGTGCCCTTAATAGAATTGAAACTTTCCTTCTCGATAGCTAGGAAGTTTCTCATTCTATGTCAGAACCGGAGGCGAGGATTATGCATGTTTAAAGCTTACTTACCACTAATGAAGCAGCTTCGTGAATAGGTTCAAAATATAACTTTTTAAAAGTAGATTCTGACGACCAGTCAGCCGTGTTTATGATGTCCTCCAGTCTTCCTAACTGGAGTGCTTTGGATGCCAAAGCCCCCCGGGTGAAGTGAGCTCCAAAGACCTGAACATTGATGCCCGCTTCCATCAAGATTCATTTGACCCACCGGGCAATGGAGTGGGAGGAGACTGCCCTGAAGGGTTTCTTAATTGAAATCAGCAATTGTCTCTCCCTGGTGGGCGGAGTTCTGCCGTCACCTCCTCATATGTCTTTAGACATCTTACCACACACAACTTGGGAGTATACTCAAACGCTGGATAGGTTACCGACCTGGTATTACACTTTGTCCGTCTTGATATCGTGAATGTCACTCCCTCCGGAGAAAAAACCCTAGCGGATATATCTAGAGCTCTGACATCTGAGACTCATTTGCACGAGATGAGGCATAGCAGAGTAGCTAGTTAGCTGATAACTCTTTCCGTGAGAGGTACTGGTTATCCGGCCAGGAGGTCAAGAGACGCAGAACCTGGTTGACATTCCATAGGGAGGAATACCTGGGTTCAGGAGGTCTGGTCAATCTAATGCCTTTCAGTAGTTTGCACACCCACAGGTGCTCCCCCTCCGGGCAATTATTAATCGGGGTGTTCCGCCGATATCGCGGATCGGACCGAATTGATTGAGCAATAGGACTGGCCGGATTCCGCTAGATCGGCTAAGAAGTTTATGATATCTGTAATTTGGACCCCCATGGGATTGACATGCCTTCCCACGCACCAACGAGCTCAGCGGTTCCAGGCCAATCTGTACCTCTTGCAGGTGCTTGGGGCACAGGCTTGTCTGATGAATTTCTCAGCCTCCTGTGAAAGTCTGTGGTCCATCATACGATACAGAAAATCTTCCAAGCCACCAGAGAGAGATGGCCCTGAAGGACCAGCGGGTGAGATTGTCCCTCTGGATTCAACAGAATAGTATGGCTGACCGGAAGCGGAATTGGAAGATCGCAGGAGAGTTCCAGAAGAGAAGGGAACCACACCTGCGATCGCCAAAGCCGGGTTATCAAGATCACTGTCGTCCCTTGGCGACGAATCTGTGCTGTCACTTTCGGGATCAAGAGGAACGGGGGAAATGCATAACTCTGATCCCGACCCCAGTCCTGAAGAAAAGTGCCCACTGCAGTCACACCGGGATCTGGACGCCAGCTGAAGTACTGAGGTAGCTGGGCGTTCCACCTGGACGCAAAGAGGTCCAATCAACAGGGGCCCCACTATTCCAGAAGAGCGAGGAACACCGCTCTGTCTAGATGCCAATCTCTGGGATCCTCCAGATATCTGGAGTTCCAGTCTGCCAAGGTATTCTGGGACCCCGGAATGTACTCTGCCATCACCGAGATTTGTCGTTGGAAGCAGAAGTACCAGAAATCCTTTGCCAACTCCACCAGGGCCTTCGAGCGGGTGCCCCCTAAACGGTTGATGTACTGAACCACCAAAATGTTGTCTATTCTCAGGAGAATGCAACAGAGGACCTTGTCCCACGTCAGGGATCTGATCGCAAAAGAACCCGCTAGGAGTTCCAGGCAGTTGATGTGGAGGCTGAGTTCCCAGTGGGTCCAGCGTCCCCCGAATGAGACATCGCCACAACAAGCACCCCAGCAGTAGAGGCTGGCGTCCGACTCTATCACTAGGTCCGGCGAGGCTCCAAAGATCGCCCTCCCGTTCCACACCTCCATATGATCCAGCCATCACTGGATCTCTGTCCGCGCCTCCTGAGGAAGAGCTACCAGCTCGGAGTAAGAAAGGCCGTGTCGCAGGTGATGAGCTTTGAGGCGCTGGACGGCCCTGTAGTGGAGCGGTCCCAGGAAGATGGTCTGAATCGAGGATGAGAGGAGTCCCACCACTCTGGCCAACTGCCGTAGCGAGATCCTGTCCCGCCTCAAGACCTTGGACAACTCCTTCTTGATCTTTGTAATCTTCGAGCCCGGGAGACTGAGGGAGGCCACCTGGGTATCGATGAGAAACCCCAGGAAGGTCATGAACTGAGAGGGAGGAAGGTCTGACTTCTGTGGGTTTATCACGAATCCCAAGTCCTGGAGGAGCTGAATAGTTGTGTTCGCATTGGATGTTAGTCGCATGCAAGACTGGTCCATCAAAAGGATGTCGTCGAGGTAAATGATCAAGCGGATCCCTCGAGACCGTAGGTACTCCACTACTGGTTTGAGCAGCTTCGTGAAGCACCACGGAGCTGACGAAAGACCGAACGGCAGGAAGGTAAACTCGAACACCTGATCCTTCCAAATGAACTGAAGGAACCGACGGTGAGGGAGAAAGATTGGGACCGTGGGGTAGGCATCCTTGAGGTCCAATCGAATCATCCAATCCCCGTGCAGCAGGAGATCCCTGGGCATGTGGATGCCTTCCATTTTGAAGTGTCGATAAACGACCCACTCGTTGAAGGCTCTGAGGTTGATGACTGGTCGGAAGCCCTTGCCTTTTTTCTCTACGAGAAAGAGATTGCTCATGAAACCTCTGGAATGAAGGGTCGATAGGCAAATTGCTTCCTTTTGCAGAAGCCCCTGGACTTAACGTGTCTATCAGTGCCGAGTCTGACTTCGAAAAGACCAAGGGACGCGGTGGAAATTTCTGAACCGGAGTCCCCCAGAACTCTATGTGGAATCCCGACACCGTCTGCAGCACCCAGGCGTCTGATGTTAACTGGGCCCACTTGTGCGCAAATAACCGCAGCCTCCCCCCAAGAATTTGAGGGGAAAAAAGGGTAGTACTCACCGTTGGCACCTCCGGGGGCGTTGGCTCCACCCCGGGAGCCCCTTCTGTTCTTTCCTCTACCCCGATTGGGGAAGAAGGTGCCCTGTCGGCCGCCTCTCCATCCGTTGTTCCTTGAGGGATAGGGAACTGGGGCCTTGCTGGAACGCTCGGCCGGAGGAGCTACCCCTGCCTCTTCCATCCCCGCCAAAAATCTTCCCTGGGAAAATCTTCTTAATGGAGCGCTGAAAAGGTGGCTACAAATTTGCTCAACTCCTTCCCGAAGGGGTCGCCAAACAAGTTCCCTTGGGCAATAGCCCCAGCCTCTGAGTTGGAGAGTTCTCCTAACTTGGGGTCGATCTTTATGAGAAGGGACCATCACCTCTCTGCCGAGAGGGCACAGTTGGCATTCCCTAAAAGGCAGACCGCCCTCTGGGCCCATCCCGCCACGAAATCCGTGGGCATGGGAGTGTTGTTGCGCTTCGTGTTCTCAGCGAGCTGAATTATCTGATTTAGGGGTCCAGGACGTCCAACAACTTGTCCTGGCACCCCCTCCAGGAGCGGTCTATGCCCTTCTTGGGATCCTTCATGTACTTCCCAAAGAAAGTGCACATCTTGGGGTCTATTTCGGGAGTTGCCGCTACCTTATCTGGCAGCGTAGGACGAGGGCATTAGGCCCGCAACTGGGCCCTAACCTCCTTTTTGAGAGGCTGCCGGATTTGACTGGCAACATAGTCTGCCACTTTCTTGTTTGGATGCCATTCCAAGGATCTAGGATGGTATATATCCTCTGGCTGAAACATTTCCGACTCGGAGTCCTCAGCTCCTTGCGGGTCCGACAAATTAGAGGTTGGACGCCAAGGAAGTCCCAAATCCTGGTCCTCCTCCAAGGAGGTATCCCCCTCTGTGTCCCCCTCGACCCGCTTGGGGGACCCAGCGTCAGGGTCCGGTATGAGGTGAACCACTTCACCGGTCTCTCCGGGTTCAGAACCCTGCCGGAAGGGTGGACGCTTCGGCGTGCGTGCACTCTTATGGAATGCTTCAGTAAGAATACCAAAGCCCTCCAGATGCCCCGCTTGCAAATTTTCTTGGGGGCCGACGTTCCCTTATGGTCAGCACCCTTCCCCCCAAATGTGCCTGTCCCCTTAAAGACATGCTCTGACAACCTGGCCACACTATCCTTTAAGGGGCCCAGGGCCCTGCTGATGGCCTGTGTAAGGAGGAGGTCCACCTCAGGGGGCAGCACCTGCTGAGAGCAGCCCTCCCCGGGGACAGGGTGGGGTAAGTATTGTGGTCCTGTGAGGACTGCATTGAGGGACACAGAGAAGGTAATGACAGGAGAAACTCCCTATAAAAAATCCACAGGGGAGACCCACGCACTCCTGTCAGGAAAAAACCAGAGGCAGCAAGGCCACGACGTACGATCTGTGATCATCGCATTACTGAATGTAAGAAAGTCACTCAACCGCAAAAGCGGGGTAATGCGGGGGTTGGAGGGTTGAAAGTGAGCTGGGAACTCACTGAAAACCCTAATGCGTTGCCCTGAGGCGATTGAGCACTTACGCGGCTCAAATCGCTTGAGGAAACGCTTCGGGAAAACCAGAGTGCGCGAAAGAGCGCCCTCTGGTGGACCTGACACAGATTAAAATGACACAGCGCTCGGGCAAAGTAAATGCCTCCAGCGTGTTTCGGTTGCTAAGCAGCCAGGCAAACCAGCACGCGCGCGGCAAGCACAAGCTAAATACCACAGTAACGGGGCAAAAAATCAATAAAGTAGCGATTAAGCACTCTTCCAACTCAGAGACAGAAAAGGAACGACACTTATCTGACGAGTGAGCAGTGAAGAAAGAGGACGGACGTCGTCACAAAAGGATATTTATACGGACTGTCGGATAGCAGTGTGATTGGACATTGGTTACCATGGGAATGTGGACCCATGGGTGTTGTAGTTCTTTTTTTTTACTGATGAACTTTGAACCTGCTGTTAATAAAAAGTGAAGAAAGATGATGCATATTCCTCGCCTCCGGTCCTTAATAGAATTTGGGAGACTGTAATTCCTTTTGTGTGTGATCGTTGCCTTGCATTTTCTTCCCCCATTCAGTTGTGGCGCAGTATTTTGGGTAATTTTTTAAATCTTTTTGCTTAGAGTGAAGCGAATACTTTGTTTTCTTTAATTTTTTGCTGAAAGTGATTCGGAGATGCGTGCAGCTGTTTTGGTATATTAGTGGGGGAGAGGATTGTATTAGTTTTGAAGAATTCTTGGGTTGTTTTGTTACAGGCACTCATCTGCCTGATCGTGTCTTCTAAAATGCCTTTGGCATTCTGAAGCGAGTGGCAGCTCTATCGCATGAGGGATCAGCTATTTGAGCAACATGCAAACCTCCTCAAAAGCGCTCCACTGACTGGCTCGTTTGCCGTGGCCTTACGAATGGAAGAACTAAAAAAATTACACTTTCAAGAGAGCCTGCAGCATATTAAAAGAGTTTGATTACTAACTGTTTTCACTGGATCGAGCAACACTGACACTCCACGACCCGGACGAATGTTGATGTATTCAGTCAGTTAATGTGTTCTGTATGGGTTACGATAAGTGTTTGTTCATGAATGCGGCCATCTTGGTTTGGGGAAGTGCAGCAAAGTGACTATTCCTTGTCTGGGGGGCATTTTTAGGGCACAAAGAGGTTGTTAATTCAGTTACAACAAATCATATTTTAGTCGGCGGAGAGAAAGGGGTGTATTTTGGTCTCTAGTTTGTCAGGTAAATCTTATATTTAAAAAAAGTTTCTTTATTAATAGGAGTAGGCTGGAGGTTGTGTAAATTATAGAATTCTTTTGAAAATGATTAACTTGGAGAGTAGCATGCAGGTGGAGCAGAGTTTGGAGAATAAGGCTCAGGAATATGTAAATAGGGCAGTTTCTTCTTTGGTAAAGGATTTGGGAAAGAAATTAGGTGATTGTATGGAGAAATTAGAGGAGACTATTTCTGGCCACAGGCATGAGGAGGAATAGTTCTGGTAGGTGGAAGAGAATAATGAGAGAACAGGTGATTCTCAGTAGGGTCATACAGTACTAATGAGAAGAAAACATTTGCAAAGAGAGAACGCCTCTAATATATATGGACATTACGGTCCAAGGCCAAATAAAGGGCAACTCAAACGGAATTTAGTGGAAAGGCTAAAAGGCCAATAAAGGTAGTCACAGAACGTGGCTTTTGATGAATCATCCAGTAGCTGTGATGTTTTAATTTCTTGTTCGTCCTAAATGGGAGATTCAGGTGATAAGGAGTTTGTGAAGAAGAGGGCAAAAAATTAATGATTTCTCAGATCAGAACAAACAGGTTAAAGACCCGCTCTGTGGATATATGTTTGATCCTAATATGACTCAGCATCCATTATCCCTCAATGGGCTTGTGCAGAGCATGCACCTTGGTATGTAGAGTACAGGATAAGACAAGAGATCCCAAAAGATGTAAGGACAAGATTAAGATGTGAATGTCCAAGACCCTCTCTTGCAAAAAAGTTGCTTTTATAACAGACCGTGATTCTAAAATGTTGACTTTTCTTAACAAAAAAGGGTGCGTGATCCAAAAAGAGGTCTTGACAAAGTATTTAAAGGATGTCAGGGCATGTTTTGGATGTGTTTGGACCTTAACAAAGATGTTTGCTATGCACGAGGAAGCATATTTACGGGAGACATCTCTGGATGTTCAAGAACTGCACCAGTGGGTGCAAAGGGCTGTATGTTTACTAAGAAACACAAATGCAGCTTTATGCATTTAATGTAGAAAGAGTATTCTAATGAAGATTGACCCTAAGTTGGCATAGCTTGCAAGTAGGTGTCAGGGCAGGATGCCAATAGTCTTCAATTTGGAGATGAGTTTGTAAAGGGGATGGCAAAGTATGCAGGAGCTTTTAATTCTATCCAAAGGGTACAGAAGGACATTAAACGGTTTTTGGAGGGGCCAGGAGAATGTGGGGTTGGTTCATCAGACAAAGGATTACAAGAGCATCCTTTTCAAGAGGATACAGACCCTTGGGCTACCAAACTCTGAATTATTTTTCTCAGAGAACAAGAACAAAAGGAAGAGGAAGATCTAGAAGAGACAGATGGACAAGGACCTCAAAAGTCTCCTATTCGGATTGACATCAGCCCCATGGTGTTTCACAAAGGTTATGAGGCCTGTGGCCACTTGGCTTCAGATAACAGGTATGCATTCGATAATATATCTGGACGATATTCTTATGATGGCAGAGAGCAGGATGTTAGCGCAGGATCACAGCGACTTGGCTGTTCGAATTTTGGAAGATTTAGGCCCATATTTATACTTTTTGACGCTAAACTGCGCTAACGCAGTTTAGCGTCAAAAGATTTTGCGCCGTCTAACGCCATTCTGAAGCGCCATGCGGGCGCCGTATTTATGGAATGGCGTTAGCCGGCGCAAGCGGACCGGCGCTGCCTGGTGTGCGTGGAAAAAAACCACGTAGACCAGGCAGCGCCGGCGTAGGGGGAAAATGGCGTATGGGCGTCTTAAAATGGGGCAAGTCAGGTTACGTCGAAAAAATCGTCGTAACCCGACTTGCGCCATGTTTTTTCGACGCCCATCCCCCATCAACATGACTCCTATCATTGTAAAGATAGGAGTCATGCCCCCTTGCCCAATGGCCATGCCCAGGGGACTTCTGTCCCCTGGGCATGGTCATTGGGCATAGTGGCATGTAGGGGGGCACAAATCAGGCCCCCCTATGCCACAAAAAAAAAAAAAAAAAATACTTACCTGAACTTACCTTAATGTCCATGGGATGGGTCCCTCCGTCCTTGGGTGTCCTCCTGGGGTGGGCAAGGGTGGCAGGGGGGGTCCCTGGGGGCAGGGGAGGGCACTCTGGGCTCATTTTGAGCCCACTTGTCCCTTAACGCCATGCCTGACCCAGGCGTTAAAAAGCGGCGCAAAAGCGCCGTTTTTGGCCACGCCCACTCCCGGGCGTCATTTTTGACCGGGAGTATAAATACCACATAAAGGCCTGGGAGTCATTTTTTAAGACGGGAACGCCTCCCTTGCATATCATTAACGCAAGGAAGGGGTTCACGCTAAAAAATGACGCACTCTCCGGGCACTTTGGCGCCCGAAGCGTCTAACGCCATAGTATAAATATGGCGTTAGTTGGCGTTAGTTTAGCGTCGAATTTGCGTCGAAAAAAATGACGCAAATTCGGCGCAAACGGAGTATAAATATGCCCCTTAGGATTTGTAGTCAACAGAATGAAATCTTGTCTGGAGCCAAGTCAGCAGAAGGTATTTTGGGGATTTCAGATTCACACGTTTGAATGTGTGTTGAGATTACCTGTGGAGATGGTGAGGAATATAATATTCAACAGTTAGCAGTTGCCGATTATTGTCAGCGTCTATTCAGGCAATCTTTTCAACTTCAATCTTTTCAGCTCCAGTGCATTACAGGGCATTACAGAGGTTGAACGCGAGGATTCTTTGCAAAGGGATGAAGTGATCTCAGAAAGTTCAGATGGATATAGAAGCAAAGCAGGACCTGGAATAGCGATTAGGAAACATGGAAGCATGGAATGGGAGAGTCATTTTTGGCAACAGTGTGGATATTATATTAGAATCAGATGCCAGCCTTTTCGGTTGGGGAGCATGACATGGTTCTCTTGTGACAGGAGGGAAATGGTCTCCACAGGAGAGAAAGATGCATATCAACTACTTGGAGTTGCTAGCAGGATCTTTTGCAATAAAACATTTTGTCAAGGATCAGGTAAAATGTTGTGGTCTTCTAAAAATGGACAATTGGTCTGTGGTAAGGCATGTGAACAAATTGGGATGTTCAAAAGCTTTTAGCAATCGAGTTTTGAAATTTGTGCCTGGACAAGAACATTATGGCTTAAATTCAGATAATCCAAGTTTGAGCAACAAGGTGGCAGAATGGATTTCCATGATGTAGAAGGATTCCACTGATTGGAGGTGTCCTTTTGTAAAAGACTTCTTTGCAAACAGGTTGAATTCTCAGACACACAGGTTTTTAAGTTGGAGACCGTATCCAGACGCATAGGCAGAGGCAGTAGATGCTCTTCTACAGCAGAGGAGAGTAGGTCGCAGTTATGCTCTTCCCCCTTTTGCGATGATTCAGAGGTTGATATTGAAGGTGTGGAAGAACCAAGCGGAGATGGTTTTGGTTGCTCCTTTTTGGCCATCTCAAGTTTGGTTTCCAGTTGTCATGAAGTTGCAAGGTCAGTTCCAATTGATGGGGTGGCTGATTCGGGACAGCTTGGCAAATGTCCGGATTATCGACAGAGGCTTTGAAACTCATTAAGCATTCCTGAGCACCCGGAACCAAATAGGCATACAGTTTGGTGTGATGAAAGGAGCCTAGATCCTATTTCAACATCTGTGGTGAATGTAGCAAATTGTTTACTGAATTATTTTTAAAGGGCAGCTCGTACAGGTCAGTGAGTTTGAGTAAATTGGCAATTTCTGCAGGGCATGATTTGGTAAATGAGCATCCGGTGGGTCAACATGATGTTGTAAGCTGTTTGTTAAGGAGTGCGCACTTGAACCCTCCTGAGCCTAAATATTCATCTTTGTGGGATGCAGACATAGTTTTAAGAGAGCTGGTAGCTTAGGATGACAATGAGTTTATGGATTTGAAGAATCTGTCTTTCAAATTAGTCATGTTGCTTTGTCTAATTTCTTTTAGAAGAGTCTCAGATGTGAGAGCGTTAGAGGTATTATCTTGAAGTTATTTACCAGGGATAGTTTGCTTCAGTGTCAAGAAAAGAATTAAGACTTTAGCTAGGACTATTTTTTAGCCAACTTTAGAGGAAAATAACAAGTTGTCTGTTGTGAGATGTTTGCATGAGTATGAAAAATACACTGAAAGCTTGAGAGGACAAGGAGAAACACAATTAGTGATTTAATTTAGATATCTATATAAACCTGTGTCTTTGCCAACCATGGCAGGATGGAACGTTATGAAAAGGGCTAGCATTGACTTTACCAGATTTGGAGCACATCTTGCAAGGGGAGCTCTGGCGTCTAAAGCTAGTTAGTAGGTGGAATTTTGTGTAGTATTTTGGCTGCGGGTGACTGGTCTTCTAATTCTGTATATTTTTTATTTTTATTTCAAACCAGTGGAGTGTGTTGTGAGGAATATTATGGCAAGACTTTAAACATGCATGATATTGGCCTCCATACCTTGCCATAAAATTCAGATTTTCCACCGTAGGGGTGGGTAGAAAATTGTGATTTTATTAAAGACAGAGAGGCCAATATTATCCCTCCTAGTCAATGGATCCCTCCTTGTAATTTATGTTTTTTTGTTTCAGGAAGTAATGAATTCAGGAAATAATGAAAAGTTTGGCAAAGAAGAGAAAATGTTAACATAGGAGGATTTAATGAGAATTGGAAGGCAGGTTGTTTTGCAACCCCTCACGAAAAGACAATTCATGACGTGACCCATTAGAACACAGACCACATTGAAAATTGCATTCCCATTGAAAACCAATTAGTGTACAAATTGCACATCCCTGATTTGCCAATGAGAATGATGCATCATGCCCCAAAAACCTAATGTACAAACAGTGGTTATTAGCTGTAGTCTGGTAAAAAAAAGCCTTAAATGTGCAAGAATAAATCAATATTTGGGGTAAATCGATTTAGAGAAAACAGTCACATTTCTTCATAGTCAAATGAAATACCTGCCATATTCCATGCTGCCTACAGACTTAACTTGACCTAGGATCATTTTTGCCCTAACCACAGGGTTAGATAAATAATAAGATAAGATTGCAAGTCCATCATGCCCACCAATATGTTATACAATGACAGACAGTTCTTTTCATGTTGATCTCTAGGATCTTTGTAAATTCTTATCTTCTGCATGTTCGTTTGTACCTGCAATACTCTACAGAATTATCAGAGTGCATTTAAAATGGTACATGTTTAGTCAGCTACTAATTAGTGTGATAGAGGAGTCAGATTAGGTTCCTCTTCAGGGACAGGTATCAATGCTCAGACAATGCAAGGCAGGACATGAGCGACCATGGGGAAACTAGTGTGTAACATTCATTTATGGATCTAGTATACTCTATGCCAAGATATTATGGTTATCTAGCTTGAACCATCTCTTAAGATGCACAGTAACTTCCTGTCCTTGTCCGGTTAGCAGACTCAGCCCATTACTGCCGGCAGGAAACAGGGTAATTGCCAATCCTAGTGATGTGTTACTTCACACCACCCACCCAGTGGGTTTGAGCTGATTCTGCTCTCACCCAAAGTAAATTGCCGTCACAGGATCTGGTGCGCATGCACACACCCTGCCTTGATAAAAAGAGACAGAACCGTATTGAAGAGGCTGTACTCCGCTCTCACTGCTCGTGGTCCTGTGGACAATGAGGGATCTTCTACAGACCCAAACACCAACCGACCTCCCAAACAAAGCAAACAGCCCATTTATGGTTGTAGGTGCTCAGGGGGCATAGGTCCAAGTCCCCATCAACTGTTAGAGACGATCTTGACCTGGTGTAGTGCCTCGCCCAGTGCTTTGGATCTTCTGCTCAGACCACTAACTACAGTGATTATTTCTCAGTATCGGGCAGATACAGGTGCTTTGTCTGCATTGATGTTTAAAATGTGAGATGCTCATGTGATTTCAATAAGTGCAATGTGAATTTAAGATTAACCCATGGCTCTCCTGATGTGCACTTTCTCTTCTGCTCTACAGCTTTTAGTGCCCCTGTGGCAAGTAGAGTGGGAACTACAGTGACCATGATAGGGATGCCTCTCACTAACACTAAAGAATGAGAATCTTGAATTGGACTGTTCGGTTTCAGGTCCACTAAGAAGCAGTACCCTGACCCTCTGTATGAATGCACTATTGAAAATCAGAACAAAGACAAGAGCAAATGAACATTTAAACAATGTAACCTGTAATTACATTTCAAATTCTGTGAACATGTAGTGTATCTTAGGTGAAACCGGGGATTTCTAAAGTTTATACCAGTGAAAACATAGGAGTGGCCACAGTAATGGGGCATCCTTCTGGGAAGGCTGAATACATTCTAGAAGACCCCCCGTGGGAGCCCGTGAGTGCTTCAAATTACCATCTGTAGCTGGGAGAACAGTGCCTTTTTGAAGAGCTTACCATTTGAACCCTTGGTCCCTGCCTTAGGACTTGCAAAGTGTCCAGCTTTGTGTCAGTTTGTCCTGTCCTTATAGCAAGTAGCACTGTCCCTTTGGGGGCCCTGCTATTAGCAAATGTGAACTGTGACCAGGGGTTTCTGTAGAACAGACCCTCATGTCTTATGTGTTATCTGAGGGTATCAGAGTGGACTGGCAACCTGGCCACCACCTAACCTCCTTCAGCTAGCCCAGTGGCTAATGGTCTATTGAGACTCCAGTAACTGTGCCAAGATACCAGGCACCCCTAGCCTGACCCCTGGCACCTCAAAGCGGTCTCTTCACCAAGGGAGGGTGGCACTTCTGTTGCTTTCGGTAGTGGGGCAGTGTGTGGACTAGGAACATTTGTCTTCATATCAAATGCTGAAACCCTAACACTTTAATGTATTGGTCCCATTGCTCTAGTTTTTAAGAGTTACCTTGAGCAACGTGATCTGTTTAATGCACTGTTAACTGTGCTTTTATTGGGATTAGTGTCTAGGCACTATGTTGCTGTTTGATGTCAGAACACAGGGTCAGAGGGTGTTAGAGACTTCTGGTTTTCACTGCGTATTTTAAGTGTTATGTGTGTGTATTTAAGACCATTTCTTTTATAAAGTAAAGCACTAACTGGACATTGATTTAATTAGCTGGTATTGTCGTGTAAACAGGATTCTTAAGGTCTAGCCCACCTCACTTCCATGAGTAAGCATTGGATTGCTCTGACTTGCTACCCTGAAAGAATCAAGTGCTGTAGAGGAGTACTTGGTTATCCAGTTTGGTGTCCAATAGTACTGTGTCCCCCAGGACACCAGTAGAGAATCACTCCAATTGATGCAACTGGAGCCCAGTACCACCTTCCTGCCTGGTGCCACAGGGACCTGGTCATCACACTCAGAGTTCAGCAGTACCAGGGATCAGAGGTCTAGTCTATGGGAGGACTTTTGAGGGCAGAATAGTTAATCATTGCGGTTTAGCAAATACTCTTTTCTACATTTGAAACTTGTTGAACCGGTTTGTGTTCAATAGTTTTCAGAACAAACCTTTGTTAATGTGGGTCTCTCAATTTTTTTTCGTGGAATAAAGGAGCAGAGTTTCCTTGTTTAACCCGAGAGTGTCATATCGTGTACAAAAGGTTTAGCAAAATAGTCAAGTAAACTGCATGAATAAACCTGTATAACACAGTCTTGGCAATGATATAAATACCTACAGGATCACCTCTCTTACTTTAGGTAAGGTACAGCTTGTACATGGTATACTTAGAAGGTCCTGGAATAATGCCAGTGTAAATGACCGAAATGCAAGGCCCGGCTACATTGGAGTAGTGTTTACATATCAACTCACAGCTACACAATGGCCATTCCTAAAAACTAGGAGGAGCCAGTAATTCATGCGGCTCTTATTGGCAGTGCCTCGGCACTAATGTGGATACAACTTGTCACGCGATTTTGTTAACAACAGAACTTGTCACGCAATTTTGTTAACAAATAAGTATCTCAAGTCTGGTGATAACACTTTTTTATGCGATTTTAAGATATCTGTCACTTCCCTTCCTAAATAATAAGTTCAACTAGTATTTATTAATTCATCTTTAATAAGACGTCATTGCTTTCTCTAGTTCCATGTGATATCTGTTAAACTGAAAATATTGATGCACATGAAATCAATATTTTTATTTCCCTAAATTTCTTGCTTTCCTTATATATTGAGGAGGTTGGGTTTGGTTCTGGGCGTGGTCATCCGGTGCAGCTCAGCAAGAACATTTGGCGTTACTACAGAATGTTGCTGAAGGACATTTTTAGGCCCCAATTAACAGCACAGCTGTCAAACAGACCTTTGCATGCAATACACTTGGAGTGAACTTTGGATTCACCCTCTTCAACCATTGTGCTTTTCTGACAAGCTATTTACAGCCATAGGGTAGAGACTTTGTCAATCACATTTGACTCAGTCCAGAAGAATATTTCCCTCTCACCCAATGCTATTGGCTGCATATTTCCACCTCCAATGCAGTACTTGTGTTATACTGTATGAGGGACAACTTTAAAACTGTAGACCTCTCTGTACGGTCATAATGGTTCCCTGTGTCTGGCTCTTCCTGGCACCCACCTCTCCAGCTTTTGCATGCAACCCCTCTCATTATCCTTTCTTTTTTTCCTTGTGTGCTACTTGTTCTCCTACCCAGAAAACGTTGTCTGTCCTGCCCCTCCTTCGTTCCCTTGTGAGTGTCTTGTTCCAATAACCTGCCGTCCTATCTCATTCTCCTTTATCTGTCCTTCCATCCCTGTGGCTTCTCATCATGTCCATTGAGTCTGGATATTATTTTTCTGTTTCTTCGAAATGAAAGACTGCCTAGTGAGGACTTCTTCTTTGCCTTAGTCCTCTTTTTAATTATACGTCAAATTTGGGTAGCGTGAAAAGGAAGACTCTTATATTCCTATCTTTCTGTCTATCACAAAGAAGCTAAATAATGGCTTTAATGAAGGCTCCCTTGCCATCTAAGCTTTTTTATAAAGAGCAAAAAGGAGACCGAATCCATCAATAAAGGGTGTCTTTTGTTTCTCTTTTTGGCTTTAATGTGCTTACGATGCATGCATTACCACATTTAACCCACACAAATTGGCTTTGCTAATGCTTCTCTTTCTGCCCAAAATCAATAAAAAAATCTAATTTTGCACCAACCTACGTTCTTCACTGTATATGCCTTTTCCTTGTATTGGGGCATCGGTTTAAAAACACAGCCTTTCAGGTTGAAGAGAGAAAAAAAATCCTTGTCTCTGTTGGCAGATGGTTTCTGGCACTAGCACAGGACGCGTGGGAGTAAGGGGGCCTTCCTGCTACTAACAATAATGTTTTTATTGCTCCCTTTGATTATCTGTTAAAACTGTGGGGATAATTGTATACCTACATAAAATTGCTTGGCTTATGGATGCCTCAGGTAGATGTACTAACCTGGTGAACACTCTTTAGATTCTTTAGATTGTGCAAATGGAAATAAATTAACCCTTGGTTTACATCATAGGTTGTATCTTGGTGTTAAATACTCTGGCTTTATTTGAAATTGCAGCTATTGGTTATTTTATTCTGCTCGCTTGTTGCTCAGTACTAGATAATCTTTCAGACATGTCACATACCATTGAAATTAAGGCCATGTGCATTTAATACAAACTATTTGTTGGTGGTAATCCATTATTCAAATGAAATGATATATTGTTTCACCTTAACAAACTCCATCCTATATATTCTCTGTTTGGAAACTACGCTCCTTACATTCTTCTTACGCATCACCACTCAATCCCCTTACGATTGATACTCATATTCAAAGAATGGAAGTTGTCTTAGAGATGTAGCCAAATTTACAGGTACAAGTCATTTCAGAATTTGGCTCCATACTTGGCCACCTCTCTTTGGTCCAGAATGTTTTTTTTAGATCTTCTCTTTGACCATTATGCCCATGTGGAGGACAAAAAAGTGCAAGTCATCTTGGAGTAGTTATACTACACTTGGAGTAGTTACACTTGAAAGTCCTCTTGGAGTAGTTAGTTATATTTTAACTTTGAATGCTGCCCAGTGTTGACATATTTTTTTTATGGGACTCTGATGCAGAAATCTTCTTCTGAGGAACCTACTCCCAGATGTGGTGAACTTCTGTCCACTAACTAATGTCATCTCTTATTGCTCTTACAAACTCATCCACTAAGCTAGCAATACCACTAATGAAGGTCCTGATTTAACGTTTGAAGGATCGGTTACTATGTCACAAACATGACAGGAAGTGGCATAGGATATAATGCACATGTAATAAGGTCTACAGGCTATCTAACAATGCAGAAAGGATAAATGCCACCTTTCTGAGAGAGCAACCCATCCATCAAAATCTAAATCAGCCCCTAAGGTTCTGCCCTAGTGCAGGAGATGTGTACTCCATCCTGCCTGAACAGTTCTTGATGCAGATAATGTCCAGGTGTGACACTATTCTAACTACCAGTTAGCTTGCAATCTCTTTAAATAATTTCCCCTTAGATCTGACTGCCATCCCAGGTTTCATTGCTCCCATCCATACTATGCGAAGCAGCATCTTAACCTATCCAAGCTAAGAAAAACTCATTTTTTATTATCCTTGACAATGCCAACCCAATGGTGAGTATCAAACTCTTCTCCACAGGTGATTTATCACCAGGTCTGGTTGCCATCTCTTACTCTCAAACTCACAAACCATTGACGCAAATTGTGGCTACCTCATGCATCCACTAGTGGACGATGCCAACACTACCATTCTCATGGGCAGGTCAAGCTGCTTACTATAGATCCTACTCTCACCATGATTACCCACCCAAATGACAGTTGAAAGTTCACAGATACAAATTTCCAGGCGCTATCAATTGTGGAAGTGACAGAATAAGTAACAAATAAATGCTCTATTATTCCCTGCTTGTGCTACTTTAGACGTCTCAACAGACTTATGACCTCTACCAGTCAGAGCTCTATCTCCCCAACTTCATTACTTCCTTGGCAACCAAAACTATTGTCACCACCTCTGTCACAGACCTAATCTGAAAAGAGTCCCTGCATAAATTCCCTACAGGCTGCCCAAACAAGTCACCAGGGCTTCCTTGTTCTAAACTTTAGCTCCTCGTATGTGCCTGAAAAACCACATGTCGGTCTTTGTTCTTATTCTATAAAGGTCTTGCACAGCTGATACTGGGCAGATCTCCCACCTGTCCATTTTCTTCAACCACATCACGACCCCCAAACCATTGTAGGCAGTTTTGCTCCTCCCAACTCAAAGTTGTAGCCATTCTCCAAATGGCTTTGTCTCCTCCCACATTAAGTCACCCCCATTTCCTTCCTGGATCATCTCAGACACCCTGAAAGCTCTGAAAAATATTGTAATGAACAATGCCCTGAGTAGGCCATAGTCCCAACCAGAGTAACAGACCTTATCCTAACCTGTCACCACTTTACTCTTTACTCAAAATCACCAACATTTTCAGCTTCCTGCAATGAGGCACCCTCCCTCGTTTCCTCGTATCACTCTCCAACATCATCCTACACATTTCGCCCCCAATAGGTCATAACAGCAGAACGGTTTGCCATAAAACGCCAC
Organism: Pleurodeles waltl; assembly: GCF_031143425.1. Classification (NCBI taxonomy): domain Eukaryota; kingdom Metazoa; phylum Chordata; class Amphibia; order Caudata; family Salamandridae; genus Pleurodeles; species Pleurodeles waltl. The sequence goes on along the minus strand of NC_090446.1, from coordinate 713,234,601 downwards.
CCCAACCAATTTCCCACGTATAGTGGAATGTGATAGTTGTAACTCAACCATTTATAAGACGTAGCTTTCCATGTCCCCTCTCCTACCCAAGTCTCTCACAATCTTCACGCTACTTGGCACACCCTAGCAGGAACTCTTTCCATCCAGTTTTGTACGTACCTAGTGTGGCTTGGGGAATCAACACCTCCAACAATCCCAGCATAGTCGTATCCCCAGATGCCACAGACATTCCAATCTGTCTCTTGCCTATGGAGCCTATCCATTAAATTTTGCCCACTGAGATCACGTCAACAGGTCAGCAATCTTATTGGATAGGCCAGGTGCATGCTTCGCTCTAAATACATTGTTCAGCACAAGGCATGGTAGTACAATCACTCTTGCAAGTTTTCTGTCTTGTACATCTTTTGGCAACAACTTGTTCAACGTGGGTACTTGTGTCTTATTATCCATCTGAAATATAACTTTGTTGTTCCTCGTCTTGTGGACTCATATAGTCAGTGACACCAGCACTGGAAACAACTGCAGGAAGGCAACATTAATGCTGTGTTATCAATTGAAAACATAACTTGATTGTTCCTCAACTTGTCACCCAAAATGCAGGGCTGGACTGGCCATAGAGGGCATAGGGCATTTTGCCTGGAGGCTCGAAGCAGTTATTTGCGATTGTGGGGACTGTTTTTTTTTTTTTACTGGGGGCCAGTTTTGCAGAGGTGCTGCAATATCGGCCCCAATGACAAAAGCAGCAGTGCTTTGCGCTTGCACCCCACACCCCGACCCGGGGGCTCGACTGATAAAATTGCCAGGGCTGCTTTGAGTTCCCAGTCCAGCCCTGCCAAAATGGTCAGAGCCACCAGCATTTGAAACAACTCTAGGAAGACAGTATTAGGCCTCTGGTCCATCTCTGAGCATACCATGAGCATGCCTGTTACACTCCAGTTCCTGAGCTACCTCCTGCATCTAAGCATATCTTGCACTGCTAGCACTGCCATTAATCCGTTAGCCACTAGCACTTTCCATTGAAGATCACCAAAAATTCAGCCCATAGCATCAGGCCTTCTCTCGCCTGTCCCGTTATTCTCACCTTGTGATGCAGCAGCTTCACACAACGTGTCTAAATGACCAACCGCCAGCAGAAGGCCCTGCCCAGCACAATTGCTAAGGAGTCTAAATTCAAATGACCCAACAACTGCGGATTCAGTTGTAACTTGCACCTCTTCCTCTACTCTTTCGAAAGAACTCCCAGCGTCTTTAGTTTGTCACAGGGGAACATGCTCTCCATTAAAACTGAATCCCCCTCAAGGCCAAAAAATAAAACAACAGACCATCTATTTTTCTCTCAAAATAGCCAGACATTCTTTCATAATAATGGAATACTTCCCCGTGCCTTTTCTCTGCTCACAACCATAAAGTCACCCAAGTAATGCAGCACCCATCTGCCCCCTGTACACCACTGAACTGCCCACTCAACATATGCATATCTAAGACCTGAAATTTGCCTGGTGGTTTCGGCAAAAGGTTGAAGGAGAAGGCTAGTTTGATGTTACATTTAGCCATTTCAGCATGTGGAGCCTCACTTGCATATCAGTCCTATTCCCTTGCTTACACTGGAGTATGCCTCCATGCAGTCCTCCCTGCTAATGCTATTGTTAACCAATCCCACTTCGAGCTATGGTATATGGTGGACCAACTAGTGCTTTCATTCAATACTTTCTTTTTCCATTACACTTGGTAAGAGAAATTATCAAGTTGGACAGAAGTAGGGACTCCAAAGGCCCTCCGTGTATCCCTCACGATATTCCTTTAATAGTTTGTCCCAAACACGACCTCTCATGATCTTAAAAGAACAGAGTTTTTAGCCCACCCTGTGATCGTGGGCCACAGAAATGTGTCAACAATCCCACTAGTGTCTCCACCTTAACCATAATCTGTGCTCTAACAGGCAGCACATCTTGTACCCCTTTCCTCCTTTTTCTCCACTCTCCTGTACCTTAGCCACAAAGTAGCAATGAAGCACCAGATGCTTTCCATTGTGCTTCAAACCGTCATGGTGTAATTGGCAGAGAGATCTCATGCATTGTCTCTTGTTGAAGGACCATCATGTACCAAGAATGATGCTTGCGGATTTTGCAAAAGTGACAACCCCTTTATGGGTGGCATGGATTCACTTTTGGGCAGAAATCCCAAGTGAAATGAAGTGCAGCTATCCCAACACTCTACAACAAAAGTAACACATGAGCACCCTTGTGCACACTTGTGCATGCTTATGAATCGGCCCCCACTAAACCTCCAAATCCCAATTAGTAAAAGTTCAAACAGGGCACAGTGAATCGTATTTCTCCTAACTGTCTAAGAGGCCTATGCACAACAGCATGTAGGAATACATGAAGAGTACTAGAGAAGTACTCTGACATAGCGTCCATGTGCAGTGTGTCTCCCTAGAATTGGTCCGGTTGGTGCCATCAATTATAGCCGTACATTATTGTCTAACTAACCCTAATCATTTTCCTAGTAAGCGCTGACACACCAAACCTCTGAGGTTTCTGCAGAAACTACTGCCAAGCTGCCCAGCAAGTATTTGTTTTGGCAAGATAGTTACGGAGGTACGCACGTGTATCAGTGATTCAGCTTTAAAAGCAGAGCTCTGGCGCCGCCGGGTACTTATCACTGAAAGATATGTGCACAATAACTGCATCAGTTGTCACTGTTGTGCACGTAGTAAAACAGGCAGCTTAAAAGCTTTGGCTGCTAGGCCTTGCCGCCCCTCCCACCCACCAGGTACTGAGGCTTTTTTGGCCATTTGGGGTAGTTCACTCTTAGACCCCCCACAAGTCTTTGTTCACAGAAGGTATACAGGCTAAATGTAGGCCCTTTATTTCCAACATCCTGCGGAATCTAAAGGTACTCAGGGTTTGTGAATTCACCTAGAGGGGACCGAGAAATCAGCCAAAATACAGCTACATTTTGGGTCTTTTGGGAAAAATGGTAAAAAAGTGCTGCAGAAGAAAGAGTCTGGATTTTCCCTGCAAATGGCATCAATGAAGGGTTTGCGGTGCTCAAATCGCCATGTACTTAGCTTCCAGGAACTGGCAGACTTGAATCAGAAAACCACATTTTCAAGCAGTTTTGGCATTTCACTAGAACTGTTTTTCCTATATTTTGCACTTTCAACCTACTTCCAGTTAGTGGTAGAAAAGGGTGTGAAACCAAAAGTGGATCCTGGAAAGCTATACATTTCAGAAAAGTGGACAAAATTGTGAATTCATCAAGGGGTCATTTGTCCATATCCTTCAAGGATTTCCCAAAGAAAGTAACACTTGAATATTGAAATTGAGTTAAAAAAAGAAAACATTTGTGCATATGTTTACATCTGTAACTTCTTCTAACTATGGCAGATTTGTGAAAGCAATATACTGTTACCTCTCCTAGACCGTCCTGGTTGCAGGGAAAATAAGCACTTGTAGATTCAACAAGAACCCGAAGTACCCAAAGCCAATATTTAAGCTGCACCTTGCAATGTTTTTTCTTTGTCTACCAGTATACCGGAATTCATTTGGTAAAATATAAATAGCTATCACGGAAACCTATGTATTTCCAAAATGAGTACAGGACATGGAGTTTAGGAGTAGTGGTTATTTGTGCATCTCTGAATTTGGGTTTACCCATAACAGCATGTGAATTAAGAGGGCATTTCACTAAATCAATTCTTTCTTACACAGTGTCTTACATTTGGAAGCCGCAAATGCAGAATAAGACGATTGGTAATAACACTTGTTCCACTATTCTGTGTTCCCCTAAGTCTCCTGATAAAAATGGTACCTCACTGGTGTGGGTAGGCTTAGTGCCCATGACAGGAAATGGCCTAGAATGCAATGTTGACACAGCACATTTTTCCACTCTAAACTGACAGTTTTTTTTATATGTGCCTAGCTGTAGATTTTGGGCTGTAGCTCAGCCAGCACTTAGGGAAACCTAGCAAACATGTACATTATTGCAAACTAAACCCTAGGGGTATCCATGATGGACTGACTTGTGTGGCTCTTACCAGGTTCTGTTACCCAGAATTACATGCAAACCTCAAAATTTGCCTAGCAGAACACATTTTCCTCACATTTCTGTGATGAAAGTTCGGGAATCTGATGGGTGACCCAAACTTCCTTTTACCCTGCATTCGCACAAGTCTCCCTGTTAAAATTGTACCTCACTTTTGTGGGTAGGCTTAGTGACCACGAAATGAAACAGCCCAAAACACAATGTGGACCCATCACATTTTTTCATCCAAAACAGACCCTTTTTTTTTGCAATGTGCCTCTATGTGGAATTTGGGGCCTAGCTGAGCCGGCACCTGTGGAAACCCAGCAAATCTGTACATTTTTTAAAACAAGACACTGAGGGGAATACAAGATGGGATGATTTATGTGGCTCTCACTAGGTTCTGTTACCCAGAATCCCTTGCAAACCTCAAAATGTGTCTAAAAAAACATATCTTCCTCACATTTGTGATGGAAAGTTCAACAGGAAACAACCTAAAATGCAATGTGGACACATCACATTTTTCCACCCAAACTGAGCTTTTTTTGCAATGTGTCTAGTTGGGGTTTTGGGGCCCTAGCTCAGTCATCACCTAGGGAAACATGGAAAACCTGTACATTTGTTAAACTAGACAGCCAGGGGAATCCAGCATGGGGTGACTTGTGTGCCTCTCGGGTTCTGTTATCTAGAATCCCTTGCAAACCTCAAAATGTGTCTAAAAAACACATTTTACTCACATTTTTGTCATGGAAAGTTCTGGAATGTGAGGGTATCCACAAATTCCCTACCACCCAGCATTCCCCCAGATCTCCCGATAACAAAGTTACCTCACTTGTGCCCGTGACAGTGGACGGCCCATAGCATATTGTGGAGACATCAAAATTATCCATCAAAACCTGACCTGTTTCGGCGGCCATCTAGGTAAACCTATCAAACCCAGACATTTCTGAAAACTAGAAACGCGAGGGAGTCCAGGGAGGTGTGACTGGCATGGATACCCCAGCTTTTTCTTACCTAGTATCCCCTGCAAACCTCAAATTTAGATAAAAGAAAAATTACATTTCTGTGTGGGATCACTGTACCGGCACAAATTTCCTACCCTCCAACGTTCCCTTCTGTCTCCTGATAAAAATGGTACCTCACTTGCATTTTTGAGCCAAGTGCCTGCAACAAGGAAGAGCCAAAAACGTGCAAAAGTTGAGGGGGAACCAAAGCGAGTCTAAAAGTGTAGTTTGTTTCATATGTTTCTAGACTGACTCTGCTTTGGACACCCACACAGGTGGGGCAGAATTTGTAATCGTACAGATAGGGCAATGCTAGGTGGTAGGAATGTTGTGGATTCCTGCGGATTCTAGAAGTTTCCATCACAGAAATGGAGGGCAAAGGTGTGATTTTAGGCAAAGTTGGAGGTTTGCAGGGCACTGTGGTTAAGAAAATGGTGTGGGGTGCTTGTGAAGCACACCATCCTGGACTCCCCCAGATGTTTAGTTTTCAAAAGTGTCTGGGTCTTGTAGGTTTTTCCAGGTGGCAGCGTACCCAAGTCCAAAAAGTGCAGCTGCTCACCATTCGAAGTGAGATGATATTGGGAGTTAGCCAAGCTCTCTTGGCACATATGTCAAACCAAAACCCAAAATAATCAAATGTCCTCTTGCTTGGCATTGGGATGATATGCTTTGGTGGTAGGGATGACAAAGGGGGTGGGAGGTAGAAAGACTGTTACCTCCTTCTGCTGGGGTGGGGTGCGTAACCATGTCCATGGCAGTGGGCAACCCCCACCCCTCTATTTTTTTAATTCCTTGGCTTCATGTGGGCTAACTGCCCAGGTTGGGGGAAATCACCACATCTGCCCCTATAATAGCAGAAAGACTGTTTCCCCATTTATTTGGGGTGGGGGCATGGCCATGCCCCCACCCCTCATTTACAAAAAAAAAAATCTTCCCTGATGTCTAGTGGGCTTTCTGCCCCCACTGGAGGGCAGATCAGGGAAAATAATACCCATCTGCCCCACCCCCAAGTGCGAGCAGAAAGACTGTGACTTTTTTGGGGGGAGAGGTTGGAGGCAGTGTCATACCCATTCTGGGCAGCCCCCACCCCTACACTAACAAAACAAATAGTCCCTGGTGTCTAGTGGGCTGGCATATCAGGGGCAATAGCCCCGATCTGCCTCCAAAGGAGGTAGAAAGACAGTGCCCATTTGTGTTTGGGAGGGGTGGGGGCACTGGCACGCCCCCACCGCTATATATGAAAAATAAATCCCTGATGTCTAGTGGGCTTTCTACCCCCTGATCCCACAGGGAGGGCAGATCGGGACTACTGGGGGCTGAAAGACTTTAGTCCACGTTTATATATTTGGTGGAGGCATGACCTCGTCCATTGTGGGCAGCCCCCACCACTATTTTATTTCAACAAAAAAACAAAAACATCCACCTTCCCCCCCCCGGTTATTTTTTGGGAGGTGGGGGCATTGGTATGTGCATTTTAGGCAGCCCTAACCCCACATATTAACAAAAAAGGAATCCTGGTGCCTCGTGGGTAGAAGAAATACTGAAGTGAACCAAAAAAAATGGGAGGGAGCTAAAGCCCTTGCCCAAGTGGCACCCTCCCCACCCTGGTGTCTAGTGGGTGGATCCCTGCTTAGGGATTGCCCTCCTGTGGTGATCCTCAAGCAGGGATTCACTAGGGAGGGATACCACTGGAGAGGGGAGAGTCTTCCCTTTCCAATGATACCTCTTCCCTCTGCCTCGGTGCTCAGGGGCTGAAATAGCCCCCTAAGCACCAAGGCAGTGAAAGTTAAATGAGCTCATTTGAGTTTTGTTTTCAGCAAAATGACGTAAGTGCGCTGTGCGCACTGATTGTCATTTCACTGAAAACTCAAACAGCCTGGGGAGCTGGGGAAGGTATTCCCCAGGTCCCGAGGCTATTTTGGCAGAAAGGAAATCCCTCTGGTGCCTGCACCAGAGAGATTTCCTATGTCATGTGCATGGATAGCTGGGAGCCTTCCAACTCACAAGAGCACTGTGACGTTGGACAGCTCCCAGCTGTACAGCGCAAACAAGGGGTTTATATAACTAATTCTTGTCATGGCTCATCGCATACCGTTGGGACTTTTCAGGGTTGAGCCTGTAGCGCATGCATCTCGTTTGCAAAACTGTTGTGTACAGTAAAGGGGTTGGAGCCCCCCTGTTGCTTACCCTTTGTTGCCTTGCATGGCACTCTGCTTTATAGGCTCGTACTCATAATTTGTCACTGCAGACCTAGAATCGATTTCGTTCTTCTGTGTGGAGCAGGGACCAGGGCTGGACTTGGAACCCAAAGCAGGCCTGGTAAGTTTTGTCAGACCAGTGCCCAGAGGGTACATAGCGAGCAAGTATGACCCCTACAATAGAGATTTGGGGGTTCTCCCCTCAAGAAAATGTGAGCCAAAATGGCAAAAAGCTGAGTTCTACAACACAGTTATCATAACATATTTAATTGTGTTAGTTTTTAAAGCATAGTAAATGATGAGCTTGCAGGGCACCAGGATACAGCAATCTTCAATGATTCCCTCACAAAAAACCCTCTCTAACATGTATTTAATTTGTGTTGTAGCATCTTAGGGTAAGCTAAGGGTGTTGGAGCACTTTGCATCAAACATGCATACAGAGACAGTGAATCATACATGTGTAAATCAGTGTATGGAAAATATTACATATGTCAAAGGGAGCTACATACTGTAGGATTCACATGTAATTCATTCTGGTAAACATTAGTTAGGAGTGCTTGGTCTGGGGAAGCATAAACTCAGGTTTCGGAATGTAACAGTGGTTAGGGTTGACTATACTAATAACAATTTATTTCTACTCAAACAAACCTTTTTTTTTGCAAAATCAGGATATTTATAGGCTGGGAAAAAATAACTTTCTAACTTGTACTATGCAGTTTGCACACAGCTCTTCGATGGCAGTTCATAGCTCACTGTGCTAGATTATGATTGTACCCTGTGAACTGCACAGCAGCAAAAGGGTCTCTGAACCAAAAACAGTATCCCACTGAGCATTGCACATTAAAAACTGTTCTGTGATCTGCATAGTCCATGTTCTGTGCAGCAGGCATATTAACCCTCTGTGCTACCTTGGATGTGTAAAAACTGCCGCCAGACAAAACACCACAAAACTCCGATCTCTCTCCACCAGGTACATTAATCACCAGAATTATCTTGGCACTTTTAGTGTTGCCTGAAATTCTTGGATACACAAGGAAGTCTGCAGTGCTCTTAGAATACAGCACTGCTACAAAACTGATCCTCTAGTAACAAAACCGCCACCCGCCCTTCCATCCTCCCGGGGAAATACCCCATGCCTGGTACGGCCAGTCCAGCCTTGGCAAGGACCATGCACTTATTGATTCAAATCAATTAGTGCCCGCCAGCTGCTCCCGATGCGATTGAGGTACTATTTTGTTCTTTATAACTTCTAGTGCCCTTCAAACAGGTGTGTGACTGTCAAAAATGTGCCCAGCAGGAGAAACAAAATTGCAAAATTCTATTTTGTATAGCTAACTTTCTTTTTTTTGCCAGGTCGCCTTTTCTCACCTTACACTCGTTTTCTTTTTTTATTTGCTCGTGGGCGCTGTTTCCAAAATATGGCGATTATCTTGTTTTAAATATTACAAAGCAACATTGTTTTTTTATTATCTGTAATTTCTGAAATGGTGCTATAAAACATAATTGTGCAGTACACCCAAATTCACCCCATTCTAGTCCACCCCATTAAAATCCACCCCATTCCAACCCACCTCACCTGACACCAATCCACCCCACCCCGAATCAATCCACTCCAACTCACCCCACTCCAATCCTTACCACCCCACCCCAGTCGAATGTGCCCCACTCCAGCTCATCCCACTCCAATCCAAAACAGTCTACAGCAGTCCAAAATAATCTGCCCCACTCCAATCCAAAACAATCTGCCCCACTGCAATCCAAAACAATCTGCCCCACTCCCATCTGCCCCACTCTAATTCCCCCCCTATCCAAAATAATCTGCCCCATTCAAATCCAAAATCTGCCCACTCCAATTCCCCCCATCCTATACAATCTGACCCACTGCAATCCAGTCCAAAACAATCTGCCCCACTACAATCCAAAACAACAATCTGCCCCACTACAATTAAAAACACAATCGGCTCCATTCTAATCTGTCCTCTTTAATTTAAAACAATCTGCCCCACACCAACCCGCCCCACTGCAATTTGCCCCATCCAATTAGCTCCACTCCAATCCGCCCCACTACAATCTGCCCCACAACAATCTGGTCCACTCCAATCTTCCCCACTCCAAACCAAAACACTATGCCCCAATCCAATCCAATTGACCTCACCCCAATCCAATCCACCCCACTCCATCCCAATTCACCCCACACCAATCCACCCCTCTCCCGTCCAGTCCACTCTACCCCCAACCTATCCATCTCACACCAACCCAATCCAATCCACACCACTCAAGTCCAATCCACCGCTTCAATCCTCCCTAACAAAATCTGCGCCACTCCAATCGAAAGAAACAGCCCCACTCTACTGTGCCCTACTCCAAAACAATAAATCAAACTCCAAAGTGCCCCACTTCAAACTGCCCCAGACAAATCCATTTCAATCTGCCCCACTTTAATCCAAAACAATCTGCCCCACTCCAATTTGCCTCACTCCGATTCACCCCACTTCAATCCAATCTACCCCACTCCATCCCAATTCACCACACTCAAATCCACCCCACTACAATCGAGTCCACCCCTCACACATCCACCCCAATCCAATCCAAACCACCCCAATCTAGCTCCAGTCCAATCTACCCCACTCTAATTCAATACACCTCACCTCAATCCAATCCACTCAGGTCATTTTTAGGTATGGCCTGCATCACACAACATACAACACAGCACATACATAACATACAATATGCACAATCACATAAATGCATAAACAGAAATAAATTATTGCCATTGACTATTTTAGCTCAACTGAATTTAGGGATTGGCTAAGAAAATTTTCCATCTGCTTTGGCCAGCGCTCAGCATTTTGGGGTTGTGAGCACATCCAAAATAGTGCATCACCTCACAGAGTGATCCCATCCCTCTCCACATGTTTATTGTTTTATGCAGCTCCAGTGCCCATTCCTGTTACTGTCTTATTTGCCTTTTTATGGAGGGGCCAGCAACTACAGAATGCTATCAGACTGCTCTTGTGCTGTTTATGTTTTTATTGTTATTTTGTCTTCAGTAAATGTCAATCATGTTCAAACAGTAAGGAAAAGGCGACAATGGCCTCCAATGCATCATGATGCATGCGGCCCCATGCATCTTCATGCAAACATGCCTATGTGTTGTGATACAAGAAAGCATACCCAGATCATCCATTTTGGATTGGGTAGTCTTACCATTACAAGATGGCCACAATGTGTGCTCATGCAGGCGCATGCATTGCTATGCATTAGTATGCAACATGACGCATGCAAGCTTATGAGTCGAGCAGATTAGCGTCCAACAAACATGCATTGGTTAGCATTCCTGTTTTAAAAAGTGCAACATATTTGCTTTGCCAATGCATGTTCATGTTTTCGTAACCATCAACTCAGGAATCAGCTTTTAGAAACATGGGCACACTGAAACAACTAAAAGCCGAAGCTGCCCATTGACCAGTAAACAAAAAGTAACAAAAGATAGTTTAAACAAAACGTTGATAAAGTCATTACATTTGTGGATTGGAACTAGATTTATTTTGCCTCGTAACAATATTTTATGTGGAATTCAGTGTCAAACCAGCATGTTCCTTCCATTGTAGGGAGGACACAGGGAGTTTTGTTGGATCTGCTGTGGATTGGTGCCTAATATTAGTATAACACATATGTGTTAGAAATTGTACATTTTTCTCTCGATATTCATAACCACAAATAAATGCCCCGTGACAACAGAGTACTCTTCCAATGATTTTCACCATTCCATCCGGTAAAATAACATTTTCATTTTAATCTTCCCCTGCCTTATTTCTACCTTTCTCTTTCAATTTGTACGGTGACATATACTCTGGTGAGGTAGTAATATTGGAAGAAGCAGGAGATAGGAAAAGAGCAGAAAGTTAAAGAGAACAGTGGAGAGGGAAATGAGGTAGTGATAGAGATAAGATTGCCATGTATGTGAGGCAGGGTATAGGAAAGGTAGAAACATGAGGTACCCCGAAAGACAAGAAGAGGTAGAAAGAGGAAGCGATAGATAGGTGCGGTTTAATAGTGAGGTATGGTGGGATATAGATATGGAGAATTACATTTAGAGGGGGTAGGGTATGTGAAAGAGTGATGCAGAGAGAGATAAGGGAGAAAGAGAGGTGAGTTACAGAGAGTTAGAAACAGTAAGCATTTGACGGGTTGAGAGGGGAGACAGTTAGAGAAGTATGCAATGAAGAGTGGGAGTAATGCAGTAGAGGGAGTGCAAAATGTGATGTAGCATAAAAATACAGGTATGGCAAAGAAAGTAGTGAGGCAGAGAGAAAGGGAGAGGGAGAGGGGTGAAGGGCAGAAAGATCGATGAGGTGTAGAGAGAAAGAGCAAAGTTAAGCTGTTGCAGAGGTAGAGAATGTCTAGATAAAAAACAGCTGTGAGGTAGAGAGAAGGGAAGAGACAGAGAAGCGAGGTACAGAGAACTATAAAGAGAAGGGTAAGCTAGAGACAGCTGAATAGAAAAAAAGAGGCACAGAGAGATGAGAGAAAGGAAGATTGTAATGATAGAGAAAAGAGGCAGAAAGGGGGTAGCAAGAGAAGAGTAAGGTAGTGAGAGAATGGAGGGAGAAAGAAAAATAGAAAGATATATGAGGAGGGTGGTGAGGTGAGGTAGCAAAGAAATGCTGAGGCAAATTGGGAGAATAGGTGTTGAGACAGAGAGGTTGAGTAGACAGAGATTAGGATGTAAGAATAGAGTGCGGAGGCGAGAAATGAGGTGGAGACAGCGGTAAGGTAGAGATTGATGAGATAGATAACGGGCTGAGAGGGTGGTAGAGAGAGCTGAGGAATAGAGAAAGGGTGAGAGAGATCTCCAGCGGTGAGGTAGATGAGGGGTTGTTGACGGAGGAGAGATACATGGTGGTGAGATGGAAACAGCAGTGAAGTGCAGAGAGAGAAGTGAGAAAAAGAGAGAGTGCTGAAGTTCCACAAGTGGGTGAAGATGTGGAAGTGGGCGGAGAGTGGGGGAGAGGAAGGTGCAGTAGAGAGATCAGAGGCCAGGCAGACGTAAGTGATATATAGTTGAAACAGAAAGAGAAGTGGTAGGTACATAGAGATGTACAGATAAAGTGGGAGGTGAAGATAGATGGGTGAGGGGGAACAGCTGAGGTGAAAAAGAAAAAGATATGAGACAGCACTATTTTTTTTTTTATTTGATTGCCACTACCTGCCTGAAAGCACATAGGTTAAGGGGAAGCAGCGCCAGGGATGCACTCTAAGCTTCTGCAGTCCCATAAAAAATAATCTGTTTATCTGTACACTATTCTTTCAGCAGGAGTTTTTGGCTGTCCCATTCACTTTATGAGGGTGATGCTTTTGGAGGAGCGGCATCGGGCAATTGACCAAAATGAAAAAGATGGGAAGGGCTATGTAAGTCTATGGCAGGACCAGAGGCTTCGGATTATGTTTTCTCTTTCTTTTACTGACAACACAGCAGCCAATTAAACTGTTAAACTACATATCCCATGAAGACTATGCCATCCAATCATGGCTCTTCCCCGACAATACATATAGCTCCAATAATAAAGTCTATCATCTTTCTTTGCTACTGCAGCAGCCAGATATGTGTTTCCGAATTCTTTGCATGATTTGCTTGTTATGCTTCATTTAATTGTTTAATTCAATTGTTTCAAGTGTGCGTTCTTTCCTCAAAAGCTTTGCGCTGCCACGCTATTTCAATTTTACAGGAATCTATGATCCCTAGTATTTGCTTTTATGGACGGGAGTGAGGTCGACTGAGGTTTTTCATTGTACTTCTATCAAGAGGACGCTGTCCTCTTTCTATTGCGCTTGACGTACATGCACATTGAGCCGATTCGGAAACGTTTCAATTCTCGATCGGCTCAATGCGTGTATTTCGTCTAGGCAAGCACATCGATCTCTGTAATCACCCGACAAGGCTGCAGTAACACACTTTAGGCCCTGGCTCAGGGGGAATTTAAATCTTTAGAAGAACATTTCATTTGCTTAGCAGGTGGCTCCCTCCACAAGTATTTTACTGGCAAGGCAACTAGCTATATTGCTGCTTTTCTATAATAATATACACCTGCTTCAGGGTTCTTAGCCCCCTTAAACTTCTCCATACCTCCCAGCAACTGTATTATGGTGTACTACGCCAATGAGGAGGAGCAGTATCAGGAGCTGCAAGAAGTGTCTATAGAGCACCAGATGGAGGAAAGATTGGTGGAGGCACTTGGACACCATGTGCAGGACTGCGTGAATTGGGCCCTGATAAAGACCTTAAATCCATTAATTCAACCTGTGACCAACTTTGGCAGGAGAGAGCTATTGGGCAAAGGTAGTCAACAAGCTTGCTTGTAATCTTATGATTCTATGTAGGTCTCCGGCCTGCAGTGCTCTGGGGGATCTTCCTCTGCTGAAATACTGGTGCAGATGGCAGCTTCAGTGCTGCATGATCACGAATATTGTGGGTTTTTCCCATATGAATCAGCAAGTCCTCTCAACTTCAAGCAGAAATACAAAAGCACTCATCTTCTGAGTCCAAGTCGGATTCTCCGCATACAGATTCCTCCCCACACAAAAAGAAGTGCAAGTCTCATCATGTTCCCTATGACATACCGGCCCCAAGTGGTCAGACTCTTTTCTTCTCTCCTGTAGATATAATCCATCCCGATCCAAGGAGTGGGTTCCCAGTGCTGAAGTGGCTCATTATGTACAGGATAGGCTGTGCAAAAGTTTTGAAAAGGAAAGTACACAATAATCTCCAGTCTGAATGTCTGCGGCCTTCTTTGGACGGCAAAGTAGCCAATACCTGATAGTTGGACCCCAGGATGGTGACGTTCCTGAAAAAATTCACCAAAGACCCCAAGAAGGGACTTGACCGCACTTGGCGTGGTTGTCACGATTGTCAGGACCATTGACAAAAATCTTGGATTTGGCTTTCCAATCCAATGAAATGAATATATGAATATCCCCCTGGATCCTGAGGTCGTGCTGGAATGGGGGCAGTGCTCTATTTGTTTTCTGGGCAACGAGGACTGCGCTATGTCAACTGCACACAGGCGCTCTTTTCTAATATGCTTGGACCCCAAACTGGCAGAGCTGGCAACTAATGAGGCTGGATCGCTAGCTAATGGCATGCTTTTTGGCGACAAGCTTGTCAAGGATTGGGGCAAATATGTAGCAACCTTCACGGCGTTGGACAAGGCTCAAACCTCTATATAAATAGGTGTTCAACAATGCTATTTTTGCCCCGACCGGGTGCTTCAAGAGCCGAGCACCAGGCCATGGATTCCAGGCTTTAAGAATTGCCACTCAAAGCGGCAGAGGGGGTTCATACGGCTCTTCAACCTTCTACCCCAATTGTTACAGAGGGTGTGGCTGTTCCTCCAGAGTTTATTGTGGAGGTGGTTCCACTCAAGACGCCAATCCCACAGGTAAGGATTATTCCCTTTTCTCAGGTAATTTGAGGGGCAGAATTCAACAGTACCCCTTGGAATCTTGGCATAGCAGAATATCACTCAAGACCCATGGGTGTCACAGACTGTCCAAGGCTTTCATCTAGAGTTCTATGCTTCTCCGATTCAAAGGCTTCCCCCTCCACATTTTTCCCTCGAAGATAGCTCATTTATCGAAGAAGAGATTTTTGCACTCCTTCAGAAGGGAGCTTCGGTAGAGACTTCGCCTCATTCTCACAGGTTTGTGAGTACGATTTTCTTAGTGCAAAAGAAAGGGGGCAGTTCTCGTTTTGTGTTGAACCTCAGGCAATTCAATTCTTGGATTAGTTACTGACATTTCAAAATGGATGGCATACACCTGCTCAGAGATTTTTTAAGAAATGGCAATTGGCTGGTGCGTTTGGATTTCAAAGATGCTATACTCTCAGGGCCAGTTTTTTCACCCCACAGACATTTTCTTCAATTCCAGGGGGTCTCATTGGTTCAAGTTCACCACTCTGCCCTTCGGTCTGTCCTCGGTTCCTTGGTGTTTCACCATGCTACTTCGTCCCGTGGTTCAGTACCTGAGGGAGCGGGAAGTAAGACTCATTTTATACCTCAACCATATCCTGATTATGGCTCAAGAAAGGGACACGACCCTTTGTCATCTCAATTGGGTGGTCCAACTACTACAGGATCTCGGGTTTATCATCAATGTCAAGAAATCCAGCACGGTGACATCGCAAAACATAGAGTCCTTAGGTTCTCAGATAGACTCGGTCAAAGCCCTGTTACTTCTGTCTCTGAGCAAAAGGGCATTGATCAAGAGAGAGTTGAGGAGAGCCCTTGTCTCTCCGACTGTATCATTGAAGACATTGGCACATTTAGTCAGCCTACTTGCATCTTCCATTCAGGCAATATTTCTGGGGCCTCTGCATTACAGGGAACTTCAGAGACAGAAGATTTTACGTCTTCATAAAGGAAACAGTATTCGGAGTCAGTTCTGATTTCGGAAGAAGCCAAGATCAAGATATCTTGGTGGCTCTCCCACATGGATGCATGGAATGGCAGAGCGATTTTTACCTCAGTCCCAGATGTAGTAATAGAATCAGATGCCAGCCGTTGGGGCTGGGGAGCACGTTGCAGCTCAGTGGAGACAGGGGGTCGTTGGCGCACAGTAGAGTTGAATTACCACATCAAGGGGCAGATTTATGTAAAGTGGCGCTGCAAGGAATGCAGCGCCACTTTCCCTGCGCCCCTTAGCACCCCCTACCACCACCATGCGTGCGCCGTATTTAAAATATGGTGCACCCTGGTGCAGGGTAGGGGTCAATAGCATCATTTCTCATGACGATATGATGTACTTTTAACGCTTGCTCTTGAGCAGGCGTTAAAAGTGCGTAAACAATGGTGGAAGGAAATCTCATAGATTTTCTTACGCCATTTTTCTGGCTCTCCTATCAGGAAAACACCCCCTTTGCATACATTATGCCTGGTGCAGGTATTATGTAGCGTAAAGGGTTACCTGCGCAGGGATTTCGACGCGGGGATTTCGGCCTCGTTGGACCACATTAACATAAAAAATAATTACGTTAATGTGGCACAAGGTGGCGCTAGAGCATTATAAATATGCCCCCAATTGTCTAGAACTCTTGACAGGGGCGTCTGCAATCAGATCACTTTCCCCACGCAAAGCCCACTGTTGCATTCTCCTCCGAATGCACAATGTGTCCTCCATCAGATATATAAATCACCTGGGCAGGACCAGATCTCGCCTTTTAGCGGAGATCGCGAAGGATTTTTGGCATTATTGTCTGCAACACCAAATCTCTGTGATAGCGGAATACATTCCAGGTCATTCCAATACAACAGCGGACTGGAACTCTTGCTTTCTGCAGGATGGCAGCAATTGGAAGGTCAAGCCGCAGATTTTCCAAGCACTTAACTTAAACTGAGGTGGGGATGCTGTCACATAGATTTGTTTGCTTCCAGGTTGAACAATCAGCTTCCAACTTTCTTCAGTTGGAGACCGGACCCTCAGGCGTCAGGGACGGATGCATTTTTCAACCTTGGCTAGGGTAACTTCTGTATGCGTTTCCCCCCTAAGCTATGATTCCACGAGTCCTGGCCCAAGTACAGTGCCAGCAGGCAGAAATAATCTTCGTGACTTCTTTTTGGAGAGCACAGCCTTGGTTCCCTTCAGCGATGGCTCTCTTGTGCAAACACTCAGTGATGTTGCCAGAGTGCGAGGATCTTCTCTTGGATCTGTTGGGGAAGCCGCACCCTCTGATTCTACAAGGTCAATTGTTCCTGATAGCTTGGAGACTTTCAGGAGACGATGGCAAGTGCCTGGAGTTTCGGAATCAGCAATGTTTTCTTTATCCCAATCTTGGGCCCCCTCCACACATAAAAGATATGAGCAAGCCTGGAGCAAGTGGTTATGTTGGTGTGGTGAAAGGAATCTGGATCCCGTGGGATGAGAAATACATGTCATAGCCAATTTCCTGTCTGACTTAGCTTCACAAGGTTTGGCTTACAGGATGATTAATAATTGTAGTTCGGCTTTTTCGGCTGGTCATCCTCATATTCAGGGAAGGTCTGTAGGTGAACATCCTTTAATCTGTAAGCTTCTTAAGGGCATTTGTATGGTTAAACACCCTCAGCTGAAGTATTCATCTTTATGGGACGTTTATGTTGTTCTACGATTCATTAAAGGTTGGCCTCATAATGAGGATCTTTCACATAATCATTTACCAGAGAAACTTACGATGTTGCTGGGCTTATTGTCTTGTAGACGAGTTTCGGATGCCAGGGCCTTGCATTTAGCAGGTACAGTACTTACTCCTGCTGGAGTATCCTTTTTCATTTCGAGGCGTAGAAAAATTTCATCAAAATGTATTTTTATATGTCTTGTGTTGTGCAATGTATTACAGTTTATGAAGACTGTATTCGTGAATTCAGACAAGATGTTTCTGGTCAATTACTCAATTATTAATTTTTTTACAGAAACCTTTTTGACCAGTTACTGCAGCAACCTTGGCTCGTTGGGTCAAATGGTTATTGGCCAAAGCAGGTATAGATGTAAAAATCTTCGGAGCTCATTCTGTCAGGGGAGCTATGGCTTCTAAAGCTTCTTCAACACAGGTGAGATTGGAAGATATTATGGCTGTATCAGATGGTCAAACAAAGAGTTTTATCACAAACCAATAGTAGATGTAGTGTCCAAAGTTGTAAATAGACTTTAAACTAGCATAATCCGAAGCCTCCGGTCCTGCCATAGAATTAAAGATTTTCTAGCTAACGTGTCAAGTATTTTAGTTTCTATTAAGGACACAGAGGCGAGGATTAGCCCACCCTTCATGTTTTATGCTATGCATGCACTATATGATGTAACTCTGGTTTATCAAAATTTTTGATAGTTGAATAAATGTACCCGGCCATATGTAAGCGTGGATATTAGTTTTGGATTGTCTTCCTCTTCAGGGGCGAATTCTTCTGCTTCTTGAAGACACCGGTTGAGATGTTTAACTAAGTTGAATGATTCCTGGTCTTTGGAGGAGATCGTCTGAGGAAGTGGTCTTCAAGCGAATGGCAGTTCTCCCAAGTTCAGATGGCGGTTCAGTTGTCTGCAAGTTCTAAATTTACTTTCTGTTCTTACTGTCTATGGCAAAGAAAGAGGACGGACTTTATTGTTGGAGATATATATATTGTCAGGGAAGAGCCATGATTGGATGGCATAGTGTTCATGGGATATGTAGTTAAAGTTTTTTACTGTTTTCATTGGCTGCTGTGTTGTCAGTAAAAGAAAGAGAACACATAATCCTCACCTCCATGTCCTTAATAGAATCTAAAGTTCTTGGCGAGTTTGCTGGATTTTTTTTTATTAACTTGTTAAGGTAGGCAATGTGGGAAAGCATCACCCTCGGCGAAGAACTGACTACGAATATAAATCCGCATGGCTTCCCTGCAGTGACGATTTCTGCTACATGATGTCCCGTGGGATGGACAGTTCTGCTAGCAGGGAATGGTGGGAAAAAGCCATAAAAGGTCAACCTTCTTTTTGGTTAACTTGACCTGCTTTATACTTTGCTAAGCTTGCAAAGTTTAAATAGAAATTATGAGACAGTGCAAGGCGGTCTGCTTTGCATATACATGCATCGCTAGTCTTGTAGATGCTTTTTATGATTAGGCAGATTTTTATTTTTCTAATATCTTTAGTCTGCTCTCCCTACCTTGAAGTTGCCAATTCTGGCTGATGCGCCATGAAGCGATGCTGTGCTTTGATTTATGGTGCTACACTTAATAAATATAAGTAGAAAACAATAGAAATATGGATTGAGATTCAAACCGTTTCGCTACATTCAGATGTACTTGCTGCGATTTATACAGAAAGAGAGCATTTCTGTGTGTAGTTTCTTCACCAACAGAGATCTTCTCTGCTCACTGACACCTATACTAGATTTTTCACAGCGTAGAACCGTCAGACGGAGTGCCACACACAAACACACATATCAGCTACGAGAATAATAGTGCAGGGCACACCAATCAGATTCCAGCAATCCTTGTCTATTTTTCTGGAATCAGACTCTAGCATAAACACTAACCTTTTCCTTCCCAGAGCGACATTGCTAAGCTCCCTTGCTAATCTCCCAAACTATGGCCCAGCCAAGGTTTTGCAAAAGATAACAACTACAGTAGTCTTCACACACTAGAGTAATGCTTGTGTAGTTGACGGAAAGAAAAGACTGCCATACTCAAGAAATACTTCTCTAGTTTTTTGAGGACAAGTAATGTTTTAGTAGATCTTCAGTTCCTTGTCACTATAGGTGTTACACTGTGAACTGTTTCATGTTCTTCCTTCTTGTTTCCACCTGAATCTGGCATCACTGGAAGAAGCCAAACATAATTCTCTGGATGACTTAACACTTGGGTGGTCACAAATTTTCCAAGCCCCGAAACTGAGACATTCATCTTTTGACAATTAAATGTTCTTTAGGGCACATCAAAACGTACCACTGCCAAACCCATCTGATGTGTTTTGGCATTGTTTAGGAGACTTTATCTCCCAGGCATATTGGCCATGACATGTATAGTTTTGCAGTCCAAAAGTGTGTTGAATTTACAACCATACAATGTTTTGAAAGAGAGTGTCCATAAGTACACTCGGACACTAAGGCCCTCATTCTGAGCTTGGCGGTCGGCGGAGAGGCGGCGGTCGGACCGCGAACAGACCGGCGGTCAGAAAAATGGCATTCTGACCGCGGCGGTCACCGCCGCGATCGCCCGCCACTTCCCCACTCCGACCGCCACGGCGGTCATGACCGCCGGGCTGGAGTTTGCGCACTCCGGCCCGGCGGTCGTCCCAAGACCGCCAACGGTATCATGACCCTGCCTACCGCCGCGGTTTCTTGCGGTCGGGAACCGCCATGCGAACCATGGCGGTAAGCACTATCGGGGCCAGGGAATTCCTTCCCTGGCACTGATAGGGGTCTCCCCCACCCCCCACTACCCACCCGAGTCCTCCCCCCACACCCTCCACCCCCCTGCCACCCCCCAGAGGTGGTACGAACCCCCACCCCGACATGCACATACATGCACCCCGACATGCACACACCCCCAACATGCACATATACACACCCCCTACACACACATACACAACGGGGACACATACCCGCACACATACATGCAGACATGCGCACCTGCCGAACAGCACACATTACCCATAGACACAGCAGCACCCCCCGCCCGCATACACGCACTCACACACCCCCTCTACACACTCACACGCACACCCCCACACACGCCCACATCACACAACACCCCCCCTCCTCCTCCCCTCACGGACGGTCAACTTACCTTGTGCGTTGGTCCTCCGGGAGGCGACGGGAGCCATGGGGAGGTGACCGCCAACAGAACACCGCCAACAGAAGACCGCCACACAGATATGTGGGTCGTAATTCTGTGGGCGGTGTTCTGCTGGCGTGGCGGTGGAGGTTGACCAGTCTCCACTTTTCCGCCGACCGCCAGTGTGGCTGCTTGCGGTTTCCCGGCGGAACGCTCCCAGCGGTCGGAATGCGCACAGCGGCATACCGCCGCGGTCGGCGGTCTTCACCGCGGCGGTAACTCGGCGGTCTCGCGAAAAGACCGCCAAGGTCAGAATGAGGGCCTAAGTGGCTCTAAAACCAGTTGTTTCTTCACACTCTTGTACTCTTTTTGCATATTAATATCCCTTGAAAACATAGTCAAGTTTATCTCAGTGTTAAATAACCATGGAGCTCCCTTGCAATCTCCCACATTGTGCATATGTCACATGAAGAGCTACATAAACTGTTTGTTGATGTCTATGATGTGTGCTTAGTAACTCATCTCAAAGTGCTTGCAGCTCGATTTTTGATTTGACCTCTGTTGCTTGAGCTGTGCGCCCTTGCTGACTGTGGCAAAATGATTCTCTTTTTCACTCTTATGATATTCACAACACATGGCTTGCGACTAAGCCACTAAGCTTCATGTGCAAAAGCTACACCACAACCATATTTTTCTTTCTATGACGTTTATCCATTAGAGGTTATAGGGTAAATTTACTAACTTTTTGCTCTGGGTTTGCATGACACAGTGACGCAAACCCGATGCACAGTGTTGTATCAGGGTTTATGTTTCAATACAAAACCTGATCTGCTTTAGAAAGTCGCCCTAAATAAACATTAAATAATGCTGTGTGCAATTTTGCATTAAGGGGGGTGTTACATGGGTGTGATCTGGAAATGTCCACATTACCACCTATGGATTTTGATGCAAAGGCGTATCTACTAAAAACATAACAGGACTTGGTGCTAAAAATATACGCCATCCCGAAGCAGGTCTAAAATTTGAGAAATTGTTTCTTTTCCAAAAACTTTTCCAACTTTGCACTTATGCTAGACTGTACAGCACACCTCCAAAGTCGGAAGCATATTAAACTATGTAAATGAACTGTATTTTGTACTGGAAGGGCACTCCCTAATATGATTGACCTTTTTGGCTCTTCTGAAAAGCTTTGTAAAACATGGAAGCTTTTATTGCACGCTAAATGGAAGCTGGCCCTTTGCCTTAAGCTTAGTGCCAAGTTTGTTACTGCTTTCTAGCAGTGTTCTTATGTATAAACGAGTTTAATTCAAGACATCTCAATAAATGACAGCCTTACTAAAAGCTTTTGGCAGTGCTTCTTCGCGGACTCACTACCTTTCCAAGTTCTCTGCAGTACTGCATGTAAATCAGCACAATAGCCCAAATAGCATAGCGTGCTAAGTGGGGATCAAGCACTGACACTAAAGGGTTCACACTACTCTGCTACATGTAGGAACCAAACACATACTCTATATGTGCTTAGCGCCTCTTTGGAAGAAGAGTACACACAATTACAATACAGCCATTATTTATCACACCTTACCTTACCACCCGTATGTCCATTTATTTTTGCATGTCTTTAATTGTGACTTTTTTGCGAGTCGCAACTAGAGTCTCGAAAAAAGAAATGTACAAATATGTGTCTGACACATTTAGCATTTCCCAATGGGGTCACAAAGACCGACCTCATCAATATTCATGAGGTAGGTCACAATTTGTGACCCCATTGGGAATGGCCGCACTCACAGGGATATGCACTATGCACTATGGGCCTGATTCTAACTTTGGAGGACGGTGTTAAACCGTCCCAAAAGTGGCGGATATACCACCTACCGTATTACGAGTTCCATAGGATATAATGGACTCGTAATACGGTAGGTGGTATATCCGCCACTTTTGGGACGGTTTAACACCGTCCTCCAAAGTTAGAATCAGGCCCTATGGCCCTCATTCTGACCTTGGCGGGCGGCGGAGGCCGCCCGCCAAAGTCCCGCCGTCAGCTTACCGTTCCGCGGTCGAAAGACCGCGGCGGTAATTCTGACTTTCCCGCTGGGCTGGCGGGCGGTCGGCTTCAGCCCGCCCGCCAGCCCAGCGGGAAAGAGGCTTCCACGATGAAGCCGGCTCGGAATCGAGCCGGCGGAGTGGAAGCTGTGCGACGGGTGCAGTTGCACCCGTCGCTTATTTCACTGTCTGCGCAGCAGACAGTGAAATACATTTAGGGGCCCTCTTACGGGGGCCCCTGCAATGCCCATGCCAGTGGCATGGGCACTGCAGGGGCCCCCAGGGGCCCCGCGACCCCCCCTACCGCCATCCGGATCCCGGCGGTCGGACCGCCGGGATCTGGATGGCGGTAGGGGGGGTCGGAATCCCCTCGGCGGCTCAGCAAGCTGCGCCGCCGTGGAGGATTCAATGGGGCGGCGGTACACTGGCGGGAGCCCGCCAGTGGTGCCGGTCCGACCGCGGCTTTACCGCCGCGGTCGGAATCCCCATTGGAGCACCGCCGGCCTGCCGGCGGTGCTCCCACGGTCCTCCGCCCTGGCGGTCTTTGACCGCCAGGGTCAGAATGACCGCCTATGTCTGCTTTTAAATAAAAGGATTTTTTTTTAATGCACCCGTTTTCCTTAAGGGAAAACGGGGTGCATTTCAAACAACAAAATTAAAAGTTTTCTTTTCATTTTTTCAGGGTAGGCAGTGGTCGGTGGCACCACTACTTGCTCTGAAAAAATATTTACACTTCCATTCACAAAGGGGAAGGGGTCCCTGGGGACCCCTTCCTGTTTGCGAATGGGTTACCACTAACTTAACTGCAAATGTTTTGCAACCCCGCTCACAGTTGCAAAACATTCCTACATGTCAGTGAGATTCGGTATTAGGAAAAGACGCCCCAAGCACACCCCTGCCAAATACCGAATCGCAAAATCAAAATGCGATTCGGTAAACAAGTTAGGGAGTTGTATTTTGCTTGCCACATAGAAAAATGAATTTTTCTGGTTGCAAAATGGCCTGAGGGGCTGTTTACGACTGAAAAAATGCTTTGTATATCTGGCCGTTAGAGCCACGTAACCGAGTGGTGGTATTTTACAGAACCTTAAACAAGGTCAGCAATTTGCACCTTTAAAAAACACATGTACTAGGTCCTCACTACTTAGCAGAGCAATAAGCAGCAGGGTGCTGTGCTGAGGGGGCCCCTAGAGCTCAGGGGCACCCTTGCACAACGGGAGCTGCGGGGGTCTTTGTTATTCCGCTGGCAGTAAGGCATCCAAAGGAGACTTACCCTGCTTCACATCCATTCCCCACCCAGACAATAAAATCACTCTATCCAAGGAGGCCCAAAATGCTACATCCCAGATCAACTTTTGCAGACTCATTTGAGTGTGCAGAATGAGGCCAAGGGGCCACATGCTCAATTCTGGTGTCAATGTGAGGTACAACAGCGTTTATAATTAAAGAGAGGCAGTACCGGTGAGGACAAAGACAAAAATGGTCTAAGGTGACCTAAGCTGGATGCTGGTCAGTCTGAAGCCACTGTGAGAGACAGAAAGACAAAGGCCCTCTTTTTTTGTGCATGCCCTAAGGACACATGCCCAATAGTGCTGGAGGATTCTGTAATCCAAATCCCACGGCTCAACAGGGCGGCATAGGTTATGCAGCATAGATGATGTCGGGAGGGGTGCAATCCCCACCAAAATAAGGAGGAAGCACTTGAGTAGATTTTCTTCAAGACTATCAGCCTGAGGTGCAGTTGGCAGGTGGCCCATAATCATTGATGTGTGCAGCCTTCACGTTAGCAGTCGCGGCTCATGGAGGTTACAAGTGGCAGGGCGGTGCGCGGGGGGAATAATAATAATAATATAAAAATAGAAAGAAAAAAATACTTACCTGTGCACTGCACTGCCGCTTCCAGCCTGCCCTGCGGCCAATCCTGATGCTGCTTAGAGCAACATTAAGATTGGCTGGCGTGCCCAGCCAGGGCCCTCCCAGGCAGACTGGGAGCCTGTGCCTGCTCTCAATCCAGCGGGTCAAACACAATGCCGGACAAGAGAGAGTACAGTGCACATGTGTGTTTGGCTGGCCCGAGACGGCTGGCTAAACACACATGCGCACTGAGCGGAGTGCACTGTGCACTCACCTCCTTCCCGTCATCCCCAATGCCCCGCCCCAGTAACAACGAAAGGATAATAAACTTGGGGGCATATTTATACTCTGTTTGTGTCGTTTTAGCATCATTTTTTAATGCTAAAACAGCACAAACTTAACTGTATATTTATACCTTGATGCTAGACATGTATATCATCAAAATATTGGAGTTAGCACCATTTTTTGGATGTGTGAACACACCTTGTGTCAATGAGATGCAAGGTAGGCATTACCATCCAAAAAATGACATTAAGCCCGTAGCGCCATATTTATCCCCCCATGCAAAAATGATGCACGGGTGGGAGGCAGACTTAGCACCATTATTTGACGCCTGGGTCAGACCAGGCATTAGGGGACGTGTGAACCCATTTCCATGGCCATACACCATGGAATGGGCCCACAGGGGCCCACCCCAAGTCCCAGGAGCACCCCACCCACACCAGAGGGACACCAGAGGACGGGGTATCCCATCCCAGGTGAGCAAGGAAGGTATTTTTTTAAGTTAGATGAAAGTGCCATTGAGGGCCCTTACATGGGGTCCTCAGCCTGGAACTGGGTGTAATGGCCATGTCCAGGGGACACTGGTCCCCTTTGCTGACCATTGGGGTGGTGGGCATGCCTCCTGTCTTTAGTAAGACAGGAGTCATTTTTGGGTGGTTGTGCGTCAGGAAATGACAGTAGGCTGGTTACCGTCATTTTCTGTCACACAACCTCCTTATCCCACACTGCCACCCCACATGACTAGCGTCCAAGCTTAGCTCCGGCTTGTACCATTCCTCAAATATGGCGCCCGCTGGCACTGTATAATGGCGCAAGCCGGCGATATACTTTTTGATGCAAAACCGCGTTAGCACAGTTTTGCATCAAAAAGTATAAATATGCCCTTTCGTTAATTATCCTTTTGTTGTTAAAGGTTTGAAGTGGCTGCTCCTGGTTTGGGGGGGGGGGGTGATGCTTCTATGCCATAGCGGAGGAGCCGCCGCTGCATGTTAGTCTGTTTTTTTTTCAAAACACTTGTGCCATTCATATTAGTAAGGAGTGGTTCACCGGATACAATGCTCTATTGAATAGGTCGCAACAAATCTGGCTAAAGTTACTCAAAGCCCTGTCAATTGCTGACACTATGCAAACCCGACAATCTATAGATAAATGAAAGTATGGTTCAGAGATCTTGATCTCCACAGTCTTGCTGACTGGAAATACACTCTCTCACACTGGTTAAACACACCCATGACCCTGCCTGGCCCTTAACCTCTGACTCCTCTACCTATCTCAATGGTATTGTATGTGAGATGTTAAAATTTGAGGGCTACATCCAACATCTGTCCAAACCTTTACATCACTCCAGGTAGTCCCCCATTGTGAAATAAATAGGGGCCTTATCTAGCACTTTGACACATCCTCTGAAAGAAAAGTGGCCGTGTGTGGGATCACTTGCAGCTGCCTTTGTTTTTATTATCCTTTACTTTCACTGTCTGCAGACTTGTATTAAGAACCAAGTCAATAATTCATTTTGCTGCCCGATCTGATATTAAACAGATGGTACAGTGACAAGTAATTCAGTACAGCAGACTCTTTTCTTCCATCATAAAGTCTGTGATAAAAGACAGTTGGAGAATGATAAAATTGACAGAGGCAGAACCCTTCCTGTAAGAAAGTAGCCTCTTTCTAGCTTGGTTACCCCCACTTTCGGCCTGTTTGTCAGTGTGTTTGACTGTGTCTTCTGGGAGCCTGCTAATCAGGAGCCCAGTAGTTATGCTCTCTCCCTTAAATTATGGTTGTTGCATGCTGGGAACCCAGTATTTCACCCACAATTGGCATACTGGTGCCTCCTTGTAAGTCCCTAGTATATGGTACTTAGGTACCCAGGGCATTGGGGTTCCAGGGGATCCCTATGGGCTGCAGCACATCTTTTGCCACCCATAGGGAGCCCATGCAAAGGCTTCTGTAGGACTGCCATTGCAGCCTGCGTGACAAGGCGCATGTACCCTTTCACTGCCATTTACACTGCACCAGGTCACTTATAAGTCATCCCTATAGCAGGCCCTCCAGCCCTGAGGGCAAGTTTCAGAGTACCTGTGAGTTAAGGAACCTCTGTACTAGCAGAGGTGCCCCAACGACCATTTTCCTGGACTTCGTGAGTGCGGGAATGCAATTTTACTTGTGTACTGGACATAGGTCACTACCTATGTCCAGCTACATAATGGTAATTCTGACCGTAGGCTTGTTTGCTATCAAACATGTTGGAATCATATCACAAGGCTTTTGCAAGCATTGGTTGTATGATTCCATGCACTCTGGGTGCTCCTTAGAGGACCCCCAGTTTTACCATTCCAGCCTTCTGAGGTTTTCCAGGCAGCCCCAGCTGCTGCCGCCTCTCAGACAGGTTGTTGCCCTCCTGTTGCTGCAGCAGCTCAAGCCCAGGAAGGCAGAACAAAGAATTTCCTTTGGGAGAAGGGTGTTACACCCTCTCCTTTTGAAAATAGGTGTTACAGGCTTGGGAGGGGTAGCCTCCCCAAGCCACTGGAAATACTTTGAAGGGCACATTCTACACTGGTTCAGGGTCCCCCATTCCCTGCTCTGCAAAGGAAAGGGGAGTGGCCACTCCACTGTCCATCACCACCCCAGGGGTGGTGCTCAGAGCTCCTCCAGACGGTCTCTGAGTTTTGCCATCTTGGATTCCAAGTTGGCAAGGAACTCTGGGAGCATCTGAGTGGCCAGTGCCAGTGGCTGACGCCAGAGCCCTCCCCTGATAGGTGCTTACCTGTTTAGGTGACCAATCCCCCTGTCAGGGCTATTTAGGGTCTTTCCTGTGGGTAGTTCTTCAGATTCGGATTGCAAGGCTCTAGCAGGAATCCTCTGCATCCTCTACTTCACCTTCTCACCAAAGAACCTGCATCTGGACCCTCCCAGAACTCTACAAACTGCAACAAAGAAGCAATGATGACTTCTGCATCATTGTATCTTCACCTCTTGCCAGCAACTGCAACTGTTTCCCGGTCACGCATCCTCAGAGGACAGCCTGTCTTCAGCCTGCACCAGAAGAGCAATGGAATCTCCCTTGGAGTAAAGGAGTCACTCCCCTGCTTCAGCAGGCACCTCACTGCATTGACGACCCGCGGCATGGGTCCCCTCTCATGATGAGTTGCGAGGATCCTGCATCACGGGTGGTAGACTGAAGTGGTCCCGACGGTCCTGACGTCCAACTTTGGTAAAGGGTAAGAGCTTGCCTCCCCATGCAAGATAGTACCCCTGTAAACATGTGTTTTGCAGTTGCCAAAGCTTGTTGGCAACCTTCCATGAAGTTCTTCGTACACTGTGCAGCTCTGGCCCCCAGCACTCTATCCTGCGACGCACATTTTCCTGAGTGGTTCTCTGGCGGCATGGGATCCTTTGTTGTAGTGCTGTGTGGGCCTCCTTTTGCATCTTCTTTGTCCCTGTGCTATGGGACTCCTATGGGCGCCGCCTGGTCTTCTGTTGGCTCTCTGAGTTACTGACAGTCCCCTCTGAATCTGACTCTGACTCCTGAGTAGAGTCCACCAGGTCCCTCCTGGTCTCAGGCAGCGTTATTTTCTGCTAACAGCGAGGTTTGCATGTTCCAAGACCTGTTGGCAGACTCCAGCAATGCAAACCAGGCTGCAATCCTCCATCCAGAGTGGGACATCATCTGCACCAACCAGGAATCTGCATCCGTCTTCTTGGGTGCAGTACTGACCGTTGTTCTTCACCGGCGATTCTTCTTGTGCATCTTCATACAGGTTAGCAGGGGCTCCTGTTCTCCCTGGACTCTTCTGTGCTTCTTGGACTTGGTTCCCTTCTACCACAGGTCTTCAGACCCAGGTTGGTGTCTTGCAGTCTCTTCTGGTCCTTGCATAATCTTCTTTCTTGTGTTTCTGTATGTTCTGGGAAAGTTATTGTACTTTACTCCTACTTTTACTGTGCTCTGGGGTGGGTTCTAGTACTTACCTTTGGTGTTTTCTAGTATTCCCAGCGACCCTCTACACACTACACTTGCGACATTCGCATTCCAATTTCTTAGTATATGGTTTGTGCTCCCCTAGGCCCATTTCTAACTATTGTGATTTTCACTATTTGCATTGTTTTCTAACTGTTTTTAAACCTATTTTTGCATGCTAGTGTATATAATTTGTGTATTACTTACCTCCTAAAGAAGTATAGTCTCCATGGTATTTTTGGCATTTGTATCATCAAAATAAAGTACGTTTATTTTTGTAACACTGAGGTGGTCATTCCGACCTAGGCGGGCGGCGGTTGCCGCCCGCCCGTCGGAAGCCGCCTGAATACCGCCCCGCGGTCAATAGACCGCGAGGGGTATTCTGACTTTCCCGCTGGGCCGGCGGGCGATCTGATTCAGATCGCCCGCCGGCCCAGCGGGAAAGCGCCTTCCACAAGGAAGCCGGCTCGGAATCGAGCCGGCGGAGTGGAAGGCGTGCGACGGGTGCAGCAGCACCCGTCGCGCTTTTCAGTGTCTGCATCGCAGACACTGAAAAGCCTAGTTGGGCCCTGGTAGGGGGCCCCTGCAGTGCCCATGCCCTGGGCATGGGCACTGCAGGGGCCCCCAGGGGCCCCAAGACACCCGTTCCCGCCGGCCAGGTTCTGGCGGTAAGAACCGCCAGAGCCAGGCCGGCGGGAAGGGGGTCGGAATCCCCATGGCGGCGCAGGATGCTGCGCCGCCATGGAGGATTCCCCAGGGCAGCGGGAAACTGGCGGGAGACCGCCAGTTTTCCCTGTCTGGCCGCGGCGTTAGCGCCGCGGTCAGAATGCCCTTAGGGGCACCGCCGGCCTGTCGGCGGTGCTCCCGCGCCCGTTGGCCCTGGCGGATTGTATCCGCCAGGGTCAGAATGAGGGCCTGAGTGTTTTCTTTCATTTGTGTAAGTTCTGTGTGACTACAGTGCTGTTGCATGAGCTTTGCATGTCTCCTAGATAAGCCTTAGCTGCTCAGCTACAGCTACCCTAGAGAGCCTGGCTTCTAGACACTGCCTACATTTCACTAATAAGGGATAACTGGACATGGTATAAGGTGTAAGTACCATAGGTACCCACTACAAACCAGGCCAGCCTTCTACACGTCATACTGGTGGCACTGTCAGTATTCCGTGCTACTTACCCAGCTCCCAGACCACCTGCCCCCTGCATCCTACACGGAGTCCAAAATTGTAAACCAAATGTGGGTTCATCGTTTGAAAGTACTTGAGCATCAATACTCTGCAGCCACGGTTTCATCTCAACCTCACACTCACAAGTAAATGTTTCTGGTTTTAAATATAAGAGTGAAACTCCTTTTTTATGGTTATTGAGTTTTTGCAGTAAGTGGCCGACATTGCTTCGCTGGTCGTAATATCATGAAATGTGGTGATGGTAGCAGGTAGTGGAGCAAAAAAAGAAAGCAAAATTGTGCATTGTCAAAACAGAGTTCTAGTGAAGAAATACTGTGAGAACGTATCTTAATGCTGGAGTTTTTGACCTCTTTAGCTTTTCATGGGAAATTCTGCGCCATGATTTGAGAGCTCTCCAGGTTGGTCTACTCATTAATTGAGCATCGTTGCTCATACTATTTTCTGACTCCTGTGATCACATCTACCCACAAGGATCATCTCAATAGAGTTTAAAGAGAACATCTGGACCACATAATGTGCTGCAGTTAATTCAGAATAAAAATGTGACAGCATGAACAAAGGTTAAGAAAATGGAAAGAAATGCGGGAAGCAGTGATAATACATATGGTCTGTAGATTATGGTGGTCATTCTGACCCTGGCGGTCTTTGACCGCCAGGGCGGAGGACCGCGGGAGCACCGCCGACAGGCCGGCGGTGCTCCAATGGGGATTCCGACCGCGGCGGTAAAGCCGCGGTCGGACCGGCACCACTGGCGGGGTCCCGCCAGTGTACCGCGGCCCCATTGAATCCTCCGCGGCGGCGCAGCTTGCTGCACCGCCGCGGGGATTCCGACCCCCCCTACCGCCATCCAGATCCCGGCGGTCGGACCGCCGAGATCCGGATGGCGGTAGGGGGGGTCGCGGGGCCCCTGGGGGCCCCTGCAGTGCCCATGCCACTGGCATGGGCATTGCAGGGGCCCCCGTAAGAGGGCCCCTACATGTATTTCACTGTCTGCTGCGCAGACAGTGAAATACGCGACGGGTGCAACTGCACCCGTCGCACAGCTTCCACTCCGCCGGCTCGATTCCGAGCCGGCTTCATCGTGGAAGCCTCTTTCCCGCTGGGCTGGCTGGCGGTCTGAAGGCGACCGCCCGCCAGCCCAGCGGGAAAGTCAGAATTACCGCCGCGGTCTTTCGACCGCGGAACGGTAACCTGACGGCGGGACTTTGGCGGGCGGCCTCCGCCGCCCGCCAAGGTCAGAATGAGGGCCAATATCTACCCTGGCCCGGGGGTAGGACAGGATCACTCTTTAAGAGTTTGAAGTAGCTCAATACCAAAGGGGGACCTCGGGAGAGAGCTTATTTTAACCCTCTTGCCTTCTTAAACGCTTTAGCAGATCAATAGGGAGCCTAAACCTCTTGATAACTTTATCTCACTTGTGGACCTGAAATTAATGGAATGTTGCAGCATCGGAGTACTGAGATGAGGACTGGAGAAGAGACATTGTTAAAGGTATTTCCGAGAGCCAAGGTCTCTTTAAGAATTGGACCCAGCAAGCAGATAGAGAAGTACAAAGATTGGCATTGCCAATAGATCTCACCTTCGGGACCTCAGAAGTGTTTAACCATGCAGCACAGTAACAAGAGGGCACTAATCCCTAACCCTAAGGTTCTTTAATTTACCTTATTGAGCAAATCATATATAGAAGAACAAGAGATGTAGGAATAGATAAGATACCTTTATCATACCTTTAAGAGAGATTCCCTGAGCCTCCATCAACAACTTGATTGAGACAGAAGCGGACATGAATGTTGAGCAGTTAGAGGTAGTAAAAATATGGAGTTCAAAAAAGACAAGATAGATAGTTTGTCTGTCAACGCAGTTTTGCGTGTAAAAGTATAAATATGGCCCTCAGTAGCTCAACCCTGATGCTCTGTGCACGAGTGCTTTGCTCCCTTATAAATCACAGACCCTTCTATGAAATATCATGTACTTCCTGGGTCCTCCGACTACTGCCCATCTGGTTTGCTACCTTGCTTAAACAAGCACTGGCAAAGCCATTAGGTTTCACCACTGGGGCCTTATGGTTTTGGCGATTGCTTTTGGAAAGACTATACATCATTGGGAGACACAAGGAGCAGCATCTTTGAAATAAAAAAGACACTGGCAAAGACAATAGCTCATGCATAGGCAAGACCTATTAGCTTTTCCAATGCTTACTGTAAATTGTGAGCCTGTCCTTATAGCAGTGACCTGGAAGGGTGAAAATACTTGCTGGACTTGCTATATTTAAAGCTATGTCTTGTAGGTTGTGTGCAGATTTAAGCAAACATATGCATTTCAGCCACTGAGGTGCCCCACAGCTGCACTCCCTTTCGAAAATAAAGAAACATGTGCCTTTTATCTGATCAGTCCAGGCTTGGCTGTGTTCTACAGTGACCCAAGTGTGACTTATAAAAAGCATGTGACCCATCACTACCGCCAGCAGTTGTTTATGGCCGACAAGTAAACACAACCATTTGTCGGAACATGAACAACGTCATCAATCAAATGGACAGCAGTGCGTGCTTGTGGGGTCTGCCATGAAGAGGCTAGAAATGGCCCTGATGAAAGTGACTCTGAGAGAGAAGAAATATAAAAGTAAATTCTGTCACACTTTAACAATATCACAAATCTTAACCCAGGCTATTTGCCTCTTCAGGTGAGGTAGGAGGTTGTCCTAGAATATTAGGTCTCAATGTATCCCAAAGTGGAAAAGGACACAGGAGCACACATTTTTGGTTATAGCTCTGTTGGTCTATGACAGTTTAGTAGCAGTACAGCAGACACGAACACCCCTTCTATGGCTAAAGACTAAACTGGCAACTGAAGTAAACACAGCCAATAGTACTTGCTGTGCCGAAGGAAATCAACATAACCGCCAGACAACTGCCGAATGACATCTAGAGCCATCGGACCATGTTTCAAAGTCTCATATCCCAAAATGGAGATTTTAACTTCAATTTAAATGTCTTTAACAAAGGGTGACAACATTGTACGAAATACTCCTCAACAGCTGCCCCACATCAGCCCAGCTACTCCAAACAGCATTTATAAACAAACAGAAGAAAAGTGATTCACCACCATGATATAGTATATGATGAATAAAAATGTCAAAGCTTTCACGTCAAGAATTTTCAATTCTAGTAAGGACACGGAGACGAGGATTATGCTTCTCTCTCTTTACTGTACCAACAGACAGCAGCTCATGAAAACACTTTAAACAGAAAACTAGGTTTCCCAACATCCCCAGTAGTCTATATCACTGTCGAATCATATGACATACCCATATATAAATGTCACCACTAAGTCCTTCCTCTTTCTTTTCGATGGATTGAACCAAAAACCTGACTCTTCAACTGAACAAATCCGACTCCACAAACTTTGCGATCGCGTCAGCCAACAGGGCTCCAGCTTCTGAAGAGGGCCAATCCCGAACTCCATAGTTCCAGCACTCCTATCTGCACTTTCGAAGTCCAGACCTCAAGTTTCTTTGTTATTCGCAACCTGGATAAAGAAATGTACCAGTGATAACTTCCAGTCAATTGGATCATCGGGCAGGAAATAACAGACATTTCATTCCAAATACATGTAACAGACATATCAATGCAAAATAAACTTTGTCAATCATAAGGGTGGGATAATCTTTGCCTCCGTGTCCTTAATAGAATTGAAAATTCTTGACGGGAAAGCTAGAATTCTTTTTATTCTATGTCAGGACCTGAGGCTTTGGATTATGCTAGTTCAAAGCTGATCCACCACTACCGATGCTACATCAACAATAGGTTTATGATAAAATACTTTGAATGAAGAATCTGAGGGCCATTCTGCAGCTGTCATAATGTTCTCCAGATGAGAACCTGGACAAAAGGCTTTAGATGCCGTGGCACCCCGGACTGAGTGCGCTCCAAATATGGCAATCTTCATACCAGCCTCGTTCAACAACCATATAACCCATCTGGGTAGGGTAGCTTAGAAAACTGGGTCAAATGGTTTCTGCAAGGAAATAAGTAATTGGCCCTGAATCTCACGACAAACCTTACGAGTAGACTCTACATAAGCTTTCAAACAATTAACAACACATAACTTTTGATGATGAACAAATGCAGGATATGTAATACAGTTAGAAGCTATCTTTGTTCTTTTGGAAATTGTAAAAGACACCCCAAAGAGGTAAATACTCTATCTGCTAAATCGAGGGCCTTCACATCTGTGACATGGCGGCAGGATATTAAGCAAAGTAGCATAGTAAGCTTTGCTGACAACAGTTTGCGTGAAAGGTCCTCATTGCAGGGCCAGGCCCTTAAAAAACGTAAAACTACATCCGCGTCCCATAGAACTGAATGCTTTGGCTGTGGAGGTTTGACCATCCTGATACCAAGCAAAAATTTACATACCAAAGGATGGACCCCTACCGATTTACCCTCTAAATGAGGATGTACTGCCAATATTGCATACCTAAAATTATTAATGGTCCTATAAGCCAAACCCTGTGCTGCTAACTCTGAAAGAAAATTAACAATCATATTAATGTTTGCTCCCACAAGATTAATATGTTGTTCACCACACCAACCTGTCCATATTTTCCAAGATGACTCATATCGCTTGTGAGGGGAAGGTGCCCAGGATTGAGACAAGAAAAACAATGAGTTGTCAGAAACTCCTGGCATTTCCCAACGTCCCCTGAAAGTCTCCATGCCATGAGCGACAACTCTTCTGTCAGAATAAGTGGATGAGGTAACCACCCTGAGTCCAGCGACAGAGACGATGAGAGGAGATGGCATCGGATGAGCACACAACAGTGCCATCACCGCAGGGAACCTAGATGGGCTGTCTTATCCAGGTGACTGGTTGACACCTGTTCGGTATAAGTCAATAGGGACGCTCAATGAAGGACCACACGCCAATTATAAATACAATTTAGCTTTACTAGAATTGCAGGTAAATGTAGGCATTTAGCACGTTAACAATAGTAGAATAAGAACAGCAATGAAAAGCATCTATTTATATATAAGTACACCACAAAGAGCATCTATGTATATCTATAAGCAAAGAGTTCATTGACAGATATAAGTTTTGATTAACTGTATACCAAAATGCATCACACTACGATGTTCAGGAAGCAGAATATAAATGAGTTGAATACTTCAGATAAGCTTTGATTTACTGCACACCAAATGCATGTTTCAATTACTGCAGCAGGCTCTCACTACGATTTTCAGGAGGCAAAATCTAAACAAACTGAATACTTCAGATAAGCTTTGATTTACTGCACACCAAAATGCATGTTTCAGTTACTGTAGCAGGTTCACACTACGAGGTTTAGAAAGCAAAATATAAACGAGCTGAATACTTCACTCCACCCCTTAGATGAGCGTGATGCTTGCTGAAACGGATATCATTTACTTTGACATTCCGCTAGCTAGGTTGCTACTAATACTGGTCAGCGTTATTCTAAGCGCCTGCATCTTAGTATAAAGCTGTTTTGTGCATACATATAGCCTACATAGTATAGTCATTAGCGTAACACAAACAATCAATAACCAAATTAGCTGTTGTAACACTATATTTAGCGTCTTCATAGCTCCTAGTGCCCAGCCTAAGAAGATGTCATACCAATGATGCTCAGTTACTTGCTGGATGCATGAAGCAGTGTGTATAATCTGTTTAGCGTTTATGGTCATTAGTATGGCTGTATCCTTGGAGTATTTAGCTGCCATATCCAATTTAGCAAAGGTAACTTGTGTGTAGTGTCTGATTGCCTCTAATCTGGGTAGCTTAACAACAAGCGAGATGTTCCACTCTAACTGCGCACGCATTTGCGTCTGTAATGTGGTTATGGTCGGTACAAGATGTGAGTGCTTATATCAATAATGCTGGTAATATTGCGCATACACATTACTTGCTCTCTGGTGGTTTGTATAAATCCGTTAATAAGTAAGGGATGATTAATGACATAACATATGCTCTCTGTCCCTATCTGATGTAAGTCTGTGCCGTTTAATAGGATAAGGTAACCATTCACATTCTACCGGTATTGTGTGAAGGCATGAATCTAGCACCCATCCAGTGTGGGTACATACCCACCCCTTAGACCAATCTGCACATCTAGTGGGATCTACAGTGTGATTTGTTTAATCAATCCACTTTTTGTCAGTGTGAGGTATCCACCATTCTTTTACTTATCACTACGGGGAGCAATATAAAGGGGCACCATATGTCAGGAGGAAGATCACTTCTTGCTATATCAAAAAGAGCATAACACATTTCTTCCTCACAGTGAAATTGTATGGGCTTTACCCATATTTCTTCAGGCAAATGCAATTGTTGTCTCCAATATTCACCCTGAAGCTGTCCCCATTCTGCTTTAAAGTCTGCATACTGTTGATTAACAGTGCTTTGCCATAGTATGCACTGGATGCCCTTGGACACTGCTTTTGTGTATTAAAAGCTTTTTTTTCTCGAATTGTTCATAAGTGAAATTATGCCATTGCCAGGACTTTCCATACTTCTTGTGAGTGTGTGGGCCCCCATTGAGAAATTACTTTTATGGCCTTTCCTGTACTATATCCTGTAGAAGATATCTTATTCCTAATGGCTTCAACATCAAAAGAATTTAGGGCCCCTACCCCGATTCCGGTAGCCCCAGCTATCAAGGACCCTAGATCTCTTCTAATGCGTAACTTTGGCAAGGCCATAACTGTGGTGTCCATGGTGCACATAATGTACTGTAACACAATACGATTAATTATGCTTGCATGCAGAGCTTGCTTACATCCTATTCTATATCGAACTATAGAAACGTTGCTTAAGTTGCTAATCATCCGTCTTTCAGTTACATAAAACATGAAGGCTGGTGGTTTGGAGTATCGAACTCCTTTGGTTTCATAGTTCATTGTAACGACCACCATGTGTCCTGGTATCACAATATTTACATATCATGTTTAGCATATAACTCAAAGCCTGTACTATTGCTGGCGTCTCAGGCACCTCGTTCAGTCCGTTGGCATGTCAGATTTGCTGTCCAGTTACCTTCCAGGTCACAGCTTTGGCCTCCAGGTACCTCCACGTTGCAAAGTGAAACATGTCCCTGGTCATCAGTAACGTTAGCGGCTTGAGGTGCACAAGTGACATGAAGGTCCGTAACGGCATTCTCTGCTATCATCAACGCAGATGTCATCGTTTATGACAATGGGGTAAGTCTCACTGCAGGTACAAATACAGGTACATTAGAGTTCTTTAAAAGTACAATATATGTACTCCCCACCCCTTGACTCAATAGCTCTCCTACCTCTGGCTTTTTCCCTGGATGGTTCATCCATATTTTTCTTCCTGCACTTCCAAATCCTCCCTCACCTCTCTGGGTGTTATCGGGGGGCAGATCTTTCTTCAATGTGGGGGGTGTACGCTTGTTCACAAATCACTTGTGCAAGTCTGTCATGTGCTGATAACTTTTTTAGCTGTTCTTTCAACAATCCGTTATATCTCCGAATCATGCCTACAGCTTGTGGATAATAACTAAGGTGCACAATCCACCGAATTCCCTGTTCCTGCGCCCAGCCCGGCACTGTTTTCCCTGAAAAGTGTGTGCCCCTATCTGTTTGGATCGCAACAGGTGCCCCATAATGTTTTATCAGGTAGTTTAACCCTCGCAAAGTGGACTTTTGGTCTGCAGACTTACAGGGCATACCCAACATAAGGCCAGAGTAGGTGTCCACCATGGTCAATACGTAGCTTTTTCCTCCTTCTTTTGGTAGCGGCCCGATATAGTCCAATTGTCACACTGTAGTAGCTGCAGTTCCTCTTCTGATATGGCCGCTAGGCTTCTTTTCCAAGGGCATTTGTCTAATCTGGTTGCATATGGGGTACTCCTTTACTGCTTTTTGCACTTGTTCTTTAGTGGCTGGAATTTGTCGTTGCTGTGCCCATGCATAAGTGCCATTCTCTCCTAGATGTCCGGATGTTGCATGGGCACTGTTTGCTAAAGCAGCTTCAGCTTCCTTCTTGATGACCACCGTTCGCATTTTGGCCATTTGATCTGCGGTGTTGTTGAATAGAGATGCAAGTGAGGTATCCGATGGGCAATGGGCATCCACATGTCCCACATAGATTTGACAGTTTTGCCCTTTCTCCCACATCTCTTCCCATAGCTGCTCGCCTCCCGAAATGGGGGTGGCTTTAATTTTCCATCCATCCTTGCGCCAAGTCAGGGCCCAGCTTACTAGTCCTTGGTAAGTGGCCCGACTGTGAGTGTACACAAATGTTTTCTCTCCGATGGGGGCTTGTTCGATCACTGCTGCTACCCCCTGCAGTTCTGCAAGCTGGCTTGATTCATTAAACCCTCCTCGCAGCAACATCGTTTCTGTAGCAGGCTGGAAGAACCCTTCAGAGGGTCCAGTTTCCAATCGCTGCCATCCCTCAGAAAATGAGAGTTCCAGTCCACCACCAGGTTGGACCACCCTGGAATGTACTCCACCATCACAGAAATATCATGTTGAAGGCAAAACTCACAGAATTCCTTGGCTATTGTTACCAAAACCTGTGATTTGGTATCTCCTAGGCAATTTATATAACGCACTGCCGAAATGTTGTCCATGTGAAGCAGGATACAACTCGCTTTGTGAGTGGAGAGAGACTGAATCATAAAAGCCCCCACTAGAAGCTGTAGGCAATTGATGTGGAGCGTCTTCTCCTGAGAGACCAGCGTCCCCCCTTTTCCACCGAGCTGCAGCGAGCTCCCCAGCCCCAAAGACTGGCACCCGACTCTATCACTACCTCCGGAATGGCTGCAAATTATGCCCTACCATTCCAGACATCTATGTGATCTAACCACCAGGTTATTTCCGCTCTAACCTCATCGGATAATAGAATCTGTTCTGAGTACGACAGACCCCTGTGAATATGTAAGCTCTTTAAACGCTGCAGAGCTCGATAGTGAAGGGGCCTTGGGAACATTGTTTGGATGGAGGAGGCTAGAAGACTCACCAGGCGAGCCATGGTCTTCAATGTTATAGTCGGAGAAACAAGGGCTCTCCTCAACTCCTTCTTGATAGAGGTCAGCTTCGAAAGGGGCAACAATAGCTGCGCTCTGATAGAATCTACCTGGAAACCGAAAAATTCAATGTTTTGGGACAGAATCAGGATTGATTTCTCTGGATTGATGAAGAAACCCAGATCCTGAAGAAGCTGCATCGTCCATGACAAATGCATCAGCACAGTCTACTCTGATTGGGCCATGATCAGGATATAGTCCAGGTAGATGATAAGGTGAACGCCTCTTTCTCGGAAGGAATTGCACCACTGGCCTCAAAAGCTTAATAAAACCCCAAGGGGCTGACGAAAGGCCAAAGGGGAGGACCGTAAACTCATACCATTGACCTCCCCAGCAAAACTGAAGATATCTTCGATGCAGTCCATAAATAAACTCTTAGGTAAGCATCCTTGAGATCTAGACGCACCAGGTAATCTTTTTACTGTAAAAGATCTCTTAGAAAATGGATACCTTCAATCTTGAAGTGATAATAGACAATCCAGGAGTTCAAATCTCTAAGATTGAGAACTAGCCTGGACCCCCGCCCTTCTTTTGGACCAAGAAGATTAAACTGACAAAGCCTGAAGGATAATGATTTGTTTCGACTATGGCTTGCTTGCGAAGCAACGCGGAGACTTCTAGATCTATGAAACTGCTCTCTTCTAGGGAAAAATGTATATCTCAAGGGGGGCTTGGTTTGCTGGGGAGAGGCATAAAATTCCAGGCTGAACCCCTGAACTGTTTGCAAGATTCATGGATCTTGCGAAATAGACTCCCAAAAGTGGACATACCCCCATATCCTTCCCCTCCAGATTTACTTCTGAAAACAGAATGAGTCTGAGCTGTTGGAGTGCCATCTGCTGCGGAGAAACTGCCCCAGTTATTGCCTCGGAAGCCGCGGCCACGACCCCTTCTAGATCTGAAAGGATAGAATCCACATGCGACATAGGAACCGCCTCATCCTCTTGTGGAGTAGCCTTTTGATGTCTGATAGTATTCACAGCCTGGCGCACGACCCCTGAAGTGCCCGTCCTGGACAAAGAGGCTCCCACTGAACATTTTTTTATTGAAGTTTGGGCCTTGTCTAAGGCAGAGAAGGTGGCCACATACTTTCCCAAGTCCTTCATAAATTTCTCACCAAACAACATGCCGTTTGCCATGGTTCCAGTCATTAGACATCGTACAGTTGGCATTGCCCAACAGGCATATGGCCCGCTGAGCCCACTCCAGGATCACATCAATGTCTAATGGAGAACTAGATCCCTTTGCGTGTACGGCGAGTTCTAGGATGTTCGTGATAGGGCCGG
The DNA here is from genome assembly GCF_031143425.1 of Pleurodeles waltl. Lineage (NCBI taxonomy): Eukaryota > Metazoa > Chordata > Amphibia > Caudata > Salamandridae > Pleurodeles > Pleurodeles waltl. The sequence continues at coordinate 713,194,417 of NC_090446.1, read as the reverse complement.
AAATGTTGAGCAATTTGTCCTGAAAGCCTTCCCATGCTCAGTCTAAGCCTTTCTTGGGGTCCTTTGTGAATTTTTTAATAAAGGTTGCTAATTTGGGGTCCAACTCAGGTGCTACCACCACTTCACCCAGTAATGGGGGCGTGGGAATTCTGATCATAAGGTACTCCAGACATCTTTATCAAACCCTTTATGAATTCCTGTCCTGCACGGAGTGTGCTACTTCCGTGGATCGGGGATGAATAATGGATTCCGGATCAAAGGACAAATTTCGTTGAGTCTAGCTATCCTCCTCAATATTTCAGGATTTGCGTTTGCGTTTACCCAATGGCTTAGGGTCATCTTGATCTGAATCTAAGGAATGAGAAGAGGCCGACTGTGAGGCATCAAGTGTGACAGTGGAGTCTTGGGGCAGGACCTGAGGCTTCCAAAGAAGAACATAATGGATCACATTTGTGGTCCTTTAGCACTGACGCAACCATCTGTGCAAGAACCTCCACCGATGATGCAGGACCCAAAAAGGCTCGCTGGGCAAGGCCCAAATCAGATATCAGGACATCCCTAGACATATTCGGAACAGGGGACTGTTCCCTGAGCTCAAGGTGACCATAACTTCATCAAGAGGGTTGTAAAAGGCTTTAACGCTATTATTATAGCCTGATTGACTGAGTTTTGAACATGGTGGCCCAAGGCCTCAACTAATCTCTCCTCCATACGATGTTCATCACTCCCTGGAAGTCCTGATAATGATCTTCCTCCTTGGCATAGGCATTATTTAGATTATGAGTGCTGGAGGATTTCAATGGGGGGGACAACCCAGCAGGTACAGCAAACAACTAAGCAACAAAGCTTAAGTGAGGCAATAAAGCTTGTAAGGTGGAGGGAGCACATGCTAAATCCCCTAGGGCAAAGCCCTACACCACTTTTTCACCCCATCAGGCATTCTTGGGACAGAGAAATAAGCAGGCCACGCTGCACACGATGCATGAGATGCGCTCGGAGACACACTCGGAGGCAGAGCGGAATGTCCGAGCACATGCGCGGCACCAGAAGTAGAAAGAGGACATCGTACTCTGCCTCCGGTAGTTGCGAACAGGCATGCAGAAGCGCGCCGTGCTCATAGTTGAAGCTGCAAAGCCGCTATATATTGAGTGATGTTCGGCTTAGCCTTCAATTAGGAATCGCTCGCAAGCTGAACCGTCAAGAGTGAATCAGATCACACGCGACCACAGATCCGAAAGGGGCAGTGAAACGCTGGGATTAAGTCCCGCTCCCACTCCACGTTGCCAAGATAAACAATGAGTAAAACAGTATCACAATATATCGCACTATTACAGCTGAAAAGACACTTATCTAGGGCAGCAAGCAGCAAAGAAAGAGGAAGAACGTAGTTGTTAGTAACATTTACATATGGGGATGTCATATGGTTGGACAGTGATGTGGACTACTGGGAATCATAGTTTTCTGTTTAAAGTGTTTTCATTGGCTGCTGTTTGTTGGTGCAGTAAAGAGATAGCATAATCCGAAGCCTCCGGTCCTGACATAGAATTGCTTTTCTTCTGTGAAGAACAAAGGTGACACAACATAGTGCTGCTGCCAAAATGAGATGAGCAGTGTTTGAAGGTAGTACGTTAGATGTCCCCTCTAAATACTGCTTTTATGTGCCATGAACAATGTCAAGAGGTAACCAGAACTAATAACCAGTTTCTGCAATAAGTTCCCTTTTCTATGTACGGCGGAATGGTGATTGAAAGGGGCAAAGGAAAGGGGCTTTTGTTTATTGTCAACAGCAGATGCGCCATTGCTTCCCTTGCCCATCCCCACCCACTAAGCACTAAAGTGGCATGCACACAACCTTCCTTACTCTTCTGTTCAAAACAAAGTGTGGGAGGGGGTGCGAGGGGCTCTAGTCCTATTATGGAAAACGCAAGGGGTAAGGAATAGAGGCTGCTCAGCGAATGGCACTCTGCGATGTAAACAACAGAATGTCGAGACAAGCTTGCTTGCCTCTCTTCCTTGCTGCTGATGGCAGACTTATCAAAAGAGAGCCATAATTCACCTGCAATAAACGAGATACAGCAAGGGAAACTGTCACCACCTCCTGAAAAGAGAGTGCTTTGTAGGATAGAAAAAAGCACGCCTGGGCTGAGAGCACATGATTTCAAGCTGATTCCCGATTAATGTATTTTACTGCGTGGTTTCCCAATCTCAGAGACAGAACACCCCTGTGGATGGAGATATATATATATATATATAAATGTACACACACACACACACACACATACACACACAACTTGGGCATGACCATGAAAAACGGATTGCTACACGCAAAAGCATGGCCCCGGAAGTTTTAGATTGTGCATAGTATTAAACAGACAACTGACAGTGAGACTCAGTCAGCCTTATCCACACTCCATAAGTACCAATGGAAAGAATGTACGGGGGCACAAAAATATGCAATTTATTTAAGTAACCAACTGAAAAGTGGACTGCTACATTAGTTATTTGTAGCACGGTCACCAAGAACTAGCTCACCTCCAGACGCAGGAATGTGCACCACTCAAAGCAACATCCACTGTGTAATTCTTATGGGATCACATAGTACCCGACAGGTCATATCAGGTTGCTTCAGGGAGCTTTTGGACTACTGTGTTAACGAGGCACTATGTGAATCCTTGGTGACTTATAGGTAATGTCCAGCTGGTATGTGCTTCGGACTGTCGACACAAAACACAACAACATAGCTCGGGTCAGCAGCGCACCCCGGAACTGGAGGTCCGCACCTTGGCACAAAGGGCCAGGGCACATCCTGGTGCCTCTGGAAATAGCACTGGAGAGGCATTCATTCTCTGTCCATGCCTTGGCAGTGTTCACCCAGTAAAAATAATGTGCACACAGAATGTCCCAGGAATCTGACTCAGTCCCAACTCAAGTGTGGTCTATGCTACTGGGATTCACGGCTTGATGAAAGGGCACCATCTGCCGAGGGGGCGCACTTTGTTATTAAACAGTTGTGCCAGCACTGTGAACAAGTATTTGGGACATTTTTCTAGCGCTACCCACTGTCTTGGAAATTTGCCATGTTAGGATCTTCAAGTGAAGCCCATTCTGGTCTCCACAGCTGGGTCTTGAGATGCAGGCTGAGTGAGGCTGAAAAACATCTAAGCGCTAGGAGGAGGGCAGCAGCTTTCCCAGCTCAGGGAGGGTTGCTGAAGCAGAGCTCGGCCATCTCTGTGGGCTGGTGAGGAGGAAAAAAAGAGTGCAACAGAGGGGCAGTAATGGGAGGACAAGAGCTGACTGTAATCAAGAGCAGGGAAGGCATTGTCCAGGGAGAAGGGCTGCAAGCTCCCTATCAGGGCAGCATGACTTTAAATGAAAAGTGATTAACATATCTGTGGGAGCCAGAGAGGGGACATGGAGCAGGGAAGAAATTACAAGCAACACAGTCTTCCAATGCACAGTAAATGTGACCCGATAAGATTTACAGCCCTGTTTACAGCAGAACCCGGAAAGATGAGCACTCCTCTCCAGTGCTCCAGATGAAAGATTAAAGTAGTCCCTGAACACATCTTAAAATGGTGGTCAGTGTATTTATATAGTACTTAGCCCGATCTTCATGGGAGGACACAAATAAGACAAGCATTTGCAATGCAAAAGGTCTCGCATTTGCTTGAGTTAGAGCTATTGGCATTGTAAATGCATAACTGGACTTTTCTCGCCACATAAATTGGTCAACCCTGCCACATAATTTGGTCCTCTCTGCCACATAATTCAGTGGCCCTGCATATAACTAAAGCACTTCCATTTACATTCTTTCTCTATCTGTAGAAAAAAATGAAAATATTGCCATTATTTGATTGTTTTAGGCTGAGCATAGCAGTGCACAAGCACTGCTTTTTTTCCGGAGCGTTGGTATGTATCTGGGTTTTTAACCATGCCCACTGCACGCTCATCACTATCACTCATTCATGAGCTTTCCCTTAAAAAATAATTTGTGTTCGTTGGTAAATGTTTTACGTTTGTCCCTCCTTGTGGCAGTTTAGTTATCGCCTTGGATATCGCCCCTGTTACATGGCTAGCTGCACTTTTGCCAATATGTTTGACTGCAAGGGAACTTCTTTTTCCTTTTCTGTGCTGCTTCACGCGGATACTTTGGTGCTTTGAATCGGCTTGCTTATGTGAAACTGTATTACTTTTCATTTTTAATTTATGTGGCAAGAAAAGTCCAATTAGGAGTTTACAACACTATTAACTTGAGCAAATGCGAGACCCACTGCATTGTAAATTATTATTTTGCAGTTCCCTTCCCCCAACCTAGTGTGGAGACCCATAGAGCACAATCATGCAGTGAGTTAAGGGCAAACACGTTTTGTAAAAGGAATGCCCTGCAAAACATTATGGGGCGAGTTTCCGAGTACAGCAAATTTTATAGTATATTTACTGTAATGCTCAGAACAGCGCATAGAGGGCACCACTATAAATATAGCATTTCTAAGAAACATGGTAATGTATCCATACAGTCGTCCCCTAAAGAGCATAGCCACTTGAAAACAGAATGCCAAAAAGTAATGCAGTGTAACAATATATATAGCCCCTAGAGGGGGTAGTGCATTACACATTTGTAGGCCTAGCAGGCCTACTAGAATAATATTACAAACAAGGCCCATAAAAAACAAACTACTCCCAGTTCCAGCCATGAGTTCTGCTCCTGTTAATTCACATCATGCATCATTATACACCCTTAGTGTGAGCCATGCACAGCAACATAGGCAACTGTTCCCTTTTGCCTGGACAATGGTAACATGGATAAAATTAACTATATAGTTAAGATTCCTCCATTAGTAAAAAATACCCATTAGAAACCATGCTTATAACCCATATGAATCTTTGTGGAGGTAAAAACGAGATGTAACTGCGTTTCTTTTTAAAAAGATGCTGTTCTTACTACTAGAGATGTTGAACATTATCCATGACCTTCAAGAGCAACCTGCATTAAAATACCCAAGAGACGAGAGAGTAAAAACTTCACAATGAACCATAGAGAGCAGTTTTTATTGGATAATACGGTTCTCTGACTCTGCCCCTGTCACAGTCATAGTAAAATTGGAAGCATACCTCAGAGAGCAACAGGTTAGTGCCCTTTAGGATCAGGAAATGGGTTGCTATTCGGCATAATCTGTCAAGGAAGCGGAAAAAAGGTCTCAAGAAAGCACATAAGAAGCAGATCCGGCTTTTTAAGGGGATTCTGATGTGTTTGCAAATTAAAATTTCACTCAGCGTTATCAGTGGAGGCTGTGTAACCAGTTTGGGAAAAGGCTCCTGAAGCATTTGTGCACACTGACGTGCCAGGCTAATCACCCGTGTTCATCTCATGGCATCCTCCCCATCCTATAAGTTGAGGGGAGGAACGTTAGGTAACCTTTTTTGTTCTTTGAGGACTGCGTATATAGGGTAAGTACATGAAATCAACTTTCAATGGAGTAGTTCAAAAAATTCAGAATTACTTAGGCTATATCATTGAAATGTCAAATATATGCATTAGAAATAAGCAGTGCTGCTGGCTTTTCTGGGATTTGTAAGCATATGTGAAATCAAACATTCACAGTGCACAACTAAAACAAGTGACATACATGATCCCGCCTCTATTTGAGCACCGCTCTTCAAGCCTCCACTTCACCATTTAATGTGCTGTGCTTGGCTCCTGCCCAGCCAGTTTCTTAAAGACATGGAAAGGAGTCTGTAAAAATTAGAGAAGTATAGTCATATCATAAGAAACAGACGGACGCCTATCACTCGTAGGTAAAATGAAGATGGTCCTGTTATTATTTTAGAAATGGCTCTCCTTTTCACAGTGTGTGCAGTGAATGAGCATACTCACTGGTGCCACTTCTCGCCACAGCCGTTCAGACTCCACCCCCTGTCAAACACTCTCCCAGAACATCAACATAGCCTACACAGTGCTTTCCATGACTATCATGAAAACATGGAGAGGGCACCGCCGTGGAGAGCCCAGCAAATGTCTTTTTAATATTGGCATTGGACATTTTTTTAAATGCCACAGCCGCAGTGAAAGTGAATAATAGTTACATTTAAGGGCAGAGAGTTAAATCCTGGGGCTCTGCAGTTCATTTCAATCTCCGACATGGCAAGGCCCCCAACTGAAGCCCAGCCATCAGAGTACCACTGAGCGTGGAAAACAGCAAGGGACTGTGACAGTAATACAAAGGAGGAGGAGAAGAAGAAACGTCCCGCCGCAGATGTGTGTCTCTCTGCAGCCAGCACAGGCATAGACATAGAAAGAGGACTATAGGGCACTCAGGATGCCATAACTCGTTGATGCGAGCTGTGATCCTAGGGCTCCAGTGCTGAGGCTGATCTTTGGAGCTGCTAGAGATACAGCTATTTCTTTAATGTTTACATCAGCTGCGAAGACACTAAGCAGTGTTGTGGGAGTTGTGAGAGGGTGGGTGGAACGACACGGGGAGAGTAAGTGTATGCCAGGAAACACGAGCAACAAGACACGGCCACACAACGTGAAGCAGAAAGGCAAAAGAAACAAGCATTTGGAATTCAATAGTCTCGTGTTTGCTCGAGTTAGAGCTCATAGCATTGTAAATTACTGACTGGACTTTTATTGCCAAACAGACTAAAAATAACAAAAGGAAGAGAGCGAGGGTGAGCTGGCCCTGGAAAAAAAAACCTCTGCTGTTGGTTTATGTTTACAGAAGGAGCTGGTGGGGAGGAGTAACTGAACAAACACCCACACTGTTGAGGTGAAACAGGCAAATGCCAAAAAAAGTCCCTTAAAGAAGAGATAACCAGGACATAGCGTAATTACACAGTACTTTGTGCTACTCCCAAAGTGAAAAAAGGCAGGACAAAGAGGCAGAACAGACCACTAGCAAGCAAGGATTTATGAAGGACACTGCAGCTAACAAATAAAAACTGTGGAACTCACTCTGTAGTATACTTAAACGTATACAGCAGGCCGAACGCTAACGCTCGACCTAAAAAGGTGGAACAAAGAGGAAGGATTGCCCATTAACAAGCAAGGATTTTTAAAGGATACTGACATAGACAAATGACAATTACTGGGAGTAGTTGAACCTCACAAACCAAACACAACAGGTTGCTAAGCAACAGTGGAAGTGCTGTCTTGGCTCGACCTAAAAACAGCATCTGTGACTCAACAAAAAAAAATCCCATGCTCTTCATCTGTACTGCAGCCTTTCTTACTGGCACAGTGGCCTACAGCATAACTTTTCACCTCAATAAGCACAGTATGGCACATCACACACGGCCATTCATTTGAGATTTTCTATAGGATTAATTAAACATTACATAAGTGGTTCCAAAACGTTTTAGAACCACAACCAACTTTTTAGTATGACAAACATTAGAGATCCTCCGAGCTTTAATGGACATGAGGAGGGCGAAATTGTAATGTAATAAAGCATTGTGTCGTAGCACATTATTTCCTGACAGCAAATCTTTCATTTATGGTTACTAAATCTGCACAGACATACAGTTTTCTAGATAAAAGTATATAGCACACGAAAAGGTTAATGTGTGAAAATCATGTTTCAGTGACTATTTATTATTTGTGCATCACAAAGTAAAATGTTTTGATTTGTTCTAATCCTACTAAAGTCTTTGTTTACATCACACTTTAGAATTACAAAAAATGTGCTTCATTTTGCTTTCCTTACTGCTGAATATGTACAGTTCATTTTACATGTGTTTGCATTTTGCTGTGTGTTAGGATACAATTAGCTTTCATTTCACACTTCATGTACCCCATAAGGATTGTCACATAATTTTTTTAACTTTTTTCTCTGACTGCAAAGTGAGAGAAGTTCTAAATACCAGTCCAGTGTAAAAAAAAAAGAAGCAGCATATATAGCCTGGCATTTGACCTTTTGTCTTTGAAGCACATTAAATGTGACTCAATAAATACAGAATATAAAGGCATCTTTATTTATTTTCTTGACTTTGGTGACCCACCAAAAATCAGCTCAGTGGGTCTTGACCCACAGTTTGGGAAACACTTTATCATATGGTTGTGATGAATTGAATACAAAACTGTTATTTTCTGTAATAGTTATGAGATATGTTTCACTTTTTACTCTCTCTCTACCTCTTACATCAGTGTTGCTTTGATAGCACTTCTAAGCAATTTGAAAATAAAGAGGTTAAACTAAAAGTAACCATTTTTAGGCCCCATCTACAAACAGGTTTAGCAGACTGTCGACCAGAACTATTGTTTACACTGTATTACATACATTGACAGTGGGCTATTTGGCATTGCCTTGCTGGATGCATTATCCTTTCGCTGGTGACATCAAAAGTTACATTGCAGGAGAGGCACTATATATTTGTTCCTCTCTCTCCCACTTTCTCCTATATTCCTTAATTTTTCCCTCCCACCCATTTTTTAAACCCCACTGTTTTCTACCTTCTCCTCCAAGATCCCTGGCACTTTTATCCCTACCCACAGCGCTACCAAGTGATGGCCATTTTAATATGGTTTTGTAACTTTTTTCAAGATAATCACCCCTATGTGTGTACACACATGCTTGCTCTGTGGGCATTGCTTTAAAATGTGTTCTTTTTTAACCTATCACATTCAAAGATGGGTGCTGCAGATACACCCGCATCCATGGCTGCAGTCTCTGAAGAGAATTATGTAATCGTTTGATTTACGTTTTTAAAGTGTAATTAATTTGGAAATTATGGTATGTTTTTAGGTTACATATAAAGACATGTCAATATAAAAAATATCAAAGTATTAAAAGTATATGAATGTCAACTGAATAATTAATACACATAACTTTGTTATGTTTATTAGCCATCTTACTTCCCGAAGTTACAATAAGGACAATGGTTTGTTTGGTACCACTGTAGCACTGTTCACAGTAAATTTAAATACCAACAAACAGCAACAACAGACTAAATTACAAAGACCTGAAGATGAGTCACAGTTTTGCCTTTTTCTATGTTTATGACTGGTAGTAATGGAACATTCCACTCTGAAGGCTGCTTTAGAATGTTGTGAAGAGAAAGAACACTGAAGTGTTAGAGCGACAAGAGACCTACTGTGAGAGCGGAGTTGGAAACACATATATACAATTAAACATGATTTCCACTTACCTGTGCATGGTAATTCTTTACATAATTTGGCAACAAGGCTGTGTAGGGGACAGCAAGTGCCTTCACCCTTGTAATATTCTTCATATCTGCTCTCTGCTACGACTTTGCTAGTCTCTCCATGGATTCACAGGAACTCTGATGTGCAGGTGCAGAATTCCTCTAGTGTTGACATCTATCATCCTCATAGAGGCATGTCCTCTGCAGTTCCCTTCAAGTAGTAGAAGACTGTAGCGAAGGGTAACACCTCTACTGTAGGGGATTGCCCGCAGCTCAGGGTGGTGCTTCTGCAACTCCCATAAAACCAGTGTTTTTGGAGGTGAAGTAACGTCTGCAAGGATAGGCAGTGCATTTGCTGTGGTAGGTTGCCTGAAGATTTAGACGCACTCACGTGACATGGAAGCGGTTCCAGGTGACTATAGTTGCTGAGCACCTCTTCAGCACCAGCTTTGGGGGAAGCAATGCAGTGGCAGGTAATTAGCAAAGGTTGGCTACTGCTTAGCTGGCAATGGAACGGTGGGAGCTCTCACATTAGAAAAGATAGCTGGTGCATTGGCTGCACAGAAGCGTTGGGGACATCATTGCAGATGTGCTTTGAAAGGAGGGGAGGCAGTGCCTCTCCTCTCTAGTGGCAAGTTGGAGAAGCTGTTAGAGGTAAAGGTTCTGGCAATTAGCCTGCCTCTACCGTACTTTGTGGTAAAGGTAGTGCATGCCTAATTCTTTGTCAGGACAAGTATAGTACTGTTGCTTCCATTCATTGACTATCAGCTAATCACCGTATTACTTGCCAAGGTTCCCTTTTGGAAACTGATTCAGAATACAACGCGAAGACTACTTGTATGAAGTACTCAACTCTGAACTGATTTTTCAATGTTAATTTAACAGTACACTGTGCAGCATTAAGGGTTTCTCCCTATTGTACACCATATAAATGTCCTTTGCAATTTTTGATACATTGAGCCTTGATACTTCAGAGGAGTTCTAAGCAGGGCATTAAGTTCTCCTTCTGAACTGTACTGTGTCAAGCAGTTTGTGCCACTTCATTGTGTATAAGCAAATTGTGTGATTGTAGAGTTTTGATGCCCTAAAGCTGTTTCAAGCATGTCTAAACTGTCTTCCTACCTAAACGATATGGCTGTACACATTCTACCATGAAAACGTTGGGTAAAAATGTTTAAATCATATCTGATAGCTGTTGGTGGTGACAGATATTCTGCATTGCGTAAACAACATATCTTATTACATAATTTAGTGGTATATGGTAGAAAAGTGTATGAACATTTAACAGATTCTATAGACATTAATGAAGAAGGGGAGGGAGAAGAAGGGGAGGGAAAAATAGATGTATACCAAGCAAAATTAAGGAAATTGGAAGGACACTTCAGTGATAAGATTAACATTGTACTACAAAGGCACACATTTTTTCAAGAACCCAAGGAAAGAATAAGGTAATTAATTACATAGCTGTCCTGAAGGGATTGCTTCCAACATTTGAATTTGGAATTCAAAAGACTCACTCATTAGGGACTAGCTTGTAAGGTGCACTAATGGCACAAAATACAAGAAAGGTTGTTGGTAGAAAACTCTGATTTACCTGAAGCCATTAAGATTGCCAAAAGCATTTACTATACAGCGATAGGTATGAAAGAAATGGGAGATTCACAATTGCTAAGATTGATACTGATGACAATCCCAGTGAAGACATATTTAACATCAAAGGTGGGAATATGAACAAAAAAGGTGGTGATGTACAGAAACAAATGGTCAAACTAGGAGTTTTATAGTGTGGGAACACAAATCACATGGCCAACAACCCAAATTGCCCTGCACAAAATATGAAATGTAGAAAATCAACAAGAGAGTCCGCTTTGCTAAAGTCTGTAAAAATTCAGAAGCATGGGATGTACAATTAATTTTAAAAAGAGATGAAGCAGATAAAGGTAAATTTGTATTTCATGTAGTTGAAAGGAAAGAGAAGGGTTTGAACTATCCAACATGTGAAATAAGTTTGGATGGTATAGTTTTTGAGGCATATGCAGATTCCTTCTCTCTTTAAACCTTAATACATTTAAAGACAATCAAGGAGAAGTTTGCTCGGAGAGATATGAGCTAGAGGAACCTGACATAAAACCGGGGGCTACAACAGAGGTTCGATATTCTGGTAGGCAGGCTAAGAATGCCTATAACATCCAAGGGAGAACCAAAGTAGGAAAAATGTAGTTAGCAAGATAAGGATCTAACCTCCTAGGTTGGAGACATCAGAAAGATCTAGGAATCAAACTTGACCCCAATAGTGATGAACAAGCAAGGTTAGTTGACAGCTCAATCACATGGATGGAAATTTGTGAGGAATTCCCAGATGAGTTCAATGATAGGTCAGGGTTATTCAAGGATTTTATGTTTATGCACAAAATCAAATTCAAACCTGGGGCTCTCCATATAGTTCATAAATCTTACATTTTTCCCTGATGCTACAAGAACCCCTAAGAAAGGAGTTAGATCAACAGGAATCTCATGGGGTCATAGAAGTTTCGGAGTGGTAAGCCCCACTGTGATAGCTACAAAGGATCGGGGCAAGAAAATACAACTTTGAGTAGACTTGAGAGATTTGAATGCTTGTGCATGGGTGATCAGGCATACTCTAACAAAGGTAAATGAAGTGTTGAGCTATATACACGATGCTAAGGTGTTTAGTGTTCTTGATTTTTCATCTGCCTAATATCAAATTGCACTACATCCTGAATCCAAGCCATTGACATTTGTTATAACTCCTTTTGGAATATATAGGTTTTGCCCTGTGCCATTTGGTTTAGCTTCTACTGCAGCAGTTTTCCATGAATCAAATCTTCCAAAATTGTTCATCCTTTAAGACCTATACTTAAAAAGTGTGTTCCTTTTTTAATAGAATTCAAATTATTAGGAAGTCATTACTAAAATCAAGTAGGCAATCACAAATGTCCCCAGTTTAGGTAATTTCAATGTCACCTTTAAAACATTTCTCACTGGTGAAGCCAGCAAGGGCCTAGATGTCCCCTTACTACAAATTTCTAATGGGAAGTAGAGCATTGTGGCATTTGCATCGAGAACACTTAAGGAACAGTGCCATTCATCTGCAGTTGAGAAAGAATTGTTGGCTTGTTCCTGGGCCATGGGACATTTTAAGTTGTTTGCTTCACAAAAAGGACAGACCATAAACCTTTGATTCTGCATTTTCTACTTAAAGCAAGGCTAATACTACACCACAGATTTCCAAGTGGGTTTTAGGATTACAAGGTTACAGCTTCCAAGTAGAATATCATCCAGGAGCAAAGAATCACATATCTGACTGCCTAGCTTGTATGCCCGTAGCGAAAAATGTGGTGGAAGAGGATATGTCTGTTACACAAAGAGAGAGGAGAGAGGTATTTCACCCCCACATGCCCTCCCGATCCACACAATGTTACACACAAAGGGTGTGGAGGGACAAGTTTATTTATAGAGTCACTACCATTTTGATTTTAACCCCAAGATCAGTCCTTTTGACAGTTCTGTGTTAATTAGCTAGCAGCGGATCCTTCCTTATGGAAGAGGTGGCCTCACACACTTACTCGTGTCATGCTTAATCATTGACCACCTCTACCCACCCTGATGGGACAGTGCCACCAGGACAGACTCAACCTCTTGGTTGGACTACACCAGAGGGCATTCTTAGATAATAGTTACTGGATAATACGGGGATCAAAATCATTTAAAAATACCTAACGGACTATCAGTATTTTTTACCTTTAATGGTGGTGTCCGAAGGTATAGTTAAAAGTACATATTGACGGTGACAATGAGCATAATGACTCAACCCTTCTTTAAAAAGCCAAAATCTTTCTGCCCTCACCCATGAAAACAGGTGCAGGGTAGACCACAGGGGGGCCCCTGTCCTGCCCATGCACTTGGCTTTGCAGACAGTGTACATTACAAGGGTGCTGGTGCACCCTGCTGGCTACAGCATTGCCGCCGGTTCAATTACGAGCCCGAGACAATGCTGTAGCCTGGTTGCCACTATGAGGGCAGAAACCTGCCCGCCAGCCTAGCAGGAAGCTTTTAATTGGTCCGGTGGAGAGGTAGCCAGTGTGGCGGCAACCTCCCCATCTGAAAACTGTCCGCTGAACTGCTAATCAGGACTACAATGTTTAAAGAATAAGTTGTTGTTTGGTTTGATGTGACTATGATCTATAATTTATGTGACATTTACAAGATGAAAAGGTGTCAAATACAATGTCCAGTGGATTATGATGGGAAAGAGCTTGTGTCAAAGGCTATGCCCAGCAGTGGAGCTGGGTACATTTGCAACACAAAAGGATGATGGACCGAGTGTTGAAACGTTTCAAACACTCACTCCCAGTCACAGATCTGGGTTAAATCCATTGTTCTTTTGCTCACTATGTCACCCCAGTTTGGACCCAGCCATATGTGCCTATCAGTCTTGACTCTCTCCCAATGAGAACAGTCCAGCCCAAACTGTCAGGATTGGTTCTCCCTGGACTGGAAACAAGCATCCTGGGACCGGTTTTGGGATTTCACCCTTCATCAGCCACACTAGCTTGAATTCAGTGGCACAGTGAGCAAGGGACCCATGTCTGAGACTTTAGAAACACAAAAGGATGATGGACAGAGTGGTGAAACTTTTCAAGCAGGCACCCCCAGTGACAGATCTTGGTTAAATCCATTGTTCTTTTGCTCACCATCCCACCCCGGTTTCGACCCAGACATATTCAAATCAGTCTTGACCCTGCCGCCATGGCAACAGTCCAGCCCAGACTGCCAGGCAAGGTCCTTCCTGGACTGGAAACAAGCATCCTGGGACCAGTTTCTGGGTTTCATCCCTCATCAGCCAGGCTAGCTTCAATCCAATGGCACAATGAGCAAGGGACCCACGTCTGGGCATACCTTGGCCAATTAGGGCAACTTTAGCAACACAAAATGATGATGGACAGAGTGATGAAACTTTTCAAACACTCACCCTCAGTCACAGATCTGGGTTAAATCCATTGTTCTTTTGCCCACCATGCCACACCAGTTTGGACCCATCCTTATGCAAATCAGTCTTGACCCTGCCCCCATGAGAACAGTCCAACCCAAATAGGGGTGACATTGTGAGCAAAAGAACGATGGATTTAACCCAGATCTATGACTGTGGTGAGTGTTTGAAAAGTTTCAACACTCCATCCGTCATGTGCTCTTTTTTCTTGCTACATTTGGCCTTGTGCTCACTGACTGCAATGCACACTTAGGGGCAGATTTAAGAAAGGTGGATTTGCACCTATTGGATGGCCACTTTTCTGGCGCCCACCTACCGCCACCATGTGCGCACCTGGAACAGGATAGGGGGTAGTAGCATAAACATTTTTGACGCTATTGATGTACTGTTCAGGGTTAGCGCCAACATTTCGATACTAACCCTGAACAATACATAGGAGCCCATTGTAAATAAGGTTGTGCCTCCTTTTAACGCCTGCTCAGAGCAGGAGTTGAAAATGCTGGGAAAAATGGCTCAAAGAAATCTTCTAGATTTCTGTGTACCATTTTTACAGCCCCCCTAACGGAGGAACGCCCCCCCTTCCTTGCTTACATTATGCCTGGTGCAGGCATAATGTGGTGCAAGGTGTTACAAAGTGGCACAATGTGTACATTGCGTCACTTTGTAAATCTAGCGCTGCGATTTTGGCCTCATATTAGCGTAAAAAAAATGTTGCTAATGTAGTCCGAGGAGGTGCTAGGCTCTCTTATATCTGGGCCTTAAAGGCTTGGCCATGCTAGGAGATGTTAAGGGGAACTCCTGGTACACCCTGCAAGCAAAGCCCACTGCAAACAACTGAATGCTTCGTGCAGGGTTGTACTGAAGATACAGCGACTGAACGCAGGGCATGGTGGAAGGGTATGCTTGGTATCACCTAGAAATATCTGCACATAGGCTTTTTGAGGTACGGGAATTGTGAATGTTACACTCTGCCCATGGATTCCATTGAAAAGAAGAAAATTCTCAAAATATTTTCTCTTAGAACGTTGGAAATTTGTTATGCCTACAGATTTACCCATATACACCTCATAGGCATGAGGTTGCCTGCAATGAATAGGTCAGTTCAAGGTTACATTAACAAGCAATTACTAGACCCATTATTTATCACAAGACAATTTGAGAATAGTTTACAAATTACACTCTCAGGAGTTAATATTGTGCGTCCCATCCGCTACCTCAAAAAGGCCCACTCACACTCTTCCTTTGATATCAGCTGAATTACTGGGTTTTGCTACTGAATTATAGATATGACAAAAGAAGGAACGTTCTGGAAAATGGCAAATCTATTTGCGCAGATTAAGGGTTTGGCTCTCCAAAAAGTAGGACAACTTTTGACCAAAGAGCATCTGTGGAAAGAGATCTGGCAGTGAAGATACAAAGCAAACTTCTGGTTTGTGAATGCACATGTGTGTTCATGAACCATGTGCATTCGTAAACTAGTGGTTCACGAAAGCGCTTGTGCATTCAAGAACCGGACATTCATAAGAGAACATGATGCACATTTGTGAACTACCAAGGAAAGGACTGTACTCATGCCGTGGCATAATGGAAAAGGATTGGGCTCACTCTGCACAATGTTAAGAGAGGCCCCTGAGTCTCCCATAACTCACAGATAATCATTGGCCTTGGGTTGGAGGCCCTCCCGTGCCGCAAAGGCTGAAAGTGCCTGAGTTACTGCCTGTCACCCATTTGTGTTCATAAACAGACAGGGAAATTGTGGAATCTAAATGCAAAACTGTATGTCAGTTCACAAATGCACAGGTATGTTCATGAACGTGCAGGTGATTCTTGAACACACATTCACATGCACCATTTGGGATATGTAGAGCTGAACATTTTCAAGCAAGAAAGGAATTATAATTTAACATCTTATTATTACATGATGTAACAAGCATTGGCAAAGTCAATATATCTCGACTTTAAAAGAGATTGGTTTTGCCAATGTTTTAGCAACGTTGTACACCAGAGTGGTTGCTGTGCAGCATGACTAAAAGTTAGTGACGTGGAGGGACATCGTATGGAGTGGAGTGCTATAGAGGGGAGTGGCGTAGAGTGGAGGAGAGTGTCCTAGAGTGGAGTGGCACACAGTGGTGTAGAGTAGCATACAGTGGAGTGGAGGGTTGTGGAGTGAAATAGAGTGGAGAGAAGTGATATGGGGTGTTGTAGTGTTAAGTGTCATAGAGTGGAGTGTTATAGAGTATAGTGGACTGTTGTGGAGTAGAGTGGAGTGTCGTCGAGTAGAGTGGTGTACAGTGGAGCAAAGTGGTGGAGAGTGGAGTAGACTTAAGTAGACTTGAGTGGAGTGGAGTAGAGTGGTGTTAAGTGAAGGGGCGTAGAGTGGAGTCTCACAGAGTGGAGTAGAGTATCTTACAGTGAAGCAGCACAGACTGTCATATAGTGGGGTGGCATAGAGTGGTGTAGAGTGGAGTGATGTAGCGTGGAGTAGTATTTCATAGAGTAGACTGAAGTGGAGTAGACTGGAGTGGCATACAGTGGATTAAAGTGGTGAGGTGTGTCTTAGAGGGAGTTGTGTAGAGTGAAATAGAGTGTCATAGAGTTTGGTGGCATAGAGTGGAGTAGAATGTTGTAGAGAGGAGGGTCATATAGTGGAGGGGTGTGGAGTGGAGTAGAATATTATAGAGTGTAGTGGCATTGAGTGAAGGAGACTGACATAGAGTACAGTGACTTAGAGTGAAATAGAGTGTTGGTAGGTGGCGTAGAATGGCATAAGTCTAGTGTCATACTGTGGAGTGTCATAGAGGAGAGTGCCATAGAGTAGAGTGTCATAGAGGGTGATAGAGTTGAGTGCCGTAGAGTGGAGCGGAGAGTTGTAGAGTGGTGGGTCCTAGAACAGAGGATCATAAAGCAAAGGGTCATAGAGTGTCATGGAGTGGAGTAGAGTAGGGAGGCATAAAGTGGAGTAGAATGTAGTGGATACAGGCTGAAATGTCATGGAATGGAGCATCATGGAGTGGAGTTGTGTGTCATAGAGTGGAGTGTCTTAGAGTTGAGTGGCATAGAGTGGAGCTCCATAGAGTGGAGTGGCATAGCGTATTGTGGAGTAAAGTGTCCTAGAGTGGAGTAAAGTGTTGTATAATAAAGTAGAATAGAGTGGCGTAGGGTGGAGTGGTGTAGAATGGGACAACTAAATTTAATTCTTCAAGGTATCAAATTAATCATGGAATTAAACCTGACTTGATGCCGATGTAAAATTTAATATCACTTTTAAGGAAAGGCAAATTTTAGAAAGTTGCCACTCTGTTGCCCAGTTTCTCCAGTGGCCTTGCACAGTTTGCTGGCCACCAGACAGCCATATATCCTCCTACAAAGTTGTGTGAATGACTCCCAGGCTCAGGAACAATAGAGGCCAGCCACATAGGAAGGTATCACCTCCCCTTTGCAGGAAGCCAAACAGGGTGTTAGCCCAAAAAGCAAGCTTCTAAGGGGTAAGGCACTTTGTGGTGGGTAAATAATGATCACACTCATGGAGGGCTACTTCTTTGTTCAGGTAGACAAGTTGCCAAACTAGTTTTCTCATGGGTGAGTAGTCCACAGGTAGCCACGCCTGTGGGGTGGGGTACCAAACTTCAAGCATTAAAGGAAGGGTTCAGTGATCTTGGGAAAGGGAAGAATAGTACACTCTGTAATTGCTAGATGCCACACACAGCTGGAAGTTGTCACAGGGTGGGTGGGATCATGATAGCCCATGCATCATCCCCCCAGGGCACTTTCTGACCATAAATATTAATCCCTGGCACTCTGAACCTCAGATCACAAGGAAACTGGAGAAAGGACAGAAGCAGGACTGCCATGCTGACCACTTGACTTGGCAAGAGAGGCTGCACCGACTGCTGGCCTGCAAATGCTGTGCCTTGGGATAGCAAAGAGAGGACTATGGGGGTCATTCTGACCCTGGCGGTCATTTACCGCCAGGGCCAACGACCATGGAAGCACCGCCAACAGGCTGGCGGTGCTTCCTGGCCAATTCTGACCGCGGCGGTAAAGCCGCGGTCAGAAAAGGGAAACCGGCGGTTTCCCGCCGGTTTTCCCCTGGCCAAACTAATCCTCCATGGCGGCGCTGGGATTCCGACCCCCTTCCCGCCAGGAAGAGGCTGGCGGGAACGGGTGTCGTGGGGCCCCTAGGGGCCCCATTAAGATTTTCAGTGTCTGCTTGGCAGACACTGAAAATTGCGACGGGTGCAACTGCACCCGTCGCACCCCAGCAAATCCGCCGGCTCCATTCGGAGCTGGCTTCATCTTTGCTGAGGCTTTCCCGCTGGGCCGGCAGGCGATCTTTTGAAGATCGCCCGCCGGCCCAGCGGGAAAGTTAGAATGGTCCCCGCGGTCATTTGACCGTGGGGCGGTGTTTGGGCGGTTTCCGCCCGCCGGGCGGCGCCCGCCGCCCGCCGGGGTCGGAATGACCCCCTATGTCTGAGGACTCATGAGCCCCAGATCAAAGAAGTGGCTCTAAGGTTATTTGGCTGACCCTCTGGAAGCAGCACCAGGGCCATCAAAGCTGAAATAACCTATCCCAGCATGTCAGTGGCCACATTCTTTGAGTTGCTGTTATCTACTGTTGGCCAATCCAAGAAACCGATCATAGACACCAAAAGTTGCACCCGAGTCTGCTGAACTCAGGAGTGTCATCTCAGCTCAGATTGGTTTTCCAAGACATTTGCCTTCACCAAGGGAAATAACTGGACCTGCTGTGTATGGAGATAGGTAGCCCAGCCGCAGCTAGTGTTCTACCAGCTCAAAGAGGATTTGAGGGACACCAATTCTTGTGGACCAAAATCATCCCACCTTACATGTGAACCAAGGAATAACCACAAGGACACCCCGGTCGCAGGTCACCCAGAGAACCTTCAGCATCTTCAGCATCAAGACCACTCCATTGAAGTCTATGGCGGTATTGAGGTAAAGTGTGGAACTGGATTTGAGACTGCTTTGGTGACCAGTTAACTGGCCAAATACTCCTTATTGGTCACCCAGCCTTTTTCTCAGTCTGAATTGATTGTCGAACTCTGCTCTCCCTTTTCAAAGTTTTCAAACTTTACAGTTTCCAGTATTTGTTTGTGCTTTGGACTAAGAAGCTGAGAGTTATGTTTTGTATATCTCCAGAACTCCTCTGTGGATTTTGCTCATTTTAGTGTCTGAAAATGAAAAAAAATATAGTCTATTTTTATAAAATGGTGTCAGATTACTTTTGTGTTATGTGACTTTTCTTATTTTGTTGGTTTGTGCTTCTAAGTTCTTTACACTAGCTCCTTTGTTAAAGCCTTGAAGCCCAAAGCCACAACTACCCAGGTTTGAGCTGAAGATTTTACAAATGAGCCTGACTGGACCCAAGACAATTATGTGAGTGTAAAACACTGTAAGGTCGGACAACCATGCCATGTAATACACCACAGTCTTCACATTGGTGGCTAGTGGTGGGATCCAGAACTTGCGTTTATCTGTACCAGACAATTGATAAGTTAATAACCAATTTAAAAGTTTTATCAGTATCAAAGATTTTGCCAAGTTGTTAATCTCCAAGGCTCTGTTTTCCAGGAGTTCTACCGACTTGCAGTAAAAGTTTTCCAAACTGACAAAGTTACAAAAAGTTTGGTAAAAGTTTTTGCTGAGTCTCCATGGATGGAAAACATGGTGATCCAATTGGCCATCCTGCCCAAACTTAAAATTAGTGATCTGAAGGTGCTGTGCAGGTACAAGAACCAATTATAAGTCTGGGGATCACTGCCAAGAATAAAGACCTGAAAAGGCCCATAGAGCCTTGGAGGAAGCCAGGAGAGCTCAAGCTTGACTTGCAGAGGAAATTACCACTGGCAGTGGGGATGAGAATGGTGGGAGAGATCACTTTGATGATGAAGTTGAGGGCGACAACAGAGTGGGGC
The DNA here is from genome assembly GCF_031143425.1 of Pleurodeles waltl. Lineage (NCBI taxonomy): Eukaryota > Metazoa > Chordata > Amphibia > Caudata > Salamandridae > Pleurodeles > Pleurodeles waltl. The sequence continues at coordinate 713,174,326 of NC_090446.1, read as the reverse complement.
CCCCACAAATCGTACAAGGCATGCCTCTGCATCTGGGAGTGAGAAGAGCTACACTTCAGTGAAGGGTTCCCAAGAACCTAGAGGCTATGTTCAGCCTCTTAGAGATCCAAGAGTGTAAGCTGACCCTAGAAGAAAGAAAACTGGCACTAGAGAAGAGTGGGGTCAAGCTGTGGGTGAAGTCCAAAGGCATGGTGGCGCCAACAAAGAGATACAGGTAAATGCATGAGATGTATATGAGTCTAGGGTGCCTAAGGATGTTGTTTCAAATTATGTTAGGGAGGATGATATATTAACAAATTTCTAGCATCTTAGGAGAGGGCTCTCAGGATGAGAAGGGTGGGTGCCCACCATTGGGGGCATTGGTCCGTGAAGTGGTTCTAACAGAGGGAGGCGTAGGCTGCTGACATTAGAAGATGATGTAGCAAAGTCAAATTCACACATGAAGGAGGCTTTTATTGAGCTGTTTGGTCTGACACTTGAAGAATACAGACAAACCTTCAGGAATACACACAAGGGTTCAACTCAGACATGGGTAGACTTTGTAGATGCCTCGGTAAAGTCACTAGAAGGCTAGATAAAGGGTAACTAGATAGATACCGATGACGGGTCTACGATTTAGTGGTAAAACAACACATACTTACAAATTGTACCTCAGAGAATTTACTCCACCATCTGGTATATTCTAAGCTATTTAGCCGTAGAGAGCTGGGAAATATAGCTGATGAATGGGTAGAGTCTAGGGTGCCCAAGTTGTCCCAAGGTGGTGATCACGAGAAGGGATGACCGGCTTCCCTGCAGGGGAAAAAAGGGGCAAGAATAAAAAAGACAGAAACTACCAGAGTCCCCAAAAGATGCCCAGGGGGGAGCCCAGAAGCACATTCCATTTAAAGGGCCAAGACTTTGACCCTGGCTGGGGTGTGCTATGTCTGTAAACAGCCAGGACATAAGAAGGATGATACTATGTGCACCAAGAAGTCACCCACTGGTGACAATCCCAAAGGACTTGCATGTGTAGGGATGGAAGAAGAAATTGTCCCTGGGGATTGCAGGGGATACACTGAAGTCAATCTAGTCTCCATGAGTGGGGAGGAAATTGAACAGTTGGCTCACTGGCCTGCCAGTATGGAAAAGTACAGTGGTCAAGAATCAATGGAGTTGAAGTGCCAGCCCTGGTTGAGACAGGTGCCGGTATCACCAAGGTGATGACCAGGCTGGTTTCCCCATGGCAATCATTCCAGATGAGATGCACCAGACTTTATGTGGGGATGAGTTGCTGGTCCTAAGAAAGTAGCTGTTTCCTCTGACATCCCCCTAGAATGTCTGCTGGACAACAGCCTTGAAACTTCAGCCTGGGCAGAAATGGAGAGAAGGTACTCAAGCAACAATGCTGGGTTTCCCTGAGTACTAGTCATGTGTCTGCACACGTGCACAAAAAGTCATCAGGGAAAGTCAAGGGACCTTGGAGCCTGAACAATGGGGCAAAGCCTTAGTTCCAAGAGAAAGGGCTGGAAGTCTGAAAAAGCCACTCCACAAAGTCCTCAGACCCAGAAAGAGTCTATCCCTAAGGGTGAGGGCCTTGTCGTCTGAATAGGGGGTGCTCCTTTGAGAGATTTGCCTGACCTGGCAGAACTCCAATGAACAGGTGGACCCTCCAGAGAGAGTTTGAGTCAGGGGCAAAAAACGTGTTCCACTTTTGAGGGCCTGAGACAGCTAGTTTTCAAATAGGAGGAAGGAGGTGTCACTGGAACCCATAAGGTATAGTGAGAGGAGGGAATCCTTCACAGCGAAGCAAAGCACTCCAAACCAGGAGAGTGGTGGTCCCCCAACAGTACAGAGAATTTCTTCTTAACCTCACCAATGACATCCCCTTGGCTGGATATCTGGGGCATACCAAGACTTTGGAAAACCTGGTCAATCATTTCTACAGGCCTCTGATGCAGAAAAGGTGAAGTATTTTCTTTCGTTTATGTCATCTGCCAAGCCTGTGGCAAGACAGGTGGCAAGCCAAAGGCTTCCCTTATGCCACTGCCTGTGGTGGGAACTCCCTTTCAGAGGGTGGGGATTGATATTGTTGGTCCCCTAAGCCCACCTACTGCCTCTGACAATAGGTTTATCCTACTGGTAGTGGGCAATGCCATTAGATATCATTAGGCTATTTCCCTTAGAACAGTTACTGCAATATAGTCACCAGGGATGGATTCCCTAAGGAGGTCATCTCAGATAGGGGCACAAACTTTATGTCAGCCTATCTGAAAGCCAAGTAGGATGAGTGTGGAGTGACCTGCAAATTTACTACCCCTTACCGTCCCCAAGGTAATGGTCTTGTAGAAAGATTCAATAAGATCACGAAGGACATGATTATGGATTTGCCAGAGATCCCCAAAAGGAGATGGGATATTCTCCTACCATGCCCACAATTTGCATATAGGGAGGTCCCCCAAAAAGGAGTAGGTTTCAGTCATTTTGAACTACTCTGTGGTCCCACTGGCAGTTCTGGCTGCTACCCAGGCCCTCAGCGCCTTCTGTAGCTCCTCCTTTTTGGTGAGGCCTCTGATCTGAACGTTAAGGTTTTTACAAACTGCCTTCAGTTCCTTCATGGAATAGGTTTCCAACCTATACTCCTCAAAAAAACAAATCCTGGGATGCAACTGAAGATTCTCTTGATTGAGATATGATGTCATTGGGGTTCACTTGAATTCAAGATCAAAAATAGGTCAAAGAGAAAAAAATCAAAAACAAAAAATGTATGTGGCACGTAATGGACTGCGATATGGTAGTAGTGTACACCAATCACTGTAGGCCAAGTGCAAATGCAAGTCCTATCCTCACTGCTGACAACCAATTTTAGAAAAAGGGTCTCTAGTTGGTAGTCAGTTTGCACCCTGTCCAAGTAGGGACCCTCACTCTAGTCAGGATAAGGGAGATACCCGCTCATATAACCCCTGCTCACCCCCTGGGTAGCTTGGCACGAGCAGTCGGGCTTATCTCAGAAGCAATGTGTAAAGCATTTGCACATAACAAAAAGTAATAAGTGCAAACACTACAAAAGGACACCACACCAGATTTAGAAAAATAGCCAGTATTTATCCATATAAACAAGACCAAATATGATAAGAATCTAAAATACAGTAAGAAAAATATGAATTATGCAAGATTTACTCAAAGCTACAGTTCCTTGAAGTCGATAGCTCCACATGGGGCTTTCACGCCGTTGTGATCAATAAAACCAACAGTTCAGGCCTGCAGTGGTAAAGTGTGCAGAGACAATAAACCAGCAAAAACAGACCTCAAAAAATAGAAGGAAGAAGGCAAAAAGTTTGGGGATAACCCTGCAAAAAGGGCCATTTCCAACAGAAACAAATAAAGTATTCTGCGCCTTTTAACCACCCACAGAGCCCCACTCCCAACCTGCTAGAATCAATGTGGCCCTAAAGCTCACCACAGCCCCTGTGGTCCCTGGAAAAGATTTGTGAGTATCTATGCTTCTGTAAAAACAAAGAGGGAGAAGGAGGTTGTGGGACTGGGTCTGTCCTGATTATAGCTATATAATATTACAAAAGAGGCCCAGCTAAATGAACTACCACAGGATGAACAGGAAAAAGGATTTTCATGTTAGAAAAACCCTCACCCACCAAGGTTAAAAATACCTGTCTCTAGTGAATCCAATGATTTCATAGATCTCTTGGAGGCGTTATGATTAAAAAGGGGTTGCGGAAGTGGTGGATGTAATGTACCTGACTTCCTAGTCTACATGTTTCGGAGCATTAACCTTAGGCTCCTCTTCACGGCCAAGGTGGACTCCCAAAGAGAGAGGTATTTTTAACTCACCCAATACCCCACCACTCCTGGCCCTCCTGTGATTCACATTGACAAGACTACATCAGTGCTCCCACATATCCCGTAGGTCTTAACATGCCACGCTGTGTAGCGGAACGGGAACAAACCCAATGATGAAGCATGCCACCAAGGGGTAACCCTGGTGGGTGAGGGTTTTTCTAACAGGAAATCTGACTGATCAGACCCAGACTCCCGCAATTCTGACTCCAACATCAAACGACAGTTTCAGGGGAGGTGGAATAACAGAAGAAACAAGGGAGCTGGTTTTAGAACAGGGAGAGGGTGGGGCACCTACTCTATGTATCCAGCTCCCCTATGCATTAATCCCACCACCACCCCAAATGTATCCTCCTCATTTTGAACATTGGAAACCCCAAGTTGACCAATTTCCACAGTACCGCTCTCCTTTTTTAGGAAGAGGCCAGAGACGCCCAAGGGGCAAATGAAAAAGACAACCCCAGGTCCATTGGGCATCCAACCAGGATCCAGGGAGGATGATGTCACGGAGCATGACAATAGACAGTACATCGTGTCCGGACAGTCAAGCAGGCCCAAGCAGTCGCACAGTCTAGTAGTAAATCTCAGTGACGTGCCATTGACTGACGCACAGATAGGCGTCCTTGAGAAGGGTTTGGGGTTTTGTCCCAACACTCCCCCTGGACAAATTTAGATGGTGCATTAAAGTAAATTATTTCATTGGGAACATCAAGCTAAGATCCTTTTAAGAAGGTCAGCCACCAGCAGATAATTTAGCACTGGGGACACGGGTCTACGCAAAATATCATCCTTCACACGTCCCAAACATTCTATCCTAATAGAAATCCTCGCCTTTGAAAAAGCGGTTCTAAAGGGTATTAGTAAGATTAATCCTAACATTTTGAAGGTGTTCCATAACACAGCCAAGAACAAGAAAAAAGCCTCACAGGAACTAGTTAACAACAACAACATAGTGAGAAAACCAGCAGATAAGGGAGGCGCTACCGTAATCCACACCTTAAAAAACTATTGTAAAGAATGTTTAAGATTATTGGGTGGCACACGTAACTACGAAAAACTCAGGGAGGACCCTACTGATTGCCTAGAGACGAAGATCCACAACCTGGTGGAGCAAGCTTTACCGCACAACTGGATTTCCCAGAATGAAGGAGATTTCCTAATTAATAAAAATCCAGTAACTCTTTATTTCTACACTATTCCCAAAATTCACAAAAACCTTGAATTACCTCCTGGTAGACCCATCGTATCAGGTATCAATTCTATTTTGGAACCTCTGTCCCATTTTGCAGATGCGTTTTTAAAACCCATAGTCCAAAACACAGATACCTACCTTAAAGACACAAAGGAAATACTGTATCTTTTGAAAGACAGACCTTTTGATCCCGCAAATGATGTGGAAAGCCTATACACTCACTCTGACACATTGCACATAATTAAGGAGGTTATCTTTGCCTTAGATTGGGACTACCGAACCCCACAGAATGTTGTTATGGAATGCTGTTTTTGGGCCCTAACCAAAATTGTTTTTGAATTTGAGAAAAAGTTGTACCTTCAGAAACACGGGACCAGCATGGAAAGCACCTTCACTCCGAGTCTGGCCGGTATATAGAGCCATCATCTAGAGAAAGAGTGAATCCTAAACCCCACCAATCCATACAGCAACAACATAGTATTGTGGAAAATATATATTGGTGACATATTGGTTATCTGGAAAGGGGATGAGACATAAGTGGTGACATTTTTACCGAGGTTAAACAGACAGGACAAGTTCTTGAAATTCACTCACACAATGAGCAAGGAACATTTGGTCTTCCTGGATTTAAACATTATAGCCACCAATGGTGCTCTTAAAACAACCACCCAAGAAAAACCAACAGCCAAAAACTGTTTAATCCTGTTTGATAGTGCTCACCCCGTCATTTGAGAGAGAACCCACAGTTTGGACAATTTCTCAGATTGAGAAGGAATTGCTCAGAGATATCAAATTTCAAAAACAAGCCCAGAATCTAGTATCTAAACTGGAGGCTAGGAAATACCCACCAAGAATATTCAACCAAGCTATGAAGCAAGCTCGCAGTAACAACAGAGAAGCCCTTCTGGACACCTCTCCCCAAAAAGAGAAGGAGAAAAGACAGATATGTATCACAACATTTAACATAGCCTCCAATGAAGTAAGCAAGATCATCAACAAACAATGGCGCATCCTCAATAGTGGCTCATTAAATATTTCTAAACCCATGTTTTCACATAAACGGGAAAAGAGTCTTGTACACACCCAACACCATCTTCGTAGTAAAACAAAAGATATCAACTACCTACCACTACCCAATGGACATTATCCATGTGGGAACTCTAGTGTGTGCCATCTAACAAAGGTCACTAAACAGGTGACCTATAAGGATAGCACTACATGGGATATTAGAGACTTCTCCAATTGTAACACTCAGTGAGCAGTATACATGATCACTTGTCCATGCAACCTTCATTATGTGGGGATGACCAGCCCGAAGGTTAAGACTCGTATCTGAGAACACCGTAGTAACGAGAGAGCTACGACTAAAATGTCCACTCATGTCAAAGAGAAAGCACACACAGTGGCGGATTACCAGTGGGTTATCCTAGAACACCATAAGGAGATTCATTGTGAGTCTACACTGTTCGAAAAAGAACAACAATAGGTTTATAAATTACGCACACACCAATTTGGCCTCAATGAGAACATACTTTGGAGCCTGCTGACGAAGTATTAACATCACATTTATCATTAGTCGGATATAGATCTCAAATGAATGGTACAACTAGGCAGCACAAAAGGTCCTATGTCCATCTCATTCCTTTACATTCCAAAGTGTCACAAAGTAAAAACCCTCAACAATAAATATTAGCCACTCATATATATGTCACCATCACAGTAAGAAGGGAACGAGTAACCCTTTGTTAAACATAAGAAATAAACCCATGAAGCCTCAGTGACCTCCTAGCAATTACAGGCACCCACAAAGGATACCTACTTTTAGGTCCCCTCTTTGTTCCACAGGGGGCCACTGTCTTGGGGAATGTAGCGGTCTAGTGCTGCATTCTTTAGCATGCTGAGATGCAAGAGCTGCTGTACATTTAAACTTGGCTCCCATGTGAACATTCAAGTTTCAGACCCCGGGGAGGTGAGCATTAGGTGCAGAGTGGGAGTGTCGCTTTGATGAGGTGAGTGCCTTTTGAACATTGTTTACATGGAGCTACAGATACGGTAAGATGAATCAATTCTAAAACTTTGCCAAAGCTTTAGAGTGTGACTACAAGCACACACCCCTCCCAGAGGAGCTATAATATAAGAATCCAAATACTACTGAGTAGGTTATCCATGCACCACATGTGTGCTGTTTGGTGTGTTTCACGTGTTTTGATGTTTAAAAGTTTTAAATGTAGTATGCCTTGTACTGTCTTGATTGTCAGAGTATTTTAGGCTCTCAGTCTAGATATTCACGAGTGCCGTTTACCACGAGTGGGGTGCAGTTTGCAAATTGGTGGCACTACATCCACAAACAACTTATATAGTGGCTCATTACAAATGGGGACTATGATAACTATGCCTCTCTTGTATTTCCACAGGTATCAATGACAGACACCATAAACGATAGGTATCACCTTATGACACCACATTAGTAAGGTGAATTGCACCATATCACAGAGCATGTATTATTTATGCTTTCATTAGAGGTAGTCAAACCAGGAGTGCCACCAGGGAGTCCACCTTAGTCCTGAAGAGGAGGCTAGGGGTGAGGCTCCAAAACATGTAGACTAGGAAGTCAGGTACATTACATCCCCTACTTCTGCAGCCCCTTTTTAATCATACCACCCCAAGAGATCTATTAAATCTTTGGAATTACTAGGGGACAGGTATTTTTAACTCACCCACCACCGTTCCTATCCCTCCTGTGACTCACATTGACGAGACTACATCAGTGCTCCCATGTATCTTCTATATCGTAGCACGCACCGCTCTGGAGAGAGAACAGGAAGAAACACAATGATGAAGCATGCCACCAAGGGGAAATCCTGGTGGGTGATGGTTTTTCTAACAGGAAAATCTATCCTGAGGTAGTTCTTTTAGCTGGGCCTCTTTTGTAATGTTATCTATGCTTGGAGCAGTCTTGTCACACCTAAATGAACAGGGTCAAGATCTATCAGCTGCCTTTATCAGTAGGCAAATCCTCCCCAGAAAGCAGTTTTGGAGTTCCATTGAGAGGGAACTCTTTGCTGTGGTTTGATCCTGGAAGAAGCTGAAACCCTATTTATTTGGACTCACTTCTGAGTATAACTGACCACAGACCTCTCAGGTGGTTGATGCAAATGAAAGAAGAGAACTCCGAACTTTTGAGGTGGTCCGTTTCCCTAAAGGGCATGGGCTTTACAGTGGAATACAGACCTTGGCTAATGCAGATGGCCTTTCCACATTCTTTCACTTAGTGATGAGAACTTCAAGGATAAGGGTTAGTTGTCCACCATATTTAATCTGGAGGGGGGCCACGTAAGGAAATGTCTCCTTTTGCATGACCACCCCGAACCTTAGGAATGATGCTGCTGGTGGTTCGACTCAGATTGCACTGAGGTCTGCAAAGCAGACCTCAGTGCCAGTGTTCTAATCCATTATAAAATGTATGTTGAATTGGCTACTCCCATTTGACATAGGATGTTCCTATAATAGGGTACCAAGGGTACCCATGGCATGAAAGTCAGAGTGTGTACCAAGGGTACCCATGGCATGAAAGTCAGAGTGTCCACTCAGGGCTGCAACATTGATTGGGACACTCTGTGTGTGACAACATACAAAATGGCTCCCAACCTGCCACTGCAACCTAGAACGGCAGTTTTAAAACTGCTAGTTTGACTTCACCATTTAAACCAAAGGCAAAGCCCCCACATCCCTAACTATATGTATATATATGTGGGGGCTTTGCCTTTGGTTTAAATGGTGAAGTCAAACTAGCAGTTTTAAAACTGCTGTTCTATATATATATATATATATATATATATATATATATATATATATATATTTACTGAAAAAAGGTTACAGGAACATTATAGTTAGGCTCACATTTTAAACATACAAAATTGTAGAAATTCACCTGTTAGAGTTATCTCAAGTAACTATAAGTCGTGCCCTAAGGTAACTACAACTCGGCCCCCACCATGCACAGTTTTTTCATCAAAACATTCACTGCAAATATTACATTGATATTCTCAATAATGTTATCACAAATGTCATGGGTGCAGTTATTTGATGTATTGTAGCTGAGCCGCAGACCCCCATGATGGAGTGTTCTTCCTAGCCGTCAGGCTGGCAGTTTCCCACTGACCCTATTTAGATAGAGCCCAGAGGTAAGTCACAGACTTGTGGTGCTGCACCAAGTGCAGCGCCACTTTCCTTGCGCCCCACTACCACCACCATGTGTGCACAGTATTTAAAATATGATGCACAGTATTTATAATATGATGCACCATGGCGCAGGGTAGAGGGCAATGGCGTCAGATGTCTGCTGCTATTGATGTACAGTTCATGATTAGCGCCAACATTTTGGCGCTAACCCTGAACCGTACATAGGGGCCCATTATAACAGATGGTGTGCCCCATTTTAATGCATGTTCTGAGCAGGTGTTAAAAATTCTGAAAAAAATGATGCAAAGAAATCTTTTTGATTTCTTTGTGCCATTGTTTCAGCCCACCTAATGGGGGAACACCCACCATAAATACATTATGCCTGGCACAGGCATAATGTGGCATAAAAGGTTACAAAGTGGCGCAATGTATGCGTTGCACCACTTTGTAAATCTGGTGTGGCGTTTTTGACCATCTAACGCCACATTATTATAAAACAAATTATGCGAATGTGTAGTTAGATGGCGCAAGGCCCTCTTAAATCTGGGCCACAGTACCTTAGCCATATGTGTCTCCCACATTAGAGGTAGTGCACAACACACCACATACACATATATAATCCATTGCCACTACAACACCACACAGAACGTATATGCTGAAAACACACATTGGCATGCATCCATGACACAACACACACACATTATTGACACCACACCCACGCACAACACAGCCACAACAGCCAACACAACTACACACTCATCTACACAAACACACTCACAGACAAGCACAACTACACACATCATGACAATGACAACCACACAACAACCCACACCCGAATGATGCACACAACAACACAACACACAACCAAACATACGCAACATTGAACCCACATGCAAGTGGCACACATGCAGATACAGCCACATCACCCACTCCAGCTCCCTCTGCCTCAACAGACAATTGAATTGCACACACATTTACATACTGTCTCTCATACACAACTAGAAGCACAACATCGCAGGTATAGGTCCCCTTGCAATGTGCACATATGCACATAGTTGACAGGTGTGAATGTAATGTCACTGTTTTGCCAGCTCTCATTTGGCAATGAATCCTGACACCAAAATGACAGTTGTGTATGTGTGCGATATGGGTCATGTACCGATGTGTACCCATTCATGTCCCCCACAAATGTGCTTCTGACATATGCATGTCACAGCAATTCAAACAATTACTGTGACATGTAAATGATTGCAGTGATCCCAAGCTCATATGCAAGGATCACACAACGTACACAGCCAATGCAGGTTTCCACCTTTAAGTCTGGCAAAGGGGGGCAGGGTAATTTTTTCTCTGTTGTCAAGTGGCAGCAGCGACAGAAGGTCTTCTCCAGTTGTGTCCAGTCAAAAACAGAAGTGAAACACTTAAAAAAGGTAGGTTTGTAACCCATTTCCCCTCCAATCCACCAACTAAGCGTGGAGGTCAGACCGCCAGAGTTAGCTTGGCAGTAAGGCACATCCAAATCTGCTCGGCGGTAGAGGTTGCTGGACTCCCACTGTCAGCTCCTATTGCCAATGCCACAGTCAAGGTGGCTGGAGATTCTTGGCGCAGTCGGTGGGACTTGGGCGGTCTTTCACCTACAGTCCTGCCAACATCTAAATTGGGCAGGTGAACCACCAAGCCGGCGGATGGGTTTTCTGATGGAAAACCGGCAGCCGGACCATTACCGCCGAGATCTAAATCAGGACCTAAATGTTGTTATCAATGGCTCCAGATAGTAATCCACATATATAAGGATTCATTCATGAAGTGAACCACAACTTGAGATGATTGATCTTCCTGGGGGTTCAGCAATTGTCTTATGAATCTTGGGAAGGAAGTGTATAACTGGAATTAATGAGTAAGGAATTTGAATTCTTCGTCATTGAGCAGGGAGTCTTTGTGCCATCCAAAAAACATATGTGTTCAATTCTATTTGCTAAGTCCTTGATAGGGTTTGTATCCAACTTCTATTAGCTTGCATTATATCACTAAGTTAGGGGTATGCCTCTTCCATGTAGTCAGATTTGTTTAAGGTGACTATATTGCTGCCCTTGGCCACCAGTTTAATTTCTATTGTGTTGTTTTGCCTCAGGGCTTCAAGTGTGTTAGTCACATTTTGTTTTGTTTTTTGGTGTATTTCATTTTCTCCAGATCAGCAATTCCTAAGTCATAAAAGGTGTCAATTTTATTCTCGGGAGTACAAGCAAACCTTCGATTTGGGTTAAAATTGCTATATTTATGATCATCAGTACAAGTCTCCAGATTTTCAAGTACTTGTGTCACTATGAGCTCCTCATCTAAAAGGTTGTGCATTAGATCATGCATGGTTTTTATATCTGATTTCTCACCAATTTCCAGATCTATATCCTGAATCTGTGGAACGTTCATTCCTTTTTGTTTGTGGGTCATCTTAGATCAGTAATTTGCCAGTTTGACTTTATGCACAAATTTGAAGACATCAATCTTGGTTTTGACAAAATCAAAGTGTTTCTCTGGGCAGAATGTAAGCCTTTTATTTAGTAACATCAGCTCCTCATGGTTCAATTGATATTTGGAGAGATTCAAGAGATTCACCAGTAAGGGCCTGATTATGAGTTTGGCGGTCTGACCACCAAGGAAGTGGTCCCAAAAAGACCGCTGAGTCGATGGTCTCTCGCCTACCATATTACCATGTTACCGCTGGCCCAGCGGCGGCATCCTTGATGGTGGTGGACCGGTGGGGGATGCGGTCAGCAATACAAGGTATATTTTTACATTTGTTTCGATGCAGGTGTGTACATTTTGACCAAAGAGTACCCATATGCTTGACACTTGTGTAGAAATACTTTGTGCATGCACCGTTCCATTGCTGGAGACTAGGCCATATATGCCCAGTCCAGTCAATGGCAGAAATATGCTAATTGTACTTACCTGCATTTTGTTTTCAGGGCTGAAGTTGTTGCTGTGAAGGGGGGCCTGGGTGAAGGGGCCCACATTGGAGACTGAAGTGAAAAGAAGGAAATGGGGGAGCTAGCACCTCATTTCCGTCAATTCCGTCATATCGAAGCAGGCGATCTGCCCTGCCACAGTTGGCCTGGTGGAACAGCACATTGTAATGTGCATGTTGGTACTCGTGTCTATACCGCCCTGTGGCAGCTGACTTTCTCCAGCCTCCGTCAGGGCGGCCAGTGGATGGCTGGAGGTGTCGGCGGGACTCTGGTGGTCTCTAGTTTGGCAAACCGCCAACATCGTAATACGGCGATTGGACTGCAAACAGTGCAGCGGTTGACCACCACTGCTGCCATGGCAGCTCCCAGACTGCCAAACTTGTAATCAGGCCCTAAGTTTTGCTCCTGGTTTTTCCTCCATGTGATTTATTTCTCCTTCTGTTGGCTCCGTAATTTATTTTTTTCTCCCTCCTCTTGTTTTGTGACATCATTTGATCTATTTACTGAGTGCGGCACCCTTCTTGGTAAAAACAACGTTCCATTGATTGTCTAATTTGGGATTATCACCTCCTTTCTTATGGACATTGATTAGACAAATATTTTGTGGCTTATTTACTTCCCTTATTTACTGCTGTTTACATGTCAAACTTCAGACATATTAGACAAGTATCGTGTAGTGAGGCTTTTAATGTCAAATAATAATAATTCTTTGAACACGATGGCGAGTTCCCCATATATTCCTACAACAGCTATGGATACTTTACTAAAAGAATTACTTGACATTAAAAACTCAATTTTATGACAAGACCGGAGGCTCCTATTATGCTTTCTTTTCCTGCTTTATTTTAAATAGCAGCCAAGAGGAAAAGCACCAATCCCAGAGGATTGCAAACAAGCAACCAATGGGATAACGAAACTAAGAACGTTGACCAATCAATGCAGTGCATCACATAAGGTATACCTATCCTGACTGCAGGCAGCCCTCTTTTCTTGCTGCTCGCAGTCAAGATAAGTATATCTTTCATTGCTCCTCATAATATTTGTCTTTACCTTATATATATATTATTTTCCATCTCTATTTATAAGCATATTATTCTATTTATTGTATTGTGTCCAGCGTGTATCTGTTTTGTTGAATTGTTTAGCGCGTAAACGCTTAATTTTCTATCAGTAATTTCTGCTCGTGAGGCGCGCTGCCGTGAACGTTCTATCTTGAACGCCGGCTGACGCGACCTCCATTTGGCAGCAGGCTTCAGGAGGACTACATTCCTTTCATTCCGGAGAGCCGTGGGATAAAAGCTTTGAAAGCTTTTATTGATTTTTTCAGCTGGTTTCACTTCCTCTTTTCGCTCCGCTTTACAGACACAAGTCAAGAGCTTGAAAGCTCTTATTGACTTTTTCAGTTACCCTCGCGTTTATAGAACAATTACAGCTTAGGCTGTTCACTAAGAACCGGCATTTATTCTTTTCAAGGATTTCCCTGATTTTCTCTTGGTGAGTCACACTCCATTAATCTTTAAACTTGTTATTGACATTTAATCCTTTTAAATACCGTTTTAAATACCTTTTTTCTCTCACTCTCCATAGCTATGGATTTCTCAGATTATTTCAAATCTAATGAAGATTCTGAAGAAGATTTCTCCTATAATTTAAATAACTTCATTCAATCCTCTGTTAAAAAAGCAGTTTCTGCTTCTATGGATAAAATTTCCAAACAAATTCAGTGCACTATGTCCTCATGTTTATCCCAATCACAAAAGGCCCATTCTGCGGGGGAAAGCAGAAAGCGCAAAGCCCCGGAGGCTTCTCAAAGTCAGTCTAACGACTCGTCTGCGCTTATGGTTGGTGAGTCAAACTCACACGGGATAGAGGACAAAGTCCCTCAAAGGCCTCCCAGTTCGGAGGGGAATAAAAATTTGGGTCAAAAATGTAAAAGTAAGTCAAAAAATGTCCCCAAGACCCAAAAAATTGTGATTGAGGATATTAAAGATACCGACGACGATGCTGACTCTAATGTCTCCTCGTCAGACATTAAGGACGATAACTACTCTAATTTTTGGATCGGACCTCTCCCTAAAAAATCAAAATTAACTTCATCTAGCCAATCCCATGCCCCCCTCTTAGATTCTGATGGCAACCTCATGTTTGACCCTGGGCTAATCCACCATCCTAATTCTACAGAATGGGTTCCCTCCAATCATGTAGCAAAATATATTTTAGCTAAATTGCGACTTCCTCTAGACAAACAAGTTCGTTCAAGACTACGAGCTGAATGTCCCAGACCTTCTCTCCCGTTACACATTACCGATACCCCTGCCATAGACCCGTCCCTCCTAACATTCTTCTCCAACTTTGGCAAAGACCCACGCAAAGGGGTGGACAGAGCATGGGCTCTATGTCAAGATAAAGTACTGGATCTGGTCGGACCGTTATCCCGCATTTTTGATTTAGCTGAATCAGCTAGAACCAATGATGAGTCTATTGACCCAGAAGAACTCTCTCTCTGGATTCAGAGAGCTTTTTGCTTGTTGGGTAATGCCAACTCAGCCATGACGCATGAACGCCGTAAAGGTCTTCTGCTTAAACTGGACCCTAAACTTGCAAATTTGGCGCCTAAAGATCCAGGAGCTAAAGCCGATGGCTTACTGTTCGGGGACAATTTCATCAAGGAACTAAGTAAATATGTTACCACTTTTGCTTCAATTAACAAAGCCCAACAATCACTTAAAAAGGTTTTTAATTCTCGGGTTTTTGTCAGGGCCGGTAGAGGCAGAAGCCGCTCCACCGACCGCCCTTCCAGAAACCAAGGCTTCAGAGCATCATTTGCTCACCAGCAACAACAGCAACAAGACTTTCGTCCCCAGTTCTATCCCCAGCACTCCAGAGGATACAGAGGGAGGAGCCAACGCAGATCCTACAACAATTCAGGTATACCTTCCTTCTGGCCATCCTTCTGTAGGGGGTCGTCAAAAATTGTTTCTCCACAAATGGATAGAGATTACCTCAGATCCCTGGGTACTCAACACAATCAAAGGTTATTTAATAGAATTTTACGAGATTCCCTATCAAAAATTCCCACTGCTCCCTCTCAAATTTTCAAAAGAATTGTCAGACTTAATCTCTGCAGAAATACAAGAGCTCCTTCAAAAACAGGCTATTCAACCGGCATCTCCCCTTCCTTCAGGCTTCATAAGCCCACTGTTTTTAGTAATAAGAAAAAACAAGAAAATCAGACCTTTCATCAATCTCAGGCAACTCAATCACTTTGTTGTATACAGACACTTCAAGATGGAAACCATTCTCCATCTACGAGATTCCCTACTGCTCAACGACTGGATGGTCCGTCTAGATCGCCAAGACGCGTACCTAACAGTTCCAGTTCACTACTCTCACAGAAAGTTTCTTCAATTTCAATGGAATCTCAATACCTATCAATTTACTTGTCTTCCCTTCGGTCTCTCTTCAGCACCTTGGTGTTTCACCAAGCTAATGAAACCTATAGTAGCTCTTCTTCGATCTCAAGGTTTCAGATTAATAATATACTTAGACGATATTCTTCTAATGCATCAAGACATTTCTATTCTGAAGTCCCAACTCGCTTACACCATCTCTCTTCTTTCAGACCTAGGCTTTCTAGTAAATCAGCAGAAGTCAATTTTTACCCCTTCACAGGAGATGGAATTCTTAGGATTCCTGATCAATTCCCCTCAAGGTCTCCTTCAACTCCCGATCTCAAAAATAAAACACATCAAATCCGAGATAACCCTATCTTTACAGCAGACTTCTCTCTCCCTCAGGTCTCTTGCAAGAATTGTAGGTCTTCTTTCTTCTTCAATTCAAGCAATCTTTCCAGGTCCTCTTCACTATCGGGCTCTTCAGAGTTTAAAAATTCGTCATCTTCGCAAGGGTCTTGCTTATTCAGATTTCATCCCCCTCGATCTCGAATCCCGTACAGAACTCCAATGGTGGCTGGATCACCTCGAAGCCTGGAACGGCAGGACCATCTTTGCCCCAGTCCCAGATCTTGTGTTAGAATCCGATGCAAGCCTAACAGGTTGGGGCGCAAGGTGTGGTCACGTATCGACTGGAGGCACATGGTCTCGACAGGAGTCTTCATTGCACATCAATTATTTAGAGATGCTTGCAGGATCCTTTGCAATAAGGACTTTCACCAAAAACAAAGTTTCTTGTTCCGTACTTCTTCGTATGGACAATCTTACAGCGGTAAGATATATAAATCACCTTGGCGGTACTAAATCCAAACCACTAGCAGAACTAGCAAAAAGCTTTTGGGATTTCTGCCTTCACAGAAAAATTTCAGTTCAAGCAGAATACTTACCAGGTTCTCTCAACTCAGTATCAGATTGGTTTTCTCGTCACCTTTCAGATTACAGCGACTGAAAACTTAACTCTTCAGTTTTCAACTCTATCCATCACAAATGGGGTCCCTTCCACACAGACCTGTTTGCATCCCGTCTGAACACTCAACTACCTCGTTTCTTCAGCTGGAGACCAGACCCTCATGCGTTAGCGACCGATGCCTTTCTCCAACAGTGGCATCCTGCAACGCACTATGCATTCCCTCCATTCATAATGATAAACAGAGTCCTCAATCATCTCCGATGACAAAAAGCCACTATAGTCTTAATAGTCCCGCTCTGGCAAGCTCAAGTATGGTTTCCCACTCTCCTGGAGTTAGCCGTCGACTTTCCCGTCCTGCTACCCTCCTTTCCCTCACTACTTCTCAATCCTCAAGGTCTTCCCCACGATCTCATTGTCAACAAAACCCTGTTTCTATCCGCTTGGAAAGTCTCAGGTCTTCATCGTCTTATCCAGGAATTTCACTCGAAGCTTCAGCTTATATCAACAGCTCCTGGGCTCCAGGCACTTCCAAAGCATACAAGTCAGCTTGGTCTATCTGGTCTAGCTGGTGTCTGGGAAAATCATGCGATCCCTTTTCAACAGATCTAACCTTAATAGCTAATTTCCTTGTCTCTCAGGCTAGCGCAGGCAAATCTTACAGAACCATTAATCTATATAGATCAGCATTGTCGCTACATCTTCCTCTTATAAACGGGAAATCAGTAGAAGAACATCCTATGATTTGTCGTCTATTAAAAGGAGTGAAATTTTCCAATCCATCAATTCCCAAATACTCCACCATATGGGACGTCAACCTAGTCCTTCAAATGTTTATCTCTTGGCAAGATAATGACTCCTTATCTCTGAAAATGCTTTCAGCCAAATTAACAATGTTGCTGTGTCTTGTCTCTATAAAACGTTTGTCAGATGTAAAAGCCTTAGATATCTCGGCTCGTCAATTCACTCCGTCTGGTATTCTGTTCAATGTGTCCCGTCGTACCAAAAACAATATTACCTCTGTGTTTTATCCCTTTTTTCCAAATCAACCAAAACTCTGCGTAGGAAACTGTTTAAAGGTTTATGAACAAAAAACGTCCGATCTTAGAACATCTTCTGATTCCCAACTGTTAATCTCCTTTAGGAACCCTTATAAACCGGTCTCTTCTCCTACCTTGGCTCGTTGGGTCAAATGGGTAATGTCTCTAGCGGGCATTGATACTTCAAAATTTGGCGCCCATTCTGCTAGAGGTGCCATGGCATCAAAAGCCTTTTGGGCTGGTTCAAGATTGGAGGATATTCTAAGATCGGCAGATTGGTCTAATGATTCTACCTTTCGTACATTTTATTGTAAACCTGTTAATTCAGCAACTTCTATTGTAATTGACATGCTTTAAACAAGCATAATAGGAGCCTCCGGTCTTGTCATAAAATGTAGATTTTCCAAGTAGTTTATGATGGAAAGTCTTAATTTTATTAAAGACACCGAGGCGAGTATTATCCCACCACTTATTGTATTAATCTTGTTATCTCCCTCCCTTTCTAGCCAATACCAACGCTTCAACATCCTCCTCAACTTAAGTCAGCGGATACCTTTCCTTCACGAGGATCTTGTTCACCACGTCTTTCACTAACCTCGGACCTGTACACTCCTAATTTGGACAGAATTCAAGACTTTTTTGCTCTAATTCTAGCAATATGTTTGATTTGTTGTATAGTACCTTTGTTTAAATCTGTTTCTTGACTGTCTCGCAACCGAAAAGAGGGCTGCCTGCAGTCAGGATAGGTATACCTTATGTGATGCACTGCATTGATTGGTCAACGTTCTTAGTTTCGTTATCCCATTGGTTGCTTGTTTGCAATCCTCTGGGATTGGTGCTTTTCCTCTTGGCTGCTATTTAAAATAAAGCAGGAAAAGAAAGCATAATACTCGCCTCCGTGTCTTTAATAAAATTAAGACTTTCCATCATAAACTACTTGGAAAATCTACATTTTGTTTGTAAATACAGCAGTATCTGCAAATACTCTGGAAGTACAGAGTTTAGGAGGGAAAGTAAACCAATTTCAATCTTGTATGCAAATATTGGATGGTCGCCTCACAGAAGAAGAATCCCGCCTTGATACTGGACAAAACATTTGATCCTTACAACAAAAGATGATTGGTCGAGAAGATCGTAGCATAAAGGATAACAGTAGAATTATAAATGTTCCTGAGCAAAAAGATGACATTCTACAATTTCTGACCAATTTAATTCCCACTTTAATGAACATCACCTTCACACCTCAACTTGAATTTCAATGTGCTCACTGTGTGCACTGAATAATCTCACACCACACCACACAACCTTGCCATATATTAGCCTGTGGTTTACATCAACAAGCTTGTCAAATTATTACAGAAACCAGGAACCATGGTCCTTATACATATGATAATTAATTAATGATTATTACAGCTGATTTCTCAGCTCCTACTAACCTCGAAATGAAGCACTCTTTATCACAACACCTAGATTGAGAAAAAGAGACATTAAATATGGGCTTCTGGCACAGCGATCATGATTGTGGCTTTCCAATGGAAAACCAAAGAATACTTGGGGGGTCATTCTAACCCTGGCGGTAAAAACCGCCAGGGCGAATGACCGCGGTAGCACCGCCAACAGGCTGGCGGTGCACCGCTGGGCATTCTGACCGCGGCGGTTCAGCCGCGCCCAGAAACGGAAAGTCGGCGGTGTACCGCCGACTTTCCGCTGCCCTTGAGAATCCTCCATGGCGGCGGAGCGCGCTCCGCCGCCATGGGGATTCTGACACCCCCTACCGCCATCCTGTTCCTGGCGGGTGGTAGGGGGTGCCGCGGGGCCCCTGGGGGCCCCAAAAAGAATTAGCAGACACTACTGCACCCGTCGCACTCCAGCAACTCCGCCGGCTCCATTCGGAGCCGGCTTCATCGTTGCTGGGTCTTTCCCGCTGTGCTGGCGGGCGGCCTTTTAGCGGTCGCCCGCCAGCACAGCGGGAAAGCCAGAATGGCCGCCGCGGTCTTGTGACCGCGGTGCGGTCATTTGGCGGTAACCGCATGGCGGGCGGCGACCGCCGCCCGCCGCGGTTAGAATCACCGCATTAGATTTCATGACTTAAAATCTGATTTTTAATGAGTTAGATGAAATGGAGAAAAACATGGAACATAAGTCTTCCTATACTCCACCTACATGAGACCCAGCAACTGCTTCTACCTCAGACACAGACAACCAAGGAAGATGGGAAACTGTCACACATAACTGGTCTCATGGCGGTAAATGAAAGGCTTGGAAACATCCACAACCTAGAGATCAATCTAGATCTCCTTTGAAATCCCAAACATAACTGAATGTGTTCTACAAAGAAAAGACAATAATTTTGCTCAGCTTACAAATTATTCATTCATTTATTTATATATATGTATATATATATATATATATATATTTTTTTTTTTCATTAAAAAAGTAAAGGTTACAGGGACGTTATAGTTAGGAAATAGTATTAAAAACAGAAATTCAATTAAAAAATCAAAGAAATCAACGGTTACAGGGGGTTTATAGTTAGACTCACATTTGACACGTACAAAACCATAGAAATTCAGCAGTTATAGTTACCTGAGCTAACTATAACTTGCGCCCCAGTAATGCACTGCTGATGAACTCACATATTACATTACTCATGACATGGTCAGTAATATCACTGAGGACATTACTGATGACATCTCAAATGACACATCCCTGTAACCTTTTTTTTAAAGTAAATATATCTATGCATATATTTTTACTTGCTTTTTTGGTGATGCTTGGGGTATTTAGGTACAGAAATCCTCAACCCTTCCTCATGTCTGTTTAAACTTATTTTTGAAAGTGTACATTGTTGCCTTACCACTTTGTGTTTGACATGTCTTTATTGGTTGGAAGCATTTTTGATTAGCTATCACTCTTCTGACAATTCTATCTATTTTTTTCTATTCAGATTCCATTATATTATCAGAACTTATTTTCTACATACACACTTCCTTTATTGCCCTATAGAAATTAAAATGTATATTTGTTATTTCTTGTTTTCAGGTCCTATTGTTACTTCTTATCCTTTCCATCTTTCTCTTCATTTACTTATTTGTTTTGCTTTATATTTCTCTTCTTTTTTCCTCCTTCCTTTCCTCTTACCTGACTGTACATTACATACTTTATGCATTCCTCTCATGTAAAACCACTAAAGATTGTATATTTGAATGTTCATGGTCTTACACATTTTATAAGAGGGAAAAATACTTAATTATCTTAGTCAAAATAAACCTGGCATAGCATTAATACAAGCAATTCATCTCACTCCAATAGAAAGTGATTAATTGAAAATAGATTGGTTTGAGCATGTTATGCATGCATGCATCACCTCTAATAAAACAGCTACAGACTCTACTCTACTAAATGTGGTGTTGCTATCCAATTTATTAAAAATCTACATTACAAGATTCTACAGACCTGGGGAGATCAAGAAGGAAGATACAGTTTCATCAAAAAACGTATTCATAACACGTTTCTGATTGTGGGATCAATTTATGCCCCTACTGACTCTAAAACTACCTTCATTTCTTAACTTAGTAGATTATTATCTTATTTGGACCTACTCACATAGTATTAGGAGGAGACTGGAATGTTACTTTACATTCATTGATATATCTGGGAAACCTGATACTCATCACATGAGCCACAGATATAGTCTACACAATTTTATCAAAGACTATGCACTTCAACAACCATGGAGACTGTTACACCCAGATGAAAGGGGTTGCACTTTCCCATCCTGTACACATTCAATCTGGGCAAGAAGTGATTCTTTTTTAGCCTCTCCTTCATTATTACAAATTGTAACAGATGCAAATATAATTCCTTGTAGTCTGTCGGATCATGATCTTATAGACATTTGCTTAGATATAGGTCTGTCTCAACATCTGAAATCAGCACAGAGATTTAACCTTTTTTCCTATAAAAGACCTAAAGAAAGTCAAATTATGTCTGCACGTCGAAAATGTTTAAAGGATAATGAGCACTCGGTCACTAGTGTCAGTACATTATTGGGCGCAGTTAAAGCTTTTATAAGAGGTCTGATAATGAACGATTCTGCAATACTTGAAAAACTGTTAAATGGCATTAGACTGAATCTTGAAAGAGACATTTCTCTTCCTACAGTTAACTATTCTCAAACAGAATCTTCAGAAACATTGAGAAAACTACTTTCTGAAAAATGTTAACTCAATAATTTACATACATCACATGCTCAGAAATGTTTATTCCTTATTCGCCAATGTCATTATGAATGAAGGGAAACACTGGGAGACTCTTAGCCTATCAGCTGCACCAACAAGATTCCTCCAGCGTAATACCAACTATTAAAATGTCTGAAGGAAAACTACTTACTTACCCTTCTGAAGTCTTGTCACAATTCCAAAATTACTGTGAACCACTTTAAACCTCTTTAAATTGCTTAGATCATAAAGAAGAAGTTCTCTTTTTTTTTGCAAAACTCAATCTTATCACAAGAACAAAGAGATAGTTTAGAGGGCACAATTACAACCAACAAGATAATTAAGGCTAATGACTGCTCAGCAACGTTTAAGGATCCCAAGGAAGATAAATTACATTATGGAATTCTATAAAATTACTAAAACATAAACAGCCTCAGTTTTGCAATCAGTTTGTAATGGAGCGCTACAGCTGGGACATTTATCTTTTTACATACCCGTAATTCCTAAACCTGGTAAAGATCCCTTAGAATGTTCCAGTTATAGACCAATTGTATTGATAAATTCTAATGTCAAAATATTGGCAAACATTTCAGCCACCTGCCTCAATTCGATTATTACGTCTCTCATCCATCAGGTCGACTGTGTTCCGGGACGCTCTTCTTAAAATCACCTTCATTCCATTTTACTTTTATTATGGCAATTACATATTAATATAGAAGAGAATATCCGTCTCTCCTTAGGTGCAGAAAATGTTTTTGAGAGGATGAATGGGGATATCTGTTTCAAACCATGGAAAGAATGGGTGTTAGAAAAGATTTTGGGGGTTATTCTAACTTTGGAGGAGTGTTAATCCTTCCCAAAAGTGACGGTAAAGTGACGGATATACCACCAGCCGTATTACGAGTTCCATAGGATATAATGGACTCGTAATACGGCTGGTGGTAAATCCGTCACTTTTCCGTCACTTTTGGGACGGATTAACACCTCCTCCAAAGTTAGAATAACCCCCTTTGTCACTCTAACAAAAGGCATGTACCATTCACCTACTGCTTTTAACACATGCAATGGCTTTATTTATCTGTACTTCAATATTTTTTGTGGCACAAGACAAGGTTATCCGTTAGCTCCACTGTTATTCATTATAGCCCTTGAACTACTAACGACTGCTATATGACAGCATACGAATATAAAATGTATTATAACTGCTGCTGGTGAAATTAAAGACTTTTATTATGGAGATTATATTCTTTTGACTCTTTCAAAACCAAATTCTTCAGCTACTTCTTTAATTACACTTCCAAATATTTTTTCATCCTTCTCAGGTTATAAAATTAACTGGTCTAAATGTGAAGCTCATAGAAAAATTCTTACTGCTAAGAACAACTTTTAGTCTGCTGCTTGTCTGTGTATTTATTCTACATTTAAATATAATTACCAGATGGTTCCTATCTCCATGTGGAAACCTGCATACCTATTTTGCTTTGTGCTGTTGTGTACTAGATGGAAACTGACCGGTGTATATCAAATAATGTTATGTGTTGGAATTAGAAGTAGACTTTGAAAACATGGCTATTCTAGCACGATCCATTTTGCCAATGTATGAAAAGAGGAAATTGTTGTACCAAATGTTGCTTGCTTCACTGTACACAGTTCAGTTGAAAGAAATTCACCATTAAAAAATCCCCTAAAAAACAATATCAACGTAACAGCAAAGACAAGGGTCCTCAATAGGATTATAGGAAGATAACACACAAAAACTGATTGTCAGTGTCCAGCTAATTGTCAGTGTCCACCGTACAAGATATTGCCACTAGTTTTTTTTAATTGTGCTGATCTTTTGAGTTATGAGGAAAGAAATCTACACCCAAGACACCTTTGGACATGTAGATGTTTCTTTTACAGCTTGTACCTGTTTTCTGGCTGGTGTGCCTGATCTGGCAATTGTTGTTGTCTCCCAGTCACTGTGGTGAATGAGAGGCCACATTCCCTCTTACTTCTTCCTCTGCATTATGAAACATTATGAAACATTTTTAAACAATGAAAGCTCTGAAACTAATCTTTGCTCATATAGTATTGTCAGACAAGTCTTCCAAAGGGGCGTGGCTCCCGAAGCAGCATTTTAAACACTGCGCATTCATCAAAGAAGAAAAAATGATGGCGCTACTCTTCTTATCTTGTATTTTGTGCCATACAATACTTCAGTATCGACACTGAGTCTTTGTTTACTCAAAAGCAACCATCATTTTTGTCCTGCTTTTCAGTGACAAGCTGTGAGCACGACAATGACTGAGTAAATCCACTTTTTGAAATGTGTTAAAACTCTAGTGCTTACTATTCAGAAGAAACCAACTTCTATGCTTTCTGAATATTGATGATATTGTATGCATAGATTGACACTAATGTGTTTTTACAATTGCAATTTTGCTCACCCATATGAGATATGTGATGTGGGAGAACTCATGAGAGAGGCATTTTAAACAGCAAGATACTTCTGACTTTTACATTGGAGATAACTGAAGGTACTAAATAGTTGCAGTTAACCTCTCTGCCTTCCTTCTTTTCACCACATGAACATTCCTAATTTGCACTACCTTCCACACTGGCGTGTTTTGAGAAACTCAAACATTCTCTTCAATATTAATACTTCTCTTCTGCAATTTATAATTTAAATGTGACTTTCGAATTTGTGCTGTGGTATATATAGGTTGATGTTGTGGTATTTACAGATAGGCTCCAGCTTATGGGCATAGTTAAATGTCAAAAATAATTGCCTAGACTTCCCACAGGCAGATTTTTTAAATGTTCTCCTGCCAAGAAAATGCACATCAAAATGGAAGATTCTTTGATACACACAATTCCTAACACCTTCTCTTCCTCAGCTACACACAATAATGCCCCACAATCAGACTTTTAAAATATCCACCATCAACTTCTAAGTCTCCTCTTAATGCCCCTTATGACTTGTTATTGGAAGAAATGAGAGCTTATGCCCCTTCATGGAAGATACTATTACCAAATGACAGAATCTTACAGGTAGTTGATCTCATATGGATGAATGTGTATCTATCATGGAATCATTGTATCCTATCTGGAATACACAGAATTAATGCAGGTTGTATATTGGTCTGGGCACAACCTATTATTTTCTCACAACTATGCTAAAAGTACTACAGACAGAAGAGAATTTTTAAATATGCGGCCAATGCTTTGCTTTCTTGGAGCACATTTTGGACTTTTTCATCCTTGCCTTTTCAAAGTCACATACAACAACAAGGTGTTCACCTATGAAGATCCATCTCACATAAAAGCTTTTCTTGCAACTCACAGAGCACAGAATATGGATATTACTACCATCTAACTCGTCAAAAAGATGCACATGCTTTTCTTTTTTCTCTTGTTTATTCCTTATTTGTCTTTCTTCAGAGTTAGACAAGTATTTGTGGAATGATCTGCTGTTATTAACTTCTCTGTTTGTTCTTATGAAATAATATTGACAACCAATCTTTAGATAATATTTAACTTTTCTTAACTAATATTTCTCTTACAGGGCCGATGCCATGTTGTTTTCATTTTCCTGTCTCCTGTTACATATTATACTGCCCTTTGTAAGCCTCCCTTGCCTTAGGCGTTTAGACGTCCTGTCTTCTCATATGGTCTCCCCCCCATCTTCATCAAAAATATTCGTAGGTATGTGTACCTTTATTCCTACCCTTTTTGTTTCACATCTCTCCTCTCTGTTTCATCCCACCTTATCCTTACCCTCCCACCATATTCCCCTAGCTCTATTATCCTCAGTTCTCATCTTCATGATACACATTTTATTGCCATGTTTCAATGTTTCTTTAATGCTGATATTCATATCACATGTCAGAATCTTCATTGTCTTTTTTCATATTTTTTTTAATGATGTCTGATTGCATCAAATGTACTGCTCTCTTTAAATGGTTTTAACATTGATTTCTTGGACCATAATGGTGTTTGAATTCTCCTATCAAATTTCAAAGAGTCCTAACACACCTATCAAAACTTAATGCCCGCATTGCTTTTTTGCAAAAGTCTCATCTTAAAGAAAATGAATGTATGAAATTACATAATGAATGGGTAGGTAAGGTATTTTTCTTGCCAGGCAATGGTAAAAAAAAAAGAGATATGATTTTATACTTAAAGGTTCAACTGGTATCACAGGAAACAGATTCAGAGGGGAGATGGTAGTGCTCAAATTGTTTATCAATAAAGTCCCAATTATTTTGTTTAATGTATATCGTCCCGATGCTCCTGACTGCCAGTTTTGGTCCAATATTTCCCAAAAGCTATTACAATACTCAGACGATAACCTAATATTAGCAGACGATTGCAATCAAGTCTTTGATCCTTTCCTTGACAGACATTCCTCCTCACACTACATTCCGTACAAATCGCCAAAAGCATTTGGACATGCTATCCAGCAATGTCATTTAACAGACGCTTGGCATCTATGCAATCCTTCCCTTAGAGAATATACATACTTCTTCCCAGTCCCCACACACAGTCCCGAATAGATTACTTCTTTATTCCACATCATTTTAATAAATCTCTACATCCTGCAGACATAGGCTGTATTCTGATATCTGATCTTGCTCCAGTCTTGATTCAATTGGATCTCCTACCTAAAGAAGCCTCTCCTAAAATGTGGAGATTTAATAATTCCCTGCTATTGGACCCTAATTTCACCTCATTTTTCATTTCCTTTTTTAATGGATACTTTCATTTTAATCTCTCTAACAGGACTTCCTTCCATATAATTTGGGATGCTTTCAAAGCTTCTGCTAGTGATTTCATCATTAATTTTGTCTCTAAGAAAAAGAAACACTCTCAGATTCAATCTAAAACACTATGCGAAGAAATCAAACACCTTGAACATACAGATTGAACCTCACGTACACAACAATCCTTACAAAAACTTATTAAGGCAAAGGTTCATTTCAATAAAATACTCTTGGATTCTGCCTCATCTTCTCTTCTCAAATCAAGTGCTAAATATTATGGAGGTCAGGATTAATCTGGAAAGTTATTAGCAAATTACCTTAAAATTAAACATAATAAAGTATTAATTGAGTCAATTATAGATGATAATGATCAGACCTATGCCAGAGACTTGGATATTTTAAATCAATTTCAAAATCTTTACACTAAGTTATGTACACCCGAGCACACAGCATCAGAACTTGACATTTTACAATATCTGTCTTATGCTAAAAAAACAGATTTTTCTCAAATAGATTTTACGTCCCTGGAAAAAGACATCTCTCTTACAAAATTACATCTTGCTTTGCTATGCCTCAAAAAAGGTAAAGCCCCAGGACCGAATAGTTTTATATTCTATATTCACTTATCTTAGCTTCTTCTTCCCAAACTACTTGATTTAATACACTCTTTCTCTGACTCTTTCACATTATCTAGTTCTTTTCTAGACACACTCATTTACCTTATTCTGAGAGATGGAAAAGATTTACCTTACTGTAAAAACTACAGACCCATCTGTTTGGTTAACATAGATTATAATTTTTTTTCTAGAGCATTAGCAATTAGACTGGAAACTTTTCTCGCTGATCTTTTAGGAAAGAAACAATTAGGTTCTGTTTCAGGTAGATATCTTTCGGAAAGTACTAGTTTGTTTTTGATAATATTTTAAATTCTTCTGATTTTTCTGAACCTTTAGCAGCCATCGTTTTAGATACTGAGAAGGCTTTCGACCAGATAAATTGGTCTTTCATATTTTAATCTCTTAGATGGTTTGGCTTTGGAGCCGAAACTATTAACCTAATTTCTCTTCTCTATTCCTCCCCTTGAGTTGCTATTTGTGCGAATGGGCCAACTTCCTTGTATTTTACTCTTGGTAGAGGAGTGAGTCAAGGATGCCACCTTTCTCCATTTCTTTTTAATTTAGCTCTCAAACCATTTTTGTCCAGGATTAGACAAAAGTCACGCATTCATGGATTCTCACACAACACTCAACATATTAATTTAGCTGCCTATGCAGATGATATTCTGTCATTTATATCAAAATCTAATTTTTCACCTCTGAGGTTACAGCTTATCCTTTAGTCTCTGGATATAAGTTGAATAACAACAAATGCAAAATGATATCCTAAAATAAATGTACCTTTAAACAAGATTTCTCTTTCTCCAATTTCAAATGGCAAATTTATCAGCTAAGATATCTTGGCCTACCATTTACTCAATTGCTCATTACTTCTCCCATCTATGTAGATGCTTGTACAGATAAGATAACATCCCTAACAAATAGGTGACATCCTGTAAATCTATTATGGTGGGGTTGATTGGATACATCAATATGGTGTTGGTCCCCATTATCATTTTCACTATATCCAACATTCCTTTAAACATTACACTCAAATTATATAAAAAAAGGACACAATGTTATCCTCCTTTCTTTGGATTAATAAAAAGCCTTGTATGCCATTACTCAAACTTAAACGTCCTAAAGCAGAATGAGTGAATTTCCCTGATTTTGCCAATTATCATAAAGCATTCACATTAAAGCAATCTATTCAATGGATCACACCTCCACCCACTTATACTTCATGGGTTGATTTAGGATGCAAGTTCTTAACTCCTTTTTCATTTTAGCCTTCACGAGAAAACCTCAAAAATTAATTAACCAGATTTTTAAGCACACTTGTAAATTGCTGGCTTCTGTCACTCCATGCTTCCCCATAGACTTGAACACCTTTTTAGATTCCACCATTTGGTATAATCGTTTCATACAAATAATGAACAGACCTATTTACCGGTCAACCTGGAGATCTAAAGGACTAATCTTGGTTAAACAATTATATGATAGTGGTGCCTTTATATCTTTTTCTCAAGCCCAAACACTTTATGGTTTAGCATCTTCTTCTAGTCACAGATTCATCATCCTACAAAATATAATCTCTCAATCATATACTTACTATCAGTCCCTTTCTCCAATTAATACTTCATCACCCATTAACCTTACTAACTTCCTACATACAAATCCAAAGCCTTCTTCTATCTAGTCAATAATTCAAGGCACCTTGAATGATTGACATAAATCAAATTGTGAACTCGCCTTGGGAAACAATCTCTGTATCACTGTAAATACAACACAGACCATTTTCATCCTATATATGCTTTAACATAAAATGAACTCCAATACTCCAGATACTTGTTGGACATGCTCTACACCCCAAGCTGACTTAAAACATATAGGCCCTCATTATGACATTGGCGGTAAATCTCGCTTATCGCTGATGGCTGCCAAGGTACCGCCGCAGTGGCATATATCCGTTTGTTACATAATGACGCACACACCAATCCAAAAGAGTTCAGCCACATACACAAATCCGCCAGCCCAAAGGTCAGTGCAAAAGTGGTGGTCCCAACACCCATACTATTACGCCAACAAAACAACGCCCCTCACATTATGACCCACGAATTACCATGGCGGATATTCAACAGCGGTAAACATTGGCGGTACATCCCGCCGCCCTCAGAATGGACACCCACAACCAAAACAACTCCACATTGGCCAATATGAAAAATACACACTTGACATAGACACACTACACCCACACACCCACACTGCTATAAAACACACACTCACATTACCCACAACTCTTTACGAATACAAATCATTGCCATCAGACTGACACCAAGACCACTGCGACAACTAGACACACACTACATACGTCCATAGATCCCTTACTCACCTCACATCACACACCCCACCACATTACTCAACACACTCTCCCCAACACGAACCACACAACACCCATGTCTCCACAAAGGCACCCCCGTTTCACAGATGAGGCGTTAAGGGTCATGGTGGAGGAAATTGTCAGGGTAGAGCCACAGCTGTTTGGAGCACAGGTTCAGCAGATATCCATTGCAAGGAAGATGGAGCTATGGCGGAGAATCATGGACAGGGTGAACGCTGTGGGACAGCATCCAAAAATGAGGGACAACATCAGGAAGATGTGGAATGACCTACGGGGGAAGGTACGTTCCATAGCAGCAATTCACCAGCTTGCCATACAGAGGACTGGCGGTGGACCCCCAGCTCCTCCCCCACAGCTCACAGCATGGGAGGAGCAATTCTTGGCAATACTGCATCCTGAAGGACTCGCTGGAGTATCCGGAGGACTGGACACTGGTAAGTCAACATTTACTACTTATCACCCCCATACCTGCATGCCATCTCACACCCTGACCCTCACTCCCATCACTCCACCCCATCCCACATATTGCACCTACACATATGACTAACTCCAATGCCAAGCCCTGCATGCTACACCAATGCATGGACATTCATCCCAGTCCTGCATGGACACCCATCACAAAAGCATGTACAGCATAAGGAAACTAACAATCTCACAATACATCACCATAAGCGAGCAAAAAGCGGCAGGGCAACACTAACAATAGAGGGGAAGCCAGGGATGTACAATATGTCATACACATGAAGCATAATACATCACTTACATCCCCACAGGTACCCCAGCCAATGTCAGCGGAGAGGAGGTGCCGCGACTATGCAGTCCTCCAACAGAAGATGCATCCAGTGATTACAGTAACTCTGGACTTCTAGATCTGGCTGACCTACCTGGCCCATCAGGGACCAATGGACAGCCGGTTACCCAATCACAGATTACCACAGAGTCTCCCCCTTCAATATCCAACACCACAGCACCCACCCAGCGTACCCACACCTCTGTCTCCAGGACACGTCAATCAGCAGTGTGCCCACCTGTACAGGGACCCCAGGCCACACCTCGCCCCCAAGACAATCCGGGACCTGGGGTCAGTGGCAGTCGGCACACCATTCAGGGGACAGAGGCACAGGCCAACAGGGACACTGGGAGGACTGCTGTGCACCAGGGGAGGACAGGACCAGGGAACCGACTCTCCAGGAGGCACTCCGAGATTCTGGGAGCCTACCAACATTCCCAGGACACAATGGGTAAGATCCTTGACAACGTGCAGGAGAACATGTGGCTGCAAGAGGGACAGTATCAGGGAATCAGGGAGGACTTGCAGGCCATTAACACCACCCTGATCTCCATAGCAGGGATGCTGGCAGACATGGCCAACATCATGAGGGAGGAAACAGCACACCAGTGGGCCCCTTCTTCTAGCCAGTCCATTGACCAGCCCTCCACTTCCACTGCCACTAGTGGGCAGGAGGCCCTGCCACATGACCCACAGGCCACCAGCATTCCTCCCCCTGCAGAAGGTGAACCATCCTGCAAACATTCCCTGCGACCCAAGCAGAAGCCAAGACACTTGCCAAGACCCCCACCAGGAAATGAGACTCTTCTGATTGTCCCCCTTGTGTCCCACTCAGTCACCTTGCCCACTTTGAACTGCCATTGCCCCCCTTCCTATGGTTCCTTGGACACTGGACCTGTGCTGGACTTTCCTTCATCATCACCCCATTCCATTGCACTTTACCCTCAATTTATTAGCACTACAATAAACACCCTTGAGCACAAAAGGACTACTAGTATTTTATGTGTTGAAAGTGTGTATTAATGGAAGCAGTCACATCCATTGCAAATGAACTGTACACTGTGAGAGCATAGAAATAGTGACCTGTAGCTGGCTGTAGTCATCACATCAGTACACAGTTGTTCTATCACCAACATCTGTAAGATGACAAACCATCGGTGACAGTAAGTTGAGATAAAAGGAAGTTAATGCTATCATGCTACAGCCGCACAAAATACACCAGTAGTCATAGAAATGTGCAGTTGCACTGTCTAACCCCTGTGTCATTGGAAGTACTGACGGATAACTGATGTTCTGTTGTCCTCATACTCAACCTCTTTATCCTCACTGTCCTCAGGGTCTACTGCTGCCACAGGGGCAACTCCAGTCTCCTCCTCCTGCAGAAAAGGTGTGAGGGCCAGGTTGTGCAACATGCAGCATGCCAATACGATCTGGCAGACCTCCTTGGGTAAGTAGCACAGGGATCCACCTGTCAGATGGAGGCACCTGAACCTGGCCTTCAGGAGGCCGAAGGTCCTTTCGATGATCTGTCTAATTCACCCATGTGCCTCATTATAATGGTCCTCCGCCCCTGTCCTGGAATTTCTCACAGGGGTTAGCGGCCACAATAGGTTTGGGTAGCCAGAGTCACCTGCAAGTATTGAGGGAGCACATTTAGCCTCACACAATCCTACGGGGTTAACTCAAAGGCATACACTAAGATACAGTGGGTGGGTGTAGGAAAGTACCATCTTGCCTGGCATGTTACCCCCATTTTTACTGTATGTATGTTTGTTTTTGACTATTTGGCACTGGGATCCTGCTAGTCAGGACCCCAGTGGTCATAATGTATGCCCTGTATGTGTTCCCTGTGTGGTGCCTAACTGTATCACTGAGGCTCTGCTAACCAGAACATCAGTGTTAATGCTCTCTCTGCTTTTAAAATTGTCACTGCAGGCTAGTGACTAATTTTACCAATTCTCATTGGCCCACTGGAACACCCTTATAATTCCCTTGTATGTGGTACCTAGGTACCCAGGGTATTGGGGTTCCAGGAGATCCCTATGGGCTGCAGCATTTCTTTTGCCAACCATAGGGAGCTCAGACAATTCTTACACAGGACTGCCACTGCAGCCTGAGTGACATAAGGTCCATGTTATTTCACAGCCATTTTTCACTGCACATAAGTAAATTATAAGTCACCTATATGTCTAACCCTCACCTGGTGAAGGTTAGGTGCAACGTTACTCAGTGTGTGGGCACCCTGGCACTAGCCAAGGTGCCCCCACATTGTTCAGGGCAAATTCCCCAGACTTTGTGAGTGCGGGGACACCATTACACACGTGCACTACATATAGGTCAATACCTATATGTAGCGTCACCATGGTAACTCCGAACATGGCCATGTAACATGTCTAGGATCATGTAATTGTCACCCCAATACCATTCTGGTATTGGGGGGACAATTCCATGCATCCCGGGGCCTCTAGCACAGAACCCAGGCTATTCCTCAGATAACGAATGCAAGAGCTCACCAGAGTTCCTCTGCACTTCCCTCTTCGACTGCTGACTGTTCTGGTATTGGGGGGACAAGTTCATGCATCCCCTGGCCTCTAGCACAGAATCCGGGTACTGCCAAACTTGCTTTCCGGGGTCTCCACTGCAGCTGCTGCCAACCCCTCAGACAGGTTTCTGCCCCCATGGGGCCTGGGCAGCCTGGTCCCAGGAAGGCAGAAGAAAGAAATTTCCTCTGAGAGAGGGAGTTACACCATCTCCCTTTGAAAATAGGTGTAAAGGGCTGGGGAGGAGTGGACTCCCCCAGCCTCTGGAAATGCTTTGATGGGCACAGATGGTGCCCTCTCTGCATAAGACAGTCTACACCTGTTCAGGGACCCCCCAGCCCTGCTCTGGCGTGAAACTGGACAAAGGAAAGGGGGGTGACCACTCCCCTGACCAGCACCTCCCTGATAGGTGCTTACCTTTCTCAGTAGCCAATCCTCCTCTGAGGGCTATTTAGGGTCTCTCCTCTGGGCTATTCCTCAGATAACAAATGCAAGAGCTCACCAGAGTTCCTCTGCACTTCCCTCTTCGACTTCTGCCAAGGATTGACTGCTGACTGCTCCAGGACGTCTGCAAAACACCAACAAAGTAGCAGCACGACTGCCAGCAACATTTTAGCGCCTCATCCTGCCGGCTTTCTCAACTGTTTCCTGGTGATGCATGCTCTGAGGGCTGTCTGCCTTCACCCTGCACTGGAAGCCAAGAAAAAATCTCCCGTGGGTCGACGGAATATTCCCCCTGCTAACGCAGGCACCAAACTTCTGCATCACTGGTCCTCTGGGTCCCCTCTCATCCTGACGAGCGTGGTCCCTGGAACACAAGAGCTGGGTCCAAGTGTCTCCCACAGTCCAGTGGCCCTTCTGTCCAAATTTGGTGGAGGTAAGTCCTTGCCTCCCCACGCCAGACAGTAATCCTGTGTACTGCGTGATCTGCAGCTGCTCTGGCTTCTGTGCACTTTTCCAAGACTTCCTTTGTGCACAGCCTAGCCCAGGTCCCCAGCACTCCGCCCTGCATTGCCCAACTCACTGAGTTGGACTCCGACGTCATGGGTCCCTCCTTTGTGACTCTGAGTCGACGGCTGTCCTCAGATCTTCTAAGTGCCTCTTCCGGTACTTCTGCGGGTGCTGCCTGCTTCTGTGGGGGCCCTCTGAGTTGCTGAGCACCCCCTTTGTCTCCTCCTCCAAGGGGTGACCTCCTGGTCCTTCCTGGGCCCCAGTAGCACCCAAAATCCTCAACCGCGACTCTTGAAGCTAGCAAAGCTTGTTTGCGGTCTGTCTGCGTGGAAACAACTCTGCATCCTCCAGCATGCCGTTGGACATCTTCTGACCAAAGGAGAAGTTCCTGGCACCCTCCGTTGTTGCAGAATCTTCGGCTTCTTCCACCCAGAGGCAGCCCTTTTGCACCTTCATCCGGGGTTTAGTGGGATCCTGCCCCCCCTGGACACTTGCGTGACTCTTGGACTTGGTCCCCTTCCTTTACAGGTCCTCAGGTCCAGGAATCCGTCTTCAGTGTTTTGCTGGCAGTGGTTGTTCTTGCAGAATCCCCTATCTCAACTTTACTGTCTTTCTGGGGTATTAGGGTAACTTTACTCCTACTTTTCAGGGTCTTGGGGTGGGGTATCTTTGACACCCTTAGTGTTTTCTGACACTCCCAGCAACCCTCTACAACCTACACTAGGCTTGGGGTCTATTTGTGGTTCGCATTCCACTTTTGGAGTATATGGTTTTTGCTGCCCCTAGTCCTATTACTACCTATTGCATCCTATTGTGATTCTACATTGTTTGCACTACTTTTCTTACTGTTACTTACCTGACTTTGGTTTGTGTACATATAATTTATGTATATTACTTACCTCCTAAGTGAGGGTATCCTCTGAGATACTTTTGGCATATTGTCACTAAAATAAAGTACCTTTATTTTTAGTAACTCTGAGTATTGTGTTTTCTTATGATATAGTGCTATATGATATAAGTGGTACGGCAGGAGCTGTGCATGTCTTCTAGTTCAGCCTAAGCTGCTCTGCTATAGCTACCTCTATCAGCCTAAGCTGCTAGAACACCTCTATTCTACTAATAAGGGATAACTGGACCTGGCACAAGGCGTAAGTACCACAACATACCCACTATAAGCCAGGCCAGCCTCCTACAGTGGGGGCTAAAGCTCACCTATTAGCCACACCCTGTGCCTCTGTAGTTGGGCCATCACACTTGGGATGCTGCTATTCCTCATAACAAAAGCATCATGCACCAACCCAGGATACGTAGCATTGACGTGGGGGATGTACTAGTCTGCCAGGCACACCATTAGCACATTCAGTGAGTGGACACTTTTACAATTCCTGAACACCTGTTTATTCAGCCAGGTGGGGACAAACGCAATATGTGTACCGTCTATCGCCACAATAATATTGGGGATATGTCCTATTCCATAGAATCCGGCTTTCACAGTGGCCAAACCTTCCACCTAGGGGAAAGCAATGTAGCTGCACATGTCTTTTACCAGGGCAGACAACACTCTTGTCAGCACAATTGAGAACATTGGCTGTGATATTCCTGCTCACAAGCCCACTGTCATTTGGAAGGAACCAGTTGCCAAGAAATGGATCACTGATAGCACTTTCACAAGAGGGGGTATCCCAGTTGTATGACGGATAGATGATATCAGGTCTGGCTCCAATTGGGCACACAGCTCTGTGATTATGGCCCTGTCCAGTCTATTGGTGAGTATAATTTGCCTGTCCTCCAGTGTAGCTAAGTCCACCAGGGGTCCGTACATGGGGGTATGTCTCCACCTCCTATTCATCCGCAGCGGTAGGTATCTAAGGGACACAAAAGTGAGTAGGCTGTCACATTTGGAACAATGAAACTACAACTGCAGTCTACATGGTGCACTTATGTAATGAGACAGTGTTAATTGTGAGGTATGTGCCAATCTATTCTGTGATGCAGTTATTGTCGATATTACTACCCCCCCCCCTCGAAATGGTGACCGCCTGTCCTGCTGTAGGGACAGGTGGAAGTGAGGTAATTCCGCTGACGTTGGGCGTCGTGGCGGAAGGAGGTCTTGCACCGCCATACAATTCCTCATTGGATAATATGGGGCTCTATGGTGTACAGGGGCCAATGGGGATCTGCGCCGGTGGTGAAGGTGTACACCGCCGCGAATGTGATCGCCATTTTCTATCTGATTCCTCACTTGTTTCCTGACCTTCAACAGGAGAACACCTACACTGCGTGTGCTGCTGTGACCTATGTCTGGAACCTATCATGACCCGTGTGACTGGGGAAAGGGACCCTGCCTTCACTTCGGAGGAGTTGGAGCGACTAGTGGATGGGGTCCTACCCCAGTACAGACAGCTGTATGGGCCTCCAGACCAACAGGTGAGTACACTTTGGGCACAATGCTTGTGGGAAGGATGCATGGAGATGTGTGTGCAAGGGGGTGGGGACTAGGGGGAATGTCTTGTGGCAGTGTACATTTGTGCGCTGGGCGATGTGCGCAGCCCAGCGGCCATCACTGTTCCACCTGCGGGGTTATGACCGCACCTACCACCATGATTTTTGTGGCTTCTTAATGCCATGAAAACCATGGCGGTAGGCACTATCAGTGGCAGGGAATTCCTTCCCTGTCACTGATAGCGGTCTCCGCTCCTCCCACTCCAGTTAGCCACCCCACCTCTCCAAAGCCCCCCGCCCCCATACATTCACGCCCCCTTCACACACACACACGCATACACACACCCATTTCCACATGCATCCACGCATGCATACAACATTCACACACACATCCGCACACACTTTTATACATACATGCAGACATGCATTCACATAACACAACATACATGCACTCACACCTCCATACATGCACACACACATTCAAAACGCAACACATACCCGCATCCATGCACACACAAACATTCACACCCCACCACACACACAAAATCCCCCCATCCCCGCCCCTGTCATTCAGGGGGTCCTCCGGCAGGAGACGGGACGCTGCTGCCACCAGCAGTGCCTGCCGGCAGAACACCGCCAGGCTGTAATATTTGTCATAATATGGCTGGTGGCAGTCTACTGGTGTGGCGCTGCTGGTGGCAGCAGCGTCACCTTACCCCCATCCGCCGGCATAGCCACAGCCAGATCTCTGCCATTCTTCTGGCGGAAATCCGCCTGTAGTCATAATACGGCGGACGGCTGGTAGCCGCGGCGATGGTCTTTTGGTGGCCGTTGCCACAGCAGTAGGCTGCTTTTACCGCCAATCTCAAAATGAGGGCCTATATCTGATGGGCTGATGTTTCTTTCAATGTGCAAATAACTGATCTGCTAATAGCAATTGCTTTTCAGCTAATTATCAAACATTGTGAAGACTCAAAACAACTGTCGTCTTAAGCTTGGTGGTATGCTATAATCATAGATTAGACACTGCTTACATACATCCTGTATCTCTTGCTCTAAAAAGCAACAACTTTGGTTACCACTAACACAGTTTCTAGATGAATCTACCAGAAGAACATTTATACCTTTATCCAATGCTCAAGAAGTACTTAAACCTCCCTGACTTTTAGTTCTGATTACATTATTTTCTCTGTTTACTATGTATTTTTAAATCCTATTTAACTGATTATTTTGAAGTTACAATCAGAAATTTATGGGTTTTATATGAGATATGCATAGGCGCCCCTCTTCACCCCATTATTTTTTTAATTTATCTCTCAGCTGTTGTACCTATAAGTATTTATATGATTGTATCTTTTCGGCATTATAAACGTATCCTTAAACTTTAAAAAGACAAGTCTTTCAAAGAGTTATGAAGAATGCCTACAATACATATTCCACTGCACTCTACAGCACTCCACTCCATTACATTCTACTCTACTCTAAGACAATTACCACTACAACACTCTAATCTATGACCTCCATAACACTCCACTTCACTTTATGCTGCTCCATTTTTTGCCACTTCACAATACTGCACTCCACTCCACTCTATGCCACTCCACTCTGTGCTGCTCCACTATATGACACTCTACTCCATTCTGTGCCACTCCACTCTATAACACTCCAGTCCATGCCACTCTCCTCAATGCCACTAACTTTTAGCCATGCTGAACAGTAGCCACGGTGGTGTACAACATGGCTAAAACACATTGGCAAATCCAATATCTCTTATATAGGCGCCACCAATTGGCTTTGCCAATGCTTTTTTATATTATGGTTTTTGTCCAAGGAAGATGGGAGTAGTAAAGGAATGACATTTGCATTACAAATGCAGGTGCTAACTACTAACAGATAAAGAAGTTAGCATACCAAGAATTGCTCGGGCGTGGCTTAGCAACCGAACACGGCAGCCGCATCTTGAGACCGCTCCGTGTGGTTGCTCTTCGTCTGATTGACATCCTGCATCATGTTGGCCAAAAAGGTGCTGAAATCCTGCCTTCAAGGGCACCCCAAAATACCTGAGCAGTGGTGGGTGCTCAAGGTGCCCTTGGCAAAGATCATTGCAACTGGACCGTCAGACCAGGGGCCGGGCTTCATGGGCTGCTGAGTGGGGATGTGTGACCTGGGCCACGGCTGGTGAGGCAGCCTGAGGTGTGCCAGGTGCATTTGACAGGGGCCTGTGGTGACTGTCATGAGCCGATATTGACGGGGGAGCCTGGATGGGAGCACACATTGCCTCACCCACATCTGGCCTCCACCGGCGATGCATGCGTGGACGTACCCTTTGTGCCCCAGCCATTGGGTGGGTGCTGGGGGGAGGTTCTGGGCAGCTGACTCCAAGGCCTGCCAGCGCGCAAGGGATTTCTCACTGGCCAGGTCCTCTGGGCTCTTATCTCTCTGCTCCAGGAGGACAGGTTGCGCAACGGATTGGCATACATCGACTGGCTCCTTCTCTTGCCAATAAGTGGGTGGTGGGTCCCAAGGGACTATCCTGGCATGTTGCTTGGGTTGAGGGCTAGGGGGGCCCCATTGGCTCTCAATACCTCCCCTTCTCCTTGCACCTTCCACCACCGATTGGAGGTGCTGCCCGGGGCCCTCTGTGTGTCTTACCTTGGAACTTTCCCCGGGGATGGGGTGTGGCCATCTGGCACTGTGGGGCCCTCGCCTTGGTACAGCCTGCCTTCTGCCCCATAATGCTCCACTAATTGATTGGGCCTTGTTGTGACAAGGCTTGGGCCCTTCCCCAAGGCCAGGGAGTGCAGATATTGACTGGGGAGGCTCCCGGACAGCCCCAAGGACTGTGTGGATTGTGGTGGGGTATCTCAATAGGCCTGCTAGCAATATTGACGTTGCAGATTCCACAGGGCCCATCGAGACTTGCCGCAATGGCTGTAAAGCCTCAAACGCCACAAATAGTCTCCTGGTTGTTTCAGGAAGACGGGTGCAGCGACCTACGAAAAGCCCAAAGCATTGAAATCCATCTTGCTCCTTGTGAGTAATGCCCGGCACCCCGATAACTCCTTGGTGACTGGTGATGGTCCTTACAGGTGTAAACATAAGTGCTCCCATTGTATTATTGTTGTGCCCTTCTTCCTTTTTTCTTTTCCAGGTGGTGTCTCTTTTAGACTCTGTGGTATCTTTGCTGATAAGATCGTAAGATATTTGGAGTAGTTATTTGCTTCACTCACTTGTTCTTATTTTATTCCGTTGGGTATGGGAAATCATTGTCTTAGGCCTGACGGGCCCCCTTTTGGGGTCTATAGAGGGTCTACCTAGTGACAGATACTTCCTGTTCTCGAAGTATGGGGGATAGTTTGGTAATTTATAGTCCATGTAATGTTTGGCTATATGTTAATGTGTGCATTTTGTTTTTTGTTCATGTTACCTGCCTGCTGCAGGTCAGTCTCCTTGCGCACCCAATTCTTTGCTTCTCACACAAGCCACTGACATAAGTAACCCCTCATTATATAGTACACTAGACCACATATGGGTTGTGTCATGGAATGTGAATGGTATACTTGACAAAGTTAAGAGAGGCGCAGTCCTGAAACAGGCCAAGAGAGGCTGCGCAGATATACTCCACCTTAAGGAAACACACCTATTGGGTACCAAGGTTCAATGTCTGGCTCACTTTGGCTAGACCCAGGTTTTCCACTTAGTGTTCACAAGGGGGTCCAGAGGCATGTGTATTTCAATCAAAAACACTGTCCCAATTTGCCACACTAGGATGAGGACTGACTGTAGAGGTGGATATATTGCAGTTATGGGGATGCTTTTTATATAATCAATCACATCTTTATGTGTATACACTCCTCCACCATTGGGCTTCTCTTTAATAGAGGTATTGATGGGATTGTGCAGAGAGCTGCCCGAGGAATTCATAGTTCTATGAGGAGACTGGATGGGGTGGTAGACCGTACCATAGCCGGTGGCATCTTGGCAGGGTCCCTGAGCACCTGAGGTGACACTGCTGTCCTCTATCACCTCCGCCCTGGGTATGTGAAGGGCCCATCACATGAGGGGAGGAGGTTTAACATTCTTTTCAGCTCCCATGGCTCGTTCTCCGAACTCGATTACATCTTTGTTCCACAATCGTATGCCCATAGAGACTCCAACATTAGTTATGGCCAGAGGACTATCGGCTCACTCGTTGATTTGTATGCGGCTCCCAGTGGGCCGTCAGCATCTGTGTTTTGTTGCTACCTTTCACCTTGACATCTACAGAAACCATACTAACTTCAGCATATGGAGCACTCAATAGAGGAACACTTCACACACAACGCTGCGTCTACAGTGTCCCCTATTGCACAGTGGGAGACCTTGAAGCCTACGCTGCAGGGACGGACATTTGTTATTGTACGGGGGGAGGCGGCATTGAGCCCTAACTTAGGTGAGCTTGAACCCCAGATGGCAGAGTTAGACAGGCAGAGGCACTGCGCAGAAGGGCAGGTGGTGTGCAGGCAGCTAGGTCTCTTGCAGCTTCAATACAAACAGATATTGCTAGATGAAGCTAAACTGTCCTGCCGGGCGGCGGCTCAGAGTCCGATTTATCAATGGGGGAAAAAATCAAGTAAAATGCTCCATAAGTTGCTTCAGGGTTCTTCCAACTCTCCCCTCCCCCACTAGTTTGGCACTCCAGTGGTAAACTACTCACAGACCACAGTAAAAAGCCAGCAACTTCGCCACCCATCTTCAGAAGGTTTATCAGAGGAGCAAAGCTTCACCCCAGGACAGACTGTCGACTTTGTGCAGGCACTGGCACTTAAGATGCTCACTGTGACTGAGTGTGAGTCCCTGGATGAGGCTCTCAGCGGGGAGGAACTGTTGTCACCACTGGCGGGATTAAACACAGGGAAGGCACCAGGCCCTATTGGGTTTCCATCTGAGTTTTATAAGGTATTCATGCCCAAACTTCGAGGTCATATGTTGGGAGTGGCTCACGAGGCAATCAGTTCCCCCTCCCTTCTTACAGATTGGGGTCATGCTGAGATCATAGTCTTCTCCAGCTCAGCTCAGCTAGCAGAAGAACATGCTTCCTGCCGCCCAATTTCCTTGTTGAACCTTGAAGTAAACATTTTAGCGAAAACACTTGAAAATAGACTGATAGCCTGATCCTGGATTTAGTACATCCAGATCATGTGGGATTCATAACTTGTGCTGCCAGTCACCACCATATCCGGCACCTATATAATGGACTACCGCTTGCCAACAGATTCGAGGGTCCAGCAGGGGTTCTCCTGGCCGACACAGACAAAACTTTTGACTTTGTGAGTTGGGAGTTACTTTTCATTTTACTTCAGCGTCTCAACTTTGGCCCTAAATTTGTTTCTTATATTCAGCTACTCTATACTGATTTGACAGCGTCAGTTTTAGTGGTAGATGCCCAATCAGCTCCGTTACCCGATGCAGTGGGGAACAAGGCAGGGTTCTCCCTTTTCTCTCTACTATTCACCATAGAGCATTTGGCAGTCTGG
Organism: Pleurodeles waltl; assembly: GCF_031143425.1. Classification (NCBI taxonomy): domain Eukaryota; kingdom Metazoa; phylum Chordata; class Amphibia; order Caudata; family Salamandridae; genus Pleurodeles; species Pleurodeles waltl. The sequence goes on along the minus strand of NC_090446.1, from coordinate 713,132,552 downwards.
GTATGGATGGATGCGACAAGTGCAGAGCTTTGAATGGGGAGGGGAGTAAGCCTGTCAGACCGAATCACATTACTCTTTTTTTCCTCACATCCCTGGATGAAGCAGGATCCCTAGTGCTGCAAATCCTGCATATTTTTGGAGAGACCTGAGGAAGACTGTGGACTTACATGTCAACTCATGCAAGTCCACAGTCTTCGTGGAAGTGCCAGTCCACATGATCTTCGCTGGGCATCAGGCCTGCATGTAGTCTCTTCTGGATTCAAGTATCTGGGTGTGTTCGTAATTCCAGATGTGAACATGAAGTGGTCACACAGTTTCGATCCTATTCTAACTCACATAAAGGAGGATATCAAAGTCTGATTGGTCCTGCTACTGTCTCTCACTGGATGGTCTCCATCTTTAAAACGGTATCTCTGCCTCAGCTCCTTGATCAGCTACAGAATTTTCTGTATGAGGCCCGACATCAGTGGTTCTGCAGGCTAAACTCCACCCTCACCCTGTATAGCTCTCAGCAAATGCTTTCAGTCCACCTAGTGCCGGGGAGTCGCTGCTGCTGATATGGAATCATACTACTGCACTGCTCATCTCCTTGTAATCAAAGACTAGTGGTATGGTCTCCATATTATGTGCTATGTGTTGGAGCCGTGGGAAATGGGGGATACCCTTGTTCTCTCTTTATGCAGATGGCTATGGGGGTTCTCCCTGACAGCAAGGGTCATATTCCATCTCTGGTGTTCCTCTCTCCGATGTATGGGATGGTGGGGCAGATTGACGGAGTGGACGCAGTTGTGGAAGGGTTGCATACTCACCCAAGTGGCGGCATTAGAGGGCTTTCATAAATGAGATCTGATCAGAATCTCTACCTTGGGAGATGTTATGCAAGGTGCGGTATTGAAATTGTCCCAGAATTGATAGTCAGAATATCAGCTACACCACAGCCAATTTCATATATATCTTCAGCATTGCCATGCTATGACCCTGTGCATTACCACCTTGACCTACCTTCTTGAGTTTAATCCCTTGGAGAGCCAAGTTCTTATGGGTGATCTGTGAAGTTACAAAGTCACTAAGATCTACCAAACACTTCTTTCAATCCAACCAGGCACCTTCATAACCCTTTGGATTTGGACAGCAGGGGAAGCAGTTGTGGTGACTCTGGAGAATGAAGATTGGACAGAGGTGCTGGCAGCGCCTCCGGCAGCCGCTATTGCAGCCCGACACAGTTGATCCAATTTAGGTACCTCCATAAGGTTTATCTTATACGGCATAGACTGTGGCATATGTTGTTGATTGCCTCTCCGACATGTCACTGATGTAGCATGGACGAGGGCACCTTTTTTCACACAGTGTGGAGCTGTCCCAAGTTGCAGGGATTCTGGTGCGGAGTGATGGCCTGCCTAGGAAAAGTTCTCGATCCCGTTGAACCCTAAATTGATGCTTCTTCATCACACCAAAGGATTTGGGGGTAACAATTATTGACAATCCTTACTATTTTTGGGCCTAACTATGGCCAAGCGTGACCATACGAGAGTGGCAGTCTGCAGCCTCCTCATCCCTGGCAGTTTGGAAGAAGGAACTGGATCATTGTATGGGATTGGAAATAGCGGTATAAAAGGCTATGGGTGGGCAGACATAGAGGTATAGAGTTGAAGCCCCCCAGACCTGAAGTACAAATGATGTAGGATGAAATCCAGACTTTTAAGGGAAAAGAGTGGCTGGAGGGGGCGGTGTGCAGTTTGTTTGTGTCAGGGATTCACTAAGTGTCATTATTGATGGTGGAGGGGTGCAGTGGAGCGAGGTGTTTTCATGCAGGTTTTTTACCTTCTTTTTCCATATGATGTAATTGATCATTGTTTGATTGTGTTTTGGCTTATTGGACCTCATTCTTTTAGTATACTTTGGAAAATAAATAAAATGTGTTTAAAAAATTGGTCTTGCACAAAGCGTGATACACAAGAACCTCCTTAAAATAATTTGTAGTTTCTTGCAAATATTCCAGTCCTCTACTACATTTATTAGTCTGAATATATCTTCTTTGAGAATATTAGATATGATCTTCTCCACATTATTTTCAAAGAATTCAGCTAATTTGGCAAAGGGCATCACATTAGTTTTTTCAGCTCAACGATTTAAATGGAATCAACCATTTTAGAAAAAGCACTAGAGCAGTTTTCATCATATAGGAATTAAGGAGAACAGAATTTCTTCTTCACTGATCTAAACTGACTATGGGGGTCATTACCACCCTGCAGTCGGAGATAAAGTGGCGGTGCTTACTGCCACATTATGACATAGACGGACTGGCTGAGCCAATCCACCAGTGTACCACTCCGACCGACATGGCGGTAACAGCCACTGGGCTGGATATAACAATCTCCAGCCTGGCGGCCGCCATTGTGCCTCCTGCGGCATCATGACCCCGCCTACCACCATGGTTTTCGTGACGTTCGTAACGCCACGAAAATCACGGTGGTAGGCCCTATCAGTGACAGGAAATTCCTTCCCTGTCACTGATAGGAGGCCCCCTCACTCCCCAACACTCCCCAGACAGAGCCCCACCCCCTTTTCATCCATGCTCCCCTCCCTTCCAACCTCTGCCCAAGCCACACACACATGCAGACACATACTCATCCACACAGACATACACGCATACATACACGCATGCATTCATTCATACACGCACACATCCACACACACATCCAAACTTAAACACAGACACGCATCCACATTTCCATTTATACACGCACTCATACACATTCATAAACGCACTCACCCACATTCATACACACACGCAAACAACACTAAACACACACTCGCATACACACACACTCACACATACATGCTCACACCCCCCTCACACACACAACACCCCTCAGCCCTCTCCCCTGTCAGAAACCTGACTTACCTGTATCAAGGGGGTCTTTTGGCAAGGGACAGGACGGGGCGCTGCTGCTGCCAGCAGCGCCCGCCAGCAGCGCCCACCAGCAGAACACCCCCAGGCCGTAATATTAATCATAATACGGCTGGCGGCAGTCTACTGGCGTGGCGCTGCTTGTGGTAGCACCGCCGCCTTACCACCATCTGCCAGTATGGCCACAGCTAGATTTCTGCCCTTCTTGTGGCGGAAATCCAGCTGTGGTCACAATTCAGTGAACGGATGGTAGCTGCGGCAATGGTTTTTGGGCAGCCGTCGTCGCGGCGGTTGGCAGTTTTTAACCGCCATTGTCATAATGAGGGCCTATATTTCCTATGCAGTTTGCAATGTAATGTTTGTAGAACAAAAACACAAGTCCTACCAGGACTAATCCTTGTGGAAATAAATGTATGAATGCCATGACATACACTGCTACTTATAGAATAAGCAAATACAGGAAAATGTTTAGATCACATTAAAAACAGTTACAAATATGACATAATGAGGACCATATTAAAATCCAAATTAAAATCGAGCTCTTCCTAGAAAAAAAAACACATGAACAGCGATGTACGGATTGCTGCAATTGTCAACAAATTAACCCAAAGGCAGGCAACACTGAAAACAAATACATTGACGGGGAATGTCTGGACAGTTTTTGCTTCTGAGGTATCCAAGATAATACCCGACCTTTGAATGTTTAACCTGCTGATACATAGTCATTACTCATATGCTTATCTGTATAAACCTATTAATCATAATAGAGTAAACCTCACACAGTAATCACACATGAACACTTTCCCCAAAAGTCATGTGATGTAGCTGGCCAATTAGGATCTGAATTGCTTCTTCAAACCCATGAACCACTTTCAAATTCAATTAGCATAACAAAACCAAATCAATCATTTTAGTCATCAGCTGAGGGAAATGTGTAAAGAATAGATTTGCATACTATTCCTTTTGTACCAGCAGAAAGTAATCACTGAAAGTTTAACATAGCATGTATTATATCTGATGGGTGAAAGAGAGCTTCTCTAATCCTAATCCTAATGGAAATGGAAATGTATGTATGTTTCTTGGTGAACACACAGGAAGTCAAAAGGGGTCAAACAAATGATGCTAGGCACACAGACGGTAAACTATTTACCAAATCACAAAAAGGGATTGCGAGTCGCAATTAGGAAGGGGTGTTCCCATGTATGATTGTTTTGTGACCGCGAATGCGGTCGCAAAACAATCGCAGTTAGCACCAGTGTCACACTGGTGCTAACCCATTCGCAAACAGGAAGGGGTCCCCGTGGGACCTCTTCCCCTTTGTGAATAGCAGTAAAAAAAAAATCAGAGCAGGTAGTGGTCCTACGGACAACTGCCTGCTCAGAAAAAATGAAAAGAAATTTTTCATTTTTTGTTTTTGAAATGCATCTTGTTTTCCTTTAAGGAAAACGGGCTGCTTTTTAAAAAAAATGCTTAATTTAAAAGCAGTCACAGACATGGTGGTCTGCTGTTTCCAGCAGGCCACCATCCCTGTGAGGGCGGCCAATCCCCGCGGGGGTTGCAAATTGAGAATATTCATGAGGAAGGGCATTTGCGACCCCCTTGCGAATCGCAAACAGTGTCATTAACACTGTTCAACCTAAGGTTTTGCGACTCGCAAATTGCGAGTTGCAAATCAAGTCTTTCGTATATGTAGCCCTAAGGTCTTAATTACGTGTTGTGCAGGAATGGGGCAATTTCCCCCTGTTCGGTAAAATCACGCCTGTATTGTTGTGCATTTACGAGTAAAACTCCTTGGAATACAACTGTACAGTGCAAATCATTAGGGTGGTATTTAACATGCTACAGTCAATGGAGTACATGGGGTGACCTGGGGCCATATTACAAGTAGGGTGCACTGTCCCTGTTGGTGCTGCGGCCCACCTTCAATTTAGTGCGTGAGGCGCAGACAGAGACAGTGCACCTTTTTACTGACACTGCTCTGTGTTCAGGGCAAATGCGAACTTGCAACTGCCTGGGAGCAGCGCACTAGAGAGAGGCAGACCCCTGCCTGTACATTATGGCACACCATGGCAGTTGTTAGGGAAATAGTGTCAACATTTTTTACGCTATTTTGGCGCTTTGCTGCACTAGCATCAAAAATGTTGACGCTAGTGCAGCAAAGCACAGGGAGGCCCATTGATTAAAATCGGTGCATATTTTACCGCCTTCTCTGAGCAGGCTTTGAAAATGACGTAAAAAAAGGTGCAGTGAAATGTTGTAAATTTCACTGCCCCATTTTTTCGGGCCTTCCTGAGTCAGTACACCACCCTTGAATACATTGTGCCTGGTGCAAGCATAGTGTGGCACAAGGGTTTATAAAGTGGTGCAATGCAAGCATTGTGGCACTTTGTAAATACGGCGCTGTAGAAAAGCCTCCTCAACGCCGCCTTAGCATTGAAAAAAAATGTTGCTAGGGCGGCGTAAGGTGGCGCTAGGGGACTGTAAATATGTCCCTTTGCCTTTTACAAAGCAGTGGTGTTTCAGCAATGTACTTCTGTCAAACTTTCACTGGAAAAAAAACCTTTGTTTCACATATAGAATTATTGCTCTCCATTCAGTTCAGATATTCTATTGCAAGTATCTATCTCCATATCTAGTGTAGGCACTTAGGGCCAGATGTAGGAAAGAAGCAAATTGCGACTTGCAATTTGGGAGTCCGTGCGACTCGCAAATTGCAAGTCGCAATTTGCTATGCAGAAAGGTGTCTCAGACACCTTCTGCAACTCGCAATGGGGTCGCAAAGACCCACCTCATTAGTATTAATGAGGTGGGTCGCAGTTTGCGACCCCATTGCGAGTATGGGCACTCACGGGGATGGTGGCCTGCTGGAGACAGCAGACAACCATTTCCGTGACTGCTTTTTAATAAAGCAGTTTTTTTTTCCCATCTGCAGCCCGTTTTCCTTAAAGGAAAACGAGCTGCACTTGGAAAAAAATACCGAAACCTTTAGTTTCGTTTTTTTTCAGAGCAGGCAGTGGTCCATTGGGCCACTGCCTGCTCTGAAAAAATATTTTTGTTTCCATTCACAAAGGGGAAGGGGTCCCATGGAGACGCCTTCCCGTTTGCGACTGGGTTACCATCCACTTCAAGTGGATGGTAACTGCAATTTCATTTGCGACCGCTTTCGCAAATGAAATTGCATAGCGTTGCGAGTCGCAAATAGGAAGGGAACACCCCTTCCTATTTGCGAGTCGGAAATGCATTTTGCGAGTCGGATCCGACTCGCAAAATGCATTTCTGCATCGCAGAGAGGCTTTTGCGCCTCGCAAACGGCGTTTTTCGCCGTTTGCGAGGCGCAAATCCTTTCCTAAATCTGGCCCTAAGTGATCTGAATCCAGTTCCTGGCCCAGCTTTAAATATGGTGGTGGTGGCACCATAATGGATTTTAATGGAAGCAGCCCAAGGTTGTCCACAGTTTATAGACAATGGTGAGGGACGTCTCCGCTCCCTTTGTCCGTATTGTACTCATGCTCCTCCCTATTAGCCAGCTTAGAGGTAGACTGGTGAGGAGCACTGTGCCCTCCCCCAGTTCCGCTTGCTCTTTGAACTTGTCCCTGTATTGGAACTTGCTCTACTGCCCATGTTTGCGTTTTGAGAGAAGTAATAAAACATTGGCGTGGCTAAGAAGTAAAAAAAAAACAGATGCTTACGGGAAGTGTTTGGATATCTGCTATATGCTATCTAGGAATACAAGATAATACCACAGCTTTTAATGTTTAACCTGCCAGTTCGTTGAACTGATTAAGTGTAATAAAGTAAGCCACACCTGGTAATTTACACATAAGCGTCTTTCCCAAAAGTCATGTGATTTACCTGGCCAATGGGCGTTTGGATTGCCTCTTCAAACTCCTAAAGCACGACCATAATCAATCAACATAACATCAATAACACAAACATTTCAGGCATTAACTGATGTAAATGCTGGAGAAGATGTTTCCATTTTGTGTACATTATACCTGCAGTATTTAATTATTGGCAGTTTACATCGTGTGTACAAGACCCAGTAGGTGACACAATGCTCCACATGGGCTTAATTCCATACAGGCAGTGAAAGAAATAATATTATTAGTAATATAAAATATAATAATATAGTAAAAAAGAAACGTCTTATAATATTGTACATAACATGATAGGAATGTAAAATCCAGTACAGAAAAACATAAAAAAACAACAACATAAGGTAAGTTTAAAACACAGAGAGATGGGCGTACAGTGACATCAGAACATTCGTAAAATTTACAGCAAAGACACAAAGGCCTTTTTTGGTGGAAAGGTCGCAGAAATAAACTATTTTTCAAGTCTTTTTAGGAAGCATTAAAGGACTAAATTGTCTTAATGTCAGGTGAGAAGGAGTTTTACATCACAGGCGCGCGCCCAGAGAAGGCTTACTTCAGGGTAATTCCCTCTTAAATCCTGGTGTTTCAAGGGTGAGGCTGCCCTTACCCTGAAGGACAGGTAGGCTCCCATAAATACAAGGTCGTTGGGGGCTCTCAGAAGGACAGGTTTTGTATAGTACCTATACACTATTATCAACAAAACAGCGTAAAAATGTCAATATTGATCTGGATTAACTACCCACTGATAATGGGTGTTTAATAAAGACACCGAAATAATTACGTCATTGACCTAAAGAAAGAAATAACCTTAAAATATGTCCAACAATATTATAGCCAGTCCTGTATGGAGTAAGCCATGATATATTGACAGGAAGAGTTTTTGTCCAGGATGAATTTAATTTATAGTTAGTAATTTAGTTGAACAACATGGGGGCCACAACAGAGAGCAGTGTGCAGCTGTCAAGTCATGTGTTGTAATCCCAGCAAAGCCACTGCGGCTTATACATGAATACTGTAACGATAAAGACATATATCAATGAAAGATAAGTGGATCGTACAGCTTGTGGTGTTCTCAATGGAAACAGTACATTTGAAGTTTCATATTGTATTAACCATTTAACCAGGAGTGGCTTGGAGGTACAGGGACTCATGTCGTCATATTTAAAAAGAGAGAGGAATTGTTGAGGATAATGAGGCATGAGCATGCCTCAGAGCCCTTGACTGACCCACCGGTTCTATCCGTGCCAATGTTGTCTGACTATGTTGGAATCGTCTTCCTGCTCTCTCATGCGCTGTGGTAACAGAAGCAGCTGCTTGTTAAACTTTCCTTTTGCCTGTATTTTGCTCTGCCCAAAATTATGTCTCCACTTCCTTAGATCTTGTGGTGAAACTTCCGTGGTAGAAAATTTCATTTTGACTCAACTCGAAGTTACAATGAGCATGTCCGTCCCATAGTTCTCATTCCTTCTAATGGGCCATGCAATCCGTGTGTTTTGCTCTTGTAATTCCAAAAAGCCCTTTATAGTTTTGGTTTTTGCTTGCAGACGTGCGGTGGGCAGGATTTATGTATCCAGCTTCTATATCTCTGTTATTTTCAATAGTTCTAAAACAATCCCTTTTTGTATGGGATGAGAAAGGTGATATCACCAGCATACATGGCACTAAGTAGCTTCTGCCTTTCATTCAGAGACCTTGGCATAATGTTCCCTACGGGTGACCAAACCAATACATAAATATCCTGACAACCCTTTTCGTAGGTTTATAGTCATTGCTTTTTACACTTATTATAATGTATTTCATGATGAAATTGTGCTTTCGTGACTATGGTGATTTATGCAAATTGTTAAAATATAATTTAGTGTGTAATTTTAGTGCAATAAAAATACATTAGTAATGTAATCATATGTACAATGTCTTTTGTTTGCTCTGTGTTGGTATTGCATTGATTACCTTAAGTATTTAGCTTTCATTAAAAGGTAGATGGGATGGGGAGTTATTTGTGTATTGGTTTGGTTTTTCTCTACCCCGGGACCAAGATCAGAATTTTAATGGGACCCTTGTTTGTATATAATAATACCTTAACTGGTGACGGCCATGGGTTCCATTGCCATGAAAATTAATAATGTGTAAAGTGAACACCCCTGTCTGGTACTGCTACTTATTCTCAAGGATGATGACAAGGAGCCATTCATCTTAATAAAGGGTTTGGACTCTGAATAAAGAAAGGATGTGCAGCCTACAATACCTTAGATCAGTGGTTCCCAACCTTTTGACTTCTGTTGACCCCCACTGTATCATTACTGGAGCCCGGGGACCCCCACTGAGTTTTTATTTGAATCCGGGGACCCCCCATCCCCACTGAGTCATTAGTGGAAGCTGGGGACCTAATCTGTTAATATTATTTAGTTTTTTAAACAGTTGCGGACCCCCTGAGGAGGCTTCGCGGACCCCCAGGGGTCCCTGGACCACAGGTTGGGAACCACTGCCTTAGATAAACCCACCCGTTTCAGCACCGTACACATATATGGCAATTCTAACAAATCATATTCATATTCTGTATCTAACAGCAATGCCTCTACTGAAGCTCAGGTGCATTTCTAATGTAGAAGTGTTGACACTATCTTTGATAATCTGATAAGAAAGAAGATAAAGTGCTTATGGAGGATCGGAGGCGGTGTTAGCCTCAAGAACGTATGAGGTAATGTGTCCCTAAAAAAATGAATTTTCTCAATGAAACAAATATCATAGTTAGTTAAATAAGCCTTCTTCATTCAAATAATAGAAAACATAAAGGTTTATCAATAATTCAATAATTACAGAAAGCATAATACAGATAGTCATTCATTGGCAAGTAGGAAATTAGCATAAAGCTCAATCAAATGCAACAGGAAGTCTGGCATAGCATCAAGTCTCAGAGAAAATATCAAAATTATTGTAAATTCTAAGCGTGCAACAGACTAACATGTATCTGCTCTTTAAGAGTCAAGAAAGCAACTCCTAGCCCAACTCCAAATTAGCCTTCTTTTATAGACAAATAAACAACAAAAAAGCAGAGTCAGCTTTAGGTGTGCAAAATGTTACATAGACCTAGCAAAACACAATTGAGAATAAAATGAAAGAATAACTAACACCATCCTAATATCATTCCCTAAATGAATAATAATTAGCCGCTTTTTGACCCAGTGCCATTGGATGTGACAGTACACATCTAATTACAATTAAAAAATAATGATACATTTCTAAAATGAATGAATAGGGCAACTGAATTACAGACTGCAGGGACCTTGAACAGCTACGTTCTGAAAGAAAAGCTTCCTCTGAGGCTCACCAAGAATGACATCATAACAAAGCATTTTATTAGTGCATGATTCTGCCTGTGGGGAAAGGATAAATGATCACACAGTCAGGTTGAATTTCAAGAGGGAATCAGGCCTAATTTTGACCTAGTTTGGCCATGTTTTGGAAAACACAGCTCTGTAGAGCACAATGAAATTGCTTTTAAAGGAAAATATTTATGGCCCTATCAGTTAGAAACATCTCTAACAACGCCCTCCCCCTTCTGATGATTATTTAGTCATCACCACTTCCAATGTTTTAATTACAAAACAGTCTATGTGATCTCCGGTTTCTTGCATCTCAAGTCCTCCAAAACCTTGATGTAATTATATGCACAAGCTTTAATGTTCTCCAACTAAATCTGGTCTCTCTTTCTCTTCTTTGTAGACATTGTGACACCTTCTTCTTGCACTCAGAATTTAAACCACTTTTAAAATAGATTACTTCAAGAATTGTAAGCAAAAGAATTAGCCGGATTATGCAGACAACAATAATTAGTGGCATTAGTACTTTTCCAAAGCACACTGCCACCTATATTATCAAACCATTCACCAACCTTTGAAAACCCCTTTTAAAAAAAATATTTTTATAATTTAGTGTGTCCACACTTTTTGATGCATAGAATCATATCCAAAAAATAGAATAAAAACAGTAAATGTGAACCTTAAGTAATAAACAATATAGCATTACCATACTTATGTGGAAGGATAGATCAATGTCTGAGAGTGGTCAGTGCATCACCTAGTAAGGTCTTCATGAGTCCACATTAGTTACAAATTTGCCAAGCTTGTAAAGCTCATAGAAATAGCAAAGGCAAATATTAATACACAGTACCTGATACCAACCAGAAAAAATGATTAAAACGTTTAGCACCTGTAGTGTGGTCTTTCCTGATTACTAGTGCCTCATTAATGCGAGTTAATGATCTAACAGTTAGTAGCCAAGCGGGCCACCAGAGTAGATAACTTTCAAATTTTCACCTCATTCATAGCCACACCATTTGGAGGTATAAGGTCACCAAACACATCCATTAAAACCTGACAAAAACCAAACTTTACTCTTCTAAGCTCACTATCACTTCTTTCCCTCATCTCATGCATATGGTAAATATGACGAAAAACTAAAGAAGGGTGTTAGAAATTGGGTTTCTAGTTGGCAGATGTAAAGCCGCGGTCGGAAAACCGGGGCCGGCGGTTTCCTGCCGTTTTTGCCCCGGCTGGGCGGATTCTGACCCCTTACCGCCAGCCTGTTTCTGGTGGTTTTCACCGCCAGGAAGAGGCTGGCGGTAAGGGGTGTCCTGGGGCCCCTGGGGACCCCTACACTGCCCATGCCACTGGCATGGGAAGTGCAGGGGTCCCCTAACAGGGCCCCGGCCAGCTTTTCACTGTCTGTCTAGCAGACAGTGAAAAGCGCGACGGGTGCAACTGCACCCGTCGCACGGCCGCAACACCGCCGGCTCCATTCGGAGCCGGCTTCTGTGTTGCGGCCTCATTCCCGCCGGCCCAGCGGGAATGTTGGAATGCCGGCAGCGGTCTTTTGGCCGCATGGCTGCCGATTGACGGTTCCCGCCTCGCGGGCGGCGGTATCAGGGCCTTTGTGTTTGAAAAAGGCTTTGTGCCGAAACACGATACAATCCATGCTGTCCTAATACATTATGCATCTATATCTCACTGAAGTGGCAACACTTTGGCGGTCATTATGAATATGGCAGTCCGGACTGCCATGCCACCGCTATATTATGTTCATGGCAAGACCCCCACAGCAGAATTCCACCACTGCCTGGCAGCCTGGCAATGACGGAGTTACATATCTGACAGGGCAGCACTGCAAATAGCGCTGCCCGCCAGATAATGTACCTGTTTTCCCCCAGCCTTTCCCTGGTGATGGCAGAATGGGTGACTCAGGGCCCCCATGCACAGCCCCGTCGCGCATGTCACTGCCCGATTTACGGGCAGTGATATGCGCTACGGGGGTTGCTGCACCCGCCGCACTGCTACATTGCCGCTGGACCAACGGAATGTTGTTTATGTGGCCGGTGTGGTCTTCAACACGCTGGCGGTCTTTTTTAGACCGCCAGCACCGAACTCGTCGGCATTTCCCGCCGAGTTCATAATGACCACCTTTGTTTGTAGAGAAAGCACCATGGTTGGAGACCCTAGCAAAGATGGATTACCCCAGAACAGTGTACAGTAGTCGATAGGAGAGATCCAACATGCAGAGCATATCCCCTTTTCAGTTTCACTTAACCATGAAGTTTTGTGTGAAGTATTAGTTCTATTACTAATGTAAATATCAATCAACATGCTGTTGTCTAGTATTTAAGTACAACACTGTTGAACAGTCAACACATGACAGACTGTGTCCTCTTTTGCAAAGAATGTCTAAAGCAAGATATATTTACATTGCCATTGTACACAGAGTCATTAGTACTTCGTTAATGCCAGTTAATGATCCAACAGGGTGAGTAACCAAGCAATCCACCAGAGTAGGCCTCTTTCAAATTTTCACATCATTCATTGCCACCCTACTAGGAAGGAACAAGAAAACCAAACACATCCACTAAAACTTGACCAAAACCACACTTTGCTCTACTAAGCTCACTATCACGCCTTTCACTCATCTCAATCATATGGTAAGCATGAGGAAAGACCCAAGCAAGATAGCAGCTCCCCACCCAATTATGTGAGAGGTTAAAATAAACAGTTATATCACTGACATAATAAATTCCTCTCAGTTGTTGGTTCTCAACCAATCACAAATTTATAAACAACCACATGATTTGCATTACACTCACTTTTGCCAAACATTTCTATTGGCTCATCATTCAGAGATTTTTCATGCACCATATATATTATCCTTTTCTTTTTTGCTCCACTCTCAGACTAGGATGCACTTTTAAATTTCTGAACTTCTCTTGAGACTTGTCTTGTAATTCAATTTCTCTCACTTTTTCCCAATTTCTACAAATTTCTACTGTTATTTCATTGTATTCCAAAATAAATTGCTGCTCCGCTTTAGTCAATTTGCACACAAGCATATTTTTTAGTCATGTCAGATTTCGAGTTAGGTGGCATTATCAATCACAAAGGATTAGTAATAAAATATACTCTGGATCTTCAGTTTCAGGAAATTCTATCAATGAAGGATTGTAGCATGTAAAAGAAGGTGCCCAAAATTCTCAACCATGAAAGCATTGCATAACCTTTCCTGCAACAGAAGCAGCTAGAAATGTACACATGTAACAGTTGTGACTCTTTACAATGTGTGCATATTGCAAGAACAAATGTGAATATTATATTTTCTATTTGAAGTTACCTAAACACCTAACTCCCAGTGCTAATTTTGTGTTCAATAATTTTTATATGTGACAGTTAAGTTTTGACTTTATATTTTAAGTGAAACATGTCCAACCAGTGAAATCAAACACAACAACAAGCCAATTGAAAATAATACTATAACTAATGAAACTATTCGTAAAACTGAGCAGCACCTTTGCTTTCTAATTGCCATACTTCTATGAAAAAGTATTCTAAAAGCAAAAATAAAAATCTAAAAGTACAAAATCAAACTTAATATGATTCAAATGTTCAGTTTCAGGCTAAGTGAAAGTTCAAAGTAACCCTACCATCTTCGACTGGGTACATAAGATAGAAAAACAAACAGCCTCTAGCTATGAATGCTGTGCACCTTCTTTCTCAAAAGCTAAAACAGCTCATCAATTCTAATTAAGTAGCTCATCAAGAAACTACTCAGTGAAATTTTCCAGTTTTTATTCACAGCCAGTTCATGGAGGTACTTCATGAAAAATCTGCAAATCTGTCAATTCTATTACTTCCGCATCAGATTTAGCATCAACATTGGTTACATATGATCTTGTTGATCTTTTAGTTACAAGCTTTTCACTTTGATTGTCCCTGGTCTCTTTCAGATTCCTCTGAATCTTCAGTGATTTTTTCTCATCTTTGAACTCTATTCAACACTCTTTTCCTCACTGATTCAGGCCACTTTTCTTCTTGATGTGTGTTCTTTTCTTCAGATCCACTTATGACTACTACTGTATCTTCACTTGTCAACTGATTCACGCTTTTGTCTGGGTGTCTGTATCAGCTAAATCAGCTTTAATCATTCCAAAATTATTTCCTTCTGGATTTTTGAAATTTACATTTTTTAGCTGCACTCCTCAAACTTGTTCTTGTTGATGTTCTTGAACACCACACAAATCCAGCTTGACACTGTGGGTCAGTGGTTGTTGTCACCACTTCTTCATCTGAAGTCTTCACTCTTTTTGCATGAGATGCATTGAACCACTGTGGCAAGACTGCACAGCATAGTTTGACACAGGGATTACTTTATATCAACCTTTCCACCTTGGCTCCAGGCTAGACTTGCTTCTTCAACACAACCTAATTCCCAGGTTGGAGGCTGTGGCACAATTCTTCTTTTGCTTATGGTGTGGTTAGGTTGACTTTATGAGGGATACAGCATACTACATCAGCCAAATTCAAGGAATTTTCATGGCTTCCCTCATTAACACTTCGTGCAGGGAAAGTCTTGTGTTTTTATTCAGAGTATTTCTGATACTAAGGAGCACAAGTGAACATGCATCAGTCCACCAGTAATGTTAAGGTAAACTTTGATTTCACTGTGCCATTTATTCTACTACTTCCATTGGTGCTCTTTCTCTGTAACTGTAATGGAATGTCTGCTCACTTTGTAAGGTCCTGCACAGTAGCTTCAGTATCTCACTCTTAAAATAAGGACCCTTATTTGATTCTAAAAGATTGGCATACCAATTCTTGGAATAAACTTCTTCAATTATAGTTTGGCTACTGGCATGCTGTTGCATTGCCTCATTCGGTTGGCCTCAACCCACCTCAAGAACATGCACATAATCCTAAAATGTATTAGAGGCTTTTTCGTGAATGAGCAACTCCACAAAATCTATTTAAATTCTAGTGACTGGGCCCTCAGACTTCATCCACATACCTATTGTCTTAAATGATCACATCATTTCCACTTTCGTGGTGAGCACTCTTCACACAATTAATTCTTTAAGTTGTTGCAGTGCTTCCAGTAGGCTCAAAATCTATGTCCCATTGCAGATCTGGGTACCAGAAGATGTCATAAAACCCCTTTGTGACCGGAATTGTCCAAAATTGTGGACCCCTTGAAAACTATACTGGCTGTCAGTGTGGACTGTAACACTCAGTCCATCCGCTAAGAAGCATGCTTTTGTTAAAGCAATTAGTTTTGCTACCTGTGGCGAAGTTACATCACATAAATATGACACTTTCATGATATTTGATATAGTACAAACTGCATATGCCGCCCTCAATGTTCATGATGGTCTTTCAGACTACAAATAGAATTAGATCATCCAGTTTAACTGGTACATCTTCTATGTCTGGTCTTGGTTTGAACCACAATTTAGTCACATCAATACAATCTTCATCTACATTATCTTTTTTTGCAGTTGTCAAAAGCACTGCGAGATTCAGGGTATTGTATCTTCTGACTGAAATATTGTCAGCCGATAGAATTGTTTGCTCATACTTAGTCATCTGTTGATAAATGCTGTTTGTGTACGAGACAGCAAAATTTCAACATAATGAGAGACTAACACAACACGTGTGTAACCAATCACAGTTTCTCCTCTTTGCTTAATTGCAAGACTGACTGCTGCCATGGAGTTTAAACAGCTTGGACATACTGCGGCTATTGGATTTAATGGGGCAGAATAATAAGCGACAGGACATTTTATTTCACCATGTTTTTGCCTAAGACTTACACACCCTTCTCTCTCATGGCAGAACAAGTTGAAATCTTTTTTGTTATTTGGCTTTCCTGGAGTGTGTGCACTGCAGAGTTTATATCTGAGGTTGAGTAAGGAACTCATGAATTTGTCCTCAAATGGCACTGGCTCACCAACATTTCTGTGAGTAAGTCACACTAAAAGCTTTGCAATCAGGGAAAAGTTTGGAATCCACTGTCTACAACTGCACTCCATTCCCCAAAACATCCTCACTTCTCTTCGCATATTTGGTGGACTAATTCTCAGAATTGAAGAAACACGGTCCTTAGACACATTTCTCACCTCTTTCTTAATGTGATGTCCCAAATAGATGACTTCTTTCATACAGTACTGCACTTTTAGAGGTGATAATTTATGCCCATTATTGGTAGGATGGTTCAAGAGTGCAATTGTGATACAACCATTAATTTGTCAATGTATTGTACCAGCACTGAGTTCCAGAGCATCTGCAGATTTTCTTAAACTTTCTTTAACCCCTTTAGTGTG
This sequence comes from Pleurodeles waltl, assembly GCF_031143425.1. NCBI lineage: Eukaryota > Metazoa > Chordata > Amphibia > Caudata > Salamandridae > Pleurodeles > Pleurodeles waltl. The sequence goes on along the minus strand of NC_090446.1, from coordinate 713,116,132 downwards.
GAGGACGACTCCAAGCCATCCTCCACACCGGTTGTGTGATGATGATGGCTCCAAGCATCAAAGCAACCCAAGGCATATTTTCTATACAATGTAATGACAATCAGCACGTATGGTGTACTGACATTATTACATTGGAAGTGAAAGTGAAATGAACTATTTGGATCATTTCATTTTCACTGTATTGGTGCTCAGGAGCATATCATAGCCCCTGAGCACTGATTTGGATGGCAGAGGTGTCACAGGAAAGGGGGAGAATCTCTCCTTTCCAATGTATTCACTCCTCAGTGGATCACAGCTTGGAGATTGCCACAGGTGGTTGATCCCCTAACAGGGATTCATCCACTAGGCCCCAGGGAGGTGGGGAGCGGCCCTTGACAATGGCCTTATGCTCTACCCTCCACCCAAGCCCAAACCTCTTTTTTGCCCCCAGGGGCAGAATGGAGGTTGCTACCTTCAATCAGACCCAAGTGGAGCACAAACCCACAAGACACCATGGATTGTTATAGGGGAGTAAATGGGTGGGGGCAATTCACCCAGGCATCAGGCCTAGCCCCTATCCCTCCCCCCAAAAAACATCACTCTTTCTGCACACCTCCCACCCCCCTCAGGGGCAGATTGGAGATTCTTACCTCAAATCTGCCTCTGGAAGGGCAAGAAGTCCACTAAACACTAGGGATGGTATTTGGAGGTGGGAGCGCTCCCCCGGCAATGGGCTAATGCTTCCACCTCCCCCCAGGCTCAAATGCCTTTCTGCCCCTGAGGGCATATTAGAAGTTGTTACCTCCAATCTGCTGCTAAGGGGAAGGGTTAGAAAGCCCACTAGACACCAGGGATGATTCTTTGTGGAAAAATGGGTAGGTGTGGTCCACCCAGGCATTAGGCCTAACCTCCAACTCTCAAACGACCTGCAACAGTCTCTCTACTCCTTCAGGGACAGATAAGAGATCTGCACTGGTAGGTGGGATAGGAAGCCTACTAGGCACCAGGGCGTTTTTTGTATTGCTACAAAGTGTGGGGATATCCTGCCCACCCACCCACACATCGTGCCTAGCCTTTATCTCTGAGATGTCTTCCCATTGTATTTTGGGGCATTTGCTGTTCCGAGCACTAGGCCTACCCACACAAGTGAGGAACCATTTTATTAGAAGACTTAGGGGAATCCTGGTTGGAAGGACGTTTGTGCCTCTCTGTAAATCCAGAACTTTACTTCACAGAAATGTGAGAAAATGTGTTTATTAGTCATAACTTTGAAGTTTGCAAGGGATTCTGGGTGAAATAACCTTGCGAGGGCCATGCAAGTCAGCACATCCTGGTTTGCCCTAGATGCGTAGTTTTTAAAAGTATACATATTTGCCAGGTTTCCCTAAGTGCTGGCTGAGCTAGGCCCAAAATCCACAACTACATACTTTGCAAAAAATGGTTCAATTTTGAGTGGAAAAATGTGATGTGTCCATGTTGTGTTTTGGACCGTTTCCTGTTGCTAGGCCTACTCACACAAATGAGGTACCATTGTTATCAGAAGACTTAGAGGAATGCTAGGTAAAAGGAAGTTTGTGGCTTCCTGCACATTACAGAACTTTGCATCACAGAAATGTGAGGAAAATGTGTTTTTATTAGTCAAATTATGTGGTTTGCAAGGGATTCTTGATAAAACAACCTAGAGACAGACACACCAATCACCTCATCCTGGAGTCCTCTGGGTGTCTAGTTTAAAAAAATGTACAGGTTTGCTAGGCTTCCCTTGGTGGTGGCTGAGCTAGGGCCCAAAATCTACAGCTACCCACTTAGCAAAAAATGGGTCAGTTTTGAAGGAAAAATGTGATGTAACCATTTTACGTTTTGGGCCATTTACTGCCACAGGCACTAGGCCTACCCACACAGGTGAGGTACCATTTTTTATCAGAAGGCCTAAGGGAACGCTGGGCAAAAGGAAGTTTGTGGCTTCCCGCAGATTTCAGAACTTTCCATCACAGAAGTGTGAGGAAAATGTGCTGTTTTAGTCAAAGTGTGAGGGTTGCAAGGGATTCTGGGTAAAACAACCTGGTGAGAGCCACACACGTCATCCAATTCTGGATTCCCCTGGGTGTCTAGTTTTCAAAATTGTACAGGTTTGCTACGTTTCCTTAGGTGCTAGCTGAGCTAGGGCCTAAAAGCCACAGCTACCCAATTTGCATAAAATGGGTCAGTTTTTCCAGTTGTAGGCACTAGGCCTACCTACACAAGTGAGATGCCATTTTCCTATAAGAAGACATGTGGGAGCATAGAATAGTAAGATGTTTAATATTACCAATTAGATTGCATGCATTTGTGCCTTCCAAATATAAGCCAGTGTGTAAGAAAGATATCATTTTGAAAAATACCCTCTAAATCATCTGCTCACACAGGTAACTACAGATTTAGAGATGTTCAAATAACCACTGCTCCTAAACTCCATATCTTGTGCTTATTTCAGAAATACAGAAATTACCTTGATACATATTTTGAACTCTACATATTTCACCATATGAATTATTCCATACTCAGTACAGAATGAAAAACCATTGTACAGTGCAGCTCCTCCGTTGTTGGCTCTGGGTCCCTCAGGTTCTTGGAGAACCTATAAACTCTGTATATCTCCACAACCGAAAGGGTCTAGTGAACATAATGATAAATTGCTTTTGTAAATCGACTATCGTAACACAAAGGTACAGATGAAAACATTGTCACAAATGGCTGTTTTCTTCTACTCTTTTTTAATATTCTTTATTTCAACCATTAGTTTTTTTAGGAAAACCTTGATGAATCTAGACATGTTACCCCTTGCTGAATTTGGAATGTTATCTACTTTTCGGAAATATATAGCTATCCTGGATTACGCATGGATTTTATACTGCTTTGCACCACAAATTGGAAGTAGAATGAAAACACAAAAAATAGGAAAAATGGGCTATCTCTTTGAAGAATTCCAAAACTGTAGTAAACAAATTGGTTATTTGATTCAGCTCTGCGCGTTCCTGAAAGCTGGGGAAATGGTGACTTTATCCTTTCAAACTGTTTGTTGATGCAATTTTTATGAAAAAAGCAGACACTTTTATCCATAGTACTTTTTTCCTATTTTTCCCACAAAATAGAAATGTATCTATATTTTGCTTATTTTCTCAGTCCCCTACAGGGGAATCCACAAACCCTGGGAACCTTTAGAATCCTGAGGATGTTGGAAAAAAAGGATTAAAATCTGGCTAAAGATTGAGGGGCTTTGCACATATCCTTGTGGGATAAAACACAACACAAAAACGTCATTCAATAATCAGAATGTGTAGAGATATATGCTATCTTCATGAAGAGGAATGGAAAAGAATGATTGACACAAGTCAGTGACTGTTTACCATTCTGCATTGGACTGCAGTTTTATTGATTTTTTGCAGACTTTGGACCACCCTTCATTTACACCACGTTTTTTTGCCAATTGTTTGCCTGTAAATACCATACCTCCTCTCTAGCTGTGCTTCCTAAATCAGGAAGCAAAATCTCTTTTCTAAGTTCTTTCCCTGCATTTGAATTGCCACCCAATCCTGCATGCAATGAATCACGCAGTTCAACTTGCATAAAAGGTTTCTATCTAACAGATTTACAGGACTCTTTTTACATATTATTATAAATTGGTAATTGTTCCCTTTAAGCCCCATTTTCACTGAACTATTTGCTGAGTCCTGGTTAGCATGCTTTTTGTTGCTTATGCCTACAACCTGGACTTCTTTTTCTGAAAGTGATAGGTTTGGAACCTCCATAGGTCAAACTGTGGAGCTGGTGGCCATTTATTTTTACCTTCCACCTATAGGCCACTCTGATCTACTTCTGATCTATTTCTAGGAGTGCACCAAACATGCAGTCCTCTCCTCCTCAGGCTCCATCAAAATCTCCAAACGTCTGGGGAAAATCATTGTTAATCAATAAGGCATTCCGTAAAATAACTAGGATTTTGTTGACAAGTAAGCATTTTGTTTCAAATATTTTGCTGGATCACTGGAGCTACAGGCATAATCACATTTAATTGGCTTTGATTTTGCATGCTCTGCCCAGAAGCCAGTTGGGCTGGGGTCATTGACTGTTTGTACTATACATTCTGTGCTATCTTATTCAAATTCTGCTGCATCTGAGGAACAAAATCATTATGAACACACTCTGGATTTTGTCTGTATTGCCATTTCCAGTGTCCAAGGCGTGCACATTAATGACAGGGGGTACTTTGCTTCTACATGCTTGTGTCTATGATCTTCCCATGAGAGTTATTCACAAATTCTCTACTTTTGAGAATACAATTCTCAACTTGTGCAAATTGGACACTATTTCCCTGCATACTTACTCCTTGCATATTAAGATTCATTCTTGAATTTGCATTATCACCAAACCAGAAGCAAAACATGAAACCACTGTCTGATTTCCAGCACTCCTATGAACATGCTTTGCCTGTGCAATCATCAGCTTTTCTTTCAACTTCCCCTGTTTTGAATAGAAAAAGTCACTACAATACTTTACGTTTTTCAGTATCTTATTAATAGTGCCATTACTCTGCTAACACATCACCCAACACCATTGACTGTGAGTGCTATCCATTCTGTGCTATTTGATTCACATTCTGCTGCATCTGAGGAACAAAATCATTATGGATGCACTCTGGATTTTGTCTATATTTCCATTTCCAGAGTCCAAGGCGTGCACATTAATGACAGAGGGTACTTTTGTTCAAAATGCTTATGTCTGCGTTATTCTCATGAGAGTTATCCTACAGAATTAAATTTTAACTGACATTTTAACTTAACTATAACCTCACCTTCAACTTTGTTTTGTTTGTTTATTTATGTTGTTTTTTAATGTAAAATAAGATGTTATTACTATACCTAACCGTAGTGTCACTTTTGTTTTTGTCAGTAAATTTCCGAAGTCTTTTTTAACGTAATGTAACAATTTAAAACCAGATGTAATTTTAAGTGAGGCAGACATTTTGACTTTGTAAATGAGTCAGAATACCAAAATATACAAACCAGCTTGTTGACTTTAGCAAGAGGTCAGCACAACAACCTATATAAAGCAGACCTATTTTGTTTGTGAAAAGAACAGCACAATAATTTATCAATAGCCATATTCCAACGTACTTCTTAAAAATACACACAATTGCAAAGCATAACAGTTATTTTCTCAAAAATATTTAAAATACAGCATTTGTATTCCAAACAACTTTAGATGTATGCATGAGTATCCCTTTAACACTTTTCGTGCCACAAAATGCAACCATAGAACAAACTACAAGAGGTCACCACACCCCATGTGAAAAGCATACAGCTCCAGCATGGAGTGCTTTAAAAATAATGATAACCCCTGCTGGGGTCATGCATTTTATGACTCAGGAGATGTATAGTTTAAAAAAAAAATCTGGGTTGGGCTACTGTGCTCCCAGCAGCCCCACACAACATTTTGTCGCATGTTGGTGGTATCCCTGGCTAGATTGGGGCACCACAAATAGGGAAAATATGTCCACTAGTCATTGAATGGCATTATGGGGTGCTCCTGGCTAGGAGCAGTGACTACTAGTGGCTCCTGCAATCCTCCATAAAAATTACTTCAGCTCTGCTGTCTGGGGATCTAGTGGCCTTCAAATACCTTGGGGAAGTGGGGGGCACATGCCCGGGGGATCGCACACCACCCATAAAAATATAATATCTCCAGGGATTAGGGTCCTTGTGGCCTTGAAATGGCATGGTGAGGCGGGCCGCAGGCCACCCTCTCCAGGCCTCCCACCAGGCCCTGTACCACCCCAGGGTGCTTTTATTTAAACTGGCAGGTGACAGCCCTTTTTAAAACACTTGGAACTGAAAAAAAACATATAGGGGGCAGGGTAGGCGTACCGGGACCCCCTTTGGCATCCTCTGGGGCCAAAAACATTAAGGGCCTCATTATGACCCTGGCGGGCGGCGGAGGCCGCCCGCCAGGATCCCGCCCTCCAAATTACCGCGCCGCGGTCAAAAGACCGCGCGGGTATTACGAGTTTTCCCCTGGGCTGGCGGGCGGTTCCAGTTAAACCGCCCGCCAGCCCAGGGGAAAACGACCTTCCCACGAGGATGCCGGCTCGTAATCGAGCCGGCGGAGTGGGAAGGTGCGACGGGTGCTACTGCACCCGTCGCGTATTTCACTGTCTGCAAGGCAGACAGTGAAATACATTTTGGGGCCCTCTTACGGGGGCCCCTGCCGTGCCCATGCCATTGGCATGGGCACGGCAGGGGCCCCCAGGGGCCCCGCGACCCCCCCTACCACCATCCTGTTCATGGCGGCTTTCCCGCCATGAACTGGATGGCGGTAGGGGGGGTCAGAATCCTCATGGCTGCGGAGCGCGCTCCGCAGCCATGGAGGATTCCAATGAGCAGCGGAAAGTCAGCGGGAGACCGCTGACTTTCCGCTTCTGACCGCGGCTGAACCGCCGCGGTCAGAATGCTCATTGGAGCACCGCCAGCCTGTTGGCGGTGCTCCCGTGGTCGGTGGCCCTGGCGGCCACCGGCCGCCAGGGTCAGAATGACCCTCTAAATATTCTATGTATTATACCACTGAAGTAAAAAAATAAAATATTTAATGTTTTTGGCCCCAGAGGAGGCCAAAGGAGGTCCCGGTATGCCTACCCTGCCCCCTATATGTTTTTTTCAGTTCTTTTTTGAGGACTGGGGGTGAGTCCCTAGGTCCTGCATATGCTACCAAACATTTTTGTTGTTTGTGAGGAAGCCAATCAAATCTAATATTTTAATCTCTCAAAGTAGTACTACTGCATCTCTACATATACATCAATTTTTAATCTTAATTTCTCAAAAACTACTTAACAGTTTCACACCAAACCACAAACACACTCTTTCTGAGTAAAGATTTAGCTTTCTGGCAAATTTGATGTAATTCCATTCAGCAGTTTTTTCTGTATCTCTGTTCAATTTTCCTATGAAAAACTGCATGGGGGAAACAGATTTTTTGATCCCGCTGTTTCTTGGGCCTGCTTGACAGATCACACACACACACACACACACACACACAAATATATTCACTGAAAAAATATGTTACAATGATAGGTGAAAATTTCAGTGCCATCATAACGTTTTCAAATAAAATAAACACTGACCAGTCACTATAACTTGTGCCCTAAGGTAACTATAACTCTCACCCCCACCATGTACAGGCTTGTTATCAAAGATGTAATTTCAGATGTTACAGTGATGTTATCAATGATGTCATAGAGCATGTCTTGACTGAAGTAATATGAGGGCTAATTTGTCAAAGTTACCTTAGGGCATGAATTATATGCGACCATGCCCTGTGGCCAACCAACAATGCCTGAGAGTTGGCTATTCTCCACTGGTTGGCTGCCTGAGATGCCACACTTTTCCCCGCAGCATCAAACTTCCTACTCTCTTTGGTGGGGGTGCATCACCTAAATAGGAAATCATCCTCTAATGGCTCAGTATGCATGGTGACATTGTGATATGATGCCGCCCTAGCTATGACTTGAGTGTAGCCTGTACTATCCTCTGGTGGTGAAGGCTTAGAGGGATAGCAATCTGGGTTATTGTCTGGAATGGGGTCCAGATCATAAAGATCCCATGGATCCACATTGTCCTGCTGCAAATCAAATGAGTGTGATGGTGACTGCATAGGTGTAGGACTGGTAAGCGGAGAGATATGTAAATGTGGAGAGTGAGGAGGAGAAAATTGAGGAGGTGGAGGTCTCTCCTTTGTTCTTGGCACTTTAGCTGGAGGCAGTGTAGTGTCCAGTTCTTTCTGAAAGGCTAATTTCCTCTTTGGTTTTGGAGGAGGTGCGGTTAAAATCCTGCCAGTCTCTTTATAGATGTGAATCCTGGCTTGCCTTTCATCCATTGCCTCTATTTGTGAGTCCGCCTCAGTAGCTTAGTGGCTTTCTTTAAGTGCTTGTGAAGGTCCATGCTCCTCAGTATAAATAGGCTTTTTCAGCTATGAAGCTGGCTTTTTCTGTATTGAAAAAGTTGGGGTTGAGGATGGTCTCGGCTCCGCAAATGATTTTCAAGATTTCGACTCGAAAGAACGGTGTTTGCTCAGTTCAGAGACGGAGCTTCGGCTCGTGTCCGATGGCTCCAGAGGGGTGGCCTTTTTTGGTGCCGAGCTGGTGGGTTGGTCACGGAGCGTTTTCCTTCGGGTCGAGCAATGGCCTTCCGGCAGTGGCGTTCCCAAGGCCTTATGTTTGGGCTCAGATGGCACAGGGGCAGGAGTACTCATGTGCTGTCCTGCCGTGACCGGTCTGTACTCCTCGGAATCCTGGTCGGAGTCGGATCCTCGAACGGAGACTGTGTTCTGCATGATTTCTTCCTCTTCGATGTCAAGATGTTCGGTGCTCTTCTGTCTCGGAGCATCTTTTTTGAGCGGAAGTATCTGCAGGCCTCGCAATTTTCTTCCCGATGGTCACGGGAAAGGCAGAGATTACAGACGAGGTGTTGGTCTGTGTAAGGGAATTTAGCGTGGCACAGAGGACAGAATCGGAATGGAGTCCGATCCATGAGGTTTCCACGCGGTCGGCCCTTACGAGGCCTGAGATATGCGCGCGCGCCCCGAAGGGAGAGTAGAGATGTCTGTTCCGACGGTACCGAAGTGTCGATAGAAGATGTAATGCGATCGATACAATACTGTCGAAAAAAGAAGCGTTTTCAAAGTTTTCCGAATCGAACTATCGGAGCGAAAGGAAACACGTCCGAACCCGATGGCGGAAAGAAAACAATCTAACATGGAGTCGATGCCCATGCGCAATGGAGCCGAAGAGGAAGAGTCACTCGATCCTGTGACTCGAAAACACTTCTTTGAAGAAAAACAACTTGTAACACTCCGAGGCCAACACTAGAAGGGAGATGTATGCACAGCATGTGTATCTGCAGCTACACATGCCATTGAATATATATGTATATATATATATATATATATATATATTTATATATATATATATATATATATATATATATATATATTTTGCCGCCCTGGGTAGGGGTCCTTAACCTGCCCCCTTATATTATTTTTACTTTTCAACTTCAGGACAGAAGACTAAGGCGGTCATTGTCGCCGCCCACCATGCGGTCACCGCTGAATGACCGCGGCGGCCATTCTGGCTTTCCCACTGGGCCGGCGGGCGCCTACCAAAGGAGCGCCCGCCGGCCCAGCGGGAAAGACCCTGCAACGAGGAAGCCGGCTCCGAATGGGGCCGGCGGAGTTGCAGGGGTGCGACGGGTGCAGTAGCACCCGTCGCGATTTTCACTGTCTGCTAAGCAGACAGTGAAAATCTTTGTGGGGCCCTGTTAGGGGGCCCCTGCACTGCCCATGCCAGTGGCATGGGCAGTGCAGGGGCCCCCAGGGGCCCCACGACACCCGTTCCCGCCATCCTGGTTCTGGCGGTGTAAACCGCCAGAAACAGGGTGGCGGGAAGGGGGTCGGAATCCCCATGGCGGCGCTGCAAGCAGCGCCACCATGGAGGATTCCCTGGGCCAGGGGAAAACCGGCGGGAAACCGCCGGTTCCCCTTTTCTGACCGCGGCGTCAGAATAGCCCAGGAAGCACCGCCAGCCTGTTGGCGGTGCTTCCGCTGCCCTCCGCCCTGGCGGTTTCAAACCGCCAGGGTTGGAAAGAGGGCCTAAGTACCTGATTCCTGTAAAGGCGGTCACAGCATTTTCTAAGATGTTGCAGCCAGCTAAGCAGGGTGCTGCTCCTGCGGGAGCCTCACTCCTGCAGGCGCAAGGTGGCCCAAGGGAAAAAAAGCTTGCTCTGCCAATCAAAATGCTCTATTATTTGAAATTGGGTTATCATAAGAGTCTCCTGAACCTAGTCTTCCAAATATACAAATTTGATTTGAGCTTAATATCTTCAAAACTACTGAATAGATTTACACCAAATCAAAACAAGCTTCGGCAAAGCCAATATGCTATGCAAGAGCTATTGGCTTGGCCCATGTGTTTTCGCCATGTTATACACCAATGTGGCTGTTGTTCATCATGGCTAAACAAGAGTGGAGTGGGGCGTTGTAGAGTGGAGTGCCACAGAATGGCGTAGAGTGGCATGGTGTAGAGTGCAGAGTAGAGTGAAGCAGAGTGGCATGGCATAGAGTGGTGTGGTACGGAGTAGAGCAACGTTGCACAGAGTGGCATGGCGTAGAGTGGCACTGAGTAGAGGAGTGAAGTGTCGTGGCATAGGGTGTCAAGGAGTTGCATGACCTAACGGGGTGACACAGAATTCACAATGAATTCCAGGTGTACTTCTTGAAAAATGCAATGGTTGCTCCGTGCAGTGCATTTCCATATCGGTAACTGTAGCACATCAGTGCATTCCCACTGAATACTGTTTGTTTTTTTTCCTCAAAAATATTATTCCCTGTATAACATTAATCCCTTATGCACCCAAAAATGTTGGCAGTATTTTATCTTGGTTTCCATCCTCACATCAGGTTTGCTGCTACCAGAATTCAGAACTGCAACTATGTGGGATAATATCTTCTGCAATGATTCGAGGGTATTCTTTGGTCCAGGTGAAGTGTAATTTTGCTTCTGAAATGATTCGTACCCACTAATAAAAAGTTATTTTGTCTGCCTTATACTTGTCATCCGAACCTATGTACAAGAAGCATTGTATTGTCCCTGTCATTTTATTCTCTAAAATAACACCAATTATGTTATTGCACTGAACATTGTCATAATTAAACTTATACTTTTAACATGATAGGGTGGAGCACCATAGTAAAAACACCTTTTCAATAATGAAAACAAACACTGTCTGTGATTCAGCCAGTGGTGACTGGTGTTCATGGACACAATGGGCGTTGCCTTGCCACCCTACTGAAAGAGGCAAGAACAGGGAAATAAACAGAGAGCAGCTGAAAAAAAATGACTGCTCTGAGGCAGTATGCTAAATCTGTTGGGTGTACTGTAGTGAACTTTGCAGATGTCCTACTGCGCAAGTGCCAGCTCGGCAAGGTTTTCTTTGGCCTGCAGGCTCGAGCTATAGTAGTGAGATCATAGGAGAGGGAGTGTTGAGTTAGAAAGCCATGGATCCGGTTGCCTTTAGGGTGCATAAACACAGGCCATGGGAGGAGCTACAAAACTCCATCCACTTCAATGGCTGGGGGTGGAGCAGGCTATGAGGACAAGGAAGGAGTGGGAGGCAACAATTTGTTGGTCATCACAGAGAGGTAGGCTGTAGGAGGGGTCCAGGTCTGCTCTCCTTGCAGTAACAGGTGTTTAGTACTGAATTTGGTTTTACTTTGAAAAAAAAACATCTGGAGCTGAGCACGACAGAGTGCTCCTCATCTCAACACTGTAGCAGCCCAAGAGAAGGAAGGAACCAGCTGCGGACAACAACTGCACTAGTGGACTAAGAGGTTAGTGTGCAGTTAAGCTTCTGCATCTGGGGCATCTCAACACCCCAATGCCCACTGCCACCCGCACCACCATCACTCCACTCTCTGCTTTAGCAGCTATAGGTGGGGTGGGGGCTCTTGATGGGCCTCTTCTGTCTGCAGCTCTGCCGAAAAAAGGCTCATAATTAATTGGGGAGGGTGATTGAGTGAAAGGAAGGATGGGTGGATGGATGGATGAAACGGTGGATGAATAGATGCATGGATAAACGAATCAAAGGATAGATGTAATGCTCTAAGAGTGAAACAGAGAGAGGGTGTATGAGTGAAAGTGAGGGTTGATGGAGGGATGGATGGATGGGTAAAAGGGTGAATGGATGGAGGAGTGAAAGGATGGATGATGAAAGAAAGGATGGCTGGAATGGATGGAGTGAAAATATGAATGAGAAAAAAGGATGGATGAGTGAAAAGATGGATGTAAAGATGGATGAGTACAACAATGGAGGGATGAGTGAAAGGCAGGGTAGATGGATGTCTGGATGAAAGGATGTCTGGATGGATGAGTGAAAGGATGAATTTTTAGATTGATGAATAGATGGATGAGTGAGTAAAACGATGGATACCTGAGTGAAGGGGTCAATGGAGGGATGTATGAGTGGATGGATTGATGGATGTAATGAAGGGTGGATGGATGGGTATAAGGATGGATGACTGAGTAAAGGGATGGACAAATGGATGAGCCAAGGAGAGGATGATGGTTGGAGTAAAAGGATGGATAGATGGAGTAAATGGGTGAATGGATGAGTGAAAAGATGTATGGATGATTGAAAGGATAGATTAATGGACAGATGAAAGGGGAATAGATAAGTGAAAGGATGGATGATTGAGTGGATGGATTGGTTTGATGCTTGGGTGTCCCGGGACCAGTGGTGGCTCGCCTTTATGGGCTCCACAGCTACACTACACCATCCTTGTTTTGTGGTCAATTTTAATTGTATCAAGAGTGAATAATTATTCATTCTTGGTACAATAAAAATAAAATATAGACTGGCTCTGGGTCCAGCAACAAACTAAGGCAGCTATTGACATTCTTTGATTGCTGACACGGGTGCATGAAGGTGCCTGCCATCAGAGATACTGTTCAGAGCTGATGAAACTCCAGCATTGTGACCATGTCTGTGTGACTATGGGTGTGAGTAAAAGTGAGAAAGAGTCAGGAGTGAGTGAGTGAGAATGAGTGACAGCAAGGACGAATATGTGTGAGAATTAATGTGAGTGAGGGAGAATGACCGTGAGTGTAACTGAGTGTTACTGTGTGTGAGCCACAGTAAAACTGAGTAATTCAGAATGAGTGAGAATGAGTGGGACTGAATCACACAGAGTGGGTCGGAGTAGAATGAGTAAGACTACGTGAATTAGTGGGACCAAGTGAGACCTAGTGAGTCAAAGTGAGACAGAAAACCTAGTGCAAGAAAGTGTGAGAGAACCCTTCAGGATAAAGCTCACTGGAATTTATGTCAAGGATTATGCCCCACCACTTTTAAAGGGCACCAGCCGTCACTGGATTCGACACTGCTCTTATGGCTGAGCCTGTGGCACCAGAAGTAAGTTGTCCTCTTGATCCGTAAGTGCCTTTGACTGTGAAGGAAATGAGCACACAAGCCAATGCTGTTACAAGACTCCCTCGTGTCAGGCATTCCTTTCCCAGCCAAGGACACTATTTTCATCTCTAGTTATTACGAGGGAATCTATTTGGCGGTCAGACACTGACCAAATCAAAGGGCCAAGATTGGACTGGGGTAGAAAACAAGCCAAGCCAACAAAATAAATGTGTCCCCCCTTAGCAAAGGCAAATAGCAAAAAGTGGCCTCCGTTTCCAGATGACACAGGAAAAGGGAAATTGACTTGTGAGGGATAGATAAACCTGCGGGTTTAGTCAACTATAATCGTTTACTTATTTTTGGACCTTGGTTATTCATTAAAACACAGGCATTACTTAAATTAGTCACTCAAGCCACCTCTAGAAAGTAGAGATAAATTTAATTAATTTCTTAGAGATGAAACAAGACATTGTGATTATGTATTCAAAGTAGTGTAAATTACCAAACACAAAATAAAAAACTGCTCAAATCAATTGATATATGTCAAAAGACAGCCTACTTATGTCCTTATGTCCTTTGTCGCTAGGTCCGTCTAAAGGTAGTCCAACCAAACCAGATGTCTAGTGTCCATGTGCCATACATCCACTATGATTAGGCTGGTATTGTTGATGTCAAAAATATTTCTACATTTATGTGTGGACTCCTTTAATGGAAAGTCAACGCGTTTCGGCCTTAACACTTCAGGCCTCCTTGGTACAGTACGAGGACTATGAACCCTTGAGCTATTAAAGAATATAAAGCCTGATAACAAAAGTAACAATAGCTACAATATGTACAAAATGTCTTAGATGTGTTATTTGTAGTGCTGGTGTGGCACTGCTGAACCTTTAACATGCTTCAAAATGACCATTGCACTTAAACACCACCTAATGTCGAATGACGTGATCCGACATATGCATATGTATGATGGAACAACGCATGCGTATATCACTCATGCCTTTACAATGCGGTCTCCACAACGACCGTGTCTTTACCATGCATGCATTTGCAACAAAATACGTTGCAAAAGCATGTCTGGGAAAGGAACATGCATGGTAAATTCTTCCCCACCCGCACCCTACACCTCACACCATATTCCAACCGCCCAAGCCATTAAAACTGTCCCTTCTACCCCCTGCCTGAGCCCCAACCTCCCCGCCCTATCCTGTCCTAAAACTTACCCTGCCCAGTCCTAAAAACGACCCGATCCCACAACCCGCCCTAATACCTACCCTGCCATGCCCTAAAAACTATCCCCAACTCCCACCCTAAAAGATACCCTGCCTTTTTCGTAAAACTTACCTGGCACAAAACGACCCCAACCCCCGTCCCTAAACCATAATACTTAACTGTCCTAAAAACTACCCCTCCCTGTCCTAAAAACTACCCAGACCCCCCACCATGAAAGCTACCCTGCCCTGTCCTAAAAACTACCCCTCCCTGTCCTAAAAACTACCCAGACCCCCCACATGAAAGCTACCCTGCCCTGTCCTAAAAACTACCCCACCCTGTCCTAAAAACTACCCCAACCCGACCCTAAACCCTAAAGCCTACCCTATCCTAAAAACTATCCCAAACCCCCACCCTAAATCCTACACTGTCCTAAAACCTACCCCACCCCCTCACCCTAAATCCTAAACTGTCCTAAAACCTATCCTGCCCTGTCCTAAAAACTACCCTGATCCCCCTCCCTAACCCTAAAATTTACCCTGTCCTAAAAATTACCCCATCCTGTCCTAAAAACTACCCTGACCCTGCCTCACCTTCCCCCACCCTGAACCCTAAAAGCTACCCCGCCCTGTCCTAAAAACTCCCCCGACTCCCACCTTCGCCCTAAACCCTTAAAGCTACCCTGCCCTGTCCTAAAACCTACCATGCTGTGTCCTAAAAACTACCCCACCCTAAACCTTAAAAGCTACCCTTCCATGTCCTAAAACCTACACCACCCTGTCCTAAAGACTACCCTGACACCTGCCCTAAAATGTAAAGCCTACCCTATCCTAAAAACAACCCGAACCCACAACCACACCCTAAATCCTACACTGTCCTAAAACCTTTCCTAGCCTGTCCTAAAACCTACCCCGCCCCTCACCTAAAATTCAACACTGTCCTAAAACCTACCCCGTCCTCTTCTAAAAACTACCCTGACCCCTGCCCTGTACTAAGAACTACCCCACCCTGTCCTAAAAACTACTGCAACCCCCACCCTAAAGCCTAAAGCCTAACCTGTCCTAAAAACTACCCAACCCCCTCACCACTACCCTAAATCCTACACTGTCCTAAAACCTATCCTACCCTGTCCTAAAACCTACCCGCCCCTCACCCTAAATCCTACACTGTCCTAAAAATGACCCCACCCTGTCCTAAAAACTACCCCGACCCCGCCTCACACGCCCCCACCCTAAACCCTAAAATCTACCCTGCCTGTCCTAAAACCTACTCTGCCCTGTCCTAAAAACTACCCTGACCCCTGCCCTAAACCCTAAAACGTACCTTGTCCTAAAACCTACCCTTCCCTGTCCTAAAAACTACCCCGACCCTCTGCCCTAAACCATAAAACCTACCCTGCCGTGTCCTAAAAACAACCCCACCCTAAACCCTAAAAGCTACCCTCCCCGGTCCTGAAACCTACCCTTCCCTGTCCTAAAAACTACCCGACCCCCTGCCCTAAACCCTAAAACCTACCCTGCTGTGTCCTAAAAACAACCCTACCCTGTCCTAAAAACTACCCGACCCCCGCCATCAACCCTAAAATTTATACTGTCCTAAAAATGACCCCACCCAGTCATAAAACCTACCCGCACTTAACCCTAAAATCTACCCTGTCCTGAAACCTACCCTGCCCTGTCCTAAAAACTATCTTGAGCCCCTGCCCTAAAACCTACCCTGCCCTGTCCTAAAACTACCCCTCCCCACCCTAAACCCAAAAACCTACCCTGCCCTAAAATCTACCCCACCCTGTCTTAAAACCTACCCTGCCCTAAGAACTACCCCGTCTTCGCCCCCACCCTAAACCCTAAAATCTACCCTGCCCTGTCCTAAAACCTGCCCTGCCCTGTCCTAAAAACTACCCCAAACCTCACCCTAAACCCTAAAATGTACCCTGTCCTATAAACTAACCCACCCTGTCCTAAAAACTACTCCGACCTCCAACCTCCTGCCCCCAACCTTGAACCCTAAACCCTACCCCCTCTCTGTCCCAAAAACTACCCGACCCCCGCCTTCGCCCTAAACCCTAAAAGCTACCCTCCTCTGTGCTAAACCTACCCCGCCCTGTCCTAAAATCTACCCTGACCTCCCACCCTAAACCTTAAAACCTACCCTGTCCTAAAAAAATACCCTGCCCTAAAACCTGCCCTGCCCTGTCCTAAAACTACCCCTCCCCGCCCTAACGCATAAAAGCTACCCTGCCCTGTCCTAAAACCTACCCTGCACTGTCCTAAAAACTACCCCACCCCAAACCCTAAAGCCTACCCAGTCCTAAAAACTACCCCACTCTGTCCTAAAAACTGCCCTGATCCCCCGCCCTAAACCCTACTCTGCCCTGTCCTAAAACCTACCCGACCCCGCCCTAAAAGCTACCCTGCCCTGTCCTAAAACCTACCTCGCCCTAAACCCTAAAACTTACCCTGTCCTAAAAATGAACCCACCCTGACCTAAAAACTACCTCGCCCCAACCTGTACCCTAAAACCTACCCCGCTTTGTCCTAAAAACTACACGACCCCCTCCTTTGCCCAAAACCCTAAAAGCTACCCTGCCCTGTCCTAAAACCTACCCCGCCCTATCCTAAAACTACCCCACCCTAAACCCTAAAACCTACCCTGTCCTAAAAATAACCCCACCCTAAAAGCTGCCCTGTCCTAAAAAGCTACCCTGTCTTGTCCTAAAAACTATCCCAACTCCCCACCCCGCCCTCAACCCTTAAACTACCCTGCCCTAAAACCTACCCAGATCCCGAACCCTAAATTCTTCCCCACCCTATCCTAAAAACTACCCGACCCTCAGACCCTGTCCTAAAAACTACCCCACCTCCCCCAACCCGGCCCCACTTACCTCTCTCTCTTCTAGTCAGTACTCCTTCCTGTTCCGCCCAGAATGCTCTGGTAAAGGCATGCGTGCTAAACAAATGCGTAGTAAACGCATATGTATGTTGACCGCTTCTGTGCCGCGGACGTAATGGTTACGTCCTGCGGCACAGGGCTTGTGTGCCCTGGAAGTAACCATTAAGTCCTGGGCACAGAGCCCAGAGGGAGCGCTAGCGCTCCCTCTGTTTTCTTCCCTCCCACCCCCCAAAGGCAGGGATGGAAGGGGAAGCCCTTCCCCTTCCACCCTCGACAGCCCCCCCAACTCCCTCCACCGTCCGTGACGTCTGCGCGCTGGAAGCAGAAGAGAAATGCTCAGCATTTCTCATCCGATCACGTGGAGGAGGCCTTAGAGGCTTCAAAGGGAAGGAAAGGAATTTCCTTCCCTTTGAAGTCTCTCTGAGCATTTTAGCAGCCGGATTGCGAAGCGATCCGGCTGCTAAAATGCCCACTAGACACCAGGGATTTATTTTTTTATAAGAAATTGGCATAAGGGGAGCGACCCCTTGGGCAAGGGTCGCTCCCCTAGGGGGCAAATTATATTTAGGCCATTTCTGCCCCCCTTGGGCCTATTTTTATGAGGCCAATCTGTCCCCAAGGGGGACAGAAACCACTGGACAACAGGGAGTTTTTTTTTTTACGTGAATTTCACGCAAGGGGAGCGACCCCTTAGGCAAGGGTCGCTCCCCTGGGGGGCAAATTTATTTTAGGCCATTTCTGCCCCCCTGGGGGGCAGATCAGCCTATTTTAAATAGGCCGATCTGCCCCCCAGGGGGGCAGAAACCACTAGGCACCGGGGATTATTTAGTTTTTTTTTGTTTTACAGATGGGGAGCGACCCCTTAGGCAAGGGTCACTCCCCTGGAGGGGCAAATTGTATTCAGCCCATTTCTGCCCCCTTTGGGGACAGATCGGCCAATTTTTGCTACGCCAATCTACCCCCAAGGGGGGCAGAAACCACTAGACACCAGGGATCTTTATTTTTTGCGTCAATGTCACGCAAGGGGAGCAACCACTTAGGCAAGGGTCGTTACCCTGGGGGGGCAAATTTATTTTAGGCCATTTCTGCCCCCCTTGGGGGTAGATCAGCCTATTTTTATTGAAACCACTAGGCACCAGGGATTTTTTTTTCCCGCCAATTTCACGCAAGGGGAGCGACCCCTTAGGCAATGGTTGCTCCCCTGGGCGTGTGGGGGGTTTATTTTAGGCCATTTCTCCTCCCCTTGGGGGCAGATCGGCCTATTTCTATTAGGCCGATCTGCCCCCGGGGGGGGGGCAGAAACCACTTAGGCACCAGGGATTGGTGTGTGTGTATGTGTGTGATTTGTTTGGGGGGGCAGCCCCTTGGGCAAGGGTCGCTCCCCATGGGGGCACATTACTATTGGCCATTGGCCTATTTTTGGAAGGCCCATCTGCCCCCAGGGGGGGGCAGAAAGCCCACCAGAGACCAGGGAAGATTTTTTTTTTCAAAATAAGAGGGTGGGGGTATGGCCATACCCCCACCCCAAATAAATGAGGACAAAGTTGTTCTGCCCACTAGTGGGCACACACCCTGGGGGGGGGCAGAAAGTCTACTATATGCCAGGGAATTAAAAAAAAAAAAAAAATTGTGGGGAGGTGGCTACTAACCAGTATGGGCCTGGTTATGCCCCCACCCCAACTGAAGGAGGTAACAGTCTTTCAGCTCTCCCCCGCACAGAGGACATTTGATTATTTTGGGTTTTCGTTTTACATTTGGGCCATGAGAGCTTGGCTAACTCTCAAAATCGTCCCACTTGGAATGGTGAGGGCTGCACTTTATGGACTTTGGGACGCTGCCATATAGAAAAATCCACAAGACCTAGACACATCTGAAAACTAAACATCTGGGTGATTCCAGGGTGGTGTGTTTCACATGCACCTGCACCATTTTCTTACACACAATGCCCTGCAAACCTCCAACTTTGCTGGAAATCACACATTTTTCCTACATTTTTGTGATGGAACCTTCCGGAATCTGCAGGAATCTACAAAATTCCTACCACCCAGCATTGTCTCATCTATACTGATACAAATTCTGCTGCACTTGTAAGCCTAAAAATGTTTTTTTCTCAAACTGCCCTTTTGGACCCGCTTTGGTTCCCCCTCAATTTCAACATGTTTTTGGCTCTTCCCTGTCACAAGCACTTGGCCCACCTACACAAGTGAGGTACCATTTTTATCGGGAGACTTGAGGGAACGCTGGGTGGAAGGAAATTTGTGGCTCCTCTCAGGTTCCAGACCTTTATGTCGCCAAAATGTGAGGAAAAGGTGCTTTTTTGGCCAAATTGTGAGGTTTGCAAAGGATTCTGGGTAACAGAACCTGGTGAGAGCTCCACAAGTCACCCCATCTTGGATTCCCCTAGGTGTCTATTTTCAAAAATGCACAGGTTTGGTAGGTTTTCCTAGGTGCCGGCTGAGCTAGAGGTCAAAATCTACAGCTAGGCACTTTGCAAAAAACAGGTCTGTTTTCTTTGGGAAAGTGTGATGTGTCCACGTTGTGTTTTGGGGCATATCCTGTTGTGGGCGCTAGGCCTACCCACACAAGTGAGGTACCATTTTTATCGGGAGACGTGGTAGAACGCTGGGTGGAAGGAAATATATGGCTCCTCTCAGATTCCAGAACTTTCTGTCACCGAAATGTGAGGAAAAAGTGTTTTTTTGGCCAAATTTTGAGGATTGCAAAGGATTCTGGGTAACAGAACCTGGTCAGAGCCCCACAAGTCACCCCATCATGGATTTCCCTAGGTGTCTAGTTTAAAAAAATGCACAGGTTTGGTAGGTTTTACTAGGTGCCGGCTGAGCTAGAGGCCAAAATCCACAGCTAGGCACTTTGCAAAAAACAGCTCTGTTTTCTTTCTGAAAATGTGGTGTGTCCACGTTGTGTTTTGGGGCATTTCCTGTCCCGGGCGCTAGGCCTACCCACACAGGTGAGGTACCATTTTTATCGGGAGACTTGGAGGAAACCTGGGTGGAAGGAAGTGTGTGGCTCCTCTCAGATTCCAGAACTTTCTGTCACCGAAATGACAGGAAAAAGTGTTTTTTTGGCCAAAGTTTGAGGTTTGCAAAGGATTCTGGGTAACAGAACCTGGTCAGAGCCCCACAAGTCACCCCATATTGGATTCCCCTAGGTGTCTAGTTTTCAAAAATGCGCAGGCTTGCTAGGTTTCATTGGTGCCGGCTGAGCTAGAGGCCAAAATCCACAGCTAGGCACTTTGTAAAAAACAGCTCTGTTTTCTTTATGAAAATATGATGTGTCCATGTTGTGTTTTGGGGCATTTCCTGTCCCGGGCACTAGGATAGGTAGATAGAGTCACTGAAAAAACAATTAGAACCAGAGTTCTGGCTCAAAAGTGACAAATCTCAGAAATTCACTAGTTATTGTTTGCGGTGCCAACCAAAACTTATCCCACACCCTTATGCTTCATATTAAATTACACAACATCACTGATGACATCACATGTGACATCCTTAAACTACATCACTTATGACATCATCATGGACATCATGAATGAAATCACTGTAGGTCGGTATTTTGTTCACATTGGGTGTTTTTTGTTATATGAAGTCTTAGTTTAAGGGTTTTGTTTTGAGTTTACCTGATGTTCAATATTATTGGCTTTTCAGGTTCTTTGTTTTACTAATTCATTACTACTTCCTAACAGAGCACATGTCATAACTCAGCCCGTCTGACATGTTGTTATCTTGATAGGTTGTTTATTTTGTTCCTGAAATGTTTGCAAATTGTTTTCAGTATGACATGTGAAATGTGTGTGTTGGGTGTGTTTTAAAGACCAAGTGGTCAATTTTTAGGGGTTTTGTACATTAGACATTGACGTCAAATTTTAACTGTTGTTTTGAGTCTAATTTATGTTTTTCATGTTGTACTTAATTGAAAGCCTTCCTACATGTGGCCAGACTCCCATACCAACCCCGTCATGGGCAGCTAACCCCTTCTGTGACCGGTATTTAGTCATGCTCAGCAGCACTGGCCACAGGGGCTGCATTTTGACCGGGCCCAGCCGATATGTCGCCACATTTGGCCAGACCTAGTTTGCACAGCCTTCCATCATACATAGCTGGGGTTGGGCACATGCCTTGCCAGGCCAGGCTACATACTCAAACTATCATGGACAGCCAACACCTGCTTCACATGCCCTTTAGCCGTACCCAGCAATTGATTTTCAAGGAACCTTGCCTATGTTTAGGCTCGCTGGTAAACTCGCTTTTGTGAGCAATCATGTCCCAACCCTGGTGTTCACAGCCTTTGTCCTTGCTGTGAGGGGATTAGCAGCCTAGCATGGGCTAAAGCCAGGCTCTGTATCCAACACATATGAGTCAATTTTACTTGTTTTCCATTATTCTCTTTGTTAGTAGTTGTGATGGCATTAGTGATGTCATCAATGATGTCGTACGTTAGGTTATCAATGATGTCACTTGTGATGCCATCCATAATGTGTTCTGAGGAGTAAGCCCACAGGCCCTGGCCTCCAACCAGGTCATGTGTCTAACTAATTACAGGTGGCCAAATGCGTTGTGCATGACCTTTGCCTGTGCACAGCACAGGGCATGGCCGGAGACGCCTAACCCCCTATGACTGACCATCCCCTTTCATGCATGCCAGGCTATTCTATCAACACACCACAAGTGGACCACGCTCCTGTGTGTTTTTTTAATAATCTTCTTATAGTGGAACACGCTTTTCACTTTTTTAAAAAGTTACATTTACTTATTTTACTTACTTTCCAAACCTTTTTTAAACTGTTTTGAGCTCTTCACATTTTCAAATTTGCAAATAAGACTTTGTGGTATTTTTTAGGTATTTGTTCATAGCACGAGAAATAAGGGTATGGTTCATCTCCCCAGAACAATACATTTTTTACATTAATTGCAGTATTTGAGAACATCTGCCACATTAGGTCTTCTATCTCCTCTGCAGCTTGAAGTCCCTCTGGTGATGCAGTGGGCTGAAAAGAATGTGTCCTACTTACTGTACATGCTTGTATGCTTGTTCCCTTGCCATGACTGCCCAAGTACATATGTCTTGTATCCTGACTTTTGATTTTTGGCCCTGGCATGACACTAATCCAGCATTTGTGCAGTGCTATAGGCCTGCCTCTGGCATAAGAAGTTCTAGGACTTATCCTGTGGCCTGATGAGGTGCACACAACATGGCCTCATTTACTAAGAGTGCACCACTGTCCTTGTCAAGGGATTAGCATAGAGTGGTGGTGGTAGTATATTGTGTTTTGAGAATCTGTAGTGTAAAAAGACCCTTTTATCTGAGTCACTGGAGTGGAGGCCTTCAGGCCGACTCATGCAAAGTTCGGCTTCTAATCGATTACCTATTTCCTTGGGCCAACATCCTGTTTGCATGGTATGCATTCTAAATGTGTAGCATGCATAGGACATGCATGGTGTATGTGAGTGGGCCAGAGTAATAGAGGTCAGTGGGATCCATTTTGAATATCATTAGCCTAGCTTTGCACACAGTGGAGGTGAGGTTTTGCTCCCAAACAGTGGAACTGAATTGCTCATATTCCTGAAGCTGTAGAGAGAAAACCTACTCACCAAAGTGAGGGTAGTGGAGACAGGGCTCCTTTAGATAATTCATCAGGCCTTTCGATTAGGAAGGAGCTACTGATTAATCTTCCTGAACACTGCTATTATGTGGATGGTATGGGAGAGGGGTAGGACTGTTGACTTTGTTGTGCAAGGTTGACAAATCTCTAGGTGAGACCTGGCCTTTTGTCCTTCTATGACTACTCCTTCAGTTGGGCTGATGACAGTCAGGTGCAGAAACATCAAACCTCTTTGTGCCTCTGTTGTGGTTGCTCCAGGTTGGACACAACTCTGCTTTGAGAAGCATTAATGTACACAAAGGCTGTGTCTGGAGAACAGCCTGGAAAGACTCTTGAAAGAGCCACCCCAAACCAGTTCTACAGTTTCAGACAGTGGATACACATCTCATGTCTGACAATGAGTGTAAAAATGTCACCCCACCACCCCACTTGATATTCCAGTTCCAAGTCCTCTATGACTAAAGAACAGAGGGGCATATTTATACTCTGTTTGCTCCGGACTTGCGTCATTTTTTTAACGCAAATACGGTGCAAACTTAACTCCATATTTATATTTTGGCGCTAGACATGTCTAGCGCCAAAATATTGGCGTTAAAGTCATTTTTTGCCTGTGGAAAACTACCTTGCATCAATGAGATGTAAGGTAGGCGTTCCTAGGCAAAAGATGACTCTACGGCCAAAGCGCCTTATTTATCCTCCTGTGCAAAAATCACACACGGGAGAGAGGCGGGCATAAATAATGGTGCTAAGCTTCCTTAGCGCCATTATTTAACACCTGGGTCAGGGCAGGCGTTAGAGGACCTGTGGGCCTGTTTCCATGGTGGAACACCAAGGAATACGCCCACACGTGCCCTCCCCAGGCCCCAGGGACACCCCCACCCACACCAAAGGGGCAGCAGAGGATGGGGGACCCCATCCCAGGTAAGTATAGGTAAGTAGGAGTAAGTATTATTATTATTTTTTAAGTGCCATAGCGGGTCCTAACTTTGGCCCCCCATTCATGGTACTGTGCTCAATGGCCAAGCCCAGGGGACCTGAGTCCCCTGGGTATGGCCATTGCACTGGGGGGCATGACTCCTGTCTTTACTTACACAGGAGTCATGTCCATGGGGGTTGTGGGTCTAACAATGGCGCTAGTCAGGTTAGAGTCACTATTTTGACTCTAACCTGACTAGCGCCATTCTTTCACGCACAACCTCCAGTTTTCCCTAAGCCTCCCCTACCCGATTAGCGTCATGTATTTTGACGCTAACCGGGCCTTAGTGCCGGCTTGCACCATTCCTTAAATATGGTTCCCGGCTGGCATTCTGGAATGGCGCTAGATGGTGCTATACTTTTTGACGCAAACCTGCACTAGCGCAGGTTTGCGTCAAAAAGTATAAATCAGGACGAGAGTGTTCCACAGAGTACTCAAGGGAATCTTGGGCAACTAAAACTGGTGTCTGCCTGACAGCCAGTATCCTGGAGAAGTTTGGACCTCTTGCTGGAGGAGCTGTACTGTATATCTATCCTGCAGTACACAGAAGCCAGCTTGCCTGTCTGCTGAGAGAAGGAAGAAGCCTGCCAGCCCTACATGAGGAGTGTCTAACAAGGAAGGAGCAAGGTGCAGCACATCCCCGGTGTCTGTGAGGTTCAGGGAAGAGAGAACTGTTGGAGAGTGGTCTGTTGGACCAGAGCATCAGTGGGCCAGCACTCTGTGCCTGTTCAAGATGGGAACCACAGCTCCATGACTGCAATTGTGTGTCTAAATCAGCCTGTGAGAGGCTGCAACTGCCAGCAAAAGATCGGCCTGTACGCTGCCACAGCTGCCAAGTAATATGACCGGCTTCTGCATGGCTGCAACAATTCGAAGCCGATCAGCCTGTGTTTCACCTCAACTGCCTGATATTGCAGCTTTTGTGGGTGCTGCAACTGCCAATTATACCCAGCTTGTGTAAGGCGGTAGCTACCAAACTCGTGTCCAGCCTAAGGAGGCTGCATATGCAATAGTGCCATCTTTTCCAATTCAGAGTCCATGTTTTTAGGAAGGTCTCCACCATTAGCATGTTGCTGATCAAGATACATTCCAAGTAAAGTGAGAGTTGCATGATTAAATACATTTAAAATCTATCACGGTCTGTTCCTTGTTCTGCTTGGTTCTCACTCAAACATCTTAACAGTGTTATCTTCATGATAGATTACACCACGGAAATCCTCCGGTTTAGTCTTTAACTTTGACCCACCAGTTTACTGATTGGTTTTACTAAAGCAAGGGGAATTATATACCCAATGGTACTGAACTATAATTTACACTTGGGAATCTGATCCAAGACTAATGGCGGTGACTAAGACGTTATTTCTCACAAGATGAAGTTTTTTGTAGGTACAATAATATATCTCCTACTGTGCTTTTCCCCTCTGGCAATGAGAAATTAAAGCAGAATTCGTATTTTTTATCATGTATAGACATTTACTGCGTGTTTTTACCCAGAAACATTTGTGCAAGGTTGATCTGCCGAAATTTATAAGAAGAAAATTGCAGGAATGTGGTGTTTTCAACAGGTCTCTTAATTAGTATCCTTGTACTAACAGGAGTTTGTACAGGGACTGGAATTTACCCCTCACCTGTAATAAATGCCTGAGATGTATAAGCTAAGAAGGCAGGAGAGGATGGAAGTGCAGAATAAGGCATTTGCAATTCTAAATATGTATTGGTCTATTTAACGTAATTAATTCTATTTAGATTTCAAGACAGGTCCCTGGGGTGGCATTAGTCTTTGTGCTGCCACAGATTTACACCTTCTTGTAAATCTGGGGCAGCGTCAAAAGCAAGGGGTGTTGGGTGAAACACCCACAGCAACCCCTATTGCATGCCCCTCTGACACAGAAAACTGCATCGGACGGGCCCATATTTACAAGGTGCATTAAGCCACAAAAACTGACTTAGTGCCACCTGGTAAACGTGGCGCAGTGCACAGCGCCAATGCAGCATCACAAAAAGTGACACTCAGGTGGCACTAGGGCCTTCTAAATCTGGCCCTAAGTCTGCATATATGTATTGAAAGTTCACTATTTACTTTAGGACATTAGTGTTGTATCACACCAATGCTCATACATCTGAGTCTGTTGGTGCATAGATGCCTGTTGACTTTATTGCTTGGTTGATGTGATTTAATCTGAGCTCCATCATCTGGTACATTGAAGTCTCACTGCAGCTGTATTGCCCCATTTATCAGCATATTCTGAAAGTCTTCTACTATGTATTTACTTAGGTACCCGCTGTGTAAAGGTGGCATATACCTTAGTCTTCTTCAAAGATGTGTATTGTGTGTATTTTCATATTTGTGTAACTGAAGGCCAGAGAGGTATGGGCCCTCTTTAGGTCTGAGTAGGGGTGGATGATAAATTTTGCTCTACCAGGGGAGCGGGTGGAATTTCGACCACTGTGCGTCATGCTGATTTTTTAGCGCGGAACAAGGGGCCATATCTACAAACACATTTTCCCATTGACACAGAATGGGAAAAACCATTTGCTACATCTGGCCCAAGATCCCTGCACTAAAATTTCGCAGGAGCAAAGCAATGTGCCTATTTCGCAGACTCTCACAGGGTTTTTATGTAACTATGTGGACTTCCACAGAGTGAAACAACACGAGTTCCGCCCATCAGTAATTCTGAGCTGCATGATAAAAGCACTCATGATAGTCATGGCCTCACTACTAAAATAGTCAAAATTAAGTAAAATTAAAGACTGTTTGGAACCTCCTGTGTTATCGCGTACTGTACTACTCTGTGGCAGTAATCAAACATTTTTCAAACACAGCAACATATTTTACCAGCATTGCTCCCGTTTGTATTTTTCACACGATTTTGTTTTCAGGTAAGAACTTCAAGCCAGAATCTAGATAAACCTGTCTGTCTGGTTATATCTCCTGCTCTTCGAAGTACATGATCCTCTGTTAATGTTTTTTGCTTCTTTATTTCCTTGTTATTGGTATTGCTGTGGGCGACTTAGAGAGCCATGTTAGTGTTAGCATTGATCTCTGGTGGCAGGTGCATGATCAGAAAAATACATACAACATTCCTCGTGAATTTGTTCATAAGCGTGATTGACACAGGTGAGCTATATTGGGATGTGCATGACTTCTATTTAACTTAAAGAGACCTTTGGTATTGGATCAAGTGGCATATCTCTGTTAAGGAAAATAATGTATTATGGTCACCATGGTAAATAATGCAGAAGAAAGTATTGGCTTTCATCTAATGAATATGTTGTAGGGACAAAAGTGTTTGCATATTTTTAAGGAAAACAATGTATTATGGTCACCATGGGAAATAATGCAGATGCAAGTAATGATTTCATCTAATGAATATGTTGTAGAGACAAAAGTCTTTGCATAGTTCTGGAAGTTATGCTATCCTGTACCAGTTTGATTTCTAACCTCCCCTGTATTTGTCCTCCATTGGACAACGCATGAGTGCACTGGAGGTGCTGCATGGTTGGCTGGGTTGTTATACAACAGTGCTTAAACCCTGCTGTTCAGGCGGTGCATACAAAGTGGGCTTCCACCTTTTGTCAAGGGTGATTCCTTATCTGTCGTACCAGCAGCTGAATGACAGTTGGCGACAGAGGGGTCTAGTCCCCGAGATACAAGCACTTGTCCCCTTGAACGTCAGTTCACCAAAATGCCAGGGGTAGTGGAAGTGACATCACACACCACTTAATGTTTACTTTCACTCGCACATGCGTACTTAAACACACACATTCACCCACAAGCTCTCACAAAAAAATACTCTCACCTGCAAGCATCCTCAAAACATACATTTAAAAGTGTTTTTTTACTTACGTCAGCTGCCAGGGAGGGTCGTATTCCAGCTAATTGTAATCCATTCTTAATTACACTAATAGTGAATAATAAAATATTATTCACTGTAAGCCTAACAAATTTTTTTACAGAAAACAAGGAAAGTGAAGCCCCAATGGACGTCCATAAGGAGGCGCTGCAATTGTGTTTCTGGAACTGATTTTGCCATCTCTGTGGCCAGGGCTTGCAAAGCCAGCGCTAAGTGTCACAAGAGGCAAGCAGGGGGTCACTGTTGCGACCCCTTAAATGACGCCAATGCCTGTCCCTATGGTAGGAGGGGTGTCTATTGCACTCCCACTATTTAAAATCATGGAGCAACTGGTGCTCATGTTAATGCATAGCAAAGGGTGTGTGCTGGTTGAATGGTATCCCTTAAGGACACAGTGAGTGCCTACACAAGATAGGTATCCATTTTCAGGTTGTCTTCATTGTTCCACTGTGGGCATGCAGAACTACATGCCATTTTCCTGTTGGCAATTTTATGAAGCTCTGTAAATATCTGGTGTGCTGGGGAGTGCACTTCTGCTGCCATCAAACCAGTTTGTTCTACCTTAGCTACCCTTTCCTCTTTATTGTAATATGTTGTACATCACTTAGAAACTCAGACACACAGGGACCTTGACAGAAAGTGTCACATGTTGGGCTAAAGTAATTCCACAAAGCTTGACCACTCTTCCTCCACTCCGCCTTCCAAAAAGGTCTGGGAAGTTGGCTTCTGTCCTACTAGGTACTATTTAGTTTTAAATGGAGATGGTGCTGTGGTTGGGACTGGCTTCCTGCTGGTGTCTCCAAAGCGGTATAAACATTGCATTGGTCCAACATAGCCAATAGTTATATTTTGTCTGAATCTCTGTAGAAGCTTCTGTGTATCAACCAAGAGAGAGGTTTACTAAGCATAGGACTCTACTGTTTTTTTAATTTTAGTTCAGGACTAAATTCATTCCCTGGACAAACCGTCCGGCTGCTTTGACCGCTCTTGGGAAAATACAACACTGTACTGCAGTGGTTCCCAAACATTTGACTCCTGAAGAACCCCACTTAGGCCCGTATTTATACTCCGTTTGCGCCGAATTAGCGTCGTTTTTTTCGACGCAAATTCGGCGCAAAACTAACACCATATTTATACTTTGGTGTTAGACGCGTCTAGCGCCAAAGTATGGGCAAATAGCGTCATTTTTTTGCGTGAACGCCTTCCTTGCGTTAATGAGATGCAAGGAAGGCGTTCCCGTCTAAAAAAATGACGGCGACGCAAATGCGTCGTATTTATACTCCCGGGCAAAAGTCACGCCCGGGAGGTGGCGGGTCAAAAAACCCCGCATTTGCGCCACTATTTAACGCCTGAGTCAGGGTAGGCGTTAAGGGGCCTGTGGGCTCAAAATGAGCCCACAGGTGCCCTCCCCTGCCCCCAGGGACCCCCCCTGCCCACCCCAGGAGGACACCCAAGGATGGAGGGACCCACCCCAGGGACATTCAGGTAAGTTCAGGTAAGTATAATTTTTTACATTTTTTTTTTTTTTTTGGGTGGCATAGGGGGGCCTTATTTGTGCCCCCTTACATGCCACTATGCCCAATGACCATGCCCAGGGGACATAAGTCCCCTGGGCATGGCCATTGGGCAAGGGGGCATGACTCCTGTCTTTACTAAGACAGGAGTCATTTAAATGGCGTCTGGGCGTCGAAAATAATGGCGCAAATCGGGTTGAGGCGATTTTTTTGCCTCAACCTGACTTGCCCCATTTTAAGACGCCCTAACGCCATTTTCCCACTACGCCGGCGCTGCCTGGTCTACGTGGTTTTTTTCCACGCACACCAGGCAGCGCCGGTCTGCTAGCGCCGGCTAACGCCATTCCATAAATACGGCGCCCGCATGGCGCTTCAGAATGGCGTTAGACGGCGCTAAATTTTTTGACGCTAAATTGCGTTAGCGCAGTTTAGCGTCAAAAAGTATAAATATGGGCCTTAATCTTTACTGGAAGCCGGGGACCCCCAAGCAATTTGTATGATTTAAATTTCAAACATTAAAACAGTAATTTGCAAAAAATATAACAAGAATACACCAAACAAATACTCAAATTACTAAGGATATCATTATTTCATATTGAAAAAATATTCCAAATTCGAAACATTTTATTGGGAAGGATGGCGCTGCATCTCGGCGACTAACTTTTCAATGTTTGGTTTTATTTAGGAAAGGTGAATCCTCAGGTCAGATTCTACATTTCTGAAGAGATTTCTGTTTTTATTTTTTAGGTATGTAAGATCTGAGAAAGCTTTTTCACATTAATATGTGGTGGGGTAAGGAAGTGAACCATGAGGGTCTCTCATCTCTCCCTGGCCTCTCTGTCACATGTAATTCATTTGTTTTATAGCACCTCTCATACCACTGTAGGGTGTCAGAGCACTCTACAGGGGCCTACAAGGAGTAGGATTCACATGTCATCCACACTGGAAGGCATTTTCTAAGAGTGCTTGGTCTGTAGAAGCACAGATTCAGGATTCACACAACACAGTGATTAGCATTGACTTTAATAATAAGAATGTATTTCTACAGAAGCAAACCTTTTTTTAGCAGCATAAGGAAAATGAAAGACTGGGAAAAAACAACTTTCTAATTTGTGCCATACAGTTTGCATGCAATTCTTTCTTTAATGGCAGTTCATAGCTTACTGTGCTAGATTATGATTATGAACTGAACAAAAGAATCTCTTGACAAAAGCACTAACCCACTGTGCCATGCACATAAAATACTGTTCTTAGCATGATACATGTTCTTTGCAGCAAGCATATTAACCATCTGCGCTACCTTTGAGTCACAACTGCTACTGCCCAAATCTCTCCTTCCTCTCCAGCAGGTACATTAATCACTAGAGTTATCTTGACGCTTTTATTTTTGCTGTACAAGGAGCTTTGCAGTGCTTTTAAAACTGCTGAGCAAAGGAAGCAATACATATAAAAACACGCAGCTGTTTGTCAGAGGCCCCAGCTAGAGAAGCACCTTCCTCCCAGTCCAGGCCTGCAGACCCCATGGGAATGTGTCACGGACCCCTGGGGGTCTGCGGACCACAGGTTGGGGACCACTGCTGTACTGCCTTGAGTGCAGTGAGGTGCAGGTCCTGGCCACAAGGGCTGAGTACAAAGGGCCCCATTACCGAGGCCCTTGCCCCACCGGAGTCTCATTTTTAGCGATGCTCCGGTGGCGCAATGTCTTGCGCCATATTTACAAGGTGACATTAACCCACCTTTTGTGGCTTAACGCAGTATTGTAAATTCGGGTCCTTCACATGCATCACTTAGCATGGAAGGGGCGCGCAATAGGTGTTGCTGTGGGTTTTCCACTGCAAAGCCCAATGCATTTTGATGCTGCCCCAGATTTACAAGGAATCGTAAACCTGAGGCAGCGCCAAAAACTAACGCTACCACAGAGGTGGTGTTAGCATGGCACAACGAGGATAAATACTTTTATTTTTCTACATTTTTGCTTTAAAGAGCAAAACGTCATTAATATTTGTTTATGTGCAGGAATGTGTCCCTTCATACACAAAAACAATAATTAAATAATGAAGATTTGCTACATTTTTATGTGTGCTGCAGCACACATAGATCTAGGAAATCACCATTATTAATTGTTTATGTGCAGGAAATGTCACCTTCCTGCACATAAACAATTATTCCCTGCAGCGCAGGCACCCTTGAACTATGGTGCAAGTGCCTGTGTTGGCACAAGGTAGCTTAAATTACAGGCCAGCGCTAGGGAAAACACATGGGTGTGCCAAATTTTTGTAAATATGGTGCATCCCTGTGTTTCTGAAGTGACGCAGCGTAGCACTGCCAATTTTGGCACCGTGCTGTGCCACCTCCTCGTAAATGAAGCCCAAAGTCCTGCTTAAGGCAGCTCCTTTGGAAGTCAAAACGATGGAGCAAACCACCCTGCATCTGGGCAACCCTTGAACTCCAACTCACAAGACCAGCCTCAAGAAGCATATCTGTGCCCAAAGGCATCCCAGGACTGCAAGTGTGGTGAGCCTTCACAATGCATGATCCACCAAGCACAGGCACTGACCTTACGGCAAACCTAAGGTCCCAGAATGACACATAGGGTTTTTAAGTCCAGGCCTTTGGGTAGTGGTCTGTTGTATGTCAGGTACTGGCATAATTGCAGGGCCATTGAAATCTATAGCTGGTTCCAAGTGCTATAACTCAGTTTCCCAGTCCCAGCTGCTAAGCCTATGGTCCAAAAGTAGAATCCTATATGCCTCCTCTAAATTATTATACTGAATGCACCTGACTAATTTTGAAATACATGCCCCTAAAGCGTGATACTTCCGGCAACACAATTATGTACCAGACCTTTTAGAAATCACAGTTCACACATATTTTCTTCAGACCACTTTCTCTCCCCAACTAGTGTCTCTGGAACTGAGTCTCATCGAGGACCATGGGTATCGCACCCATCCACATAAAAATATTCAGCTTGAATTTGTGATGGACACATTGTTCAATTTTATTGGTGGGCATTTACATTTACTGTTTTGCAGACGTTTGACAAGAAACTGCCCAGGATGCAGTCCAGCATTGCACCCACAGCTACTCAGAAGATAGAACAGAAGGCAGACATATCCTAGCCCACTGAATACATTAGTGCATTCTGGATGGCATTCTGCCCTCGACTCGATGAAGTAAACAAACATTTTTAGTGTTCTTGTGTGTTCAAACTATCTGCCAATTGCCTCCAAAATCCTTCCCTTGGACTAATATTGCCACATGCATGGTGTTTTACTGCACAATCGCTATGGTACTTGGGGTCATATCTTGGCCCCGTAAGAAGCTAAACATCTGTATTTTTGCATTGATCTTCATTTAACTGCACTGTCTACCTAGACATAGAAGGGACTTAGGCCCTCATTATGACCCTGGCGGTCGGTGATAAAGTGGCGATAATACCGCCAAATTATGACAATGGCAGAAAGATCTCCGAAAGACAGCCAATATACCACACCGAGCGCCAGGGCGGAAACAACAGGCACCACAGCGGTAGCCACCTACAGCCAGGTGGAAGTCAAAGTTCCGCCCACCAGATTATGACAACACAATCCGCCACCTTTTCCTGGGCGGTACCAACATCATCAAAAGCCTGGTGGAAACACTTTTCCAATGGTGAAAGGACTTACAATTGGAGACACAGGGAAGAACCACGCTGCCATGGAACCAGTACTGCAAGTATTTCAGATGATATTCTACGTTATGCTCCACAACAAACACCAACACCGGCGAAGACGACGACGGTGAGTACAGCTGCCTAGCACACAAGGAAGGGGGGAGGAAAACGAGAGTGACACACACACACGCACAACACACACACCATACACACACAAAATACACACAACCAGCTGCACAAGAAAACAATTTATCCCCGTAAATAGGCTGAATAATGCAAGGGCAACAGGAATTGACGAAAGTGATTGTAATAAGATCAACACAATATTCATAATAATTTTGCCAATGCAACAGATATGTGCAAATGTACAAAAAAAAGCGACACTGCCCAGTCCTCGGTTCACAGGGGCCCTATAGCCTCAGGGCAAAGTCTAAGGCCCCACTCGTTACCTGCATCAATACGGAGAGAACACTGCAGGGGCATCAGTTGGCAAATAGGCAGGCACCTCAGGGGGAGGGGGGGACCTAAGCTGGATGCGGAAACAAGACTACTGGTTCTGGAGGGGGCAACAAGCCCTGTGCTTGGTCCTGGGGAGTGCAAGGCCACAGTCTCTTAGGTGGGTCACTCGCCCACTGGTTCTGGAGGGGACAGGCTGCACAGCAGCCCATGGAGGCTGGATCAGATTGTGTCCGCCGGTGGTGATGGCTGCACTGTGGTGGTGGTGGTAGTGGGAGGTTTGTGCTCAGCCCCTGCACCCTTCCATGCTGTACTGTGGTGGTGGTGGTGGTGGTAGTGGGAGGCTCCTGCTCATCCCCTGCACCCTGCCATGGCTGCACTGTGGTGGTGATAGTGGGAGGCTCCTGCTCAGCCCCTGCACCCTGCCATGGCTGCACTGTGGTGGTGGTAGTGGGAGGCTCCTGCTCAGCCCCTGCACTCACTGATGGCTGCACAATCACAGTTGGTGGTGGGGGCTCTGTAACAGCTGCTGGTGCAGGCTCCTTCAACTTCTTGCTTGCTAGTGCAGGCTCCCTCCCCTTTCTGCTGGCTGGTGCAGGTTCCTTCCCCTTCTTGCTTGCTGGTGCAGGCTCCTTCTCCTTCCTGCTTGATGGTGCAGGCTCCTTCCCCCTTCTGCTGTCTGGTTCAGGCTTCTTCCCCTCCTTGCTTGTTGGTGCAGGCTTCTTCCCCTTTCTGCTGGCTGGTGCAGAGTCCTTCCCCTTCTTGCTTGCTGGTGCAGGCCCTTCCCTTTTCTGCTAGCTGGTGCAGTCTCATTCCCCTTCTTGCTTGCTGGTGCAGGCTCTTCCCTTTTCTGCTGGCTGGTGCAGGCTCCTTCCCCTTCTTGCTTGCTGGGGCAGGCTCCTTCCCCTTTCTGCTGGCTGGTGCAGGCTCCTTACCCTTCTTGCTTGCTGGTTCCTTCCCCTTCTTGCTTGCTGGTGCATGCTCCTTCCCCTTTCTGCTGGCTGGCGCAGGGTCTTTCCTCTTCTTGCTTGCTGGTGCAGGCTCCTTCTCCTTCTTGCTTGCTGGTGCAGGCTCCTTCCCCTTTCTGCTGATTGGTGCAGGCTCTTTCCCCTTCTTTCTTGCTGATGCAGGACCCTTCCCCTTTCTCCAGGCTCCTTCCCCTGTTTGATGGCTGGTGCAGGCTCCTTCCCCTTCAGTATTTGTGGCCTGGATTCCTTTCCACCACGAGTAGGTGCGGATGGAACTGGGCCCATGGACTGTGTGGCTGAGGTGCTTGGCTATGTTCTTGATACCCTGGCCATACGTGCAGGACGGGGGAAGGGTAGGGAAGAGGTCAATGGTGGAAAGGAAAAGCTTTTTAGGGACACTGGGATGGGAAGAGGTAGAAGTAATGGGAGTGGAGGATGAGGGAGTGGTTGTTGGAGGTGTTTGTCCGCTGGATTTGGGTGCAGGTGCATGGGTTGTATGCTGTTGTGAGGTGGATGGCTGTTGGGTGTCTGAGTGCTTGCATTTGTGTACCTTAGGAGGGGGGACAGACACGGTGGGAGAGGACACATGGGAAATGTGCATTGATATTGTGGAGGTGTCTGCTCGTGAGGTGTGTGTTCTGCTTGGTGTGGTGATGATGCAGGTAGTAGATGATGATGTAGTGTATGCAGGTGTGAGTGTGGACGTAACTGGGTGGGAGGTGGAGGAGGAGGAAGAGAGGGAGACAGAGGAAATAGTGGATGTTGTTGTGTCTGCAACTGGATGGTGTTTGTGTGAGTGCCTGTGGGATGAAGTGTGGTGCTTGAGTTTGCCTGTGACACTCTTGGATGTTGTCTAGTGTGCATGCTCGTCTGGCTGTGTGCTTGGGATGGGTTGGGGTTGAGGAGAATGGGACTGGGAAGTGGAAGTTGGAGGGGGATGGTAGAAACAGGGACAATGGCTGCATCAGAGAGGAGGCCAGAGCCTAGATCGATCTCTGTTGGGCCGCCAATCCACTGTGAATGCCCTCCAGGAATGCATTAGATTGTTGCATCTGGGCTACCAGCCCCTGGATGGCATTCACAATGGTTGACTGCCCTACAGAGATGGATCTGGGGAGGTCAATAGCCTCCTCACTCACGGCAGCAGGGCTCACAGGGGCAGGGCCTGAGGGGCCTGGGGCGAAGGAGGTGCCCACCCTCCTAGGTGAGCGAGCACGAGCAACTCACTGAGGGGCAGGGCAGTGTTGGTACTGGGGGTTTCGGCTGTACCTGTAGCTGGGGTGGTCACAGAGGTGTCTGCCACCACCAGGGAGCTCCCTTCAGAGGAGGTATCAGAGTCTGTATTGTCCTCTCCAGTCTCCGCTGTGGTGCTCCCCTCGCCCTCCGTCCCACTGGTGCCCTTAGAGTCAGAGGACTCTGCCTCCAGGGTCCTGTGGGATGCAGCTCCCTTTGTCGCCGGTGCCTCTGCTCCTCCACCAGATGATGCTAATGCACATAAGGACAGGATGACAAAACAAGAAAGGGGGAGAGAGACAAAGGATATACTGGGTAAATGACTGCACCAACACCAGCCTTGGCGTACACAGCACACTCACACACAGGGAAAAGGCCTACGCACTATGCATTGCACTACCAGTGATATTGCTAGCCACCAAGGCATGAGGAGGGGCACACACCACCAACTGCAGCACACCTGAGACCCACACAGCCCTGACCAGTAGTGGATTCTAACATGCTAGGTAGGCAGTATTTTCCCTTCAGACCTCTAGTCACCAGATGACCTACGCTGCTATGTCTGGCCTGGCCTAGGGGCACCCAAGGATACACAACCACCACCCGGATATCACCCCACCAGGCATAAGCTGTAATGATAGCCACTTTACTCACCCACCTTGTGGCTGCTGTGTTGCCCTCCAGCACCAATCCAGCTCTGGATATGCCACTGCCAGTATGCAGGCTATCAGGGGGGTCAGGGTTCGATGGGCACCCCTTCCTCGTTGGGAGGCCATCCCCAGCTGGGCCTCCACAGTCTTCTGTGCCCAGCGCCTCAGGTCCTCGCACCATTTGCGACAGTGGGTGCTCTGCCTGCCATGGACCCCCAGGGTCCACACATCCTTGGCAATGGCATGCCATATACCCTTCTTTTGATAGGCGCTGACCTTCAGAGGCAATACACACAGGAGAACACCATTAGACAAACAGTCCAGCCAGTTACACATATGGCCCGCCATACCCTTTTACAGCACTATTGGGACACACATAGTCCAGCACTCAATGTGTACCCAGCCAGAAGGACATCACTCACCCCTTACACGAAGCCATCACACACACCTCCATACATGCATGACACATGCATTGTGCCCACAGTGTAATCAACTGTTGGTCTGGAGGCCCATACAGCAGTCCGTATTGGGGTAGGACCCCATTCACCAGTCTCTTCAACTCCTCTGAAGCGAAGGCTGGGGCCCTTTCCCCGGTCACACGGGCCATCATAGGTTCCAGACACAGGTCACAGCAGCACATGCAGTGAAGGTCCTCTCCTATGGAAGGTCAGGTAACAAGTAAGGAATCAGAAAATGGCAGTCATGTCCGCGGCAGTGCAAACTATCACCGCCGGCGTAGATCACCATTGGCCACTGCACCCCATAGGGCCCAATATTAACCAATGAGGAATTACATGGCTGTTCCTGACCGCCTCCTGCCATGGCGCACAACGTCAGCGGATTTACCTCAGTTCCACCTGTCCCTCTACACTGGACAGATGGATGCTAATTCTGGGGGGTGGGGGGGGGCAGGCCTATGGAATAATGCGGCATCACAGGAGAAATAGGCACATACTGCACAAATAACACTGACCCATTACATGTTTACAGAATGCAAACTACTGTTGTGGCTCCATTGTTCAGTTTGTGACTGGCTACTCACTCTTTTGTCCCATAAATTCCTCCCACTGCAGATGAATAGGAGATGGAGACATACCCCTGTGTACAGACCCCTGGTGGACTTGGCTACACTGGGGGACAGGAACATAAGACTCACCTATAGACTGGACATGGCCACAATCACAGAGCTGTGTGCCCAATTGGAGGCTGACCTGGTATCTGCTATCCGTCACCCCACTGGGATCCCCCCTCTTGTGCAAGTGCTATTAGTACTCCATTTCCTGGCAACTGGTTCTTTCCAAGTGACAGTGTGTTTGGCAGCAGGAATGTCACAGCCAATGTTCTCAATAGTGCTGACAAGAGTATTGTCTGCCCTGTTAAAACACGTGTGCAGCTACGTTGCATTCCCCCAGGTTGAGGATTTGGCTACTGTGAAGGCCAAGTTTTATGCAATGGGACATATCCCCAATATAATTGGGGCGATTGATGGAACACATATTGCATTCCCCACCCCCCCACCAGAATGAACAGGTGTTCAGGAATCCTAAGAGTTTCCACTCCATGAATGTGCAGATGGTGTGCTTGGCGGACCAGTACATCTCCCACGTCAGTGCTAAGTATCCAGGGTCGGTGCATGATGCCTTTGTCCTGAGGAATAGCAGCATCCCAAATGTGATGGCCCAACTACAGAGGCACAGGGTGTGGATAATAGGTGAGTCCTGGTTCCCACCCAGTAGATGCTGGTGTATGGGTATGGTGTGGGCCATATAGGAGAGTGT
Organism: Pleurodeles waltl; assembly: GCF_031143425.1. Taxonomy (NCBI): domain Eukaryota; kingdom Metazoa; phylum Chordata; class Amphibia; order Caudata; family Salamandridae; genus Pleurodeles; species Pleurodeles waltl. The sequence goes on along the minus strand of NC_090446.1, from coordinate 713,078,359 downwards.
GTGGCTAAATGTTGTCCCTCAATAATTGCAGGTGACTCTGGCTACCCAAACATATCATGGCTGCTGACCCCTGTGAGGAATGCCAGGACAAGGGCAGAAGAACGTTATAATGAGGCACATGGACGAACCAGAAGGATAATTGAGAGAACCTTTGGCCTCCTGTAGGCCAGGTTCCAGTGCCTCCATCTAACAGGTGGATCCCTGTGCAACTCACCCAAGAAGGTCTGCCAGATAGTAGTGGCATGCTACACGTTGCACAACCTGGCCCTCATATGCCATGTACCTTTTCTGCAGGAGGAGGAGACTGGAGATTCCCTGTGGCCGCAGTTGACCCTGTGGACAGTGAGGATGAGGACGCAGAGGATGAGGACAACAGAACAACTGTAATCCGTCAGTACTTCCAATGACACACAGGTAAGACAGCGTTCAATGACTTTGGTTGTAATCTGTGTGGCATTGGCATGCTGGTAATTCCGAATTCATTGCCCACTTACTGTTTCCTCTGGCTATTCATTTTGCAGATGTTGGTGATATGACAAAAACTCCTGGTGTGATCACTACAGCCAGCTACAGGTCATTATTCTATGTTCATTCTATGCACAGTTCATTTACAATGGTTGTACCTGTTTCAAACAATACATATTTGATATACATGACAAGCTTCAAATAGATGTTTTTCAAAGGGTGTTTATTGAAGTGCTAACATATAGGGGGAAAGTGCAATGGAATGGGGTGATGATGGAGGAAAGTCCAGGGTATTGTTCCAGTCTGTTTGTAGCAAAGGTCCATTGTCCAAGGGGACATAGGAAGGGGAGCAATGGCAGTGCAAGGTGGATAGAGTGACTGAGTGGGACCCAAGGTGGACAATCAGGAGAATCTCATTTCCTGGCGGGGGTCTTGGCAAGTGTCTCTGGCTTCTGTCTGGATTGCAGGGAATGTATGTGGGGTAGTTGACCTTCTGCAGAGAGAGGGGTGCTGATGGCCTGTGAATTCTGTGGCGGGGCCTCCTGGCCACTAGCGGCAGCAGAAGTGGAAGGCTGTTCAGATGACTGGCTAGTGGCAGGGACCCGCTGGTGTGACACTGCCTCCCTCATAATGTTGGCCATGTCTGCCAGCACCCCTGCTGTGGAGATCAGGGTGTTGTTGATGGCCTGCAAGTCCTCCCTGATCCCCTGGTACTGTCCCCCATAAAGCCTCTTCTGTTGGGGGACTGGATAGTGCTGGCACCTCCTCTCCAGTGATGTTGGCAGGCGTACCTGTGGGGATGTTAATGATGTGTTATAGTTAATGTGTATGACAAATTGTACATCTCTGACTTCCCCTCTACGGTTGGTGTTGCCCTGCCAGCTTTTACCTGTGTATGTTGCCATATGGTGGGATCGTTAGTTCTCTATGCTCTGCATGCTTTTGTTAAGAGTGTCCATGCAGGGCTGTGAGGGGTGTCCATACATTGGTACAGCATGCAGGGCTTGGCATTGGGATTAGTGAAATGTGATGGTGGAGTGTGTGGGATGTAGGGGAGTGATGGGACTGAGGGTGAGGGTATGTGATGGCATGCAGGTAAGGGGGGTGATAATAGTAGAGAGTTGACTTACCAGAGTCCAGTCCTCCTCCTACTCAGACCAGGCCCTCAGGATGCAATATTGCCAAGACTTGCTCCTCCCATGCTGTGAGTTGTGGGGGAGGCGATGGGGTCCACCGCCAGTCTTCTCTATAGCGAACTGGTGTCTTGCTGCTATAGAACGTACCTTCCCACATAGGTCGTTCCACCTCTTTTTGATGTCGTCCCTTGTTCTGGGGTGCTGCCCCATGGCACTGACCCTGTCCATGATTCTCCGCCATAGCTCCATATTCCTAGCTATAGATATTTGCTGCACCTGTACTCCACATAGCTGTGGCAGTACCCTGACAATTTCCTCCACCATGACTTTTAACTCCTCCTCTGTGAAACGGGGGTGTCTTTGTGATGCCATGGGTGTTATGTGAGGTGTGTTGGTGAGGGAGTGTTGGGTAATGTTTTGGGGTGTGTGATGTGGAGTGCGTGAGTGGTGCATGGGTGTGAGTAGTGTGTGGCTCTAGTTGGCTACATGGTCTTGGTGTCAGTCTCATGTCAATGATTTGTATTTGTAGGGGGTGGTGGGTAATGTGTGTGTGTGTTTTATAGTGGTGTGGTGTGGTGTGTGTATGGGTGTCAGGTGTGTGTTGTTTGAATTGTCCAATGTGGTGTTGTTTTGTGTGTGGGTGTCTATTGTAAGTGCGGGGGTATGTACCGCCAATGGTTTACCGCCGTTCAATGTCCACTGGGGCGATTCGTGGGTCATAATGTGGTGGGCATTGTTCTGTTGGTGCAACGGTGTGGGTTTTGATAACGCCACTTTATCACTGACCATTGGTCTGGCGGATTTGTGTCTGTGGCTGAATTCTGTCGGATTGGTGTGTGTTTGTTGTGTTTGGCGTGTTGGGTAATTTTTTGGGGTGTGTGATGTGGAGTGCGTGAGTGGTGCATGGGTGTGAGTGGTGTGTGGACGGATATCCGCCACCATTGCGGTAAGTTGGTGGCTGCCAGCGTGGCGGTAAGCAGGATTTACCGCCAATGTCATAATGAGGGCCTTAGTCTTTTTCAAAGATATAACTGATAGCTTTGATTATATTGAAAGTAATGACATGTGACACAGACAGCTGCCTACCCACCCATCACAGTCAAATATACAAGGTTGGAAATTGTTATGGATTTGGAGCGCACCTATGCGACGCCCTAGAGACATCAGTGTTAAAACAACAATATTCACCATAGGCAGTCCCCTTACCAGTAAATGCCACATGTCCCTGAGAGAAGGACTCACATATGTTCTCCGTTGACTGCAAAGATTTCATGTAATATGCAACAGTTAAGTTCACTTCAATGATAAAATGTACAACCATTTGTGCTCATCAATCAGCAACGCATTGTCAGGCCCAATGCATAATGAATATTGTGGCTTAGCAGGATGGCAGCTATTAACAATGTTTTAAAAGCAAACAAAGCATTACTCTAGGAAAAGCGTTGCATATATGATCAGCAACAAGATATTTTAAGGCAGGGGCAAATTAGGCAATCGCACAGGATGCCCGCCTTCCAAGGAACACCCTGGGAAAATAAACTTTTCCTCTATTTGACCAATGACTATTCTATGCTGTTCTGCTGTTTAAATGACTCTCATGACTCTCCGGCCCAAATTTAAGAAGGCCTAGTGCCAACTATCGCCACATCAGCATCACTTTTTTACGCTAATGTGGTGATAGTGTGCCAAAAATGCAGCACCATATTTACAAAGTGGCGCAATGCACTCATTGTGCCACTTTGTAAACCCTTGTGCCACATTATGCCTACGCCAGGCATAATGTGTGCAAAAGGGCGTTCCCCCGTTAGGTGGCCCACAAAAATGGCACAGTGGAATATAAGAGAGTCCACTGCATCATTTTTTGCTGCATTTTGTAAAGCCTGCAAAGAGAAGGCGTTAAAAGGAGGCATCTATGTACTTAGCAGGATTAGCACCAATATTTCTTACGCTAATCCTGCAAAGTACAACAATAGTATCATAAATTATGATGCTATTGTCCCTCATCTGTGCCATGGTGCACTGTATGTTAAATATGGCGCACACATGGTGGTGTTAGGGGGTGCAATGGGCACAAGAAAAATGGCGCTTCATGACATGAAGCGCCACTTTTCTTAAATCTTGGCCTCCGTCTCTACCTTTCTCTACCTCTGACTCATTCGCTCTAACCAGTGTCGTCTTCTTAGCGATATTTAGGGTTCTAGACAACACATATTCTAACTGTTTTTGCGTGACCCAGATAAAGTTTAAAATATTATTTAAAATTGTTTGACATCATGCAGACTTAAATCAGCATGGACTGGGTGGAATGAAAATCAAATTCGTTCCATACTTGGGCCCCCAAAATAGATGTGCCCAGGGGGCCTCAAAAGCCTTAAGATAATATGGAGTGGCAAGTGGAAGCCAGAACAGGTTTTTCTGCATGTGTACATTCGCAGCAGGGTGTCGCTTTTAGCATTCCACCTCGGCCATGGCCAGCTCCAAAAAATATATTATCTCTGACTTGACAACTGATGATTTGTTTGTCAGACGTCAGTGAAGGACAATTTCACATAAGACAATTATAAAAAAAAAAAAAAACACTCTATGATCCTATATGCAAACATAAACATTGCCAGAACGCGTCATGGTGTTTAGTGTCTCCTAAGCCTTATGTTCTACATCTTTTGCTTGTTGCAAACATTTATTGCTGTGTACAAAGCTGCATGTACCAAAATATTTGTTGAAAGTAGTTCTATGCAAAAGGTAACCAAACATTTGTGACTTTTGCACAGTAAATGTTATATATTTTGTCAACTCGTGAAAGCTTGGTAAATCTTGTTCTGTGATTGTTTTGTTGGTACTTTGAAAATATGAATTTTTTGAGTAATGCTGGAATTGTAAGCGTTCACTACTTCAGGGCAAGCGGTATTGACTCGCAAAGCAGCACAGGGGCGGCAACTTTGCGATGGTGGAGGAGCTTCTTCACCTGGCTCGCCCAGAAGTGGAAAGATAAAACAATATTTAATTATTGGTTTATCTTTCAGCTGCTGGCTCAGCCACCAGCATGTTCAGGGAGGGGCAGGCTGGGCCAGGGGAGGTGGGAGAGGTGATGTGGAGGGAGTGCACCTAAGAGTACATGTGTGTTTGGACGGTCACCTCAGTCCAGCCAAACACACATGCTCACTTAGGTTTTTCTAGCCCTGCTGTGTAGAGCAGGCGTGGTGAAGAAACCGCACAGACCCCAGGGTTTTTCGTGTCTGATTGAAAATCCAAGACGCTCAGAGCAATCCTGATGCTGCTTTCATGCTAGGTTTAGCATGAAACCAGCACCAGGATTGCTGGGGAGCCTGTGCTAGTGTCCCAGTGTATGCCGGGACACCAGAAGAAGAGGAGCGACTAGCGAGATGGCAGGAGATGGAGGCGACAGGAAGAGATAAAAAAAATTAAAAATGTGAATCTTTTTTTATTTTCCCCTCATGCCCTGCCCACCACTCCCCTTGAGATCTGCAGCAGCTGCCGCTGAGCTAAATTAATCTACAAATGTTATGAAATATAAAAATATCCCTTATTTGCCGACTGGAGATGTGCATTTTGCGTAAATTGTGTAGCACACAGTCCACCACCTTGCTTCATATCTACAAAGCTGAATATCTTTTGGAGCATCATACCTTTTAACCAGAAAGATTACTCTTATGCAACAAATTAACAGCCCCTATCTGGGGCGGCACTTGCATAAAGAAATTTAAGGTGGCAACCTTGAGCAGTGGTGCTGGAACAATTTTCAGAGTGGGGGTGCTGCTCTCAAGCTAAGATCACTTAAGTCATAGGAATTGTGAAAAATTCAAGAGTAACACAAAGACCTAGTTTAACAAATGAACCACAGCCATTCAGCAGGAGAGTGCTCAGGTGTGGTAAGTAGCCAGTGGCGTATTTAGGAGCACACTGTCTCAAATATATTTCTACAACATGGTGGTAACTGCCGCCTACCGCCACGGCCACCAAACATACGTCGCCGTGGCTACCAGCCGCCCACCCGCATTATGACCCTCAATGGAATTATGCAAGAAGGCTGGCGGAATACCGCCGACGGTCATGGCAGTGGACGGCGGTAAGGTGGCGCTGCTGTCAGCAGCAGCACCAGCAAAACACTGCCGACCATATCATGAGCAATGATACGGCCTGGCGGTGTATGGCTGGCGGACGCTGCTGCTGACAGCAGCGCCGCGTCCCGTCTCCAGCCGGAGGACCCCCTGCAAGCACGAAAGTCGGGTTCTCTGGTAGGAGAGGGGGGCGGTGGGTGTGGTGTGCGTGTGTGGGGGAGTTGTGTGTGTGTGGGGTGTCTGGTGCATGAAGGTGTGAGTAGCCTTAAATGAGTTTGTGAATGCCTGCATGTACGAGTATGTTGTGAATGCATGCGAGCGGCAAAGTACGTTGGTGTGTGTTGCAGTATGTGGGTATGTATGTGTGCATGTGTAAGTGGATGTGGATATGCTTGTGTGTATGTGTGTGCACATGTGGGTGTGTTTGGCCTGTACCAAGTCCCTTGTCTCAAAGACTGTTTCCTGGGTGCATTGGTGCTGACCAGCATATGTTTTCATTTTGCACTTTTGAAAAGGGTCCATGATAAAAACCTTATAGGCATTCATTGATCGGCTCAATGCCTATTGTGGTAGTTTGGATACAATGGCTCTGCCAACTAGCAAGGCGGCAGGGCTCTCACCAGTTGTGGAGGATGGAGCTGATTGATAGGCACCAAGTGCTGAGCAGAGGGCTTGATTCAGATTGATTTCTTCTACTACCGCTCTTTGAATTATCCCCTTGATGGTGCCTATAAACCGCTCAACAACACCATTGGCTTGTTGCCAGAGAGGTGTGCTCATTTGGTGCTAAACACTTGAGTTGATCATGAAGCTCCTTGAATTCTTTGCTATTGAATGGCAGACCACAGTCAGATTCGAGAATAGTGGGGATGTCCCACGCTGCAAAGGTGTCATCAAGCCGCTCGATAACTTTATCATGGGTTGTCGATTGTCAGGATACTTTAATTCGATTTCCTCAGAAGATAACTCCTCAGTCCCGACCCGAGCTACTCACAACGAATATTAATCCTTCGTGCTGAGTACCCCGGAGGGGGAAAGGGGAATGGGATGGTAGAAAGACTGCCACAGAGATGATGAACGCCAGTACTCAATCTGCCTCTTCACATCTAAGATTGGATACAGCACCTGCAAGAGTCACAGTCGCAATTACTAGGGACATACAACATCAGTTTTTCACTTTCTACTCTCAACACTTAATTCTCTTTAATTCTATTATTTCTTCACTCACCCTGAGTTCTCTGTAGGCTTGCTTCTCTCTATAAATGATAGCTCTTCTTAAAAAAATGCTTATTACTGATTCTGGAAGAACTTCTCAACCTTTGTTAGAGATTGGTTTTATGTTGCTATATATATATAGTTGGTGATCATGCGTTCTTCAAATCAGCTGATGTTATTTAATTTCTCCTGTCTTATTGTGACTTCTGTCAATACTTGTATTTGTAAATGCTTGTTTATTAAAGTTTGTTTCTCCTTTCTTACTTCGACATTTGTTGATAACTTGTATTTGTAACTGCTTGTTTATTATAGTTAGTTTCTCCTTCCTTATTTCAACATCTGTCGATAACTTGTAGTTGTAAATGCTTGTTTATTTAAGTTTGTTTCTCTTTTAAACTCTATTTTGGTTTATTACCATTGAATTTGAAAATGCTTATTTGTTAACAGTTCTTTTCTCCTTTAAACTTGGCCTTCGTTTATCACCTTGACATTTGTAAATACTTGCTCTTTTAAAGTTCGTTTTTTCTTTGACTTTAATATCTTAAACAAGAACCTTGTAAACATAAGGTTAATTCATACATTAAGGGGGTCATTCTGACCCCCGCGGGCGACGGAAGCCGCCCGCCTGGCGGGAACCGCCAGAAGACGGTCATTCTGAGTTTCCCGCTGGGCTGGCGGGCGACCGCCAGAAGGCCACCCGCCAGACCAGCGGGAAACCCCCTTCCACGAGGATGCCGGCTCCGAATGGAGCCGGCGGAGTGGATGGGGTGCGACGGGTGCAGTTGCACCCGTCGCGATTTTCAGTGTCTGCCACGCAGACACTGAAAATCTGAATGGGGCCCTGTTAGGGGGCCCCTGCAGTGCCCATGCCAATGGCATGGGCACTGCAGGGGCCCCCAGGTGCCCCACGACACCTGTTCCCGCTAGCCAGGTTCTGGCGGTGGAAACCGCCAGAGCCAGGCTGGCGGGAAGGGGGTCGGAATCCCCATGGCGGCGCTGCTTGCAGCGCCGCCGTGGATGATTCTCTTGGGCAGCGGGAAACCGGCGGGACACCGCCGGTTTCCCGTTTCTGACCGAATGCCCATGGGAGCACCGCCAGCCAGTTAGCGGTGCTCCCGCGGTCGTTGGCCCTGGCGGTCCATGACCGCCAGGGTCAGAATGACCCCCTAACTCTGTAGCCTTGCCGACTCCCACGGGAACGGTCTACTATCAAACTCTTCGAATAAACCTTGACAATATTTATCTGTTTTCTGTAATATAATTTTCAAATGTAATTTTACCTCACAGGAGTTTCTGTTCTGAAGCGCGCTCTCTCTCCACACAGCTGATTCCTGTCAGACCTCAGTTGAAGTGCAAGGCTTCCAGCTGGAGAGCTCGTAACCTAGCAACCAAACGATTGCAAGACTAGAACTGTAACTAACCTTCAGGACTCACAACGGCCATCTTGGATCTTCTCTTCTTGATTCTTCCTTTGAAATAAGCGCAAGATTACTCTGCAAACCTTCTTCCAGTTTGGGCTTTGCTGTCTCCACTGAGGATATCTCTGCTTTTCTCATGCACTTCTTTGATTTGACTTGGCAAGTTTGTGTGGTCATGACATTGATGATAAGGAAAAAGTTAATATTCATCAATGATTACCATGAGATGATGTCTATTTTCTAAAGGCTCAAAGAAATGAACTGCAACTCTCTCCCAGGCATGTGCAGGGAGGTCAGACATTGCCATAGGATGCTGCACCACCTTGAGGTATACGGTTACAGAGACGGCATGCTTTTATCTTTCTCTCAACTCGTTTGTCTAGGCGGGGGAACCGAACTCAATCTCTCAGCGTTGTTTTTGTTGGCTACAATGCCACAATGTCCTTCATGAACTATCTTGATGATTTGCTGCCTCAAGCTTTCAGGTATGACGATTCTTAAAGCCTCCCAATATGATACTTTCTTGAGTGACGGATAGCTCATCTTGTACACTTTTGACATTTTGGAATTCAACATCATCAGAGAAAGGTCAAAAACGTATCTTCCAAGAATGCGATATAATGAGGTCTTTGAGGGTAAGCATTTTTTTATCTGCTCTGGTAGCAACAATTATCTGTACAATGGGCAGAGCTTTTGGCATGCTGGACCTTACACTGCACTCCTGAAAAGTAGTCTGCCGGGTTTTTGTCCTTCCCAGGCTTGTGTACAATCACATTGTCGTACTCTTGCAGTCGCAACCCTGACCCCTCAATGCAAGGGGACATCTTAGCTTTTGGGTTTCCAGAGATAGTGAGCAATGCCTGATGGTAGGTGATGGCAGTGAAACATTTCCCATATAGAAACACATAAAACACACATGAAAATGTTCGCAGGCCTACACTCCAGCCATACTCCTTCCCCAGCTGAGAGTTTGCACATTCTGTGTCAGTCAGACTTCTACTGGCATTAGCCACAATGTGGTTCTAGACATTTGGATGGCCATCTTGCTGAGCAAGGATTTCCCCCAGGCCTGTCGGGCTCGCATCTACTATCATCTCAGTGTGTAACTTGGGATCAAAATAGGCCATTTCAGTTGCATTCTCAATTGCCTGTTTTATTTCTTTAAAGCTGTGATCGCATTCAGGAGACCACTAAAATGGGACATTCTGTTTTGTTATGAGTTTTGTTATGAGCCTTAAGACCGCCAAACTCACAGTGGTGGTTGGATCGCCGCACTCCTGGTGGTCCAACCACCAGGGGACCACCACCAGGATCACGGATCCCAATGGGGTGGCAACAGACAGAGGCCCATATTTATACTTTCTTTGCACCACATTTGTTTCATTTTTTTTACACAAAAGCGGCACAAACCTACAAAATATCATTTTATTTTGTAAGTTCGTGCCACTTTTGCATCAAAGAATGATGCAAATGTGGCGCAAAGAAAGTATAAATATGTGCCAGAGTCGTGATCAGCTATAGCGGTGCCAATGGCAGCACTGCTGTGCTGATCACAAATCCACTTTCTGTCAGTCTTTCCATGGTGGTTTCACCACCATGGAAAGGCTGGTGGAAAGCCAGTGCTGGGGGCCAGAGGGGAGCTCCTGCACAGCCCATGTCTATGGCATGGGCAGTGCAGGGGTCCCCCTGCCAGCACCCTCAGAATGTGCACTATCTGATCTACAGACATTGTACATTCTGCAGGTGCTGTTGTGCGACAGCATTGGCCTCGGCTCCCATAAGGGAACTGAGGCCAGTGCCGTGGCACTGTTTCACCCGGTCTGACTAGCAGAAACATCATAATATGATGTTTCCCCCGGTCAGCCCTGTGGAAAAATCGTAATACAATGGGGGTGAGGCCACCATTATGCTGGCAGCCTCACCACCGTGGGTTTGGCGGTCTGACAGTCAGACCGCCAAACTTGTAATGAGCTCCTAATTCACTCGATGGGGTACTCACTGTAGTAAAGTCACAAATGTACCATGAGCAGTAACTGCCCATGCCTAAGTAGATGACAGTGCTTGCACCTTTAACTAGGTCAGGATTCATTCCCCATTAAAGAATATGTGCTCAAAGAATTTGAGGGCCTGATTACGACTTTGGCGGTCTCACCACGGGACCACCAAAGCTGTGGGCAGGACACCACCATTGTACCGGTAGCATCCCCGCCCTATTACAATTTTCCAGCTGGGCTCACCAGCGGGAACATTGTAATGAAGTGTTCCTGCCAGTCAGTTTGGTGGGAACAGTGCTCCCCTAAAGGAGCTGAGTTCTAGACTGTAGCACAGAGGGGGCCGACCAGCACCATCGTAATGTGCGCTGTCTGCAAAGCAAACAGTACGCATTCCGATGGTGCTGGGTGGGGGGGCCCCCATGGGCATGGACAGTGCAGGGGCCCCACTGTTGTCCTTGGCACTGACTTTCCTCCAGTCTTTTCATGGTGGGTTTCCCGCCAGAAAAGGCTGGCAGAAAGTGGGGATGTAATCAACCACACGACGTGGAGTACAGCACCGCCATGGCTGGTTACAACTCTGACCACCACCACCCTACTGGAATCCATGATGAACCTGGCGCTGACTGCGGTTCCCTGGCAGTCCAACCGCCAGGGTTGAGATATGGTGGTCAGACCTCCAGGAGTGAGGCGGTCCAACCACGACTGCAGGTTTGGCGGTCCTCGGACCACCAAACTTGTAACAGGGACCTAAGTTTGGTTTTGTGAAGCTCACACTTTGCTGCATTGAGAGTGTGACCTGCAGCAGCAAGTAATTGGCACACTTGCGTAAGAGCCTTGTCATGTCCCTTTTGTGTTGGCCCAAATACCATTTGCAGCCGAAGATACTCCAAAACTCAGGCTTTTGTATCTGAACAAACTAACATGACTCAAAAAAGCAGTAATGTACCTACAGTTCTCTTCCAGCGAGAGTTGATGATATCCTTTGTACAGGTCAAGATGGAAGAAGACTTTAGCTCTATTCAGCTGCATGATCCTGTCAGCTATGTGGGGACCAGGATGTCTTTCTCTCTTCATTGGTGTGTTGTCCTGGTGCATAGCAACACAAATGCGCACAGCACCTCCACTGTCCTTTTTTGGCACCAACACTAGGGGTGAAACCCACGGTGCAGGACTGGGGGAGCGGCTGTGTGGTGATATTTCAACAGTGTTTCTATTCTTCTCAACTACTATTTGTCAGTGAAAAGTGACTCTGTGGTACTGTTGGGCAACAACATTTATGTCCTCATTAATATGACGTTGCACTTTTATCTTTTTGAGTCTTTCTGGTCCATGAAACAACAACAGGAACTGACTCACAATTTCAGCCTGAGCATGGATGTTGTAGTAGAGAGTTGTTAGTCCCATGTCAGCAGCAGTGCCAAAGCTGAGCAAGCATGCACTAGATGAAGTTCCTTAAAAGACATAAATTGGCACTTGCACTGACGTTGTTTTGTGTTGCAAAGTTGCTGTAAATGACCATTGACTGTGTAATGGTTGTGAAGCAGCCCAGCTGTATTCCTTCGTGTTTGAGTAAGCTGTGGCAAGGAGACAAGTTGCTGAACTTTTCTACGGGTAAGTTGTTGATTGACACACAACTGTCTATAATGAAGGTTATGGGGCAACCGTTCACTTTCAATGTGATTTTAGGGCAATGTCCAAATAATTTTTCTTGCTTCATTTTGTGAATTTCTTTTGACCTTTGATCTTCTTTGCAAGCAACTAACCCTACATGTGCATGTTGTTCCTTAGTCAATATCATCAGCGCACATCTGTCTTTTTCACTAGTGCATGTGTAATGAAGTTGAAGAGCTTTAATACAATGGATTTGACGATGTTCTGCTGTGCTTGGTTTCTAGTTGTCATAACTAATGTTGCCTTTAGGCTTTGTGGGCGTGTCAAGAATGCTCCTGGAACCTTCTGTTGACCATTTTCTCTTCTCGCTGTGACGCATATGGTTTCTCTTTCACTTTGCAGTGCAGACCATTATGAAGTGGTTTTCTTTACCGCAGCCTTTGCACATCTGTCCTATGGCTGACTATTAAACTTCATGAGGAAATGAAAACGCACATTGGAAGCATAACTTTTTTTCCTCAGAAACGGCAACTTGAATGCATCTGTTTAGTGCTTTTGCTTGCTTTTTATGATCAACACTGATTTGTTATGCACTGTTCCTTCACTTCATCACCAGCAAGGTTTTTTAAATATATCATGATTTTCTTATATTCTTCTATTAGTGCATCTATGAGGTCATCGAATGTTTCAATCCATGAAGTCCATCTGGCACCAATGTTCTGCTTCTTTACAGTCTCAAACAAAAGTGATGGCCATAAGAATGTAGACGCGTTGTACTTTGCGCTTCTTTCTGACACCATTGAGCGCAACATGCTATTCAGGCAGCGTTGATATTCTAAAGCAGGACTGTCAACCTCTCAATGCAACCCTTGCTGCTTGGTCCTAGTCGTCACACACGATTATCAAGGTCGTATAGTATTTCACTCACTTGTGCAAACAAAGTGGAAAAGAGGGCCTACTTCTAATAATCTGCTGGCGCAACCAGGTCTGAGCCTGCGCAGTCTCTTCCTCCTCATGTTTATTTTGGATGTAATAAGGGCATTCGTGGACTACTCATGCATCTAGGAAAGGAGATTGTAGACCTCACTGAATCTAAATTGGATCAGCAATTTCACCACAGTTTATGCAGCCTTAAATACTGTTCTGGCTTCAGAGGAGGAGGTGATCTTTCCACTGGCTCTGGAATTTATGCTAGGAAAGGAGAGGAAAGCAATTGATAAAAGCTCCTCCAGGAAGCCGCCTGCTCCGGATAGGATTACTATGGATCTATATAAATCTGAGCGGATCTGTGGGCCCCTCCTTTCTGCAATTGTTTTCGTGATCTCTGTATGACGTGCCTGCCATGCCTGCCACATTCATGGCACACAGCATTCATTGTGCCAATATTTAAAACAACAATTGCCAATCCCCTGAGTGCTATGGCCCAAATTCCCCGTTGGACTCCGCTGTCAACCTGGTGGGGAGAGTGGACACTTCCTAGGCTGAGACACTGTGGTCCTGTTGTGAGTGCAATATGGGTTTCGTGAGTTTGAGCAATGCCTCAATTTACACATGGTAATTAGTAAATATACATTCCCCAAGCAGGGCTCCATGTACATGGCCTTCATGGACCTCTCCTGCGCCTTTGACAGCATGGTGAGGTCCAAACTTTGGGAGCTTCTGTCTAACATGGGGGTAGAGAAGGAGCTGGTCCAGTTTTTGAGAGTACTGCACTATGACCTCTCTCTTTCAGTCAGGTTTGTCCCTGCAGGAGAACGGACTACTAGTTTAAAGATAAAGACAGGTTTAAACCAGGAGTGCATCCTAGCACCATTACTGTTTATATTGTACATTAATGGTCTTGGCTCTCCCTTGACTCCTAAAGTCTCTGAAGCCCCCTGTAGTGGCAGAAAAAAGGTACCTGTCCAGTTATATGTGGATGACGCAATTTTGCTATGAAGAACCCCCAATGGCCTTAATACCCTGTTTCAGAAATTTGAATCCACCATGGGTTCGCTTGGATTAGACACTCACTGTACCAAAACCTCCATAATGGCTTGTATTTCAAATCATACTAGGCCATGGGGAGTTCCCCTCCAAGGACACCCCTTTGCCCTTGCTAGGATTTTCCCTATTTGGGAGATGTCTTTGATTCCAAGGGAAACTAGGGACCTGCACTGCCAACGTTTGACAGAAATTCATTAGCTCGGCTGGATACATTGTAAACCTTGCCAGACGCATTGGCAATACACCTGTGGCACCTATGCTCGAGATTTATTGAAGCAAATGTTTCCCCTCTTAGTATACGGTTCAGGCATGTGGGCTACATCAATTTAAACGAATTTCAAGGAGAGCAAAACAGAGTGTTGAGAAGGTTACCGGATGTTCCACCAGCGTGCTCAACCCTTGTCCTGCACCCGGAGCTTAGGGTTGAGTATGTTGTAGGTCTAATTAACTTGCCCCCGTGCTCGATATGGACTAGTCTGCATGCCTCCCATAATAGGAAAATCGTAAAAGGTCGTTTGTCATGTGATAGAGATGCAAACATTCCTTGGTTCCACCACATTAACACCGCCTTGGCTGACCTGGGTGAGACCTTACTATTTATCGAGCCTGAGGCTATCACTAAACAAAACATGGCAAAGGTAAAAACGTATTTTTAAATCACTTAGCCACCACCACAGACAGGCCCTTGAGTTTACCAAAACCTCTGCCAAGGAAGATGCCTCACTTTGTTGTACCTTAGGTGTGAAACAGTATTTGGAGGGGTTTGATCGCCTCTGGGACAGAACGTTACCTGTTTCAGATTGGGTTAGGTGCGCTGGCATCTGGGGTTCCCACTGGGACAATTTGCACCCTCAAACACCATGTTGTGCCCTCGTGATGAATTCTCTCCCCAAAGTTTGCTGCATTTTACGTTCTTCTGTAATTTTTCTTGTGATTTCAGCAAACGGTTTTTATTCCCAATTATAAGGAAACGGGGAATCAGAAGGTCGAAGGAGGCACTGGAATATCTGCAAATGCTGGACACTCCATCTAACTATGTCAACAACTGCTCCTTTTTCAAAGTTGCTGCCAACTGAAGGAACCTAATGATGTTTCAATCTGGCACATACAATATATATGATTAGCAGCATTGCGGGGTGTAGGTCTCACACAGCATGGGATGATACTCTTGTTGGGCGATTGGAGGTCAAACTGAAAATTTGCCTGTTTGGCCCCATGTTCCGCTATTTATGATGGTTTTTAATGTTAAGTTTTAATGTTTTTATTCCTGTGTTTTAACCTCTGTATTGCACTTTTATGGTTACTTTTGTTATCTGAAATAAAGTTTGAAAAACAAACACTGATGCTGGTAAGTTAGTTTCTATTTTTGTATCTTGTCGTCACTGCCTTTATCGTTTGCTCTGTTTTTTTTCTTTCAGCCTTACCAATCGGTTTTGGTGGACTTTTTAACTGTGCTTCTATGCGGGGTCTTTAACTTCTTCTATGTATGGACTCGACTGGGGCCTTGACTCCACATACATCAATCGCAGACCATTTTGCATCGATTTTGGGGCACACGTGGCATGCACAAGCAGTTTGCTGTACTTTTGCAAACTCTCAGAGAGAGCAGCTTTGTTTCTTAATGGGGCACTTATCTCACCTTTGTCACCCGCTGTTGCATCCTCCCCATCCTGGAAGCATGTAAATGAACACACCGCATCTGGAGCTTTGTAACAGACGTTTTTATTCTTCAATATATAATATCATGCTTCTCATGCATTGCGTCATAACTTTTATAACCACACTTTTTTCTTTCTTTAAATTAACTGCTCACTTGAGAAGGGTAATTGGCATACGATGAGTACAATATTTGCATGAAACACCCTTATGCTTCACCACAGGAAGAGTGCTTGAAGTTCTGCGATGGAGGCTTTAGGTGGGAGAGAAGGTAGAGCCCTGCATCCTGTGCAGTTGTCTGCGATGGTCTCGGTTTTTCGTCTAGACATCAAAGGGCCCACTACCCACATTTTGCAAAGGTTACAGAAGGGGAGGCCAGCCTGAAAGATGTAACAAGTGTTGCGACCTACCGGATAGGAAGCACTCAATGCTAGGGGATGCGACTACCACAGACCAAAGGTTTTAATGCCAGAGAAACTACAGCTGTCTTCCAGAGCCTACATTGTATATGCCATGTTGTTTGTGAGAGCTTTAACTGGCAACAACAAAAGTATTGATGCAGGCTACAATGGAAAGAGGGAGGGGTGGGGCAACAACTAGCGATGGGCAGAAAAATTCACTCAGTTGGTAGAATTCGGGAACTCCGCACTACAGGTGTAACGAGTATTGAATTATAAATTTTGACATCTGACATATGATGTAAAAAAAATTCTGTTGGTGCGCCTGGCGTGCGCTGAAGAGTGCCACAAAAATTTTCAGCCACTTGCGAGCGAGCGTGGGATTTCAACCCACTAGCGAGGCTTCCGACTGTGACTGCACCTTCCAGCACCTTTCTGTTGACGCTGGTGAGGGCAAGCTACTGTAAGTGACTGCAAGTGACTGCGGGTGGCTGCGTTTGCACCTCAAGCAGATTCTCTACTCAAGAAGCAACAAAATCTACTTGAAAATATGTTTTTGAATGGATATTCTACTCCAAAGGACCGTTCAAGTTGTTTTTCTAGGCAAGAAGCCTTTTTGGGTTTCGCTTGCACAGTGCTTGAGCTGTGCTTGCAAAGTCATATGTTACAAAAAAAAAATCTTTAAAGACATTTAGAACCTGCCCCTACTTCACCCTTACCTGAACTTCCCATTTGTTCATTCAAAAGTCACTCCAACATCGCTTGAATTGACTTGCTTTTTTTTGGCTAGCAGGTCACTTCCTGCTGTTCTGTTCTGCTTTCTAGTCTGCTTTTGCCATCACGTGGAACATGGCAGAAGTACACCTTTTGGTATTTGGTAATTGGTTACTTGTTAATGTTTGTACATGAACAAATGAACTGAACGCAAGTCAATTCGCGTTGAAATGTGTGTAAACATGTTGCCTATTTTGCAGTGGAGTATTGAGTGTGGATGTAAAGCAAGCAGTGAGTGGACTCATTATGTTGTGTGTTTTCATTACTTAATAATTACATTTCTGATGAATAACAGTAGTAAATATTACAATTAATTGTGTTTGTTTCTCAAATTACCAATCACTCATTTTTAAAGAAAAGTCATTTGCATAATTTGGCAACGTTTTATTTTGTCCATTTTGTGCCATCAGTCAGTGGGCTTTTTCCATAGGCTTGCATGTGTTCTTTGTTCTCCAAGCCCTCTTGCTTGCTGTTGTTTGACCATGTGGCCAGAGGCCATTTTGTGCAGCCAGAGTACTTTTGCCATAGGCCTGCTTGTGTTGTTTGCTCTCCATGCTGTTGTTTGCTCTCCATGCTGTTGTTTGACGATGTGGCTAGCGGGCATTTTGTGCAGCCAGCCAGTGTCCTTTTGCCATAGGTTTGCATGTGTTCTTTGTTGTCCATGCCTCCTTGCTTGCTATTGTTGCTTGACCATGTGTCCGGCAGCCATTTTGTGCAGTCACACTTTATTCCAGTTTTCAAAGCCATAATCTAGGGAGATTTATAGAAGAGGGCTATGGCTTTTTGTTTTTGTTAATTTTTTTAAAACTTTTCTCTGATCCCAGTTTAATAACATGGTTGAGGATCATTGTAGTATATGTATATTATGATTATGGTGAGTAGCCTTTTATATTATATGCATTTCTTTGCATTTTCATCTGCAAGTCCTTGCCTCCCAATATGTTTCTCATAGTCCCATAGTACACCAGCAACTGTTTTTTATTTTATTTTATTTTTTGACATTTTGTATTGTATTTAAATGTTTTTACTTAAATTTGTTATTTTTTTAATTTTAATTTCTATTTCTTTTGAATCAGTTTTTTTGTGTGCATTTTGCCTCAATCCATACACCCCACCCACTGTCACAGGTGCACAGCTGCACAACACCATTCATTTTCTAAGTATTATTTTATTCCATTTTCCCCTAGCCCCCACCTGCCAAAGTAGGTGGACACACATACCAGCATCATTAATTTTTTAAGGATTAATCCATCTCTCCCTGGAACTCCTTGGCTGCCATAGGTGCACAGAAGCCTCTATTTTTTTAGGCTTATTCCATTTTCTCATGCACCTCCCTGACTGCCACAAGGGTATCTCTTAAAATAGATGCACATAAACCAAAGAATTGCATAGGTGTGCTGTTATCCTGATTGGAAATGAAATGCTATGATGATGTGATTTGACTTTGGAATGGTGGGATACACTATTGTTACTAATTTAAGAGAATAACTTAAGTAACCAGTCACCCTAAATTGTATTGTCACTGGGCCTCATTACGAGTACGGAGGTCCTGGGACTGCTGTACCCGCAGTGGCGGTTTGACTGCCGCCCTCTTGGCAGTCCTTCCCCCAGATAACAAAGAGGGCAGTCAAACCGCCACAAGACTGTGGCAACCACCAGGATCATGGATCCAGTGGCAGCAGAGGGGAAAGCCATGATCAATTGCGGCAAAGCCGATGCTGGCACCGCCATGCTGATCACGACCTGGCTTTCTACCGAGCGTTTCATGATGGGGACCCTGCCATGATAAGCTCAGCGGAAAGGTAGGGAAGGGGCCCAAGACAGGGTGATTTTGCCCACTGAGTAATTTTCCTGGGGGCACATGTTGTGCTCTACTATGCCTGCAATGTCGGTGCACACTGTTTGCCATGCACAACATTGTGCATGCTAACAGTACGCCCGAGGTGCATCTGGCGCTGGACTGCGATGGCGTGTGTCTCAGGCTCCCTTTATGAGCCAAAACACGCCTTCACAGTGCCACGGCCACCAACACACCTCCAGCCTGGTGGTAGTGTTGTAAGACGGCGGTCGGGATGACGCTGGCTTGGCGCCTTTCTCCTGACCGCCACAATGGTGGTCTGGTGGTCAGAAAGCCAAACTCATAATTTGCACCTTTGTCTGTGCTAATTTAAACTGCAACAATGCCACATTTCACTAAATGTTTTTCTTGCTTGTTTGACAGCTTCAAGATGTCCCCAAAGAAACGTGCTGCCAAGAAAGTGATCAGTGAGAAGAAGCAGCTTTCCACCACTGGCATGCCAACCACAACCTTTTTCCAGAAAGTTGTGCCTTCCTCACCAGCCTTCAGAGAGAAAGCTGGGAACAATACTTCTGCATCAACAGCACCACCCCAACCTAAGTCCAAGACCATGTCTGTTAGCTAGGCAGCCACTGCAATCATGGGGACGCTGATGAGCAGTGACGTTGAATTGGACTTGTCTCTTTCGCAAAGTAGTACCCAATCATTTCAGGAAACTGAGCAAAGTAGAAAACAGCCGCAGCCAGCAACAGCAGATCTTCCTGAGTAGGAGCAGAACAGGTGTTTCGGATTTCTGCTGAGCAAGAACCTCCTCTTTCAGAATCATTGGCTCCCAGATCTCCAGCAAGAAAAAGGAAAGGTACTCAACCATCTACTCCCAGCTAACCTTTTCTGATGATCTGGACATGGATTGGACTGTGGCAGAGTCTGAAACATGCCATGAGAGGAAGGAGAAAAGGAAAGTTCCTGAAAGCTTTAGAATTATGGAACGGGATGAGGAAGATGAAGAGCCAATCATTGCCATGGAACCTGGCCCAGAGGAGACCAACATTCCCCCTCCTATGCAACCTGCACTGAGGGATGAGGCACTGATACCACTGCCAGCGCTAGCTCCTATATTCGTAAAGCCCTATCTCAGCAGAAGTATGCACTGCAGAGAGGCAATGGACGACACACACATACCTCCAGTTCTTCTTCAGACATTGGCACTGGCACACTAAGAAAGTTCTTCTCCAAGGTTTGGGACTATTTTTATAATTAGCAAGCAGGAGAATAACATTGCAATGTGCTCCACTTGCCACACAAGTGTCCGTCGAGGTAAGCCTGGTTCACACTATGGTACCGGAGGCCTAACGGCCCATCTGGAAAAACATCACACAATGCAGTGAGGGGAGCACCTTAAAAAAATGCTGCAGGGTGTGGTGGTGGTGAAGGTGAGGAAATATGAGAATCAGCTCCAATCGTAGTGGGAAGTGAAGGTGATGAGGAAGAAGAGGGTGACAACTTTACGCAAAGCAGCCCTGCCCCAGCAGTGCACTAGTATCACCCACCTCAGCAACCTCTAAACAGGACAAGAAACAGACAGAGAAACCACAGTATGCAGTGACTGCTCCAAGATGGAAATTGAGGGTTCACAGACATAGGGTTCTGATTACAAGGCTGGCGGTCCGAAGACCACCAGCCTCGCGATGGCTGTCAGACTGCAGTGGCTGTGGCGGTCCAACCGCCACATTACGAGGTTGGCGGTCATACCTGCCAAACTACTGTGGTCCCCACCAGGATCTCAGATCCCGAAGGGCTGACAGCGGTGCAGGTTGTAGTCAGCCAAGGTGGCGCTGAACTCAGAGCTGCCCTGCAGATCACAACCTTGTTCTCCGCCAGCCTTTTCATGGGGGTTTAACCTGTCATGAAAAGGCTGGCGGAGCACAAGTGCAGGGGGTGACGGGGGGCCCTGCACTGCCCATGCCTTTGTCCTTTGACATGGGCAGTGCAGGGGCCCCCTGCCCAGAATCCTCAAAATGCGCACTGGCTGCTGTGCAGAGGTTGCTGGTGCCTCCTACGTGCAGCAGCATTATGAGCAGGCAACAGTGCTGCTGCACCTTCCCACTGGGCTGACTGGTGGAAACCTTGGTTTCAGCGGGGAGGTCATCAGCACTGCGGCAACCATCCCATCGGGAGTTTGGCGCAATGGTGTTTCTGTCCGCCAAACTCCTAATCAGCCCCATGATACCTAAAGCAAAAATATTGTGATGCAAAGATATTGTGTCAAAAATATTGATCACAAAATATCGTTATCTTATACATATAAAGGTAAGCACAAAAATATTTTAAAAAATATGGTTTTACTCTAATATCGAAAAATATATTAAAAAATATTGTTTTTCAATATATATATATATATATATATATATATATATATATATATATATATATATATATATATTTAACACATTAAATCCTCAATATTTTTACATTAATATAAAATAAAATAAATATGTTTAAATAATATTTAAAAATATATATTAATATATACTTATTGAAACAAATACACATTTACGTGTGTATATTTTAATACATATATTTCTTGTAAAACTATTAAAGAACATAATAATTTTAACTTAAAACATAATTTTCTGTTTTTTTAAATACATTAATATCACGAGAACATTCATATATATATGTGTGTATATTTATTTACATGCACATAAAAAATAAAAAATGTAACAATCAAACTGCAAAACTTTTAAAAATATTTACAATTAATTATACTTAAAAAGTTAACAATAGATAAAAATATGTTTTACTAATTATATGTTACAAATTACATAAATGTATGTATATTAAAAATCTTAACATTAAATACACAAACACATAGGTCCTCATTACAAGGCTGGCGGTCTTAAGATTGCCAGTGTTGTTGTGGAGGTCAGGACCACCGCTGCTGTGGCGGTCGGACCACCACAATAGGACCCTGGCAGTCAGGCCACTAGGGTTCTGCCATCACCGCCAAGATCGGTGATCCTGACAGGTTGATGGCAGGTGGAGGTCGAAGCCGGCAGGGCAGCGCTGCATGCAATGCTGTCCTGCTGAATCCGATCTTATTCTTTGCTAGGCTAAAGGATTGGCGAGAACAGGTGCAGGGGGTAGCAGGGGGGGGCCTGCATTGCATAAGCCCAAGTCATGGGCAGTGCAGGGGCCCCATTGCCCAGCACCCTCGCAATGTTCATGGTGTGCTGTTCACCTTGCAGGTGACAGCTTTGCCGCTGGGTTGCTTTCAAGCCGGAGTGTCATAGTTTGGACTCTTGATCTGGGCAAAACTGCTGGTTTAAGGATGACAGTACTTTTGTTTGTAGGCGACTACGCCTTTCCTACAACAAGTCGCAACTGTTGTCCCAACCTTACCGGCTCACTAACAGCACCTCACCAGAAACACAATAGTAGAAGGCGATTTGTGGCAGCCTTTACGCATGGACTCGAGAATAAGACATCTCAGGGAGTGTCGTGGTTGAACGGAGATCACCCCTTTCTCACAGATATATCATGTCTCATACAAACACAGGCAATGACAAAGATGTAGTAAAGTTTCAATAGTTTTTATTTAACATAACTGCAATTTGCGATAAGTTGCATGGGCTGCAATGCTTAGGATAATGAATAATACAAGAACCAGAATTGTGAAGAAGAGAGTCATTATTACAAAGACCCCAACCATCTTGCAATGCATAGAAAAGACATACGAGATGTAATATGCCCTAATACCCTAATGTGAAAGGCCTAACCTCCTACATAAAGGAGAGCTGGGTTTGCTAAACCTAATCTGCCAATGCCATGTCCATGAGAGGAGCCCACAACCCTCGTTACCTTGGAATGAGGTCTCTATCTCAGACTCCGCAGGGACACGAAGACTGGGTCAGTGTCAAGACGACGTGCAGCATCGATATCAGAAATGGTGGCGATGCACTCTGGTCGGGAATCCCTCTGATTATCTGTCTAAAGTGCAATATATTTATACAGATCGACAAGGACCCCTGACGTAGGTGTGTTCCCAAACAATAGATAACAGACATGCTTGGGACGGCAATTTATATAAACAATCCTTCGAAAGTATAGAGAGGGAAAATCCCTAAGTGTGAACACCTACTGTTTGTTTGTCTTTGTTGCTTGATCTTGACGCCTTAGCGCGGTGACACTGATAATGTAACTCATAACAAGTAGCCTAACTATAAACAAGGCAGCCACCTGAGAAGAATTAAATAATTAAATGGGCTAAGATAGAGCAAGCTAAGTAGGTTAAAGGTCACTAGGTGACGGGGGCACGAGTCTGCAAGCCAAAGGCTAAGCTAACTCCCGTTATCCCATTAAAAACAAACTAGGATTCACTACAGGAGACAATGCTTCCTCCTGTTTCCCGCTGGGCTGATGGGCGCAAACTAAGATTTCCGCCCATCAACTTAGCGGGAAACACCTAATAGTTCAGATGGGGTGGTCGCAACTACGGCGGCAGCCATCCTGTCGGGAGTTTGGCGGACGGCCTATCACGCCCGTCAAACTCATAATTAGGCCCATAAAAATAATAAATATTTAAAAAATATTAACAAAACTATTAAAAAGTTGACATAATAAATATACTATTCCCATTCCAATATCTGGTAGAAACAGTAGAAAAAGCTTTGGATGCAGAAGGGTAAAATGTACTATTCTCTCCCTACTCAATAGTAGGGAAAATCCTGGATGTAAAAGGGTTAAAATTTACTATTCCCACTCCAGTGTATGTAACAGTAGGGAAAGCATTAGAAGCAAAAGGGGTAACATTTACTATTGCCACTCCACTGTGTGCAACAGTAGGATCTGAAACTCGGACCGCCAGATCCATGGAGAGGAGACCACTGCAGAGCTGGCGGTCTCCCTCATGCCCTATTACTAGGTTTTCACAGGGCTGATTAGCAGAAACTTCTGAAATCAGAGGTATCTGCCGGTCAGCCCAGTGGAAACCGTGCAGTGGCATAGGCCTCAGCTCCTGATGGAGCCGAGGACAATGTTGTCGCAGAGGGTGCTGGGTATGGGGGCCCCTGCACTGCCCACAACATAGTTGTGGGCACTGCTGGGGCTCCCCTGTGGCCCCCCGCATTGGATTTCCGTGAGCCTTTTCAGGGCGGGGTCCCCACCATGAAAAGACTGGATGAAACTGGACTCGTGATCAGTGTGGCGGTACTGAACTCAGCACCGCCGTGGCTGAGCAGAAATCTGACCGCCGTCAGCCCATCGAGAACCATATTCCTGGTGGGGACGGTGGTCCCCTGGCAGTCTGCCAGGGTCATAATGTGGCTGTTGGACCACCTGGAGTGCGGCGGTCCGACCACCATCACGAGTATGGAGGTGTCAGGACCGCCAGTCTCATAATGAGGCCCTATGTCATTCAAGGAGGAGGGGATACAACTGGGAAAAGCCATGGATGCACACAATTGGGGCCTAGTCAAATGCCTGATACCGGTGTTACTTCTTTTTGAGGTTTTCACACAGGAAGTCAGCAAGGAGGCCAGTAAGATGGACCAAGCTATCCCGCTGTTGCATCTGCTGCAGGACCAGTTAAAAAAAAGTTGTCTGAAAGGTTCATAGGTGTGAACGAAAACACAGAAGCGCATGCCTTGATTGAGAGCTTAATCCTTTACTTGGCTGTTAATACAAGGCTGGAAAGAGACATCATGTTGTCCACAGAGTACATATACATGGGATGTTTCACAATAAAAGATGTGGATTGTTGAGCAAGCCAGAGACCTGGAAGAAGAATGGCTGGAAATTAGAGTCCCATTCCCTGGCAGAAGTTCTGGTGTGCCACCTTCAACTTCCAGAGATGGCAGTCTTGTTGTCTAACAGCAGACAACATCAACAACAAGAACACTGGCAACAGACACAACAACAGAAAAAGAAGAATTGGCCCCAATCTCTGCATTGGCTTGGCTTCAAGTGGCAGGTCAGTGCAGAGGGGAAGACAAAAGAGGTTGAGCAAGTGGCAAAACCGATGACCATCGGAGGATGTCCAGGAGTATCTAGATGACCCAAAAGAGGCCTATTTGGATCAAAGCCCATTGGTTTATTGGTATGGGAAGATGCGCCAATGGCCAGAGCTCAGCAGACTGACTTTAAAGTATCTGGCAAGTCCAGTAGCCAGAGTGTCTGCAGCTGGCACAGTCGTCACAGTGAGAAGGACAGTTTCTTGCCTCAAAATGTGGAGAGATTGGCCATGATCAAAATGAACCTACACTTCATATCACACAATTAAACTGTTTCTGAAATAGCACAGTAGGTGGCGGAGGATGAGAGCAATTGGTCAGACTTAAGTGAGGTAGCTGACCAACTTCTAGGCAAACCACCTCAATTTGAGGGCAAACTCTACTTCACATACTGAGTAGGCCACCATGGAATTTTGTAATTATTTATTGTTGAACTTCTTCACCACAAAAAAACCCAGATATAGCTAGTGGAACATTATGTTTATGTCTAACTTTGGCAGCCCCACCATTTTTAGGTACACCTATGGCCAGATTGGAGTTGGACCAGTGTGCAGTGAAGAAGCCTCCCATTCCCTACTGGATATTGGAGACAATGCCTGCCTCCTTTCAATGCCTATTTTTTTTAACACTTAGCAGGGCTATCCCAGAAGAACATTTGATTTACAAGCCTGCCAAATTCCAATGTGTTGATTGCATCGAAAAGGAAATACAACTGTGTACCTACTACCATGCTTGAATTGGAAGAGGTAACTATTGCACCAAAGAGTGATGATATATTATTGAGTGATTGCGAGTGATGATTGATAATTTATGTGGTGGCAGACAGTGAGGGAGGGTGTTCAACTAATTTGTAATCTTGATTTTAATGATTTGCAATGTTTGGGGACTGATAGGTGATCATTTTTCCTGAAGATGATCGTCCCTTTCACACTTAGCGAAATTTACCTGCAAGGTTCACTCCTTTTTTGCTGGTTCTTCAAAGACCAGACCAGTCACTTTAGTCAACAAACACAAATCTACACAAAATACTCCAATTCTGTGTCTTTGCTTGTTCTTCAACAGGAGTGCACTACAGGTCTATCTCCCTCAGGTCGGGATGGAGTTGGACTGATTTGTTAATACTCAGTTTCAGGAGGAGGATGGAAGGACTACCTTGACAGTCAGAAGAAGGAACTTATTGACTTCAAAGGGAAACTATAATGATGATGATGATGATGATGCTAAGGCCTACTCAGCTCTGTGGACTGGAGAGAGGTGTGTTGATTTTGGAAATGCTGCTGAGTGTGTGTGCTGCAATGCTGGCTCAAACATGAAACTCCTCTTATGTGATTTTGGTCTGGGAGGCTGTTGCATGTAAGTAGAGACAGCCTTGTGATGCCACATCATCACATTATGCACACACTTGGCTAAATGTTATGATGACAGATGTGCGATTTATCAGCCCGCTACATAAAGCTACTTGTCCATGAATAGTTGTAAATTGCTCTCAGTTTATCACTCACACATGAATGACTCCAGCGGATCTTGCTCATGCTCAGAGTCTTCTTGGTACACTCCTCATTCAGCTTACCTTCTGTCCTTCTCATTGACTGTACAATATTGTTTCTGTTTTACAATCCACAGACCTACTCCTTTCCTGCATGAAAGGCAAAAGTTGAATACTCCTGCCTACCTTACTGGACTGGTTCAGCCAGGTGCCCAAAAGTGACTGGCATTCATAGAAGAATGCAAATGTACCATCCAATTTGGCAATACAGTATAATTTTTCTTGTAACAATCATAATCTTTAGAACTGAGTGGGTTAACTTCACTCCTCCGTAATTTGTATTTTATAAACCTAGATGACAGAACATTTAGATAGCTAATAATAACTTTGGTCTCTGGGGCTGAAGGACTGTTTGCAGTGGATTTAACTCAACTGTCATACATGTTCCTTCATTTCCTTCCACAACAAATTGATGATGTGCTGCTCATTGCCGTGATAACTATTGTTGTTGTGTTGTGTTTTGTCTGACTTTGTCATACCTTCCCCAAATCCCCTTTCCCATCCATACATCAAGCCCCTAACCCTCTTCCCACAGGCTGCGTGAATTATTGAGGTGTGACTTAATTTACACCATAAATGGATAACACATGCTGGGGCAGATGTGGTTTGAATCGACACCAACTAACTGCAGGATTTTCTATTACCTGAGCAGTAGCCCGCACCAGCCCCACTTACCCACCCATGCATAAAAGGGATCCATATTGTAGATACAGAAGAACATCATTCATCAACATCATCATTCAGACCTTGTGTTGCGTAAACGCTTAACCTTGTCCACTCCTGACTTTGAGTACACTGTTCCTGACTCAAGAATTTTGTAGCTTAAATTTTTATTAAATTCCATGCTCCCCATTTCTCAGAAGAAGCTAGTATTGCTAGTTTTTGTTATATCAGGTATTCTTTGTTGTGTCATGGAGGTAGTAGCCTGTTCTCATTCTTTGTAAAGCTATGATATGAATAGCTAACTCACTAACTCCGTGTTTTTTTCAATTTAGTTGCATGCGATGGATAATCTGTTGGATTAATCCTACAGTTGAAGCTTACCTAGTTGGGAGTACAACCACAATACATTACTACAGTTCAGTTAGCAGTATCTTTCCTTCACTTTGGGCATTTTGTTGGTTGACAATGCTAGAAATGCCAGGTAGTCAAGCCAACCAAAAACTTTTTGTTATGAAGGGCAGAGCTATGATGACTGTAAGTCATTAGAAGTGCAATGAAGGGGTGAAATAAATTGGGCAATGAAGGACATGAGGTTTTGGTTGGCATATGCAATGGGACGTCCTCATGCTACTTTCCTGTCATGTTGCACTGTCATCGAAACTGCTGGTATATTGAATGATAATACATACCACACAACATTGGGGGGGTCAACTATGACCATGGCCACTCTCTCCTTTACTGTTTGAGCATGAGCAAGAAAAAGAAAGCCTTCTCAACAAACATGTATAGAATAGCTTGCTAAAATCTATTCTCTTAGTCTTACAGTACCAGTCCACAAGATATTCAAGGTAAGAGGGAAAGCTTACCAACAAAGCAAAAGAAAGCTACAGATTAGTACAGACAGGAGAAAGTCAACTACAGAAACATCAAATATAGAAAAAAGGATAATGCAGATATAACAGGAATTGACAAACAGAAGTTAGAACGAAGAGAAGTTGAAACAAATACAGTCACAGTATAAAATAAGGGAAATGGATTCTAAAAGTAGAGAGGTAAACGTTAGGGAAATAATATTAACTGAAGTACTTACTGGGGACAGCAGAGCTGTCAGCCATGGCCGGTGGTGGCAGTGGTGCTTCCACCGTGGCACTGGTGGTGGCAGCCCCAGCTTCACCCTGACCTTCCTCCTCCGATGCCCTCTTCTTGCCCTTGGATGCTGATATAAGAAATAAATAAGATAACGAAAATAAATTAGTAATCCAGTTAATCTCTCAGAAAATATTTTGACAGGGAAAGGCAAACACAGCAACAGATTGTACTTTTCTAAATCAGATTGTCTATATTACTAGTATCGAGCTGCCCTGTTTCTAATTTCCTAAACCTAGGCCCTATTCCAAAATTACTAAACTACATTTGGAACTTCAAATGCATTGCATTGATTGATCTTTGCTTCTCAACCCCTTTTGATGGGCCGACTCAGATGCATTATATACATCACTGGGACATTGCCTGGGACTGTACGAGCTACATAAAGAAAGACATAGAGAACGCTAACTCACTGATATTACTACTACCACTAACGTAGTGCCAGGACAGAGGAGTCTGCATGATTTCTTAAATAGTCAGCCCAAGCGAGAACCGACGTTTACAATTAGGTAGAGCCGAGCAACTGGCTTGCTCAAATTGGATCACATAATATCCGCAATGTTACATACACTTAAATTACCTCTATGTGTGAGCAGCATGCTACTTAAAAAGAAATATTAGCATTGTAGAACACAACAAATGAATAATTACTCACCGAACCCGCAAGTTCTGCAGGCCCTCCTCCCCGCTGCGTATGCCAGCCTAGCGGTGGGAGTGCTTCACCGCAGTCCTCCAACACACGCATCGGTGCACCCTCCCCCACAGCAGCCCACACTGCAGCAGGCCGTACCCTCATCCAGGCCTGCTCCCAGCATGGAGGGGAGGTGGCGCTGCATGTAAAACAAATGAGTGTGGCCACCTCCACCTCCCAAAAATTGTGCCGGTGACTGCAAGGTATGTAGCTACCAGCCGCACTGGTGCCACCACCTGTGAGTCTTGCGGTGCTCTACCATGGCGCTGAGTGGGGTAAAAAAATGAAAAAGGAAAAAGGAAGGAATTAATAGAAAAAAGGAAAAAGAAGGAAACAAAGGGAAAGTCAAAAAAAGTCACAGAAAAATGAAAAAAGATAAAAATGCAAAATACACAAACACAAAGGCACACACTAATAAAATGAAGGTAGAAGGTAGAAGGGGTGAATAAGTGGAATAGGAGGAGGACTAAAGGATTTAGGATGGATTGAAATCAGGCCTAGCACCATGCACAGAATGGGCAAAAGCAGGTAAAACAAAATGGCCATGAACATGTGACTGTGTGGTGCCGTCCACACTCACTTTGCAACTCGGAACGCACTACCAGCATGAAAACTTGGCGAAGTTAGGTGGAATCTCACAGAATGTTTAGGAAACTCTGAATAGCAAAACTCTGTGAGTTCTTCCCTGGCCTAGCAACAACCAAATGAGGGATGGGGAGTGAGTGGGTGGGGAAAAATAGCAAAGCGAGACAAACAGAGGGGTAGCTTGTGGGGGTAACCAACACTGAAAAGGGAGGGGAACTGAGGAGGGAGTACACAAAACGACAGAGCAGGATGAATAAGACACACTCTGATATAGTGCTAAAACAGAAATAAAGTAGCATCTAAAACAACACGATTTGGAAAAGCCAATAGGTCCCACCTATGCAAGAGCTATTGGCTTTGCCAATGTGTGTTAGCCATGTTGTACAACAGTGTGGCTGCTGTTCAGCATGGCTAAAAGTTTGCAGCGTGGAGGAGAGTGGAGTGTCATAGGAGAATGGCGAAGAGTGAAGTAGTGTTGTAGAGTGGAGTTGCAGGGAGTGTTGTGTATTGGAGTGGCATAGTGTGGAGTCACGTAGAGTGGCATACACTGGAGTGGAATAGAGTAGAGTGGACTCATGTAGAGTGCACTGGTGTAGTGTTACAGAGTAAAGTGGCATAGATTGCATTGGCATTGAGTGCAGTGGCAATTAATTCAGCGGCGTACAATGCAGTGTCATAACATGCAGTGGTGTAGATTAGAGTGGTGCTAGTAGAGTGGTGCAGAGTAGAGTAGAATGACATGAGTGCAGTGGTGTAGAGTACAGTGGCGTAGAATGATGTAGAGTTGAGTGGCACAAAGTTGAACGATGTAGAAAGCAGGGGCACAGAGTAGAGTCAAATGGCAGAGTGCTGTTGCATAGAGTACAGTTGAGTGCCGTAGAGTGCAGTGGAGTGGTGCAGAGTAGGGTATCATAGAGAGGTGCAAAGTAGAGTTTAGTGCTTAACAGTGCAGTGGCATAGAATTCAGTGGCAGAGAGTGCAATGTTCCAGAGTAGAGTGTCAGAGTATAATGGAGAAGAGTGGAGAAGCGTAGCACAGAGAGCAGTAGAGTACAGTGATGCAGAGTTGAGTGCAGTGGCATAGAGTGCAGTGACAGAGCGTAGTTCTGGCAAGTGCATTGGCGTACAGTGCAGTGGTTAAGGGTACAGTGGCATAGAGTACAGTGGCAGAGTTGTGCAGAGTGGAATAGCTGTGCCATAGAAAAGATTGTTCCAGAGTAGAGTGAAATGGCGTAGAGTGGATTGGTGCAGGGTAGAGTGCAGTTGCATAGAGAGGCATAGAGTATAATGGTGTAGAGTAAAGTGGTGTAGAGTGCAGTGGCATAGACTGTAGTGGTGCAGAGTAGATTAGAGTGGCAAAAAGTAGACTGGCGTGGAGTGGAGGGAAATTGGGTTGAGTATTACAGAATAAAGTGCATTGGTGTAGAGTGCAGTGTTGCGGAGTGTCATAGAAAACATCGGCATAGAGTGAGGTTGTGCAGAGTAGATTGGTGTGGCCTAGACTGGAGTAGTATAGAGTGCATTAGTGAAAAGTGCAGTGGTGTAGAGAAGAGTGGTGAAGAGTGCATTGGCATGGAGTGGTATACGGTAGAGAAATGTAGCGTGAAGGGGCATAGAGTGCAGTGGCATGGAGTGGTGTAAAGTGGAGTGGTGCAGAGTAGAGTGCAGTGGCGTGGAGTGGTGCATAGCAGAGTACAGTGGCATAGAGCTGAGTATTCATGGTGTGGTAGCACACTACCATTACAGACAACACATTTTCAATTGAAATGGAAATTATATTTACACAGACATAAAGTTTTACCAATAAATCTATACAGTGACATCTATATTACTAGTATTGAGCTGACCTATTCCTAATTTCCTAACCCTAAACCCTAATCTAAATGTATGGAAATTACATCACTTAGGGTGATAATTTGATTTGAACATAATTAAGTATGTGTTTCCAACAGTTCTGAAATAACAAGAAATGTGTTTGTGCTCCTATTTCTGATATATTCTGGAATACCTAATCAGTTTATTGGAATGCTCCTGTGCTAGACAAAACCTCTTTCCTACCCTGAGTATCTAGCAAGATTGCCATGTAAATCCTCTCACTTTGAAGTAAGAGAAAGAAAAGTAAATAAGTGCCCTTGGAAGGCAATGCGTAACATTTGTGCTCGGACTTTGAATGCACAGCAAATGTGACACTATAAGAACACGATTTACAGGCCTGTTTACAGAAATCGCTTGCCAGTGGCTGAGATTAATTCAAGCATTCCATCCATCATCTTCTTGTTTTTGCACTTGCCACCCTAGGTGCGCCGGGGATGACCAGATGTGAGTCCCAGGCTCAATGTGCCACTGAATTCAAGCCTGGCTGATGTGGGGTGATACCCCGAAACTGGTCCTAGGATTCTTGTTTATGGTCCAGGGAGGACTTGGCTTGCCAGTTCGAGCTGGACAGTTTCCATGGGGAGCAGGGTCAAGACTGATTTGCATTTGGCTGGGTACAAACTGTGGTAGCATGGGTGGCAAAACAATTATGGAATGAGATGCAGCCCAATTGATTGCCAGTGGCAGAGATTGATTCAAGCATTCCATCCATTACCTTGTTGATTTTACATTTGCCTCCCTAAGTGCCTCCGGTATGCCAAGATGGGGGTCCGGGCTCATTGCACTACTTTATTCAAGCTAAGCTAGTCTGCTTGATGAGGGGTGATACCTTAAAGCCGGTCCCAGGAGGTTTTTTCCAGTCCAGGAAGGACTTGGCCTGGCAGTTTGGGCTGGACTGTTTCTATGGGAGTAGGGTCAAAACTGATTTGCATATGGCTGGATCTAACCTGGGATGGAATGGTGGGCCAAAAAACAAAGGATTGGGATGTGGCCCAAGCGACTTGCTGAGATTAATTCAAGCATTCCATCCATCACCTTGTTTTTGCATTTGCCACCCTAAGTGTGTGGAGTATGCCCAGACATGGGTCCTGGCTCACTGTGCCACTGGATTCAAGCTAGCCTGGCTGATGAGTGTTTACTAAAACTGGTCCCAGGATGCTTGTTTCCAGTCTGGGGAATTTCTAGCTCAGCAGTTTGTGCTGGACTGTCCTCATGGGAGCAGGGTCAAAAATGATTTACATATGGCTGGGTCCAAACTGGGGTGTCATGGGGCAAAAAACAAAGGATATGGGTCAGCCCAAGAGATTGACAGTGGCTGAGATTAATTCAAGCATTCTATCCATCGCCTTGTTGTTTTGGCATTTCCTTCCCTAAGTGTGCCAGGTATGCCCAGACGTGGGTCCTGGGCTCACTGTGCCACTGGATTCCAGCTAGCATGGCTGATGAGAGGTGATACCTCGAAACCGGTCCCAAGATGCTTGTTTCCGGTCCAGGGAGTACGGTGAAGACTGATTTGCATATGGCTGTGTTCTAACTATGGTGGCATGGAGGGCAAAAAAACAATGGATTGGCATTTGGCCCTGAGGGATTGCCAATGGCTGAGATTAATTCAAGCATTCCATTCATAACCTTGTTATTTTAGCTTTTGCTGCCATACATCTGCCGGGGATGTTCTGACGTGGGTGATGGGCTCACTGCCACTGGATTCAAAGTAGCCTGGTTGATTAGAGGACATACTCCAAAACAGGTCCCAGGATGCTTGTTTCCAGTCCAGGAAAGACCTGGTCTGGCTGTTTGTGCTGGACTGTCCCCATAGGGAACAGTGTCAAGACTGATTTACATATGACTGAGTCCAAACTGGGATGGCATGGGGCAAAAAACGAAAGATAAGGATTGGGATGCAACCCGAGGGATTGCCAGTGACTGAGATTAATTCAAGCATTCCATTCATCACCTTGTTGTTTTAGCAATGGCTGCCATACGTCCACCAGTGATGCCCTGCTGTGGGTCCTAGCCTCGGTGTGCCACTGGATTCAAGCTTGCCTGGTTGATGAGGGGAGATACCCTGAAACTGGTCAGTGGATGCTTGTTTCTAGTCCAGGGAGGGCATAGCCTGGTAGTTCGGGATGGGCTATTCCCATAGGAAGCAGCATCAAGACGGATTTGGGTTCTAACTGGGGTAGCATGGTGGGCAAAAAAAACAATGGATTGGCAATGTGGCCCTGAGCAATTGCCAGTGGGTGAGATGAATTCAAGCATTCCATCCATCACCTTGTTGTTTAGCATTTGCTGTCATAAGTGCAAGAGGAATGCCCTGACGTGCGTCCTGGGATCACTGTGCCACTGGATTCAAGCTAGTCTGGTTCATGAGAGGAGGATCACAGGATGCTTGTTTCCAGTCTAGGAAGGACCTGGTAGTTCGGACTGGACTGTTTCCATGAGGAGCAGACTGATTTGCTTATGTCTGGAACAAACTAGGGTTGCATGGTGTGCAAAAGAACAATAGATTGGGATGCAGCTCCGTGGGATTGCTTGTGGCTGAGATTAATGCAATCAGTTCATCCATCACCTTGTTGTTTTCACATTTGCTGCACTTAGTGTGCCGGTAGTAGCTGGCCTGAGGCCCTGGCTACGTTCACACGCATGCAGCGGTCGTAGTGCATTTATAAAAGTATGGGATCTGTGATGCTGCATGCAATGGGGGCAGGGTCAATGGGTGTAGGAGTGGGGTCGAAAGTGTGGCTAAAAAAAAAAAACATTCTCCTTCAGGTAGCTACATATAAACTCACACAGTAAATAATAAAAAAAAAGGTCAGTTAATCAGTGGTATGTGCACTATTGTGTATTGTGAAACCTCTATTAGTTAATGCCTTGAGAGGTCTGTGTGTAACCAGAAAGCCAAGGAATGAAAACTTGGCTGGTGAAATGGAGAATTGCGACTTGTGTGTTGTTAGTGCTACGGCCCAGCCTGTGACAATAAGCACTGATAAAATGTAAGACATTATGTTAAAGTTGCATTACACCCATTATAAGGCAGACTGCTACCAAATGTGCAAAAAGGTTTCAGACAAAATGGTGCCTCCAAAATATAGATTTTAGTAATACTCAGACTGTAGGTAGTGCTTTATTTTTATGTAACTGCCCCGAAAAGCACCCACTGCACAGCTCAACTAGTAACTCCCTTGCACCACCAGTTGAAAAGAATACGATTTAAACAATTAAACTAGTACCTGCTCCCAAACCCCCTTTACATTTGCAGATAAACCAGTTGTGTGCATTTGTATTTCTTTAGGTGAGGAGACACACTGGTAAGAAGACCTGTTTATTGTTAAGCTTCCTGTCCCTCACTTGGTCTCACAGCACAGGAGACTCCCTGGATGAAAGTTAAGCTGAAGCATTTGCATGATCGGAGTTTACAGTCCTGGGACGGTTGTCTTTTAATAAGAAGTAGGGGAGCAGTTTTTCATAAATTAAAAAGAAAGGGCACATCATGCTGCTTCGATCCAACCCACGTGGACCACTGCACCCAGGCCCTGCCCTATCATGCTAAACTGCCAATTTGAGGCCACCCTGTCTCGCTCCAAACTACTTCTTCTGATTGGGGATGCCTTTATGTGTAAAAACACATAGCAGTGAAGGCTGCAGTAACACGAGGGTGCGTATCACTGTGAGGGTGCGTATGACAGCTCTGCATGCACACACTAGCACATGTACAAATGTGTAACTGCTGAAGCACCACATCTCTAAAACAGCGCCTCATGTTGTTTGGCCTTCCTTAAAATTTGAAATACTGTAAGTTCTTCCCACATGTATTTTGTCAGGCTTTGTGTTGTGAAGAATTTGTGGTAAAAACCACTGGATTAGTAAGGTAGTTTTGCACAAGTTCGTTTTAACTGCAAGGAAATCAATTTGGGCCTAATTAGGAGTTTACAGGAGGGAGGATAACCTGTCCATCAAACTCCCAACAGGGTTGCTGCCACCATAGTGGCAACCACTCCGCCGGACCTATTAGGTGTTTCCCGCTAGGCTAATGGGCAGAAACCTTTGTTTCAGCCTGTCAGTCTAGCGGGAAACAGGCAGCAGCATTGTCTCTGGCTCATAATCGAGCCAGCGGCAATGCTGCAGCCGCAGGGTACATCACCACCTTTGCAATGTTCAGTGTCTGCTGTGCATGGGCAGTGCAGGGCCCTCCCTGTGGCCTTCTGCACCTGTTCTCTGCCAGCCTTTTCATGGTGGTAAAACTGCCATGAAAAGGCTGGCGGAGAACGAGGTCGTAATCATCAGGGCGACACGGCATAAAGTGTTGCCCTAGCTGATTGCGATCTCAGCCACCGCCAGGCTGTTGGGATCATGGATGCCGGCGGTGATGGCAGTACCCTGGCTGTCTAACTATCAGGGTCTTAATGTGCTGGTCGGACCACCACGGCAGCAAGAGTCCTGACCTCCACCGCAAGGTCTTAAGACCGCCAGGCTCGTAATGAGGCCCATAGTTTAGGAAAAATACCAAGACCCGTCTTTTGTTGAAGGATAGGACAGATGTTTGTTCAGCACTGAAAGTAGGTGAATAATATAAAGCGGTGGCACAGGGACGTCATTACTTTGCAGGACTTGGGGTTATAAATAGCCGTAGGCTGGTGTAATAAAGGTTCCGCTTTTGAACTCAGAGGCGCATATAATTAAGCAATGGCCTACCTTTTTGTACATTACAGCTCCCACTACACGGTGCAATTTTTAAATCCAAAGTAGCAACATAGACAGCATTTCTTCCTCAGGCCGTAGGCAAGCCTTTTACAGGCAGAGGCTCCGTCCGACCCCGGTGGGAATGGTAAAAAGCAGTAGCATACAAAATGAGTGAAGAACGAGAACCTCACATTACAGCCTATGACACAGAAAAACCTGACCAATGACTGTATGGTTTCAAAATAAAGCCACACAGTGATTGGCCATATTAGTGACTTTACTGACCCCATGCTGTTGATAGAGTAGAGGCCTACCACCTGGCACCCAAACCCAATCCAGACACTGTTCTCATGTTGTTTATGCTAGTAAACCACAAAAAAGCAGCCCCAGGCTTGGTAGGAACCTGCAAGACAAACACTCCAAACTACACCTTGGCCATGTGGCTATAATCCCCCCGACTCCCTAAAGGTTAGAGAAACCTCAAGTGCGCATGTCAGGTTAGCCACAGTGAAACACCAGTCGAGCTTGACATGCACACTTTTCTTCTAGTCCCCACCAAAGACATTCTTACTGTCAATCCACCCCAAGTAGTAAGTTACCCGACCCGCAATGCAATTGAAAAATGCAGCAAAACACAGATTTTAAGTTTAAGTTTGTTGAGGCTCATGGGACAGTGGGTAAATTCCCTTAAACCCTAAAGAAGGAACCGCCCCTGCTCATAAATATGGAGTAAGGCAAGGCAGCACAAATCACTGCGTTGCTTTGCTCTGCATTAGGGAGGTGTTCCATGGGCATTGCAGTCGGCATTCCTACACAACACCCATGGATGTTAATGTATCCCTAGATTTACAAAACCTTGTAAACCTGGACGATCCCCAAAACTTTACGCCTTCCCAGGGGAGGCACAATGAGGAGAAATATCTTTATTTTGCCACGTTTTTACCTTTTTCTATGTGTGCTGCATTCTGCAGCATACATAGAAAGAGGAAAAGGCCTCCCAGGATTGTTTGTGCAGAACGGTGCCCCTTCCTGCACAAGACAATCCTGCATGCAATGCAGGCACCCTTGCACCATTGTGCAAGGGTACCTGCATTTGCGCTAGTTAGCCAGAAGGGCGGCAACACCAGGGGAATGGACAGGAATGCACCATATTGCCCTTTCAATTTGACCAAGGACACAGCAAGGTGACTTACTGTACTGCCCTGTACCAAAATCTCATAAATATGGGCCTTAGGGCCAGATGTAGCAAAGTTGGGAATTGCGACTTGCAGTCTGCGACTCGCTATGGGGTCGCAATGACCCACCTCATTAATATTCATGAGGTGGGTCGCAAATTGCGGCCCCATAGCGAGTCTAGGCACTCGCAAACATGGAGGCCTGCTGTCGTCAGCAGACCTCCATGTTCGTGGCTGCTTTATCAATAAAGCGTTTTTTTTTTTTTAAGTTTAGCCCGTTTTCCTTAAAGGAAAACGAGCTGCACTTAAAAAAAAAACGAAACCTTTAGTTTCGGTATTTTTTCAGGGCAGGTAGTGGTCCCTTGGACCACTACCTGCCCTGAAAAACATTTTTGGGTCCATTCGCAAAGAGTCCAATTTGCGAGTGGGTTACCATCCACTTGAAGTGGATGGTAACTGCGATACCATTTGCGACCGCATATGCGGTCGCAAATGGTATTGCATGCCACTCCGAATCGCAAATAGGAAGGGAACACCCCTTCCTATTTGCGAGTCTGAAATGCATATTGCGAGTCGGTACTGACTCGCAATATGCATTTCTGCATAGGGAAACGCGATTAGCGAGTCGCAAACGGCAATTTTTGCCGTTTGCGAGTCGCTATCCGTTTCCTGCATCTGGCCCTTAGTTTCCAATTCCGTTACTGTCATTATAGATTGCCAGGTATTGATCATTATGGGGCTTGTTTATGAGAAGTCTGCCTGCAGGGGCGTCACTTTATGATGGTGCTACAAACCTCTCGACCATATCTATGAGTCCACGCAAAGCCACTTTCTGTGGCTTTGAAGGACCTTATAGATATGGAATAAGGCAATGCAGCGCAAGTACTGCATTGCCTCACTTTGAGCCAGGGAGGCGTTCCATGGGCGTTGTGGTGTGTTTTCCACACACAACACCCATGGATTTTGATGCTGCCCCAGATTTACTTAATCACGTAAACCTGGGGATGCAGCAAAACCTTACGAGAGGCGTAACGAGGAGAAATATTTTTATTTCTTCTAATTATTTCCTCTTGCAGCACACACGGAAAGAGGAAAAAGCCTCTCTGGATTGTTTTTGTGCAGGAAGGTGGCCTTCCTGCACAAAAACAATACTGCATGCAACCCAGGCACCCTTACATCATGGTGCAAGGATGATTGCATTGGGGATAGGCAGCCAATTGTGTACCAGCGCAGGGTGAAAGGACAGGAATGCACTGTGTTGCATAAATAGGGTCCATTGCCCTTTCAGTTTGGTGTAGGGCAGGGCAGCAAGATTAAAGCTAAATTTAGAAACCCCCAAAGCTAAAAAGCAACTAGAAGAGAGAAATGGAAACTTCAGCTAAAAGACTACTGGGTTTAAAAGACTTCATCGCCCTGGTAAAGAGAAAAGCCCTGTCGACTTTTTTTTACCAGGTTTCCTCTTTCCATCTCAGCTGCAGACTATCAGTAGCATAGGGATACCAATATTGATAGATGCTGAATTATTGAAAAAAACGAGATCACTGTGGCAATTACAACTGACTGCTGCTTACAACAGTAGTCTGTATCTTACAGCTCCCTGTCCATATCACTTACAATGGACATCCACATTGCTCCCTCATTTTTCCCAGTTTCTATCCCCATCTGCTTCATAAACTCACACACGGTTGTTGATGCCTGTTTACTTGAGAATGTAGTGTCTTGTTATCCCAGAATAACAGATGGCATTCCTCCAATCATATGACCCGCAGATGACCCTTGACGTTTTCAGCGGCAACGCTTTTTGGAGTCAGAGTTGCTCTGCAGTGAAAACTAAGGGAGACTTGAGAGGCTGTGAGAGCTACCAACGCAGAAGGACCTCTCTCATACTGTAACCAGTGTACTTCTCACCCGCCCTCATGGCTTGTAATTGTCAGGATTTGTCAGGGACTCCAGTGATCTCCGTGTGACAAGCAAAGGGGCATGTTCTATATGGTTACATGGTTACCTACATTTTTTTCTAATGCACCAGAAACTGAAAAGCCAATGTAGTTCACTTAAATGTTATATCGTTTGGAGGCATTTTTTTGCATGTGCCTGTCTTTGCATGTGTTATCACATTAAATGAGGAACTGTTATCCCAGCCAAAGCTTGAATAATCTTGTAGGGGATGCGTTAACACTTCTAACAGAATTACTGATAGGAGGAAGGGGTATTTATGGTAATTTGGATGCCTTGACCCTATTGTGCTTTACAGATGCCTCATAGAGTTCCATCCACCCATTACTCTGTACAGTCTTCCTATTCATGGAAGACCCTGAGGCTAGTCTAGTTATACTACAATAATTCTTCTTATACCAGAAAAGTGTTCACACAGAGGGTTGGGAATGAAGCCAAACATACCTTTTTCTTTAAACATTCTTTAAACGTTTAAATTGGTGTTTACCTATCTATCACTGCATTGTGAGAGGATTCTGTGAAGTGAGGTATGTGACAATCTTGCCACGGAATAGAGGGTGTGAAAGTAAACGCTGAAAGATGTCATTTTTTCTAACAAACAACACAATATGTACACTTGTAAATGAATTGAGCAAATATTTTAAAGTATATCAGCATTTATAAATGCATAAATCAAACTCAAAGTTTTGTAATTCTGAGGGGTAAGGCAATAAATGATTTTATTAGGATCAGAACAAATCAAGACTCCTTAACTTGGTGATGTAGAAACGATGAATCCAATTTCCACACATTATTGTTTGTGTGCTATTTGGTTTTTCATTAAAACTGAGCAAATTTAGCCGCCGTTTCAAAGGAAAATGTGCTGATGGTAAATGAAAGCGCGCTACCACTGCATGCTTTAATAATATATTTGAGGCAAATTCCTCCAAAATGGCCCGGGATTTACGTATCACATCCTTACCACTCTCCTGCTGAATAGGGGCAGCTGATTTGCTACATTGGCTCTTTGTGTGACGCTTAGACTCTAACACTGATAGCAGCACCCCCACTTTAAAAAATGTTCCAGCACCACTGCTTAATTTAATGATCCATAAAGATGAAAGATTATGGCTATGGCATATCATTTTCCAAATGTGTCAGAAGATATGGAAGCAGCAGCGCCACAGCTGATATATTTGCATTTGCAGTATAAGCAAATCATAATTTGTTACTCACTCCAAGTAGATCATCGGTCAATTCAGTTTCCACCTTTAACGAGTGAGACAGTTTGATACATTTTGTTCACCCTGCATGTAGAATCCAGGCAGACTGGACTTCACAGTGCCTGGACTGTTTCCTCCTCGCATCAGTAGTGTACTAGGTTAATGCTGGTGCCTACAATGAAGTTCACAAAGAACCGAGAACGTGGAAACGTAGTGCTGCAATAAGATAAGTGTGAAATTGTACAAATAATTCCATGGAAGGCATTACAATTATGAAAACAGCCATCCTTTTTCCCAAATGTGTTACATAGGTGTTATAAGTGACAAAGTGGAAAAAATGCCTGGGGATGATGAAATAAAGGTGTATCTCAAAGTAGTTTATGTCATTGGAATTGACTCTCTCAATTATTCTCATGGAAATACTTCAACCTGGAAAGAGAGAGGCTATTTAATGGATCAGGAGCATAGTGTTCCAAATACTGGACAACTGTATCTAGTTTTGAAAGTTTCTGATAGTACCTAAACTACATTAAACAGCATAACACCATCTATCCCACATCTCAACATTGAAGCATATGTCCTTCTGACATTGCGGGTTACGCCTGAGAGGAACCGAAAACCCTGATATCTTTGACGGATCAGTGGATGAACAAGAACACACAATTAGTTCCTCTATAAAAACGAATGGGGAGACACAACAGGAACAAGGACCCTTAATAATTGCTTTTCCTCTCAGGAATTGTCTGCAAGTGACAACAGAATTAAAGATTTTAGATTGGCTTTTCTACGCTGTGGTTGATGGAGGGAAGGTGTGGTATGGGAGAATTCGATTGTATCTCAGAGAGATCTTGTGAGTGGTAGAGAGGATGGCGGGCAGGGAGATCATCCTGAATACTTCAAGGGACTAAAATGGTCAGGTTGATTGGTTGAATTTGGGATAGACAGACTGAAAGTATGAGGATCTAGCAAGCCAGCAAGGCAATAAGGTTAGGTAATGGTGCCAAGGGTTACAGAACAACGGTACTTCAAACCCTTCCTTCATGTATACCAATCCCATCCCAAATGCATATCTGTTGGTATGGTCACCCAAAGGTAGGGGTCTATGAAGGATTAAGCTGCTCTAAGCTCAAGAATACATTGGTAAAAACAGAGGATCACCAGGCTGTAATCCACCTACAAAAACACCAAGCACATATATCCTCATAAATATTCTGCATGGAGATTGGGGAATCTATGAAGATGATGAATAAGGTCAAACAATAACCACAAAATCCAAATAAAGAACAGATTTAACTGAACTAAGAGAGGAAACCCAGATAATATATTTATAGAGTTGCTTTCATGGCATTACAAATAGGTTCAAAAGGAATAAAAGTAATTTACAAAGGTTTGAGATTCTCTGTTACTTCATAATAGTAAGAAAATACACCAGCACAGACGATATCTTCGATAGGGACAACGCATTGACACCGATTATAGTACTGCCTATATTGTGGTAACTTCCGTTTCAGAATGCAATTTGTAAATAACTAACTGGGAGATAGCTTGCATGGAAGCAGAGATACAATGGCACTGAGAGGCTTTTCAGTATATGACAGAACATAAAGCATGCCACTTGCCTTACAATTTGCATGATTAAGAAAT
Organism: Pleurodeles waltl; assembly: GCF_031143425.1. Lineage (NCBI taxonomy): Eukaryota > Metazoa > Chordata > Amphibia > Caudata > Salamandridae > Pleurodeles > Pleurodeles waltl. The sequence goes on along the minus strand of NC_090446.1, from coordinate 713,036,656 downwards.
GGTAAAATGGCTAAAATTAAGGAGCAACTATGTCTCAACATCTTAGAAAACAAGATTCAACAAATAAGAAATGAGAAGCTGTCCTGGATCAATACTTGTTGATTGACCTATCAGAGGGGGAAACTGAGCAGGCAACCAAGACAGTCAATGGCCCCTTGAAAATCAAAATTTCTAAAGCCACTTCATGTTGCACTTACACTTGCATCAGATGCGATTCACAGTAAAGTCTTGACTGTTTATCCAGATAAGACTGTATCCCCAGTGAAAATAAAAGTGATTTCATGGCATGTTGTTGGAATATAAAAAAAAAGGGGAAAAAAGGGTAGAAACTTAGTTGAGCACTAAAATGCCTCTACAAAGCATTGAAGCATGCATTATTCCTGCTATGAAAGGGCTACAAACAGGAATAAAGAAGGCCTGATGACAGTAACCAAGCATTACCTTGATGGGCAAGCATATTTATTGGTTGAAGATAATCATTCCAAGCCTCAGGGTGGTCTTCCCCCAGACCTGTTTGCCTCACCTCCTCCTTTTTTCCTGCATTTATTTTTATTGGCCTTAGGACTCTTTGCACTTTACCACGGCTAACCAGTGCTAAAGTGCTTGTGCTCACTCCCCTAAAACATGGTCACATTGGCTTCTACCCAAGTGGCATACTTAATTACTTGTATGTCCCTTGTACAGTGGTATACCATGTACCCAGGCTCTGTAAATTAAATGCTGCCAGTGGTCCTGCAGCACGTATTGTGCCAATCACTTAAGTAGCACCTCAAACATGCCTTAGGCCTGCCACTGCAGCCTAAATGGAGTTTTAAACTGCCATGTCGACTTGACATTAAAAACCCATTGTCAAGCCTTAAACTCCCCATTTATTGTATATGTCACCCCATAGGTAGGCCCTTGGTAGCCCATAGGGCAGGGTGCTAGGTAATTAAAAGGGTGGACATGTAATTTTACCTGTCCTCATAGTGAACACCTCCTAAATGAGCACTGCTATGAGACCTACGCCCCTGACAGGATGAAAATGGGGATTCCTTATTACATTTAATAAGCTGTAATTTCCCAATGAGAGATGGTCACTATTTCCTGCTTGGTGTCTTTGGAATTGTGGTGACAACCCCTACGTAAAATCTGCTTTGATCACAATGTTAAAAATGCTACTTTAAAAAGTTAGCATTTTTGTGCCTTTAGCCCTTTTGTGTCTGTAGCCATGTCTGGGTGACATGGCTGGGTGTAACTGACAATTAAAATTTGTGAATTCCTACCAGACAGTCACACAATAGAGGGATTAAGTGTGGCTGAGTGGACCATCTGGTAGCAGGGCAGGCCCACATAAACCTGAAGCCTGTGCTCTGCCTCCACACAAAGGGCATAACAAACCTGTATTTTAACTGAAGCCAGGTTGGAGCCATGGCAGGGAAGTCAGGAAATTGTATGCAACTCAAAACCACTGTCTAGAAGCTTCTCAAACCTTCCAGTACCAGGGTACAAAAAAGGGATCTCAGATACCAAATATTCAGTACTCTTCTGGCCCTGTAGATGCTCTGCCAGGAAGAAGGACTGTTGTACTGCTGGAAAGGACTACCACTCTGCTGGACTGCTGCTCTAGAAGACTGCTGCCCTGCTGGATTGTTGTCTTGGTTGCCCTGCCGCTCTGCTACCTTCTGCCTGGGGAGAAGGGCTGGATCTCCAACTGTCCCAGGACCTCCATAGTGACTCACAAGGGCTACTTTGCTGGCCTCCTGTTCAGAGCTATCGGGACACAAAAGGCTTCCTTCATCTTAAACCCACACCTGGAACCAACCTTAGTGAGTCATGATACTCCACACGGTGCCCTCCAGTCTGGGACCTTTGGAAGTGGTGCTAACGGTGCCTAGAGAGCCAAAATCCAAAAGTGGGGTGCATCGCAGGTCAGATTGACTTTGCAGCTTCTCCCTCTACATTCTTGTCTGCAGCAACAAATCTGTTTCAGTAATCCTTTGCCAAATGTCCATCTGACCCCATAGAACTGTCTTCGGCTACAGCCCTCTGCCTCCTTAAACTGGAGATTTCCGACTTTCTTCATAAATACTAAGTCCAAATGTAGAAATCTTCACTGTGGCTTATACCCAAGGCCATCTGGTGATGGCTCTCCCTTTTCGGACACCTCCTGCAGCCTTGTCCCATAGAACCTTACCTTCTCAGAACATTTCTCAGACCATTGATCAGGGCCAATCGACTTCTTGTATCCGAACCACGCTCCATCGCAGTCTGCCTTATCATTCGGCTTTGGCTGGTCTGGCACAACTAGATGTTTGTGGTTGCCACTTTGATCTTTTACGTGCTAGTATTCACAAACTTTTTTTAAAATTCATAACTCTTTTTCTACTGATTGGATTGTTATAGATCGGTTTCAAAAACTTTTTAAAATGTACCCTATTTTTCTAAATTGGTTTCGGATTTTTCTTGGGTTGTGTTTTCACTTTATTACTGTTTGTGTGCTGCATAAATACTTCACATTTTGCCTCTATTAAGCCTTACTGCTTTTTGTGCCAAGCTACTTAGGGTTAAGCAATGGTTAATTTTGTGACGTTTTGTGGTTCATCCTGCAAGGGGTTGTGACTGTTGTTAACCTGGGCTTCCACCCCAATCAACCAATAACCAAATTTCTAACAGTCCTCCTCTGGCCCTTCATACAGTCATGCCCACAATCTGCAGTGATTCTCCCATTTACCAGCTGCTCAAAGTAGGCGGCTAAAATGAGCAGAAAAGGGTTTATCATTCAGCCTGAATGGGGAACTAAATGTGCCTTTTTAAAACAGTAAACCAGTCAGCATGTTACTTTGAATTCCAGGCTGAATAATGTGTAATAGCTAAGTATAGGTGCAGGAATACCAGGCAGAAATATTCTATCTTTTCACCTAGTACCCACACATTTAAGTCTGACAATTTGTAATTGACTGTCTTAGAGGTCAGACAATCTGAAGAATAGCTACATTTATGAAAATGTAAAACAATAAACAATAGGAATTATTACGTGCAAGACAATACAAAGTAATTCAACAACCGAGTATACCTCCTGAAAAGTGCACTTCACAGAAAAATATGTATTCCATACAAGCTTGGTACATCTCAATTGGAGGCAACCTAAAATTTGAACCACAAAAATGATTGCAGGCTTCATTCACAAAGATGGTGCTTCACCTTACTCTTGTAGTACTCCTGGCTTATGCTTGAATTACACGAGTAAGCCAGGAATAAGCCAAAAGAATAACAAGAGAATGTCACACATACTCATAATACAGCCTGACCATGAGAGATCAGTGAGCCTTGAATTACCCCCAAAATGTAAGTAAATCCAGTTTGTTCAGGGCCAGTGTGCCTGGTGCTAAATTTGAGAGATTATCGAGGAAAAGTAGCAGCAGTGGTTAAGGAAAAAGTGGGGATTTTTTTAGATTATTGTGCCGCCAAGTTAAGAGAGAACAAAAGAACATTAAAAGCTAACGGAAATCAATTATAATAAGTATTTAATAAAGCCACAACGTCTCTACTTGGGACCTACTGCCTTTGTCAATGGTGCTAGCCATGCTGCACATTTTCCTGATGCAGTGCAGCGTGGCTAATAAGCAGGAAAGTAAGCGTACGTGAACAGTTGGTAAAACAAAAAAAGTAACATGAGCAAATGGGGGAATCAATGCGGATGGGGCAAGAACATTGGTGGGGGGGAAGCAACAAAGAGGGTGAAATCAAGGAGGGCAGGGAAACAACAGGATCCCTGATGCTGTGCATCATGGCTTATAAACAGGGAAAAAAGGAACATGACCAGATGGGGAAAGAACGAAGGTGTGGGAAAAAAAGCCAAAGGAAGCAACATGGTGGGTGAAATCACAGCGGGCGCAGAAACAATAGAGAGCTGTGGAAGCACCATGGAGGTGAGGTGGGAAGCAACATGCAGACCTTGGGTGGGGAAAAGCAACACAAAGGGCGTGGAAATGGACTGCAATGTAGAAGGGTGGTAGTGAGTGAACAAGAAAGAGCGTGATGTGGATTTAAAGCACACAGGAGAGCCACTTAACGGGCAAAGTTGCATAAAAAGGGAAGTGTATAAGTGCAGCTTGAAGAACATTTGTGGAAAATTACATTTTTATAAAATATGAAATGAAATGTGCTGAGTGAAGTGTGGAAACATTCTGAATGGTAAAACCCCATGCAGTGCCAAGAGATGCCTATGAAAAAAAATGTGTTCTGGGACAAGCGGGAAGCCAGATTATGGTGGAAACATATGCACTCTCATGGAGTGCTCTTTGAAAAAGAAAAAAAAAGTTCCTAAAAAGCAGACAATTGTGGGAAGATAAAAGGAGCTAACCAGAGATATTGTAAACAAGAGATCCAAAAGTAAATGGATGAGATAAAATAAATGAAACCATCTAACAGAAAGCACGAAAATATGAGTTACAAAACAAAAAGTCAAAGAAAAGCAATTGGGGAAGTTGCCCTCCAGGACAGCTATCAACATGTCCTCAATAGGTTTTTCACTACCTGGCAGGCTTCAATCTAAAATGAGCAGCAATATAACTTCCTTAAAGTGAGCAGAACAACTACATGCTCAACCTATCAAGAGAACATTATCCTGTGCTGGGTAAAAGTAATCTTAGGTGAAACATGACGTGACCTGTATAGCAGTGCATATCAGAGGTGTGTTCCTCAAACCAGAAGAACAAAAGAGGAATACCATGTTTTCAAAACAAACATAAAAGGACTTTCTTTCTTTAAATAGAAAGAAAAAAAGCTCCAGACTGAACAACCGGTTTATACAGGTTATGCAGCCTGGAATGGAAATAACATGCCGACTAGTTTTACTGTGTAAAAAGAAACATGCTGCCCACAACTCAGGCCCTTTTATGCTCAAATTAACCACCTACTTTGAGCAGCTGGTAAATCAGAAAATCACTGCAGATTGTGGGCAGGAGTATGGAGTGTATGCAGCGCCACAGGAGGATGTTGCCATCAGTGGCTGTTGGTGAACTTTGAAAGAGTGGAGCATAAGACCAAAGTCAGAATTTGCAAACATGAGAATTTGACGAGGTCCTGGTGGTAAATAGGGGCTTGTACTGCTTATCTCTAGCCAGTAAATATGCTTGTCCATCAAGCTAACACTTGATCAATGTCCTCAGGCCTTTTTTTAATTCCTGCATTTTTAGCCCTTTCATGGCAATAATGTGTATTTCAAGGCCTTGTATGGGGCATTTTATTGATCAATTATGGTTCACCACTTCCCACCCCTTTCATTTGATATTCCACCAACATGCCTTGAACTCACTTTTATTCTCATGCACGCAGTGCTTAATTTGTAAAATATTAAGTGCAGGTGCCCACAGCTTTTTAGGAGGCCACATCAACTTTCCCCAGCTCCACCCACTTCCTCCACTGGCACCACCCACTTCCCCTATTGGCTTTAACCACACCCACAACTGGCACTGTAGAAAGCCAGGTGTAATAGAAAGGAAAGGAGGAAGAAAAGCAGAAGGAAGGGTTGAGGAAAAGAAATTAAGAAATTAAAGAAAGGATGAATGAAGGAGCAGGAAAAAATAAAGTAAGGCAATAATGGAGAAAGAAGGAAGAAATGCATCAATGTAGGAAGGATGGGGAATGAATGAGGATGTAAGGAAGCAAGAATGGAAAGAAGAAAGGAAGCATGGCTGGAGGTGGTGAAGAAGAGAAAAAATGGGACAAGGAAAAAAAGGTGGTCGAGCAATAGATATGAGCATGAAAGGCACTGGGTCAAGAAGGGACAGAGGGAATAATAGCAGTGTAATATTGCTAAGAAATTCAACAATAAAAGATTAAAATAGTTTTCTGTGTCCCTAGCACTCCAGGTATATTTGTAAAGCACATATTCACCCAGAGGGGGCCTTGACACTGAATTACAAATGTTATCCAGCGCGATGGCACTACTTTTAACTACTTCAGAAAGATGAAAGACAGAGTGGCCACACAATCTATGACCCTGAGATAAAAAAAGATTCATGAATTGTATATATAAACCCACTGATTAACAAGATCCAGCAAATCATTTCTTGAAATAGAAGGTAAACAAAGTGAAAAGGAAGTATTTAGATCACTCTTATTAAAATCATAACGTCTGTGGAATTGGGAAACTGCATGAAGACTGAGCATTGTATGAAATCTGGAGGAGGCAATGTATAACGACAGATGTTGCCCGACACAAATACAGATACCTCTCACAAGAGAAACAAAATAGACAAATGCGTTAAACAACAGACTGGATTGAGGCCTCGTTTCCTTGAGAAATACAGCTTATATATATGAAGACAGCCAACTGCATAGTGACAACCCAACTATGGCAGCTAATAAGAGGAGAACCTATCAATGGTTTTCTAATGCTGTTAAGGTCTCCAATGCAGGTATGACAAATGGGCCTCTATCAGTTGCCCCTCAACCTGGGTCCTCATGCTACTGAACCTGCCTGGCTATTGCTAGCTGTACCCCTGAAACATGTCAAACTGTCAGTACCCCCTCTACAAGCCCCAAAGTACTACGATGGCACAGAAACCAAAAAACACTCACCACACAAAGCCAAGCACATTAAGTTTTCTGATAGAAAGAGATGAAGCACATCTGAGAGGGTGCTTTTGAAAATGTACCTACAGTGCTTTAGAAGCAGTCATAGCTGAGCCTGACATAGTGTGCAGCGCTCAATTTTGTATTATTAACTTTAGTTTGCAATGTCTTATTTGGGAGTCTGATTTCACCTCCCATGGGTGAGCCCATTGCTGCTGTCTTTGTTCCAGAAACTGCAAAGGTGAGGTTGCTTATGGGTTGAAAACACTCGGCGCATGGTTGCTACAAAAGAGAGGAGACTGTGGCCTACTGGTCAGATCTGAGGACCTGGGGATTACGAATCCATGTTCGAACCTTGGTCTCGGCTGAATATCCTGCCATTCTGGGAAAATCAATTACTCTACCTGTGCATACAGTAATGTATTACTAGTCTGTGAACAGAAAAGGTACATTTATTTTTAATGATTACTGGTGCTAAGCACCGCAAACCACCAGCACAAATACTAGATCATACAGCACATGCATACTCTATATCCTTCATTCATAATACCTTGGTTCAGTGTTTCAGAGGGCAGATTTTACTATTATAAATGCTGTAAATAACAGGTGCTGCTGTTGACTCTGCTTGAGCATTTCTTTCTTTGCAGGAATCAATGCTGAGGGAAATTGACCTTTTGACCCAGCATAAGGGTGTGGAGAAAAGCCATTACATTTCACAACAAATCATATTCAAATTACCAGTATTACCAATTGTGCCCACATAAGGAAAATCCCAGTCAGAAATAAAGCTCTGGGATATTATTGCAAGCTCAAACTCAATGTCATATAAACAATTCTCAAGACAAATTTATAAAGGAACAAAATCGCAAAGGGTTGACCTAGGCGATGAAAGAGATTCTAACAAACTAACATTAACAAAACTAAACACTATAAAACAATAAAGAACATCAAAAGAATCACTTGAGGTACGGAAAACAAATGTTGTCCAGTTTTGCAAGCATTAAGGCAATTTAAGATCATCTAAGTCAATCTAATTTGGGGAATGGAAAAACCCTATAACTCAAACAATCAGGGGTTAACATGTGCTGGGCGAAACACGGGCAGGCAAAAAGACAAAAAATAAAAAAAAGGCAAAAAGAATTTCGAAAAAGAAATCTGCTGTATCAGATTTCTAACTAAGGTGGGCAAAAAGTAAGTAATAAGTGAAGGTGTCAGCATTTCAGAACCTTGGTCAAGAGTCTTCTTCTCTGGGTCAGGGGAGATCTCTAAATCTCCTCAAAGCATTTCAAAGGGGCAAAGGCAGCGAGGACAACACCTCTCAGACTCCAAGGGGTTCAGCATTCAGCAAAGAAAAGGAAAAATGCTAATTCTGACCAAAGAACAGTTGGAGAATGGTATATAAAACTTTATAGGGCAGAACGATTCGTCAATTTATCACTCCACACAACGTTGTAGATGTAACATCCAATAGGGAACGATCATGCGACTCAGACTGCAACATGGCCCTTGATTCCCATTATTTACAGGTGGGAAATATTCCTTTGAGTCTTATCCATGCGACTTTGATACTTTTCTGTATGTTGCCAATCTACAGTTCTGAATGTTCCAGATTCATGGCCAAATTCACAAACTCGCTATGTGTAAGATAATAAGGCATCTATTACCGAGCTCACTTCAAATCTGAAAGAAAGATTCAGGTTATCAAGAATGACTTATCATTTTCTACACAGTCAGGAAAAAAGGGCCTCACAGGCCTCACTTAGGCTAATGAGAATTAATTAAAATGGCATATTAACGCATGCAAACTAAAACACATATAACATCAAATTACAATTTAAACATTAATAAACGTCCATTACTGTTCATGGTATAGTACTTTAAAAGCAAAATAACTCTGTTAATAAATTTCCGGGAATATGGCACAGAATTAAATTTTCTTTACTTTTGAATATGAGTTTAAAACATTTCCTACATAAAATCTAATATCGTTTTAATGCAATGTTGGCTCTCATCATAAAAAATAACATAATGACGATTACATTCTTCAAACATGAAATTTAAAAGCTATACTACATGAATTTCATTAAATCACATAGAGTGAATACATGCTAATATTGTTCTCAGTGCATCACATTACAATTACACTTTTAGCAGTTTGATTAACACAATGCGTAAAGTAGCAAGTATAGATGATCACTCTGACATGCTAAAAGGTATGCTACATCAAGTCCAAATGAGGGTTGTTAGACCTGACAGCCTTAGGGTGGTCACCCCTAACTTTTTGCCTGCCTCCCTCCACTTTTTGGACACTGTTTTTGTTGTATTTTAGACTCAGTGCACTTTACCACTGCTAACCACTGCTAAGGTGCATATGCTCTCTCCCTTTAAACATGGTAGCATTGGATCATACCCAATTGGACTATTTAATTTATTTATAAGTCCCTAGTACTGTGCACTATATGTGCCCAGGGCCTGTAAATTAAATGTTACTAGTGGGCCTGCAGAACTAGTTGTGCTACCCACTTAAGTAGTCCCTTAACCTTGTCTCAAGCCTGCCATTGCAAGGCCTGTGTGTGCAGTTTTACTGCCAATTCGACTTGGCATTTAAAAGTACTTGCCAAGCCTAAAACACCCCTTTTTCTACATATAAGACACGCCTAAGGTATGCCCTAGGTAACCCATAGGGCAGGGTGCTGTGTAGGCAAAAGGCAGGACATGTACCTATGTAGTTTACATGTTCTGGTAGTATAAAACTCCCAAATTCGTTTTTGCACTGCTGTGAGGCCTGCTCCCTTCATAGGCTAACATTGGGTCTATCCTCATATATTGTTTGAGTGGTAGCTACTGATCTGAAAGGAGTAGGAAGGTCATATTTAGTATGGCCAGAATGGTGATATAAAATCCTGCTGACTGGTGAAGTTGGATTTAATATTACCTTTTAGGAATGTCACTTTTAGAAGTGACTAGCATTGACTAATGTAGTAATATGTCATATTAAAGGTTATTCATTATGCTTTAGCTTTATTAATTGTATGCCTTAACTTAGCAAGTGTCTTGGCCTACTTGCCAGGCCTCATGTCAAAGCTGTATTTTTTAACGTTTAATAAATGGCTGTCCTAGAGAGTTAAACTGTGATTTCATTTTTAATTGTTTAAATGTGCTCATAGCTGAAGTCTGTCTCATGAGAACCGATTGCTAGAAGATGCTGTTCTTGCTAATGTAACATTTTGTGTGTAATGTGTGTGAGACTGACTTTCTCAGGAGAAGAACAATGGAGATACTGACTGGAGTGGAAGCTGCAACAATATTGTTACCTGACAAGCCGGATAATGAGGACATTGCAGGACAACCAATCAATGACATGTGAACAGAGTAATAGTATAATTCATAGATTTGGAATTTAAGTTTTATTGGCCAAAGTGTGAACATGCGATTAACTGACCAATGGGATTTGGGAAATAGTTTTACTAGTTTTAATTTAACGACACTGCACTGAGAGAAGACACCATCATAGCCCATTTTCTTGCTGGCCGAAAGGTCAACATTTCTTGTGATTCTTGACAAGAGACGTGCTTTAATGCTTAAAGACTTTGGCGGTCATTAAGAACACAGCGGGAAACACCGGCGACCGCCATGGCAGTGGTGAACAGATTGCCGCCGTTGGCGGTGAATAGAATCCTGCCATATAATGAACAAAAACTCCCAACCCCGCAAAAAATCACCAGACCACCACTTCCCACCATGACCCTGTCGGCAGGAATCCTGGACCTCCCCACTGCGCCACCGCCAAGCACACCCACATCCCGCCCTCCAACTAATAATGCACAAATCACCATGGCGGACAGTGGAGGCCGAACGACCGTTGGCGGCTCCGACCACCACGGGCGGCAAGTGGACTTAATAGCAAGAAGTGCACACATTGGATAAGCGTGTAACCCACACACCTGACACACATCCATAACCCCATAAAACACCCCAGACATACCCCACAATCCTTTGCAACGAAACCAGGCCAAGAAGATGGCGAGCACCAGAGGCAGACATTGAACGCCAGCATACAGGAGACGCACACCAACCCACAGAAGAGCAACTTCACCGCATTCCCAGCCCCGACACCATTCACCACACTCACCATGTCACCCGCCAAACATCCATGCTTCACCGAAAGGGAGTTAAAGACCATGGTGGACGAAGGTGGAGCCACAAACATTCGGGTTGAGATGCAGCACACACCCATTGCAAGGAAGATGGAGCTATAGCAGACCATTGTGAACAGGGTCAATGCAGTGGGACACCATTCACGCACCAGGGATGACATCCGGAAGAGATGGAATGACCTGCGGGGGAAGGTCAGGGGCAGGGCATCAAGGCACCACATTGCAGTGCAGAAGACTGGGGGAGGACCGCCATCAACACCACCAGAATACACAGACTGGGAGGAAATGGTACTGGCCATCCTGCACCCTGAGGGACTCACTGGACTCACTGGAGGAATGGACTTGGGCAAGTCATCAACATATACCCCATATACACCATCCCTGTAATGCATGCACTACCCCACCCCACACACACACACCAGGACCAACACCCCACACAGGCATCAGCTACTAAATCCCCCCTGCATGACCACACACCCGCTAACAGGCCCACATCCCTCCCCCTGTGCACAGTCACCTACCCCTGCAAGTACCCACAATGGAATGACACCCCCACCACAATGCTAGCCCACAGTCAGTGCTAAATGCAGTGTCAACCTCACAAAGGCACCCTGTGAGGCCACTGAAAGTAACCCCAGCACAAAATATCCCAGTCCTGTTCACCTCAAATGTTCATGCAGCTGTAACAGACATGTCTATGTCCCCCAACAGGCACCACCACCCATGCAACCCTAACGGACGGGACAAGGAGTGCCACTGCCCCCCAGGGAGACAGAGGCACCTCACAGGACACTGGTGAAGGATCCCTGGGTACTGATGAGCAGGCAGGCAACTCACATAGTCCTGGACTCTCACCATGCAGCAGCCTCACCCAGGAAACCACTGTCACCCCTACCACCCAGTGAAGACCAGCAGCCCAGGGCAAGCGTACCCACACCAGTGTATCCAGGCCACAGACAGTCTCCCACTCCCAACATGCATGAAGGCGAGGGCCCCAGTACAAGTGGTACTGCCAGACCTGTGCAGGGGACACATGCACAGGGGGCTAGGGCAAGTGCAAGGGTGGCGGTGGGCCAGGGGGGAGGCCACAGGATGGATGCAGCAGCCCAGGACATGATATCAGAGGTATTGGGGGCCTACCAGCATACCATGACAGGTTGGCACAGATTGTGTCCACCCTGGAGCACAGTCAGAGGATGCAGCAGGAACACCACCAACAGGCCATGGAGCAGTGGAAACAGCACAACGCCACAATGGCTACCATAGCAGGAGCACTGCTGCAGCTGGTCCAGAACCAGTCTGACACACACACAGGACAAGAGGCCCCCACTACAGCAACGGACACCCACCATGAGATTACACCATCAGCAGAAACATCCCAGGAACTACCCTCACAGGAAACCCAAGGGCCTACCATGTCATCCCCTGAAGATCAACAGCAGGTGCCCAAACTGACCCTCAGGCCAAGATATGGCACTGGAACCCCAGGAAAGAACAAGGCCCCCTTCAAGAAGTAATTCAGCAGCAATATGCACAGCAACCATCCCACTCAATCAGCCACCACACATTGCTAAGAGGCAATATGAACTAATGTAAGAAAAGATGGACCCATCATTAGTACCAACAAGGCTGCCACCATGTTGGTCTTGAGGACGCCCACCCCTTACGACTTGCCATCACGGTAAATAGCACTATTCACTCACTTCAACCAATAAAACACATATCACACCTGTAACACTGTCCCCTGTGTTAAATTGTGAGCAAAGTGAAGTATGGATGCAACTGGCTGATAACTACTTTATTGTCAAATCTGTGCATGAAGGGAGTCCTGTGTGCCTAACTGTTGGAAATAAGTAAATGCTGAAAATTTAAATCTGTACCATGCAGAAGTGGACCATGTTTCAGCTATCATTATCAACCCCCCTATATGACTGAGCACATTGACAGTATGTGTCACAAACCCCAATGTCAGGCCCAAGTCCCACACAGTTACTGGAAGTAGAGTTGTATCAAGTTGGGTCCTGGAATTGACATCTTCCCTTCCTCATCATCACCATCACTCGGCTCACCTCTCTGAGGTAGCTGGTCAGGACATACAGCACCCTCCAAGAGGGGGATAGAATGTCTCACTGCCACGTTGTGCAGCAAGCAGCATGCCACCACTATTCTACACACCTTTTCAGGCCGATAGGCCAGGGAACCCCCAGAGATATGTAGACAACAAAATCTAGCCTTCAAGAGACCTATAGTTCACTCTATCACCCTCCTAGTACGTCCATGGGCCTCATTGTAATTCCTCGCTGCATCCGTCCTGTGATTCCTCACTGGTGTCAGGAGCCAACGCAAGTTTGGATAGCCAGAATCACCTAGAAAAGGTGCAATACAGAGTTGTCATTGTTATACCCCTTAGTCAGACAGCCTGGCTGTCTGCTATGTGTCAGTTAGTGACAGGCACACTTACCTATGATCCACCCTCTGTCCTCTTGGAGTTGTTCAATCCTGTGTGGCACACTACTGTTCCTCAGCACAAAGGAATCATGGACTGAACCTGGGAACATGGCATTCACATGTGAGATGTACTGGTCTGCAGTACATACCAATTGGATGTTCATGGAGTGAAAGTTCTTTCTGTTTCTGTACACCTGTTCACTCACTCTTGGGGGGATGGTCGGTATGTGGGTGCCATCGATGGCACCTATAACATGGAGTATGTTGGCAAAGGCATAGAATTCTGACTTGATAGCAGGGAGGTCAGTACTTTGGGGAAACCTCACACAGGACTGCAGGTGTCGTACAAATGCATTCAGAAATCTTGTCAGTACCATGCTGAACATTGGCTGTGAAAATCCAGCACCCATGCCCACTGTCACTTGAAATGAGCCCATGGCCAGGAAATGGAGTGCGGAGAGCACCTGCACTTCAGTAGGGATGACATGCTGATTTCCCAGAGTTAGTGCAGGATCCAGTAAAGCACAAAGTGCCTGAATTGTTGCATGTGTGAGTCGGTAATTGATTATGATCTGACGCTCCACCATGGTCCTCATATTCACAAGTGGTATGTACACCGATGGTGCCCTTCCTCGCCACAAGGGTCGGTACCTACGAGGGGTTTAAAAAAGGTGTGATGAAGACACATACATAGGCACACATTTCATCATTTGTGCACTGCATAGTTCATTGTAGTGACTCTACATTAACTGCTTCCTGACCGATCTACATCTACATCACAATAAGGGAACAGAGTATTTAATGTGTGGTATATTACGGAATGAACACATGCTTAGGTGCTTCATGTGGCTAGAAGGGCCTGCATTGTACAAAGTTTTATTTATAGATGCTTAGTTACTGCCAAAATGTCTGCCGACTGCAAACCAGGCCTTTTGTTGTGGAAGTGACCTCATAGTGCTAGCGGTTGATGTCACAGCGTAAGGTGGTGTTTACCGCCGTTCGCACCGTCATTGGTTAACATGGATGCCAATGGGGAATCCTGGCGTATCATGATCGCAGCCGGCGGTGACGGTGCACACCGCCGCGGAATATATGCGAGTTCTTCATCGATTATTCACTTGACTCCCTGAACTCGTGCGGACAGGTACTCCACTGTGTGTACTGCTGTGGCCTGCCTCTGGCAATGGATGTGGCTCGTGTTGTAGGGGGAAGGGCCCGGGCCTTCACCCAGGAGGAACTGGAGAGGCTAGTGGACGGGGTCCTGCCCCTGTGCGCAAAACTCTATGGACGGCCAGAGGTACAGGTGAGTCTGGGTTTAGGGGGCACTGTTTGGGTGTAATGGATGGTGTTGAATGGACATATGAGTGCACCTCTGAGCCTGCATGGGCCGTGATGCATGGCATTCTGCGTTCGTATGGCCTGTAAGTCTGAGAGTACTGTCCGTCCCATAGTGGACAATTAGCCAGCTGTACCTATCTTGCAAGTGCCTGAGCTCTGTGTTCCATAGCTGTGTCACCCTTTCAGGTCAGTGCCCACCAGAAGAGGGCACTTTGGCATGCCATCGCCAAGGAGGTGCGGACCCAGGGGGTCTACAACCGGCAGAGCACCCACTGCAGAAAGAGGTGGGAGAACCTACGGCGCTGGGCGCATAAGATCTGTGAAGCTCAGCTGGGGAAGTCCTCCCAACGTGGAAGGGGTGCCTGTCGGGCACTGACCCCCCTCATGCGACGTATCCTGGCGGTGGTGTACCAGACCTGGATGGGCGCTTGAAGGCGCCACAGCAATCACAAAGGAGTGAGTACTCATTTCACAAACTTCAGTCTAGAAGGATGTCTATGTGTGCATTAGGGTTCATGCTGCTTAGAGACAGGGACTCCAACTGGTGTACATCTACTTTATGGTCACCAAAGGGTGTAGGGATGTCTTTGTCAGGTCTCCCACACCTCGCCTCCTTGGGTAATCCAGGGGTGGGTGTAGAGCAGTATTCTGGTCAGTAGTCAGGGGCATGGCCATGGGCATAATGAACGGTGCTGCCTGTTGGGTGTGGCTTCTAGGTGGGTGTATGTCTGGCCATTATGTACCTCCATTCAGCTACTTACAATTGCCTCTCCTGTTTTGTCTCCCCATCCCTGTTCTCTTGTGTTGGTTTGGTACAGCAGCAACATCTGGCGAGGAAGCTGAGGCACCAGCAAGTGGGGAAGCAGCGGCCCACGGATCCTCGGAGGCAGAGACGTCCGAAGCCCAGGGGACCAGTGGGTGGGAGGGCGAGGGGAGTTCCACGTGGGAGGCAACTACCACAGGAGGCAGTGACTCCGAGACCTCCTCCGATGGGGGCTCCCCGGGGGTGGCGGACCCTAGTGGCCACACCACTACAGTGACATCTTCCACCACCCCCATTCCATCACCGCCCTCCCTTCTGCTTGCCACCCAGTTGCCTGTGCCTGCTCACCCTGAAAGGTGGGCGTCTCCTTCATCCCAGGCACCTCCTCCCCTGCCCCAGTCAGCCCTGCTGCCCTCACAGAGGAGGCTATTGACCTCCTGAGAACCATCTCTGTAGGGCACACAACCATTGTCAATGCCATCCAGGGGCTAGCATCAGAGGTGCAGCAGACAAATGCCTATCTGGATGGCATTCACGGTGCTGTGTCTTCCCTAAAGAGATCTTTTCAGGCTCTGGCCTCCTCTTGGACGGCAGCCAGTTTCCCTGGCCATTCCGTCCCCCCTCCAACCTCCTCTACCCCTTTCAGCACCCCACTCCCTTCACCCGTCCAAGGCACACATTCAGACATGCAGTAAAGCACATCAACACACAAGAAGCACACTTCTAAACACAAGAACCACACCTCCCACCACAAGCATTCACACAGCCAACAGACACATGCACACACAACAACATCCACTTCCCCCAGTGTGCCCACCTCTTCCGCCTCCCTGTCTGTCCTCTCTACATTCACACCCTCATGCACTGCACCTTCAGTCACTGTTGCTGCTCCTCTTACTGCACTCACCACAATAGCAGACATCCATATATGCACCCCATGCACCACACCTGCACTCACCACACTACTGTAGTTGACACATGCAGCACACTCACCAGACTTGCAGACACCCACACAACATACATCCACACTAGCTGCCTGTCTTCTCCCACTGTGTCCACCCCCTTCCTCCAAAAACACACAAACGCACCGACACCCACCCATCACACATCCACCACACCACAGCATACTGTCCAGTTACCTGCACCCACTACACGCACCCCTACACCACATACATCCACTGTCCACTCCCACGCCCTCATCCAGGACCACCCCAATTGCTCCGAAGAAACTTTTCCTCTCCCGTGCTGACCTTTTCCAACCCACTGGCCCACCCCATCTTGTCCCCAAGCGTGCTCACCTCCTTGCCCTTTCCACTCCTTCCACTTCACAGCCCACCCCTTCACATTCCCATGCCCCTATCCCAGAGAAAAAAAAGGCCCGGGCTGAGCCTAGTCCATCTGGCTCCACCCGCTCGAAACAAACCCCCCTTCAAAGGACAAGCCCACTCCCCCTCCACCTTCCAAACGAAGGTCCAAGGACCACCCCCGTCGCAAATCACCAACCCCACCACCCCCTGCCCCTGTTCCGTGAGGTGCCTGGATTCCCCTTTGTTGCCTTATTAGGTGGAGTACTGTGGGAGTCAGGTTGGGTCCATTGTGGCCCATGGCAATTGTAGCCGTACGTACTGGCCATTGGCCCTGTTTAGACTATTTGGCTGTGTGAGCTTTCATTAAAGATTTCTGTGTGGCCTGTGTTTTGGTGGCACACTGTTGAACCCTGGTCTTTCATTTCATTGTTTATGAGTGTGGGGCATCTGTATGTACTATGGTCAGGTTGGATTTTCCTTGTGTCGGGTAAGTACCTCTTGCTGTGAGGTGTATGACTTGTGCTGCTGTGAAGTGTTGGGGGGGCATTGCAGGGTGGGTGGAGAGGGTGGGTATGTGACTGTGCCCTTTCCTCCCTTGTTTCGTAGGTTGCGGTACTTACCGTCATCATCTTTGTCTGCGGTCTCGGAGGTATATGGCAAGGAGTAAGGCTGGCATGATCTGCAGCTCTCTATCCATGTCTGCATGATCTGCAGCTCTCTATCCATGTCTGCTTCGGCGCGTTGTGTGGGCCTCCGGTGAGTGTTTCCTTATATTTGGTTCATTTCCGCCTGGCTTTGCGTGGCGGTGGTTCCCGCCCCGGAACTAGCAGCAGACCGGTGGTTCATTATTTGATGGGCGGGTTGGGTCTTTCCGTCGGCCTGTGGGCGGACTCTGACGTCGTTGTTGGCACTCCTCTGCTGGCAGTGGGTGGATTTCAGGATGCCTGTCTTTCGTTTGGTTCATTATTTGATGGTGCGGCCTGCTCCTCTGATGGCAGTTTTTACCACCACCGCCGGCGGCGCGGAACGGACCACCGTTATCATAATGAGGGCCTTTGTGTTTTCTGAACTTTGATGCTGAATCCTGATGCCTTACTGATCCACTGATGTCCTGAGGATGACGACTGACTCTGCTTGCTGATCCACACTGAGGATAGGTATTATGAATTAGACTGTTGATTATTATCCATATTTGCTTTTCCTTTCTATGTACCAACTGCACCGTTTTGTTAGTTAGTTAGATGTTTTTCCAAATTTGTATTGCTAAATTGTTTTGCATGAAGCCCAACATGCTGATGCTAATCTGATGTTAGTCAAGGATCCTCACTAATGAAATTATGTTAATAGGGAATAATGCTTCATGAATTTCTCCTCTGAACTTAAATGTATGTAGTCACTTTGATGCAGTTGACTTTGTTACTGATTTGCACGGTAACCTTAGATAGAATGTGTTGTTGTTCAAGCTTTGATTAGATTACATTTGTTCCGCCGCTTTGGACAGCCGTATTGTTTCTGTATGTGTTTCATATGATATTGAGATTAATCTACATGACCTTAGCATTGTTAATATAGGGGAAAAAATATTCTAACTTTTACTAAAAGGTGTGGTTATTCATGACTGAAAGGTAATGGTGCGTGATAATTACTGACTCCATTGATTATTACTGTTATTGATTGTTGTTGAGTTTTGATGTTGTACATTGGTTATTGATTATTGAGTTGCATGTACTGGAGTTATGGTAAGAACATCTTAATTGCGAGTCAAAAGGTTCATCGACCTATTCGCGTCCCCTTGTAAGTTTACTTATTAAGGTCAGATGCGCTAACAGTAGGTGTGACCTCCTCTTGCAGTATTCCTGCCTTACTACCGAATTCCAGGCTAACTCAGGATGGCAGTGGTATATCAGGAGGATTACAAGATTGTGCCTCAGCATTATTTTTGTGTGCCTGGACGTAGCGTTCACAGCAGAGACCAAAACCTTGCCTTACTTGTTTTTAAAGTCTGCTGTCTATTTTGTCAATCTTATGACTATGTTTAATTGTCTATCTGTGCGGATTAGCTTCCTTGATCATGGAACTGTGATCTAGTAGCTGAACAGGCTAAAGCACATACCTGTAAGAATGAATATTACATGTGCGTTTACTAACAAGACAATACTGAGTCCTTTGGGGATTGTGTGTCCCTACTTCCTCTCTGGACCTATTACGCAGCAGGAATAGCCTTGACTCAAAAGATGTTCTTACCAACCCCACCCCTTCAATGGGCTTGTTGGTTTTTGCATCTTCTGCACTGGTCATCATACTTCGAATGTTCTAGGATGGCCCTTATTTCGTAGTCAACCTCCCCTCTTCATTGGAGCTAATATGCATCTTAATATTCCCAGCAGGCAATATTACCACAAGAGGTCTACAAACCCACACCCCAGAAACGTAACGCAAAATATGGATTACAAAGTTGGCACCAAGGAGTAATCAACATGATTCAGCCCCCAAACAATAACTCCTTACAAAAGGAAGACAATAACTGTATATGCTGTGTTGGCAAATCAGCATGTCAACACATGAGGAAAAAGACCAAAGTTCATTGACAAGTGGCCTTAAATCCAAACAGGAGTTTCGTGGGTGTGTGAAAAAGCAGAGGAATAACGGTTGGTTATGCCAAAGGAGGCAAAGAGGGCGAAGTGGTGTCTTGACTCTCAGTTTAATTGACATCGCTTCTGACACATGAGAAAGTCCTGTACAAAAAAAACCCTCGCCATCTGTAAGAAATCGCCCAGGCCCAATTTGGCCAGATGCATTCTTTCGCGATGAAACCCTGATCCGCAGGTACTAAGCAATTCGGCAAAGCCTTCAAAAGCACCGGTTCAGACTGAACACCAAATTGTTTAGGGGCGAAGAGTCACCATGTTTTCTTCAGTGTCCCCACGGAAATATAATATCAGACAAAAACACTAATGTATTTCTTTAACTTACTTATGAAATGTGATCTGTACATATATCTCCAACATGTAAAATAATCAATTTTCATTTTTCACACTCAATTGCAGGTGTGCGAAATTTGCAGAAGCATGCATTAGAAAATTCTGTAGGGAAAAAGTCAAAATGTGAGAGAGAATAATCTGCCTAAATACGTTTTGGGAATGAAATAAAGCTTGAATCATTAATGGGCGTGTGAATAAGCAGTTGAGAGAGACAAGTCAGAAATTAAGCAATCTCTTCCAGAAGGTATTAAAACAGAAGAAATTTGCTGGGGTTTTACCCCATCCAGGGAGCAATTAGAGTTGCTATGCAGGCGAAAGCTAAACACGGTTGCTTTTAGGAGAACTAGGCATTGACAGCTGCCGCAGATATCAAGGGTAGGAGCAGGGGGGAAGTGGGGGGGGGGGGGGGGTAGGGGGGGTGATAAATTACATTATGCCACCTTGCTCAGCCTCCTTTCCTGTTCTGGTGTCCCAGCATTCGCTTGGACACCAGAAGAGGCTCCCCTGCAATCCTGGCTCTGCTTATATGCTAAACATAGTATGCAAGCAGCGTCAGGATTGGTCTGAGTGGCAGTGACTGCCTCTCAGGCACAAGCCTGGGGCCTGTGCAGTTTCTCCAGTCCAGCTGTGTACACACCTGGGCTGGAGAAACCTAAGTGCGCATGGGCGTTTGGACAGCCGTCTTAGGCGTCCAAACACTCATGCACACTTAGAGCACACAATTCCTCATCCCACCTCCCATGGCCCAGCCCCGCCCCTCCCTGCTGGATGAGCCAGCAGCAAAAAAATAAAACGATATTCAAATATTATTAAATTTTTCTGCTTCTGGCTCTTAGCCAGTGGGGAGACACTCCTCTGCCATTGCGGAGGAGCCTTCCCTGGCACTTTGAGGGGCCAGGCAGTGTAGTTACCTTAAGTTATTAGCTTTAATGTGAATACATGGCCCAGACAACTGACAGGTCTCTCTAAAGTGTGCCTTCCCATAGGGTCCTCCTGGCAATCTAGTAGGCAAGTGCCACATACAGGAATTTACTTTTACACAATGTCTGGAACCTGACAGGTTAACTAACGCAATACAATAATCATTAAGGTAATTACATCTCTTGGTCTCTGATAGTGCTGGATGCACACCCTACAACTATTCCCTAGTCTGTGCATTCCTCATGCTTGGAACAAGGAATCCTTGTGCTGCAGGGCATGCCACCGTCGATTTAATCCGTGGCAGACTGAGGCAAAAGTGGTAGAAATGGATGGAATTGCTTAAAGTGTTACATCATTTTACTGCAGATTAAAAACAAAGCAGTCCACCCATAGAAGGAATAATCATTGCTTGGAAAACCTATGCCAGGTTTTGTAGCCTATGGCTATGTGTAGTGGGGATTGGCCACCCATGGAGGTTGGGTGCAGAGCCTGGCATTGGGCCAACCCCTGCAAAAAATCCCAGGTACACACAACCTTTGGCTTTGAATTGCAGAGGTTGGCTGGCATAGAACATTTAAGGGCAGTGCTTGTTGTCTGGCCAGGCTCTGTGGTAAACCCTTGCTGGACCCTGGGCTGGATGAAATCTGTGAGCAGTGGACAGTAGGCAGAGGGTTGAGCGCAGGGCCTCATCAGATGTTACACAGCAGTCACATTAAAAAAGTATATGGAATACAATAAAAAAAAGACAGAAATTCACTGAAAAAACAAGGGTTACAGTGACATTATAGCTGGGTTTGGGTATAATATCTTAAAATACATACAAAAAGTAATAGCTTTCTGACAAAAACATATTTATTAGTAATTTCATCAATTAAGTCATTTGAGATTTCATCAGTGATGTCATCAATGATCTAATATAGTCGTGTAGGCCGTGCACATTGTGGCATTAGCTGCATGTAGGGGGATGGTTGGCCACAGTGCCAGGCTGCAGGCCAGGCGCCGCGGCTAACCTCTTGCCACACACGGCCAAAGGCAGTGTGCAGTGTGGGGTTGGCTGCCTCTGGGTAGATTGAGTAAAGGGCCTTGCCCCAGTCAAGGCCCTTTGCACTAATTCCCCCGCTGCACATGAACGAAGGCCATGTGCTGCTGTGGGTTGGCTATGTCTGTGACAATAAAATACTACTTTACTAAGTGTTAAAGCAAAGTTAGAGTTACGTGTAATATTCGACAACTTAACATTTTAAACTCTAAAAAACACAGAAATTCGCACATTATATTTATCACAAGTAAACATAACTCCTGCCCTAATGTAACTATAAGACACGCCATCACCATGCACCACTAATTACCCCACACATCACTGATGGCATTATGCATGACATCAATAATATCACTGCAACACTGCAATTAAATTATTGATGAGAAAACAGTGCATGATGTTAATTTAAGCTTTTTCAGTGAATAGATAGATAGATAGATAGATAGATAGATAGATAGATAGATATATATATAGATAGATAGACAGATAGATATTCCACAGGAGTCCTCCAGAAGTCCCATGTGAGTCAGGACGACCCCCTTGCTTCTGCGAGAGTCCCATGGGAGGGTGTTTGCAGTTACTTGAACTAATATAACTGTTCAATTTCATGGCTTTTAAAAGTTTAAAACATTCTTTACCTGGCATTTTCACCGGTAATGCCACTTTAACCTTTGCTATATTATATATCACCGCTGTGTACTTATGATTCTGATGTACTTTCCATTGAAACATTGAAAATGCAGTTTTTGATTTTCCTATAACTTCTGAGTTCACTGATTGCTTTGATGAGAACATGGCAATTTACTACCTTCATCAGCTAAGCCTTGGAATGCAAAATTCTATGAGGATCCATTCAAATTAAAAAATAAAGGGGGGAATTAAAAAGTGTTTTTGCATTTTAGGTCCCACAAGAAATGTTTCTTATGTCTACAGTCTCAATTAACTCCAACTGACTCCACCCTATTTCACCCCACTCCAAAAGTTCTATTATCGTGTCAAGTTTAGTGTAAACAAATTTACACTAAACTTGACATGATGATAGAACTCTACTCAGAAAGCACACTTTCTTTTGTTTGGTGTAAATTCATTCAGTAGTTTCTGAGATATTGCCGTTTCAAAATGTTGCTGAGCGGGCTTTAAAGGGTTAACACCTTTATGTATCTCTTCTGTTTGGGACTCACAAATAATTTGCAGGTCTGGCATTAAAATGAACCTGATTGGACATGGAGCCTTTTCTTCTGTTGTTTCATATCCACTGTACTAGAGGTAGTACTGCAGATCATAAAGATCTGACAGATTGCTGCAAGAGGAAACTTTATTTTGTGGCAGCTATCACAGGACTCTGGGCCCTGTGTCCTGAACCCACTTAAAATGCCCTATAAAAGGTGGGACAGGTTCCTCCTGACCCCTAGGGTACAGTGAGGAGACACTCAAAGGCCCTTCTTATTTACAATTTAAAACAAGCATCAACCAAGCCAATAGGTCTCACCTAAACAAAAGCTACTGGCAATGTGTTTTGACGTGTTGCACACCAGTTTGACTCCTGTTCAGCATGGCTAAAAGTTAGTGGTATGGAGTATCAGAGTGGAGTGGGGGAGTAGAGTGTCATAGAGTGGATTTGTTGAAGTGTTGTAGAGTGGAGTAGGGGGAGTAGAATGCCACAGCATTGAGAAGAGGGGAGTAGAGTTCAGTGGCAGAGAGTGTTTTAGAGTGGAGTGGGGTGGAATAGAGTGGAGTGGATTGAGATAGTGGGGTAGATTGGATTGGAGTAGAGTGGGTTGGACTGGATTGAGTAGAGTGGGATGGGTTGAGTAGAGTGAGATGGATTGAGTGGAGTGGGTGGATTGGATTGGAGTGGGGTAGATAGAAATGGGGTGAGGTGGATTGGATTGGGGTGGATTTGAGTGGGTGGATTAGATTGGATTGGGGTGGGTGGTTTAGATTGGAGTGACAGGGCTGGGGTGGATGGGATTGGGGTGGGATGGATTGGATTGGAGTGGGGTGGATTAGACTGGAGTAGGGTCGATTGGATTGGAGAGGGGTAAATTGGATTGGATTCACTGGATTGAAATGGGGTGGATTGGGCTGTATTGGACTGGAGTGGGTGGATTGTACTGGAATGAGGTGGGCTGCATGGCTTGAATTGGAGTTGGGTGGACTGAACTGGGATGGGGTGGATTGGATTGGGATAGAGTAGGTTGAATTGTAGCAGAGTATGGTGGATTGGAGTGAGTAGGATGGATTGGAGTGGGGTGGGTGGATTGGAGTGGGATGGATTGGACTGGAGTGGGGTGGGTTGAAATGGGGTGTGTTCAGGTGGATTGGTTTTTGGGTGTGTTGGACTGTAGTGGGATGGATTGGAGTGGGGTGGGGTGGATTGGATTTGGATGGGGTCTGTTGGATTGCAGTGGGGTGAATTGGATTGGCGTGGGTGAATTGGATTGAGTGGGGTGAACTGGAGTGGGGTGGGATGGTTGTTTAGATTGGAGTGGGGTGGACTGAACTGGAATGGGGTGGAGTGGATTTGGGTGGGGTGGATTATAGTGAGTAGATTGGATAGGTGTGAGGTGATTTGAATTGGAGTGGGGATGGGTGGATTGGAGTGGGATAGGCTGAATGGATTGCACTGAAGTGCGCTGGGCTGAACTTAGATAGGGTAGGGTGGATTAGACTGGGGTAGAGTGAAGTGAATTAGACTAGAGTGGGTGGACTGGAGTGGAGTGAAGTGGATTAGAGTGGGTGAGTGGATTGAAATGGGTGGGGTGGATTGGGGTGGGGGAACTGCTCTGGAGTGGGGTGGGTTGGACTGGGGTGGATTGGAGTGGGGTGGATTGCACTGAGGTAAAGTGGATTTGATTGGTTTGGATTGAGGCGAGATGAGGTTGATGGATTGGCGTGGGATGAATCGGACTTGGGTGGGGTTGATTGGAGTGAGGTGCAGTGGAGTGGACTCAGTGCAGTGGATTGGATTGAGTGGGATGGATTAGGATGGGGTGGGGTGGATTAGACTGAGGGTGGTGGATTGGGATAGATTGGTTAGGAGTGGGTGGATTGAACTGGCTAGGGTGACTGGAGTGGCGTGGGGTGGATTGGATTGGAGTGGGGTAGATTACGGTAGTTTGGAGTGGGGTGGGTTGGACTGGAGTAGGGTGAATTATTGTGGACAGGATTGGACTGGAGTGGGGTGAATTAAAGTAGATTGTATTGGAGTAAGATGGCTTGGGGTGGTGTGGGTGAATTGGACGGAGTGAGGTGGATTGGGTAGCAGTGGATTGGATTGGAGTGTGGGTGAAATTGATTTGAGTGGGAGGGTTGGATTGTATTAGAGTGGGGTAGGTTGGATTGAAGTAGAGTGGGTTGGATTGGAGTGGGGTGGACCAGACTCGAATGGGGTGGATGGGACTAGAGTGGGGTGGATCGGACTGGAGTGGGGTAGAATGGACTGGAGTGGATTGGGTAAAGTGGATTGGAATGGGGTGAGGTGTATTGGATTGGAGTGGGCTACATTGAACTGAGCCGAATTAGGGTGGATTGTGTTTGTGCAGGGTGGTTTCAACTGGTGTGGGGGGATTTGATTGGGGTGGGGTGGATTGTGGTGGACTGGAGTGGGGTGAATTGGGGTGGATTGGATTAGGGTGAGGTGGATTGGAGTGTGATGAATTGGAGAGGGGCAGATTGTTTTGGATTGGAGTGGGTTGCTTGGGATTCGACTGGGGCAACGTGGAGTGGGGCAGGTTGTAGTGGGGCAGATTGTTTTGGATTAAAAAGGAGCAGATTTGAGTGGGAAGGATTGGGCTGTGGAAGATTGAAATGGATTGGACTGGGGCAGGTTGATTTAGATTGAAGTGTGGCAAATTGGAGTGGGCAGATTGTTTTGGATTAGAGAGAGGCAGATTGGAGTGTGGCAGACTGTTTTGGATTGGAGAAAGCCATATTGGAGTGGGGCACATTGTTTTGGATTGAAGTGGAGCAGATTGGAGAGGGCAGATTGCATTAGGGTGGATTGGACTGGAGTGGGGTGGATTGGATGGGAGTAGGGTGGATTGGGATGAGTGGGCTGGACTGGATTAGGGTGAGGTGGGTTGGACTGGAGTGGAGCGTATTGTTTTGGATTGGAGTGGGGCAGATTGGATTGGGGCAGACTGGAGTACAGCAGGGTGGTTTGGGCTGGAGTGGGGCCAATTGGAGTGGGACAGATTGTTTTGTATTAAAATGGGGCAGATTTGAGCAGATAGTAGTGGGGCAGATAGGAGTGAGGTGGATTGGGGTGTACTGCACAATGATGTGTTAAAGCATCATTTAAGAAATTGCACATACAAAAAAACAATGTTTTGCGTTGCAATGTTTTAACAATATAATTGTCATCTTTTGAGAACAGCATCCACGAGCAAAAGAAAAAGAAAACATGAGTGCAAAGTGAGAAAAGACGACTTGGCAAAATAAAAGAAAGTCAGGTATATAAAATAAAACTTTACAATATTGTTTGTCCTGCTGGGCACATTTTTGCCAGTCACAAGTCTTCTGTTTGCAGGGCACTAGAAGTTAAAAAGAGCAAAATAGTACCTCAATCACGTCAGGAGCAGTGGACAGGCACTGATTAAGTTGAATCAATCTGTGGTTGGTCCCTGCTCTACAGAGAGGAACAGAAATTATGCTTTGCCTGCAGTGACTAATTACAGGGCTGTAAAGAAGAGTGCCACGTAGGCAAACAAATGGTGCAGAATGGGCAGGCTTGACGGCCTTTACTGTACACCACAGAGTCTTGCAAGTGAGATTCATGCGCCAGCACATGCATTCGCAGGCTCGATCCTAAAAAGGGGGGGAAAAAAAGTCACGGAGTTCACAAATTGTTTTTTGACTTGTGAAAACTCAACAGTTCAAATATCACCCGCAGGCTGCGGTACCTGCCACAGCACCATGGCCCACGACCATCATTTTAGATGTTGGGGATATGTGAGTCAGAAATCTAACTCACAATCTGATGCAAGCTTTAGGCTGTGAAGCTTGCATCGGATAAATTAGTTCAGATTTGGAAATCCCAAAAATTATTTTAAAAAAGGGAGAGGCCTGGCCAAAGTCCAAGCACAATGGGCCAAGCCTTGGGCATCGACAACAGAACAGGACTGAGTCCAAACCCCACCTCCTGTGCACAGCTAAAGGTTAATTCATGATTATAAAGCCGAAGAATATGTCTGTGGACACTAATTTAAACCAGGTACACAGGCACTATGTTGAATCATTTGTGGTACACAGCAGCAAGGATTAGGCCATTCACTGAACTTCCAAATATAATATGTAATGATCAGCAATTAAGGACAGTCCTTAGGAGGGAATAATAGCAGCTCATCCAGAATCTCCTGCTAGCTAAAGGGTCAAATGGGAATTGTAATCACATAACAATCATGGATTATGTTGACAAACAAGAAGTTACACACCACAGCGTGTTTACACAACACTCAGGGGGTACTTCTGTGACTTTGGTTGGCAGCATATGTGAGGACTTCAGCATATGATGCCTGAAGTAGATAGGGCTAATGACTAGGCTAACTGTTTCTCAAAAATGTACGTCAATGGCATATGACACTAATTAGACGCATGGTAGTGCGACTATTTAAACTGAACCCAGAATTGAGCCATTGTAGCTACCATGATTCAGAATACATTGAGTTTCAGAATCTACAAGTAGAGGCAGGGGAAAACAAGAACTGAATTTAAGGCTGGAACACAGCACTATAATAAACTGGTAATTTATTGCCTAAGCTGTGGAAAATAAATTGTCCTCAGCACATTTATAAAATGTATATATTTATAAAATAAAATGGATGAATGTGCTCTTGAGAAGGCTTGAAGTGACAAAGAAGTAATCACCCAACTGTTCTAATGTGCTATAATTATTCCAGACAGGAGTATGCTGTTATCAATATTAACAGTAGTGCTTTAAAGTTCCATTCATGCCCCTATTTGTGAATTGAGAAAGGATGGGTGGCGAGGTGTGGTTTGTATGCAAAGTAAGAAGACCACCTAGTGTAGAAGCTCCAGGGCTGACAGGGGCTTTCATCAATTTGTTTTTGGCAGTCTTGCCACTTGAAATATGGAAGAAAGGAGGTATGGCTTCTAGTACTGGCATCTTTGAACGACTCGCATTTTTTATGACAACCTTTATTCAGAGAGCGTGGTTTTAATCAGAGCGCTGTAGCAGTTCTTCCTCAGTTTCAGTTATCTTCTCACTGGTAACAATGATTTTTGAGTTTTTTTGCATTAAATCTCTGTGTGTTGCCTCATCTAAATATAAATAACTGGATGTTCTGATTATAATTTTCAATTAACTGTGCTGCATTTCTCCCCCACACTCTTACAATAGTAAGGTTGATACCTTTGACGCTCTGTCTCATTTACGCTATAATTTATCTTGCCACTTTATATGGGAAAACAATGAAATCGAAACTACCTGCCAAGGTTTCACCAGTAACTTCAGGATGTCTGGCCAGGTATGAAGTCTCCGATAAACATAAGAGGGGATATCCTGTTATTTATTAAGCGTTGATGACTTGGCCTTACAAAAGCAGGAAATAGCAACCTCTTAAAAGTTAGCAATATCTACAAAATCTTCCAACTTCTCTAGTACTATTAACAAAAAGCCAGACACAAATGTCTTCATCAGTTTCATTGGAGGATCTGTTTAAAGAAATAAGTGCTTTATATCATACATAGATTAAACAAGCAAAAGATTTTATATCATTAATAAATGGTCATTTTTTGAGAAAAGAGTAAGAGCCTCATTAGGAGGCTGGCGGTCAGACCACTGTGGCTGTGGTGGCCTAACCGCTACATTACAGGTTTTGCAGGCGGACCTGCCTAAAGACCGCCTTCCCTGCTAGGATCAAAGATTCCAATGGAGTGACAGTGGTCAGGCTTGTAACCAGCCATTGTGAGACTCAAATCAGCGCCGCCTGGCTGATTACAACCCCTCTTTCCTACCCTTTTCATGGTGGGGCACCTGCCATGAAAAGGCTGGTCGAAAGCCCGTGTCGGGGACCACAGGTGGGCCCCTGCACACCCCATGCCCATGGTATGGGCGGTGCAGGTGTCCCCCTGCCCAACACCGTCGGAATGCAAGACAGTGTGCTGGTCGGCCCCCTCTGTGCTACGAGATAGAACTCTGCTCCTTTAAGGGAGCCCCGCTCTATCACAATGTTCCCACCGGTCAGACCGGAAGGGTATATTAATAGGGCGGGGGCGACACCGCCATGGCGGTGGCACCCTCCCCGTGAGTTTGGCGGTCCCGCGTTGGGTCCGCCAAACTTGTAAGTGAGGTTTAACATAGATTGGATGACTTACTGTAGGAAAGTACCATCTTGCCTGGCATGTTACCCCCATATTTCACTGTATGTATGTTGTTTTAGTCTTTGTGTCATTGGGACCCTGCCCGGCAGAGCCCCAGTGCTCATAGTATGTGCCCTGTATGTGTTCCCTGTGTGGTGCCTAACTGTATCACTGAGGCTCTGCTAACCAGAACCTCAGTGTTCATGCTCTCTCTGCTTCCTAAATTTGTCACTACAGGCTAGTGACTAAATTTATCAATTTTCATTGGCACACTGGTACACCCATATAATTCCCTTGGTATTGGGGTTCCAGGAGATCCCTATGGGCTGCAGCATTTCTTTTGCCACCCATAGGGAGCTCAGACAATTCTTACACAGGCCTGCCACTGCAGCCTGCGTGAAATAACGTCCACGTTATTTCACAGCCATTTACCACTGCACATAAGTAACTTATAAGTCACCTATATGTCTAATCTTCACTTAGTGAAGGTTGGGTGCAAAGTTACTTAGTGTGTGGGCACCCTGGCACTAGCCAAGGTGCCCCCACATTGTTTAGGGCAAATTCCCCGGACTTTGTGAGTGTGGGGACACCATTACACGCGTGCACTTTACATAGGTCACTATCTATGTATAGCGTCACAATGGTAACTCCGAACATGGCCATGTAACATGTCTAAGATCATGGAATTGTACCCCCAATACCATTCTGGTATTGGGGGGACAATTCCATGATCCCCGTGTCTCTAGCACAGAACCCGGGTACTGCCAAACTGCCATTCCGGGGTCTCCACTGCAGCTGCTGCTGCTGCCAACCCCTCAGACAGGTTTCTGCCCTCCTGGGGTCCAGGCAGCCCTGGCCCAGGAAGGCAGAACAAAGGATTTCCTCTGAGAGAGGGTGTTACACCCTCTCCCTTTGGAAATAGGTGTGAAGGGCTGGGGAGGAGTAGCCTCCCCCAGCCTCTGGAAATGCTTTGATGGGCACGGATGGTGCCCATCTCTGCATATGCCAGTCTACACCAGTTCAGGGATCCCCCAGCCCTGCTCTGGCACGAAAATGGACAAAGGAAAGGGGAGTGACCACTGCCATGACCAGTACCTCCAGGGGAGGTGCCCAGAGCTCCTCCAGTGTGTCCCAGACCACTGCCATCTTGGAAACAGAGGTGTTGAGGGCACACTGGACTGCTCTGAGTGGCCAGTGCCAGCAGGTGACATCAGAGGCTCCTTCTGATAGGCTCTTACCTCTCTTGGTAGCCAATCTTCCTATCTTGGTAGCCAAACCTCCTTTGTTGGATATTTGGGGTCTCTGCTGTGGGGAATTCTTCAGATAACGAATGCAAGAGCTCACCAGAGCTCCTCTACATCTCCCTCTTCGACTTCTACCAAGGATCGACCGCTGACTGCTCCAGGACGCCTGCAAAACCGCAACAAAGTAGCAAGACGACTACCAGCAACATTGTAGCGCCTAATCCTGCCGGCTTTCTCAACTGTTTCCAGGTGGTGTATGCTCTGGGGGTAGCCTGCCTTCACGCTGCACCAGAAGCTCCGAAGAAATCTCCTGTGGGTTAACGGAATCTTCCCCCTGCTAACGCAGGCACCAAAAGACTGCATCACCGGTCCTCTGGGTCCCCTCACATCCTGACGAGCGTGGTCCCTGGAACACAACAACTCTGTCTAAGTGACTCCCACAGTCCAGTGACTCTTCAGTCCAAGTTTGGTGGAGGCAAGTCCTTGCCTCCCCACGCTAGACTGCAAAGCTGTGTACTGCGTGATTTGCAGCTGCTCCGGCTTCTGTGCACTCTTCCAGGATTTCCTTCATGCACAGCCTAGCCTATTTCCCAGCACTCTGTCCTGCAGTGCACAACCCTCTGAGTTGGCCTCTGACGTCGTGGGACCCTCCTTTGTAACTTCGCGTGGACTCCAGTTCACTAATCTTTTAAGTGCCTGTTGGGGTACTTCTGCGGGTGCTGCCTG
Source organism: Pleurodeles waltl (assembly GCF_031143425.1). NCBI lineage: Eukaryota > Metazoa > Chordata > Amphibia > Caudata > Salamandridae > Pleurodeles > Pleurodeles waltl. Next base: position 713,005,848 of record NC_090446.1, on the reverse strand, counting down.
CTTCTGTGAGGGCTCTCTGAGTTGCTGAGCGCCCCTTCTGTCTCCTCCTCCAAGGGGCGACATCCTGGTCCTTCCTGGTCCTCAGCAGCACCCAAAAACCTCTACCACGACCCTTGCAGCTAGCAAGGCTTGTTTGTGGTATTTCTGCATGGGAGCACTTCTGCAACCTTCAACGCGACGTGGGACATCTGTCTTCCAAAGGAGAAGTTCCTAGTCCTCTTTGTTCTTGCAGAATTCCAAGCTTCTTCCATCTGGAGGCAGCTTCCTTGCACCTTCATCCGGGGTTTCCTGGGCTCCGGCCCCCCCGGACACTGTCACGACTATTGGACTTGGTCCCCTTGTGTTGCAGGTCCTTAGGTCCAGAAATCCGTTGTCAGTGCACTGCTGGTGTTTGTTGTTCTTGCAGAATCCCCCTATCATGACATTTGTGCTCTCTTGGGTTGGTAGGTGTATTTTACTCCTACTTTTCAGGGTCTTGGGGTGGGGTATCTTGGACACCCTGACTGTTTTCTACAGTCCCAGCGACCCTCTACAAGCTCCCATAGGTCTAGGGTCCATTCGTGATTCGCATTCCACTTTTTGAGTATATGGTTTGTGTTGCCCCTAGACCTATGCTTGCCTATTGCAACCTATTGTAATTCTACACTGTTTGCATGACTTTTCTGACTCTTACTTACCTATTTGTGGTTTGTGTACATATAACTTGTGTATATTACTTACCTTCTTACTGAGGGAACTCACTGAAATACTTGTGGCGTATTGTCATAAAAATAAAGTACCTTTATTTTTTGTAACTCTGTGTATTGTGTTTTCTTAAGATATTGTGCATATGATATAAGTGGTATAGTAGGAGATTTGCATGTCTCCTAGTTCAGCCTAAGCTGTTTTGCCATAGCTACCTTCTATCAGCCTAAGCTAACAGAAACACCTATATTCTACTAATAAGGGATAACTGACCTGGCACAAGGTGTAATTACCTTTGGTACCCACTACAAACCAGGCCAGCTTCCTACACTTGATGAAGTTAATAAACTTGAGAATCTACAAACAGATGTTCATTGTCTTAAATAACAGGGTGAAGAATTGGAGTACATAAATAGATAAAATATGGTCTTCCAGAGGATGCAGAAGGAAACAATTTGACATTGAGTCAAAAAAGCAAAATGTATTCTATAAATTATGAATCTGGTCATATACTCTTTATTTTCTAAGGCAACAGCTGACAGGCATAAATAATTCCATAATATGAGACCTAAACTATGAACTTTAAATGCAATGTTTGGTGCTACTAATCTATGTCACTTTAGAGTAATCTACAAAGAAAAAACTCTTATATATGTAGATCCATTAGAGTTGAGAACATTTATTTCTGAAAGCGGAGAAGAAGTGAGGGACACTTTGAAACTTGTGAACACTTAATAATTTATATGTGAATCTTCTAAGTATCATATTTTCATTTTGATTTTATACTATGTTTTTTTCTTTGAAAGTGGTTGATTACATTGTTCTGATAGTTTGTGTTGCTGTAGGTATTTTTCAAGTTTGGCAGTAGCAACCGCGTCTAAATGTTTGCTTCCATAATATTTAGGTCTTGGGAGCCTTTTAGATCATAGGAGTGTCTTCTTCATTTGTAGTCTATGCACCCCAATTTCACTCATGTAATGTATAGATATGTCTTTCAGTCACCTTTTTATGGTTTGTATTTTTTTCTTTGCTATTTTCTATTTATGTGTTTCTCCCTTATTTGTTCTTATTTATATATAATAAAGTTACCTTACTTCTTCCTTACTGTTCTTACCTTTTTATGATCGTCCATGCAACGTGTATTATATTGTATTGTATTGTAATCATATTTATATAGCGCCTACTACCCCTGACGAGGTGTAGAAGCGCTTTTCGATGAGTAGCATGCTACTCTGGAACCCAACAAGAATTAGTGATGGATTAGTATAGTTAAATAATGAGTACAGTTTTAGTATTATGAGTTAATTTGAGCAGCGGATATGGGGTTTTGTTAGTTAGATTGACTGGAGTAATGGAGGGGCGGAGGAGGAAAGAAATCCAGAAATGTTAATTGGGAGTATATCCTTCATTTACTCAACCCAAAGGCTTGGGATGAGTAAAGGGGGGCAGAGGAGGAAGAGTATGTGGAAGGGTTAGGGAGAGCATAGTAGCAGGGTGAGATAAATGCAGGAGAATTTAGTAGGGTTTTGTGGGAGGTCACAGTAGTAGAGTGAGATATTTAGGAGATGTAAGTGGTAGAAGAGATTTGGGATGAGTCAGCGTGAGAATGGAGGATAGTTTGATAGAGACATGACATAAGAGTGATGAGTAGATAAGTGTGATAAGATGAGAGCAGGAATTCAGATATCTAGTATAACAACCCACCCAGGAGCAATGCAATGATCCACGAACATGCCAAGCACAGAAACAACACATTATATATATATATATATATATATATATATATATACACACACACATGAATACACACACATACAATACATAATTAGAACCATGGGTAAAAAATACTTAGTCAAACAGGTTTAAAGAGTGTGTGTGTATTTTATTGTTATGACATAGTAGCAATACATATTTTCTAAAGAAACTATAAATAAATAGAAATATACATATAATCTGAAAATATGGATAAGTACAAGCAGGACATTCACGTAAATAGTGTTGAGGCTTAGGCCTACAGGGACACAGGTGTCAGTGTCACCATAGATACTGAAGTATACGTGTTATGATCTTCAGTTTAGATATTTATTTACTTATATGTAGTCCACATTTATATAATTCAGGGCAGTTACATTGAATGTTAAATGCTCAGTTAGTCATTTTAAGAGACAGAGGCCCTCATTACAACCCTGGCAGACGGTGGTAAAGCAGCGGTAATACCGCCAACTGGCTGGCGGAAAAAAAATTAATCATGACCATGGTGGAAACTGCCAACATAGACAGCCACTTTAACACTCCGACCGCCACGGCGGTAGAAACAAACACCGCAGCGGTAACCGGCAACAGACAGGCGGAGGACAAAGTACCACCCACGTATCACAACAGGCCTATCCGCCACCTTTTCCGGGGCAGAACCAACGATATCAAAAGCACGGCAGAAACAGTACACAGAAGGGAAACCACACACCTCTCGACACCCAACGAGGAACCAGGACGCCATGGAGCCCGAACTACACGTCCTGTCCATGCTTGTCTTCCTCCTGCTCTACCAGGAGCAGGACAGATGCCGTTGCCATAGCTCCATCTTCCTTGCAATGGATGTCTGCTGCACCTGTGATCCGAATAGCTGTGGCTCTACCCGGACGATTTCCTCCACCATGACCCTGACCTCCTCCTCAGAAAACCTGGGGTGTCTTTGAGGTGTCATGATATGGTGTGGGTGATGTGTGAGGTGCTGTCTGTTGTGATGTGAGAGGAGATGTGTTGGTGTGTGTTCTTTGAGGTGTGTGGATGTTGTATGAGTGATGGTGTTATGTGTCTGTGGATGCTGGTGTTGTGTTAGGTAGTCTCTCTCTCTGGCCTTCTTTCTGAACTTTGGTTGTAAGGGTTTGTGGGTGATGTGGGTGTGTGTTTTATATTGGATTGGGTGTGTGGATGTGGTGTTTATGTGTATCAGGTGTGTGTATTTAGAATTGTCCATTGTGGTTGTGTTTTGTAAGTGTGTGTATTTTGAGCACGGCGGTGTGTACCGCCAATGGAATACTGTGGTTCAAAGACCGCCGTGTTGATTCGTGGGTTGTGATAGTGTGGGCGTATTCCTGTTGGCGTGACGGTGTAGGTTTTGGTATCGTCAGTTTATCACTGACCTTTGGTGTGGCGGACTTGTGTGGGCATCTGTATTGTGGCAGATTCCGAGCTGTGAGTCGTAATACCTGTAGCGGAATTCCACTGCCGCAACGGTATGTTGGCGGTCTTCTGCATGGCGGAAAGCGGGATTTACCGCCACGGTTGTAATGAGGGCCAGAATGTTATGACACACCTGTCTAAACTCAAATCAGATATTGCTTTATTACACGAGTCTCATCTATCTTATAAGAAATCGTTAAAATTAAAGAGATGTTGGCTAGGAAATGGTATTCATCACTGATCCTTATAAAGAAGAATAGAATCATAATCCTATGCAATAAGAATTTAGATATTTCAGTTGCCTCTCAGGAGGTAGATGCCGAGGGAGGATGAATTGTTAAATTATTAATAAAAAATGTTGATCACCACTGTTGACACTATCTCAGGTGTTCTGGTAACACATAGCTAAAACACCTTCGAAAGATTGGGTACAGTGTTGTCCTCAAGAATAAATAAGGAAATTGAGGAAAAGTGGAATGTCCATAGAGATAAGATTCAAAACAGCATTTTAAATAGAAATCAATTAACAAACCTCGAGACTCACAAAGGCTAAAGATAACTAATACAGAAACCACAAAGGTTTATTAAAAATATTAAATTGCAATAAAGAAGGCAACATTATAGCTAGTCTCAAAATGAGTCAAAATGCATAATAAATCAATTACTGGGAATTAGCATTAGGTTCACAAATCATAAGGCTATTCTTCTTCATAAATACTGTCAGCATCAGCTTTTATTGCATGAGCAATATCTGAAAAAATATACTAAGGCCAGAGAATGCAGCATACGAAGACGTAAATCAGGCTGCATGCTGGGAGACTCAGAGAAGAGATCTGGCTCACCCCCAGCATTATGTTCTTTCATAGTGGTTTTTACAATAGAATAGAATACAAATTGCACCGTCAGCATACATGAGCAAATGTATTCCATGTTAACAAATCAAAATACATAATTATTATATCATATAATGCTACTCTCCTAGCACTATCTCCCTAAATGAATAATACTGAACTCTACTCTGACCTAAACTCTTTGAAAACTGCAGTACAAACCTGGTTACATAAAGAATAGCAACAATGTTGTGGAATCAAAGCCTCTGGTAAGATATCCATCCAAACAATAAACAATCTGGGATGGATTTAAAGTAGCTGCTTGAGGTTTTGTGGTTAATTTCATAGTGACAAATAAGAGAAAACAGGTAAGCAAACAAGAGTTATTTTGGAGAGAATTTAAAAACGTTATATGCTTTTTAGAACTCAATTCCAAAAAGTCTTTAGATTATTTGGTTGGGACTAAATTTGAATACAATACAATTGACACAAAAATGATTCTACTTATTTACTTATGAGTAGTACAAAATTTGAGACAGGTCAAACGAAAGCAGGGCTAATTGTTTAAATGTTAGAAAGGAGCAGTTCAAAGTGGAAACCATAATTACTAAAGATGGCATACAAATTTAAAAAGATGCATATATCTTTAAAAGGTTTACATAGTTTTATAAACAAGTATATTCCTCTGATGTTTCTCTCATAATATTGCTAGTTACTTAACCTCTATTGAGAAGCACGCTTAATCTACCATTGATTTTTATAACCTGGAACAAGAGGTCCCAACAGACAATATGAAAGGTATGGGCTTGAAAAAGGGAATTTCTCAAGGCCAAGATGGATTTACAGTTGTATTTTGCATACGTTTGTCTGAATTTTTATTGGCAAAAATACTTGAATTGTTTATTTTCTGCTCCTGGCTGACCCAATGGTTCCTTTGAGGAAGTCTTATTTCTTATTTAAAGTATAGTCAGCTCAGTGTCTTCCATGGAGCTTACCTCACTCCAGAGTGGATTATTAAAATGTTCCAAGTGTGGGTGACATTTCCTCCGTTGCCAGTATCCTGAGGCGGCCCTGCAACACCTGATCTTGGGCTGCATCCATACAGCTTACTACTGGCACACAATCATCACTACGCTATCTATTGCTATGGGTTGCCACAATCTTGAGAGCTGGGAAGTCTCTGCTTTGGATCTCTTTATATGTACCAAAAAAACAATTTGGTAGCCCTTTTCATGGACCTGGCCCTACTGTTGGCCAAGCATACCATAACCCCAAAAATAAAGAGAACATACACATACCTCTGTTGTGACATAGCAGTATGCCACGATGAAGTTGATGATGCTCAGAGTACTGCCATGAGAAAAGAAGAGGCCAAAGGACTATATGCTCTGCATCCTTAAGGATAAAGGCTCAAGGGAGCCAAAACGTGTCGGACATGATTACACAATAAAGAATCATTGCGTTAGTCCCTGCAGTGCCCACCTTTGTATGGTTTTCCAAATTTGCAGCATATATTCTGTAACAAACATTCTGCAGGGACTCGCGCCCTGGAAGCAGCACCCACAAATAATATATTTGTTTTCACTGAAACGTCGAAAGGTTAAACGAACATTATAGTTAGTTGAAAAAAAAGGTTATAACAGTAGTTCTATATACATTAAAAAATACAAATACCTGCAGTCCAGGCCAGCCATATAGCTTTGGGTGGCCTGGAGTAGTTTAAATTGTCACACTGGTAGAAGTGTGATGGTTAGTAGTTGTGTTGGCACAGTTATTGGCAATGCTGGCAGAGGCAATGGGTGGATCAAACTGCAGTGGCCTCCTGAGAAGGACAACTCTGGAATTCGAACAGGCCGGCAAATCAATTTTCAAAACTTGACTATTTCTACTATTTAAAAGGAAAGTCATAGCAATAATGAATGTCCCACTGGGACTACTAAAATAGGAGCCGGATATTTTTCACCCCAGGGTCGTTCATCTTCCAAATAAATTCTTCTCTCATATTAGACTTTATTTATCTTTCTACTCACGCACGATCTTCCATCACAACACTTTTAGGAACAGTCGCCACTGGTCTCTTTCTGTACACTTAATACATCCTTGTCGTAAACTATTCATACCTGGTTTTAGTCTATACGGTGCTAATGCGCGGTCAGCAAAGCCTATCTCTTTGTATTGGGTAAAGCAAACACGTAGCTGGGACTGCATTCCACCGGGAACAGCGTGAGAGGCATGTCTGTACAATATTACCTATTGATGGAGTGCCTTCAAATTCTGGCATACACTAAAATAGTTGTGATTGTCTCAGTGAAGGCCCTCATTTTCCTGTCAACTGTTTTCAATCTGGTTTCGACATGTAGAGCCCGGCAAATCTGAACACGCTGCAAGGTCACAAAAGAATAGACAACCTTGAAACAAGCCGACCTCTGAGAAGTTCGAGCAGCTCTCCCGCAGCCATTCCTCAGACACTGATGTTTCCAGCCGGAGGACGGCTCCCTCTTCCTATAGATGGAATAAGCGCAGTGTTCACCTGTTTTGTGACATGCTAATTAAGGATTACCTACTTTGCATGGCGTGATTGTGACAGGGCATGCCACTGTACACCCCTGATTGCAATAGTCATCACCTTCTCTGCTTCTTCAAAAACTTGCAGCCATTAATATGCATCATAGCTTATCGCATTTTAGCATAAATATGCCACACTGACCTTTGTGTTTTTAAAAAACGCTGTGGTTGGCTCCCTCTGATTAGTTGAAATTGGGGCAAGAGTTTAGCGCAGGGCTGGGTGTGTGTCAGCGCTACCGACCACAACACCACATACCTGTACCACAGCCCTCACACCTTTCACGTACACTACTACTTACACCACCATCCAGGGGAGTAGCTACCATTGGTGCAGCTTGTGTAGTGCACCGGGACACATTGAGCTCTGATGATTGCTGTATTTTAATACCCCAAAAATAGTGAAATGGGCACATTTTCTTGCTTGCGCCAGGGCCCATGGCATCATTGTTATGGTACTGCCACCATCAGTTCCCTATATGACTTGCATTTTACACAGAAATTCATACAAAATACCACTCACTACATCCTGCAGCCCCACCCGATACCTGCACATATTGTAACACACCCAGCAGCTACACATACAATTAGATGACTACCTGTGGATATAAGTTGTTCTTGCTATGTGGCACCACACTGCTGAAATCTGGCAGCTTTCTTTGTGACCTACTAAATTACAAAAACATATAATTCAGGACTATGAGATTCTAATATTCTGCTTCATAGTTCTATGACTGAACATATTTGGAACCAGGCAGTCTTTAGGCATTTTTGGCAGTTACCTTATATTTCGTGGTGTTTGTACATCATTCTTTTCTTTGCCAGTTACAACCCAGACCACCTATGAGAAAAGACCCTTCATAGTAGGGGATGTATTAAATGTGATTTCTGTGTGAATTTAAGTAGATTTTAGAGTTGCTGAGTATGTTTAGCAGGCCTTAGGTTACACTAAAGGCCCATAAAAAAAGTGTCCAAAAAGATCGAACTGGGGATTTTTGTCAAGGCACGTGGAGTTTCAGACAATATCTCCCAATGACACATAAGGCATTCAGTACAAACAAAACAGATACCAGATTTCAGTTATCCTTCAACTTTAAATGTCAACAGTCTAGCTAAATGTGATTGGTAGAAGGATGCACTTTTAAATATATTGTGAGATCATAATTTCTAATCACACGGTGATTTGTACCCCGCTCATTGGCTTGTGAGTGTTGATTAATAAAAATATTTCTCAACAATATGTTTCGGCACTCTCAAGGTCACCAGTGAAATGGTGATGTCACAGCAGTATGTAGCAAAGCGGGGTGATGGTGAAAGTGCACAAGACCCTCCTTTCTGATGCATGCACACCCTTTTTACAAGCTTGAATGGTGCATTATACCTCTTCTGAATTACACACTATCAGTACTTAATTTGAGCTGTTGGTTTCCAGTGCTCAACACCAAAATCTATGGCAGTCTGCCACTTGGTGACACTGTTTCTCTCATTTAGAGATTAGTAAAATAATAGTTCTTTATTTATTCAATTCATATAATTAATGACCATTGCTTGCTGCTCAAGCCATTCTTAAAACTTTTAGGGCCTGAAATAGTCTGAATTATCACACTTCTTGGGGTGTGATGGTTAGTAATTCTTTTGCTGCTGCCATTTGCAGCACTGGAAAGGGCAATGGGTGGTGTAATAATGCAGGGGCCTCCTGACAAGGGCCCTGGTACTTATTTATTTATTTTTTACAAATTATGTATGTTAGACCTGACAGCCTTAGGGTAGTCACCCCTAACTTTTTGCCTGCCTCCCTCCACTTTGTGGACACTGTTTTTGCTGGTTTTTAGACTCTGCGCACTTTACCACTGCTAACCAGTGCTAAAGTGCATATGCTCTCTCCCTTAAAACATGGTAACCTTGAATCATACCTGATTGGACTATTAATTTACTTATAAGTCCCTAGTAAGGTGCACTTTATGTGCATAGGGCTGGTAAATTAAATGCTACTAGTGGGCCAGCAGCACTGGTTGTGCCACCCACTTAAGTAGCCCCTTTTCCTTGTCCCAGGCCTGCCATTGCAAGGCCTGTGTGTGCAGTTTCACTGCCACCTCGACTTGGCATTTAAAAGTACTTGCCAAGCCTAGAACTCCCCTTTTTCTACATATAAGTCACCCTTAATGTGTGCCCTAGGTAACCCCTAGAGCAGGGTGCTGTGTAGGTAAAAGGCAGGACATGTACCTGTGTTGTTATATGTCCTGGTAGTGTAAAACTCCTAAATTCGTTTTTACACTACTGTGAGGCCTGCTCCCTTCATAGGCTAACATTGGGGCTGCCCTCATACACTGTTGAAGTGGAAGCTGCTGATCTGAAAGGAGCAGGAAGGTCATATTTAGTATGGCCAGAATGGTAATACAAAATCCTGCTGACTGGTGAAGTCGGATTTAATATTACTATTCTAGAAATGACACTTTTAGAAAGTGAGCATTTCTTTGCACTTAAATCCTTCTGTGCCTTACAATCCACGTCTGGCTGGGCTTGGTTGACAGCTCCTTGTGCATTCACTCAGACACACCCCAAACACAGGGTACTCAGCCTCACTTGCATACATCTGCATTTTGAATGGGTCTTCCTGGGCTGGGAGGGTGGAGGGCATGCTCTCACACAAAGGACTGCCACACCCCCTACTGGGACCCTGGCAGACAGGATTGAACTGAAAGGGGACCTGGTGCACTTCTTAGCCACTCTTTGAAGTCTCCCCCACTTCAAAGGCACATTTGGGTATAAAACAGGGCCTCTGCCCTACCTCATCAGACACTTGCTGGAGAAGAACCCTGAACCAGAAACTACATCCTGCCAAGAAGAACTGCATGGCTTCTCAAAGGACTCACCTGTCTGCTTTCTACAAAGGACTGCTGCCTTGCTGTTGGCCTGCTGCCTTGCTGAACTCTTGTCTGGCTGTGAAAGTGCTCTCCAAGGGCTTGGATAGAGCTTGCCTCCTGTTCCCTGAAGTCTCAGGACCAAAAAGACTTCTCTCTTTCACTTGGACGCTCCGTGCGCTGAAAATTTCGACGCACAGCTTGTTCCGCGGCGAGAAAAACGCCGCACACCGACGCTGATCGACGCAACGCTCTTGGGACGACCGAAAATCCGACGCACGGCTTTGCAAGGACAACGCCGCCCGACCTCTAGAGGAGAAATCGACGCGACGCCTGCCGTGAGATCGTAATTTCGACGCGCAGCCCCGCAGAACGACACGCAGCCGGAAAACAAGCAGGAAAATCCACGCACAGACCCGGGACATCTGGTAATCCCCGCGATCCACGAAAAGAGACTGTCCACGCGCCGGAAAACGACGCACGACTTCCCCGCGTGGAAAATAACGACGCAAGTCCGTGTGTGCTGGGGAGAAATCGACGCACACACCCTTTTTTCACGCACCTCTTCTTTTGTGGCCCTCTGAGGAGATTTTTCCACTCCAAACCAGGTACTTGTGCTTGAAAGAGACTTTGTTTATATTCTAAAGACTTAAGACACTGTATATCACTTTTCAGTGATATCCCTACAATTTCCCATTGCAAACTTTATTCTTTTTGACCTACAATTATCCAGATAAATATTATATATTTTTCTAAATACTGTGTGGTGTATTTTTGTGGTGCTATATGGTGGTATTGTATGATTTATTGCACAAATACTTTACACATTGCCTTCTAAGTTAAGCTTGACTGCTCGTGCCAAGCTACCAGAGGGTGGGCACAGGATAATCTTGGATTGTGTGTGACTTACCCTGACTAGAGTGAGGGCTTTTGCTTGGACAGGGGGTAACCTGACTGCCAACCAAAAACCCCATTTCTAACATTGGTGATCAGCGGTGAGGATAGGACTTGTATTTGTGCAGTGACATACAGTAGCTAAGTATTTCACTACCTACCCACAGTTGAAGGTCAACTTGGTTTTTATCTCTTTTTGCAAATCGTTTTTTTCTCCTGACAATTTTCAAGAACTAAATCCTCACTCAACATGTCTCTGACTGGGTCTCAGACAGGGGACTTTGACCTAGTCCAGTTGGATACATATACGGTCACACAACTAAGAGGATTCTGCAGGGCATTGAGGGTACCCACCCAAGGGGCCTCCAGAAAGGAGGACTTTCAAGTGGCGCTGAGGGTCTGGGCAGAAGCCCATTTAGAGGATGAAGAGGAAGAGGAGCCAGAAAATGGCCCCTCAGAGGAATTTTCACTATCTGTGGATGGTGTTACCACTGCAATTGTGCCCCCTTCCAGACCAGGGAGCAGTGTCTCTGTGCAAAGCCTGACCGCAGAGGAAAGGAGAAGAAAGGGAGTTCCAATTGCAAATGGCAAAACTGAAAATTGAGGCTCAACAGGAGGAGAGAAGGGCAGAAAGAGAAGCCAAGCAAGCTGAGGCTGAAAGAGCAGCCAAACAAATTGAAGCCGAAAGAGAAACCAAACAGGTGGAGGCTGAGAGAGCTTTGGCTGAAAAGAAACTATTGTTGGCTCATGAACTGAGTCTCAAGGAGCTGGAGATCAAGGCACGACAGTTTGAATCCAGCAATAATGGTGGCAGCATACTGACAGGACCTGCTGGAGAAAAGAAGGTTCGTATACCCAAAAATGTGGTGCCCAGTTTTGTGGTGGGAGATGACATAGATAAATGGTTAGCTGCTTATGAAGTTGCACTAAGGGCTCATGAGGTTCCTGAAGGGCAATGGGGGGTAGCTATGTGGGGTTATGTACCGCCATTGGGGAGGGATACACTCCTCACATTGGATCAACCTGATCAAAACACATACCCACTTCAGAAAGCCACTTTACTTGCCAAGTTTGGGCTGACCCCTGAGGGATACCGTCAGAGGTTTAGGGACAGCACCAAACAAACCACACAAACATGGGTAGATTTCTTTGACTTCTCCAGTAAGGCACTGAATGGATGGGTGCGGGGCAACAAAGTAGCTGATTATAAAGGTTTATATGACTCTGAAAGTAGCTGTGAGTCCTGCCATGCCTGTAGATTGTCTGTTAGGCAATGATCTTGAGCATACTGCTTGGAAAGAAGTGGAGCTCAAGTCTCACCTGGAGATGTTAGGGTTACCTGAGTGGGTCTGCATGACCACACGGTCCATGGCTGACCGAGAGGGAAATCAAGGGCGTCTGGAGTCTGGAACGATGGCCCAGAGAGCTGACAAGGGGCGTGGGAAACCGGCCCCAGAAGTTCCCGCAGTGGCTGACGGGGCTCCTGAGTAGGAGGCTCCCGAGCCAACTGGGGAAGACATTGCCACCCTAGGTGACTTACCTGAGCTTGCTGGCTGGCAAGTTGAGGGTGGACCCACCATGGAGGAATTCTGCAAGGCGCAGAAAGAATGTCCCACTCTGGAAGGTCTGAGGAAACAAGCCTCAAACCAGGCAGCGGGTGACGCCTCTGGCGATCACCACCTATATTGGGAGAATGATCTCCTCTACAGTGAGCCTAAGGTTCCGGCCTTTGGGGCAGCACGTACGCTGGTGGTCCCCCAATGTTACCGAACCTTCCTACTGGGTCTGGCTCACGACATTCCCCTGGCAGGACATTTGGGGCAAGGCAAGACCTTTAACAGGCTTGTCACCCACTTTTATTGGCCCAAAATGAGGATACACTCAGATAAGTTCTGCAGATCTTGTCCTACCTGCCAGGCCAGTGGTAAAGCAGGAAAAAGGGTTAAAACCCCCCTGATTCCACTTTCTGTCGTTGGCACCCCCTTTGAGAGGGTGGGCATCGACATTGTTGGTCCCTTGGATCCCAAAACTGCCTTAGGCAACAGGTTCATCCTGGTTTTGGTGGACCATGCCACCCGTTACCCAGAGGCAATCCCTCTGAGGACCGTAACTGCACCGGTGGTGACCAGAACTCTGATGGGGATATTTACCCGTGTGGGATTCCCCAAGGAGATAGTGTCTGACAGAGGCACTAACTTCATGTCTGCATACATGAAGTCTCTGTGGGATGCGTGTGGTGTAACCTACAAGTTCACCACACCCTATCACCCCCAGTCTAATGGTCTTGTGGAGAGATTCAACAAGACCCTGAAAGGCATGATTGGTGGCCTCCCTGAGGCCATGAGGCGTAAGTGGGACGTCCTCTTACCATGCCTTCTCTTTGCTTACCGAGAGGTCCCCCAGAGGGGGGTAGGGTTCAGTCCCTTTGAGCTTCTCTATGGGTACCCTGTCAGGGACCCTTAAGCATTGTCAAGGAGGGATTGGAGAAATCTCCAAAGGCACCCCCTCAGGACGTGGTCAGCTACATGTTGGCCCTCCGCAACCAGATGACCCGCTTCTGGAAAGAGGCCCAAAGTAACCTTGAGGCCAGTCAAGAGGTAATGAAACACTGGTATGACCAGAAGGCCACCCTGGTAGAGTTTCAACCTGGAGACAAAGTGTGGGTAATGGAGCTAGTAGAGCCCAGAGCTCTCCAGGACCGCTGGTCTGGCCCATTTGAAATAAAGGAGCGGAAAGGGGAGGCCACTTACCTAGTGGGCCTCCAAACCCCTAGGAATCCCCTAAGGGTGCTCCATGTGAACCGACTAAAGGCTCATTTTGAGAGGTCGGAGATCAACATGCTTCTGGTCACAGATGAAGGAATGGAAGAGGAGAGTGAACCTCTCCCCGACCTCCTCTCTGCCCAAGAAGGTGATGGGTCAGTAAGCGGGGTCATTCTTTCTGACTCCCTGACTCTAAACCAGAAAGGAGACTGCTATGAGCTGTTGGAGCAGTTCTCCCCCCTGTTCTCCCTTACTCCTGGACTGACCCACCTCTGTGTTCATGATATTGACACCTGTGACAGTCTCCCTGTGAAGAACAAAATTTACAGGTTGTCGGATAAGGTGAAGGCCAGCATCAAGGAGGAGGTCTCCAAGATGTTGACTCTAGGGGTCATCGAGAAATCCAGTAGTCCCTGGGCCAGCCCAGTGGTGTTGGTCCCTAAGGCTACTGCCCCAGGTGCAAAGCCAGAACTCCGGTTCTGTGTGGACTACCGGGGTCTCAACTCAGTCACACGGACTGATGCTCACCCCATCCCCCGAGCGGATGAGCTCGTTGACAGGCTGGGCGCTGCCAAGTTCCTGAGTACGTTTGATCTTACTTCAGGGTACTGGCAGATCGCCCTGACTGAGGGGGCTAAAGAAAGATCCGCATTTTCAACCCCTGATGGCCATTACCAGTTCCGGGTGATGCCGTTTGGATTGAAAAATGCCCCCGCTACGTTCCAACGGTTGGTTAACGGGGTCCTAGCTGGCAAGGATGCCTTCTGTGCAGCCTACCTGGATGACATAGCTGTCTACAGTTCCAGCTGGGAGGAACACCTGCTTCACCTCAAGGAGGTGCTTCAGGCCCTGCAACAGGCAGGCCTGACCATCAAGGCTAGTAAGTGCCAGATTGGGCAGGGTTCCGTGTTGTACTTGGGACACCTAGTGGGTGGTGGCAAGGTGCAGCCACTCCATGCCAAGATTGAAACTATCAAGGCCTGGCAACCACCTCGAACGTAGACTGAGGTGAGAGCCTTTTTAGGCCTCAGAGGATACTACCGCAGATTTGTCAAGGGCTATGATACCATTGTGTCACCCTTGACAGAACTCACTTCCAAGAAACAACCTAGGTTGGTGAATTGGATAGAGGCTTGTCAGAAAGCCTTTGACGCCCTAAAGGAAGCCATGTGCACGGCCCCGTGCTCAAGGCCCCTGACTACTCCCAGGAATTTATCGTGCAGACAGATGCTTCAGAGCATGGCATAGGGGCAGTTCTAGCACAGCTAAATGAGGAGGGCCTAGACCAACCGGTAGTCTTTATTAGCAGAAGGCTATTACCACGGGAACAGAGGTGGAGTGCTATTGAGAGAGAAGCTTTTGCTGTGGTCTGGGCACTGAAGAAGCTAAGACCCTACCTGTTTGGGACTCACTTCCGGGTTCAGACAGACCACAGGCCCCTCAGATGGCTCATGCAGATGAGGGGTGAGAATCCAAAACTCTTGAGGTGGTCCATTTCCCTACAGGGGATGGACTTTACGGTGGAACATCGCCCAGGGGTTGACCACGCCAATGCTGATGGTCTCTCCAGGTACTTCCGGCTTAGCGATGAGAGCTCCCAGGAGGTCGGGTAGCTCTCCCCACTTTCAGCTGGGGGGGACACATGTTAGACCTGACAGCCTTAGGGTAGTCACCCCTAACTTTTTGCCTGCCTCCCTCCACTTTGTGGACACTGTTTTTGCTGGTTTTTAGACTCTGCGCACTTTACCACTGCTAACCAGTGCTAAAGTGCATATGCTCTCTCCCTTAAAACATGGTAACCTTGAATCATACCTGATTGGACTATTAATTTACTTAAAAGTCCCTAGTAAGGTGCACTTTATGTGCATAGGGCTGGTAAATTAAATGCTACTAGTGGGCCAGCAGCACTGGTTGTGCCACCCACTTAAGTAGCCCCTTTTCCTTGTCTCAGGCCTGCCATTGCAAGGCCTGTGTGTGCAGTTTCACTGCCACCTCGACTTGGCATTTAAAAGTACTTGCCAAGCCTAGAACTCCCCTTTTTCTACATATAAGTCACCCTTAATGTGTGCCCTAGGTAACCCCTAGAGCAGGGTGCTGTGTAGGTAAAAGGCAGGACATGTACCTGTGTAGTTATATGTCCTGGTAGTGTAAAACTCCTAAATTCGTTTTTACACTACTGTGAGGCCTGCTCCCTTCATAGGCTAACATTGGGGCTGCCCTCATACACTTTTGAAGTGGCAGCTGCTGATCTGAAAGGAGCAGGAAGGTCATATTTAGTATGGCCAGAATGGTAATACAAAATCCTGCTGACTGGTGAAGTCGGATTTAATATTACTATTCTAGAAATGACACTTTTAGAAAGTGAGCATTTCTTTGCACTTAAATCCTTCTGTGCCTTACAATCCACGTCTGGCTGGGCTTGGTTGACAGCTCCTTGTGCATTCACTCAGACACACCCCAAACACAGGGTACTCAGCCTCACTTGCATACATCTGCATTTTGAATGGGTCTTCCTGGGCTGGGAGGGTGGAGGGCCTGCTCTCACACAAAGGACTGCCACACCCCCTATTGGGACCCTGGCAGACAGGATTGAACTGAAAGGGGACCTGGTGCACTTCTTAGCCACTCTTTGAAGTCTCCCCCACTTCAAAGGCACATTTGGGTATAAAACAGGGCCTCTGCCCTACCTCATCAGACACTTGCTGGAGAAGAACCCTGAACCAGAAACTACATCCTGCCAAGAAGAACTGCTTGACTTCTCAAAGGACTCACCTGTCTGCTTTCTACAAAGGACTGCTGCCTTGCTGTTGGCCTGCTGCCTTGCTGAACTCTTGTCTGGCTGTGAAAGTGCTCTCCAAGGGCTTGGATAGAGCTTGCCTCCTGTTCCCTGAAGTCTCAGGACCAAAAAGACTTCTCTCTTTCACTTGGACGCTCCGTACGCCGAAAATTTCGACGCACAGCTTGTTCCGCGGCGAGAAAAACGCCGCACACCGACGCTGATCGACGCGACGCTCTTGGGACGACCGAAAATCCGACGCATGGCTTCGCAAGGACAACGCCGCCCGACCTCTAGAGGAGAAATCGACGCGACGCCTGCCGTGAGATCGTAATTTCAACGCGCAGCCCCGCAGAACGACGCGCAGCCGGAAAACAAGCAGGAAAATCCACGCACAGACCCGGGACATCTGGTAATCCCCGCGATCCACGAAAAGAGACTGTCCGCGTGCCGGAAAACGACGCACGACTTCCCCGCGTGGAAAATAACGACGCAAGTCCGTGTGTGCTGGGGAGAAATCGACGCACACACCCTTTTTCCACGCACCTCTTCTTTTGTGGCCCTCTGAGGAGATTTTTCCACTCCAAACCAGGTACTTGTGCTTGAAAGAGACTCTGTTTATATTCTAAAGACTTACGACACTGTATATCACTTTTCAGTGATATCCCTACAATTTCCCATTGCAAACTTTATTCTTTTTGACCTACAATTATCCAGATAAATATTATATATTTTTCTAAATACTGTGTGGTGTATTTTTGTGGTGCTATATGGTGGTATTGTATGATTTATTGCACAAATACTTTACAGATTGCCTTCTAAGTTAAGTCTGACTGCTCGTGCCAAGCTACCAGAGCGTGGGCACAGGATAATCTTGGATTGTGTGTGACTTACCCTGACTAGAGTGAGGGCTTTTGCTTGGACAGGGGGTAACCTGACTGCCAACCAAAAACCCAATTTCTAACAATGTACTTCACTCCATGAATCCTCAGCACTATTGTGCCTCCTGTTGAAGAAAAAACGTGAGCACGAGGAAAAGTGGCGCCTGGATTCTGACAGCTGTACAACTTTGGCTGGGCCTACAGTGCAGTTACATCTCACCCTCGATCTTAAGTATTTGAAGTTTATAGTGGGCTGGCAACCTTGTGCTTCTGGTTGATTAACTGAATGACGCATGTTGTACTTACTGAACAGCGCAGATATTCAGTTTTTGTTCATTTATTTATTTATTATTTTGCCAACAAAGATAAGTCACATAGTCAAAATAACATCCACCTTTCACTCCAACGTCTCAACCAGGCTCCACCCCATCGACATTTCTTTTCTATTTGGATTCATTGAATATTTCCCTATTGTGCAATATCTTTGTTCCAGCTCGATAATTCCTGATGGAAGAGAGCCAATTCTCGCATCTATTTACCAGTTATTGAGTCCTTTCATTAATCCCCCATTCACTTCCTGACTTCCCCATATTTTTTCAAATGTGTTCATACACCCACACCGTTTATATATTTCTTTTTCCAGCAATTTACAGATTTCTATCCCGAGTTACCAGTCCCTGGGGGGGGGTCCCGAAACCCATCTCTGTGCAGTATCTTGTTTCACAACTATACAGCCGAGGTTAATGGAATGTTTGTGGTAACATGTATGGTGTGTGGCCTCTCACACCCGAAGCAATGCCAGATTCAATGTCAATTCTAATCTGAGCTCTGTTGCATCTTCCAAGGATTTCCCAACCTCATCCCAGAATATGCCGATATGCGGCAACTCCATAGAGTGTGTAGGAAAGTGCCTTCCATGCCACATCTTCTGAGACAAAGTGCATCAACCGCTCTGCCTATCTTGCAGAGTAAGACACAAACTTTATGTAAAATCTTGAGTTGAATCCGCCTAGAACTTGCCTTAACAGCCACCCCTCTGGGGAACTTCAGTGCTTCGTGCCAGTCCTCCTCATCAAGGACCCCCAAATCTTGTTCCCATTTGGCTTGCAGGCACAAAAGGGAAGTCATAATGGTGCTGTATGTCATAGAAATTAGTTTATTGTCCACGCTCCCATCTAGGAGTCTAATCTCTAGTGGGGACTTCTCCTGTGTTTTAGTGTCTAGTGGTATACACACCCTAAGTGCACGACTTAGCCCAGCGTATTGTAGCCACTGTGTTACTGGCATCTGATACTCAAGCCGTAGGTAGGAGAATGGGACTATCACCCTTATGCATCCCACATGCCCTCTAGATTGGACAGCCCTATGGCGTTCCATCCCTGCAATGTCACCAATGGCCCAAGTTTAGAGCCTACCCATAGTGGTGTTTTTGGGGTCAAAATATGTTTCCAGCCCATTTCTTTCATTCATTTCCTTCGTACTGCTACTACTGTTCTCGTCCTGGACATAAAGTTGGTGGTAGTCTGCCCCCGTATAGTGCATACAGGTAGCTATTCTCCCCTACAGTCATTCTGCCTTGCTTGAACGCCAAGTTGTCCCACTCTATGTACACCCAGTCATACATTGACATGTGCAGCCTCATAGTACTTTTTACCATTGGGCAGGGCTATGCCACCTTCATATTTTGATCTTTAAGGTACCCTCATGGCAATCCTGGGTTGTGCCCCTGCCCAGAGGAGGCTCCGTACCAAGGATTCCACTCTAGCGAAGAAACTCTCCGGGATCCTATAGGGGCTATTTCACAGTATATACAGAAACTGTGGAAGCGCCGCCATCTTAAACATTGCTGCTCTACCTAATAATGGGAGTGGGAGTGCTTGCCAGTGTTTTACATCCTGTTCTAATCTTTTAATCTGGGGTTCAAGGTTGGCCTTGTATAACGTATCAGGATGTTGAGAAATCCAAAGCCATAGATATTTGAATTATGATATCTCCACCCTTAATGGCAAGGCAAGCTCTTACCATTTGGAATAACAGTGAGTTGCCCCAATTTATAGCAAAGCCCGAATGCTCCCCAAATATCATGAAGATCTCGTCCAATCGGCTAAGGGAGTGGAATACATTGGTCAGGTATAGCAAAATATTGTTGGCATATAGTGAGATAGATTACTGTTCACCCCATCCACTAGGCCGTTTCCACACCTGTGCGTCCACACGCACCCAAGCCGCTAGGACTTCTATGGCTAGCGCAAACAGCATCAGCGAGAGGGGGCATCCCTATTGCATACCTCTTTGGATATTGAATGCCATTGACAAGTGCTCATTAACATTCACTCTTGCCTTCTGATATATTTAGAACCAAATCCCATCTTAGTCATAACCCGAAAAAGGTAGGAACGTTCTACGGAGTTGAAGGCCTTATTTGCCTCCAAGGACACAATTGCTCCGTAGGTTCAACTTGGTCGATCGTCCTTGTATAAACCCATTTTGGTCTGGATGGATCAGTTCCTGCACCACTCCCCTCAGCCTGTTCACTAACAATTTGTTCAGTATCTTAATATCTACATTTTGTAGTGATATGGGTCTATAGGAGTCCCACCTGTCCAGGGGTTTACCTTCTTCTGCTATCAGTATAACTGTTGCAACTGGCATATCCTCAGGCAACTGCTCAACCTTAAATGCCTGTATGTATGCCACATGGAGTGGAGGCGTTGCCCTCCATCTCGATTTTTTAAACAGCTCGTTCGGGAGTCCATTCAGTCCCGGGGCTTTCCCTGACTACATCTGATTCATCGCAGAGGCAACCTTCTCCGTTGTGATATCTAACTCCAAATCAGTCGCCTTCTGTCCCCCCAACCACCTCATGGGGCAGCTGTGTATAGAATCTAGCACCTTCTGGTCAGGAACTCCTAAACTTGGACCCATAGAAGGACACTAAGTATCCGACGAATGCCTCTGTGATTAGCTTACTATCTCTTACTAAGACTCCCGGGTCTACCTTCTCCTCCCTGAGTCATATTCTCACTTTCCCTACTCCCAAGCCATGCTCTTAGTTTATCTGTTTTGTTCCTTTTGTAGATATGTTTCTGTTTTGCTAGGTAAGATGTCCTCGCTTAATGATTTGCTACTGCCTGGTACTCTGCCCTTTTAAGGTCCATGACCTCTTTCCCTGTAGGGATTGGGTTCTGTGTGTAGTCTCCCTCTAATTGAATCAGTTCTCCCTCGCAGGTGGCTAGTCTTGCTTGCCTTTCTCATCTGTCCCCATCAATAATAACTCATATGAGCGTGGTTTTGTATGCCTCCCACAACACCTTTGGACTTTCCACTGAGTGTTTATTTTTTTCAAAGTAGTGTTTGGTTGCTTTATCTAAGAGCTGGAACTTCTTTCTTGTTGACAAGGCACCATTTTTCCATCTTCCACTGTTCTCTGGGTTTCGGTGCCATGATATTAAAAACAGACACTATCAGGTGTGACCACTGACACCCCTAGCCTGGTATTCTACAGAGCTAAGGGCCACATGCAAACATCTTTTTGGTTGCAAATGGCCTGATTTACCGAATCTATGTACACAGCCAAATTTTGCGATTCGATAACCTATTACTAAATCGCAAAATGGTTTGCGACTTGCTTCTAGGAAGGGAGCGCACCAAGGGCATCCTTTCCTACTAGCAATTCACAAAAGGGTGTATGATTATTTTGCGACTCGGAATGCGGTCATAAAACAATCGCAGGTACCACCAATTTCAAATTGGTGGTAACCCATTCGCAAACGGGAAGGGGTCCCCAAACGACCCCTTCCCCATTGTGAATTGGGTGCCAACATGTTTTCAGAGCAAGCAATAGTCCCACAGACCACTGCCGACTTTGAAAAAATGAAAAGGAAACTTTGTATTTATTTTTTGTAATGAATCTCATTTTCTTTTAAGGAAAACGGGCTAGCATTTTTTAAAAAAACTGCATTATTTAAAAAGCAGTCACTGACATAGTCCACCATCCCTGTGAGTATGGCCATTCCCAATTGGGTCATAAATTATGACCTGCCTCATGAATATTAATGAGACAGGTCCCTTGCGACCCATTTGCGAATCGCAAACAGTGTCTTAGATAATGTTGTATATCAGGTTTTGTGATTCACAAATTGCGAGTCAATAAATCTCACAATTGCGAGTCGCAAACCCTGACATTTGTTTATGTGGTCCTAAATCTGGAGTGTGGGTCCATGGTGGTGAATAAATAACTTTTCCTTGAATGCATATTGTGGGCTCCTGTGTGTAAGGAGTACCCTCTGTTCCCCGGGTGTAAAGATCTCCATATGTCACAGAGCCCCAGGGCATCCGCGAATCATGCCAACTTCCCTTTTGTAGATTCTCCCTCTATCTTGTCACTCATTCTGTCCATTGAAATATCCATCTCCACTCACCCCCCCCCGCAGCACCAGATCTGGGCTTCCATCAATAAGCCATCTATTTTCTGCAGTGTTTCCATTTGCAGGCCCAGAGGAGCTTACAGGTTGGTCAATAATATTTTTCCCCCTCCTGCTCACCCAGTATTGCAATATAGGAGCCATTCGCGTCTGCCCATGTGCATACAACATGGAATGGGAGTGTTTCTCTAAGCAGTGTTAAGACCTCCGTGGGAGCTCAAGGTATATCGCGCATAGCCAGCCAATTTAAGTCTACAGCGCCTCCATGCAATAGTGTTGCGTGTATACTTAGTGTGTTTTAGAGGTTTAATCCTGTTAAAGGCCCTATACACTAGACTAATCTTCACTTTGTTTCCATGATGTTAATGACAAAGAATGTCTTTGTGTCATGATAGGTTTATTGCCTTCCCCCTAGCAACAGCTGGCCCGTCGAGCGGGGCATGGCAAAGGGTCCTTCCAATGTCGGGTGTAGTGTGTTGTCATAGCTTTGGGTACCCTGGAATAGTTTGCATTGTCACACCTGTAGGGAGTGCAATGGTTAATTGTTGTGTTGGTACTGTCATTGGGAGTGCTGGCAGGGGCAATGAGTAGTGAAAGCTGCAGTGCATCCTGAGATGGGTGCGGGCACCTTATGTTTTTCCAAACTAAGCTATGCTTTTGTGAATCTTCCTATCCCAGCAATTGGCTCTTGCAATACCACCAATCTGAAATATATTAACTAAGAAAACTGCTGGCAGCCTTCAGTCCCACCCATTCTCTTCCACCCCGGCAGCCTGTGAGCTGTATTCTTATGAAAACATCCATGTTTAAGGACGTTATGCACATCACTAGTTCCAGTAACGACTTCTAGCATCAGAATGTGCACACACAGTAAATGCTTCACAAACACTACTTGTGCACCTGTTATAGGATACCTTTCGAAGGACACTGGTGGCAGACATTTATTTTTGTTGCTAGATGGAGGATGAATGCTGTCCAGACAGGCCAGCCCATCCTCCACTTCTTCCTGAACTTCTCTTTGTTTCTAGGGCTGTCTGGAGGAAGTACACAAGGCTTTCAAACACAGCAGGGTCTACCCAGGCTCTTTGCATAGGCAGAGGCCCCAGGATTTCAATTTAGGGAGAGGATGTTCCCAAACTCTTGTCTGCAGAGGGGGTAGTATCAACCAGCCTCGTTGGTTGGGCCCTTGGATTACTGAAGATGCACAGACTGAGATTGGCTGTAGGACTGGCCCAACTTCCAGGACTTACGAATATAAGATTGAGATTCCCTGCAGCTCACTGAACACTTTTTGGACTTTGCTGTTGTTGACTCAATAGTGTGGAGCTGAGTGTTGCTTAGTTGCTTGTGGTTGTGTATAAGCCTGAAAGGTGCCTGCTGAATCTCTGCTAGCTTGCCCAAATGCTGATGCTTAACCTGCCTGTGCGAAGCCCCAGCCTGTCCAAGGAGTTGAAGGGACTGAACACAGCGACTTAAGGGTCATTCTTTGCCTCACCAGATACAGTAAGAGGGGTGCCTATATGATTTATATCTACAAGGGCAGACGAGCAGGACTGTGCCTTGCAAGCATACTCCCTCTTTGCACCACCGTTTTTTAGGTTGAGCGGGCAATCGCTTTTTGGCCTGTTGTAAGTATTCGGTGGGAATAGAACCACGCCATCTCATGCCCATCACTTTCACTCATTCATGGGCATGCCTTTCAAAAATCCCATGATGTCATTGGTAAATGCTGTACGTTTGTTCCCCCTTAGGACAGTTTTGTTACTGCTTGCAGACTGACCCTGTTACATGGATTATTGTACGATTGCCCATATACCTCAGCATAGGCAAACTATTTTTTTCTTTTTTCTCTAGCCCTTCATGCTCCATGGCGGCCATGACGCTCATAGTGCGAACAGAGCAGAACAGAGCAAACTCCATTGGCGGTATTGAAGCGCTTGTCACATTGTTCACACTGTTACCTAATCAGAGTCATTTTTTTTGGCTCTTCCCTTTGGGCTCCATAGCTTTCACAAAAACCCTTGTAATTGATAAATGCTTTATGTAAAAAAAACACAGAAATCATCAAAGCGGCTCTCCTCACACAGCGGTAGAGCCGATATAACAATATTCACTACACTCTGGGAACCTCTCCTTATAATGCTTTGCAAGCATTCTGTTTCAAAACATTTTTGCTCAAAACTCAGCCTGTGGTGGTCCTAGGACTAAGGGAGCACTACCAAAAAGTTCCGCACACCACACACTTTCTGTTTAGGTAATCTCTGGGTCCCAACACTAGGTTAGTGGGGACCCCAAAATAATAACCTCTCCCACCTTTCAGTGTCTTTTAAAGTTCTTTCATGGTTGGAACCAGTGTTTTACAGCTGAGAGTCGTTTGTGTTTTAAGGGTCTTGTTTGTAATATCATTGCAGTTAGCCTGCTAGCCATGAAAATGTGTAGTGCACTATGGCCCATATTTATACTTTTTTAGCGCCGCATTTGTGTCCTTTTTTGACGCACAATCGGCGTAAACTTACAAAATACAATTGTATTTTGTAAGTTTGCGCCGGTTTTGCGTCACAAAATGACACAGATGCGGCGCTAAAAAAGTATAAATATGGGCCAATGTCTTTTTGGGGCTAAATCTATGATTACATTGCGTTACTTTCTGCCGTTCTCTTTTCATGTGGTTATGTTCTCTAGGGGCTAACTATATAGTTACATGACCATGTTTCTTAAAAGTGCTACTTTTATTGTGGTGTCCTATAGGGGTTATTCTGAACATTACAGTCAACATACTACAGTATTCACAGGCACAAAAACTCTCCCCATAATGCTTTGCAGAGCATTACTTTTACAAAACATTTTTGTTCATAACTCAGCCTGTGGTGGTCCTGGGACAAAGGGACCACTGCCAAAATGTTCAGCATGACACACTCTTTCTGTTTAGGTCATCCCTGGGTCCCCACACTAGCTTAGCAGGGACCCCAAAATAATAACCACTCCCACCATGCAGTGTCTTCTATGTTCACTAATGGCTTGACCTTATGTTTTTACAGCTGAGAGTAGCTTTTGTTTTTAGGGTCTTGTTTATAATATTGTTGCATTAGGCCTGCTATCCCTGAAAATGTGTACTGAACTATGCCCTTTCAGGGCCAAATCTATGCTGGCACTCCATTAATTTCTGCCATTCTGTTTTCAGGTGGTATTGTCCTCTAGGCACTAGCTATATGGTTACATGACCATGTTTCTTACTATTTTTATTGTGATGTCCTCTAGGGGCTGTTCTGCGCATTGCAGTCAACATACTACAATATTCGCAGCACTCGGAAACTCGCCCCATAATGTTTTGCGAAGCATTCTTTTTATAAAACATTTTTTATTAAAACTCAGCCTGTGGTGGTCTTAGAACAATGGGACTACCTTCAAACGTTCACCAGAACATGTTCTTTCTGTCTAGATCATCTCTGGGTCACCACACTATGTTAGTGGGGACCCCAAAACAATAACCCCTCCCATTATTCAGTGTCTTTTTAAGCTCTCTGTTTTACAGCTGAGAGTAGTTTGTGTTTTAAGGGTCTTGTTTGTAATGTCATTGTAGTCGGCTTACTGTGTCATGTGCTATGTCCTCTAGTGTCTACATATATGGTTACACTGCATTATTTTTGTCATTTCGTTTTGATGTGGTTATACTCTCTAGGGGCAAACTATATGATTACATGACCATGTTTCTTATAAATGCTATTTTCATTGTGGTGTCCTTTAGGGACTGTTCTGAGCATTACAGTCTAATGCCAAACGTTTATTTCTGATAAAGGTTTTTATTGGGTTTATATGATAATTGTATATGTTTTATCAATCTCTCCTTATTGCAAATATGACCATGGTTCAGGCCAACTTAACATCCTTATTACACTTTGACTGTTTGAACAATCTTGATATGTTTGGGTGACCCTTCGAGTTTATTTCTCTCGTTACTCCTCTATGGCTGTCTTGTGTCTTTTTTGGGGGAATTGTGTTAGCCAGCCAGCAACTCTGATGGTGGGGTGGTGAAAGTGGTATTCTATTGGAATTAGCATGGCAGATTTAAATTAGGATGCTAAATGGCAACTTTTTCATTTTTGGCTGAAGATAGAGGAAGAAGGTAAATGGAAGTGCTTTAGTTAAATGGAGGGCCACTGGAATTATGTGTCAGGAAAAGACCAAATTATGAGACAGGGTTGACCAATTTATGTGGCAAGAAAAGTCCAGTTATGGATTTACAACACCAAAAGCTCTAACTCAAACATATGCAAGTCCCATTGCATTGCAAATGCTTGTTATGTTCTTTGCTCTTCTTTAATCCATCTGTTCCACTTGTTCACTGGGGCGAAGCTTGGTCAGCGAGATTGGGAGAAGCGGAGAGCTTCAAATTTTCCAACAATAAGGCAACCATATCATGTTACAATACATTTGACAACAATCAGTGTGCACAAGAAGGGCTTAAAAGGCAGTGAAAGGGAAACGAATGTGGATTGGTAGGAGTACTAAGGGGCATATTTATACGCCATTTGCTCCGAATTTAAATAATTTTTTTGATGCAAATTCCATATTTATATTTTGATGTTAGACCAGTCTAACATCAAAATATTGGAGTTTGCACCATTTTTTAGATGCACGAACCTACCTTGCGTCAATGAGATACAAAGTAGGCGTCCCGATCTAAAAAATGGTGCTAACCCCATAGCCCCATATTTATCCCCCTGTGCTAAAATGACACACAGGTGTGAGGAGGGACTAACATTACTTAACGCCTGGGTCAGACCAGGAGTTAGGGGACCTGTGGACCCATTTCCATGATTGAACACCATGGAATGGGTCCACAGGTGCCCTCCTCAAGCCTCAGGAACACCCCCACCCACACCAGAGGGACCCCATCCCAGGTAAGTAGGGTAAGTATTTTTTTATTTTTATTAAAGTGCATTCGGGTACCCAACTTGGGGCCCCCTGCATGGCACAGGGTGAAATGGTCATGCTCAGGGGACAGTGGTCCCCTGTGCTTGCCACTGGGGTGGTGGGCATGACTCCTGTCTTTTGTAAGACAGGAGTCATGTGGTATGGATGGTTTTGCGTCAGAAAATGCTGCTAGGCTGGTTAGAGGCATTGTTTTTGCTTCTAACCAGCCCGTCATTTTTTGGTGCAAAACCCACCTCTCCCATATCGCCACCCCCACCTGGCTAACGTCATTTTTGTTTTATGCTAGCCCACCCTTTGCGCCGGCTTGCGGCATTCCATTAATATGGCGCCAGGTTGGCTGTCTGGAATGATGCAAGCCAGCGCTATACTTTTTGACTCAAAACTGCGTTTGTGCAGATTTGCGTCACAAAGTATAAATATGGGCCCAAGTGGGAAAAATTCAATATTTTGTGAAATACTCAACATGTTAGAGATTTCAAAACAGAGATGAGAGAAAGTGTGCATGTGTTTTTATCAGTGTGTGCATGAAATTTGACAGTCACCTCACCATACCCAACTGAAAGCACCTGTACCCCACTATTCATCAGAAAATACATTTATTGGGGAGGGTAACACCCCAAACACCCCTCCTCCTCCCCGAAGCTACGACCTTGCTTGTTCAGCTTACCAGCTAGCTGGATCATGAGAGCAGTGCTTAATTTGTTCATAAAAAGGTGTCGGTGCCCAAAGCCCTCCTCTTAAACTTGCGGCTGGTGCAAATAAATGTGTGGAACACGGAACACTGAGGCAGCGTAATCCTGAAGCCATCTCGGGCCCCTTCAATCCGTTTACAGCCACTCCCTGCCCCTTTAGCTCACTCCTGCAGCTTTCTGCTTTCTCCCATTGTGACACTTTTTCATTTTTTCTTCCTCCATCTTTCCCATATGCGTCTTTCGCTTGCAGTAAATTCTTGAGTCAGGAAAATAAGTACCAGCCCTCAAAAATAAGTGCTGGTGCTCCGCACCGGAAACAACAAGCAAAATTAGGCACAGCGTGAGAGGGCTTTAAATTTGTGTCTTTGAAGTTGCTTTGAGGCTAGTCATTGGTCTCACCCACTGATCATCAAAGCTGCTGACCCCTCCCAGCCAATTGATTCTGGCACCTCTTTTCTAGGGCCTCCTATAAAATAATCTCACTCTGGGCAACTGACGTCACTAAGGCCCGTATTTATACTTTGTTAGCGCTGTGTTTACGCCACTTTTTGATGCAAAAACGGCGCAAACTTACAAAATACAATTGTATTTTGCAAGTTTGCACCGCTTTTGCGTCAAAAAATTACGCAAATGCGGCGCTAAAAGAGTATAAATATGGGCCTAAATTTGGAGCCGAGACGTAGGCCTACCTTCCTGGAGTCATTAAACACATGCTTCAAACTTCGAGACACTGTCCCAATTTTACTAGGTACATTGTCAATTGTTTTCACTTAGCCTTGTTTTAGTGGTTCGTGAACATTAAAATTGCCAACATAAGCGAAACAGGCTGATAAAAACAGATCTCTTCTGCCGGGAGCAATGCAAATCCTTCATCTTCAAGCCTATTGTCAGCTACAAGTTTTGCTCAGCTATTATTAGTGAACATTAATTAGTCCTGTCAGTCGTACTATACCTGATTTGTTGTGGTGGTGTGCTTTATGCAGAAGGATTATCTCGTCTCTTAATTTTACAAAAGGAATGTCAAGTCTAGTGTTAGTGTGTCACCCAGACTGCAAGAGGGTTGTTTATTATTAAAATTTCTTTTTTAAATGGCGGTCTGAGAAGGATTTTAGATATGTGTCTGAGCAAAACTCTGGCGCATATTTAAAAGCACCTAGCTCCACCGGAGCATCACTTTTTGTGATGCTCCAGTGATGCTGTGCACTGCACCATATTTACAAGGTGGCATTTAGCCACGTAAAGTGGCTTAACGCCATCTTGTAAATACGACCCCTTCACAGCACTTTGTATGGAAAGGGCGTGCAATGGGTGTTGCTGTCGGTGGTCCACAGCAACACCCATTGCATTTTGACGCTGCCCCAGATTTACAAGAAATTGTAAATCTGTAGCAGGGCCAAAATCTAACTACACCCCAGGGGTGGCGTTAGCATGGCACAATGCGGAGAACTGCTTTCACTTCTCCTAGTTTTGTACTCTTTCTATGTGTGCTGCATTTTGCAGCACACATAGAAAGAGCAAATCATCATTGAAGATTGTTTCTGTGCAGGAAGGTATCTCCTTCCTGCACAGGAACAATCTCCCCTGCAACGCAGCCACCCTTGCCCCATGGCAAAAGGGTGGGTGTGTGGCACCCGGCAGCTAATTTAGCACTGGCGCAGGGGGGAACACAGGGATGTGCTGTAGTCTAGTAAATATCAAGCATTCCTGTGTTTTAGAAGTGAGGCAGCGCTTCTAATTTTGGCGCACCGCCCATACTGCTCCACTTCTCGTAAATATGCCCCTCTGTGTCACCTTTGTTATTCTTGTTTACTTAATAGTGGCAAACACAGTGCCAAGTAGTACCTCTATGACAGAATCTTCTCCTTTCGCATTACACAAGAGGCTGTTTTGTAAAAATTGCCTCTGGGGCACAATGTGCTGTGCGACTGCTTTTTGCATGCTCTGAGCACTTTGATATTATGGAAAGGGTGGCAGACACATGCACAGACCCTTTTGGAGTACAGAGGGGCATATTTATACTCTGTGCCGAATTTGCCTCATTTTCTTTTACGCAAATACGGCACAAACCTAACTCCATATTTATAAACTCCATATTTATATTTTGACGTTAAACAAAATATAGGAATTTGCACAATTCTTTGTATGCGTGCACCTACCTTACGTCAATGAGATGCAAGGTAGGCGTTCCCATAAAAAAAATGGTGCTATCCCCATAGCGCCATATTTATCCCCCGTGCTAAAATAATGCATGGGTGGGAGGAGGAGCCAAATAATGGTGCAAAGCTTGCTTTGCACCACTATTTAACGCCTGGGTCAGACCAGGCCTTAACGGACCTGTGGACCCATTTCCATGGTTAACCGCCATGGAATAGGTCCACAGGTGCCCTCCCCAAGCCCCCATGCCCACCTGAGGGACACCAGGAACACCCACACCCACACTAGACGGACACTGGAGGATGGGGAACTCCCATACCAGTTAAGTCCTGGTTAGTGTTTTTTAATTATTTTTTTTGCCATCCGGGCTCTAACTTGGGGCCCTCTGCATGGCCCAGGGTGCAATGGCCATGCCCAGGGGGCACTTGTGCTGGCCAATGGGGTGGTGGGCATGACTCCGGTCTTTTCTAAGACAGGAGTCATGTTTTTGGTGTTTGTGCGCCAGGAAATGGCACTAGTCTGGTTAGAGGCATTTTTTTTTGGTCTCTAACCAGGCTAGCATTATTTTCTGATGCACAACAATCTCCTTCCCTACCGCCACACCCACCCGGCTAGCGTCTTCTTCTAAGAAACTAGCCCAAGTTTAGTGCTGGCATGAGCCATTCAATAAATACGGCACCCAGCCGGCGTTGTTAAATGACGCAAGCCGGTGCTAAACATTTTGCCGCAAAACTGCATTAGCACAGTTTTGTGGCAAAAAGCATAAATTTGGGTCAGAGTGCTTTGATGCATGCATCGCATCAGTGGCATCTCGAAGGTGTGCTCACTCATTTGCATGGGGCACAGCCCCATGGAAATAAGGCAACACTTTTCCTCCGTACCCACAATATATTACAGAGGTTGTCAAAGAGGCAAAGGAGCTGTCGGGGGCACACTGGCTGTGCACTACATTGAGGTGACGCAGGACCAGTGCCTTGAAAAGAGGATGGGTCCCATGGAGTGGCCAGACATTTCCCTACAATTAGGTACAGCCTCTGCCACCTTACAAAAGCAGTCCAGGTTGCTTGCCTGTACAGTCACAGACAGACTGGCAACTTCAAACAGCCTGTCCACCTCTTACCAATGTGCTGTCCCTAGAAGAGGCCCGAGTTTGTGGCTGAGCTGCGACAGTGCATTCATTGTAATAGGGCAAAATGACCCGGTTTGCTGCTATGCACCCAGTTAAAGTACTCTGCGGCACAGACTAGTGGATTGTGCTCTATTTTAAATATGTGCTATGGTTACCTCCAGATTATAGCATGCATTAAATGCAAAAAGAACTGACCTGATCCAATATATTACCATCTTTCAATTCATCGCAGTAAAACTTAACATCACGGCGCACATGATGGCACACTCAAGGTTAACTTTTGTGTGGACATGGTTGTCAATGCCCACACTATCGCAAATACCATTGATACATACTAATTTTATTTCCGAGCTGCAGCAAAGGAAGTACAATAATTCAGTGTTGCTGGTTTTGCCCTGATGAGAAATGCTATTACTTCCTCTCACAGACTCAAATAATTTGAAGTCTAGTGCAGGCTGTTAAACTGTGACAGCTAAATGAAGCATTATTTGTTCACCAAGCAGATATTGACAGATGATGTGAGAAGCAGGGATTGTCACACTCTGGTAGAACAACATCTTAGAGTGGGTGAGGCTGGTATAGTTACTTTGTTAAAGTAGTTGATTATAGTAGCTGAGTCAAAAAACATAATGACGTTTCATAATTAGTACTAATTTACAAAGTTGTTTGGTTGTAAATGGCACTCCTTTTGCATCGGAAGTGCTTGCCAACTATGTAAATCTGAGTCAAGAGATGGAAGGTGTTGACAAGGGACATTACTTTCGCAAAGGAATCAATTGACATTGTGTGTTTTCCCATTTTTATTATTATACAGAGCTCTAGATATTGTACCTCTGCTGAGGGCTCGTTATTGGACATTATCCACGATGAGAAATTGTGTTTACTACTGCTGTCCTGGTATCCTTGGATTTGAATCCCAGAACCTGCGCTGCAGGTGGATTCACCAGGTTCTCCCTATGTATTCCTGACTCTTCAATGATATATTGAGCCAGAAGACAGGGTACGTTAAAATCGGACACTAGAAACTAGAGAGCCCTAGTCATAGTAAGTTATGGTCTACAAACTTTATTATAAATTCTTGCTTAGTAAGGACTTAGGTCCAGATTTAGGAAAAGTGGCACTTCATGTCATGAAGTGACACTTTTCTTCCGTCCCATTGCGCTCTCCTAATGCACCATGTGTGCGCCCTATTTAACATACGGCAGTCCGTGGAGCAGGTTAGTACTTTGCAGCTATTCCTACAAAGTACATGTAAGACCATTAGAAATAATGGTGTGCCTCAGTTTAACACCTTCTCTGTGCAGGCATTAAAAATGAAGCTAAAAATGACGCAATGCAATTCCATAGATTCCACTGCGCATTTTTTGCGGGCCCCCTTACAAAGGAATGCCCCCCCTTGCATACAATATGCCTGGCACAGGCATAATGTGACGCAAGGGTTTACACAGTGGGGCAATGCAAGCATTACATCACTTTGTAATTACGGGCCCATATTTATACTTTTTGATGCAAAGACACGCAAACGCAGTTTTGCGTCAAAAAGTTTACAGCCGGCTTGCACCATTCCTGAGCGCAAGTCGGGCACCATATTTAAGGAATGGCGCAAGCGGGCGGTAAGGATCAGCTAGCGTCAAAAGAAAAGATGCTAGCTGGGAGAGGTGGCAGTAGAGGGAAATGGCGTTAGGGCACCAGAAATGGCTCTAGGCTGGTTCACCCAATATATATATATGGCGTTGACCAGCCTAGCGTCATTTCTTGATGCAATAGCACCCAAAATGTTTCCTGTCTTAGTAAAGACAGGAGCCATGCCCACCACCCCAATGGCCAAGCCCAGGGGACCAGTGTCCCCGAGGCATGGCCATTGGACCCAGTGCCATGCAGGGGGGCCCATGTAATGGGCCCCCAATGGCACAGCCAAAAAAATTGTATACTTTCCTATACTTACCCATACGTACACAGGATGGGGCCCCCCATCCTCTGGTGTCTCTCTGGTGTGGGTAGGGGTGTTGCTAGGCCATGGGGTGGGCATCTTTGGGCCCCTTCCATGATGTTTAGCCATGAAAGTGGGTCCACAGCTACCCTAACGCCTGGTCTGACCCAGACGTTAGGTCTGCCTCCCACCCGTGCGCCATTTTTGCACGGGATAAATATGGCGCTAAGGGCTTAGAGTCATTTTTTGGATAGGAACGCCTACCTTGCATCTCATTGATGCAAGGTGGGTTCAAGCATCCAAAAATTGGCGCTAACTCCAATATTTTGATGCTAGAAGTGTCTAGCGTCAAAATATAAATATGGAGTTAAGTTTGTGCCATTTTAGCGTAAAAATAAATGACGCTAAAATGGCGCAAACAGAGTATGAATACGCCCCATGGTTTGGCGTTTTTGCCACACTATTGCTACATTAGCACCAACAAGATGTTGTTAATAGTTGCCGCTAGGCCCTTCATAAATTTGGGCCATAATCTGTCAACAATGTCACCCTAAAACAAGCAATTGCAAATGTTACTTAAAATCCCTTACGGTCTTTTAATTTTAATAACTGTGAAGTTCCTGCTCTTTAGCAAATAGGGGATGCAAGTCAGACAATGGGTTACCTCTGTCTCAAGGGGCTATAACCCATTCTATCTTTCTTCATGCTGGGATTCAAGGCGACTCTCAGCTCCAAACCTAACAGACCCAATAACCAAAAGTGAAGTGGGATCCAAAAGTCATGTAAGTAAATTTTACTGTTTGGCTTGTAAAACACTGCCATTTCTTCCAGAAAAAAGACGTTAAAACAGCCAGTCGTGTGAAAGTGTTTAAATTCTAAATTTTTGCCAGTCAATGATGCAGAGGTGCATGGCACTCCAAAATAGCACCAAAGGGGTTTCAAGAACTTTTCAACTGTATCTCAGAAATTGGCACTTACTGTCAAGAGTTATGATGTTAGGGAGTAAAGGTGCAAAGGGTAATTACTTAGTCATCCTAGTCATCCATAACAAAAGGCATGAGGAAAACATTGGACCATCAGTCAAGCCACACTCCCTTCAAGGCTTCACTCCCTGTCCAGCATTTGATCAACGGACCAAGTGCTCACTACCAGCCTCTAGGGCACATGTACAAAGGGTTCAGGCCAAAGAGGCACTGTTGCCGCTTCAGGAGATGGGCTTCTTTGGTGGCTCTTGCACCACCGCTTGTCTGTCTTGTGGTACATACTTTGCATATGTGTTTCATGGTTGATCTGGGTCGCCTGTAATGTAGATTCTCATGTTTCACAGGTGCGGTCTCTGATTGAGTCTGCAATTCTTATCTGGGTTTTGGACTTTCTCTTGGCAGCTCGCTTACACACCGGGCACACAGGCCTTTCAAGCCAGACCTCAGTCTTCTCTTTAGCCCCACATCCTGCCTTGATTAACGTATTAACAGAGTACCATGCCTCTGGCTGTACAATCGGATTATGCAGAGTTTACTTCACAAGTCCAAAGAACTACCAAACAATGATTCCAGAGAGTGGTGGGCACTGGCATGGATCTACGGTCCATTCATCATGGATTCTAACATCAAGCATTACCACAGGTATTCACCAGGCTTCATATCATGAATGATGGGGGATTAATAAAAGTTAGAGGGGGCCTGGATTGGGAAGTTGGAAGCTAGACTTCACAAGAGGGCTTAATTTGTTGTTTGGCAGATCAGAGGCCTCCTATGTAAAAACATTCAAATCTGTTTTACCCAGGTGCTGTTGCAGGCCAGAGCTTTGTGGTTAAGTGAGTCTCTGTTTAGACTCTACGGGCTAGACTTATAAAGGTAATTTTGATTGCTGCAGTAGGTTGCATCATTTCTAAGTAAATCTCACCCCAAATGTGGGTGAAACCATTATGAGATCGATAAAGCACATGCCCCGGGACGCCTAAATATCACAAGGTTCAGGATGGCCGTAACCATAAGGAGGGAATCTCCATCTTTGTTGTATGTTGACCTCCCAGAAGAAGACACAAACTAAAACCGTACAGTTTTCATTCATACCACACATAATGCAGCTACCTAGCACACACCCAGTGGGAATCTATGGCCGAGTTATCTGGAATCGAACACATAAGAAAAAGGATTATTAGACGCGTCTCTGAGGGATACAGGTAAATGGTCCATTCATTTGTCTACCAGTCAATGCCACCTTCTGCCAGGTTACCCATAGTCAGCTGCAACCATCGAGTTTTGGTGGAGCTACGATTTTGGTCCACCCCTCATCAGTCATATCCTTGTGCTGTGACTGTTGAGTAATCAAAACAGCATGCAATATGCTTGATTTCAGAACGATGAGAGAAAATATACAGGATTAGCCATAAAAAGTCAAAATAGGTAATGGTCTACTCAATGCAAGGAATACCGTCCTTAGCATTGCGGCTCACAAGTGGGTGACCCGTGCCAATGTTGTAAATTCTTTAGCTCGGCATGCTAGATACTTATTAGTAACAGGTACAAAGGTGCATTTTACTCTAGCTATCCCTAGGAATCTAGCACAGCTCATATGCGAAAGCCACTAACCACTAACGTGTGTAAGATGTTAAGTTGCAATAAATTCTATATTTATTGTTATATGTTACTAGGCAAATCAAAATCATATAGGCTTTGTTTTTTCACATGGCTCCCTAGCCTCCACTTCTCTTCTTATTTCTCATGGCAATAACATGGTCTCGTCGGTACCTGTGCTACACAGAAACATGGGAAGACTCTACCTTTCTTTTTTCAGCAACAAGCCTTACTGAAGTGCTGAAACTCACAAAGCATTGGCCACCCTTTTCATCATGTGTTTTATTAATAGAGGGATATTGTAAAAGCATCAGAATTCACAGAGCTCCCATGCAGATACCTACATCAACTACTGTGCAGGCTATACCCAAAGCAAATCTCTTTTAAAAGCAGTTCAGTGTTTTTCTCTTCTGTGTTGCTACCTCCCTAACCTTCGCGTGCAGACCTCAGGAGCAATAACTGCATAGATAGTTGATATCATTTCATGAGTGAGGTTGCAATCCTGCTATACCTAGAGATATTCCAAGATCTTCAAAAATGGTTAAATTCTGTCATTATTAAGAAGGCTTCGTATGAGTGGTGGAGATGTGAGAACCTACCACTCTCAGTTTTGGGAAGATTAAACAAAGGCTAGTAGTTGTTCGGTTTTCATGTCAGTACTGAAATATTTGATTTGTTTGACTCATTTCAGTCATTTTATACTATCAGTGGCGTAACAAAGGCTCACACAGCCTCCACTGTGTAGGGGGCGAGCTCCAGGACCCCCCACAGCACATCACACTGGCTCGAGAGCTCCTGAGGGAGCCTGGAGAGAGGGCCCATCCAGGTTCGTCACGTCACGAAGGCGACACTCAGGCCATCTGGGTCTTAGATTATCTGAGTGATTGTTAAACATGTTGTTAAACTGCTTTGTATTCAACCATGTGGCACTTCTTGGAAAACCCATCATGCGTGTCATTCTGAGCTTCTTCACTAAGGGAGGACCTCTGAGACCCTTCTACAAGGCAATGGACAATTCAGAAGAGGTCTATTTAGCTGCATAGTGAAATACAAGTAAGTTTAGGTACTTCTATGCAAAGTTTGTTTGCAAGCAGTAATATCTCTACAGACACACCAGACGGTTACCCTGTACTTCTTTGAGCTATGCATTGTTTCATTATTAGGTCTTAATTTTAACTCAGGGTTCATAGACTGCCGTTCACAGTTCGCGAAATCCCCGAGAGATTCAGGGATTGCACAAGGTTTGGGAATCTCGCTAGCCATCTTGGTTTTGTCCTGTGTTTAAGAAAACCTCATCTAAAACCCGATGAAAGTCAAAAAGAGAGCATAACCACTAAGGTTCTGGTTAGCAGAGCCTCAGTGAGACAGTTAGTCATCACACAGGGAACACATACATATAGGTCACAAACTTATGAGCACTGGGGTCCTGGCTAGCAGGGTCCCAGTGACACATAACAAAAATACTGACAACATAGGGTTTTCACTATGAGCACTGGGCCCTGGATAGCAGGATCCCAGTGAGACAGTGAAAACACCCTAACATATACTCACAAACAGGCCAAAAGTGGGGGTAACTGTTGGGTTGTGTCCGTCGTGCATTTCTGCGTGACGGAACAATGGAATGGGAGGAACGTGGAATGTAGGTGGGGAATGTTGGGTCCGATGGCAGTTGCGACGGGGAAAGGAGGTGGATGGATGTAAGGAAAAGCTGTTACAACTAATCTTAAAATAAACCTTACTTCAATCAAGAATACGGTGTCTAGTACCTTTCAGTGGCGACGAGGGTCCTGGTACATCTTCCTGTGGTCGCATGAAGATCGTGTGCAGCTTTTCCTACATTGTCGTTGGTGTCTTCATTCAGGGTTTCCTGCTGTCGTCGCATTGCGATCGGAAGTTTCGTACCGACGGAGAGGATATCATTTGGAGGAACCGCTGCCGCAGGGAGAGGATAACATTTTGAGGAACCTTCCTTCCTCTTTTGTCGTCATCGCGTATTGCGTTCCCTGGGTGTTACTTAGCGGCCATATTGTTGCCGGTGACACGCACACCTTAGCAGCCATTTTGAAGTCCACCTGCGGCCATATTACTGCGTGTCACTGTGACACGCACACCTCTTGCGGCCATTTTCATGTTTTACAGCGCATCAAGGTAATGCGCACACCCTGTGTGTACGCATAGGCATCGTCCACTATCTTCGAGGAAATTGCAGCGTGTCACGGTGATGCGCACACCTTTTTCTTTATTTAAAAAAAACAAAAAAACGAGCGTCTATTATGCGTGTCACGGTGATGCGCACACCCATTTAATTCTTCTCTAGAAGGTACATTTGTTGTGTGCAATTTTACACTTTGTTGGAATCATTTTCTAGTGTTCTGTTTTCGCCATACTTACACTTTAA
This sequence comes from Pleurodeles waltl, assembly GCF_031143425.1. Lineage (NCBI taxonomy): Eukaryota > Metazoa > Chordata > Amphibia > Caudata > Salamandridae > Pleurodeles > Pleurodeles waltl. Next base: position 712,968,174 of record NC_090446.1, on the reverse strand, counting down.
TAAGTGTTAACGAGTTATTCAACACCAGTTCTCAGTTAATTAATTTTACTTTACTTAATAATTTTATTGTATTTCACCTTATAAACGCAGTAACCATGCAGCAGTCCATTACTCCGCCTCCTCCTTTTGTTCCTAATCCGGCCTCCCCGGATGCTGATTGGGAACAGTGGAAAGAGTCATTTGAGGCATATTTAGATGCTCTTGAGGGTGAAACCTTCACTCACAAGAGGAAATATGCGATTTTAAGACATTGCCTTGGCAGTGAAGGGCGGAAAATTTTGAAATATATTCCTAAAGTATTAGTATTAACTATTGAAGGTGAAGGTGATGGTGTTGAAGATGAATATAGCACTGCTATTAAGTCTATGGACATAAGATTTAAGAAGTGTAGGAACGTCACTCTGGAAAGGCATAAGTTTTATAAGAGAGAACAAGCAGAGGGAGAATCTGCATCCAGTTACGTAGGAGCTTTGAGACTGTTGGCAGTTTCGTGTGAGTATAAAGAATTTGAAGAGGAAATGATTAGGGATCAGCTTGTGGAAAAAACCAACAACAAGAAGGTGCAAGATGCTTTATTATCCACCCCAAATTTAACTTTACAAAAGGCATTGGAGATCGCCACCAGAATAGAAAGTACTGTTGCATTCATGGAACAAATGTCGATTTCTGAGGTCAAGAATCAAACCTCACGTTCTGATGTATTGGCAATAAGACCAAAGTATAAGAAAAACAACAAGAAGAGTGAGGGTTTACAATCTACTGGGGCTAAAAATGAGAGAAAACCTTTTAAATGTTTAGAATGTTACAGATATGGTAGCACTTCTCATTTGGGCAATGCTAAGTTTTGTCCTGCTGTTGATAAAATGTGTGCCAAGTGTTATAAAAAAGGCCATTTCGCGAGAGTGTGCAAATCTAACAAAGCAAACAATGCTGGTAGATCTAACTCTAATAGGGTTAACAGCGTTGTTACTAACAGTTGTGCTTCTTCCAGCAGTGATGAAGGGGAAGTGTTTTTCGTTCGAGAAAACAATGGTGTTCATAAGAAAAGACCATTTTGTTCAGTAGAAATTAATGGAGTCTTGGTCCATATGATGGCTGACTCTGGGTCACCATTCACACTTTTGAGTGAGAGTAAATGGAACAATTTGTTTAAAGTCCAAGGGGCCATTTTGAATCAATCTAATATTCAGCCAATAGGTTATGGTGGAAGTTCTATCGAGGTGCTTGGTGAATTTCAAGCTAAACTTAAATTTAAGAACAATACCATATGATCATCTGTATATGTTGCTAAAGATGATACGTGTTTATTAGGTTGGTTTGACCAAGGCAAATTAGAATTAATACTAGATCCAAACAATCCGGAACAAGTTATACTGAGGAATGAGTTCATGCAAGTTTCGACCATCATGAGTGACAAATGGGAAGTGCGTTATCCTGAAATCTTTAAAGGTGGTGTGGGTCTGTATAAAGGATTCGCTCATAAAATTAAGATTAAGAAGGATGCTCAACCCAAAGTTCATAAGGTACGGAAAGTTCCCTTCACCCTTAAAGATGATTTCAAGAAAGAACTGGATACATTGTGTTTTCAGGGCATAATTGAACCAATTGAATCTTCTGATTGAGTTGCACCTGTAGTTCTGGCTCACAAATCGAATGGTCAGTTGCGTATGTGTGTTGACTTACGCGATCTTAATGATCAGATTTGGGTGGATCAATTTCCCCTTCCGAACATTTCTGAAATGTTATCTTCAGTTAAGGGTGCTAAAGTATTTTCGCTACTCGACATGACATCAGCATATCACCAAATCAATTTACACCCAGACTCTAGACACTACACTGCTTTCATAACGCCATTTGGTTTATTCCAATTTAAACGTATGCCATTTGGTCTTGCATCTGCGTCTGCCGTTTTTCAGAGAACTGTAGATAGTATGTTTAGGGTACTGAATGGTGTGAAAGCTTTCCAGGACGACATTCTAGTTTATGGGAAGGATGAGCAGGAACATGATGAGCGATTAAGTTGTGTGTTAAACATGTTAAAATCGAAGGGAGTAACCTTAAGTTCTACAAAATGTCATTTTGGAGCATCTGCTGTCAATTATCTGGGTTTTGAATTGTCGGCTGATGATATCAAACCCAAAGGGTGTTTAGTGGAAACTATCCGGAATTTTGAAAGTCCTGAGAACAAAGACCAATTAAGGTCTTTCATGGGTTTGGTAGAGTTCTACGCCCGATTTATCCCGAATTGTTCGGAGAAAATGTATAATTTAAGGAATCTTTTAAAAAAGAATGTCAAGTTCGTATGGGATGAACATTGTAATGGTGAGTTTGAACATATTAAACATGAGATTGCTCAAGCTATTCCTTTGAAACTATTTGATACTAGGGATCACACCATCATCATGATTGATGCCAGCCAAAAGGGGTTGGGAGCAGTGTTATTACAAAGGAGGAATGGCAGGGAAGAAGTGGTAGCGTTCGCATCAAGAAGTTTGAGGGGCGCTGAAGCGACGTATTCGGTAATTGAACGTGAGGCTTTGGCATGCTGGTGGAGCATTAATCATTTTAAACAATTTGTTTGGGGCTCAAGATTCACAGTGAGAACAGATCATAAACCACTGGTTCAATTGTTTACTACTAGGGGTGCTGAGAAAGCTACTCCTAGGAGTGCCAAGTGGCAATATAGTTTGAGTGATCATAATTTCAAAATAGAATATGTGCCGGGTAAAAAAAATGTTTTGGCCGATTGTTTGTTGAGGTTGCCTAGCACAAACCCGTTAGGTGAATTTTCTGCTGAGAATGGTTCTAAGAACGATGATAACGATATTGTTGTTTGCTCTATCAATGAGCAATTGGATGGTGCTTTGTGCGAACAAGAGTGGAGGGATGCTTGTGATGATGACCACGAAATGAAATTGGTCATTAATGCTGTGATCACTGGTTGGTCGCATTGGACCTCTGAAGAAGAGATAAAGAATAAGTGCAAACATATCTTTGACGAGTTATCAGTAGTTGGAAGTTTGTGGGATGAGAAACAAAGTTTTATTCTTGGCACATGAAGGCCACATAGGGATGCGAGCCATGAAACGCAGGATAAGAGAAGGTTTTTGGTGGCCAGGAGTTGATAAATGTATTGAACATTTTGTAAGGGATTGTATATATTGTGCCTCCAGTGATAAGTCCCAGGTTACTATTCCAAGCCCAATTGAAGCAGTGTGTGTGCCGGACAAACCGTGGAGTAAACTTGCAATTGATATCATTGGCCCAATGATGTTGTCTCACGGAATCCAAGAATATGGGTTGGTTTTAATTGACTACTACAGCCGATGGCCCGAAGTGAAATTTGTGAAGGTTCCTGATACTAATAATGTGGTCCAATGGCTAGAAGAAGTTTTCGCCAGAGAGGGCATTCCCGATGAAATTCTGACAGATAATGGTCCTCAATTTACTTCTTTGCAATTTATGAAGTTTATGCAATTTTTAGGGATCAAACATGTGAAGACCTCATTGTACCATCCAAGAAGTAATGGCCTTGTTGAGAGGTTCAATAGAGTCTTGAAGGACAATATTCAATTATCCAAAGCAGGTGGACTACATTGTAAGTCAGAATTGGCAAAGTTATTATGGGCAGTACGCACTACGAACAACTCTGACACGCATGTTCCACCGTTTGTTTTGTTACGTGGGCGTGTTCCGTCCTCAAAATTGTCAAAGGAATGGATGGGTCATTTCAGTGTCCCATGGTATAAGATAGACAGTGCGTCAGACAAACGCTTAACTGCTCAACAGAGATACACGTCCAATTCTCAAAAAATGTGTAACCGCAAGGGTGTATGGAAGGAAGGTGATTTGGTAAAAGTGAAATTTCCGAGGGTTATGGTCAAAGGTATGTCCACATTTAGTGATTGGAAGAAAATAATTCAGGTGGGTGATAGCGCTGTCAAATTGGACGATGGCAAGTGGTGGAACAAGAACAAAATATCTGTACCAAAGGTTGAGGATAAAAATTGTGAACACTGTGTAAATGTCAATAAGCGAATTCTGTATGATAATGCTTCTATATCATCCGTTCCGACTGTTTCGCATGGTGTTCGCCCTTCCAGAACAGTTAAAATGCCAAAAAGAATTGATGACTATGTGATGTTGTTAAGTAATATTTCTTGATGTAATGGTCATCTTTGGGCGCCAATAACCATAGGACATTATTATGAAATGAAGTTATTAGATAAGCAAATTTATTATAAATTGTTTTGTTGTTACCAAATAATGAAAGGGAGAAGATGTGTTGGGTTGTGTCCGTCATGCATTCCGCGTGACGGAACAATGGAATGGGAGGAACGTGGAATGTAGGTGGGGAATGTTGGGTCCGATGGCAGTTGCAACGGGGAAAGGAGGTGGATGGATGTAAGGAAAAGCTGTTACAACTAATCTTAAAATAAACCTTACTTCAATCAAGAATACGGTGTCTAGTACCTTTCAGTAACAAGGCTAGAAAGAGGCTACTCTCTCACAACTTTACACCTGGCAGAAGATTTTTGAAGCACTGGGACTATTCTGCTGATAATATTTCTCCTTTCTCCTTTGCAAATAAGGGAACCTGACAGCCACTCAGAACGCAGTGTCAAACAGGCAGCATAGGTAAAAACTATTATTGGAGAGTTGTATGGACTCCACTTGCTGTTAGCGATTTTTATTAACATTGATAACTGCATCGTACATGGACATGGTGTCGAAGGGATTCTGAACTCGAGCTCATATGGTTCTGGCGATTCTAGCGTGAAATTTATCCTATCGCCGCTGCAGGGCTCGGCGCTAAGTTTTACAGTAGGGAGTGATTTTACTAATCTATTTTGTATTATTTTCTGTAAGAAACATGGGCCACTAATGATTTGTATCTGGATTTGTACACCACTTACACAATTCCTCCCCTTGTAAGCCACCACCTTTTTACATTGCTACTTATTTTATATAGCAGTGTTCACAAAATACACGTTTGTTTTTCGTGAACGCTTTCTGTCCGCAGGTCAGCTACTACAGCTTCTAAAGGCTCATGGGAACAGGAGAAGGTTGGGGGCTCAATGATGATCCATTTGCTAAGTTCTGGTTAAGAGGAGAGCACTCTTCAAATAGATATCCGAATTGCACGCGTGAGGAGAGTAATTCAACTACAGCCCCTCATAGCCACAATCCACATTATACAGCAGATATGCTGCAGAATATCGGCTAAATCGTTAATTTGTGCATCCTGGGCCCAACAAGAGTTCACAGGGATGGGATCTCAAGCCCTGTCCCAGCCTCTGATACTGCTGTGCTTTCAGCCCCAGTAGAAAATAGTAAAGGGCTTTAGGCATGTGAGGCATCTTGCCCCACCAGAGATTTCCACACAATGTCCAAACTGGATTATGCCAATTGCCTCTACCACAGATCATCTCTATCTACCATGAAGAGACTACAATGAATTCATAACTCTGCTGCCATACTACTCCTACCTGTAAAGCCACAAGCCCATATCTCCCCTGCCTTGAAGGCCCTGCATTGGTTACAGATTGCCAGAGATTCGTTGTATCACCCACAAAGCAATACATGGAAGAGGACCGCTTTTCATCAGGAATAAAATCACCAAATATGTTCTACATAGGAACCTCCACCCCTGACTGGCACCTCACCTCGAAAAGCCACCTTGCAAGAAAAAAAACTTGGGTGGTACATTGTTCTCTGTTCAAGCAGCAAAACTTATGGAATTAATTCCCCCAAACATAAGATCCACAGATAAAAATCTTATCTTCAGAAGACTACTCAAGAGTGGGACCTTTCCTAAATAACTATTATTTATTTATGCAAACATTTATAATTTGAAAATATATATATTTATGTAGATATGAGTATTCCTTTGAACAAATATGTATCGTGAACATTGTTTTAAAAATGTATAGATATTGTTTAGGTCTGCTTAACAAATGTAGATATTACTTATGGTAAAATATATGACCAACTGGCGATAACCAGTAGGCAGTTATAATTCAGACCTAATTCCCATGGATGTTTTTTGTTTTGCCAATAGCTTTGGAACCGTTTGATGAATCTTGACAAAATACTCAAATCTTGCACACTAATCACTTCAGCTGCTGTCTTGAAAGTTCTAGGGGTGATTCATCAAGCAGGGGCCGAGAAAAAGAGGGGGTCCCAAAATGTGCTTTCCTTAAGTAATTTGCCATGGATTTTGAACATGACTACAGCCCGAACCGCTGAACAGAGTTACACCAAATTTGGCAGAAAACAAGATGTTGGTCTAGAAAGATTGGGTGTAATTCATTCAGTAGTCTTTGAGTAATCTGTGATTCCACCTGTGTATGATTCGTGGATCTCATAGAAAAGCAAGGCTCTGATTGGGTAGCCGCAACCTAACTGGAAAGCTGCAGCCGTCATTCTCTTTCTCGCTTGGTCTGAGGAGGAAAATAAAGAGGAAAAACACATAAGAGGTCAGGATACAGGTGGGCAAAAAATTGCCCAATTTTATTTCCTGGCAGAACCACAGATCCACAACGGGGCTCAGTGTGACCACCAGTGTAAACCTGCAATGAGGTTTAGTGCATCTGGAGGGGTGCATGCGAACTGCCAAAGGCCGGCCGTGGCGGTGTTCATATTAACATAGGGTAATTATTTTTTACTTAATGTTAAAATTACATAGATATTCACTCAGAAAACCAAAGGTTATAGGGCTGTATAGTAAGGTTGACATTTTACCCATAGAAAACCATGGAAATTCAGCAGTTATAATTATACCTATAGTTATACTTATCTGAAGAAACTATAAGTATAAATATAACTAAATCTTATTTTGCTACTATGATCTCTCAAATAACACATTCTAGAGTATTCCCTCGTATATCCCTCCTTTGACTCATCTCAAACCTAATTTTACTACTATGACCTACCTAATCTGTTTCTAGACTCTTCCCTCCTCCATCTCTCCTTGACTCATCCCAAACATCATCTTATTACTATGGTCTTCCAAATAACTCTTTCTAGACTCTTTCCTCTGCTATCCCTCCATTTTCCTATACAATCCAAATAACAGACTTGCATGTCTACCTCACAAATTAACAACTCCTATTTCCCTATACTAATCCATCACTAATCCTTTTTGGGTTCCGGAGTAGCGTGCTACTTGCCAAAAAGCTCTTCAACACCTCGTCAGGGGTAGTAAGCGCTGTAAAAATACAATTTCAATTTTCGATTCAAATGTGTATCACTGTGAATAGGTAAGGTTGTCAGTGAGTGTGTGTGAGTGAATATGAGTGTGTGTGTATCTATGAGTGAGTAAGAGTGAGTGGCAGTGGCAGTGAATAGGAGTGCAGACAGTGAGTGAATGGGAGTGAGAATGAGGGAGTGAAAGCGAGGGAATTGTGAGTTTGGCAGAGTGAATGATTGAGGGAGAGGGAGTGAGTGTGATTAAGGAAGAGGGAGGGAGTGAAAGTCAGTGAGTGTAAGTGTTTGTGTGAGGGAGAATGAAAATCAGTAAATGAGAGTAGGTGAAGGTAAGTATGAGTGTGAATGTGTTTGTGGGAGTGAGTAAGGAACTATAAATGAGGGAGTGTGAGTGAATTAGAATGAGTGAGCATGATTTGCAGTGGGTTAATAAGTGCGAGAATGAGTGATAGTGAGCCAATATGAGTGAGAAGTGTGTGTTCAAAAGACTGAGTGAAGGAGCGTGTGTGAGTCAATCAGTCAGGAAGTGAGTGAGAGTGTTTGGCTTTGAGTCTGTTACAGGTCATTGAATACTTAGGGGCTGATTTAAGAGCCCCTTGTGCCTCCTTGCACCACATTAGCGTCATGTTTTTGACACTAATGTGGCCCAACCAGGCCAAAATCGCTATGTCAAATATACAAAGTGGCACAATGCAGGCGCTTTATAACCCTTTGCTCTACATTATGCCTGCGCCATGCATAATGTATGCAAACAGGGCTTTCCCCCATTAGGGGGACTGAGAAATTAGTGCAAAGAAATCTAAGATTTCTTTGTGTCATTTATTTCGGCACTTTTAACACCTGCTCAGAGCAGTCGTTAAAAGTAGGCATGCCATTGTTTTCAATGGGGCTCAAAGGGCTTTGCAGGATTAGTGTAAAAAATCTTTACTCTAATCCTGCAAAGCTCCAAACTAGCGTAAAAACTGTTGACGCTAGATCCCCTAACTACTGCCAAGGTGTGCTGTATCTTAGATACAGTGCACACATGGTGAAGTTAGGGGGCGGTAATGGGTGCAGGAAAAGTGGCGCTGCAATAGGTGCAGCGCAACTTTTCTTAAAACAGGTCCTTAATGCTTGGCTTATGGGAGCACCTATGGCAATACCATGGCACTTTCATGAGGGAATCATGGGTTTAAGGGGGAGCACCCTGTGACAAAATGCAGTCCCAACCAATCTGGATGTAATTCTTGGTGTATGGAGCACCTATGGCAAAATGCTAGAAGAAATTATTGGTTTCAAGAAGGCTAACTATGGTTTATGGGGGACAAACCATGATGTACTTCCAGATAAATTTTGACATATGGGTCACTCATAGCATAAAGTGGCCTTAATGGAAAAACTGTGGCACTAGCACACTGTACCTAATTCTTGGCACTTGCATGGCAACCATCACAAAGTGCTGGCAAGGCACAGTGGATGTAAATCTTTTCATACAAAGGGATCACCCATGGTAAACTTTGAAAAAAATTGGGTCAGCTCACAGTAGGCATTTTCCTTCATTGGCATACCATGCTTGTAATGGAATGTTACATAAGTATCCTCTGTCATTTTAGCAGGTTTATATAAAATTAGTGCAGTTTGACTTATTTTCTTTTTAAATTTTCTCAGGGGAGGACTGCCCCTTCCCCCAAACCTGCTTAGCAGAAGTGAGGTTAAGCACACTCGCTCACTAGAATTTAGGGCAAATATTACGCCACACCACTTTCAAAGATCCCCAGCTGCCATTGCCTGTTATGCCATTTACTTAGGAAGAGCTAAAGGGGATCGCCCTGTCTGGAGAACTGTCACCTTTAACTGCACTGTTAGAGAATTGCTTACTGGATTCCCATATGCGTAAGCACTTGAATAATGTTTTGCTTATTCATTTTTATAATTTTATTTCTAGTGTTGACACAAATTTTTATCGAGTAACTGGTATCTTGTAAATAATTCAAATTTTAACTTATATTGGTTGGGTAGACTGCCTCCTATTATTTTAGATGGTTATTCTAATTGAAAAAATCAGAGACCTTCTAGCTAACTGTATGTCTCATAATATATTTCTCCAGCAAGTATCTTAACATACATCACTTGTCCCCGTGTAAAGTTAATCAGCTGCGACAAACTGCTTTATTCCCAATAGCAACCTGTGGGATTGCAGTCATAAACTGTTTACTGGCACTGCTACGATTACAAGTTTATACACTCCAGTCCTATTGACTATGGGGCACAACGTGGCACAAAAGCTACACAACTCTTAAGTTAGATTTGGAGCCATGCAAGGCCACCTTGCATGGCCCTCTGTGGCTTGATAAATCTAGAGTAATGCAACGCAGCACATAACACTGCAATGCGTCAATCTGCCCCACGGAGGAGTTCCATAGGTGGAGCATAGATGTTTCCACGTTTCCATACATGGATTTGTGCGCATTCACAGATTTACCAAAACTGGTAAATTTGGCAATCCATCAAAATGTGATGCCTCCCCAGGAGAGGTGTAAGGAGGATAACTATCTTTATTTCTCCATGTTTATTCCTCTTCCTGTGTATGCTGCAGCACATGTAGAATGAGGAAAAAGACTCAGAGGATTTTTTTCAGTCTGCGTTAGCTCTAGGCAGCCGAAAGGTGGCCCGCACAAGGAAAGGGCAGGAATGCATCGTATTATGTGAAATATGTAGCATTCCTGCTCTTTCCCTTTCAGGCAGCGCAACAAGGTGGCTTGCTGCACTGAGGGAAACCCACATAAATATGCCCCTATGTCTTTATCTGCAGACAAATTTTGGATATAGTCATAGATTTTAAAGCTACTGTTAGTGTTTTTAACCACCATAACTGCTTACACTTTTGTATTAGCATTCCAAAGAGATTGCACCATTAAATTATTTTAGATTATCAGTTGAAGCATCTCACAGGATCAGCTGGCTTTAATACATCAAATAGTTATTCAATGTGAAACAAAACTAAAAATAAAGCATATTTCTTACCTAATTATAAAATACTAACTTAAAATTACATTAATTTTAATTAATTCTATGCATCATTTTTTATAATAATTAATGAACAATAACACATTTATTTGTGTTTTCTGTGGGAACTTTTTGGGAATTTAAACTTTAGAACAATATTTTTTGTTTCATTTAATATATTTAGATTGATTAAAGATTTATTTCAAAATTAGGTTACTCTTTTGTGGGTGGATGTGTGTCCTTCCTTAAGCCCTGCATATAACCTCCCTTACTCCTCCCTAAACTCCTCCCATTTAGTAGCAGGTAAGCCCTCTTTTCCAGCCATTCCCCGGTCCCGCCCACGTTTGCTACTAAGTCATAATCTTACATGTCAGAGAATCTCCCCATAGGAAAAATAGGTGAGGTGGAGATTTTCTCTTGTAGGTTTAAATAACATTTTGAAGTACTTTATTAGTACTACTTTAGTATCACTAAAAATATTACAAAATATTACAAAATGCAGTTTATGAATAGGACCCTAGTGTGACATTGTTTATTATTATCAAGATCAGCCTGGTGGAGAAGCTTACTTAAACTTACTTCATAATGAATGCCATTGTAATTTGTTTACAATATTAGTGCTGTCACTGTGCACCATTTGTTTCCTTTTCCTAAATGCTGACCTTTCTCTAATTTGGTTAATACATGTACTGTATATGTGACAATCGATCCAAACTATTTCTGATAAATATTATATAATATTTACAAATCTGGTTGCATTTTGCATGTGCACCATTTCTGAAAAAGGAAAAATGTTCAAGATGCAAACCTGCATTAATGTTTTTTTTTAAAGGCTGCCCACTCCAATAATATGTTCTGCTGTGACTGACTTTCAGCACAAGGTGTTTGGATTGAGGCTGTCATGTCCTGGTAAATTTAAGATTTTTATTTACATATGTAAAATGTGTATTTATGCTTGTGTAACTTTAAAACTAAATAACCTAATTGATTGATCAAGATCCCCAAACAAATATCTTAAAATGCTTGATTCCCCACAAACAAGCTATGGCTTCCATCTTAATTACTGTGTATGTATTCTCAGCTCCCTTGGATGTTCTTGATTTAAAAGCACCTACCCTTCAACACCCTTTTTCTCTTGCATCAATGCTGCCTATAAGACTTTGCATTGGTTTTGATAACCGTTTTTGCAGTGTATAAACCTTATTTACACTATGACGTTAGCAATGATCAGTTTTTTTATCACAGAATGTAAGTTTAAACTCTTGTGACCATTTGTACTAAGGATTCATTTTCATCAGTGCTTTCGTTTCCCTAGGACAACCAGCAAAATGACCATGCTTACAGATTAACACAATGTTTTCTTGTTCGTTGGGTATGGATCCGCCAATATGGCCTCTACCAATTTACATTTCAAATCTTCACCTGAAACTGTGTGTCCAAGATACTTCACCTCTCAGAATGCAAATTTACATTTTTCTGTGCTGAACATCAATCCAGCATTCTTCAGCCATTTCAATACCTTTCTTAAATTCTCATTAAACACTCCTTTAGTAGCTTCTCACACCAACATATCATCCTGAAAATACATTCCGTGTGACCAAACATCGCATGGTTTACATAGCCCATTGAAAAACCACTGAGGAGGACACTAAACCAAATTTAAGAATGTATAAGTACCTTTTTGCATGATTAATGATGTCAAATAATTAGATTAGGGACATAAGGCAATCTGATGATCAATCATCATATAAACCCCTATTTTTACTACTGTGGCCAATATTTTGTTTGGGTTTTTTAGAGGATGTCGGGTCACCTCTGTGCATATGTTGAGATCTCTTATGTGTAAACACATCTTCACACTACAATTGTACTTCTGTGAAAATACAATTGGGCTCAGCCAGTGGGGTGCTTTGATTGGCTAAATGATTCTCACATCACACATTTTCTTCAACTCTTTTTGTAAGGCAAATCTCATAGTCAATGATAGATTTCTAACTTTGTGTCCACACGTAATTGCACCCCACTTAACTATGATCGAGTGAGTGAACCCTCTAGGGAATCCAAGATGTTATGAAAACACCACAAGAAATTATTTCCCCTAGCTTGCTATGTTTACACACTCTATCACACTATTTGATCAGGGTGATTTGGGTTCAAAATAATGCTCATTTCTTTTTGTTCCTTCCATCCAATAGCACTTTTCTTCATTCATTTCATAAACTTTTCCAAAGATCATTCTTTGAAAGTTACGTCTGTCTCAAACTGTCTAATATTTGTCAATATGAAGAAATATGAAACTGCAGGAACGTTCTTGGCTACGTTCCAAGATGCTCAACTCAATATTTGTATTGTAAAAATGTCTTCTAATCAATAAGGGAATAAGCGGAGCAAGAATCAGCCAAATTCACTAATTTTGTGTTTGAATAAATTCCATACTATTGTGGACCCACTCCGTATACTTTACCACACATCTTATTATTATGATCAGTACTTAATATATTTCTCATCTTTCTCTCCAGCCATGCAAACATAAGAAAAATGTCTCACCACCTTGCATCTGTAACATACGGCCGAATTTATTTGTTGGCAAACTGGCATCCTCTTCTAGGGCGATGGAGTAAATTAGTCTGATGGAGTTGCACCTGCCAAATTCTGAAATGGCCACCGACCCGGTGGACATTTCAAGCACTGTCAGGAATCACCCTCAAGGCTGTTCCTGCCAAAGCATTGTAACTTTGCAGGACTACTTCGTCAAACATGACAGAGCCAAACGTCAAAGTTACAATTCTTCTTACTGTTAAAAAGAAAATGCCAAAGTGGGATTTTATTTTTGAAAATAAAAAACAATGACCCTGTTGATATGGGAGCTTTCTCCTATGGTGAAGGGGGCACTGAACGTTTTTCAGTGCCCCTAACTGCCAAGTTTTTTGATGGAGGCAGGCATTGAAAAACAGCTATATGTCCATCCATCTAAATTAGGTGGGTAGAAATAAAGCCAAACCTCCAAAGGTCCTTAGTCCTTCAAGGCTGTCAGAGAAGTTTGACCATGGAAGAGAAAGAGAAGGTTCTGCAGTTGTCAAACAATGGTCTAACTGAAATCGGGCAGGCAGACCATAATCTTGGCATGGAGGGAACCTATTGCAATTGAGTTCCTCCTCCACCAAGCTACAATCGGGCCCATAGTTCTGCCATATACTTTTGTAACCAGTAAGTTGGATCTTGACTCCTGTATAAATTATATACAACACAGAAATCTGGTTGCAAAGTGTGCCAACTTCTTTGGTTACATTTCTTATCCTCTCCACTTCTTGGATTGTGTGTTCAGGAGAAATCACAGACAACACAGAAGTAAATGGGCATAATGTGGTAATTTCCTTGATCCAGAATTTTCTGGTATTTCACATGTGAACTACACAGACACACATTGCACAAGACAGAGATTGTGGCATGCAACATTGTGACATTATGGCCCTAATTACGACCCTGGCGGTCTTCAGACTGCCAGGGCCGCGGTGACGGTCAGACTGCCACATTATGATGATGGCGGTTGTGCCACGGTCGGACAGCCAGCATGGCCAGTTTCCCTCCACTGGAGGGACTTGCAGTGCTGGTGGTCCTAATCCGCCAGGGCAGCACTGCATGCAGCGCCACCTTGGGGAATACAACCCCCCTCAGCCAGCTTTACATGGCGGTTGTACCGTCATGTAAAAGCTGGCGGAGACGGGGTGCAGGAGCCCTATGGGGGCCCTTGCACTTGGCATGGGCAGTGCAGGAGCCCCCAGGGCATTGACCTTACACACTGCAACATTGCCGCCGGCTCCATTATGAGCTGGTGTCAATGTTGTGGGCTGTTCCCCGCTGGGCCAGTGGGCGTAAACACTGTTTCCGCCTGCTGATCCAGCAGGGAACTCCTAATGGGGCCGACGGGAAGGCAGCCGCACTGGTGGCAACCTGACTGCAGGAGTTTGTCAGGCAGCCTTTTCCTTCCACCAGACTGTTAATGACCCCTATGTTTGCGAAATGCAGCTTCATAGACCCACTGACTGCATTAGATGTTGGCTTGATATTAAAATTCATGACATTGCTTCAGCAGTGTCATTTGTAAGCAAAAATTATGCTTAACAGACTTTGCCTGGATAGTAATGCTGAATATGCCGCTGCTATTGTATCACACAGTTTCTCGTTCTAATAATGGGTGATCTAACAAAAGTAAATGGCGCTGCTTGTCATATATCCAATATATTTAAAAAACTACTGATGGTGCACTTAGAAGAAGATCACCCTCTGCTTCTTAATTTCAGTGACAAGTCACTGATAATTACTTGCATATATGTAAAGCACACATCCAACATCCAGTCCATTAAATCAATGTCCATATCTTTATTCCATAACCCGACCACGATTATGCATGTACTTATTCTTTGAATCTTGAATTTCCAGTCAATTGGTATTCAGTCACTGCTAACATTCATGCCTGCCAACACGTGTTTCGTCAGGGGTGTACCCCATGACTTCCTCAGGGCTGTAATTAATACATATATTTTAAATTATTCATACAATACCATATAAACCACAACCTCAATCAGAATTTTTTTATTTGTGTTCATCCCTCATGCAAAGAGTGGGAAAGTATACATTTTAGCAATTCATACCAATCCTTCTAAAAAATAATAAGAATATTAAGTGAAGTCTGTGTATTCCAAAAGTGCTCAATTAACACACTATTAATAAGAATGTGTGTACAAAAATCTTCATGCAAATAAAAAAAAAAGAAGAGAATAAAGAGGCAACCAGGCATTTTTAAATGGACCACTCAGTGCTTACTCATTTGCAAATAATTCACCACCTTGATATAACCAAAATCGATTTTACACATAAATATTACCATATTAGTCTTTTAAATTGCAGTCTGGCCCCCCAATGTGCAAGCATACAGGAGTGTAAATTATAATCAGTATTTACCGAATAAAATAATGTGAAAATAAAAAGGCAACCCTCGACCTCACGATCAATACCTGCTGGATCAATATTTCTATCTCTCTTGAGTTTCTTATGAATTTCAATCGATGATTCCTAAAATAAAATCAGTGTAATTAAATAACACCATAAACCTCTAAAAACTAAGGAATGAGGGCCCCAGTATATAAACTATTAATACCCCATCCTATATTTTGAAATGAAAAAGTCCCAATCTATTTATGTGCCCTCTCAAATTATTTATAAACGCCATCTATCACTGAAAAAACCCCTATGTTATTCTGCCACTTATTTGGTACATCACGTACTCAGTGAGTCAGTAAAAACGATGCGGCTCCCGTCATTATAAAATACCCCCGAGAGTCCACACCTGAGCAACAGCGCGTGTAAAGTATTAACCCCTTCCCCGCCACGGACGTAATGGTTACGTCCATGGCAGCGCCCGTGTGGCGCCATGGACGTAACCATTACGTCCTGAATGCTTCCCTCGGGAGAAGTGCTAGCGCTCCTCCCGAGGGCCGCCCCCCCACCCCCCTAGGTCAGGGCTGACCGGGGAATCCCTTTCCCTTCCACCCCCGACCCCCCCCACCCCCCCCTGTGACGTCAGCGCGCGAGCGCGCGCTGATTTGTCACAGGGGCCTCCCTAGTCGCGCTGGAAGCTCTGCTTCCAGCGCGATTGAAAAAGAAATGCAAAAGCATTTCTTTTTCAATCACTTGGGAGGCCCGGAGGGGCTTCAAAGGGAAGGAAAAGTATAGAAAAGAAACCTCTAGGCGCCAGGGCAAATTTTTTTTTTGTGTTTTTTTTTTTGTTCTTTCTTTTTTTTTAGAGATGGGGAGCGACCCATCAGGCAAGGGTCGCTCCCCTGGGGGGCAAATTGTATTTAGACCATTTCTGCCCCCCTGGGGGCAGATTGGCCAATTTTAGGTCAACCTGCCCCCAAGGGGGCAGAAACCACTAGGCACCGGGGATTTGTTTTTTGGCGCCAATGTCACGCAGGGGGAGCGACCCTGTAGGCAAGGGTCGCTCCCGGGGGGCGGGGGGTGGGGGTTGGGGGGGCAAATTTATTTTAGGCCATTTCTGCCCCCCCGGGGGACAGATCGGCCTATTATTAGGCCGAACTGCCCCCGGGGGGGGCAGAACACTCTAGGCGCCAGGGCAATTTTTTTTTGTGTGTTTTTTTTTTT
The DNA here is from genome assembly GCF_031143425.1 of Pleurodeles waltl. Classification (NCBI taxonomy): domain Eukaryota; kingdom Metazoa; phylum Chordata; class Amphibia; order Caudata; family Salamandridae; genus Pleurodeles; species Pleurodeles waltl. Next base: position 712,951,818 of record NC_090446.1, on the reverse strand, counting down.
TGTTGTTTCTTTTTTTAGAGATGGGGAGCGACCCATCAGGCAAGGGTCGCTCCCCTGGGGGGGCAAATTGTATTTAGACCATTTCTGCCCCCCCGGGGGACAGATCGGCCTATTATTAGGCCGAACTGCCCCCCGGGGGGGGGGCAGAACACTCTAGGCGCCAGGGCAATTTTTTTTTTTTTTTTTTTTTTTTTGTTGTTTCTTTTTTTAGAGATGGGGAGCGACCCATCAGGCAAGGGTCGCTCCCGGCGGGGGAGGGTGGGGGTTGGGGGGGCAAATTTATTTTAGGGCATTTCTGCCCCCCCCTCCCCCCGGGGCCGGCTGAGCTACAGGCCAAACACCACAGGTAGGCACCTTGCAAAAAACACCTCTGTTTTCTGTGAAAAAATATGTTGTGTCCACGTTGTGTTTTGGGCCATTTCCTTTTGTGGGCGCTAGGCCTACCCACAGAAGTGATGTACCATTTTTATCGAGAGACTTAGGGGAACGCTGGGTGGAAGGAAATTTGTGGCTCCTCTCAGATTCCAGAACTTTCTGTCACCGAAATGAGAGGAAAAAGTGTTTTTTGGGCCAAATTTTGATGTTTGCAAAGGATTCTGGGTAACATAACCTGGTCAGAGCCCCGCAAGTCACCCCATCTTGGATTCTCCTGGGTTTCTAGTTTTCAAAAATGCACTGGTTTGCTAGGTTTCCTCAGGTGTCGGCTGAGCTACAGGCCAAAATCCACAGGTAGGCACTGCTTTTTATAAAAAAATGTGATGTGTCCACGTTGTGTTTTGGGCCCTTTCCTTTCGTGGGCGCTAGTCCTACCCACACAAGTGATGTATAATTTTTATCGGGAGACTTGGGGGAACGCTGGGTAGAAGGAAATTTGTGGCTCCTCTCAGATTCCAGAACTTTCTGCCACAGAAATGTGAGTAACATGTGTATTTTTAGCCACATTTTGAGGTTTGCAAAGGATTCTGGGTAACAGAACCTGGTCCGAGCCCCGCAAGTCACCCCTCCTTGGATTCCCCTAGGTCTCTAGTTTTCAGAAATGCACAGGTTTGGTAGGTTTCCCTAGGTGCCGGCTGAGCTAGAGGCCAAAATCTACAGGTAGGCACTTCGCAAAAAACACCTCTGTTTTTTTCCAAAATTTAGGATGTGTCCACGTTGCGCTTTGGGGTGTTTCCTGTCGCCGGCGCTAGGCCTACCCACGCAAGTGAGGTATCATTTTTATCGGGAGACTTGGGGGAACGCTGGGTGGAAGGAAATTTGTAGCTCCTCTCAGATTCCAGAACTTTCTGCCACAGAAATGTGAGTAACATGTGTATTTTTAGCCAAATTTTGAGGTTTGCAAAGGATTCTGGGTAACAGAACCTGGTCCGAGCCCCGCAAGTCACCCCTCCTTGGATTCCCCTAGGTCTCTAGTTTTCAGAAATGCACAGGTTTGGTAGGTTTCCCTAGGTGCCGGCTGAGCTAGAGGCCAAAATCTACAGGTAGGCACTTCGCAAAAAACACCTCTGTTTTTTTCCAAAATTTAGGATGTGTCCACGTTGCGCTTTGGGGTGTTTCCTGTCGCCGGCGCTAGGCCTACCCACGCAAGTGAGGTATCATTTTTATCGGGAGACTTGGGGGAACGCTGGGTGGAAGGAAATTTGTAGCTCCTCTCAGATTCCAGAACTTTCTGCCACAGAAATGTGAGTAACATGTGTATTTTTAGCCAAATTTTGAGGTTTGCAAAGGATTCTGGGTAACAGAACCTGGTCCGAGCCCCGCAAGTCACCCCTCCTTGGATTCCCCTAGGTCTCTAGTTTTCAGAAATGCACAGGTTTGGTAGGTTTCCCTAGGTGCCGGCTGAGCTAGAGGCCAAAATCTACAGGTAGGCACTTCGCAAAAAACACCTCTGTTTTTTTCCAAAATTTAGGATGTGTCCACGTTGCGCTTTGGGGTGTTTCCTGTCGCCGGCGCTAGGCCTACCCACGCAAGTGAGGTATCATTTTTATCGGGAGACTTGGGGGAACGCTGGGTGGAAGGAAATTTGTAGCTCCTCTCAGATTCCAGAACTTTCTGCCACAGAAATGTGAGTAACATGTGTATTTTTAGCCAAATTTTGAGGTTTGCAAAGGATTCTGGGTAACAGAACCTGGTCCGAGCCCCGCAAGTCACCCCTCCTTGGATTCCCCTAGGTCTCTAGTTTTCAGAAATGCACAGGTTTGGTAGGTTTCCCTAGGTGCCGGCTGAGCTAGAGGCCAAAATCTACAGGTAGGCACTTCGCAAAAAACACCTCTGTTTTTTTCCAAAATTTAGGATGTGTCCACGTTGCGCTTTGGGGTGTTTCCTGTCGCCGGCGCTAGGCCTACCCACGCAAGTGAGGTATCATTTTTATCGGGAGACTTGGGGGAACGCTGGGTGGAAGGAAATTTGTAGCTCCTCTCAGATTCCAGAACTTTCTGCCACAGAAATGTGAGGGACATGTGTTTTTTTAGCCACATTTTGAGGTTTGCAAAGGATTCTGGGTAACAGAACCTGGTCCGAGCCCCGCAAGTCACCCCTCCTTGGATTCCCCTAGGTCTCTAGTTTTCAGAAATGCACAGGTTTGGTAGGTTTCCCTAGGTGGTGGCTGAGCTAGAGGCCAAAATCTACAGGTAGTCACTTTGCTAAAAACAGCTCTGTTTTCTGTGATATGTCCACGTTGTGTTTTGGGGCATATCCTGTCGCGGGCGCTAGGCCTACCCACACAAGTGAGGTATCATTTTTATCGGGAGACGTGGGGGAACGCTGGGTGGAAGGAAATTTGTGGCTCCTCTCAGATTCCAGAACTTTCTGCCACAGAAATGTGAGGAACATGTGTTTTTTTAGCCAAATTTTGAGGTTTGCAAAGGATTCTGGGTAACAGAACCTGGTCCGAGCCACACAAGTCACCCCTCCTTGGATTCCCCTAGGTCTCTAGTTTTCAGAAATGCATAGGTTTGGTAGGTTTCCCTAGGTGGCGGCTGAGCTAGAGGCCAAAACCTACAGGTAGTCACTTTGCTAAAAACAGCTCTGTTTTCTGTGATATGTCCACGTTGTGTTTTGGGGCATATCCTGTCGCGGGCGCTAGGCCTACCCACACAAGTGAGGTATCATTTTTATCGGGAGACGTGGGGGAACGCTGGGTGGAAGGAAATTTGTGACTCCTCTCAGATTCCAGAACTTTCTGCCACAGAAATGTGAGGAACATGTGTTTTTTTAGCCAAATTTTGAGGTTTGCAAAGGATTCTGGGTAACAGAACCTGGTCCGAGCCCCGCAAGTCACCCCTCCTTGGATCCCCCTAGGTCTCTAGTTTTCAGAAATGCACAGGTTTGGTAGGTTTCCCTAGGTGGCGGCTGAGCTAGAGGCCAAAATCTACAGGTAGTCACTTTGCTAAAAACAGCTCTGTTTTCTGTGATATGTCCACGTTGTGTTTTGGGGCATATCCTGTCGCGGGCGCTAGGCCTACCCACACAAGTGAGGTATCATTTTTATCGGGAGACATGGGGGAACGCTAGGTGGAAGGAAATTTGTGGCTCCTCTCAGATTCCAGAACTTTCTGCCACAGAAATGTGAGGAACATGTGTTTTTTTAGCCAAATTTTGAGGTTTGCAAAGGATTCTGGGTAACCGAACCTGGTCCGAGCCACACAAGTCACCCCTCCTTGGATTCCCCTAGGTCTCTAGTTTTCAGAAATGCACAGGTTTGGTAGGTTTCCCTAGGTGGCGGCTGAGCTAGAGGCCAAAATCTACAGGTAGTCACTTTGCTAAAAACAGCTCTGTTTTCTGTGATATGTCCACGTTGTGTTTTGGGGCATATCCTGTCGCGGGCGCTAGGCCTACCCACACAAGTGAGGTATCATTTTTATCGGGAGACGTGGGGGAACGCTGGGTGGAAGGAAATTCGTGGCTCCTCTCAGATTCCAGAACTTTCTGCCACAGAAATGTGAGGAACATGTGTTTTTTTAGCCAAATTTTGAGGTTTGCAAAGGATTCTGGGTAACAGAACCTGGTCCGAGCCACACAAGTCACCCCTCCTTGGATTCCCCTAGGTCTCTAGTTTTCAGAAATGCATAGGTTTGGTAGGTTTCCCTAGGTGGCGGCTGAGCTAGAGGCCAAAATCTACAGGTAGTCACTTTGCTAAAAACAGCTCTGTTTTCTGTGATATGTCCACGTTGTGTTTTGGGGCATATCCTGTTGCGGGCGCTAGGCCTACCCACACAAGTGAGGTATCATTTTTATCGGGAGACGTGGGGGAACGCTGGGTGGAAGGAAATTTGTGGCTCCTCTCAGATTCCAGAACTTTCTGCCACAGAAATGTGAGGAACATGTGTTTTTTTAGCCAAATTTTGAGGTTTGCAAAGGATTCTGGGTAACAGAACCTGGTCCGAGCCCCGCAAGTCACCCCTCCTTGGATCCCCCTAGGTCTCTAGTTTTCAGAAATGCACAGGTTTGGTAGGTTTCCCTAGGTGGCGGCTGAGCTAAATGCCAAAATCTACAGGTAGTCACTTTGCTAAAAACAGCTCTGTTTTCTGTGATATGTCCACGTTGTGTTTTGGGGCATATCCTGTCGCGGGCGCTAGGCCTACCCACACAAGTGAGGTATCATTTTTATCGGGAGACGTGGGGGAACGCTAGGTGGAAGGAAATTTGTGGCTCCTCTCAGATTCCAGAACTTTCTGCCACAGAAATGTGAGGAACATGTGTTTTTTTAGCCAAATTTTGAGGTTTGCAAAGGATTCTGGGTAACCGAACCTGGTCCGAGCCACACAAGTCACCCCTCCTTGGATTCCCCTAGGTCTCTAGTTTTCAGAAATGCACAGGTTTGGTAGGTTTCCCTAGGTGCGGCTGAGCTAGAGGCCAAAATCTACAGGTAGTCACTTTGCTAAAAACAGCTCTGTTTTCTGTGATGTGTCCAGGTTGTGTTTTGGGGCATATCCTGTCGCGGGCGCTAGGCCTACCCACACAAGTGAGGTATCATTTTTATCGGGAGACGTGGGGGAATGCTGGGTGGAAGGAAATTTGTCGCTCCTCTCAGATTCCAGAACTTTCTGCCACAGAAATGTGAGGAACATGTGTTTTTTTAGCCAAATTTTGAGGTTTGCAAAGGATTCTGGGTAACAGAACCTGGTCCGAGCCACACAAGTCACCCCTCCTTGGATTCCCCTAGGTCTCTAGTTTTCAGGAATGCACAGGTTTGGTAGGTTTCCCTAGGTGGCGGCTGATCTAGAGGCCAAAATCTACAGGTAGTCACTTTGCTAAAAACAGCTCTGTTTTCTGTGATGTGTCCACGTTGTGTTTTGGGGCATATCCTGTCGCGGGCGCTAGGCCTACCCAAACAAGTGAGGTATCATTTTTATCGGGAGACTTGGGGGAACATAGAATAGCAAAAAAGTGTTATTGCCCCTTGTCTTTCTCTACATTTATTCCTTCCAAATATAGGGGTGTGTGTAAAAAAGACATCTATTTGAGAAATTCCATGTAATTCACGTGCTACTATGGTCACCCCGGAATTCAGAGATGTGCAAATAACCACTGCTCCTCAACACCTTATCTTGTGCCCTTTTTGGAAATGCAAAGGTTTTCTTGATAGCTATTTTTTACTCCTTATATTTCAGCAAATGAATTACTGTATTCCCGGTATAGAATGAAAACGCACTGCAGGGTGCAGCTCATTTATTGGCTCTGGGTTCCTCGGGTTCTTGATGAACCTACAAACCCTATATATCCCCGCAACCAGAGGAGTCCAGCAGACGTAACGGTATATTGCTTTCGATAATCTGACATTGCAGGGAAAAGTTACAGAGTAAAAAGTAGAGAAAAATTGATGTTTTTTTCACCTCAATTTCAATATTTTTCTTTTTCAGCTGTTATTTTCTGTAGGAAACCCTTGTAGGATCTACACAAATGACCCCTTGCTGAATTCAGAATTTTGTCTACTTTTCAGAAATGTTTAGGTTTCTGGGATCCAGCATTGGTTTCATGACCATTCCTGTCACTGACTGGAAGGAGGCTGAAAGCACAAAAAATTGCACAAATGGGGTATGCCCCAGTAAAATGCCAAAATTGTGTTGAAAAATTGGGTTTTCGGATTCAAGTCTGCCTGTTCCTGAAAGCTGGGAAGCTGCTGAGTTTAGCACCGCAAACCCTTTGTTGATGCCATTTTCAGGGGAAAAACCACAAGCCTTCTTCTGCAGCCACTTTTTCCAATTTTTTTGAAAAAAACAAAATTTTCGCTGTATTTTGGCCAATTTCTTGGCCTCTTTCAGGGGAACCCACAAAGTCTGGGTACCTCCAGAATCCCTAGGATGTTGGAAAAAAAGGACGCAAATTTGGCTTGGTTAGCTTATGTGGACAAAAAGTTATGCGGGCCTAAGCGCGAACTGCCCCAAATAGGCAAAAAAAGGCCTGGCACAGGAGGGGGAAAAGGCCTGGCAGCGAAGTGGTTAAATAAACCGAGCCACTTCCAAATTGTTCCTCGTTGTTAGCAACTATGATTCCTGACCTTATCATTAAATTTCAATTGACAATCCAGAGTTGATTGTCAACCTGATGTGCCATGCTGCAACAAATCGTTGACATTCATGATTTGTGAAGATGAAAACACTTCTCATCAGCGTTGCCAAGAATTTATTCCACAGTTAAATACCGCCTCTGTCAACCAGGTGTAACACAGAGATCCTTCATTAACACAGACAATCATCAAGGAAGCTCATAGTATCTACAGTTTCCACTAATTGCCACTGAAAGAAACACGTCCTTCTCCTTGAAGTAGAGTGTGCTATATTTACAATTACAAACTGCGACTGATAGCTTCCTCTTCCACCAACAACTGACCTGCGCAATCGTACTTCCTATTCTAAATAACATTATGTTGCTTTAAAAGGAATTGCGAACCACGTACTGGCTGTCTCAGCATGAAAAATTTATGTTGCTGCATCCTCATTTTGCTTTTTGTTATCTCTTGGGAACGGATACTGTTATTTTGTTGTTGTTTTTCCTGTCATAACACTTGGGGGCAGACCTAGTGCAGTGCCACTTTTCTTGTGCCCCTTACCTCCCTCCTAACGCCACCATGTGTGCACCGTATTTAAAATGTGGAGCACGAGAGGGGAGTCAGGGGTACTAGCTTCATAACTGTTTACGCTAATCCGGCGCTCTGCTGGATTAGTGTAAAAAATGTTGACGTTAATCATGCAAAGCACCCAGAGGTCCATTGAAAACAATGGGAGCGTCCCTTTAACGCCTGCTCTTAGCAAGCATTAAAAATGCTGATTAAGATGATGCTAAGAAATCTCTCAGATTTCTTTGTGCCACTATTTCGGCACCCTTAGTGCCTGAACGCCCCCTTACATGCATTATGCCTAGCGCAGGCATAATGTGACACAAGGGGTTACAAAGTGGTGCAATGCAATATTGCGCCACTTTGGAATTATGGAACAGCCATTTTGGCCTTCCAATGCCACACTAGCTTAAAAAAAATTACCCTAATATGGCGGTAGAATGGTGCTAGACCCTCTTAAATCTGGGCCTTGGTGTATTATTATAAAAAATCATCACATTAAAACATAACAGCATATCACAGTGGAACCTAAATTTCAGAAATTGCAGTTTTACCTACATCTACACCTGAGGCCCTGGAGCAGTGCCAGGCAGATGTGACAGGTATGTCTGAGATCAACTTTCATGAACCTAAAATAGTTCATGACACACTGAGTAGATACAAATCTCACGCAGATAGGTGACAAACTCCTGGGATCTTGTTGCTGATTTACCATACCATGAGCTGCACTTATGGCAAGTAGAGAAATTGAAATCAGGGTCATTGCTTGGTCTGTATAATTGGGGAGGGGGGTTGAGCTTCAGATTTTCAGACCATCAGGCTGAAGATTAAATACATTATATGACAGGCAGGGTGCAATGAGAAGGGCCTGAGGGGCAGTGGAAAGGCTGAGGAATGGGGATTGGTAGGCATACTAAGAGAAAACACAATATTTTGTTAAATAACCAATATTTTTGGAGATTTTAAAAATACAAAGGGAGAAAATGTGTGTGCGTTTTTGTCTGTCTGTATGTAAACATTCTTGGTGAAATCCAACATACATCTCACCATACCCCACTGAAAGCACTTGTACCAAACTATTTATCAAAAAGTGCCTTTTTAGGGGAGTGTAACAACCCTAACACCCCCTTGAATCTACGTCCCCAATTGAAATGTAGGTGGTTAAGAGGACATTCTGTGAGTTAGCTATTCCCATCCCCGCCTTCATCGTATCCAATTCAAGTACCTCCACAGGGTATATTATAGTCTAGGAAGGTTGTACAAGAATTGAGCCCAGACTCCGAAAGGAGTACACAGAGCAGTGCAGCAGGCAAAAAAGCTTTGCTGCACTGCGTGACAAGGAGCGAGCAGGAGAGTGCCATATTCACATACATATGGCACTCGCCTCCCCTCTCCCTAGCGCCGGTGCTGATTTCAGCTGCCCTGCGCCACGCATACACCTTAGCGCCATAGTGCTAGGGTGTGTGCGTGAGCCTAGCATAGGTTTTGTACAGGAAGGGTACCCTTCCTGTTCAAAATACTATGCCTAGACAAGTGGAAATGCTTTTCCTACTTTGTATGTGGGCTGTACAGTGCAGCACACAGGCAAAGTCGGAAAAGTAGGGAGAAATAAAAACATTTCTCCATTTAGCGCCTGCTTTTCAAAGGTGTTAATTTTTGGTGCTAAACTCTTTCAGAATAGGAGTTAGCATCAAAAAACATAGCTGGTAGCACGGGTACGCCAATGTACCACCCATGTAACGCATCCTTGACACAAAGTAATGCAAAGCAGCGTTTCGCGCTGCTTTGCGTTACTTTGCCACACAAACCAACGCAAAAACCTATTTGCGTTGGTTTGTGAATGCCCAAAAACATTTCGGGCCATATTTATACTTTTCGACGCACAACTGCGCCAACGCAGTTGTGCGTCAAAAAATCTAACGCCGGCTAACGCCATTCTGAAGCGCCATGCGGGCGCCGTATTTATTCAATGACGTTAGCCGGCGTTAGCCAGCGGAGCTGCCTGGTGTGCGTAAAAAAAAATGACATACACCAGGCAGCGCCGGCGTAGGGGAATATGGAGCTTGGGCGCCAAAAAATGGGGCAAGTCAGGCTGAGGCAACATTTTCGCCTCAACCCGATTTGCGCCATTTTTTTTTACTCCCAACCCCCATTGACATGACTCCTGTCTTAGCAAAGACAGGAGTCATGCCCCCTTGCCCAATGGCCATGCCAGGGGACTTATGTCCCCTGGGCATGGTCATTGGGCATAGTGGCATGTAGGGGGGCACAAATCAGGCCCCCCTATGCCACCAACATTTTTTGTTTTTTTTAAATACTTACCTGAACTTACCTTAAGTTCCCTGTGATGGGTCCCTCCATCCTTGGGTGTCCTCCTGGGGTGGGCAAGGGTGACAGGGGGTGTCCCTGGGGGCATGGGAGGGCACCTCTGGGCTCCTTCCGAGCCCACAGGTCCCTTAACGCCTGCCCTGACCAGGCGCTAAAAAACGACGCAACAGCGGCTGGACGTCATTTTTTTGGACCCGCCCACTCCCGGGCGTCATTTTTGCCCGGGAGTGTAAATACGGCGCACATGCCTCGGAGTCATTTTTTAGACGGGAACGCCTACCTTGCATATCATTAACGCAAAGTAGGTGTCCACGCTAAAAAATGACGCAAAATCCATGAACTTTGGCGCTAGACGCGTCTAACGCCAGAGTATAAATATGGAGTTCGTTTTGCGTCGAATTTGCGTAAAAAAAAACGACACAAATCCGGCGCAAACAGAATATAAACATGCCCCTTCGTTTCGGTTTAGAGTTACAAAAGCAATGCTACACCGACGCTAAACCTTTTGAGAATTTGGACGTGGATTCGCTCCATGGAAGACGGAGTTGCCGTTCCAAGAAGCAGGATTTGTTTCACTTGATCAGGGGTTGCCCAGTAATCCTGGACTAATGTCAGTCACTCAGGCACTACTGTTTTCCGGTTTTTATTGTTATCTGAATCGCAGTGTCTCAATTCGACAGTTTTTACATGAAACTGACTGTAAATCCACAGGGCAGCAACACCTCCTGTCAGCAAAGAAAGGGTGTTGAGCAAGCAGCAGGATAAGAAACTTGCAGCTCAAGAGCAAAGCACGCTGTCAGGGTGCGCGTGGGGGCGTGCCAGCGCCATAGCACGCTATAGGTCACGACCCAAGACAGGGATCATAAAACAAGCAGCTTTTTCCGCCAGTGACTCGCAGAGCTGGTTTTACAGCACCTTATTGCAGATATTAATACAAAACGGTGCGTGTCGACGTGCTACCAGATAGTAGCTTGTCATAAAGCTGTTCTGAGTGTTACAGACGGTCAAGATAAGCCCCGAGCACCAGAAAGTTTCACTCCAACGTTCATTAAGAGCTGAGAAGGGAAGCAGCTAATACATTTGGTTGTTCTGATATTGCAATTTCTACCCCTGCTCTCAGGAGTCACGAAGGCAAAGGCAGGCACAGAAAATAAACATGGCCTCGAGAAACGCGTTTACTTTCTATAATTACACTTATTGCCATTGTTCTAAACCACACTGCAAACAAGAGTATGTGAAATGACCAAAGGGTGCATGATGTCACTTCCACTGCCACTGCCACTGTCATTTTCGTTAATTAACATCCACGTACAGTGCTTAATTTGTAAATAAAAACGTGCCGTTGCCCACAGGCTCTCCTGTGAAACACATGGCTGTTGCAATTAGATATGCACACACGGAACATCAAGGCAGCGTAATCATAAAGCCTTCTCAGGCCTCTTTAATCCATTCACAGCCACTCTCTGCCTCTTCATCTCACTCTTGCAGCCTTCTGCTCTCTTCCTTTGAACACTTTTTCGAATTTTCTCTTCCATCCGTCTTTTGCTCGTAGCAAATGCTGGATGCAGAAAACTAAGCTCCGGCTCTCAAAAATAAGTACCTGTGCTCCGCGCCGGAAACAACAAGCACAAATTAAGCACTGTCCACGTAGAAACCAGGGAGAAATTAAAGCTACAAGAAGGATAATGTATCCGGGCCATGGATGAGAAGTGTGGATGTTTCACGTCAATTCCATTGCATCGCCTCTCAACACAAAACTTTCATCAGGTACAGTGTTATATATAATGGCACAAAAACTTCCCTAACAAGAATATCAATGTTTCAAATAATGTGTATTTTTTTCATTTTGTAGTTTAATACAAGAAAAAATGCATAACTCTGCAAGTCAAAGTACCTCACCTACTGATCTATCAATCAAGGGAAATCGCCTAACTTCATCAATATCATGTGAAAAATGAGGCAACACAAGGCAATGTATTTTATCACGTGTGCCCCACTCTCCACCTCAATCCAGCTCTGGGACAACTTGTGGTTGCAGGATAAGGCCCAGACACCACAACGCCCCCTGGCTGCTGCCGGTGTACTCCAAACCGTCTCAGGGACACTCCAGAAACCAAGTCCACCTTGGGGGGCGGGGGTGGCACACGGACACTGGGTGCACCACAGCAAGGTGAGGATCCTCTCTGACGAGCTCGCACCAGGCCCTCCACTGTTGATGGCCCCCTCCCCGGAACACCATAAAATCATGCAGCTGCGCCTCTCATCTCTCCTCTTCAAATCATGTTCCGTAGGAACCGCTCTGCCCGTCACTCACCCACCACTGGGGGTCCCGCGTTGTGATGGAGGCTGGGTCCGGGAGGTGCGCAGAGCACCCGACTGACTCTTCCACTGCTGGCCCCAATGACCTCGCGGCTGAGCAAGTATATTTCCGCACAGGTGGCCTCCTCAGCATTCAGTGCCTCCAAAGGGGAACCCTAGGGCTCCCTCTTCAGAATGTTGGGCCAGGGGTACCTATCACTCGAGGATGTCCACGGATTGCAGCCAGAGCCTGTTCCTACGCATTCACTATGTTTATTGTCTCTGACACACCCCGACCACCATGTCAGCACCTCAAATAAAATAGAGGTGGTATAAAAAATAGAGATTTATCTGGGTTGTGTTGTTATATTAATCATTCAGTTACTATGAACTGTAGTGATGAAAATGATCATGATGTCTTCAGGGTTTAGTTCGTGTGACATAATTTCCTGGGAAGATTCAGGGTCAAAGATCATGACGTCACGTCCTGTGATGTCACTAAGGCCAAAGGGTGTGGGATGTCATTTGCACTACTTGTGGCATTGTGGTGAATCACGTTCTTGGCAAACCCTTAGTAACTATACCAGACAGAGTGGTCCATTGTTAGTACTCCTTGCGATTGTCTGTCAATTCTTGTAACTATGCTGATAACACCTATGTGATGTCTATACTGCTCAACTGCTTACTTTTGAAAAAAGACTAAGCCTAAATAGAATTCTTGATGAAGAGCATGAACACTTCCTGAGTGATACTGATGACAACTATTCTGAATTTAAAGTGAAAAAGCATATACATCACCCCCAAAATAAAAATATGTCAACAGCCACGTTACACCTCAAGGTTCTCAGAAGGACGCAACCATTGCTATCTGTAATGGTTTCACTTTTTATCATGGCTTAAACTTCTCTGGTATGTAAAAGCTTAGGTATGTTATACTGCAAGTTATTCTGAATGTTCTCTGTTGTAGTTCTGAACAAGGACATCTTAAGGATTTAGGGAGCCCTGGGCCAAATGTATTTTGCGGGCCCCTGTTCTTAACAGCTTTTAATTTATGATCCAATTTCAGCTCTTCCATGCTCTCTTCCACGAGGTCACTGACAGTGTTCACTCGTTCAAATTCTAAATGTGTTTACATCAAATATTTAGGGATAGTGACATGTTTTTAGTGTAGTAACATAGCAGCAGCTCACTAATATTACAGCAAATAATCTCTATGCCACCCTCTCATTTCTCATATGTGAGGTCCTGTTTTGATCTAAACTAAACTTGATGGATACAGCATGAAACATAAACACACCATTTCTTTGCAAAATGCCTGTGATAGACTCTCACATATCACCTACATTAAAAATAAATTAAAGGAAAACAGTATTTAAAACAATCTGTTTAAGAATTATTCATAGTCATCAGGGCAAAACTCTCAGCAGAAGAGAGTTGGCTCTATCAGGCCACCCTTGAAAGGCTGGGGCCCTGGGCCACAGCTTAATTTGTCCAGGCCTTAAAACGTCTCTCGTTCTGAAAGTATTGAACTGCTGCCATTTGATGCAGGCTGCTGGTGGTGCCTATTGGCATTGTGTTAAAATAAACGGTTTACAATTTGTTAGAAATTGGGTCTCTAGTTGGCAGAGATATGCACCCTGTCCAAGTAGGGACCACAATCCTAGTGTGGGTAAGGAAGTTAAACTCGATAAATTAACCTGTGCTCATCCTCTGGTAGTGTGGCACAGAGCAGTCAGTCAGGCAATATGTAACTTATTTGTGCAACACACTTAAAATACAGTAACTCAATGAAAACACCACTACAAGCCTCCACAGCTTAGAAAAATAGAGAATATTTACCTTAGTAAAACAAGACCAAAACCACAAAAATCCAATCAATAGTGCCTAGAAGTCACTAGCGGTCAAAAGGCTAATTGAGGTCACAAGGGACCGGTGCAATTCCAAAGTTCAGGCCAACTACGATGGAAGGTAGGCCAGCTACAGAACCACGCAGGGTTTGTTAAAACAGTACCTTTGATGGAGCAAAGCATAGACATCACGATGCACCAGTATTTTCTCTGCAGTTGGGTCACTACGCCATTGTTCGGCTCTGTTGAAGTGAATGTAATGCGTCAGCGTTGGGCCTCGCAGTCTGTGAATGTGTTACGGTGAAGGAGCAATGCAGCAACATTTTACACTCACTCAAGGCAATGCATCGGTTTTTGCAGGAATCAGCTGCAGAGCCCACTTCTGAGGCACGGGGCTGGAGAGGGGCACCTCAAGCAAGGGTAGGACTCACAGATAGCAGAGTCCAGCAGCACCACAAGTGTTTCAAACAGTCTTTGATATTCCTGAGACTGCAGAAGAAAAGGGAGAAATCCAGCAAGACACTCTGATTCTGCAGGATAGGTCCAGTCTTTGTCCTCTGCAGGACAGAAATCAGCAGGCAGCAGGGCAGCTCAGCAATGCAGAGAAGCAATTCCTTGGAACAATCAGTACAGGCAGAGCTTCAATCCTTAAAGCACAGCAGTCTTTGCTCCAGCAGAGTTCTTCCCAAGTCCAGTAGTGATCTACTTATACCCAAAAGTGCGTTTGATGTGGGGGGTGACTTCAAAAGATCTTTCTGACGTGCACAGGTCCCCCTTTCATCCCAGCCCTGGCTCCAGACTATCAGTTGGGGGTAATAAGCTGTTTGTGTGGGGATTAGGCCACTACACCTTAAAGTGTATGTGTGAACCCCTCCCATCCTCTTTGCCCTGGAGACCCATCAGTATGCAGATGAATGCAGATGCAGTTGAGTGCCCTGTGTTGTGGGTGTCTGGGGGAATGCACAAATGTAGCTTTCACCCAGACCAGACAAGTACTGAAGTCCAGCTGTCAGGCACACAGAGCATTGAGAGGAGAGAAATGTCTGCTTTCTGGAAGTGGCATTTCTAAAATAGTGATAATAAATCGGACTTTACCAGTAAAGAGGATATATAATTACGTTCCAATTATATGAAACATAAAGCAGCTACGTCTTTCTGACCAGGAATTGCAGCTCAAAAGTACATTAAGGAATTTCTAATGCTGGCCTGTAAGAGGAGCAGGCCTTGCAGTAATGAAAAATGACTTTGGGAGTTTTTCATTACCAGGACATGTAAACCTTAAAAATACATGTCCTGCTTTTTACCTACATGGCACCCTGTCCTACAGACTACCTAGGGCCTACCTTAGGGGTGACATATGTTAGACAAGAGGAGGCTTGGCAAGAGGTTTTAAATGCCAAGACTCAATGGCAGTGAAACTGCATACACAGGCCCTTCGATGGCAGGCCGAGACATACTTAAGGGTTACATAAGTGGTGGCACAATCAGTGCTGCAGGCCCACTAGCAGCATTTAACTTACAGGTCCTGGGCATAGGTATTCCACTTTACAAGGGACTTACATGTAAATTAAGGCCCATATTTATACTTTTTTAGCGCAGTTAAGTTTTGGAAGTTTGCACCGCTTTTGCATCAAAAAGCGGCGCAAATGCGGCACTAAAAAAGTATAAATATGGGCCTAAGTATCCCAATTGTGGATACACAAATGTTACCATGTTTAGGGGAGAAGCACGCGCTCTTTAGCACTGGTTAGCAGTGGTGACGTGCTCAGAGTCCTAAGGCCAACCAAAAGATATACAGCAACCAAACAGGAGGAAAAAGGCAAAACGTCTGGGGTAAGACCACCCTAGGGATTCCAGATCTAACACAATTGTTTACGGTCCCTGGCCTATTTACAACACTATCCTCACATAATTGTGCTATGCCTCCTAAAGCAATAGATAGAGCTAAGCAGACTGCTGTAATGCCCTTCATACTGGCTACTCAAAGGGTTATTTTAAGAAAGTTCACACTCGCCAAAAATCCAGGGCAAGGGGAGATGCCCCCTAAGGCAGTAACATAATATCAATTCTGAGAGACCAGCACTAGATCTCTGTGAAACATAGAATTAAATGTAAACTTTTGACTCTAGTGAATAATGTCCTGTAATGTATTCCACCAGAATACTTTTAACAGGTTTATAATCCTGAAAGACTCTTACAATCAAGAGGCCAGATATTCCAGAAAACTCAGAAATTCCAATCAACCAGAGTGGGAGGGAAGTCTGTTCCTGAGCGAGCAGCAAACTTTGGAACTATTTACTTTGGATTAGGATGGAGTCCTCTTTTAACAGTGGCCTTTGGAGCAGGATGGTACTTGGATACCAACGGTACTTAAAGGTATCAAAATGTGTGTATTGCTTGATTGATTAATTGAGCCTGTTTTCGGTTGTTACATGCCCTCAAGCAGCTCTTTCTGATCATAACCAATCAGGAACTACATTTGACCCACCCTGTGTGATGCAATATTGGGAGTGGAATATTTCGGTGTTTAGATGGCGAAAGCTGTGGATGAATGCAATACCATCACCATGCTTTGAAAGCATAGGGGCATATTTATAAGCCCCCAGCGCCACCTTGCGCCACATTAGCGTCATTTGTTTTTATGCTAATGTGGCCCAACAAGGCCAAAATCCTTGCGTGTAATTTTTTGCTGCACTTTTAACACCTGCTCAGACCAGGCAGTAAAAGGGGCTTCCCTTATTTATAATGAGCCCCTATGTATTCTGCAGGAGTAGCACCAATATTATGGCGCTACTCCTGTAGAGTACATCAATAGCGTCAATAAAAATGACTCTATTGCCCCCTACCCTGCGCCAAGGTGCGCCGTACCTTAGATAGGAGGCACACATGGTAGCAGTAGGGGCAGCACCACTTTTTCTTGAATATGCCCCTTAGTCCTCCTTAGTCCTTAGACTTCCGGGTGTGGGGACAGACGAGAAGGCGAAGCTTGTAGGACTCACCAGGCTGTGGAAGAGGTGAGGTGAGTGAGTAGTCACTAGAGGTGTGAGTCGCATGGCTCTAAATTACCATGATGTTGGGATTGTAATACACTGTGGCGGGGACTCCTTGGAGGTGGCTGTAGTGTGTCATAGAGAGGTTGCGATACTTGTGGTTTGCAGATGGTGGGAGACTTGAGATTATGGGACACAAAGGCACAGTGGCAATGATTTGCATAATATAAATTATGACATCTGCAGCCCGAAGTATTTGCCTCCTGTGTTTGATCTTGTGTTTTTACCTGCTGCCAGGCCAGTAGACTTTGCACTCTTAAGACAGGTTTTGCACACAATGATGGTTGAGATAATGAGGCCTTGTCACGCTGAAGTCCAAGAAGACATTTACCTGCTGTGCTGAACACTGAAGTTCTGCACAACAGCACTCTGGTGGAATCTTGTGCTGGGCAGATGCTGTGTGTGAGGAACTGCGGGATGCAGGTTTCCAGCATCAAGATTCCTTATCATCAAGGCAGGGGAAAATCGTAGCCGCAGAGATGCCAAGAAACGGATGTGCCCAGCAGAGAGCTTCCCTCATGAGGTGCCATGACTTGACCTCATCTCCCTTTCCCAAGACAACCACGGGGAAGATAAGGTTTTAGAAGCTTTATTGAAATAAGACAGGGCAACTCATTAGGCTAATGACCCTCCCGTGGATGCACAAGCCCGTCCCTTGTTAACACTGATTCTGACTTAAATGCCTGCACATTTGATAAAAGGAGTGGTTTAGACAAATTATCACAACTCTGAGCCAGAGCAGGGCACAAGTCCTTAAAAAAGAAGTGGAAGGACTAATCAGGTTCGGCGGTATGGAAGTGACATCATGGTGCGTGACATCATGGTGCGTAACATCACATGTGGAATCACAGAAAGTGGCATCACAACCAATGACCTCTCAGGAACTGACATCACAAGAAGTGAACTATGTTTAGCAGATCTATCATGAGTACATTTGAGTGCATTCCAATATTTAACCAATTGGATTTTGCGTCGGGGTGCCAAAAAAAGTGACTCAACCCGACGCAAAATCTGGGCCTCAACTTTTACATTTTTTTTTTTTAACTCTGAGAAAAAGAATTGACAACAAGGAGAAACATAGCGGTAAATCAGTTCTGCCTAACTGGATGCAAAGTCTGCATTTTTAAAAATCTTATGGAGTTAAGGTACCTGCTACAGAGATCTTAATGTGCCAACTAAATCGCAAGGAATAATATTAATGGTAAAATAACTCAGAAGGTTAACATATTTGCTGCAATGATCTGTATTCTGTCCAGTCCCAACTTTGAATCAAAGTGGCCCAGCATATGTCTCCTGAAACGCACATTGTGTAACACGCAGATAACAGATTTTGTATTTTATTTAAATGGGTATGTGGTTACTGCGTATACCACAAAGATCCTTTTGTTACTAGCAATTCATAAATTGTAAGTCACAGTGAGAAATGAAGGATATGTGACTCCTACACAGTGTAACCCTCCCTGTCATAATGTAGGAGGTAATGTGAAGCAGTTTGGGGTTCTGTGGAAATTGTACTTTTCTGTATGTGAATTATGTGTTTTTAAAGTTGGCTTTGTATATATTTGTTTCACAGCCCTGAGGAAGTCCTTTTGAAGGGACAAATGCATTAGCTGGGCTGGAGCTTTGAAATGAATAATAAAAGTGTGTTGAAGACTCCACATTACGACTCCATTTATCTATGGACTGAATGAAGAAGTTGCCATCTTAATGAAGTGAATGAAGTCCTAATTTATGGCTATTTAGTTGAATGACCTGGATGCTCCATTGTGATTTCATAGGTCTCCCTTCTCTGTTGAGATTGTCCTATCAAAACTTCCCAATATTGCTATGTTATATGCCAATAATGATGTATATTGTCACATTTTTGCATCCTTAGAGTGCATGATATCTCAAATTCTACTCCATATTTCTTAAGCCATGCCTGCAAATGTTGCCCTTTACTTAAATCTTCTGATTGTCCCTTTTTCTATTTCTTTGAATGACTGTCTTCCTACTTGCCATCCTCTGCATGCCTCCTCTCACCGAGTACAGCCTACGTCAAGTCTAGTGCATGTTTGCCTTAATATCTATTATTGTATTTTTGCAGATTGCCCACACCTCATCTCAAAGATCATTATCTGTTTGACTTTGAAAGTGATGCTCTAAAACCTACCAATACCTAATCTCCTCTAACTCATCGACTAACAGCACAAAGCTTCAGCATGAAGTCACAGACTGCCCCTCTGATGATTACACCTAGATCCTACTAATCTAATCCTCCACGAACACTCTGGAGTAAATGCATAGAATGGTCTCCTTGAGAGCACAAGACTAATGCCAACAATCGATAATAACCATTGTAATAACCACTAACCTTGGGTTCCGAAGCAGTGTGCGGTCTGGCGTAAAATTACTTAAGGGTAGTAAGCACAACATAAATGCAATAACAATTACACATTTTATTTATATACATTGCAAAGACTTATTGCTCTGTTTCCAGATGCATAATTTTGGGATCTAATCATGTGCCACTCCCATAAACTTAGGCCCATATTTATACTTTTTTAGCACTGTATTTGTGTCATTTTTTTTACCCAAAAGCGACGCAAAGTTACAAAATACAACTGTATTTTGTAAGTTTGCGCCGCTTTTGCGTCAAAAAGCGGCGCAAATGTGGCACTAAAAAAGTATATAAATATTAGCATTACATCGCTAATGAGATCCTGGCTTTCGTGCAAAAATGGGCAAAAATGACCTCTTTTACATTTGCATTATCTATTTACAGGTTGAGTCAAACTATACTTGCTTGCACTGACTGTGCGACCAGCTAATCGCAAATGCACAACTGTCAAAAGGCGGTAAATAATTCCCCTAAAATGGCACAAAAACATTGTGTACAGAGTGCAACATTTTTTTCACTATGATTAGTAAATCGGATGCAAATGTTACCATGTTTAGGGGAGAAGCACGCGAACTTTAGCACTGGTTAGCAGTGGTGACGTGCTCAGAGTCCTAAGGCCAACCGAAAGATATACAGCAACAAAACAGAGCACATGGTGAACATTCCACTTGCACCACAATATTTGTACACACGGTAATGGTAATGCAGATCAGGACGGGGGAAGTAAGCAATGCGCTTGTGTCATTAGTCAGCAGCACCAGCTCTTGAAATTCTACAGCTGCTTCTGAAGGGTTCCGAATCAACCACTGCTTCACTTGCGATATATTTCAGGGAATCACTTGTGCTGCATCCACTTTCACAATCTCAGCCAGTGTCGTAACTGGCTTTTAGGCCCATATTTATACTTTTTTAGCGACGCATTTGCGTCATTTTTTGACGCAAAAGCGGCGCAACCTTGCAAAATACAATTGTGTTTTGTAAGTTTGCTCCGTTTTTGCTTCAAAAAGCCGCGCAAATGCGGCGCTAAAAAGTATAAAAATTGGGCCTTAGTCGCTGGGACTCCACGTTTTTCAGCTCTGTTATTATTAGTTCGCCTTGACAATTCGAAGGTGTGTGAAGAACTTAAGTGGAGGAAATTCAGCAGGTGGATTCTCCTCCATATTTCGAGATTCCGCAACAAGTTCGTAGATTTTTAGTTATCAGTAAACTCCAGTCAGACCTGGCGTGTTTTATGCTCAATGTATGCGCTACTATTCTGCATCTAAAACAGTCCTTAGCGAATAGGTAAATAAAATGTCAATGTATCGTATTTTTCAGGAGACAGTGACACCTGCTGGTAATAGGGACCATTGCGAAAGTGTTGAACAAGCGTCATTTGAGGAAAACTGTGCAGCAGGTTACCAGAAAATATGACTCTGTGCTAATGCAGTAACTTTTATGTGGTTTATGGATCAATACACATGTGGTTTGTTTGCCGTTGTTAGAAAGAGGGGTGAATGGAGGGGCCCGCGGGAAGCAAGAGCAACGCTCTAGTCTTCCCGCGGGTCAATTCGGGAAAGGAAGTGACGGCGAGGGACAGGGATTGGGAAAGGTAAGTGGGGGCGGGTCTAGGGGGAGGAAATAAAAGGGGTTGGGGGTGGAGGGACCGGCCTCTTTTCCGCGCTTACATCGCGCGTTTTAATTTGGCCTCCCACCCACCCGGCAATTTGAAGAGCGATTGGAGGGACGGAAGTTAGAGTCGAATAGCAAGGAGGGGAGGGAAATTGTCAGTTAGGGCAGGTTGCAGGGGTGAGCGAGCAGTAGATGGGGGAGGGTGGTGAGTCAGATGCGGGCTTGGCCACCCTTCTAGGGAATAAACAAGCAGGTGAAGGCTCTGAGTGGGGGTACGCACGAACCAAATGGGGCATGAAAGGAAAAGGGGAGTGCGTAGGGGAATGGAAACGAGATAAGGGTTTGAAGAAGAAGGATGAGCGAGGAGATGTTAATAGGAGGGCGTTATTAAAGTTACGGTTACCTTTGAAAGTTAATGGTTATGTTATTTATGCAATCCTGTCCTAATAAATGACCTTTTACACTAAAACAGCTGTCACTGAATTATTTCCCGAAGGAGGAGGCAGCTGGTACACCTTGAAATAGGTGCGCCGTAGAAAATTATGTAGATCCATACATAGTCAAAAAAGAAAGCTTATGACAGATTTGTTAAGCATAACATACTTTATATGTCAAGGAACACAGGGCTAGCAAACGACACTTCAGCTCATGAATCTAGAAACACTGTTTTACTTGTATTAAAGGATCGTGTTAGTTTCAAGTGGTACAAGATAGATTGATTTTGGTGAGACCTAAATATGCCCCCTATGTTCGGATTTAACCGTATCAGAGAACCACTCTTTTTCTTCTTTAACCAAGACTTAACATGCTCGAAAAGAGAGAAACACTCTGTAAATTACAAAAGCTTCCCTGACGTGAACAGATTGGGATATTTGCGATTGTTGCTTAGTGCATGAGAAAAACATTAAGAGGTGAACTAGTTAACGGTCTTTTTACATGTACTTAATGTGGATCTCTAATCATGCTCGCCAGAAGGTATGAGTTCCCACATTATTACATCACACGTCCCTCATTAACTGCCTAGCAATTTTTTCATTGTTTTGATCTTAACGTCAATGCCAAGAGTTTTTTTATTTATGGCATTAAGCATGTGTAGTGTATATTATTTCTATTAAAGCAGAGTGCATGAAATATTAGCAAAGGATCACTCGTTCTCCAGCTCTTCCAGAACCATAACTGGCAACGTGTTCAATGCCAAGAGCATCATCCCGAGTAGTCTTTTCTTTGGGATCGGGGCCTTGCATTTACATTTTTATTTTTATAATAAAAATGAGGTCTAAATATCCTTGTGAGCAGAACGCTGTTACTGCATTAGCCAAATTGACCGTAGGTTGCACTCATGACAATGGGCAGTTAAAAGCCTTAATTTTAACCAGAATTCGCATTTTCCTTTTTATTTCATACGAAGAAAAACTCTCTCTGTGTTGGCCATTTGGAAACACATAAAATTACATTTAAATTGAAAGCGCAAAAGTTTTACTTACTTGTGTTTAAAAGTGCATGTTTAAAAATGCAACTAACTCGCTCCATAGGGAATATTTATGAGCCCTATGGGTTTTGAAACATTCACAGATTTACAAGTACTTGTAAACCTGGAAATGCATCAAAACCTCACGCCTCTACAGGGCAGGTGTAACAAGGAGAATTTTGTTTATTTCCCCTCATTTTTTTACTCTTTCCATGTGTGCTGCATTCTGCAGCACGTATAGAAAGACAAAAACGCCTCCATGGATTGTTTCTGTACAGGAAGGTGCCCCTTCCTGCGCCAAAACAATCCTGCCTACAAGGCAGGCACCCTTGCACCATGGGGCAAGGGTACTGGCATTGGCGCTAGGCTGCAGAAACAGTGCCAGGACGGGGGGGCGGGAAGGACAGGAATGCACGGTATTGCATAAATATGGTTCAGGCCTGCCCTTTCACTTTGGCGTAGGGCAGCACAGCTGGTAATTTGCCATGCGGTGTATGCCAAAACCCAGTACATTTGGCCCTATGTATTTTGCATAGTGTAATAACATCTAAACTTACTACAGTGTGTGTTTATTGCTGCCTTGTGTTTGTCCTGCTGGAATTGTGATTCTCCTGGTCGATGTGTGACCCTGGGCAAAACTTTAGGAAACATCGTGAGTGTTTGGCAAATTATATTTAGACCATTTGTGCCCCCCTTGGCGGCAGATCGGCTGATTTTTGTTAGGTCAACCACTAGGCACCAGGGATCTTTTTTTTTTAGCCAATGTCACGCAAGGGGAGCGACCCCTTAGGCAAGGGTCGCTCCCTGGTGGGGTGGGGGGGAATTTATTATATGCCATTTCTGCCCCCCCGGGGGCATATCGGCCTATTGTTATTAGGCCGATCTGCCCCTGGGGGGGGCAGAAACGTCTAGGCGGCAGGTAATTTTTTTTTTGTTTTTTTTGTTGTTGTTTTGTTTTTTAGATGTTGGGAGCGACCCCTTAGGCAAGGGTCGCTCCCCTGGGGGGCAAATTGTATTTAAACCATTTCTGCCCCCCTTGGTGGCAGATCGGCTGACTTTTGTTAGGTCAATCTGCCCCCAAGGGTGGCAGAAACCACTTAGGCACCAGGGATTGGTGTGTGTGTGTGTTTTCTTTAGGGGGGCAGCCCCTTGGGTAAGGGACGCTCCCCATGGGGGCACATTACTGTTGGCCATATCCGCCCCCCTTGGGGGCAGGTGGGCCTATTTTTGGAAGGGGGCAGAAAGCCCACCAGAGAAAAGGGAAGTTTTTTTTCCAAAATAAGAGGGTCGGGGTATGGCATGCCCCCACCCCAAATAAATGGGGCCAAAGTTGTTCTGCCCACCAGTGGGCAGATGGAACAATTACCCCTGATCTACACCCCGGGGGGCAGAAAGTCTACTAGATGCCAGGGAATTTAAAGAAAAACAAAAAATATTGGAGTGGTGGCTACCAACCAGTATGGGCCTGGTTATGCCCCACCCCAACTGAAGGGATTAACAGTCTTTCAGCTCTCCTCGCACTCTAAATAATCTTATCCCACAGCAAGCAAGAAGACATTTGATTATTTTGGGTTTTGGTTTTACATTTGGCCCATGAGAGCTTGGCTAACACATCTGAAAACTAAACATCTGGGTGATTCCAGGGTGGTGTGTTTCACATGCACCCCACACCATTTTTGTACCCACAAATCCCTGCAAACCTCCAACTTGGCTTGAAATCACACATTTTCCCAAGTTGTTGTGATGGAACCTTCCGGAATCTTCAGGAATCCACAAAATTCCTACCACCCAGCATCTATACAGATAATATTCTGTTGCACTTGTCAGCCTAAAAATGTTTTTGGACCCTCTTTGGTTCCCCCTCAATAGCGACAAGTTTTTGGCTCTTCCCTTTCACAAGTACTTGGCCCACCTACACAAATGAGGTATAATTTTTACCAGGAGACTGAGGGGAACGTTGAGTGGTATGAAATTTGTCCCCGTGCGGTAATCCCACACAGAAATGTTGGGAAAATGTGATTTTTTTAGCTAAATTTGAGGTATGCTGAGGATTCTGGGTAAGAAAACATTGGGATATCCACGCAAGTCACACCTCCGTGGACTCCCTCAGGTGTCTAGTTTTCAGAAATGTCTGGGTTTGGTAGGTTTCCCTAGATGGCTGCTGAGCCCAGGAACAAAAATGCAAGTGGCCCCCGCAAAAACAGGTAGTTTTGTTTTTGATAATTTTGATGTGTCCAGATAGTGTTTTGGGGCATTTTCTTTCGTGGGCAGTAGGCCTACCCACAAAAGTGAGGTACCATTTTTATCGAGAGACTTGGGGGAACGCTGGGTGGCTCCTCTCTGATTCCAGAACTTTCTGTCACCGAAATGAGAGGAAAAAGTGTTTTTGGGCCACATTTTGAGGTTTGCAAAGGATTCTGGGTAACAGAACCTGGTCAGAGCCCCACAAGTCACCCCATCTTGGATTCCCCTAGGTGTCAAGTTTTCAGAACAATGCAGGTTTGCTAGGTTTCCCTAGGTGCCGGCTGAGCTATATGCCAAAATCCACACCCAGGCACTTTGCAAAATATAGCTCTGTTTTCTTTGTGAAAATGTGATGTGTCCAGGTTGTGTTTTGGGGCATTTCCTGTCGAGGGCGCTAGGCCCACCCCCACAAGTGAGGTACCATTTTTATCGGGAGACTTGGGGGAACGCTGGGTGGAAGGAAATTTGTGGCTCCTCTCAGATTCCAGAACTTTATGTCACCAAAATGAGAGGAAAAAGTGTTTTTTGGCCACATTTTGAGGTTTGCAAAGGATTCTGGGTAACAGAACATGGTCAGAGCCCCACAAGTCACCCCATCTTGGATTCCCCTAGGTGTCTAGTTTTTAAAACTGCGCAGGTTTGCTAGGTTTCCCTAGGTGCCGGCTGAACTACAGGCCAAAATCCACAGCTAGGCACTTTGTAAAAAAAAGCTCTGTTTTCTTTGTGAAAATGTGATGTGTCCACGTTGTGTTTTGGTGCATTTCCTTTCGCGGGCACTAGGCCTACCCACGCAAGTGAAGTACCATTTTTATCAGGAGACATAGGGGAACACAGAATAGCAAAACAAGTGTTACTGCCCCTTGTCTTTCTCCACATTTTTTCCTTCCAAATGTAAGACAGTGTGTAAAAAAGATGTCTATTTGAGAAATGCTCTGTAATTCACAAGCTAGTATGGGCATCCTGAAATTGAGAGATGTGCAAATAACCACTGCTTCTCAACACCTTATCTTGTGGCCATTTTGGAAATACAAAGGTTTTCTTGATACCTATTTTTCACTTTTTATATTTCAGCAAATAAATTGCTGTATACCCGGTATAGAATGAAAACCCATTGCAAGGTGGAGCTCATTTATTGACTCTGGGTACCTAGGGTTCTTGATGAACCTACAAGACTATGGTCCATATTTATACTTTTTTAGCGCCGCATTTGCGCCGCTTTTTTACGCAGAAACGGCGCAAACTTACAAAATACAATTGTATTTTGTAAGTTTGCGCCATTTTTGCATCAAAAAGTGGCGCAAATACGGCGCTAAAAAAGTATAAATATTGGCTTATATATCCCCGCAACCAGAAGAGTCCAGCAGACATAACAGTATATTGCTTTAAAAAATCTGACATTGCAGGAAAAAGTTACAGAGTAAAATGTGGAGAAAAATGGCTGTTTTTTTTCCTCAGTTTTAATACTTTTTAATTTCAGCAGTTATTTTCTGTAGGAAACACTTGTAGGATCTACACAAATGACCCCTTGCTGAATTCAGAATTTTGTCTACTTGTCAGAAATGTTTAGCTTTCTGGGATCCAGCATTGGTTTCTTACCCATTTCGGCCACTAACTGGAAGGAGGCTGAAAGCACAAAAAATAGTAAAAATGGGGTATGTCCCAGTAAAATGTCAAAATTGTGTTAAAAAATTGGGTTTTCTAATTCAAGTCTGCCTGTTCCTGAAAGCTGGGAAGATGGTGATCTTACCACCGCAAACCCTTTGTTGATGCCATTTTCAGGGAAAAAACCACAAGCCGCCTTCTGCAGCCCTTTTTTCCATTTTTTTTAAAAAAAAACGATTTTTTTGCTGTATTTTGGCTAATGTCTCGGTCTCCTTCAGGGGAACCCACAAAGTCTGGGTACCTCTAGAATCCCTAGGATGTTGGAAAAAAGGACGCAAATGTGGCGTGGGTAGCTTATGTGAACAAAAAGTTATAAGGACTTAAGCAAGAACTGCCCCAAATAGCCAAAAAAGGGCTCTGCACAGGAGGGGAAAAGGCCTGGCAGCAAAGGGGTTCAAAAGAGCTGTTGAGTGTGATGCTCTTTTTGTTATGGCCACAAGATGGCAGTGCTTTGCTACTTTTCGACATAAGAAATGTTAACAATTGTTTCTAACCTGTTTTGAAAGCTCTTGTATGCTAGGCAGTAGTTCTTAACCTGTGGTCCGGGGAATCACTGGGGGTCCGCGAAGCCTACTCAGGGGGTCCACGACTGCTTAGTGATTGTATAATTAGAAAAAATAAAGCATTCTTTAATGTGAAGGAATTTGATATTGAAAGTTGAATATTAAGGATGTATCCTCATAGGAGCAATGCAAGTGCATCAAACTAAATATTGTATGGACCATGAGTGCCCTTAGTTGAATTTAGAAGTTACAACCTTCTATTCAAATTTGGATATGTTTATATTTGTTTTGGAATCAAATAAAATATGTCATAATTTGTATATTTGTTTGATGAATGCTTGTTTCTGTTTTTTATGCATTGTAGTTCAAATTCTCACAAATGCTTAGTCTTGGGTCCCTGGCTTCCTGTAATTATTCACTGTGGGTCCCTGGGTTCCAATAACGACTCAGTGGGGGTCCTGGGGCTCTGTAATAATTAGATGGGGGTACACGGAAGTCAAAAGGTTAAGAACTACTGTGCTAGGTTTTCTAATTACTGAACTCTGAACTCCCTGACTCAATGGTATTTACGTGTAGTAAAGTTACAACTGCAGAGTCTCTGCACTTGACGCAGATGTCTCTGCACTAAGAACTGCAGTACGGAGATTCCACCCTGAGTGTGGTGACTTAGCATTCATAACTTTACTACATGAGTCCCTATGTGAACTGGGCCCTTAATGTGCATGTGCCAGGCACTTTTTCAATCTAGCAAACTCTGGGGGCAGTGGCAGCTGGTATTTCAAGCTGGAGGGGGTGGGTGGGCCATACATGCACACACATAAACTCACCCATCTACATGCACACTCACTCACACACATGCATTCACAAGCATGCACACATACCTCACCATTCACAAGCACATACACATACACATGCACACACATCATTCACAGCACGGATGCACAAATGCACATATATTCATACATACACACATGCATGCACACAGTAAACGTTAAAAAAAAAACTTATGAGCTGCAATTGGTGATCTCAGGTGTTAGGAATGAGGCCTCTGAGGTTCCATGAGGGGTGTGACTGCTGCCTTTTCTCATTGGCTGACTGTGGGCCAAGCAGTGAGAGGAGGTGCCAGTCCTTTACTCATCACAGATTTGGATAGGGACAGTGAGAGTTGCTGAGCCCACCAACTCTATGACAAGGTGTCACTGATTGACACTCAGCCCTGAGCACATCAGGGCTAAAAATTGAAGTGCCCAGGCTCAAGTCTTTCTGTGACACCTCCCCTTGTCATGAGCGGGAGGACCTCCAAGAGCTTTGCTGCAAAGTTCAGCTCAGGTGGCCTGGCGCCGGTGCATTTAGCACATGTCTAGCACCTGGCTGCATGACATTAACATAAAGACAGTCTATCAGGCTGACCTTTGCTCATTGTGACAGAAAATCTTCATGTTTGTTAAAACAGGAGGGTGGGGGTGGGTTGCCTCCATCCCTAAGTGCAGGCTTCTGCTGTCTGGGTGGCAACTTTTCACACAAAGCAACTTAGCAACCAAAGTTAATGTACTGTGCTGCAGTGTGTAAAAGGAAGAGAGCAGAATAGCACCATTTTGTTAAAGATATGGAACTGTTTTCCTCCCTTCCTGTGCTGGTGCACTTTAGACTGCCATGCACCACACACACACCCTTCCACCATAGGGTGTGTGCTCAATGTCAAGCATAGGTTTTGTACAGGAAGGATACTCTTCCAGTACAAAATACTATGCTTAGGCAAAATGTAACACTTTTCTACATTTTTATGTGTGCTGCAGTGGCAGCCCATCATTACGTATGCCAGGCTCCACCCCCTCCCTTTTCCAATGCATGATGAATGTCTCTCAGCCTTCGCAAAGGGCAGCCTGGGACCTCACTCATCATGTCAGGCTGCGCTCGTTACATGTTAATGTGCAGGTGCCTGGATGCATGAGCCAAGGTTTGTGGGGCTCAAGACGCACAGCCCTGAGGGCAGTAACATCATCTTCCTCACTCCAAGGGGGAGTGGCAGTGATAAAGTCAGTCCTGACTTTATCACTGCCTACAAGCATTACAAACCAAGGATGGTTGCACAACAACATCCATTTGCCACTCATGGTATGCCACCTTAAAGCAGAGCAATGCAAAGCAGTGCTAGTGCTTCTTTTGCATTTGTTTAGGGCTAGGTTTGAGCACAAATACATTTTTGTGCTGGAAAGTAAATCCTAAACCAACAGGCTGAGCCAACCTGGCACAGACAATTAGAAAATCTGCCCCTTGATGTTATTTTTGCATGAGTCCATGGAAATAGGTTTCTTCAATTGCTGCGCATCTTTATTGTCTGTTGCTCATACTGAGTGATGAGGAGCCACCCAATGAGGTACTCCTTTGAATGACAGTGACTGTTTCTCCCTGAGAAGCCATAACTCTACTAATTGTCAGTGAGTGCCGAATATAGTAGTGATTTACAAGTCTTTTTACCCGAAACCTAGTGGGGACACTGCGTACTGTCTTTCCCTGGTAAATCTGTGTGTCATTTATGACTGGCCTCTTCATTCTACTTGATTGCATGTGTACTATACATGAGAGTGCTTGGAAATGCGACGTGTAGTGCTCATGTTGTGGTCACTCTGGTCCTAACGCTGTAGAGTGCTCAATGAGGTTAGTGGTAGTGCCTGCCTTCTCCCTCTGTGTGTCCTGAGGATTGGGACTAACTTTGACTCTATCTGGCCAGTTGAATTTGGGTCAGCAGCCTCAGAACTGGATAAAAGCTAAACCCCTGATTCATGTCAAATGTTAAATTTTTACTCAAAGACTGCTGTACTCCTCTAGCAGAAAGTAAGGTCCAGAGACAGAAATCTATGCTGTCCCCCTTTGAGGAGTGAACATTGTACCTCCTATGCTGAGGAAGAAGGATCTGCAGTAGCTTACAGGCCCAGCAGGTAGAAACCCTGCATGTACTTGCTTTTCAACCAGAGTCCAAATTCAGTGTTCAGCAACTTGTCCTGAGAAGATCAGAGATGCTGAGTTTTCATCGACTGGCAGGCTGCGGCCGATGAGCAGCCCAACCCCATTCTCTGCCTCCAGGTCACCCAGTGCCAGTGTGCCGCACACTTTGCAGCTATGAGAAAACGTCTCCTGCAACTGACAACTATGTGAAGTCTGCTGCTGTTTCTGTGAGCAATGAACATGTAAGGTTGGCGGGTCTGCACCATGGATTTGCCATACTTCTTCTGCACATGGTAGGCCCGCAGCCTGCACCCTCCATCTGCCATACTTCTGTAACTCAACTGAGCATGTAAGTGATTCATCCATGCCCAATGTCCATGTGAGACCGTGTACTGCACGCTTCATTACAGCGCTACTTCTTCTACAACCAATGATTATTTAAACTTATGTGCTTTACTGGTGGTGGCTCCTGACAAAAACATATATGCAGGCTGATGTTCAAAAGAGAGAGTGGTGGGCACAATAACTATTCACCATTTAACAGCTGGCGCACTGTTAGTGTGCTCCCCACTAGTGCCCTTGTTAAAACCATGGGGGGTTCTAGAGATTCCCTATGAAACAAACCCCCATCAGAAAGATTGGTCACAACATTCGTGGTCCCTCACCAAGGACAGACAGGAGGGCGCTTGGATTGAAACATAGAACAATGATTTGAATGTGTATTTTGTTACCCACCTCCACATTGATTCGAGGAATTCCAGAACGTTGGTTTCAATTTGGATGGTATACAGTTTCAAGGTATAAGAAATATAAAGTTCACAAATATGTATGATGAACAGATTGTGGATTTGAGAATTTCCCTCCATATCATCTGTATTCTTCTGGTGGAGAGCTGGTGGCCATTCTAAACATTTTGTTGGCCCTGACACAAGGGGACTCCGGTGACATATCCTGGGCATTATGATTTACGTCCTTGGCATAGCATGAGCATTCTAGGCGTTATGGTGGATCTGGCATAAGGTCGTCCTCTGGCACATTCGGGGCATTCTAGGATTTATGATTGTGCTGGCTTAAAATGGCTATTGGATTGTACAGTGAGCATTCAAGAAAGTTTAGAGGGATGGCTTAAAATAATTATTTTGCCATATTGTGGGCATTCTAGGCATTATTAGCAGCCCTCGCACAAGCTGCACTTCTTTGGCTGATGTTAACTAGTCCCTTCGTTCACATGATGCTAAACTGCTCTAAAGGAAACACAATCTCTAACTGGAATGGTCTAAGCTAACGGCATCCCCCTCTAGGCAGTCACTGAAATTCTGTACATAGGTACATATGATAAATTCATATACTGTCCTGTTATTCTTCAGTATTGGTTATCCACCTAATCCCAACCCCACCTCAATGTATGCTATCCAAACCTACTGATATATCAAGAGATATCATTGGTATTTACAGCATTTCTTGTTGAAGTGCTTCATTGTGCACTGATGAATAAAAACTAAATATACATTCTGTTCTGTCCTAAGTTGTAACTGTCTCGTTTGCAGTGGTGGTTGGCGACTTGGTAAAGTGGTAGAGCGGGGGTGATAAAACAAAAATAAAATATAAATAAAAAAAAACTTACCTGAATGTGGCACCCAATCTCCGCTGCATTGCAAGCTCCCAGCCTGCCCTGCGGCCAATCATGACGCTGCTCAAAGTGGCGTTATGATTGGCTGGAGTGCCCTGCTGGGTTGGAGAGAGCCCTTGTGTGCATGTGTGTTTGGCTGGCCCGAGACGGCCTGCCAAACAAACATGCGCACTGAGGGGAGTGCTCCGTGCACTCCCCTCACTGCTCGTCACCCCCATCACCCTGCCCCCTTTAAAAATAAAATGAAAAAAATCCTAGTTTATTATCATTTTATTTTTATAGGTTTGCAGCTCCTGCTGCTGGCGGGAGGACGGGTTCGACGCTCCTCTGTAATAGCAGAGGAGCCGCCCCTGCTCGTTTGGGAGAGAATCTTGTACCGCTGCTACCATAATGCTTCCTGTTCCATGTGTTAAGGAAGCATGCAATACTTCTTCTTCTGGCATTCCTCATGTATGTGTGTGGTAAGCAACTTTTTGTGGTATGCGTGTTCTCTGTGTGAAGCAACACAATTTATTCAGCATCAAGAAACTCTTCAGGCTGAACGTCTGCTTTACAAATACACATTATGTAGCATAAATATTATTGAAAGTTATTCTGTTCCATGTGCATGCCTGTTTTGTCTGTGATAGAAAGTTTGCACTACTACCTCCTACTGTACCTGATGTTTTAGATCTTCTCTGAATATTGTCTCTGGTTCTTGATGTGCTTGGATAGCTGTTGCCCCAAAGCCTGCGACTGATGTCTCAATTCACTAATGCATCAACTGCAAGGCGTTCTGTGTCACCTCATTGTCACAGTTTTGCATCCTGGCTTATCCACTCCACCTTACCTATTCTCAAGATTAATAAAATAAGCATCACTGAGTTGAGATCATTTAATATGAGTTGTTCAGCACTATGCTACTCGCAGGTGAACATAAGCTTTCCAAATGTATGTTATACTGATTCCCCTGATGTGCATGTTCAGTGTGAGAGAGAAGCATGCAGTGCTATTATCTGTGCGACTCAAATATGTGGTAAATATGCAGGAAACTGCACTGCTTTTGTCCATATTATAAACCTTATTTACAGGGAGTGCAGAATTATTAGGCAAGTTGTATTTTTGAGGATTAATTTTATTATTGAACAACAACCATGTTCTCAATGAACCCAAAAAACACATTAATATCAAAGCTGAAATTTTTGGAAGTAGTTTTTAGTTTGTTTTTAGTTTTAGCTATGTTAGGGGGATATCTGTGTGTGCAGGTGACTATTACTGTGCATAATTATTAGGCAACTTAACAAAAAAAAATATATACCCATTTCAATGATTTATTATTACCAGTGAAACCAATATAACATCTCAACATTCACAAATATACATTTCTGACATTCAAAAACAAAACAAAAACAAATCAGTGACCAATATAGCCACCTTTATTTGCAAGGACACTCAAAAGCCTGCCATCCATGGATTCTGTCAGTGTTTTGATCTGTTCACCATCAACATTGCGTGCAGCAGCAACCACATCCTCCCAGACACTGTTCAGAGAGGTGTACTGTTTTCCCTCCTTGTAAATCTCACATTTGATGATGGACCACAGGTTCTCAATGGGGTTCAGATCAGGTGAACAAGGAGGCCATGTCATTAGATTTCCTTCTTTTATACCCTTTCTTGCCAGCCACGCTGTGGAGTACTTGGACGCGTGTGATGGAGCATTGTCCTGCATGAAAATCATGTTTTTCTTGAAGGATGCAGACTTCTTCCTGTACCACTGCTTGAAGAAGGTGTCTTCCAGGAACTGGCAGTAGGACTGGGAGTTGAGCTTGACTCCATCCTCAACCCGAAAAGGCCCCACAAGCTCATCTTTGATGATACCAGCCCAAACCAGTACTCCACCTCCACCTTGCTGGCGTCTGAGTCGGACTGGAGCTCTCTGCCCTTTACCAATCCAGCCACGGGCCCATCCATCTGGCCCATCAAGACTCACTCTCATTTCATCAGTCCATAAAACCTTAGGAAAATCAGTCTTGAGATATTTCTTGGCCCAGTCTTGACGTTTCAGCTTGTGTGTCTTGTTCAGTGGTGGTCGTCTTTCAGCCTTTCTTACCTTGGCCATGTCTCTGAGTATTGCACACCTTGTGCTTTTGGGCACTCCAGTGATGTTGCAGCTCTGAAATATGGCCAAACTGGTGGCAAGTGGCATCGTGGCAGCTGCACGCTTGACTTTTCTCAGTTCATGGGCAGTTAATTTGCGCCTTGGTTTTTCCACACGCTTCTTGCGACCCTGTTGACTATTTTGAATGAAACGCTTGATTGTTCGATGATCACGCTTCAGAAGCTTTGCAATTTTAAGAGTGCTGCATCCCTCTGCAAGATATCTCACTATTTTTGACTTTTCTGAGCCTGTCAAGTCCTTCTTTTGACCCATTTTGCCAAAGGAAAGGAAGTTGCCTAATAATTATGCACACCTGATATAGGGTGTTGATGTCATTAGACCACACCCCTTCTCATTACAGAGATGCACATCACCTAATATGCTTAATTGGTAGTAGGCTTTCGAGCCTATACAGCTTGGAGTAAGACAACATGCATAAAGAGGATGATGTGGTCAAAATACTCATTTGCCTAATAATTCTGCACTCCCTGTAGAGTTTGGCAGATATGTTACACCTTCAAAATCATGGCAGGAATCCAGTCCGCCCTATCACAATTGGGTTATATTCAATAGCACCCTAAATATGGAAGACTGGGCATCCACCATCTTTTGACGTAATACCCGGTTTACAGAACTCTACATTTGGCCCTATATCTGTTCTGTGTACACCAAAATTAGAGGTGGGTGAGCCACGGAAAGCTCGAGCCAGGCTCAAGCCTGAAGCCTGGCTCTGTCCTGTTGGAATCTCGAGCCCATAACGTGCCAAGCATTCATACCGGTTCTGCCTACCTCCCTATACCCAGGATGTGGCGTTACCGGCAGAGTTGCCAGCTGAAGTGATGGAAAACCAGGTTAGTCTCGGGTCGGCTCACCATCGCTAGGGTGACCAGATTTTGAGGAGCAGAGAGAAGGACTAACGACTTTACACTCACTTTTATATCTGGCCTGTCCCGTGTTTTTTTGCGTAGCTTTGTGAATGTGTGTCTATACATGTGTGTGTGTTTATATATATATATATATATATATGTATATATATATATATATATATATATATATATATATATATATATATATATATATATATAAACACACACACATACTTACACACATTTACAAGACTACATATATCAAATTAGCTAGGCTTCACATCCCGCCCTGCACACCCAACCCGCCCCCACCAACCTCTCTCTGCTCCCCACTCTGTCTCTCTGCCGGAGCAGACAGGGGACTGTGTTGCCTGACAGAAACAGATAAATTACTTTTATTATTTCATAATTTGTAGGCGTCTTTAACTTCTACTTCCCTAGATAATCTGCCCTTTGTCACAAAAACCGGGACATTTATTTAAAATGAAGAGCAGCGTCGGGACGCCGGGACAGTCCTTTAAAAACCGGGACTGTCCGGGGAAATCCGGGACGTCTGGTCACCCTAACCACCGTGTGATTCTTGGCCAATTACTTAATGTGCCCATGCTTATTAACAATGCATGTAACAGTGTGTAAGGTAAATGGTGCTCTGGTAAAGCGCTCCAAAACCTTTGGGTCGATTTAAAAAAATAATAATACACAAAGAGAGGTAAAAACAAAGTCTTAACATAAGGAAAGACAAATAGATGGCTGATGTGTACAGAGTAAAAACATAAAACCTGGAAAATTGAGCTTCACCGCAAATTGTGTTATCTTAGGCAAATGTCTTATTTCACCAAAACTCTTTTTTACGTCATAATTGCGTATGAAAGCCCTCTCAAATATGTGAGTTTATACTTCCAGGTGCTAGAATGTACCCTATTAGTGTCAAAGCTTCCAAGTGTTAAATAATTGTACTTTTTTGAATTCTTGAAACGACTTTATTATATTTTACTGGATATCTGTTGTATGATTTACATAGGAAATATATCCAGGGCTCGGCTGATGCACAGGCTCAAAGATCCGAGCCAGCCGCTTGCCTCGGCTCCCGCTCGGCTCGCCCACCTCTATGACAAGCCGTGTACTACTGCTGCCCGTGTTGGAGCTGCTGAATGGGTTAGGCTCGAGACAAAACATTGTCAATACAGTTTGCTTTGTCTATGTTTTTTTTCTCATGGTTTCTTCATACTTATACGTAATATTTTAAACAGTGGAAAGACAGTGTTATCATTTCAAACACGAGACACAATGCTGAGGTCAGATGCCCTGACATTTTCAGAATCGGGATTTTAAAAAATCCAAAGAACTTTGAAAAAAATGTAAAAATAGTGTGTGAAACGGCTGCGCCGCTTACAATGGCTCTTGTGTGTTTCATTATTACAGAGGCATTCCTCTATTCCTCATGACTTTTGTTCTTTTAGCAAACGCACTCTTTGTCCCAGAGTGCACCGCTACGCCAGGGGTCAAAGGACGTGTCAGTGAGTCTGCGAATCATCAGTGGAAATGGCGGGCGAAACAATCTACACATTTTTGAAGAGTGGATCCGAGTATGAGCTCAGGGAGAAACATCATCATTTGCATAATTCAAGTAATCAAAGTATACAACTAGGGAGTGGCAAAGGTCACGAGATCGAAAGTAGCAAAACTATAGCCATTCTAACAATACTTAGGGCATTCACTTCGTCTACGTATTTTACCAAAAGCATTGTTGTAATTTTAGGCGCAGCACCGCCATTAAAGGGGCAGAGAAGTCCTGCTCCTATGCCTGTTATAGGGGAGGGGGGAGTGGGAAGAGTCAGCACTCTGTCGAAATAATTGTTTTTAATCCTTTCCTTTGATCTGTTTGGCGCTTCAACCAACAAGTGTTAGTAAATACACTGGATGAGGAAACCCTTACTGGGGAGCGTTGGAGAGACACGTACGCACGCACACGGAAGGGAAGAAAGAACAAAGGAAGAGTAAAGGGAAGAATTGAAGTTAGAAGTAAAGAAAGACAGAAAGAAGGGAGGAAGGAAATAAGGGACGTAGGAAAGTCGGATGGAAAGAAGCGAAAATGGAAGAAAGGAAAAACGGTGAAAAGAAGGAAGGAAAGCATTACAAATAAAAGGGAAAGGGGTTATAATGATAAAAAAGAATGGAAAGGAAGGGAAGAAGAAAAACAAATAGGAAGAAAGTATGAAAAAGTGAGAGAAGAAAAAAAGGAAAAGAAAGAAGGAGACGGAAACGCTAGAAGGAAAGCAGGCAGAATGTATGAGAGAAAGAAAGAAATTAGGTCCGAAAAAGAAAAGAAGGACAGGAGGAAGTAAGGAATGTAGATGGGAAGAAAGTAGATATGTAAAGAAGGAAAGAATGGACACAAATATAATGCTTGGAAAAAGTTAGCAAATAAAGAAATATATGTGAAAAAGGGGGAAGCTGATGAAAAAATAAAGTCAGATCGAAAGAAGGGAAGAAAAATCAGAAGGAAGGAATGGGGAAAGGATGAAAGGGAGGAAACATATGGAAAAGCAGACAGGGATTTGTAAATAAGAGGAGAAGGAAAAGGGAACGTAGATGGGCAGAAAATAGCTATATGAAAAAGAAAAGAATAGAAGAAATGTGAGGAGAAGAAAGGAAAGGGGTGCAAAATGCGAAAAAATCAAAAACAGGGAGGAAGAAAATATGGAAGGAATATTGCGTTGAAAGACAGATAAAAAGAAGAGATGGAAAAAGATGGCTGTTTGACATAGTGTCCCCATCCTTGCCATTATTTTTGCCATTCCAAGCATTGTGGTGGCATTAATCGGCTATCAGTAACACATAGTGGTCACCCAAGACTTCCTTTGCAGGTCGTGGCATGAGTGGGCCCATGGCATGGTTACTAGCTATGGCATGTAAGGTCATCCCTGACAAGGGTTTATAATTCTTAAACGTGCAGGACAAATTCTGTCCATGTGGAGCAGTAGTTCATTTGTACACTTAAGAAAAATTGCAAGCAGGCACAGGACTGCGTTTTGGAGTGCCCATTACATTACCCAAACTCTACCTGCTACACTAGTCGTCGTTGTCTTAGAGCGCACCAACACACGGGGAGCCAAAAACCAAGACGTGGAATTCAAGGTGGAATGATTTAATCGTACACAGTTTCTGTACCCATAACCTCCACTGCATGGAAATAGACCATTTGTCTCACCTTTATATAAGCAACCATTCTAAAATCGATTGTTAATCTCAATATCTAGAGAGAAGCTCCTCAGTTCTTTACATATGATTTACAGATGTGCATCCAAAATAGCAGCGGGTGGGTAGTGGCCAAACATGCAACCCTTCGCGTCATTTTAGATACATTTTTATTGAAACTTTATAAGTGATGTTTGTATTTTTTGACTCAATATAGCCAACACATTCGGAACCTTTAAAAAGAAAACATAGCTGAAGAATAAACATAACACATAATACAGTGCAATGCCCCTTGGGCCCAGATTTACAAAGAGCTCGTGTTACCCTTGCATCATGCAAGGTGCTGCTAGCCCTTTAGTAGGATTTACTAAGCCACGTAATGTCACCTTGCATGGCTCTGAGTGGCTTAGTAAATTCAGAGTAATGCAAGTTAGTGCAAATCGCTGCCTAACACTACTCCGTGTTGGGAAGGCATTCCATGAGTGGAGCTTGGTTGCTCCCTTGCATCCACCCATGGATTCTGACACAATCCCAGCTTTAATAAGGTTAGTAAACCTGCGACTGCGTCAAAAGGGTGTATCTTCCCAACAGGCATAACAACCAGAAATATCTTGATGTCTCCTCATTATTTCCTCTTTCCATGTGGGTAGAAGGTATCACTTCCTGCACAAAAACAAAGGTGCCGGTAATGCAGGCACCCTTGCACCATAGCGGAACACTGCCTGCGCTGGCGCTGGGCATTGCTCATTTCGTCTGCTCAGGGACAGAACAGGAATGTGTCATATTGTTTTTTTGTACAGTTTTATGTAGCGCAAAACTGACCCAAAGGTACTGGAGTCAGTCGTGGCTTATGTGTGGGGGGGGGGGCACTGCTTTCATGCTGCTGGGAGCATGAAAGCAGTGTTAGGATTGGCTGGTGTGCCCTGGCTTGAGCCAGAGTGGGAGCTTCTGCCTGCTGTCTCCAACTTGGCAACACAGTGCCGGATAGGAGAGAGCCCAGTGCGCATGTGTGTTCGGCTGGCCTGAGCAAGCCGGCCAAACATACATGCGTACTGAGGGGAATGCTGTGCACGCCCACTCCGCCCCGTCACTCCCCATGGACACGTCCATTTTACAATAAAACGATAATAAACATAGTTTATTATCGTTATATTGTAAAAGGTTTGCAGTTGCTACTGGTGGGGGGGGGGGGGTGACGCTCATCCCCCATACCAGAGGAGCTGCAGCTGATTGGAGTGCTTTACATGAGCACCAGTTACATTACACAAGTGCAACATCATTTTTTTTAGGCACAGGGAAATTATGTGATTTTCCCAGGATGACAGGATGTTCAGTGGAGGCTGGGAGTCGAACCTGGTTACCCAGGTTCTAAAGTCAGCGGCTGTGGCTGTTACGCCACATCTTCACCCCCTTATTTTTTAGTAGATATGGCACATTTTTTCTCAATCCCTGTCTCACACTGCAGCTGCATTGCATGACGTTTTGAAAAAGCTGCCTTTTGGATTGATTGCTCATTGGTGTCCTACCACTATTCCTGACAAGACAAAGTGAAACATAATCAAAACAAACATTTTACACGTGTCTGATTTGCAAAATCACCATAATACCATTTCTATTCATGCATATACAAGCACCCCTGTAGGAAGCTTGGTTCTGGTTGCAGTACCCCCACTTTTTGCCTGTTTTTTGATGAAACTTTGACTGAAGTGCACTGGGTTTTGGCTAACCAGGTCCCCAGTGCCAGTGTTCCTTGCCCAAAACAAGACACCTAGGGCGTCATTACAACATTGGCGGTAAAAGCCGCTTACCGCCGTGCAGAAGATCGCCAACACACCGCCGCGGCAAACCGCCACGGTCATTATGACCCACAACTCGGAAACCGCAAAAATACAGACACCCACAGAAGTCCGCCACACCAAAGGCCAGCGATAAACTGGCGATAACCAAACCGACACCGTCACGCCAACAGAAATACGCCCACACTATCACCACACACGAATCCACGCGGCGGTCTTTCAACCGCGGTATCCCATTGGCGGTACACACCGCCGCGCTCAAAATACACACACTCCTACAAAACACAGCCACATTGGACAATTCCAAATACACACACCTGATACACATAAAAACACCACTCCCACACACCCAATACAATATAAAACACACACCCACATCACCCACAAACCCCCACCACAAAAAAATCGGGACGACGCACAGAGAGAGAGACCATATAGAAGAATCGAGCACCCAGACGCACATATTACCATCACCCACACAAATCCCACGCACTTCACACAACACACCAATACACATCACCACACTTATCACCACACATTCCACCCCACACATCACCAACACACCCCATGGCACCGCAAAGACACCCCAGGTTTTCGGAGGAGGAACTTAGGGTCATGGTGGAGGAAATC
The DNA here is from genome assembly GCF_031143425.1 of Pleurodeles waltl. Classification (NCBI taxonomy): domain Eukaryota; kingdom Metazoa; phylum Chordata; class Amphibia; order Caudata; family Salamandridae; genus Pleurodeles; species Pleurodeles waltl. The sequence goes on along the minus strand of NC_090446.1, from coordinate 712,912,170 downwards.
ATCCGGGTAGAGCCACAGCTATTCGGAGCACAGGTGCAGCAGACGTCCATTGCAAGGAAGATGGAGCTATGGAGCAGAATAGTCGACAGGGTCAACGCAGTGGGACAGCACCCAAGAAATCGGGATGACATCAGGAAGAGGTGGAACGACCTACGGGGGAAGGTGCGTTCCGTGGTATCCAGACACCGGATTGCAGTGCAGAAGACTGGCGCCGGACCCCCACCTCTTCCCCCAGAATTTACGACATGGGAGGAGCAGGTCTTGGCGATCCTGCATCCTGAAGCCTCGGCGGAGTATCTGGAGGAATGGACTCTAGTAAGTCATATCTTCACTACTTCACCCCCCCCACCCCACCTGCATGCCAACACATACCCCCACCCTCAGCCTCACCCCATCACTCCTACTCTTTGCAAATGTCCCACCATCACAACCCACCCATCCCAGCACCAAGCCCTGCATGCGACCACAAAGCATGGACACCCATCACCAAAGCATGCCCACTGCACATACCCATACCCCCCCAAACCACCGACACAAAAGCCCCCACACAGGAATGCAAGCACCTGGGGACACGGGCACCCACCCATTGCACACCATTCCACACACAGATGCAATAATCATGCTTTTATACCCCTGCAGGACCCCTACGCAACGTCACTGCACAGAAGGGTCCACAAATGTCCACCCCCACCCCCCAGAAGAGGCCCACAGTGATGACTGCAGCTCTGTCGACCTGGATCTAGATGACCAGCCCGGCCCATCGGGGACCTCGGGACAGTCGGTTCCCCTCACACAGCCACAGGCCACTGCAGACCTACCCCCCCTCTGGAAACACTAGCACAGCACCCACCCAGCGGGCCCACACCTCTGTCTCCAGGACACGTCAAGCAGCAGTGTGTTCACCACTACAGGGCACCCAGGTTAACCCACCAACCCAACAACAACAGGGACCTGGGGGCAGTGGCAGTGGGCACACGGTCCAGGGGACAGAGGCGCAGGGAAACAGGGGAACTGGGAGGGCTGCTGTGCGACAGGGTGGGGACAGGCCCAGGGAACCCACTCTCCACGAGGCCCTCTCCTCCATCATGGGAGCATACCACCACTCCCAGGAGACAATGGCTACGGTACTGGCCAAGTTTCAGGAGACCCAGCGCATGCAGGAGGAACAGTATTTGGGCTTCAGGGAGGAACTCAGAACCATCAGCTCCGCCCTGGGCACCATCATAGGGGTGCTGAATCTGGTAGTGACCACTTTGAGGGACACTGTGGCACCACAAAGGGCCCCTGACACTAGCATGGACCAAGAACTGCACACCAACTCCGCCGGCGCTAGTGGACAGGAGGCACCGACACAGGACCAACAGGCCACCAGCACCCCATCCCCTGCAGAAGGAGAACCACCCTGCAAGCGGTCCCTGAGATCCAGGAAGAGGACAGAGTAAGATGCCAAGACCCCCGCCAAGAAAGGATACCACCCTGATAGTCATCCCACTGTCCCACTTTGTAACCCTGTCCATCCTTAAACTGCCCCAGCTCCACTTCCCAGACCCATTTGGACAATGCACCTGTGAGACTAATAGACGGGACTCTGCCATGGACATTCCTCCACCATCACCCCTCACCAATTTACAACCCCCCTCCAATAATTTGCACCTTAATAAACACCGTTCTTGCACAAAACAATCAGGAGTCTGTCTGTGAATGTGAATATAGTTATCTGTAATTACAGTGCCAAAATGCTTATTTACATTGTGATGCCAACATACCAATGTCACACAGCTGTAGTCCATGGGGAAACAAAGCAGATGTCACACTTTGGGACCCAGATCTCTGAAATCGTAAGGGAAAGTGACAACTCAGTTACCATACACTGGGTGAAAAGGACAGACAGTACAGAGGTAGTAGTGTTTAAGTACATGTAGTAGGCCGGTTTGTATTCTTACCTCTGTTCATTGGAAATATTGCAGTATCACTGTGTTCCTGCTGTCTATGTCGTCTTCTTCGTCTTCCTCCTCTTCACTCTCCACAGGCTCCACAGCTGCTACAACACCACCATCTGGACCATCCTCCTGCAGAAAAGGCACCTGGCGACGCAAAGCCAGGTTGTGAAGCATACAGCAGGCCACGATGATCTGGCACACCTTCTTTGGTAAGTAGAATAGGGATCCACCTGTCATACGGAGGCACCTGAACCTGGCCTACAGGAGGCCAAAGGTCTGCTCAATCAACCTCCTAGTTCGCCCATGGGCCTCATTGTAGCGTTCCTCTGCCCTAGTCCTGGGATTCCTACCTGGGGTCAGTAGCCATGACAGGTTGGGGTAACCAGAGCCACCAATTAGCCACACACAGTGTCTCTGGAGCTGACCCATCACATAAGGGATGCTGCTATTCCGCAGGATGTAGGCGTCATGCACTGAGCCAGGGAACATGGCATTCACATGGCAGATGTACTGGTCTGCCAAACATACCATCTGGACATTCATGGAATGATAATTCTTCCGGTTTCTGTACACCTGTTCACTCCTGTGGGGGGGGACCAGAGCCACATGGGTCCCATCAATGGCACCTATGATGTTGGGGATCTGTCCAAGGGCATAGAAGTCACCTTTCACTGTAGCCAAATCCTCCACCTCAGGGAAAACGATGTAGCTCCGCATGTGTTTCAGCAGGGCAGACAACACTCTGGACAACACGTTGGAAAACATAGGCTGGGACATCCCTGATGCTATGGCCACTGTTGTTTGAAATGACCCACTTGCTAGGAAATGGAGTACTGACAGCACCTGCACTTGAGGGGGGATTCCTGTGGGATGGCGTATAGGTGACATCAGGTCTGGCTCCAGCTGGGCACACAGTTCCAGAATAGTGGCACGGTCAAGCCTGTATGTCATGATGAGATGTCTCTCCTCCATTGTCGACAGGTCCACCAGCGGTCTGTACACCGGAGGATGCCGCCATCTCCTCACATGTCCCAGCGGACGGTGCCTATGAAGGACAACAGCAAGCACAGAATCAAACATCCCAGAGGTACGTAACCCCAGCTTTAAAAAAACACAGATCTTAACCCATCGAATGGCTTGTATGAGTGTGGATGCAAGGCCTAGGTATGTGTGACGTAGTACAAAAAGTAAGGCATGTGGGCCCCTGAAATGGCTGCTGCCTGACCTGTAAAGTGTGACAATGGGATGTGAGGTAACTGCGCTGGCGTTGCACACCGTGGCGGTAGGCGGTCGAAGACCGCGGTGCAATGCTGCATTGGTTAACATTGGACCCTATGGGTCTCAGGAGCCAATGACGATGTGCGCCGGCGGTCGCGGTACGCACCGCCGCGGACGTGACCACCATTTTCTCTCTGTTAATTCACTTGATACCTGATCTTCGACAGGAGAGGACCTAAACTGCAAGTGCTGCTGTGACCTCGGTCTGGAAGGGACAATGGCTCATGCGACTGGGGAAAGGGCCCCTGCCTTCACATCGGAGGAGTTGGAGAAGCTTGTGGATGGGGTCCTCCCCCAGTACGCGCTACTCTACGGTCCTCCAGCCAAACAGGTAAATACACTGGGAGCATGCTGTATGGTCTATGCCTGTGTTGAGTGGGGTGGATGAAAGATGGGGGGGGGGGAGGGAGAGATTGCGGCATGCTTGAAACGACGGTGAGTGCATGTGCCACATGGCAAGGGTAGGGATGGGGGGCCACTCACATTGATGGTGCAGAAGGTAATTACTTTTCTTCTCCACCTGTACATTTCATATAGGTCAGCGCCCACCAGAAGACGGATATATGGCGTGCCATCGCCAAGGACGTCCGGACCCTGGGGGTCCACCACAGACGGAGCACCCACTGGCGGAAGAGATGGGAGGACATTCGCCGCTGGAGCAGGAAGACGGCGGAGGCTCAGCTGGGGATGGCCTCCCAACGTAGGAGAGGTGCCCGTTGGACCTTGACCCCCTGATGTTCCGGATCCTGGCGGTGGCCTATCCCGAGTTGGATGGGCGCGTGAGGGCATCACAGCAGACACAGGGGGTGAGTACACTCACAATCTGCTAACTTTGCGCGCTGTGTAGGTGTCTGGGTGGGGGAGGAGGGCTGTGGGTATCCCTAGGCCAGGGCGAATTCCGTAGGCTAGGCCCCTCCGTAAGGCACGGCCCTGTGCCCCCACTCCCCACCACTGTAGGGTGCCAAGTACAGCTATTTATGGCCCTGTGTTACCTATGTGTGCAGATGTCGTCCATAGCCTTGTAGGCCATGTCCCAGGGATTGCAAAGTGGACCCCAAGTGCGCGGCGTAGTGCTGGGGGCTTCTGTGTCTGTGCTGTCTGCCAACGGTAGCGGGAATGCATGCACTCAACATGTCTTTCTTCTGTTTCCCCCCCCCCCCTTTTTGTGGTATTCCTGTTCATGTGTGCATTAGCATCATCAGGCGGAGGAGCAGTGGCACCGGAGCACGAGGGAGCTGCATCCCACATGGCCATGGTGCGCCACACTACCGACTCTGTATTCGCCAGTGGGACGGAGGGCGAGGGGAGCTCCACGGAGGGGACACGAGCGGAAATTAGTGGATCGGACTCGTCCTCTGATGGGAGCTCCCTTGTGGTGGCGGCAACATCTCTGCCCCCCGCAACAACAGGTACAGCCGCCACCCCCGCACCAGCACCGCCCTCCCAGCAGCCCCTCAGCGTTTGCCCCGTGCCCGCTCACCCAGGAAGGTGGGCATCTCCTTCGCCCCAGGCACCTCAGGCCCTGCCTCAGTCACCCCTGCTGCCCTCAGTGAGGAGGTCATTGACCTCCTCAGGTCACTCACTGTTGGGCAGTCTACCATTTTGAATGCCATCCAGGGTGTAGAAAGGGAAGTGCACCAAAGTAATGCATACCTGGAGGGCATTCATTCTGGTCAGGCTGCCCTTTATCGAACCCTGCAATCTCTGGCCTCAGCACTGATGGCAGCCATTGTCCCTGTGTCTAGCCTCCCCCCTCCAACTTCCTACACCCAGACCCAACGCCCTGTACCTCTGCCTATCCCAAGCACACCATCAGACCAGCCTGCACACACCTCAACACCCAAGGGCAGCTCACGCAGACATGAGCACCACACATCCCACAGGCAGTCACACAAGCAACATCCACATACAGACATACCAACATCCACTGCCTCCACTGTGTCCCCCTCCTCCACGTCTCCCTCCTCCCTGCCAGTCTTGTCTCCCCTCACACCTGCATGCACAGCATCTTCAGCCACTACGTCCCTCAGCAGCACACACACCAGAACACCCCGCACACGTGCACTCACCACCCACACTGTCATTTACACGTCCCCTGTGTCCTCTCCCAGGGTGTCTGTGCCGCCCCCTCCCAAGATACACAAACGCAGGCAGCCACCCACCCAACAGCCATCCACCTCACAACAGCCTACAGCCCAGGCACCTGCACCCAAAGCCACCCCACTTACACCTCCTACAACCACAACCTCTTCCTCCACTCCCATACCCACTACACCTACCCATCCCACTGCTCCCAAAAAAATTTTCCTCTCCAAACTTAACCTCTTTCCCTCAACTCCCCCACCCCGTCCATGTCATAGGCCCAGAGCTAGCACCTCAGCCACTACATCACTGGGCCCCTTGGTGCATGTCGTACATGGTCACTGGAGTGCACCGCCCACCAGGGCAGCCAGTCTGGTACGGAGCCACTGCACAGCCAGCCCCCCCCCCCCCTCAGAAACATCCAAAAATTGACAGTGCACGGCGGCAGAGGGTCAAGACAACAGGGACAAAAACCGCTACCAGGGCTCCCGGCGGGAGTGTCGAGGCAGCTGGGACACCGGCCAAGGTGGGGAAGGGCCACAGGAGAGCAGGAAAGGCTGGGAAGGGCAGCACGCCCGACAACACCACCATCAGCCCAGCTGGCTAGGAGGGCCCCGCAACCCCCATCCCAGCTGGCCAGGAGGCCACCAAAAGCCCCAGCACAGCTGCCCAGGAGGGCCCCGGCACCCACAGGACAGGTGGGCAGGAGGGCCCCGCCAGGCCCAGGCCAGATGGTACATGGGCACCCCGGAATGGGCAGCAACGCTGAACAGGGGACTGCCATCTGAAGCACCGCTGAACAGGGCACGGCTATCCCAAGCACCACTGAACAGGGGACTGCCATCTGAAGCACCGCCGAACAGGGGACCGCCATCTGAAGCACCGATGAACAGGGCACGGCTATCACAAGCACCGCTGAACAAGGGACCGCCATCTGAAGCACTGCTGAACAGGGCACGGCTATCCCAAGCCCTGCTGAACAGGGGACCGCCATCTGAAGCACCGCTGAACAGGGGACCGCCATCTGAAGCACCGCTGAACAGGGCACGGCTATCCCAAGCACCGCTGAATAGGGGACCGCCATCTGAAGCACCGCTGAACAGGGCACGGCTATCCCAAGCACCGCTGAACAGGGGACCACCATCTCACGCCGCGCTGGCCCATGAGCGGCAGGGGCAGTGCCGCATCTGTGTCGGACATGGCTGCACGATGCACTCTGGGCACCAGGCCCCCTCCAGAACCAGTGGAGACATGCATCCACTACCTCATTCCTGCACAGGAAGAAGCACTCTGGCCAACAGGCACCCTCCAGAACCAGTGGAGACTGTTATCCACTTGAGAGACTGTGGCTTTGCACTCCCCAGGATGGAACAGTGGGAAACTCACCCACTGTAGAGACTTGAGAGACTGTGGCTTTGCACTCCCCAGGATGGAACAGTGGACATGGAGCCCCCTCGTGGATCTGGCGTCGTGCACTCATCCGGCTGAGGTGCCCCCCCTTCCCTTCCCCCTGAGGTGCCTGTAGTTTTGCTATCTGATGCCCCTGCAGTGTTCTCTCTGTTTTGGTCAGGTATCCGGTGTGGGCTTTGCCCATGTTTTGTGGGCCCAGTGGTCCACAGACAATGCCTGGTACAATGCCTGGACTTGTAAATTTGGAGTATATAATAGTTTTTAGTGTGTATATATTTTTGATTGCTGTATTTCAATATATTTCAATGGTTACAGTCATTTCCTTTTGTCTTTGCATTCTTCCAGAGGGTCTGGGGGGTGTAACTGTGATGTATAGATATGTATTAGTGTGTGTGTTGTAGTGGGTGAGGGTGAGGCGCGTGTGTGTGTGTCACTGTTTTTTCCCTCCCCCTTCCCTATGTCGTAGGTGCAGTACTCACCGTTGTCTTCTGCGCCGGCGTACGTGCTCCTGGTAGAGGAGCATGAAGACTATGGCTGGGAGAATTTGGAGTTCCGGGTCCATGGTGTCCTCGTTCCTCGTGGGGTGTGTAGAGGTGAGCGTTTTCCCTTCGAAATGCCTGTTTCCGCCGTGTTTTTATCAGCGGTGAATCCGCCCCGGAAAAGGTGGCGGATTGGACTGTTGTGATACTGTGGGCGGTACTTTGACTCCCGCCTGTCTGTTGGCGGTGACCGCCGCGCTGTTTGTTTGTACCGCCGTGGCGGTCGGAGTGTTAAAGTGGCTGTCTTTGTTGGCGGTTTCCGCCACGGTCGTGATTCCATTTTTTATCCCGCCGGCCTGTTGGTGGTTTTACCGCCGCTTTAGCACTGACCGCCAGGGTTGTAATGACCGCCCTAGTCACTTGATCCCCAAGTGACCAGGCCCTGTAGCACCTTTGTAAGTCCCTAGTAAGTGGTACCTATAGTACCCAAGGCCTAGGGTCCCTAAGAGCTGCAGCACAACTTGTGTCACTCTAAGGGACCAAGCACCAGCCTCATGTCAGACTCCCATCGCAGGCTGTGTGACAATGTGTTCCCTAAAAGTGAAAACACAGCATGGCACACAGACTGTGTGCCATGTCCGCTACACACTGCATGTAATATTTGTAAGTCACCCCTGCAACAGGCCTTACAACCCTAAAGCAGGGTGCATTAGAGTACATGTGTAGGCAACTCTGCAAAAGCAGATATTCACTTGCTGTGTCTTTGTCAATTCTTAGACATAGCAAGCGAATAGTGAAGCCATTTTAAATACATGTGCTGGACACTGGTCAATTCAAGTTCCCCAGCTACATGATACCTTCTCTGAAGATAGGGATGTTTGGTATTAAACATCTCATATTAATTAATCCTCACTGATTCCATTGATGGATGTTTTAATAAATGCACCCACAGGGCACCTTAGAGGTACAACCTGAAAAACCTAACAACTGCCGGTGAGCTCACTGATTAGTTCTGGCCAGTCTGCCACCAGCAGATGAGAATTTGGCCCCACAGGGTGAGAGACTTTGCTCTCTGGAGGTCAGAAACAAAAGCCTGTTCGGGCTGGGGTGTGGAACACCCCTCCTCGAAGGGTGATCTGCATTCCAAGGCAGGGAGCTCCAAGCAACCCACACCCTTTAGCATGCAGATCTGGCCTTCCTCAGAGGAAGATGCCAACCCCTTTGTCCCAGGGCCCATCTAGCACCTGGACAGGTAGGAAAATTAGCTATGTAGGAGGCGTGTTACATTTCTGGGCTGGGCACACCCCTAAGGTAGCCAGCTGGAAGTGGACACCACCTAGGATATTCCGCCATATTGTATGTGATGGAATTTAGGACCTCTGAACAGGGTGATGCCCACTCCCCACAGGAAGTGGTCATCTATGGGGTGTAAGACCCGAGGGTAAGTAGCCCATTGGCTAATAACCTTCACTCTCCTTAACACCCCTAAATTGAGTATATAGGAACCCCCGATACCAGATCCTCACATCTTCACTGGACACAAAAGATGGTGTGGACAAGAAGCCTGCTGAACCCGAGGAGCTTGACTGACTTGGCGCCAACCCTGCCAACCTGCCTGCTTCACCTGACCCTCGAGGAGCAACTGACCTGGGATACTGACAGGGAGAGCTGCCAGTGCCTCGCAAATCACCAGGAAGCACTCACTTGGAGTAAAGGAGCTGCTCCGCTGAATTGACAGTCACCCAAGAAAGAATTGTGAAGACCTGGACCACCAAAAACCCAACGCTGGACATCACCACTGCACCGAGCCGCCTAGCCCAAGTTGAAGAGGGCCAACATTGTCAACCTGGTCCTTATGCCCTCCAGAGATGAAGCCAACCCTGAGTTCACCCACTGTAGACTTCGAGATGGTGTCTGCAGCCTGGTACTGCAGACCCCTTGCAACAGGGAGTGATCAAGAGATAGAAACCCAATGCCTCAGGACACCTCTGCACCTGTCTGCCCCGGACCAAGAAGAAGAGGACCAACGGTGTCCCCACATCTCACAGCCTTGTGAGACTTGAGCCCACTTGTTGGCATGGTCGGACTGGACCCCTAGACCACGTCTGCAGACTGTTTCTGTGGCCCCCTGCAATTAAGGAACTCCAGCACTAGACCTGACACCAGAAGATGCCACTGCACCCACACCCTACAGCCCAAGGAGGAGTAGACCGGCAGTGTCCCCACATGCCCGAGGACCATAGGGGGGTTGAGCCCCCCTGTGGGCTCCTCTGGACTGACCTTCCACTCCAAATCTAAAGCAACTTTGTGACCGAACCATTGAAGTGAATGGGCACCGGATGCAGTAACACCCCTCTACATCTGGATGCCCCAGAGTTTCCCAAGGTGACCTGTTGGTATGGCCTTGGACCTTGTCCCATATTCTCCTTAAGTCTCAGAGAACAGTCCCATAAGTCCTTTTGAAGTGTCCAAATGCAGTAAATGCTTTTCCCCCATAGGATACCTTTACCGCACCCAAAAACTGCACTGTCAGCTTTTAAGAACTCTATGGGGCTTCACTTTTTATATGGGAAAAAGTGATGCACCGGCGGCGCAAGGGGCTTGTAAATAAGCCCCGAAAAATCTATATCTTGAAAGCTACCCACCTGATTCTGGTGATCTTGGTCTCAAACGTTATATAAAAGTACTTGTTATTTTTATAAACTGGTCTCTGTTTTTTTTTATTGTGTTGTGTATCACTTACTGTATGAGTGTGTGCCTCACAGGCTTATCACTACTCTCTGATATGCCTAAACGCTCGACCACACTATCCAAAAGAGAGCATTTGGGATGTCAGTTGTGCCTCTGTGATACCTCTGGGGATTGCTTGGACTCTTTGCACAGTGTACCTCATTTTGGTCCTCCATATAAATAGCCAGCTTCCTATAACCCTACATTCTCAGACTCCTGCAAGTCACAAAAGTATTTGACAGGTGTAAGGTCACATTGGTCAGCGTCAGCAACACTGATGCACTCCTCCATCTTTGATGACAATGCCATCAGTGAACCAAGAGTCAAGTCAGTTGTCATGTGTACCCTCTACGTGGCCTATGTTGTTATTATAAATGTAACAACCTTATAGTCTATTTAATGAAACACAACAGAAATTCTGTACAACCCATATCCTGAAATCATGTGTTACACAGTATTCTCACATATAAGTAAGAAGAAAATGAGAATAAAGTGAACTATAGCAAATGCCTAGAAACATACAATTTGGTTAAGCAGGTAAGCTGGGATTGATCATAGGATTTCAGGTTTGACATTTTGCAATTCAGCCACTCGATGTGTATCTCTTTCTCGCTCTTGTTTTACATCAAAAGTTAATTTTTAATTCTTGGTGCATGAGGTTAGAGCATGGGTGGCAGTCAGAAGCCACATGAAGACTAGGGTTTGAGTATCCAAGAGAAATTTGAGCTGAGAAACAGTCTTTAGTAGATTACCCACCGCTAACATATAATGGCAATTAAAGGGACAAAGGCATAGTCAGGACATGATGAAACAGTTTTATGAAGCAGAAGTACCAGCACCACAGTGGAGGACTCCTTGTTTCAAGGGCCATAACTTTCTCACTACAGCATATTTTAGTGAGTGTACTATGAGACAGAGGCCCAGATTTATGAAAACTTCATATAACGCAGTGCAGCAAATAACTTTGCTGTGCTGTGTTGCGTAAAAGGGATATAGCAGAACACTGCCATATCTGATAAGACATGGCACTGTTTTCCTCCCTCCCCTGGCACCATGCATCAATGCACACATCCTTGTGCCATAGTGCAGGGGGGTGTGTATTCTGTAAGGAGTAGTTTTTGTACTGGAAGGGACCCTTTGAGTACAAAAACTATCCTTTAACACTTTTCCTCCTTTGTATGCGTGCTGTACTATGAATCTCCTTGTTAAGTCTGCCTTGAGAAGCCATAATATTTTAGTGGAAAGCCCTGTTGAGGAATGTTTAAGTTGAGATAGTGACTTCTATCAAATGAGTGGAGGGTTGCATAGAAATGTCTAAGTGCCACCTATAGAACACCCCCATGAGTGTAAGTAATGTAAAGGAGCACGTAGTGCAACTTTGTGTTACCTTGGGAAATTATCCATCAAATCCCAAAATGTGTTGGATAGTAAATCTCAGCTTAACACTTTCCTGTGGGTTTGAGTTTCTGAGGTAACGCAAACCTGACAAAAAGCATTAGTAAATCTAAGTCTTGGTGCTCTATACCCATGGTTACAAACAAATGATTGTTGTGATATAGTCTTATTTTCATATTGTGTTCTGACTACCAGCTTTTAGTGTGACTAAACTCCTTCATATCACTGCAAACAAATAAAAAGCAGAGAAATAAGTTAAAAAAATTGGTTGCCCTAAAGCAGGCTGGGATTAACAAAAGCCATGTCTCCTGTATCCTTAATTACCATCTTATTTGTTACACAACACCAAAGAATGCCACTGTGTTGTGGAACTTTCGCAGACTTTTAATACACAGTTCACAACCAGCATATTTGGCAAAGTGGTTAAGCCAGGAATAAAAGTCAAGCCTCCTAGTGCCATAGCTAAAATGTTCCCCTCTATACCACGTCTAGTGGTGAAGGTTTTGGTGTTTGTGTTTGCCCACCTCAGTGAACTGCACACCTTGATGAGATGTCTTTGTGAAGGATTTGTATAGCACCTTAACAATATGTTACCTTAACTGAAGCTGTTTCTAAGAATCCCTAATATTTACAGGTAACATGCTTAAGCCATTAGTAGATTGTGAGGCCTAAGATTCTATTTCATTCCAGTTCAATAATCAAGTTACTTCCTTTGTACACTTGACTTGTCAATGGCATAGGGATGGCAACTCAGATACAGCATAATACAGTACTGTCATATCAATCCCTCTTCTAGGGATGAGGGACTTAATTTAAGGGCAGTATGGAATAAAAACCTAAACATTACGTCACAACTCGCTGTCCACACCATGTACATACTTTGCTTCCCCTAGACCCATCTTACACCTCACCCAAACCCTACACTGTTGGTATCAATGCAGCCCTTGGTTTCACCACAGACCATATTTTTGCCCCTGGTAAAATGTTTGCAAGTACCCATGGTTAGTAAAAGATGGCCAAAATGTCATGGTTGCCTACATTCTTTGGGACATACTGAGAAATAAGATGCCACACATACATTTACTTTACCTACTGAGTAAGTAAATTTCTGGAACAACAAAGCATGCTAATTTTAGATATGGCCTGACAATGCTGCAAGAAGTATTATCAGTTCATTAGAATATGTACATGCCTGGGTGTGGTTTGGACTCAGATGAAGATAGCAACATAGCTCTCACCAAAGGAACAAAATCAGTAAATAACTAAGGAACAGCAGCTGGAACATAAAAAATGAACACATATTCTGCCATCAGAAGATGCAAGACACATCGTAGATGCGGCAAAAGGAGTATTGACCTCACATAACAGGATGCGATTGATAGCCTGTGGAGCCAACCCGGAGAGAATCAAAATGGCGCTGCAGCTCTAAAGGAGACGTTGAAATATAAAGAGAAGGAAATAATAGACCCCTGCAGCAATTGAATTGAACTGTGAGTGAAAACTGATATGCTGTTTACAATGGGATCATAGTGAAACCATCACCATACACCATAACACTGATGCACGTAACATGTCTTGTGAAAGACGGAGTTTCACTTAAACCGTAGAAAATGCACATACAACCATATGAGAATATTGCTTTTTGGCACCGCTCTCTGACCAAAAGAACCTGTTCGTATTAATTATTTAGGAGAATATTAATAATGGTTGATAACTGTTAGCTGTTATCTCTATGGACAACCTTATAGAAGAATTGTAGTAAACGTAATGTGCTTCATTAATATCACAAATAACGTCTATAAGCTAAGGCAGCAGAATGCATCTGTACATAATGTAAGACCTTAGAAACAGTACTAACATTGGCCCTCATTTAAACATTGGCGATATTGACCGCCTACCGCCACGGCGATGGCCGCCAACATACCACCGCCGTGGCTACCAGCCGTCTACCGGTATCATGACCGCCAACAGTATTCCGACAGAAATCTGGCAGAACACTGCCGACAGTCATGGCGGGGGGCAGCGGTAAGGCGGTGCTGCTGACAGCAGCACTGCGACACCAGCAAAACACTGCCGACAATATCATGAGCAATGATGCAGCCTGGCGATGTTTTGCTGGCGGACACTGCTGCTGACAGCAGCGCCGCAGACTGTCTCCAGCCAGAGGACCCCATACAAGCAGGTAAGTCGGGTTCTCTGACCGGAGAGGGAGGTGGGGGTGTTGTGTGTCTGTGGGGGGTGTTGTGTGTATGTATTGGTATGCGTGCATACAGGTGTGAGTCATGTAAGATGCATGCGTGAATGAGTGATTGTGAGTGTTGTGTGTTGTGAATGCATGTGTGTGACAAGGTATGTTGGTGTGTGTTGTGGTGTGTGGGTATGTATGTGTGCATGCATGGGTGGTGGTGGGTATGCGTGTGTGCATGTGTGTATATGGGTGTGCGTGTGGGTGTGTATATGTGCGGGGGCAGGAGAGGGAGGGGGAGGGTATTTGAGGACTCTGGGGAGGGGGGCGGGGGAGACCCCTATCAGTGCCAATGAAGGAATTCCCTGGCACTGATAGTGCCTACCGCCATGGTTTTGGTGGCGGTAAATTTGGCACAAAAGCCATGGCGGTAGGCCGGGTTGTAATCCCGAGGGTGGGATTGTGGCGGCGCCGGGCTGGAGTCCAAAGTCTCCAGCCAAATGGCCGTTACCACCCTGTTGGTCTGTGTGTTAAAGTGGTGGATTTGGATGGCGGTAACCGCCATGGTCCAAATCCCATTTTTATTTACTGCCGGCTAGTTGGTGGTATTACCGCCGCTTTAACACCGACCACCAGGGTTGTAATGAGGGCCATAATCTCAACAACTCATCACTATAACAACAACGCAAACAAGTGAAATTGAATCAGTCAATAAACAGCAGCGGTGTGGTAACACTTTCAAGGAAGCAAGTGAAGAAGTGGAAAGAGATTGCTTGCAACAGCTGTGTGGCACTCGAAGACTGACCAACAACAAAAACACCAGCCTTAAAACTAAGAAGAGCTACCATGGCTGAGAATCATTATAAACCAACGTATAAGAGACCTAAAGTTGATACTCCTAATCCAGAATTCCCTATCAAAGGGAAACAGACATCAACACAACACTGGATACAATACTCAACAAACCAGCAGAAGTCTAAGACTTGGCAAAGTCAACAAAATCAAAACACAGATACTATACAAAATGACATTGTGGCAATAGGATCGGATATAACTAAGATAAATTCAAGAGCTGCAGAAGCAGAAGACAGAATAAGCACCATCAAAGACTTCCAAACGACCACAAGAAAAGATATCACTCAATTGAAGTCCAACTCAGGAAGTAAACAAAAGCAAATTTCTGAATTAGAGGATCGCAATAGGAGAGAAAATCTCTCCATATCTGGTGTTCCAGAAGGGACAGAGAATGCCACTGGTGCATGCACAAAAGTTCCAGAAACATGGGGTCTCATTTAGAAGAAATCTGATGATTCGGGGCTGATGCATTAACATGAGCCCTAACGATGCCATGGATGTGCTGTATTTCCTGTAGGGAGCTCCATGGCGCACATTTCCACAGATGCATCAGAAATTCTGATGCATCTGTAGCGCTAAACTGACGCATTGCTGGATTAGCGTAAAAAAATGACGCTACTCATGCACTGCGTGGAAGACTCCCGTAGGAAAAACTCCTGTGTCAGTTTAACGCCTGCTCTGAGCAGGTGTTCAATTTTTAATACAATGAAGTCACAGAAAGACACAGTGAAATGTTGTAAATTTCACAGTATCAGTTCTATGTGGCTGTTTGCCTGGGAATGCCTACCTTGCACACATTACACCTAGCACAAGTATAATGTAACGCAAGGCTTTACAAACTGACGCATTCAGCCCAATGTGTCAGTTTGTAAATATAGAGCAGTGCAAAGCACTGCTTAGCGCTACCACTGATTAAAAATATTATGCAATGGTGGCACGAGCCTTGTAATTGAGGCCCAGACTCCCCACGTTCCAACACTCACTATCAGGAAAAACCCAGACCAATTGTGTGCAAACCTTTGAGATACCATCATGTTAAGTGGGCTTTGAGCCACATGCAGAAGAACAAATCTATCGACTGGAACGGCAATAAAATATACATATCACAAGACTTCTCAAAGAGTACTGTGTAGACCAGAAAAGGCTTTCTTGCCTTACGACAAAGCCTGCACAGTAAAAACATCATACTCTCCTTTTCTGGCCTGGTTAAATTCAAAATCAACTTAAATGGCGTGACCTTTTATCTTCAATAACCATAGAGACCTTCAGCGTTCCTTAAATGACGAAGAAGAGGATATGGGCACCACACAAACAAAAGCTTCCTCGACGTCTTCAAAAAGATGAATGTCCAGGTTTGAAAGTTTGAAATGAACACTTAGATATAGGTCTTCACTATGTTGATAGTACTTTTGGTCATATGTAACAATGTTTTCATCCGAGTCTGGGGTGTTGTTGAGATTCCTTTGTACGAGCTCCAAATTGTTAAGAACTACATTTTAGCAATAAATAATACTAAACAGTCAGGAAATGTCAGGCGATGTACCAGGCCCTATACTTATTCCAGCCATACTAACCCAAATGGTCGGCAATTTAATGATTAGCTAACCTCAACAATGTATGATACCTAATGGGTAGGGGGCGTGGCTTTGCAAGACAAAATGGCGGGTGCACTTTAACGGAGCTCTGCGGCCTGCCTTGAATCCATCCACATACCCCGACGACTAGTGTGCCGCCAAAACAGAGCTGCAGACCAGGGGCAGGATGACCCGGGTCGAAGCCAGAGCGGGGACACCCCGAAAGGGACTTGACTGGCGCAGTGAGCCTGCCTGACTCCATAATGGCAGGTGCCGCATGAGGGGCTCATGGCCTCCTGGGCCCTGTGATTGCTGGAGCAGGAGCCCCCCAGCACTGAAGCCGCTAGCGAGAGGCAACAAGCGAAGGCCCATGAGGACTTGGCAGCCAACAGAAGAGGTTCTGAGGTTGGAGGACCGACCATATAGGCGGTGCCGCCTGGCCTTGTAATGGCGGGTGCTGCGTAGAGCACTGTAAAGCCCGTGCGGCCCTGAAGAGCCTGTGTGGCAGGCTCTAGCTCCTGATCGGCGACTCAGGGGGATGGCGGAGAGCAGGTAAGGGACGGACCTGCGTGGTGGATGCGGGAAAAGGGGGATCTGATAGCCGGTACCTCCACCCTGCCCCCCCCAGGAAGCATTGAGGTATATGGTGGAGGCGGACTTGGCGGTTGGTACACTAGCAAGAGGCGCAGTGGTGGAAGCTGGGACCGGGACTGCTCGAGGTACAACTCGTTGTCCCTTCTTGTCTCCCCTTCCCCCCTGCCGAGTGGAGACGGAGTAACGAGCGGTGCCCCCTCCGGATGCAGGCTGGGGCCTAAGGCCGTGGATGGCTGAAGTTGTGGCTGGGCCCACTTTTCCTCTCGCCCCGGCTTGTTGGTCAATTGCCCGAGCTGCCATGGGCCGCAACAGGCAGCAGCCACCTGCACAGGCCCAGACGACAATGGACAAATATACACTCCCTGACCCGGTTCGAGGGAGAAGCTGGAGCAACTGGCTCCCCCCCAGAGTCGACAACACCTCGCCTGGATCTTGGGGCAATCCTTAAGGTGATCCAGGACTCGCAAGCAGCCGTGGAACGCAAAGTAGATGAATTTTGAGTAGATGTCTCGCTTATCCGGCAGGACCTATGATGAGTGGTTTGGGAGTGACTGCGGCTGAAAAGCATATCTCAACTGCAGAAGATGACCTGGCTCTCCTCAAATGGCAGGTTTCGACCCTCACATCGTCGATGGCAGACCTAAAGGAGAGAGCGGAAGACACAGAGAACCGGGCAGAACGCAACAACTTGAAGCTGGTGGGCCTGCCGGAGGCCCTAGATGCTCCTGACGTTGGCTGTGGCGCTTGAAGAGTGGTTCAGAGCCTGGTTGCTGGTGGGGAAGCTGTCCACCACCTTTGTTACAGAACGTGCGCATCGCTCACTGGCACCTCGGCCTCTGGTCGGCGCACTCCCTGGCCTATCATTCTATAGATCCTGAACTTTAGAGACTGGGATGCAATCCTGCGGGAGGCCAGGGCCCAGGCAGACCTACATTACCAGAACTCCAAGGTCCTGATTTTCCCGGACTACTCCAGGGTGGTGCAGCAAAAACGCAGGTCCTTTGAGGCAGTGAAAAGGAAACTCTGAATTCTGATTCTCCGCTATATGCTGCATTTCCCCGTTCACCTGAAAGTGATGTTCAAATCTACTGCCTACTTTTTAGACACCCCGGAGGTGGCCTGGGACTGGGTGGCAGAGAAACAAGACTTGAGACCGATGACACAGGGGGGAGGAGCTGGGCTGGATACAAAGGAGCCTGGTAAGAACCCACTTCCGGCACGAATGCAGAGGAAGCACTCCCAGTCGCAATGATCGCCGACGGCGGCCGGGGACCAAGGGGGAGCACCGATGGTCCACCAGCTAGTTAGCTGCAGGAGAAGCATGATTTAGACACTGATTTCGTAGTCACTCCTGCACTGTTTGTATTGACGGAGAAGACCCCGAACTCCTTGGAGTGAGCTGGAGGATGCGGGGAGAGTTTTGTGTCCAGGCCCTGGCTGACAGTGCCTGGTGGTTGCCGAGCTGCAGAGCCCAGAAAGGGGCTGTGGCCCTGACAACTGCATCACTTTGAGTCATACTAATATCTGATGTAGGTGGCACATCCGTAGTTAAGGCACTGCCAGACTGGAAGGACCCCCACAATTGACTGTTTTACTTGCTAGCTAGCAATGTGTTGATGAAGGGTGACAGATGCTTCAATGGGTGAAGTGTGGGGTGGGAGGTGTTGGGGGGATGTTGGGATGTTGCTACATAGTGTTCTTAACCTCATTACACTAACGATTTCCTTTTCAGGTTTGAAATGTTTATAGTGAGTGCTATGTGCAATGACATGTGGTCCTTGGGTGAGTTGGGTAGCTCTTGCACAGGGCGGAACGGGCTGTCAACGGGGCCTTGGGCGCACTCAGTTCTAACTAACATGCCAGTGCAATGTTCAAGATACTCTCTTGGAATGCCAACAGTCTGTTAGACCGTATTTAGAGATCAGCGGTACTGCGATATACCAAGAGGTACAGCCCGGAGATCATCCTCTTAGTTGGGACCCAGTGTATGTTTCTTGGGCGTTTTGGATATGATCGGGTGTTCCACGCTGGATTTTCCAGGGGCTCTAGGGGAGTGGCCCTGATGCTCCATAGGTCATTGCCCCTGCTGGTGACCTGAGTCAATGTTGATCCTCACGGGAGGTACATTGGTGTGGAGAGATGCAGGCAGGCAGATTATGCCCCCACAAATTCTTCAGTCCATGGTGACCGGGTTACGTAGCTTGCTGCTATCCCACTCGCGGGTTACGGCAGAGGTTGGGGGGACTTTAACGCGGTCCCCGACCCACTTCGAGATTCCTCGACCAGCCCTGTCCAGGTAGACGGGCCAGGTCGTCATGCCTCTCGGTGTGGGCAGACTCGCTGGGCATGTGCGATGTCTGGCGGCCGTGGGACCCGCAGACAAGAGCATTTATGCACCAATCGGTGGCACATCACAGAGAGGCGTGGATTGACTTGGTATAGCTTCCACCAGTGGACATCTTGGGATTAACTTCTAGGCAAACATTGGCCTGTGGGATCTCAGATCATGCGCCGATCTTGATAGACTGGAGGACTCCTTTGCAGACCTGATGACCGATGTGGCGCTTCAGTGCCTGGTACTTGAGGGACCCTGAATGTACGTTGACCATCAAATCGATCACTACTTTTAAGATAACAAGGGGTTGGTGACCTCAGAGGGGATCCTATGGGCAGTTAGCAAGCCCTCACTGAGAGGGGTCATTAAGGGGTACGTCAGACAGCAGGAGGCCAAACAATCTCAGCGGGTGACCGAGCTGGAGGTTGAGCTGGTGGACCTAGAGGGTTGAGCTCAACAGACTGGGGACAGGGAGACGGAGGAATGACTGGTACTCCCACGAGCGGAGATTCGACAAGTATCACTCGCAGAGGTAAGGCAGTGCTGACAAGCCTTGACCCAGAGGGTTTATGAGTCGGGCTCAACGCTGGAAAATTGCTGTATTGGCTGGTGACCCAAGATGTCTCGGCCCAGGTGGTACCCCTCCTTAGGGACCGGGCCGGTGTTGCTCGGGAGGGCCTGATGGAGATAGCACATACCTTTGCCTCCTACTATGAGAACCTCTGCGTCCAGGTTCCCCAACTCTGGCAGAGCAGGAAAACCCCATTTTGAAGGACATTTCATTGCCCTCTATTTCGGCGTCCTTAGCCGTGAAGCTGGACCTGCCCTTGACGGAGGAGGAGGTAGAGGGCACCATACTGCGCCTCCAAACTGGGAAGACCCCGGGCCCTGATGGTTTTCCCATAGAATACTACAAGAGACTCCGTCAGCGCTTGGTGTCCCACCTTGTGAACGCCTATAAAGAGGCAACTCAACGAGAAGCATTCTCCTACGGTCTTGACTTTGCCACCATGGTGGTTATACCCAAGAGCCACTTGCCCCGTGACCAATGTTCATCATACCGGCCCATCTTGGCGATCAATGCAGAGATTAAAATATTCACGAAGGTGCTGGCCACTCGACTGGCCTGCACGCTGCCCTTTCTCATCCACCCCAACGAGTGTGGCTTCATGCTGGGTAGGAGCACACGTCACTGTTTGAGACGGGTTCAAGTGGCACTCTCCCAGGCAGGAAGATTGGAGGGTGACTTAGCACTCCTCCTGGTGGATTTCCACAAGGCCTTTGATACTCTGGCGTGGAACTTCCTGGAGGAGGTCCTACACCGCATGGGTTTCGGTGCAAAGTTCAGAAGGATGGTCCACCTCCTTTATCATAAACCACCGGCACAGGTGCGGGTACATGGCATCTTGTGAGACCCTTTTCCGATCAGACGAGGGACACGCCAGGGCTGCCCTCTTTCACCCCTACTATTCGCCCTGGCTATTGAGCCGCTGTCATGCTTCCTTCAGGAAGACTCACTCATGGAAGGCTGGCTGAGGAGGAGTGGTTATGAGGACCGTGTATCCTTGTATGTGGATGACGTCCTGGTGTTTCTAGGAGGGCCTCGGAGCTCTGGCCCCCAATGCCTCGAGCTTGTGACACTATATGGTGAGGCTTGAGGATTGCGCTTGAACCCCCGGGAGTCACTGTTGGTGGAGGTGTGGGGCCCAGCGGGGAGAAGCATATGGTGTCCAACTATCCCAGTAAAGCGCAATGCCTTCAAGTACCTGGGAATCCATCTCTCTATTTTCCCAGAATTGGCCTGGGAATGAAACTTTCAACGCCTGGCTCGAGCCTTGACTGCGGACTTGGGCTAATGGCATTGTCTGCCCCTAAACCCCTTGGGTCACATCGCCCTTTTTAAGATGATCTGTCTCCCCCGATAATTGTACTTTTTGATGAACTTCCCATACTTGGTGCCCCGGGGCTGGTTCCGATCCCTTACTTCTAAGCTTACTTCCTTTATATGGGCGGGAGGGCGTCACCGTGTGGCTTTCACTTCGGCGCAGAAATTTCCATATGAGGGCGGAATGGGAATGCCAGACCTATACATCTATTACCTGGCAGCTCAGGTGGTCCCAATTAATGAGTGGTTTAACGGGGCTGGGACAATCCAGCTTATTGGCTGGAGATCTGGCATGAGGGATTCGAGGGCCTCCTGGGACTGCTGTATCCAGGTCCCTCGAGCCGCCCCCTGTCCACACAAGTGGCGGTGAAGTTTTGGAGGGCGGCTGACGGGTGAGAGCAGCTCCTCACTAAGCTGACACCCCTATGGCAAGGCACGTGGCTCCGGCAGGTACCTGTGGAACGTACTTGGTAGCGAGGGACTGATGTCATTCCAGCAGCTAAAGTACCATTATGCCCTGGCAAATACCCAGTTTTTCTGTTTCCTCCAGTTGCGCCACACCCTGGGAACTCTCCTGCCACTGACCTTGTCCCTCCCTGATCACAGCCCTCTTGAGGCAAAAATCCTATTTGGACAAGATTGAAGATGGTGAAGATAAATTATTTTCACAAATGATACTTTTCCCCGCTGTGCTTGGGGAACATGCGCTCAGCGACCTCTTTGGACTGCGCGAAGTGCGCTTATCTAGGGTCACATCTCCTGCATGTCACCTGGGAATGTCCAAGGGTGCGCCCTGTCTGCGAGGGGGTGAGACGGGAGGTCTCTGCGGCAGTGGGGCACTTGATTGATTTGACTGCGAGGGTGGCGATGCTGGGGCTTATGGAGGAATTGGGAGAGGGCACGAATGGAGAGAGTATTAAGTGGTCTAGCATGCCTAGTGGCAAAAAGAGACATTGCGCAACAATGGAAAAATCCGGAGACGCCGTCAGTTTCGAAATGGCGAGCGAGGATGGACTGGTGCTCTCAAGTAGAAAAGCCAATTTATGAGGCACGTTGCTGTCCTCAGAAGCATGAGATGATCTGGGGGAAAAGGAGGGCACACCGTGGACTGAACTAAACTGTATAATTGCTCCGGGGCTGGGAGGAGGAGATTGGCTACCAACTACAATCATGTACGGATCTGTCTCATGTATTTGTGCTTACTAGTACTCACTGTCAGGTTGTTGTTTTCTTGCTTTCTAATTCAAAATGAAATACATTTGGATATAAAAAAAAAGACCTCATGGGTAACACATTGCTTGACTGCCCAATCCTTTCATATTACTCCTGGTGTGTGTCAAAATTCCCCTGATCGCCACAACCTTCAGCGGCCAATGGGGAAGGGAGGAAGAAGGAGGTGAACAAACCAGGGGTGTTGTTAATGTTTGTTTTTTTATTATTTGTATGTTCATTTCTTTAACTTCTAAGGATTACTTTGTAGATTATTTTGTTACTGCAATTGCACCTACATCAGGATTACACGATGGAACTTGCATAAAAACACAGCATATCAATGAAACGCTTAGACACAGTAAAGATAATATATTCACCACAACTGACTCCAGAGCAGGAACGCCCCTTCTGAGAAGGTGGCCATTCGTAATTCCCAGCCACAATGACCAAAACACTGGGATTGCAGGATAATACACAAGTTTAGCATTAAAATATGACACATAAAGCCCCACCTTTAAAGGTTATGTACCTAAACACCTAATACTTAAATCACCTACTCAAGAAAAAGAACATTTTAGACTACACTTGTAAACTGAATTGTGATATCATTCTCTTACAAGAATGTAAACATAATCAAACATTCGCTCTTTCTCTTAGAGTTGATATGCAGATGTGGCTTGCTCTCCTGCTGTAGGGAAGAAGAACGGAGTGGTAACATTCATTTCCCATGCATCTAAGCTTAGTATGATATCATCCAATGTAGACATGGAGGGTAGGTGGATTATATCCTAAATGGCCAAAAATGGGATACCTTCTTATGTGGTGAATGTGTACACGCTGAATACAGATGACCAGGAATTCTGGACCAAACTTACACAAGCCCTACTAGACATTCCCAGTGACTCAGTCCTCATCCTTGCTGGAGACCTTAACCTACCTCTAGATCCCATCAGCGATAGGGACTCAACATGCAAATACCATCCCCTGAAATCTCACAAATTCCTAAAACAACTCTGTGATAAATGTAATTTAAAAGACACATGGAGGCTCCAACATCTGTCAGAAAGAGACTGTACGTTACTCTGATCCCCCATTCAACATACTCACGGACTGACTATATCCTGATTTCAGGCAAGCATACTCACAATATTGACCAAACAACTACAGAACCGAAACTTGGCTCAGACCATTTCGACACAACCCTATCACTATCAGACTTAGACACAAGAAACGAAAACAACCTTTGGAGACTAAGGCCCTCATTATCAACAAGGCGTTCCTGGCCGCCTTGCCGGCGGTGGCGGAAATTACCGCCACCGGCATGGCGGTCTGGACCACCATATATTGTTCACTTGGGAGACCACCACAGGCGGAACTCCGTCACCGCCAAGCTACTGTGCTGCCCGTCGGATAAAGAACCTGTGTTCCCCCAGCCTTTCCCTGGCAGTTTCCCTTGCCAGGGAAAGGCTGGTGGAAGGGGTGCGCTGGGTCCCCCCTGGGGGCCCCTGCACTGCCCATGCACTTGGCATGGGCAGTGCAGGGGCCCCCGTGCACAGCCCACTCGCGCATGTCACTGCCCGATTTACGAGCAGTGATATCCGCGACGGGTGCTTCTGCACCTGACGCACTGCGACATTGATGACAGCTCCATGTGGAGCCGTCGGCAATGTCCTGGCACAGCATCACGCTGGGCCGGCCCAGTGGAATGTTCTTTATTGGGCCGGCGAGGTCTTCAACGGGCTTGCGGTCTGTATTTAAACATCCAGCATGAACACGACGGGAAATCCTGTGTTCATAATGACCTCCTAAATGATGAAACGCTATAGTCCCCTGAACAGATCGAACACATAAGCTCAGTAATAAAAAACATCCTCAAGGAGAACCCTGAATCCGACTGCTCCGCGCTAACTAGGTGGGAAGCTCTAATGGCAGAGATTAGAGGCTCACTGATACAAATAGGATTAAAAATGAACAAAGAGGCTAACTAAAAAATATGTGTCCTCGAAAAGGGGATAAAAAAACTAGAGCAACTACATATACACTCCAAAGATGACACTTAGCTCGATCGCCTAGCTACAAAAAAATACTTATATAATCAGATGTTATGCAAGAGTGCTGGAATCTGCTTAAACAAACACAAGTGTATAACACTCTGCGAAGCAAACAGAGCAGGGAAAATGCTGGCAGCCTACCTAAAATATAAACAACAGAAAAACTGTATCACAGCCATTAATGACAAAAATGACAAGATAGTAACAAAAAAAATGAAAACATATCTGACAGTCTCAAAGAATACTATGAGTCCCTATACTCTCCAAATTAGAGAATCAGAGCAAACAACAGCGAAAAATACTTAAACCATCTAGCTCTTCCCATATTCAACGAAGATGAGGCACAAGAACTGTCCTAGAGATTACAAAAGTCTTTAAAACCTCAAACACTGGGAAGGCTCTGGGCCCAGAGGGCTTTTAGCCCTATTTTACAATACATTTGGAGAATTACTCTGAGATCCTTTTCTTAAAATGTACACCCACTTTGCAGAGAGGGGAAAGATCTCGGGTACACCCCTGGAAGCCATAATAGCCATCATACCAAAGGAAGGGAAAGACCCCCTTCAAACTAAGAACTATAAACCAATATCCCTGATTAATATGGATTGGGAAACGTATGCAAAGACACTTACCAGCAGACTTCAACAATGTATGCTTAATTTACTACATCCCTCTAAAGTAGGCTTCATAAAAAAAAATCACCTTTCCAGTGACAACACTAGGCTGCTCTGTCATGTGAAAGACAAAGTTCAAACTACAACACCAAAGGCAGCTGTCACATTGGATGCTGAAAAAGCATTTGACAAGGTGAACTGGGAATACCTTGTCACAGTGCCATACAAATTGAACCATGGCGCCTCTGAATGAACATTGCCCTATAAGCTAATTTTACTGCTAGAGTCTGTGCAGGTGATTTAGTTTCTCATGCTTTCTCCCTGCACCAAGGCACGCCCACTATTTCACTCTCTCGTACTCCTGTCACTTGAACCCCTACTAGCAAACATTAGACCACTGGTACTCACTGTACAGCCCGTGGGCCGCTTGTGGCCCTCCAAGCCATTCTGTGCGGCCTGCAGCGGAATAGATGAGTGTTAGAGGGCCCTGCGTAATGAAGCTAGTGTTGTGCAAGCTCGCTGACCACTCTCACAATGACTTCCCTTCAATAGGAAGGTAGGAAACTGCCTTTCAAAGTCAGATGCTGGGATGTGAGCATCTTAATTTCTACAGCGCAGCAGCTCCTGAGCTCATCTGGCCCCGGCCGTGCTTGGCCCAAGGCTACTTTCACAAATGGAATTGGAGAAGTCTGCAGGCAAGATGGCAAGGTTCCCAGTCTCCTCTTTTGAAGTGTCCTGTGCTTATTTCATATTTTAAAAGTTATGTTTTGTATTGCGTCAACTGTGCCATTCTCCCTTAGGTGTCCACGGTGCAGGGTTTTCTTTCTAACGATTTCCTCTATAGTTAGGTCAGTTTGTTTGATGAGCAGGGCTGTTCTGAACATGAAAACAAAAAGCTGCAATGATTGGAGAGAAAGCCTATCTCAAATAAAATACAATGTTACTTAATTATAATCAAGTGAAAACGTTAGTCGCAGTAGTACGAAAACACACGTTTATAAAGTTAAAAAACACAAGCCACGTGGCACGAGTTGTCTGGGCAGCCCTTCAGTTCAGACTTCTCCCGGCCTCACTATCAGCACCCAATCACACCTTTATTATTGTGCTGTTATATTTCTTAGAAGAACTGGGGAGGTGTTTTGGCCTGATGGACATAAGTGGCAACTTTGGAAAAGAGGAAACAGCTTGGTTTCGAGTTCTGGCATCCGCTCAACATCCTCTGATTCTGGTGATATCACTTATTTTCCCCATATCACCACGCTAACACGACTTGATGCTCAGCATGGTCACGTGGTTCACAGCACTTCATGTTTTAATACCTTTCCTGGATATACAGAAGTATTTGTTATTGAAGTCTTTTGCGGTTCCAAAATGAGGTTTGCACCGACGTATGACAATGCTTCCAGTGACATCAAAGGATGCAGGGCGTAGGGGTTTCTGGGGTTTGGGGATGGATGGTAACATGCACATGTTTAATTAAGGCAGGTGATGGTGCTAGGTGACCTTCAAGGGAAAGATTGTAAGCAGAGGAATCGTGATCTGGTCAAAGGCAACCATGTAGGCAATTTGTGCTGCAGGGGATTCCCACTGCTGGTAGGACATTTACTCTACTCATTTTCAATGATTACATCACCTGGACGAAATTCCTGCTGTTGGTGGATGGAATTTCTCTTCTTGCGTTGGTGACTATGCTTGTGATAAAATGTGACATACAAATGTTTGTGATGCAAACATAAAAATGTCACACTTAAGCAGGCTTGCAGCACTACATTTGCCATCTTCATTAGGAAAATGCTAGCCATTTGTTCATATTATGAGACTGTGGAAGGGTCTGCAACTGGTACTTCAGCTTATGTACTATCCTCTGTTCTCTAGCTTTGCATGTTTAATTATATTTGTTTCAGCAATTATTTAGGAGTAGCTTAAAAGACTTTAAAATAACTTCAAAGTGATGGTTCTTCCTGCGTGTGATGTTTTATATTTTCATTTTCAAAGGGGAAACATTCTAGCTTTTACTTTTAGTCCCAATTTTCATTCCAGTTGTGCCAGTAAAATACTGCCCAGGGGACAACAATATTTAAGGTGTCTTGCTACCTTTTACTTCCGCTCCTTATATCTCAAATCTTATCTCTAAGAGGTGCCCAAACCCCTCTGCTTTCTGCACTACCGAGGGTAGTAACAGATAATAAAAGTACTTTACTGACCTACCGGAAGCAGTTTTGGAAAGAGCAAGAACTTCTCACTGGGTTTGTACAGTAGCCTCATTGTCTGGTGAGATGTGGGAAGAAAAGAGTTGAGTGAAAAAAAGATGCTCTTTCAGGGAGCCACTTGTCAAGTAAATATCCATTCTTGGGATTTATTTTGCTTCCTGGTACTTATACGTTGTATAAGGAATGAGGAAGAACATAACTACAAGCGCAACAATAAACCTGAACTTGATAATCTACTGAAACTGGCACATGCAGTTGTAGATTCTAAGCCAATCGTTCTGTATAAAGAAACCTCAAATACACGCCTGTCAAATGGCATCCATTACATCTGACACAAATGCAAGAATTATTAGTTATTTGTCACACATGCATTCGTAAACTGCACTTTGGATAACTGCACCTTCTACCAATGTGATGGGCAAATTGTACTTCAAGATGCACTATTTCCATTAATTATTTTGGAAATGTTAACAAGGACACCTCACATTAGTTATATTTCAGTCATATTCCCGTATTGCTTTATTTAAAATGCTGCATTTTATAGTCCCTTTTAAAAAGGTTCATAAAGAGGCATGCACTCACGACTTCTATTATGCAAACTCTGATGCCAGTCTTTGGGGTAATATCGTATTGTAGTCCTCTCTTTTGGCAAATGACCCCACAGGTCCCAGCCTGACCAACAATGCGACCCTTGATCATGCCCAAGACTGTACTTTTAGCCCCAGAGCAAATGTTTGTGAGTACCCATGCATTAGACTCAACAATAGCATCACGTGTCTCAGATTTGGAACAACAACAGTCAAAGTGGCTGAACACAATATTTTAATAGTTACGGAGAAAGCTGACAAGTCTGTCCCAGAAATTATGAATTCCATAACGAACTTTGCCAAAGCCTCAACAAATTCAAATGGGAGGTAATCTCATTGAATAAGATCGGCTCCAAAGAACTATTGGGGAACTCCATTCTGGCCTGGCAGCCTCATCAAATTAAAAACCTCAGACTTTAATTCTCCAACAATACAATCAGCTCGCTCAGCCACAAAAGGGCCGACTCTCCAAAAAGTTAAGGATCTATCGGACGGCTGGTCACCAGAATTTTTACCATGGATAGAAAATGTGAAAATGATGATTGCATCGATCATAACTCATTTATACAGCATGTTACCACTGACCCTTTCCGATTATTTTTTTAAGAAAATGGGCATGCTCATCAACAAATTCATCTGGTAAAGGAAGAAACCTAGAATCTCATTGAAAAAACTGAGACTTCCCAAACCTCTGGGAGGGGTCAATTTACCTGATTTTAAAACTTATCGAACTGCCTCCCTATTCAAGCGAGACACCTACTGGCTAACGCGGAGGGTGAACTACACACCAGTTTGGCTAGAACTAGAAAAGTCTATCATTCCCTGAAGGAGCCTTACTTCATTCATCTTGATGGGGAAAGTAACATTGCCACACTCAAAATATATCATAAACAACATGAGATGGGCCTTTATAAAAATTGAGTCTCTTCTAGAAAACAAAATACGTTCATCTAATCTAGCCTCCATATAGAATAACCCTGGGTTGATTTGTCTCGCGATCCCATGGGAGGAGTGTGCCTCACGAGCAATCTTCACTATTAATCAAGTAGGTCCAAACACACTCCCGCTCTCATTTGCAAACTTTACAAAAAAACATATTCCTTACCTAATTTAGAATTCTATAACTTTCCAAAACTCAAAAGTTGCATACAGAAACTACCTTACAGTGATCTAACACCATTGTTACCTCATTACGTCAGTACACTAACGCATGCAGGACATGAGGTTTCTAGGATATATGAATCTCTAAGACCAGCATCCTCCAAACCCATGAAAAACACTCATGAGAAACGAACTAGGGATGGCTTGATAATTAAGAATACTAAGCAATAGACCAACTTTGGGGACTCCTTCCCACCTACATAAATTAGGAATTAGGAAAACACCCACATGTTGGAACTGTAACCAAGGGGTTGGTAACCTCTCACAGATGTTCTTCCACTGGTCATTCCTAATAAAGTAGTGGGATGACATATTCAAATTCTTTAGCACACTTTTTTGGATTCATCCCCACAGGGTATTCACCTTCCTCCTTACAGGTCCCTTAGACCCATATCTAAATTGGGAGCAGGATATACTTACTGGATCTTTACATTGATGTGTAAACTCATCCTTAACAACTGGGAAAACACGGCTACTATGACATAAAAAACCAGGAGAAACTGTATATCTTTCATTAGGGGAGCCAATATTATTTCACTTCGGTCTACCCCTGGAAAGTGAAATCAAGAGCAAACTGGTCCACAATAGACAATTTTATAGCTAACATAAACCCCCGTAAATGATGCACCCTTGACCTGATTCTGCGCGTTAGTGAAATAATGATACACTTACGGAAGTAAAGGAAACACAGCTAACCACACAACTATATGTCCTAATATACACCCTGGCTAATGCAAATTCCAGCTATGACCCATCACTGTCCTCTTATCAGGAAATCGATTACTGACTAATACCCATAGATGGTCACTTATACTATATTTATAGCATATTAATGTCAAATCCCT